>NC_137073.1:46251807-47565557 GCF_951640355.1 Cnephaeus nilssonii
ACAAGTTAAAATGTCAAGTCCACCACATATATCCAAGCTGTGCAGAAAGGGGATAATAACAACATCTAATGTTTAGTGTTTTTAATTAAATGATATATGTAACATGGGCTTACTAGAAAATCTGGCATGTAGCAAGGACTCAAAAAATTGCAACCACTGCATATCACCAAGGTAAATTATTTAAGCCATTCTTTATAGCATGAATATGTCTTCTTTATTAGGCTTACTAATATTTTATGTTAGTTCCAACTACTGCCTCACAGCCAAGGACTCTAATTTATCCAAGCAATCCTTTTTAAGTTTTTGCTATTCTTTACCCACTCATTTATTCAACAAATACTTAAAGATTATTTTCATGTGCCAGGCACTTTTCTGAGTGCTGGAGATAGAGTATTAAACACATTAATATGGCCCACTACCCTCATGGAAAGCAGACATTAAATAAACATATAATAAAATATTTAAGTTCAAATTATAAAAAGTGTTACAAACTAGAGGAATGTGGCATTGTGCTAGATAATAACAGAGGTATGTAATTTAGATTAGCAATATATGTGGGAGTCTTCTTTACGAAAGGAATACTTGAGCTGAGACCTAAAAGATAAAAGCTACTTGAGAGAAAGCATTTTATGTAGAGAGAACAACCAGGCCCTGTAGTATAAAAAAAGTTTGATAAACCTGAGCAAGTAGAAAATAAACAAAACAAACAAATGTGTGAGCTTAATGGATAATGAGAGACGAGAAAAGCGGAAGGATATGAGCTTGGAGAGGTAGACATGGGCAGAGGATGGCGAGGCTGGTGGGCCATGTTAACATCACCGTTCAAGTATAGTTCTACTTAACTTCATAGTAATATCTATCAAGTGTATGGACCAAACAGTATTCCAGGTGCTTTATGTGAGCTATTTCATTTAATCCTCACAACAACTCTATCTGGTAGGTATTTTCTTGCCCATTTTATACCACAGTCAATGAAGTATAAGTAATTAGACCAAGATCACAGATAGAAGTGAAACAGCAAACAAAGATAGTCTCTCTAGCTTCAGGAGCCACCCACTTAACCACTGTGCTTGGGGCGTCTCCCTGTGCTATACTGCCCTCACTTTAAGACCACAGCATGTTGTAACAGGATCCACTGTATGAATTGAAAAATTCAACCCATCTGTTGTGGGAAGAATGGGTGTATACAGGAACAAGAATTGATGCAGGCAGAACAGAAAATTAGCTCACAGTCAAAGCTGGCTTCATGGGCACATCCACCCTGCAGTGGCACCAGACCCTACACTGAGAACTGCACTGTTCTTGCTTTCACTCTGCTCTAGCTGCCTTGAAATTCTAAATAATTTTTTAACAAGGGCCCCTGCATTTTCATTTTGCACTGAGCCCCACAAATTATATCGCCCACCCTAACAGTATTCTATGCAAGAGATTCAAATGGCTTGGGGTTTTAGATTAATTTATTCACATTTGATGACTAGGGCTCTGCGTTGCCTTTACCAATATCCTTCCTTGGGGGCTGAAAAGAATTGCCATTTATTAAGCATTGGGCTAGGCAGGTTCTTAGAGCTTAACACATATGATTCAGTTAATCTGAAAACCACTTTATAAAGTAGATTATATTAATAGCATTTTATTAAATGAGAAAACTATGGCTCAGAAAGGTTAAGGAATGTGACATGACTGATAGATGACAGAGCTAAGGCTGTAATTTCAAACCCATTTGCTCTAAACCAAATCTTGCCTCTAAGGCGCTGGTTTGTATCGCCCACCCTAGAATGCTATTGCCATGTTTTTTCCCACTGGTTGAGATATCTCATTAATGCTTGGAGCTAAGGGAACAACCTTTTAGCCTAACCAGTCACTGACAATTGTCCTCCCAATGTCATGCCTGTTCCCTAATAGAGCCTAGACCAGTGATGGGCAACCGTTTGAGCTTGGTGTGTCAAACTTCGCCAAAAAAACTGAGCATAACTCGGGTAGTGTGTCACTTTGAGGAAAAAACATTATTTCGCAAATGTTTCATCCTCAGGAGCAGCAAAGGTTTCATCCTCGGCATGCGGCCGCCTCAGCGGCCGCGTGTCATCAGAAATGGCTACGCGTGTCAGTGCTGACACGCGTGTCATAGGTTCGCCATCACTGGCCTAGACTGACAATTACCTAAGCTCCAATAATCTGTAATTGACAGACATTTAAAAAACACACAAATACGATAAAGTACCATGAAAAAATCCACAAGAATTTGCAATATTTTCTCCAAACCCTGCCATATGTGCAAAGCCTGGCATACGTGCACCCACTGTGACACCACCTCAACGCTATGGACAACTACACAGCCTTTATATTTGTGCATCTTCTCTGCCCACTTAGAGAGTCTGTGGATGTCACAACCTTGTTTCGTTGATTCATAGACCATCTAAATTCCAGACATTAGAGAATTTACCCAGAACCAGGGTGATGCTTAATTTCCACTCCATATCTCCTTAAATATCAGACAAAACTTCATACATTTCAGCTGAAATTACCCAGTGGCAAGCACAGCAGTACATAAAAATGAAATTCAGCCATTGAGGACAATTCTGAAATTTTTATTATGTAATGTAAACATTTTTGCAAAATATGAGTAAAATATAACTTATTTACTGCCCAAGTTTTAGAATTCAGTCACCAATTAAAAATAAAGCAAAAAAGTTACAATCCTATTTTTAGAACCAATTTTAATTAGAATAAAGTAACTAATTAATCCATATATTTTTCCTAATAATTTTTGGTTAGCCATATATAATCAAAATCAGGGTGGTAGCACTAATTACATGGAACAATATTCAATATATGCTCATATTACTAATGAGAGTTTGGTTCCCCAAATCTCTATTTCCATTTTATTGCATGACTCAAAAAGGAAGACACAATCTTATTTACTATCTATATAAATAAAAACCCAGTGACCATTACAGTGGAACAACCAGAATGGCTGGTCGCTATGACATGCACTGACCAACAGGGGGCAGATACTCAATGCAGGAGCTGCCCCCTGGTGGTCAGTACACTCCCACAGCGGGGAGCACCGCTCAGGCAGAAACAGGGCTCACGGCTGGCAAGTGCAGTGGCAGTGCCGAGAGCCTCTCCTACCTCCATGGCAGCACTAAGGAGTGGCGAGCCAAGCGGTAAGGAGCAAGCAGGCAGGCAGTAAGGACCGGTGAGCCAAGTGGTAAGGAGAGAGCAGGTGGGCAGTAAGGAGTGAGCAGGTGGGCGGTTAGGAGCGAGGGGTTCTGGATTGCGAGAGGGCGCAGGCTGGGCTGAGGCACCTCCCCTGCCCCCACGCCCCCTCGTGCTCGAATTTCATGCATCAGGCTTCTAGTTTTAAATAGTGGACAAGAACAACACATACAAAAAATGCTATCTTTGCTGAGAGGAACTTAAAGATGCATTACATCCCATTTACTAGATATTTAGTAATATCCAATAATGCTAGGGCAGACACCCACTTAAATTCACAATTTTCTATCCTTTTCAAGGTGGGATGTCTCATTCTAACATAGTACTGATATGTTCATTAGAAGCAAAAATGAGGTGTCTGTTAAGGACATTGTACCTAATTGAACACTAACCCTTCAGCAATGCTCAGAATGGAATTCAACCTGACACTTTTCATTTCCATAAAGTTGACAGTTTCAGCTGGTTGGAAATTTCTCTGGAATTTGAAGTTCCAACATAGGCATGAATACCTCCCTGATTACATTAAGTGGAATGCTTCACCAAAAAAAAGGGAGTTTTCTTCATGGTTTATGGTTTATTTAACAATCAGCATAGAGAAGAAGACTAATGTCCTTTATTAGTCATCAGGTTTTTTGTTTGTTTGTTTATTCCCCTGTCTGCTATAACCATTTCTGGGGTGAATGGAATGAGTCATGAAGATTCCCATGTTTATATTCTCATGTGTAAATTAGTGTTAGAATAGCCTATTAAGTAAACAGTTATAAAAACCAGTTGATATTCCATTTACTAACTAATGAACAAAACAGAAATAAAATCATCAAACTGAATTTAATGAAAGATGAAGAATTGTGAGGGGGCTTGGAACCTGTACTTAGCAACATACAAGATTTAGTAGAAAACATTAGAGCTGTCAATCCACATGGTTTGCTGTATAAATGATATATTCTCCAAAGTTAAGAACTTTAGGTTACTGATCAAAAGTGAATAGTCTTTTGATGGATCAGTCAAATGCTAATTAAAAATCAACGTACAGCTTATAACTTAGATCATATAATTTTCCATCTAAAAAGAAAACACTTTTAAAAGTAAAAGGAGGGATTAATAGTTATACTAAGGCAGCAGGAATAAAACTGGATTTTCATGAACAAAATAATTTTTCCCTCTGTCTATACCCAATTTAAGGTAGACCACTCAAAAACTAATAGAGTATATATGCAAACAAAACATTGTACAATGTAAATCAATTAAATATAGAATTATATATGAACAACACATGTATTTTATCCTTATAAAAATTGTGAGCCATGGTTGTAGTTTGTAAAACAAAAACAAAAACAAAAGTATCATTATAAATATCATCTTTAGCTAAAATGAAGAAGGTCCAGAAAAAGAGGGTGAGATAGAAAAGGATCTAGGAACCATGACATGGGAGAAACATTTGAAAGGCCTGAGGAGGTTTAGCCCCAAAAGGGAAGATTTAGCTGCTGGTCAGAAAACTATTTGTAAATAATCCTTTGAGGACTGTCATGAACAAGAAAGTTATAGTCATTTTCTGCACTTCCAGAGGTCAGAGCTGGGATTAAAAAGTGAAAGGAAGAGGGAAAATATATCTTTAGCTCAACAAAGGAGATAATTTTTGAGCAATGGAGAGTGCCCAACAACAGAATAGGCTATTATATGAGTTAGTGAGTTCCCCAACACTGCAATCACACAAGTGGAATTTGGACAATCAAGCAGAGATCTCTTGTGGTGTCTCCTACTTGAGTGTGAAAACATTTTCCCAGAAGTCCTCTAGCAGGTCCCCTCTCACATTTCACTGGACTAAAATCTTATTGCCTCTACCCAATCACTGGCAAGGGAATGGATCCATCATGATGGAGTAGCACCAATTAGAACTTATCCATGATCAACTGGAAGAGACATGGGCACAAATAAAATGTTTCTGTCAATAAAAGAGGCCAATGGATATTTGTAGGATATGTAATAGATCCTATAATCTTACTACTCACAGAATAGCAGTATCTACCTCACCTGGGAGCTAGGTTAGAAATGCAGAATTTCAGACACCATCCCCCACACACTGATTAAAAATAAAATCTGTGCTTAGGAACCTGATTTTTATTTACATTAAAGTTTGAAAAGGTCTTCCCTACAGTGCCTGCTATAGGCTGCCCCAGATTGTATAATCTAATCTACATTATAAAAGGCCAGGGGCTGTCACAACCTAAATGACCAGACGAAGACCAGTCACCAGGAAGTGCATGGAGCACCTCTCGGTCCCACCCCCGCAGTCCACAGGCTCCTATCACAGCAAGGCTGGCAGCTGGCAGGCAGGTGGGGTGGCAGGGGAGGGTGGGCGGGGTGAGGTGGGTGGGGTGAGGTTGTTAGCCTCTGGACCAGGGCTGGGCCAGAGGTTTAAAGACCTCGCAGCTGCTGCAGCAGCTGCGGATCAGGCCCGGAGAGAGGCCCAGAGAGAGGCCTGGAGAGAGAGGTAGGACCTGATCCACAGCTGCCATGGCTGCTGGCGAGGCCCAGAGAGAGAGAGAGGCGGGGCCTGATCAGCAGCTGCTGCAGAGGCTGTGGATCAGGCCTGGAGAGAGGCCCAGAGAGTGCAGCAGGGTTTGATCCCCAGCTGCCACGGCCCGGAGATGCTGACTGGCATAGAAACTGACCAATCAGGACCAAATCTGGGTGAACTGCGAGGAGCCAATGGCTGCCTAGGAGGCGGAGCTTTTGACGCTGACTGGCATAGAAACTGACCAATCAGAACCTAATCTGGGTGAACTGCGAAGGCAGAACCTTAGGTGGGGGCTAAGGAGGGGTTTTAAGGGCAACAGCTGTTTGGTGTAAGGTGTAGAAAAGCAGTTCAATTTTTTAATGACCAGTTTGGCAGTATAGTGCATACAGCTAGCTATCAGTCCAGATATAGGGATTATGTATTTTTGTCTGCCAAGAGCATTTCTTCCTGATGAAAAAGGCTCCCCTCCCCCCAACTGAAGCAATCCTGTCCTATTTAATTTATCTATACTAATAAAAGGGTAACATGCTAATTAAACCGGGTCAATTGGCCATCTTCCAGGCGTCCGACTTCCTTCCGGACAAAGCCATGGTGGTGGGGGCTGAGGCAGAGGCAGAGGCAGTTAGGGGCGATCAGGCCAGCAGGGGAGGGCAGTTGGGGGCAATCAGGCAGGCAGGCAAAGGCGTTAGTGGTGATTAGGCAGGCAGAGGGGTTAGAGGCAATCAGGCAGGCAGGCAGAGGGGTTAGGGGAAATCAGGCAGGTAGGCAGGTGAGCAGTTAGGAGCTAGTGGTCCCAGATTGCAAGAGGGATGTCCGACTGCCAGTTTAGGCCCGATTCCACCGGCAGTCGGACATCCCCCAAGGGGTTCCTGATTGGAGAGGGTGCAGGCTGGGCTGAGAGAACCCCCCGACACACACACAAATTTCATGCACCGGGCCTCTAGTCAAAACATAATATAAGGAGTAAAATCACAATGATAGAACAAAGTTTGAATTTGGGTTCTGGGTGTGAATTATAGAGTAAAAAATATCTCAGGCCAGTCATGCAGATTCTGGATGTTCCATCTGTTCATGTTAAGACTGCATGGCTGTTAGCCTGCCAGTTACCAAGGGCCTTCCTGCAGCTCATATATATGTGTGTATGCATGCATATATAGAAATGTACACACAGTATCTTTTCACCAGTTTTCATCCTTCTGTTAGTGTAATTCACTGGGGCACTCTTTAAGGAGTCATGAAAACACAAATAGGTTGGACAATTCCACAGCCTCTTTAATCTGGAGATTGATCAAATGCTTTACAGATAATTGGGCTTTGGGGGAAGGTAGGGGAAAGTGGTGATTTGTAAATTTGTATTTGAGGTTGGTTCATTGGAATATTACCATAATTTTGAGACAGCTAATATACAAAAGACAACATGGCTCTGTGGAGTCTTTTATGGGATGGCACAGTAATTAATTGGTTGCATCGTGGCCAAAGGTTATTATCTGAGCAGCTGCTTCTTTACAAAACCTGCATCATCTGTGGCCAAAGGGTTATCATAAAAGGAAAAAGACAGGTTTGTTTACTTGTGATAGCATTGCCCCTTTGCAACTAGGAATTCATTTTAAGCCCTGTACGCCTTTCTGTTGCTGGCCTTTTGCAACCTTTGCCTTGAATGGAATTAAGCAGCTCAGCCAGGTGGTTGAAATGTGAATACAGGGGGTTATATTCTATTTAGCTTTCCCCTTTCATCCTGAATACTGGATCCATGTATCCTTCCCTTTCGGAAATGGCTATAATAAATGCACTGCATCCTCAAAGATGTCACCCTATCATTTCAAAGCCTTTCCTGAGCTGGCACTTAGGAGGCCACCCAGCATTCCATGAGGCTGGCTGCTTCTGGGTGATTCCTCCAGTGGATCCCATAATCGTGGCCTACTCCCCACCTCCTTCAGTGTTAAGAGGATCCCCTAGTTGGATGCTATACTGTGTGATACTCCATGCCTGTGTGGATGCAGCATTATAAGCTATCAGATAGTGATCCTGGATAAGGTTATGTAGGCAGGAAAGGCAAATGAGGTAGGAATTACTCCATTCTCTGAAAATTTAAATCTCTTTAATAACTATCTGGTTTATTCTTTTACAACTTACTCTTTCCATGTCTCACCCAAAATCACAGGCATATACACATGGAATGACCACTGTTAACATTTGTAATAGTTTACTTAGGCTGTCTTGTTCTCTTAAACACTGTTCAAGAACACACAGGGACACGGAAAGATAGTTTTAGAGCCTAATTAGCTGTGCTACTGATTAATATAATAATTTTGAATTATGGTTCTTTAATGAATTAAGGTGAGGGACTCAGCAATTATTGAATATTTTCAAAAGTAAAACATCTACAATAGCTTCCTCAATAGCCAATTTTCTTACTTCAACCAATTATACTGAAAGAAAAAATATGTGTACACACACCAGAGGAAATGGTATAGAAATTATATTTGCAGAGATTTTAGGTCAGAACACAGCAAGGTAAGCAGGGCCACTTAGCAGAAACCTGAAATGCCACCTCAGTAGTTTGCAATATCAGTGAACTAATTGGCCTTGAAGAATATTCGGAAGCAATTTGGAATAAATAATACAATTTCTTTTTTTATATAAAAACAAGTAATCCTACCTTATATTATAACTTTTCCTGAGTGCTAGAAAGCTTTAAAAATTAAAGGAAGCAGTATCAACCAATTAATTGAATATTTTCCACATTCTATGACTTTTAAAGATATGTAAATTGTCTTAAAAGTAGCAAGACAGAAATCTTAAAAGAGAAAATAGAGATTTGAGCTGGTCAGACAAATGTAATGGCTGAAAATATATTCAAATATTAGAGCTGTTTTTAATTTATTTTTTGCTCCTCTGAGAAAGCAATAAATAAAGCTATTATACCCCACATTGCTCCTGGGTCTTAATTAATTAATGGAAGTTATTTTTCATTGGGAAGACTCAATGCTTCTTCCACTGTCTCACAAGCTTGTTAATTATCTCAAGCCATTTTGGTGTATGTCTATGTTTTCCTACTTATTTGCTCACATAGCTGGACTTACTCAGCTTTTAGAGAAATTATATCCTTTATACACTATCTTTACTGAGTCCTTTTCATTTTAATTTGATTAGTAGGCAATATGTAATTAATGATTTTTTGCAATTCACAACATTTTTAAAAATTACTTAACTTTTTGTGCCTCTTAAAACAAAAGTAAAATTAGATACAAAGCTGAAAAATAAAGAAATTATATACTTAATTATAAGTTTAAAATTAGCAATCTAGAAATAAATCCATATAAGGTTTTTGCCTGTATCAGCTGCATATCATGGCAGTGTTTAATGGGCTCACAAATAATATAAATAAAAAAAGAAAGTCAAAGCTTAGATCGAAACTCCAAACATTATCCAAAATACTAATTTCAGAACATAAATGCTTTCCTTTTTAAAAAAATTGCCTTTTTTTTTCAAGTTAAAACAAAGTTGAATCAATCAAATAAAAATTTAAATTCGATACTTTAATAGAACAATTCATGCTCAGTTGTTCACTGTGAAGACTTACACATTGGAGGAGGTTTTCTTCAGTTTGGACTCATATGAATTATATAGTTTCTGTGCTTCTAACTTCCTGAGATCTAATAAATGGATTTTAAAGACTTATTTTGAAAACTAAGTGCAGTGATTGTCTACAGATGACATGATAAATTAAAAGAATAAGATGTGAACCCTCCATTTTCTGCTTTCCCGAATCTAAATATTAAAGGAGCAACAACAACAACAAAAAAGAATACCGCAGTTTGTCTTTTGTTTGTTCTTAATAAACGAATAAATAATAAATGTAGCTTTCTCCACAATGTGTGGAGAGAGATGTGTAAATCCTGAAAAGATATATTCCTGAATCTGTAAGGCTCTATCAGGGGCTGACCTGTGTTCCCCTAAAATTCATCTGTTGAAGTCTTAACCCTTAGTGCATCAGAATGTGACTGTATTTGGAGATAGGGCCTTAAAAATAGTAATTAAGCTAAAAATGAGTTCGTTAGAGTGGGCCCTAATCTGATAGGACTGTTGACCTTGCAAGAAGAGATTAGGACACAGACTCATACAGAGGAAAGGCCTTGTGAAGACACAAGAAGGAAAAGATGGTCATCTACAAGCCAAGGATAGGGGAGTCAGAGGAAATCAACCCTGACAACACCTCACTCTCAGACTTCCTTCTAGCCTCTAAAATTGTGAGAAACAAATTTCTGTTGTTCAGTTTACTCACTGTATGTGTTATTTTGTTATGGTAGCCTTAGCAAACTATCTGAATTAGTCTGTACTCCTATCCTAACAACCTCCATGGGTAAGCATATGAAGATGGACTAGAAACCAACAACAAGGTTTGTTCTACACAATAGATGGACACATCTAATGCTGCGGAAAGTTGTGCTATGACTTTTCTGAATAGGGAAGTACAGCATGTGATCCCTTTTCACTTATTTGGAGAGAGAGAAAATAAAGCAATTCATTGGGTCTCAGCTCTTGAGCCTACAATCTAGTAGAGCATCCCATCCAAAGGCCTTCGCTCATTGTCTATTTAGTAACTCATGTGTTGGGGCAGGGACGTAATGTCTGTAGGGGTGAGTTGGAGCAAGATTCCTGTCAAATCCCAATATGGCATCGTAAGGGGCATTCAGAAAGATCAAAACTTCCTATGGGACAGAGGAGTACACCCCATTTGACGCTTATTACTTTTCTCACTTTAATTATAAAGGCTAAGATAACCTGGTATTTTCAAAGCATAGTTTCCCTGAGTAGATGGTCCTAATTCAGCCTGATCTCTTACAGTAAATTTGAATATCATTGCATTCAGAATTTAGGAAAATATTTAGCTTAGGAGATGTTACATTTGATCTTTATTTCCTGGCTTGGAAGTTAAGAGATGATTACAGTTTTATGAAAATTTATCATTATACATATTGAAATATAACAAAAACTGTTTTTGCAGCCAATCAAAAATGTTTCAATGAAGGTATGCCTATGCACTTGAGCAGAAAGAGTGTGTGTCAGGTATGGAAGGGGCTGCTGGGAAAAAATTAACAGCACCAGTATATTTTTTTCAATTTACCACTGAAGACCTGTAGATGGTGAGTTTATAAGTTTTGTCAATATAGTTCTGTGATACTCAAAATGGGCAGAAAAGAACTGAACTTTAAAATGCCTTTGCTTACCAAACAGAGAACCTAGAACCATTTGTCTTATGTTCACAAGACAGTGTGGTCAGTAGGACAGAGGCAACACCTGCCACTTGGGAACTAAGAGCAGCAAATGTGAAGCCTGACCTGACAGGCTGTAAGTCACCAGTGTCCAAATCCTACCCTCAGATCCTCTTGGGCAGCTCCCACTGGGGCTTTCTCTGGGAAGTCAATTGAATTTCAGTGCCTGAGAGGAGCTCTCAGTCTACGGGGAGCAACTATTCTCTGCTGAAACATGGACAAGGAATTTTAGGTAATAATCAGACACTAACGGCAACCATCTGTATAAAAATACAATTGCACTCGCTCTCTGTTATAACCAGCTTTAGATCCAGGAACACATACCTGGAGCTAACCAAACAAAAATTACCTGTTTAGCCTTCATTTCGTATTAATTAGCTATCACACACCCTGCATGTAAGCCTCACTTATTATTCCAGTCAGCGATGGGAATCTTACAAAGGCAGCATTCTCACTCTGTGAGAAACTAAGCCCTCTGACCCTTGCCACCCAGGAGAAAGGGAAGTACATGTGTAAGAGAGCATGATTACAAAAAGAATTATTAAGGGGAGAAATAAATCCCAGCAATCATCACATTCAAAGCAGCTTCTATGGCTCTGCGGCCGGAAGTGGTTCAGCAAAATGGCATACATATGGGAATTTTTAAAAACAAGGGAATGATGGTCAAGTCTTCATTAAATCAGTTCACCAAGCAACATTTATGGTAATTCACCATCTCCACATTTCTGTGTAACATGTGTCCTGGGAAAATGTAATGAAAATAAAGAGATGATCTTGGAATTTAAATCTGAATGAAAACCACAAATGAAATCATAAACAGATTCTGGAACAAAGGGGAATGGGTATGAGATTGTTAACCTGGACAGGTTGGGGTCAAGGTAAACTTTAATTGAACATCTCATAAAAAGTGGGACATAACTCAGGAGAGAAAACAAACTGATACCCTAGGAGAAAAAATTTACATGGAAAAGCAATATCCTAAATTCACAAGCATCTTAACTAGTAAATTTTCTCAAAGCAAAGCTTCCTCCAGGCCATGAAAATAAAGAAAAATGGGGTAGATCATGGTAGTTGCGGATGCTTTTCAGTATACAATGGAGAATTTAAGACTAATGAAGAAGACAGCTGAAGCCCACTGTAAATTTTTTCATAGCTAGTGACCTGGTAAAAATAAGAGATATGAAAGTTATTTTTGCAGAATGAAACTATATACAGGTTGGGGTTAAAGTAGGTTTACAGTTGCGAGAATGTGAAACACAGAGTTTATTTTTCTATTATTATTTATTAATTATTGTATTATTTTCCATATAAACAACTGTAAACCCACCCTGTACAATTTAGCGTAATATTCCAATTCATTTACATCTCTCAGGGTGGTGTTGTGTTTTTTTTTTTTTTTTGTGAGGATCTGTAGGATATGCCATGTACAGAACATGTGAATCATCATTATTTCTCGATCTTGTTCTGTTGACATTGCTGAGCTCAAACAGAATCTTGAATCAAGTATGGCCATGTATTCCCATAGTAGTTTGCTTAAGACATGCCTGCTTTGTTTTGCCTAGAATCAAATGTTTGTCCCATAATGAGCAGATATACAGAACCTACTGAATAATTAGTTGTCATAATAAAATTCTGTCTGTAGAGATACCCAGGTGGTGAATATCTGCTCTAATGAATTATCCATGGACAAAGACATTATCCACTCACTAAAAACACCATGTATGATTATATCCTGTCCAAAAATGGATTAGACAGTCACACTTAGAAGCACTTTGCATTGAACTAGAGATTGCATTTGGCAGTATCTCAATTCAAAATTAATTCCATATGAAGCAATACTTGACATCCTTAAAAGCTGTAGCTTCTGATATTTAAAGTGCAGGAAATTTAAACAGTTTCATTTTGAAAGAGAGAAAGGAAAGGGAAGTAGAGGAAAGCAGAATAAGGAAGAAAGTATTTTAAATTCATTGAGTGTTCATAAAAGATCTCAGGTCAGGTAAAATGAATCAGTTGCTATCTTAGGCAACACAAAAACTATTGTTTATCAATAGTAGTTAGATTATAGTGGGTTCCTTCAATTAAGTCTAGGTACACCGGTGAAGCAAAACAAGCAAAATACCCTAGGCCAAGTTATCTGGATGAAAAGATGGTTTTGTTCACCAAAACGTGAAATAACCAATATTGCATCTATGGAAGACTACATCCTATCTAATAAAAGAGTAATATGCAAATTGACCATACATCTGCTACACCCACAAGCCAAGCCCATCAGCCAATCAGGAGCAAGTATGCAAATTAACCCAACCAAGATGGCTGCAGCCACGGAGAGAGCAGGAGGCTTGGGTTTCCCCGGCAATGGAGGAAGCCAAGCTTTCCGCCTGCCCTGGCTGGCCCAGGCCTCCGCTCATGGCTACAAAGTTTCAATTATAGAAGATAAATAAATCCCAACAAAAATGGCAGAGGCCACAGAGCGAGCAGGAGGCTTGTCTCTGCTCAAGGCTACAAAGGTTCAATTATATAAGATAAATAAACCCCAGATACCAGGGCCTCCACTTGGGTCGCTGGGGGGTGTGGCCAGCCTGCAAACCATCACAGGCCCCTCACCCAGGCCACCCCATACCCCAAGGGAACTCCCAACCTGATCCAGGACACCCTTCAGGGCAAACCAGCCGACCCCCACCCGTGCACCAGGCCTCTATTCTATCTAATCCTATCTAATAAAAGAATAATATGCAAATTAACCATCACTCCAACACACAAGAGGGCTGCCCCCATGAGGTAACAAGATGGCCACCACAAGATGGCCAGCAGGGGAGGGCAGTTGGGAGGGACCAGGTCTGCAAGGGAGGGCAGTTTTGGGTGATCAGGCCAGCAGGGGAGGGCAATTAAGGGTGACCAGGCCAGCAGAGGAGGGAAGTTGGGGGCGACCAGGCCTGAAGGGAAGGGCAGTTGGGGGGTGGGGGACCCAGGCCTGCAGGGGAGGGCAGTTGGAGGGGACCAGGCCTGGAGGAGAGGGCAGTTGGGGGGGAGCAGGCCAGCAGGGGAGGGCAGTTAGGGGTGACCAGGCCTGCAGGGGAGGGCAGTTAGGGGCAATCAGGCTGGCAGGGGAGCAGTTAGGCTGGCAGGGGAGTGATTAGGGGCTGATCAGGCTGGCAGGCAGAAGCGGTTAGGGGCAATCAGGAAGGCAGGCAGGCGAGCAGTTGAGAGCCAGCAGTCCTGGATTGTGAGAGGGATGTCCGACTGTCGAACATCCCTCAAGGGGTCCCAGATTGAAGAGGGTGCAGGCTGGGGGACACACATCCATGAGGGACACACACCCCCATGCACGAATTTCGTACACCGGGCCTCTAGTCCAGTATAAAATTGTAAGGAAACATAAAACTCTCTGGTTGTTCTTGATTTCATGATGAAAACTTGTAAACCGAAAAATATTTGAGCCTTCCTATTAATGATATACATAAATAAAATATGTTTAGAAACCCATTTTTAAAATAGTTTTACTAAAATTACAAGTATTATTTTCTAATTCCATACTCTTTATCCAAGCCCCTGTTTGCAAAGTTTAAATAATATATCCTTTTTTTAATAACCAGTGATTTTCTTAATAACATTAACCTTTTTTTTAAGTTTTCTCTATCACACAGGACTAAAAGCAATTTTTGGAGAGGGATCCTTACTGAATTGGCTCATTTAATTTTATCCAATATCCTATATAATAGTCTCTTCATTAATTATTAATAAAAAGTGATTTCAAGATGCTCACAAAAATTAAATTATTTTAATATATATATAGAAGCCTAAGCGACCATTATGTCGAAACAACTGGAACAACCAGTCACTATGATGCGTACTGACCACCACGGGGCAGATGCTCAACGCAGAAGCTGCCCCCATCCCGCTGGCCCCAATTACCGATGGGGCCTGCCGGCCAACCTCCCGGTCCCTCCCCCTGCCGGCCGGTACGGATTGCCCGATTGGGGCTGGGCCCCGGGCTGGGACGGGGAACCAGGATTGGGTGGCAGCAGATGCGGACTGCAAGGGAAGGATGAAGGGGGAGGCAGGAAGGCAGGGAAATGCACAGTGGCGGTGCACAGGCAGCGAGGGAAGGGGGAGGTGCGGAGGTGGGGAGGCAGGTAACCTTATCAGCCCTGATTGCTAGCCAGGCCTAGGGAACCCACCCATGCACAAATTTTGTGCACCAGGCCTCTAGTTTAAACATAATTGCAGTTAACTTGGCACCACTAAAAAGTGTTTCAATAAAACATTAGCCTATATTCAGAAGTAATACCTTCAGAAATTTTATAGGATTTTTAAATTTATATATTTTATGTTTAGGATTTTCATCAATCCTAAATTCAAACTATACTTTCAAGTCCTGTCTTAGCTATAGATAAGTAACTACAACAATTTATAACATAAAATTTCAAAGATTAAAAACATTTAATACCACTAGTTTTAAAAAGCCAACTAATGTACAAAGGGGAAAAAATATCTCTGAAATAGACAGTTGTTTTTGTTTAGTTATACAAATGTTAACTATTTCACCAAAAACTTCTGTTCTGAAATGTTTTCATAGGAATAAATAATGCATTTTCAGAATTAATGTTAGCTCTTAAATGTTCCATTTATTATCCAGAGATATTACAGATATGGTTTGCTGAGGGTTAACTGTTCAATACTATTTGGTACAAAGGGAGTGGAAGATAAAGCATCTGACTGATGCATTAGTAGTCATTCCCACCTCGAAGAAGTTGCAGGAGGCACTTTTAACAGCCATTATTTTCTATGCAGGGGATCTGCTCTGAACAAACTGGAATTTCACTGTTTGTTCTATCTTTCATTTATTTAGCACACACCATTGTCATCTATTCCAAGCACAGACCTTCACAGAATAAGACATGTATAAAGTGACAATGTTCTGAATAAGCAGCTCTTGGTTTATTAAGTGCTTTCAGTTTGGTCTTGGGACTGTCAACTTAAGTAGGTTCTTTCTCAGAGGTATGCCCTTCTATATTCATTATCATGTGCTGTTAATCTATATTGATGGATAAATCAATGGATTCTTTCTTTTTTCCTTTGCTGAATAATCTTCCTTTGGGGTTTGATCATAGTAATTAGTTTGAGGAAAATGAATAAATAGCACTACTTTCTGTGATCCTGTGGAGTGAAACTATGTCAGATTCTTTATTATAAACTAGAGGCCCAATGCACAAAGATTTGTGCAAGAATGGGCCTTCCTTCCCTTGGCTGCCGGCACCAACTTCACTCTGGCTGGAGCCGCCTTTCTGCCTTTACTCTGGCCCAGAGCCACCTTTCCCCGCCTTTCCGGCTTCCCACGCTGCCCAGAGGCCCGGAGCAGCTGGGGCAGTGAGGAATGCCCCGCCCCCGGCCACTTGGCACCTGTGTATGCAAATTAACCCACCATCTTTGTTGGGTTAATTTGCATACTCACTCCTGATTGGCTGGTGGGCGTCACAAAGGTATGGTCAATTTGCATTTTCTCTTTTATTAGTGTAGACTAGAGGCACGGGTGGGGTCCCTTGGCCTGGCCGGTGAATTGGGGCCGGCTGGCCAGAGGGAGGGACCGCAGGAGGTTGGCCAACTGCGGGAGGTTGGCTGTAGGAGCGCACTGACCACCAGGGGGCAGCACCTGCATTGAGTGTCTGCCCCCTGGTGGTCAGTGCAACATCATAGCAACCGGTTGACTGGTCATTCAGTCGACGGTCATAACAGTTGCTTAGTCTTTTAGATAGATAGATAGATAGATAGATAGATAGATAGATAGATAGATAGATAGATATCTCTAGAACTTTATGTAACCATTGTAAAAATGATAACTGGGCTGCAATTTAATATTTTATCATGCATTTCTTTCCCATTTTTCTGCCCCTCTTTTTAAGTCTTAGAAAAAATAGCAATGTATTCTAAAGAATAATTTATTTTCTATTGCTAAGGACAGCAAATAGAAAACGACAGTACTGATGGTCCTAACTTATAGTGATACAAATTGTGATTTTTTTTTACTTTACAATGGTGCAAAACTGAGACACATTCAGCAGAAACCATACTTTGAATTTTGATCTTTTCCCAGGCTAGCAATATGCAGTACAATACCCTTTCATGATGCTAGGTAGTGGCAATGAGCTGTTGGTCCCAGTCAGTCATGGAACCACCAAGGTAAAAACTGATATGCTATCTATAGTATACTGTGTTGTCAGTAGTTTTCCTGATATTGTGTTCTGAGTACATTTATGGTAGCTGAGGCTAGGCTATGACGTTAAGTAAATTAGGTGTATTAAATGCAATTTCAACTTAATATTTTCAATTTATGACGCATTTATCAGGAAGTAACTTCACTGTAAGTCTAGGAGCATCTATTATTAAATGAGAATACAACTTATATCAAAGTTAATTGTTTTTTTTAAGTAATGTGAAAAAGCTGTTTGCCCTGAAGAAGAGTTTTTTCTCTAACAGTAATAATAAACAAACAAAAAAACCTATGTGCATAAATCTTGCCTTTGAAAATACTGTTGCACCTTAGTGAAAATGCCCTCTGATACCAAAGGTTCTAGAATGTTCTGAGGTAGAATATTAGAGTATAGAGTGGAGCTCCTTCTCCCATTTCATTTACCTCCCTTAACACTGTCACCTGCAGCTTGCCAAAACTAGGATTTCTGAAAAAGGCAGTCTCTGGGGTACAATTCAAACTTTGATTTATCTAGAAATTAAGAAAATTGAACCTCACACCTGCTAGAATGGTTATCATCAATAAATCAACAAACAACAAGTGCTGGCAAGGATGTGGAGAAAAAGGTATGGTATGCTAGTATACTACTGGTGAGAATGCAGATTGGTGCAGCCACTATGGAAAACAGTATGGAATTTACTCAAAAAATTAAAAAATGGAACTACCATTTGACTCAATTATCCCACTTCTAGGAATATACCTTAAGAAGCCCAAAACACCAATTGGAAAGAATATATGCACCCTTATGTTCATAGAGCACAATTTACAATAGCTAAGGTCTAGAAACAGTCCAAGTACTCATCATGAGTGGATAAAAACGTTATGGTACATTTACACGATGGAATACAATGCAGCTGTTAAAAAAAAGAAAAGGAAGAAGAAGAAGGATTTCTTATCCTTTGCAACAGCATGGATAGACCTGGAGAATATTATGCTGAGGGAAATAAGCCAGTCAGAGAAAGGCAGATATCACGTGATCTCACTTAAAAGTAGAATCCAATGAACAAAATAAATTGATGAACAAAATGGGTCCACAGGCATAGAGGCATAGAACAGACTGACATATCTTGGGGGTGGGGGGTGGGGTAAATGAGAAGAGATTAACCAAAGAACTTATATACATATTAGAGGCCCAGTGCACGAAATTTGTGCACAGGGGTGTGTGTCCCTCAGCCCAGCCTGCACCCTCTCCAATCTGGGACCCCTCAAGGGATGTCTGACTGCCCATTTAGGCCTGATCCAGGTAGGATTGGGCTTAAACGGGCAGTCGGCCATCCCTCTCACAATCCAGGACTGCTGGCTCCCAACTGCTTGCCTGCTTGCCTTCCTGATTGCCCCTAACCACTTCTGCCTGCCAGCCTGATCACCCCCTAACCATTCCCCTGCCAGCCTGCTTGATGCCTAACTGCTCCCCTGCCAGCCTGATTGCCCCTAACTGCCCTCCCCTGCAGGCCTGGGTCCCCCCCAACTGCCCTTTCCTGCAGGCCTGGTCGCCCCCAACTTCCCTCCTCTGCTGGCCTGGTCACCCCTAACTGCCCTCCCCTGCAGGCTTGATCGCTCCCAACTGCCCTCTCTTTCAGGCCTGGTCCCTCCCAACTGCCCTCCCCTGCTGGCCTGATCGCCCACAACTGCCCTCCCTTGTAGACCTGATCCCTCCCAACTGCCCTCCCCTTCTGGCCATCTTGTGGCAGCCATCTTGTGTCCACATGGGGTCAGCTATCTTTGACCACATGGGGGCAGCCATCTTGTGTGTTGGAGT
The DNA here is from genome assembly GCF_951640355.1 of Cnephaeus nilssonii. Classification (NCBI taxonomy): domain Eukaryota; kingdom Metazoa; phylum Chordata; class Mammalia; order Chiroptera; family Vespertilionidae; genus Cnephaeus; species Cnephaeus nilssonii. Next base: position 46,270,824 of record NC_137073.1, read on the forward strand.
GATAGTCAATTTGCATATTACTCTTTTATTAGATAGGACTAGAGGCCCAGTGCATGAAATTCGTACACTTGCGGGGGGGGGGGCTGTTTCCTCAGCCTGGCTTGCGCCCTCTCGCAGTCCGGTAGCCCTTGGGGGACGTCCAGCAATTGGACATCCTTAGAGCTGCCACAGAGGAAGGAGAGGCTCCCACCACCACCACTGTACTCACCAGCCATGAGTTGTGATTGTGGCCATTTTCTGCTTGTTTTCTCTTTTCTCACTCTATTACCTGTTACAGGTTGTACAGGACAGCACTGTAATGTGAAGTCGGTAGAAAGACTTGGTAACAGCAGAACTACTACCTAAATCAGTCCACATGCACCAGTAACTAGTTGGAAAACAAATGCATTGGAAAGGATGAAAGGGTAAAAGCACTAGGGTTATGTGTTGATTACCTCTGTGCCTTGCTAGGGGCACTTCTTTTGGTTTGTAGAAAGGCTCACTTAGAAAAGGCAAAAGGTGAAGAGATTAGCCAAAGAACATCTGTGCATAACCCTTAGACTCAGAAAAAAGTGTGGTGATGGCCAGAGGGAAGAGGGGTGGGGCAAGGGCAGGATGGAGGTAGGCAAAGGCAGGGAGGAGATGGGGATGTCAGTAATAGTGTAAACAACAAAAAAAATAATAAAGTTAAAGAAAAGATAACTATCTAACAAATTAAAAGATAAAATAAATATGTGAAAGATAAATGCAGTGATTATATATGCTTCAGCATCATGTAAGCCTTCTTGCACATAAAAGAAAAGAAACAGCAAAGTTTGTTATTTCTCTCAAGGCTGCAGGAGTGAAAAAAGTACCTTCCAAGTAAATAAGAGGAAATCTGGTTTTCTTTTAGTCATGTTCCATTCTGGCTTTTGTGTTTATAATATGTTAGCAAATAAATGATTTCAATTTTCAGCCAGAATTTAAGTCTCAAGTATTCCCTCACTGAGAAAAGAAACATACATACATAAAGGCACAGAAAAATGGTGTATCCAACTTTTCCTAAGACAAAATGTTCCCTTGGAAACTGAATTAAATTATTGGGGCATTCTCAACAAGGTTTGCATAAAATTCTTGCCAATATAAGATGGTCTTTGAAATTTATTTTCTTTTTCTGCCTACAAAGTAGAGTTTGCATAATGTTATTAAGAGTTAAAAAGGAATTTTATATGCAAATTATGTATCTTCACAGGACAGTATTGAACCATTACCAGACATTTCAACTCAACCACAACACTGCCTATCTTCATATATTTAGATTACAAAGAGAATATAGACAACCTCAAGGAGTTTGTGGTTTAACAGGAGAGGTAAATAGATGAACAAACTATTAAAGCCATAGAGAAAGTACAAACCAAAATGCATACTCCATGATGGGCAATATTGAATCAGACGTTTTGTTCATTTGGAAGATAGATATGTAAATAACAGTGCTGAGGATCAGGTTGTACGCTAACTGCTCAGTGTGTCCTGGGGTTAGGAGTTGGCCTCCTAGAACAGAGCGGGGCAGTTGAGTTAGCTGGTTAGAGTAAGCTGACTGAGGAGACTAGATAGGAGAGGCAGCTCAAGGTGAGAGGGGAAAAGTATGAGAAGTCTCAGAGAAAGTGGAGACGTTAAGTAAGGGCCAGAGCATTCCTGAGAAAGATGAATTAGGTTTGGAAAGGATTTTGTGGGGATTATTTTGGCCTAAGTGACAATAATACAACTTGAACTGAATCAAGACATGTAATTCATTGGCATTTATAATTGAAAAGTTCAGGCAAGGTCATGCTCATGAGATTATCATGACTTTATTTTTCACCTTCCTCTGGGCCCTACATTCCTCTGTTAGCTTTTGAATTTATTTTTTAAAATTACAGTATACATGTAATATTCTGTATTAGTTTCTGATGTACAGTATAGTGGTTAATCATGTCCTTACAGAGTGGTCCCCTGATATTTAAAGCTCACACCTGACCCCATAGATATTACAATATTATTGACTATATCCTCTATACTGTAATTTATATTTCTGTGACTATTCTGTAACTACCAATTTGTACTTCTTAATCTATTCACCTTTTAATCTATTGCCCTAAACCCCCTTGCCTCTGGTAGCCATTAGTCTGTTCTCTGTAGCTATGTTTCTATCGTCTTTCTTTGTTTATTTTGTTCTTTAGATATAAGTGAAATCTCATGGTATTTGTCTTTTGCTGTCAGACTTATTTCACTTCGTAGAATAGCCTCTAGGTCCATCCATGCTGTTGCCTTGCATTCTTTTGTAAGGTTGAGTAATACTCCATTGTGCCTATGTACCACAGCTTTGTTTCAGCTTTTACAGGCAAGCTTAGGTCAGTGGCAACAATGTTATATTACATTTCTAAATTTGTAACCAGTTAGCTTAACCATCCATGTAAAATGAGAGAATTTTCTTTTTGCAAATGTTCTGCTAATTAAACACTGATATATCAACATGCTGCCTGTGGTGCCCCCATTTCAGAATCAATCTTTATGTACCTATTAGGAATTGTATTCAGCTTCCACCTTGAGATTGATTGAAAAAGTTTGAGGTTTATTTCTCACTCACATAAAAGACCAAAAGGCATGTGGTCTAGGGCTACATGTCAACTGTATAGTGTAAGGTAAAGGAATTGGACAGAAAGACACAAAACTATCATTATTTGTATTTGATAAAATTACCTGAATAGAAAATCCAACATATTCTACAGAAAAATCATTATACATAATATAATTGGCAAGACTGTGCATATGGTGCATATAAAAATCTACAGTGGTCAGTTTTATTCCTATACTGTGGCCACATAGAGTGGTCAAATCTCACTAAATAAAATATATAATTTGCTATAACAACAAAAGTATAAGGAGACTAAACACAAGTGACTTTATAGCATTAATTTAAAAATTACAAAATTTTACTTAAATACATTTAAACATTGGAAAAATATGTGTTTATGGGTAAGAAGACTGAATAGCATAAAACTATTAGTATACCCTAAATTAACCTATGATTAAATGCTACTACAATCAGAAACCTCAAAAGGGTGTATTTTTTTATGAAACTACAAAAAATCATATATTAAAAAGCAAAAGCCAAGAAATTTTCCAAGAAAACTGATAAAATTTAATGCAAAAGCTAACAACCAAGAATAGGCAAGATACAAGCAATATGTCCAACAGACATCTGGCTACTGTGAAACTCAAGTAATTAGGAAAGTTAATATTAGTATCAAGATAGGAAAACTGACCCACAAAACAGAAAATTCATATAGATAGATATGTTATGTAAATTAATTTACATTGAAAATTACAGTCAGAGCCCTAGCCGGTTTGGCTCAGTGGATAGAGCATTGTCCTGCAGACTGAAGGGTCCCAGGTTCGATTCTGGTCAAGGGCACATGCCTGTGTGCAGGCGAGGAGACTGACTGTTCAATGAATTATACTAGGAAAATTGGCTATCTATATAAAAAATTAAATTATAGTATCTCTTATACAATAAAAAACAAAATTAATTCCAAATAAATATAGATCTGAGTATATGAGTATAAAAAACTTTTAGAAGTAAATGTTTTTATGTCATTAATATTGAAAAGCATTTGCAAAAATAACTTTAAAATCATAGGCACAGAGAAAATCATTAATAAATCAGCTAATATATTACATTTTAATTCTTCTGTGCATCAAAAAGCATCAAAACAGTTAAACCACAGTCAGTCACTGGAAGAAAATTATTTTCAAACTGAGTAAATGCCAAGGGATTCTGATCTACAATATATAAAGAACTTTTTAAAAATCTCAAATAAAAGACAAATAATTGAACAGAAATATTGACAACAGATATTTATGGTCATTCCACAAAATAAGAATCTAACCTGAATATGAATCAAGAGATATATGAAAAAAATAGCACCAGTTATCAAATAAATGCATATTCAAACAATTATAAAATATCATTTTGTGCCCAACAGTTTATGAAATACATTATAAAACTAAGAGTAGAAATGCATGTAAATGAGTTGAAACTTTCAGTAGAGCACAAATTGCCATAATGAATTTGGAGGGTAATTTGGCAAAATAATGAAAAGTAGAAGATGATTTTGCAATTGAATCTACTAGTATGTACATATTCTAGATAAACTCCTACATATGCAAAAGATGTGTTTAAGAATGCACATAGCAAAAGTGTTTTTAACAAGAAAAAAAAGAAGTATCAAAAATCTCTATGGACAGAGGAGAGAGAGAAAAATGGAGAAAGAAAGAGACAGATAATAGTATATTCATGCATTGGAATATTATATCACAGTATAAATTAATAAACTCATTATATATATGTCCATGTAAATATATCTTAAACACTCAATATTTAGTGATAAAGAAAAAAAGAAGGATACATTTATCATGCATAATATTACATACACACATAATTTTATAATAGTCAAATAAAATTCTATATTTATTAAGAATATACAGTTGACCCTCGAGCAACATGGGGGTTAAGAGCACTCACTTTCTGGCCAGTCAAAAATCTATATACAGTATAACTTTTGTCAGCCAATTATATGACACTATAGAATTTAATCCAGCAGTGCTGTTGAATATCTGTTTCACATAGATCACTGACAAAAGTGTATAAAATAAACCAACATTAATTTTTTTATAATAAGTTAGAAGAGTTTTTCTTTTACTCTCCCCCTGATTGACAATAAAGAAGTGCAACTATGTACTCAGTACAAATTTCCAGGGAATTAAGTAATAATATTTAGTCAATCATTTCAAGCAATATTGTGAGAAGTGAGTCAAATAAGACAAAATCTTATCCCAGTTCAGGAGCGGGGAAGAAGAGAGAGAGAGAGAGAGATTTAGCAGATCAAGGAGGGCTCAAGAAAACATACCATCCACTCAGAGACAATCCACAGAGCCAGAAAAGAGAGTATAAAGGAAAACATACAGTCTGGAGATAAACTCAATGTAAACTTAAGCCTCGGAACTTGAAAGGGTTTGAGATAACGTTAAGCTGGAGTGTCAGCAAAGTGAAAAGGAAGGAATAGATGAATTATTGAAGATAGAGGAAATCAAAGTGATAACACTGGTCAGGTTGAGGTAAGTTATTTTCACCCTTTCATATTTGTGTTATATTTGGGGTTCTGAATATTTCCAAACAGAGACAAGCCCTCATCACATGCTAAGAAGATGTAAGAGAAATGATTAAAATATCAAAATAGGTCAGATGCTTGTGACCATCAAACTCTTGCTCCTACATCATGAGAGAGATGGGATGGTGAGAATCCAGACGACATTGCAGAGAATATTCCTGAGGATCTTTGTATGTGTTCTGCAAGGAGGACCTTGCTCATACAGAGCCTTTCTGCTACTGTCGTGGAGATGGAAGGTCATTTATCTCTGACATTACTGTCTTTGACATACAGTTTCAGGAGAAACATTAAATTAGCAGGAAAAAAAATTCTGCTATATTTTAGTAATTTATTCCTTCTTGTCTATGTATAATAAGGGATATAGTTAAGTTTAGTATCCCAAACAGTTCTTTTAGGCGGGCCTTGGTGAAGAATGTGTAGGGAAACACAGTTTAGTTTGGGCATGGCAATCCCTGAAGATGGCTTTGGAGACTCCAGGGAGTTCTCTGGCGACACCTATACCTTAGTCATTGATGCAGTTTGACATGCTCTGGATGTTAGGATATTTAGCTACTGCAATTTATTGCACACTTTCTGTGATTTTCAAAAACTGAAAAAGGGAAAGGTCACATAGCAATCAGATATCTGACCTTTAAACAGTCACCTTACTGGGTATTGGTTTCTTAATCTAGAAAGTGAAAGGCTTATAGATATGTAATCTGTTTTTATGAATTGAAGTAGCTTGTTAATACTGAAAATATAGCTCAGCATAATTAGAGAAAACGCCCATAATGTGAAGTTACCTCAGTTCAGTCCCTTAGGGGGTAACTACTGGGTTGTCATGCAATTGCAATGACACATAATGCAAACATTTCATAGCTGGATTCTGAAGGGCTGTGGGGCAATGTTGTGCTAATGTATGCTCTAGGCATCAAAACTCTTTCAGGAATTATTTTTAATGGAAATTTAAGTAAAATGGGGAAATAAGATTACTTAAAGTGGAAGACGACTGAAGATGTGGGGAAAAATACCTTAGGTGGAATTAATTTAACTGCAGGCGAAATTTCTTAGGAAAGAAGAAAGAAAAGGTATACATGATATGGCCTGTGAAATAGTTAATCCTCTTGAAAGGTGATAGAGTTGGCCAAGTAGTATTTATTCTACTCTTTTCAAGAGGAAGAGGGTAAATAAAGATCCAGAAAAACATAAACATTCAAAATACATTATGTAAAACTTCACTTATCTATAAAGCCACCATGTTTCATATTGTACTTAATTTTAAAGAATACTTTATCTGGACAATAATTACAAATGTGATAATTAAATTTATTTTTGAATGTCTTAATTTTATTTTAATAACCTCTGAGACTTGCTGAATTTAAGTTTTAGAAGGAGAAACAAAATGTTATGAAGAATTCAGTTATTAGAACCAAGAGCAGAATGAATGGTAAAGGCACTTCACTCTAGGGGGTGTGGTAAGTTTGCAGTTCAAGACTTGAGCTAACCAGGGAACTGGCCGCTAGCAGGCATGCTTTTGAATTGAAAGAGTGTGTCCAGCCAAATAATATAGATTGCTTCCCAGATATAAACAAGACCCTTTCCAACAGAACTTGCACAAAGCAATATTTTAAACAAACAAAAAATTATCTTAGCTGTGTAACCTTAGGCAAAGTCTACATTCTTGCTGATTTCCACTGCTTCATTCCATCTGATAAATGCTGTTTTATGCTACGCATTCACTTTCCACCCTTACTTCTTGTCCAAGATGCTGACTCCTATGGGTTATATTAACAGAGCCATTGCCTTTGGATGCTGTTTGGCTGTGGCAAAAGAAAACTGGCGTAGAAAAGCACAGGGCAGGAGAAGATCAATGTTAGGATTTATTTCCCTGTCTGTGTCCATTCATCAGGGTGGCTGCACTACTCACAGTGCTATTCTGGACACGGCTCTCTTCTTCCAAGTTCTGGTAACAGCTTACTACCCTCACACCTTCAGGTAAGGGTGGTAACAGTTCCTCTGCGGTCACCAGATGCCAATTCCTGCACTAGATGTAGTTTCCGTATCCTACCCTACAATTGTAAATAATTACTTATAAATAGACCCTCAGAATTACCCCAATGCGAGAGGGCCACTATTTCCTGCAGGAAACTTGGTGGCTGCACCTCATTTGAAATTAAAACTACTAATAACCATACCATAAAGTTTTTGTAAAGATTTCATAGCAAAGTACAAAGTCTTCAATTAATGTTCTATGTTCTCTAGAGAAGAGAGCATGGGATTAGACTGAAGTATTAATGTTTTGTTTTTATTTAGGGAGGAGGAATCTCAATCAACAAAAGTGAGGAACGGAGACTGGGTCCAGGAAGGATGGTAAATGATTAAGAGATGACGTGTCACCTCACGGGCCACTTCTTCATGACAAGCTTCACAGAGACATGGCTAATCTTTGGCAGGTGATCCCAGCCACCAAATATCTCCTGACAGGCTGTATGAAAAACTGTACCTTATAACAGTCCTATAGAGAGAAGACAGAAAGTATGCATTTTCTGAATGAGTCTTTTCTATCTTCCATTTGTCAAATTTGGTCCTAGGGAATACTAACTCTCCAGGTTTCTATTCATGTCATCAAGCATTCCAGGGATGCTTGGGAAGCCAGATTTCAGGCTCTGTGCTGTGGGTTTTATCCAAGCCCAGAAATAGCTCATTTGAGGCCACAGTTGAGCAGAAAAAATTGTTTATGGAAGTGGAAGAAAAATAAGGCATCCAGATTCTCAATAAGTGTCTAAGATCCCTCTGGTTCTTCAATAAGGCCATTATTATCATCATCATTAGGATTATCATTATCCACATCGTAAATGCCAATCATTACCTTCCCATCATGGAACTTTATTTAGGTGAAGAGAGCAAGAAGGTAGCTGACATCTATGACATTCCTCTATTCTGATTTGGGGAATCAAACACTCCCTGACTGAGGGATTAACCCTTCTTATAGTCTCTGACATCCTATATAATAAAAGGCTAATATGCTAAGTGTCCGGTAGTGTGGTCTGCCATTCAAATAATCAAAGTGTAATATGCTAATCATATGCTAAGGCTGCTCAACCACTCCCTATGACTTGCACTGACCACAAGGAGGCAGATAGCCAACTGGTCTACCAGTCGCTATGACATGCACTGACCACCAGGGGGCAGACGCTCTGACTGGTAGGTTAGCTTGCTGCTGGGGTCTGGCCAATCTGGACTGAGCGAGACGGGCCAGACATGCCCTGGAGCCCTTCTGCAGTCCCTCCCCAGCTGGCCAACTTCCCATATCCCTCCCCGGCCCTGATCATGCACCAGTGGGGTCCCTTGGCCTGGCCTGCGCCCTCTCACAATCTGGGACCCGTTGGGGGATGTCGGAAAGCCAGTTTCAGCCCGATTCTGCAAGCAAGGCTGAGGGACCCCACTGGGGCATGAATTCGTGCACCAGACCTCTCATCTTATATAATAAAAGGGTAATATGCAAACTGACCCTAATGGTGGAACAACTGGTCACTATGATGCACACTGACCACCAGGGGGCAGACTCTCAATCCAGGAGCTGCCCCCTGCTTGTCAGTGCACTCCCACAGGGGAAGCTCCGCTCAGCAACAAGCCAGGCTGACGGCTGTGAACTTAGTGGTGGTAGCAGGAGTCTCTCCCGCCTCCTTGGCAGCCTAAGCCACAGCCAGACATCGCCTGAGGGCTCCCAGCTGCCAGAGGGATGTCTGACTGCCAGCTTAGGCCCGATTCCTGGGGAGCAGGCCTAAGTCGGCAGGTGGACATCCCCCGAAAGTTCCCAGACTGCAAGAGGGCACAGGCCAGGCTGAGGGACCCCCCGAGTGCATGGATTTTCGTGCACCAGGCCTCTAGTATCCTTAATAATAAACAAACAAAAAAGTAAAACACAAAACATGTCTGAGCCTAGTAATTTCGAACTCCAAATGCATTGTTGGACTTAGGGGATGTATTAATAGACAGGTACAAAATTAAAATTAAAGTATGATGGTAAGGTGTGTGAAGGATACAAAAGATTAGTTAGGACATTTCATTTTTTCCAACTTCTTTAGCTAAATCTGTTTTCAGATATATGCCATAAATACCAACCTAAATTAAAGGTTTTTGTGGATTAATTACATTTTGAGAAGAATCAAAGCTAAAATGGATGTTCCTGTAATTAGATACATAATAGATGGTAATTTACCTGGTAGAACTCTAGATGTTGACGAGAGAGAAATATTTAAAATAATAGAAAGGAAAGGTACTATTATTGAGCACCGCCTAGATTCTTGCTAGCAAGCCACCTACCTCTCAGACTGATTCTGACTTTTGCTATCAGAATTCTCTTAACACCTACAGAAACTGAATAAATATGAGCATTCATGATGTAAGGTTTCCATGAACTTGACTGTAGTCTCTTATGGCAGCAGATATTTTTATTGTCTATGCATTTCCTGCCCAATGGACATTTCTGGAAAAGGTTCTCTTCCAGTTAGTCTCAGAACCTCTTTTTTTCTCTGCTGCTTTTGGGTCATTGGGTCTTTAGCTTCCAAATTCAACTTTCCAATTAATATTTAAATCATTTTAAATTTTCTGTAACACATTTTAGGATTTTTAACTGTGCGATACAGAGTATTATAAATATATACTGAAATTGCTTAATTAGCCTGAGGTTGGGAGATAATAACAACTCTTGCTACATATATAAGATAAACATAATATGGTTAATTTTGTAACATGAATTTATTGGCATTAGTAGGCACATAGCATACATCTATAAAGCTAGTTTCCTCATGTTCTCGAGAGTTACTTAACTCATAGTATGTGTGTATGCATAAGTGTGTTTGAGTATGCATATATTATGCAAGTTTTATTCTTTTCAAATAGCTGCATTTTATTTTTTGGAGAACAAAGTATTTTTGTGTATATCTTGTTATAAATTTGTTTTGTTTTCAGGCAAAAAAAATGTCAGAGAAGGAAGCAACCTCATCATCTGTTAAAATGATGGAGAATATAACACAGACATCTCTTTATACATATATATGTTATATCACAATTAATTTAATAATTACAATGGGCTTGTCTTATATTTTAGCAGATAAAGGTGAAATTCTATACTAAGAATTTAATTTAAGCCAGTGTTTCATTCATGTCCAAATAAACCTTAGGGGAAAAAAAAAACAAAAACACTAGCTATACATCCCATTTAATCCATATCTTCATTTGAAAAATAATGTTTAATTTCTCCACAGAATTACCAATGGTGTATTGAAACACCTTCCTGATAAAGAAAACCAGTTGGTAGGAATATAAAAATCATCAGATAAATGTCAATTTATGACTCTATAAGCATTAGATCTGTCCTGAAAGTGTGTACTGATGGATTCCGTTCTGACAGCTAAAGAGGACTCACTGAATATTCTTTCCTGAGGAACATCACTCATTAATATTTACATTTCTCTTGACAGCACAGTTGCTGCAAGCATAGGTTGGGTAAATATAGCCTGCATTTGGCAAATATACATAGACATAGGCCTACAGTTGTCTAAGAATCCAAATGCTTTGGGTAAGAATAAGGCCCTGAGTGTTCTGGTGGACTTCATGGATCTTGGACCTCAGGGGCACCAATGCAAGGGGGAGGTGGGGGGAAGGGGGGCAGGAATCCATGACACTTATTTAAGGCAGGGGGTATTAACTTGTGATAGAAAAAGAACAAAGGATAGCTTAATTCCCATTCCCTCTCCCATTTTTTCCTCCCTCTTTTTCACTTTTTATTCTGCTGTAAGCAGGGACTAAAAATATATCTGGTCAATAAAGGGCAGGTAAAATTGGAGGGGTTGCTATAGGAACGCACAGGGTGATGCGGAGAAATAACCACTCTAATTTATACCGTGTTTTCACGTTTTATTTCCATTGTAGTTAAACTCAACTTTAAAAGACATTCCTTAAGAAAGAGGCTACTTGAAATTCAGGAGACCCATTCTAAGAGAATTTTATATACGAACTTTAAAAATAATAAATCCTAAATCTGAGTAGAGCTCCAAGCAAAAAAATGGGTACTTTTTCCATTTATCCCATTATATTTTAATGCATTTTGACTAAAATCATTTTTGCTGGTGAAAGACCTGGGCATGCATTTTAATCGTGATGAAAGCATGAGTAATGAGGAGCACTGCCTGAAGCGGCCTGCGCTCGCTTCTCCCCGACTGCTCGCCTCCACTGTGTTAGGCAGCATCTATATTCCAACACTGAGACCCTCCTCACCCCAAATTCTCTTGAATTATCCCACTCAGAGACTATGCTCTCTTTCAATCTTGTTTATTTTTTGAAAGGTGACAGACCCTGCTGCCTGATTCCTGACCTCTTTTAGGTAAGTCCAGCATACTCCCTCGAGGCATTTCAGATCAACATACCAGAATAATTTCACATCCACCAGACCCATGACTGAAAGACAGGATGGGGTCACTGCCGTCACAGCCACAGGAACATGTTCTGGAGGGGAGGGAATTTTTATCCATGACTCAAAGCCTTGTATGGGAGAGAGTGCTTCGTTCAACCAAAGCCTACTGTTCATTTTCGTGTGCCCAACGCATAAGCAGGCTTTGGTTGAACTAAGCACTCTCTCCCATACAAGGCTCTGAGTCATGAATAAAAATTCCCTCCCCTCCAGAACATGTTCCTGTGGCTGTGACGGCAGTGACCCCATCCTGTCAATCTTCTCCCCTCCCCCCATCTACAAATTGTGGGTGTAGCACATGAGCCATTTATTCTCAAAATAAGAGTGCAGGAGCAGTTTTAAGCCACTGATCAAAAAGTCCCATGTATCAGGAAACAAGCTCTTTTATAAAATCACTGCAGTGACATGGCTAGATGCTAGAGCCTGTTCCTTCCTTCTCGGGTAAGTCCGAGACAAAGGTCAAATGTTCATTCATTTCTCATTTTTAAAAAATTAAAAAGGAATGTTTTACGGTTGACAGGGGAGACACAGTAGTTCATGCAACAGTCTTACTGTGGGCATTTGAGCCAGTACAGGGAAGTGGTTTTCTCCTACAGCATCTAGCTGCAGCATGGGGTGTTTCACGGAAAGAAGCAAGAGGGAAGACAACCCCCAAATGATAAAAGTCACACCAAAATATTTTAAAATGTAAAATGACTTACAGGAGAGGGGTCAGCAATTAATACACAGGCAAAATTCTGCTTTTTATTATGAAACAATCAAGAACAGATTACTCACTCAGGGTCAAAGACTCGAAAGTTCAGTACTAGTTTATCCTGCCAGGAGGCCATTTAGATGATGTCTTTTCAAGAGCTTTTAATCATGACTGTATGTGTATGTGTCTGGGAGTAGGTGGGAAAGGAGCATAAAAGCAATTTCTGTGCCACGTGTTCCTTACCAAATCGCAAAGCAGTAAGACCCAAGGTTATGTCTGTCAAATATCCAGTACTTGCTCTACTGAAGCACCTAGTAAAAATTAAATAGCATTGCCTACTTTTGGGTAAAATTGCACATATAGTTCTGGAATGTATTCTAAAGACTTTTCCAAGGACTAAGGCAAAGAGTTTAGAAAAAACCTTGGACTGATAAATAATGTTGTTTTCCAGAAATACAGATGTTTAGAGCAGAAACACTTCTTCCAAAAACCCCACAGGAAAACCCACGACCATAAAAAAACATAAAATGTGTCATTTCAGAAAATATTTCTAATGTGTATAAGACCCAGTTTTAAGCTGGATAATCTCTTCAAATTGATGTCAAGGAGAGTTGGGGGAAGGAATGGATGAGGGGATTTGAACTTTTAAAGGCAAATGGGACCATTTTATAAATGATACCTTTCATCTCCAGAGCTGTTAGCTGGAGGGCAATGTGAATGTTTAATCTAAAAAAAAATAAAAAATGAATAGCTCTACAGAATAAAGGTTCCAGTTAACTAACAGCATTAAATATTGTGCTTTCTGAGTCAAACCATCTTGTCCTTTTAACTGTGCTGAATCTGTCTAATCACAAAAAGAACACATTTTGTTTGTCTTGAGAGGAGCATTCGCATTTTCTAACTTCTATCACTGCTGACTACACAGAAAAAAATAACTAGCTTAGAATTAATGAATTGGCTTGTGTGCATGTACAATTATTTACTATTTACAATTTCTGTTGAAAGCTTTTCACTCCTTAATCATCTGTGGGAAGTTGTAGTCAGTGGAGTTGCCAATGAGCATTTCCAGTTCCTTAAGCACCAAGGTAGCTTTTCTACCGCCACTGAGAAAGGAAAGGCAGCTCTGTTGGGGTTTGACAGAGTCCATAAGCAACTACCCCTATTCAGAACCAATAGACAGAGTCATGAGAGTCAGAGGGATGGACATTATAACATCCCCCTTAGTTTTCTTTAAACTATTAGTTCCTGTGGCTTAGGTAAACTGGGCAAGTGGGAGTCACTTTTGAATTACACAGAGACTCATTCAGCCCAGCCCCCAGTCCCTCTGCAGGAGCAGCAGAGGCTCAGAGGGGAAATGTGTGCATCCTGAGATGGGTTGGTTTCCAAAGGAAAAAGAGAAAGAGAGTCTGAACAGCGTAGGCTCAACTGCTCCCAAACTCTCCAAGCAGATAAATCATTTCTTGAGAGTTAAGTCAGTGACTCCAAAGGCCCGCTCTGGTGCTCTCCCTGAACCAAGAAAAAAGTGACCCTCTCCACTCCAATGCAAACACCTTGCCCCATCTACTTTGCTACTGAATAAAAAGTGTTCCAATGGAAACTCGAAAGTCTGAAATAATTAATTTGCCTTGGTAGGTTTTTAACTTAATACTAAGAAGTGATTTAAATATTACAGACATTTAGCTCATTAATTTCTAATATTAAGCCATCTTTCCACTACCACAAATCCTTTTATTATTAGCCTTATCTAATAACGGGTACAGGATTTTTTATATTTTCACAGTCTTGATATCATTCCTCTGAGCTAAAAAGCAATAGTCAGATACACACACAAAGACACTATGTTTCTTCAGGTTGCTCAGTCCATTTTATATGTATCAATATTTTTTTAAAACAAAAATACAGTACAGCAAAACTTTTGGGCACACAAAGCTTATCTTGTCCTTAGACTGTCCACTATGCCACCTCCTTACATGCAAAGGCCATGGGGACCTTTTTAGGCTGTTCAAATATGTTTTTGACTAATTTTTCATTTGACAAAAATAAAAGTTTAGATGAATTATATTTAATGAGGCGCTAAATGAAAATGCTTAGAACCTTTAAGTATGTTCCTTGTCTTTGCTTTCCAAATGCTTTGGTCTAGCCAAGACTGTTCATAAAAAGAAAATATGAAATAAAGGACAAAGTTTCTGAGTCTCAATGATCCTCACATTAAAATAGCATAAATAACTAGACTGCACTGCCATACTCCTTCTAATGTGCTACATTCAGAGTGAGCTTGTGTCAATTAGATGGATGATTAAGTTGATCAGAATGAGCAATTTATTCTTCCCTTGTATTAGGTGTATTTGGGAAATAATCACTGAATACTTCATGCCAGGTTCTGGGGATACAAAGATAAATAACCCAATAACCCAAGGAATTGAAGGTGTTTATGTAGTAGCTAAGAAGATTAGTTTTTCACCAAGTTATCTCTAAATATTTGTCATAAAAAAAGACAAGCAATATTGTGGTTTTCTTTGTTTAGTGTAAAGATAGAAGTTTCTGAAAGAAAAATAAAATTACTTGGGACCAGGGACATCATGAAAAACAATCCTGGAACAAGTAGCATGTTAATTATATTTTAAAGGAAGACTAAGATTTGGATCGAGAGAGAAGTGGTGAGATAATCCAGGTGGGAGTAGAGAGGAGAACTCTGTAAACCAAAGAATGAGATGGATATAAACCTGATGTTTAGCCTGGCTTCCCCAGGAATCAGTCTGAGGTTGAGGGCTTATCATAATACTAAGGCCTGGTGCACAAATTCATGCATGGGTGGGGTCCCTTGGCCTGGCCAGTGATCAGGGCCAATTGGGGCCAGCCGGCCAGGGGGAGGGACTGTGGGAGCGCACTGACCCCAGGGGGCAGCTCCTGAGTTCAGCGTCTGCCCCCTGGTGGTAGGTGCACATCATAGCTACCGGCCAGTCATTTGGTTGTAATGGTCACTTAGGCTTTTATATATAGAAATTTTATTAGGGCACACAATATCAGGAAACAGGAAAAAGGGGTTGAGAGTAGTGAAGCAAGGAAGGTGGAAGAGTCCATATAAGGACACTTTTTAAAAATATATATATTTTATTGATTTTTTACAGAGAGGAAGGGAGAGGGATAGAGAGTTAGAAACATCGATGAGAGAGAAACATCGATTCAGCTGCCTCTTGCACACTCCCCACAGTTTGCCCTTGACTGGAATCAAACCTGGGACCCTTCAGTCCACAGGCCGACGCTCTACCCACTGAGCCAAACCAGTTAGGGCAGGGACACATTTATAACTGGTTCTGCTAAATACAACCAATTGCTCCATACTTAGGAATACTTTCCCATACACCCAACTTTATTTCAGAACCAGTTGTCAATGGGTGGAGAAAGGGAAATGTGGGAAATTTTTCATAATGGCTTCTCACTTCCAGTGATCAAAAATCCTCTCTATATGATATTACCTCCTCAATACTTCCAAGTCAGACACGGGTGGACACCCAATAGAATCCCATTGTAGCACCAACAATAAAGCCTCAGGGCAATTATCTTTAATATTAAATTCAACTTTAGGACGCTTACTCTACTGAAATGAACAAATAAATTAGAGATGGGGCTGGGACAAGGGGACTAGAAACAGGAGTGTATGCTGTCCTGCCTTTATTCAGCTGAGAGGTGCATAAACCAGGAGCAGGGCTTGGCAATGGGACGGATAAAGGTATTAGGCTAAGCGTAAGGGGACCTGGATTCTAGTCTATATTCCACTCCTGACTCACTTTCTGACTCAGACACATGAAGTCACTTATCTGAGTCTCAGCTTTCTTGCCTGTAAAATGAGATCATTGAACTTGCACTGTTTACCTCATGAAATTATGAGACTCAAAAGACAAGGTGTTGGAAAGCCTTTTGTAAAAGCCTTTTTACCAGAATGTATGGACCAAGGGAGTAGTGCTGTTTTTACTGTTACTTCATCTAGATTTATAGAGGTTAAAAGTCCAACACCAGAAAGAATCCTTAGTTCTATATCCTAAGCTTCATGTAAATATAATCTGCTTACTGAAATAAAATACAATTGAGGCAATTACCTAAATGATTAGAAACTCCAGCAACTAAAACAACCCATGATGAAACAAAAATTCCTCTGTTGAAGAATACTGTTTTCAGTTGAGCTCTCCAGATTGCTTACAATAAACAAATTCCCTAAAGTTTAAGCTCGCAATCACAATTTGTTTTGTAAGTACAAAATGTCTTAATCTATAATTGCAGAAATTTAATGACTATTGCTTTGTCTACACTAGCAAATTTTTAAAAATGAGATAATCATTTAGATAATGAAATCCTTAAAAACCCCATTACACCCATTCATCATAACTTTAAGCCAAAAAAGGTCCTTTGCCG
Organism: Cnephaeus nilssonii; assembly: GCF_951640355.1. Lineage (NCBI taxonomy): Eukaryota > Metazoa > Chordata > Mammalia > Chiroptera > Vespertilionidae > Cnephaeus > Cnephaeus nilssonii. The sequence continues at coordinate 46,287,550 of NC_137073.1, forward strand.
AAATTACCAAGATAATGATTTCAATGTGCACTTAACAAACAAGCATAGATCTCCCTCTATTTATCTCTGCTAGCTACCTCGAATCACCAGGGCCATTCTGCCACAGCTTTGTACTAAACTACCTCCACTGCCTTCTCAAATCCCACCTCTAGGCACTGGAAAGATTCTTGACCATGAATGTAATTTCCAAATAAACAGTAATACCAGCAACTTCTTTCTCTGGTTTTAACATCTACTAGACATAAACTTGGTCTTCGTAAAGAAAACAGTGCAAAGTCCTCAATAGGGGGACCTGTAATAACTGAGACATTCTGAGTTATTGCTGATTCATGAAACAATTGATTTTTGTTCTAGTTATAGTTCTGGTTCTTTGATGAATTGGTTGTCATCTTGGGCAAGTAACGTAACTTGTCTGAACCCCAGTTTCAGCAACTGTTAATAAACAGATTAGAGTAAACGATCTCTTAAGACATTTTCTACTCTGATATTCAATTCAAGAGTAATTCAAACAGCAATATGAAATGGCTTTACCATAAATATGACCTGTTTTGATTAAGGTCAAACCAATCAAATCTGATATTATCAAATACTAGAGGAAGAGCAACCAGCACAGCTAAAGTAGTCTATACTAATCTGGACAACTTACTTCATCTATTCCTGATTCTGTAATGTCTACTGTAGAAACCATGTGTGTGATAAAAACAAAATACCTGACATGACAAAAGCCAAACGTGGAAAAGATGCCCTGTCCCTATAGCTTAATGCAAAATAATCCCAGATACATGCAGAAATATAGCATCTTGGCCTATTTCCTGTAACTAATTCCACTTCCTACAAGTCTTTCTTATCTTTTGGTGCTGGGTAGTCCAAGTCAACCATATGATTCTCTTACTGAGCTGTGCCTTTATTGCTAGTGCTTACCAAAGTCCATTCATTTATCAAAGATTTCCTGCTCTCTTTACCTCATTTTCTATTTTACCCCAATTTATCTCGGTAAGATTCTTTCAACTTGATCTTTAGTGATCACTCCTAATTATTAAACAAACCAACAAATAAAACACAACTATCTATTTTGCCTTGTTCCAGAAATAATTTAGGACATCTCATGAAGAGACACATAGAGTAGAAAAAAATGAAATATGTTTTCACTTGTGAGGAAAGTTGAAGCAATGAAAAACTAAAGGCAATAAACACGTGGGTGCCAGGAGATAGGTTAACAACATTTATGCCATAAAATCCTATGCACATAGTAAAGGGAGATCACAAATTTGTCACTCCCTTTCTACCAGTCAGCGGGAAACGGAAAACATGACTAGCTGTGTAATTTACTGTGCTCATAAAATAAAGATATACCAAATGTTCTAGAGAAGCATAGAGAAATATCTTTCCCAAACCCCTATGAGAAAGATACTCTATCATGATATGAAACAGTAACTTAATCCTTGTAGTATATGTGTCACTGAGCCCCATAAAAGTGTTTCTAATGACATCTTTCAATATAAACTGATGGCAAGCCAAAGGGGCGATATAATAAAATCGATAGTACAGGGATGTTGATACAGTGTGATGATCTGGTTACTCCAGTGATAGACTGTGCATTATTGAGAAAATCATTTCTCTCAACCAACTCTTTAATAGCTACTGTGTGGCAGTCCAGTTAGGATCATCTGCTCAAATGTGCAACGGAAGTGCAGGATGACAGTTAAATGACCAGCCACCTATTTTACCAAGTTGCCAAGCCAAGAGTAGAACTGCCATTCTTTTATGAACACAGAGTTGATGAACAGTGGTAAGTGCCTATGTGGTAGGCCAAGACACACATGCTCTGAGGGGACTTACAGGAAACTCCACCAGCAAGGAAAGAAGATTTCCGGGAGAGTGGTTAGTCACCATATCACACAGACAGCAAGGCAAGTGATAGCACCAATTCCACACCACAAAACTGAACTGTAATTTAAGTCTGTGACAATTTTAAAACAACTAAAACCAAACAATCTACCCTGCCTGTTAAATAATAAATCAAATCTTCAGAAAGCATTTATTTCAAGGCTAAAGCTTTGAGCAATACAACTTCTTGATATGCCTTAAAGATAAAATGGTTGAAAGCTGCATTCCCAGGCATTAATTGGATGAGATGGCCTGTCACACAGCAGCATTACCACGTATACACCAGTTTGAAACTGGAGGTCTGTTGCAACAAACATGACACCTTAGTTTTGAAAGAGTTGATATGTTCTTCTCCTATGAAGCCTGGTATGAGAACACATAAGAAAATGCTTGGCTTCTAATATTTGAGTGTATGTGTGTTGGCACAATCTTTTTTTTAATAAGTATTCAGTTGTTTTTTTCATATCTTGTCCAACAACCTCCAAAACCCTAAGCTTCTTAATTTATTTTTTCACCTCCATAGACTCCCTACAAAAATAGTTTGGTACATAATAAATCATCAACAAATACTTACTGAATTATAAATATATCTCCAGATAAGACATTCATAATTTACTTCACTTAAAATCATCTTTATTATATATCATAGCCTGCCTTTCTAGATTAGTGGTACAATTTTTAAAAACCGCTTGATAAAAATGTATATTCCTTGGCCCTCACTTAGAAATTATGATTGATTCAGTTGGTAGTGGTGTTCCAATGTCTGCCTTTTAACAATCATCCAGGGAATTTGCATGCAAGAGATTGAAAAATTAAGGTTTGAAAAACACCACAATAGATCTTAATGTAGGTTCTCTCTGAACATTATCGGCCCAAGGTCTTAGCACATATTCAGTTCCTATTCATAATCAAAAGACAGTGGAGGTCAATAAGCTCCAAAAAAATCATGTTAATGCTATCAATTACTCCTCAAGTTGATAATTTACAAAACAGAGGTCAATAATGGAATACCTGTGTCAAAAATCTAAGCTGCCTTTGTAAAAACCTGCCTGAAAAAATTAGGCTTCTAATTTATAAAACAAAGCATGTTAGAAGGAAAAAATGGTAAACTAGTAAGCCTGTAATTTGGGATAAGTAAAGGGTATACCCATCTAAAATGAAAGCTTATCTACATTCTGGGTATATAAGTAAGTATTATGGTAACTCCACAAAAGGCTGCCTGGGATTCACAAATTTTAGGGCAAGATTTACTTTGTTTTGTTTTGCTTCTTAATTTAATTTTCAACTCACCTCTGGGGTTACCTAATGGTTCTAATATGAACACTGTTAAGGCAGAAATTGGGACTCCTTTAATTTTAGGGGCCAGATACAAGGATCTGACAATACCGTTAGTTATAGGTAGCTATGAGAAGGCAATAAATGTCTTTGGAAAGGCAACTCTGATGCAATGAGTTTTCCTATGTTGCAATTATGTGAAGTTGAAGTCTTTGTCTGGTGACATCATTTATTCACTCAGATACTTGTTGAATTTTTAAATATCACAAACTCAGGTGCTTAGATTACAAAGGTGAATTTCTACTTTCAAGAACTTACATTCTGTGACTCAGTTAGTTATAATAATAACCTACTGATATAGAAACACAAGGCATTGTGAAAAATACCTATCCAAGAGGGACTGTATCTCAGGCTCAAAGAAAGGAGTCAATGTCTTAAAGCATCGCTACAAGAGCTGAGGCGTAAGTTAAGTCTTAAAGGAAGAATAAAAGTTAGGTGGGGGTAGAGGAAAGCAACAAAGGCACTCCACACAGGGAACAGATGAATAAAGGAAGGAACAGCGAGTAGATTCACGATGCTACATGAGTACTATGTTATTGGAATACAGCTTGAGAGTAGCTAAGTGATAAGACAATTGGCTGGAAAGTCATGAAGGGGCCAGATCATAATATATGTTATCCTATAAGCCTTTGAATTGTTAGAATCAGATAATGGGACTCTCAATGAAACAAGAAAACATTGCAAGGACAATATATTAGGAACCCAGACTATTTTAATTAGGAAAGTATGACATGATGAATTTTTTTTTTTCATTTATGAATTTTGGCTCCCAAGAGAAGTAGATAATTAAGCCAATTGGTTTTATTACTAAAATGTGCAATTATATATATATATATATAAAAAAAACACTGCTGCTTAGTAGAAAATGACAGAATCATGAAGTGTGATGATCAGTCTTGGCTATTTCTCATCCCTAGTCCTTCCTATTAATATAAATGAGTAGGTAACTAAAATAAATGCTAATTAGCCATCTTTATTCTAGGACTTTCCAGATCAAAGAGAAAAATAATCAGCAACCTATCATTAGAGTAACGTATTTTGTGGAACGACTGGGTCAAACTTAGGAAAAGATAAAAATATTTTCATAGTCATTGGAAGACTTTTAGTATTTTGAAATGCTCTAGCAATAAAATTTCAGGATTATATAACCTTACAGCCTCTTCCATCCCTGTGTCTTCGTGACTGTACTTTAGCAACATTATGTATTACTACCCCACACATTTTTTTTTTACTTTTCCATCATTTCTATTCAAATTAGAACAACTGAAAACATATTAAATTGAAAAATATCTCTTTGAAGAACCATTAATTTTTAAAGGAAATTAGGTGGAGACAATCCACAATTAGAAAAGCAGTAGGTATGCATTAAAGGGCATTTGTCCTCCAGATTTATCTTTCACTCATGAATGACCTCATCATAGAAAGAAATTAGCATAATTTATATCAATAATTTGCTTCTGTGATGTGTGAAGAAAATAAAAACGACTGCAATAAATTAAAGATGCCTTTATGACTGCATTTTATCAGCTTATTTACCCTTATTTTTATTTAGAACTACAAAGTCATATTAATAGAGTTATGAAAACAGCTCGCAGGCTGAAGCCCTGGTAGTTTGTAGTCCAGGAGGAATGGTACTGTCTTATCTGAGCGAGCAGGAAGGCTTTGCCGAACTTGTTAACTGTAGCACTTTCCTGATTGCTGAGAGGCAGCTTTTATTCCTCTAGATTCCCAAGCTTGAGATCACCTAAGTGGGGTTGCCATCTTTTGTGTAAACTGGTCAATCACTTTGCCAAACAAATTAACTTGATTTGTCTTTGAAAGTGACCTTTCAACTTGTAATCATCCACATTCTCCTCATGCTTAATTTTTTTTTTTATTTTACTAGAGAGCATTTTAGAATGTTTGTCATAAAAAGAGCTACATAAATATTAATGCATTTCAAACCTATATATCATTTCATGGATTTTAAGAGCTACAAAATTTACTGACTGCACAGAAAAGATGGGTATAATGGACTTACTGAAATGCCCCAAATGCAATAAAATATCTGAATTATTAATCCCGTGGAAGTCAGTATGATCCTGTTTAAATGCCACATTTTCTGAAACAACCTTGTATTTTTATTTTTTATTAACAAAGATAAAATTTAGCATGTCAGATAAATAAAATGAGCACTCTAATTTTTAAAGTGTAAAGTTAATCTGGAGATAAATATTATAAAGTAAACAAAACATAAATTAGGATCTATCTAGAGTGACAAAATACTTTCACATAAAGCTTCCTGGATATATCTCAACTCCTGTTGGCTGTGTTTTCTCACTCTAATCCCTACCTGGGACCAAAAGGTCAAAGGTCAACAGGTTAAACATTGCCTTATACTTATAAGACAACTCCAAAATAAATGTTTTGAATAAAAAATAAATTCACATTTAAGAAGCATTCAACATAACCTAAAAGGGATGAAAATAGCTCAATGGGAGACAATCTTTACTTGTAGCACAAAAGAAAGAGGAGATTCTGTATGGTAAGGGTGCTATAATTAAATACAGAATTTTCTATATTTAACGGCATAAATATGTATAAAACTGTCAATTTAATCAGTGACATCATCATGTAGCTAATGAAAGGGCAAAATGCACAGGAAGAAGAAAATAGATAAATTGGCTATTTCTTCTTTTAGAAGCATTTGCCAAGTACTGACAATAGGGACTGCATTGCACCCGGCACTGTAAGAGACACGAAATGAAAATACAGAGCTCCTACTCTTGGTGAACTTAAAAGAGTTTTCAGTGAGACAAAGCAAATGTGAAAATACACACCTAGAGATCACAAACAAGTTAGCATTCTATCAGGTAAGGGTATAACCTGCATTGGCAAAGGTGAGTCAAGAAGGTCGCCTGATATAGGGACTTGTTAACTTTGGTTTTAATAGAAATGATATTAATGTGTTAGTGAAGAAGAAACTAGACAATACTGAGCAGGAAAATGCAGCCTGAGGCAAGCCAGAAGATTAAGAAGTAATGAGATATTTGAGATTGCATAAAGCACAAGTCAACTTAAATGAAGGATTGAATAAGGCTCTTGTTTTGGCCTCAAATGGATGGAATGAAGACATACGAGTCTTACAGTGGCAATATGCCAGTATTTCAGTAGTAGTTCTCTCCCCACTTACCTCCATATTATAATAGTATTTTTAGAGCACAAGTCATAGGCAATGCCTTATGCTACTAAATTTATATATATTATCCCATGTAAGATCACATCGCTTCTATGAAATAGGTATTCCATCCTTATGTAACAGATAAAGGATCTGAGTTTTAAAAATTATAAATTTTAAATTGTATAGCAAACAACTTAGATTGGAAGTAAGGAAACTTCATCTAAATTTTCAAAAAGCTTTTCTCAAAGTATATATCATTGGGCAAATTACTTAAATTCTTAACTTCTAACTTATGCTTGAAGGAATTATTTAAGTTTCACTACTGCCTTCCTCATTCGTTCTTTCATCTCCTCTCCAAACAAACAGAGCATCAAGGGTATGGAATTCTCTCTTGGACAAAATCCTTAGATATGGGGCCAAAGTCAATTGAACACCAATAGAACATCAATATAATTAGTGCTTCTGCAAAGGACAGCACAAAAGAAAAATGAACAGTTAGAACAGAATATGCAAAAATAAACCAGAACCAATTTCCATGTAATTTATTGTCTAAATTCCTTTTCTGATTAGGGATCCAGATCAGTTACTATTGCTTCACTTAAGGACCCCGACTGATAGAAATTGACCATAGAAAACAGTAAAGTAATAAATTATGAATTGGAGGACAAAAACTTCTAAGATGATACATCTGTCTACCCAGCAATCTCAAGAATCAACTAAAAAGTAGAAAGAATAATAGAAGTCATTAAAATGGAATCATATTCACATATAAAAATGAACCATGTAAGTGCTATAATAGAAAGTATTCCATTTACAATGGCACTGTCAAAGAAAAATACAATGCATAGAAATAAAGATAATGTGCAAGGTATTGAGAAACTATAAAATATACTAAATAACAAAATTACACTTAAGTAAATGAAAAGGTATAATGTGTTCTTTGTTAGAAAGCCTGTAAAAGTATTACTTCACTCCAAGCTAATATGTTTATGAAATGTGATTGTGATCAAGTACAAAAAGTAAAATTTTATCAAGTTCTATTTGAAAAATTAGTGGAAAATATTTCTTTAAAATTCTGAGAAAAGAGGATGGATCAAAATGAAATAATCCTACTAGATATTAAAATATCTGCAAATAACATAACCTATGACATATTAATATATTAAAGCTGCATTATGTCAACATAGTAAAGCACTTTGGAGCTTTAGAAAAAAAAAAAGTGGCTGAATGGACCAGAATAGAGGCTAAAGTAAATTCTAATAAATGTGGGATTTTGATTAACTGTAAAGATGGCCTTGTAAACAAGTGGGGTACCTGGAAAGCAGTTGCCATAGGGAACTGTGCAAATTGAGTTTTGTTCTAATTTCTGTATTAGTTTTCTGAGGCTACCATAACAAATATTCATGGACAGGGTGATTTAAATAACAATGATTAATTTTTTTCTCACCATTCTGACACTGGGATGTTGCTTCCATGTCTTAAAGCTACTGTGAATCATGCTGCAGTGAATAGGGGAGTACAGATATCTCTCAGAGATAAAGATTTCATTTCCTTCCCATATATACCCAGAAGTAGGAGTACTGGCTCATAGGGTAGCTGCTCTAGTTTTAATTTTTTAGGAACTGCCATCCTGTTTCCCATCATGGCTGTACCAATTTACATTCCCACAACAGTGTATAAGGGTTCCTTTTGCTTTACATCCTCACCAACATTTGTGATCTCTTGTCTTGGCAACAAGAGACTTTTCTGGCAACCACAGAAGCTTGAAAAAGGCAAGAAAGGGCCCTTCAGGGAGGACAAGGCCTACAGACACTTCGGTTTCAGATGTTTGGACTCCAGAACTGAGGTTCAATAAACTGCTATTGCTTTAGGGCTCCAAGTTTGTAGTACTTTTCTATACCTAAGAAACGAATATAGAATTCTATTAAAAATTGTATTTATTTACTATAAATTGAATTCATTTACTATTTTTTAAATAGAAAAGGATTTCTCTAAACAGAACATGGGCATGTTTATCACCTTAATTGTAGTAATGGCTTCATGAAAGTATGCATATGCTTATAGTCATCACGTTGCAGACATTAACTATATCCAGTTTTTCCATTTATCAATTATACCTCAATAAAGTTGTGTTGTTTTTTGAAATCTAGAAAGTAAAAATTCTCCACGTGGCAAGAAGAATACAATCAAAAGAATAATGATACTGAAAAAATATTGGCAACACATATGACAAAGGATAATTTTCTTTAATTACCAACAACCCATAAAAATTATTAAGAAAAAGTTGAATAATACAATAGGAAAAATGATGACAATGTGACTTCTCATATTGTGGGACATGTTGTGGAACAAAAATATAAAAAATGCCAAAAATGTGTTAAAATATGATGTCATTAAAATAATGCAAAATAAAACAAGATACTATTCTTTTCATCTATCAGAATGTCATTGTTATAATGTTCCTTGCAAACAAGTTGTAGGGAAATTGGCAATCCCTTACATTCTTGGTGCAACATAAGTTGCAGTTTAACTTTCCATTTACAGTACTTGCTTTACAAAGTGTAAAAAAAAAAAAAGGGCAGTCTTTTCCTCCTGTGTTTCTTTGCACTCCTGAACATAGAGCAAGCGTTTTAACTGAAAGCCTTTGAGTTTAATTCATCATTGGATTGACATCCCTTAAAATTTGGCATCACCAACTAATCAATAGTGCTCCAGTGGGTCTTTCCACATCACCACCCATTGAGATGAGAGAAACTAACTTGAAGAAATAGGACTTCCTCTTAAAATTCTGGTCTAGGAAGTCACTTTATAAACCATGGAACAAGAACTCTGTACAATATATAAAAATAGCATAGTCACCAACCCCAACACTTGCCTTAGAATTAGAAGAGACCCATTTTATAATGCTGCCGTTGGTAACTATGGCAGCAAACAACCACGGGAAATTTGGATTCCTGACTTTTCAAACAGAGACTGTCTTTATCATCATTCACTCTAACACATCTGCCAAGCAAGGTAGAAAGATGTAAGGGAGGACGGATGTTTAGATAATTTGAGGTAAATAATGTACTCCATATCACATGTGACAGATGGTAGGTAAGAGCTCAAGTTGTGGGTCAGGGGGCTCTGGCTTTATCGGTATGTCCCACCTCCGGTGTGACTCAGTATTTTGGCTGCAGCAACTCAGCTTCTCTGTGTCTGTTTCCCCATCTAAGTAAGGGAAAATATTGGCCTCTTTGTAAGGATGCTCTCGGTGTTAAATGAATTGAAGCTGGTGCTCAGCACAGGATCTGAGAGGGAGCCAACATTTTTTAAATGTTGGTCATAGAAAATTATATTAGAAGCCTACATACAATCCAGTTGTTTTGTTTTTTGCAGTATCAGCTATAACACATGAAACAGATACCCTGAACAAGTCCAAGAGATCATGCATTAAATTTTCAATGTAGCTGGCTGCATGTTTGGAACAAAAATGATTATTTTAAAAGGAACACACATGCATATTTAAATGAGGTTAGAAATACATTATGTTGTGTTTTTTCCATATTAGACCCACTTGCACTCCAAAAAGCACATTTTAACTTTTCATATGGAATATGAGAGACTTTGGTTACCATCATTAAAAAAAACCCCCACAGTATCTCATATTTCAACATGGGGTTGTCCTTTTCACTTACAGCTAATTCATGGTTACATATTCGGTGCTCTAGGAATCCCCTAGATCTCAGTGACATGATCAAGGCTGCTGGGTTTCAACAGCACCAGCTCCCTTACTTGTTTGCACATTTGCTTTGTGTCCCCCGGTGATTTTGCACTCCTGTAGGATGTGATATATTTATAAGCCTTTTTTTTTTTTTTTCAGAACCAGTAACATGCAGGACCCCTCACCACCAAAAAGGTCTTCCTAAACTGAGTTTTATTTTATACTGGTAGATGTTGAAAAAGTGAAATAATAATTATTTATTTTACCTCTTCCTAAGATACATTCATTTAGGGTGCAAAAGGACATATTAGTCCGCCTGCATGAAACTGCGTGCGGCTGCCACCAAGTAGAACTGCAATGTCAGATACCATGTGCCCTCTGAGAGTAACCCAGGACACGTAATGTGTTGCCCAGAGCAAAGGAGTTTAGGGGTCCATGAAGTCCCTTTACTTGCATCTATCGTTTTATGTGTATGCACATCACTTTCATCAGCTATTCAGAAAGGTTCTTCATCTAAAAATGATTGAAAACCACAGTTATATAGAACACACAAATTCCAATGTATTTTAGAGCTTTCAACCAACTAAAGTCTGATAGTGCCTATCACTCAGTCCCAGAGCAGATAAAGAGATAAGAAATGTATATCCTGAGCTATGAAAGAATACTGTTTGTGTTTAGAAGGAACAGTATGCTAATTCACTTGGGGAGGGTAATGAAACTTCCACTTAAGTCGAGCTGATTGTGGAGGTATTGAATGAAGATGTCTTAATTGTGCCCTACTCATAGAGTGTTCAGAAGAACACGGTAACCAAAGAAACATATTCTAATCAAGGTTGACTGTTACTTGTTTTTAGATTTTGCTTTACTTCTTCATTTCCTTTAAGTTTAATAGATAGAAAACCATTTTTCAAACCTAAACTGTAACATCTTTCTTAATTCTATTTTATGAGAATCTAAAATGAGCTTTCCATGCCCTGGTAGCTGGGTGTGTGTGTCTTTAACACACGGGGAAAACTAAGATCAAAATGTTCAAGATTATTAACGACAACAAATATCAAATCCTAAAGAGGCATAGGGTATACAATGTAAGTTCTGTGGATAATTTTGGACCCAAATTATACTCATGTTGGTATCACTGGAAAATGAGGCTTTTGTCCCATTGTTACAACAGCACATCATGAAGAAAATATTTGTGGGTTGGCTTTAGAACATTTTGGGAGTTATTAATGAATTTTTATTCTCTACAATAAGAACTTGGAATCATCACTCAAGTTGTTATGAAATTTCAGATCCTCTCTGAAGGTCCATTATGAAAAACAGTTGAGAACTCCATCTATTCAGGTTTAAATTTCTAATGTTCTGACTCTAGTTGGAGCATCTGAGACAAATTACACATTCTGGTCAGCACACTCCTTTTGGATGGACTGCCTGTTTCTATGACTGTCATTACATTCATAAACAAAGGGAGGCATCTTGTCCAATAAAATATCTTAAGTATAAAAAACTTACAGCCCTGAATATAAATTGCCCCCAAATAATGTGGATACACAGAGCAGCTTAAATTTCCTTCTGATTAGAGATCACAAAATATGAACATGCTGTTTAAATGGTGAAAATGCTTAGCCTTACACACATTTGTAGAGCAACAATTAAAAGCATGCAAACCTAATGTATGCTCAGACTACAAGACTCTCTCCTTAGACACACACATATAATATTCTATTTCTTGTCTATGTCAATTAGGAACAGTACATTTCTGATTTGTCTTCCAAAAACATCTTTATTTCTTTATCTTAGCTTTATCTTACCTCTATTCCTATTGGTGTTCATTGGACAAACATTTTTGTTGTCACCAATTGTCACCACATATGTATATGTTTTCATATTCTCCCCGCTTAAGAAAGTAAGCTTGTGATATGATGTAAATGATTTTAAATTATTTAAAACAATTACCCATATATTGATCACCTAGCTAGTAATTTGTGATATAAAATTCCAGTTCACAGATATCAAAGCCCACAATTTCTGGAGATGTCTCTTTTAACTTAAATCTGGCACTTTGCTAGACAGAGCTAATAAATTCTAGTGAAACAGCCACCTCTGCAGAATGCAAGATTCTGTAATCACCTCCTTCACAAGTCAACCTTAGTGGGCCCAATAAAGAGGTGTGCATCTTGTCTAAAAAATTTATAAGCCATAGCAACCTCATCAAAAGCCAATCTCCTTTTCATTAAGGCCATGCACCAGATATTTTAATATTCTTCCTAAAAATTTTTATTGATTTAAGTTCTAAACAGTTGATTTGGTTATTGTTGAGTTTTAATAGTATGTATTTAACCTTCAAACTTACACATTTTTATTACTTACTCTATAGAAAAAAAAATGTGTTCTACCCTGGAGTCAATTTGGCAACTCTTCTTATCCTGTACCAGCCCTGAAAGATGTGAACTCAAGTATTCACGGGAATTGGAGAGTAAGTTTGTAATGATTCAAAACTGTTCAACCTTGTGTTGACTTCAATATCTCTACCTTTGTGATATTACACATTTCTGTGTTTAAACTGTTGATTCTAAATAAAATTATTAGAAAACTGATGATTAATATAAATAAATATTAATTTTGATGTATCAATCCTGTCTTTCTATGTCCCACTTAAGGTTTTGACTTGCAGTTAAAACTTAAATAGTGAAATAGAATATGATCATATCAATAGATGCAGAAAAAACATTTGACAAAGTTCAGCACCCATTTATGATAGAAACTCTCAGCAAAGTAGGAATAGAAGAATAATACCTCAACATAACATAGGCCATATATAATAAACTTACAGTCAACATCATATTCAATGAGGAAGAAGTAAAAGTGTTTCCCTTATGATCAAGAACAAGACAGAGATGTCAGCTTTCACCAGTATTATTCAGCATAGTACTAGAAGTTCTAGCCCCAGCAATCAACAAGAAGAAGCAATGAAAGACATCCGAATTGGAAAGGAAGAAATAGAACTTCCATTATTTGCCAGTGACCTTATATTGTATATAAAGAACCATAAAGTTTCCACCAAAAAAATATTAGAATAAATGAATTCAATAAAATAGCACAACACAAAATAAATATACAGAAATCAGTTGCACTTTTATTTACCAATAATGAACTTTAAGAAAGGGAAATTAAGAAAATAATTTCATTTATAATTGCATCAAAAAAAAGTAAAATGCCTAGGAATAAATTTGACCAAGGAGAATAAAGACCTGCACTCAAAAATTATAAGACCCTGAAAAAATAAATTTAAAAAGATACAAATAAATGAAAGCAAAACAGTACTCACAGAAAGAATTACCACTATTAAAATGACCATACCACCCAAAGCAACCTATAGATTCAGCACAATTCTTATCAAAATACCAAAGGCATTTTTCACACAACTACAACAAATATTTCAAAATTACTATGGAACCACAAAAGACCCCCATATATCCACATAAATCTTGAGAAAGAAGAACAAAGTTGGAGATATCATGCTACCTAATATCAAACTATACTACAAGGCTATAGTAGTCAAGACAGCATGGTACTGACATAAAAACAGACACATAGTTAATGGAACAGAATAGATAGCCTAGAAATAAACCCATTCCTATAAGGTCATTCATATTTGACAAAGGAGGCAAGAACATACAATAGGGTAAAGAGAGTCTATTCAATAAATAATGTTGGGAAAATTAGACAAATACATGGACAAAATTAAAGTAGAATAACTCCTTATATCATATAAAAAAAACACTCACCTCAAAATAGATTAAAGACTTAACTGTAAGACTATAAACCATAAAACTCCTAGAAGAAAACATAGCCAGTAAAATCTTTGACATTTCTCCTAGCAATATGTTTCTGCTGTTTCTCCTGGGGCAAGGGAAACAAAAGAAAAAAATAAAACAAATGGGACTACATCAAACTAAAAAGATTTTGCACAGCAAAGGAAATCATCAACAAAATGAAAAGACAACCTACTGAATGGGAGAAGATATTTGTCAATGACATCCAGTAGGAAGTTAATATCTAAAATTTATAAAGAACTCTTATAACTCAACACCAAAAAATCCAATTAAAAAAATAGGCAGAGGACCTATTTTGGAGAAAATAGACATTTCTCCAAAGAGGACATATAGATGACCAATAGATACATAAAAAGATGCTTTATGTCGATAATCATCAAAGAAATGCAGATTAAAACCATAATGAGATATCACCTCACACTTGTCAGAGTGGCTATCATCAATAAATCTACAAATGATAACTGATGGTGAGGATGTGTAGAAAAGGGAACCCTCTTGTACTGTTGCATGAGGAATGCAGACTGGTGCAGCCACTGTGGAAAACAGTATAACGGTTCTTCAAAAAATTAAAAATTATGACCCAATGAATCTACTTCTGGGTATATATCCAAAGAAAAACCGAAACACTAATTCAAAAGCATATAAGCATCCCTATGTTCATTGCAGTGTTACTTACAATAGCCACGATATGGAAGCAACCCAAGTGCCCATCAATAAGAGTGGATAAAAAAAAAAAAAGTGGTCATACATATATTCAATGGAACATTACTTAGCCATAAGAAGAATGAAGTCTTACCATTTGCAATAGCATGGATGGACCTAGAGAGTATTATGGAAGTGAAATAAGTCAGAGAGAGAAATACAAATACCATATGATTTCACTTATATGTAGACTCTAAAGAACAAAATTAATAACAAAATAGAAGACTCATGGGTACAGAGAACAGATTAATGGTTAACCTAGGGGATGGAGGTTGCATGGCTGGATGAAAAAAGTGAAGAAATTTAAAAGTACAAATTTGTAGTTATAAAACAGTTATGAGGATGTAAAGTACAGCATAGGGAATATAGTTAATAAGATTGTGATAACTATATATGGTGCCAGGTAGGTACTGAAAATATCGGGGGAATGTTTTGTAAAGTGTATGACTTCCTTTTTTGTTTTGTTTCAGCTTTAATTATTTTAATATGCACAGGACCTCATGCCAAAACTTATCAAAGAAAATATTAGGGTTTCATATATTGCTTTACATGGTTTCTATCAAACAATTTTTAGATGAACAAAATACTGTTTTGCAAGTCCTAGTCCCTCGAGAGTCATGAATGGCCACTTATATTCAGAAGAGAGAATCCACGGAAACAATCCTGCCTACAAGAATGCAAACTGTTATTTTAACAATAATTCATATTCTTTTTTATGTAAACTGTAATTGAAAAATAAAATGTAAATTAAAAATAGTGAAACAGAATACAAAAATGACTTATACTACTTATCTTTGAGATGAACAACTTTCAGTTCACATGTTAAATATTTTACTTAATTTGAATTATACCTGGAAAGTTGCTATTCATTATTCTTTTATAATTGTTTATTATGAAATTTCCTAGGCCACATGCGTGCACACGGGGGGGGGGGAGGGGGGCGGGCACACATGCGCGCACACACACACACACACACACACACACACAGGTAGAATGATGGAGAAGCCCTCAAAAAGAGGTACATGCTTCCTGAACTCACATATATTGAAGCTGTCACCCTTTTTCCTCTCTAACATGTTCAACAAAAGGATTCAGTTTTATACCTCTGCCCCAACTTCCCTTAATTGGGACTTCCATCTCTCATCTCTAGGTTATCACTATTGTTCTCCTTTCCATCCACATTTACATCCCTGATGCCCTAAAATTATCCTAAGGATAATTAATGCTAATTTGAAGCTGAAAGCAACTCAAGTCTCTATTTCGTATAAATATATATGCATGCAGACTACCCAGGAAAAGTTACATTTGGAGCAAACAGTTTACTTGGAACTGAAGAAGCTCTGGCAATCTCTCTTCTCTGCACAAAGGTCACTTTGCCCTTACAGACTATTTTATCAAAGAGTATGTGATCTTCTGCTGTCCCATCTTTATGCTACAAGTGACCAGATTTCTAGTCTACTTGCATCAACCTGGGAAGTAAGAAAATCTCAGTGTGCCCTGATTGTGATATGTATCAAGGTTAGAACATTTTTGATGTGTCAAGTCTCTGTACAGCATCCCCAGGAAATGTCTGGCTGCCACCTATACTGTCTTTTTTTTTCTTTATTGATTAAGGTATTACATATGTGTTCTTATCACCCCATCGCCCCCCCACCCTCCCACTCATGCCCTCACCCCCCTGGTGTCTGTGTCCATTGGTTAGGCTTATATGCATGCATACAAGTCCTTTGGTTGATCTCTCCCCATTACCCCCAACCTCCCCTACCTTCCCTCTGAGGTTTAACAGTCTGATCAATGCTTCTCTGTCTCTGTATCTGTTTCTGTTCATCAGTTTATGTTGTTCATTATATTCCACAAATGAGTGAGATCATGTGATATTTATCTTTCTCTGACTGGCTTATTTCGCTTAGCATAATGCTCTCCAGCTCCATCCATGCTGTTGCAAATGGTAAGAATTCCTTCCTTTTCACCACAGCGTAGTATTTCATTATGTAGATTTACCAGTTTTCTAATCCACTCATCTGCTGATGGGCACTTAGGCTGTTTCCAAATCTTAGCTATGGTAAATTGTGCTGCTATGAACATAGGGGTGGATATGTCCTTTCTGATTGGTGTTTCTAGTTTCTTGGGATATATCCCTAGAAGTGGGATCACTGGGTCAAATGGGAGTTCCATTTTTAGTTTTTTTGAGGAAACTCCATACTGTTCTCCACAGTAGTTGCACCAGTCTGCATTCCCAGAGCAGTGCAGGAGGGTTCCTTTTTCTCCGCATCCTCGCCAGCACTTGTCATTTGTTGACTTGTTGATGATAGCCATTCTGACAGGTGTGAGATGGTACAGCATTGTCATTTTGATTTGCATCTCTTGGATGATTAGTGACTTTGAGCATGTTTTCATATGTCTCTTGGCCTTCCTTATGTCTTCTTTATATAATGTGTAATCTGCTGTTAATAATAGGATACTGGACAAAATGATATACTTTCTTTGTTGCCATAGTTTTATCACTTCCAAAAAGAGCCATCTATAGTTCTTCTCCAAAGAAAGAATGCAGATATTTTGCTAAAATCTGGGCTATTTGGCCAAAGCCATTTAAAACTGAGCATATTCACGCCTAAGTTAAAAATGTAGAAGAGAATGCATGGCTTTTGGAACCTGTTAAAATGTCATTACTGCGAAGAATGTGATGCATGGGGATAACTAACGATTGTATTCACCATGGATGTTACAGACTATTTTCTGGAATGTTACTGGAGCAAGTCTTCTCAGCATATTTTACATAATTTGGCAACCTCTTTATGAGCAATTCTAAAAAGAAGAGGTCACAAATTAACACAAAATTATATTTAAATAATTTATTGTTCTCTCATTGTTCAATTTGTTCATTCTCTGCCAGTTTCAAACCAGGAAACCTTTTTTTTTTTTTTTTTTTTTTAAATTGACTAGCCCAGCCGATGTGGCTTAGCTGTTGAACATCAACCTATGAACCAAAATGTCATGGTTCAATTCCCAGTCAGGGCACATGCCTGGGTTGAGGGCTTGATCCCCAGTGTGGGGCATGAAGGAGGCAGCCTATCAATGATTCTCTCTCATCACTAATGTTTCTATCTCGCCCTCTCTCTCCCTTCCTCTATGAAATCAATAAAAATATATTTTTTAAAAAAACCTTAATAGCATATAAACTCTCTCTTCTCAAGAAATAGATTAATGTTCTCCATCAACGCTCGTGGATCTGCTCAGTGTTTAGTTATCACTACTTAGGCATCCTGCCTTTGAGTATGCAAAATATACCTTATTGAATTTTGAGATTATCATTCCAGAAAACTGACATTTTTATATCACCACCTCTTGTCTTTATTTTTTTCCTTAATTAAACCTGAAATATTTAAATTACTAACGTGATCTTTTCTTTCTTTAAGTTAAGGAGTTATTTTTGTTACTAACAATTTACAACAGTTCATGGGCCAATCTAGCCAATTTCTCGTATTTGTTAATAAAGTTTTACTAGCACACAGGTATTCCCATTCATTTATGTATTGTCTTGGGCTGCTTTCTTGCTACAAAGGTAGAGTTGAGTACTTGTGACAGAGATCATGCAAAGCCTAAAATATTTACAAACTGGACTTTACAGAAAAAAGCTTGCCGACCTTTATGTTAGTAGATATTTATTGAATACCTGCTTTATACTAAGCACTATGCTGAGCACTGAAAATATAAATGTGATAAAAATTCTCAAAAATTTATAATTACATTCTGATTTATTTGGGAGCAGGCAATATGAGTAGGAAGAGTTAAGGGCACACATTAGATATATTATTCAGAGAGATGATGTAAGATCAGAAGAGGGGAGCATTCTCTATTAATGGAAAAAATATTGATGAAATATACTATGTATTCTTGAGCAGAGAAAAAAGGGCACAGAAAATTTAAGCTAAGTTTTAATTCTTATGATTCCTGATATCATTGTCTTCAATGACCATATGACTGAAAAAGCTATCCATCAATATTTCACTGAGGGGCTCATATTTCAAAGTGATAGCTAACAGAGAGAAAAAAATCAATTTTTTATGAGCTTCTCTCAGGCTTTTGTTCTACCTTATGATTATTTTATATATTTCTTATACAGTGGTAAATCAGAATATCCAATTTTTTTTTCACTGCCAAGGTTAAGCACAGAGATGAGCATGACACAGTCGACATTTATGTACAATTTAGTTTTATTTGGTTTCTTTGAAACAATGACATTAAAGGTTTATGTGGCTATTTCCAGTTAACTTTTCTGACACACCAAGCCAGTCATCTTGCAACTGGCCTGACCTCACCCTCAAGGACCCGACATTGATGTTCACCCACACAGAAATACAAAACATAAAACAAATACAGTCCAATTAAGATATGGCTAGCAGTCTATTCTCAGAAATATAAATTTCAAATACACATTAATAGCTTTACTGAGACTAAGGGGACAACATGCATCCTAATTGCTGTCCTTGTGGCTCCCTTTCTGACCTCCAATGTATTACAAAGATCAGCTTGCTTCTGACCCTGGGATCATTTTCTACATGGCAGAAAGTGATATGGGCACTTCTTCAACACACAGGTGAACTCACCTTGCTGGTCTTAGAAAGCCTTAAAAATTTTTGTTTTTATGTCTATACTCATGCCTTATTTAGGTATTCAATCGTGTTCAGAAAAACCTTCTAAGAGGTCAAGAAGTCTAATACCTAAATAGGGGTGAGTAAATTGTTGCTAATAACAAGCATTATTAACATTTCATTTATAACTTTGTTGTACCATCTCTTCCTCAAAATCTGTTGTGAAGTGACATATTAAAACCATGGGTATGCCAGCCAGCCATGGCTCAGTAGTTGAGCACCAACCTATAACCCAGGAGGTCACAGTTCGATTCTGTGGTCAGGGCACATGCCCAGATTGTGGGCTCGATCCCCAGTGTGGGACGTGCAGGAGGCAGCCGATCAATGATGATCTTTCATCACTGATGTTTCTCTCTCTCCCTCTCCCTTCCTCTCTGATATCAATAAAAAATATATCAAAAACAAACAAACATGGATAGTAGATATCTGCAAACAATTAATGGAAGACTAAAGCCAGGAATTCATAAATAATGCGGAAGATATGAAGTTAGCCATATATTCTCCTTATCTTTTTTCATTTATCTCATACTAATGATTTTATCATCTGAAATTGTTGAGTGTTCGTTGGCTCAACATCAAGATACTAAACATTGTAACTAAAATAATTAGCTCTCCGTCATGGAATCTGTTAAGACATCTACATCCCAATTTTTTAAGTCCCACTCTTTCTTACATACTTTTAGCTTTAAAATAAGAAATATTGCAAGGATATGAATTAAATTTGTAGTAATTTAGTAACCTGTGGAATCAAACTTTGTGTTTAGAATTTTTGAAATCTCAAAACTATAAGAGGAAAATGTTTTAAGGAACTCATGCTTCTTATACCACTTATTACCTATTTTTATCTGTTTTTACACTTGACGTTAATGGAATTATTCAATGTGTGTTCTCTTATTACTTGCTATTCTAACTCAGTATTATATTTTAAGATTCATTCTTATTGATGTGTGCAATGGTATTTATATCATTTAAACTGATTTGTAATGTTCCATTTATATAGCTATCTAGCATTTATTTACATATCTAATTATTGATTGGCATTTGGAATTTTTTGCATATTTTTGCTATTTTGATAAATGGTATTAATAGTATTTTGTACATGTAATGTTCTTTAGTACAGGTTAATCTAGTGCTGTTATTCAAAATGAGATTTGAAAACAATCAATGAAATATGAAATCAATTTAGTAATATGTAACCAAATTTTTATGAAAATATTATAGAACAGAACTAAAAATATTAAAGCATTAGATATAATAAGAGTAATGATTGTTTTATGACACTTTATCTCCATGCAGCTGTGTGTACAAGGTCCCAATATAAAGTTCATAAGATTTGAAGAAGCTCTACTTAGAATATATAGCTAGGAATTTAACTGCACATGTTCAGCTTTTGCAAAATATATATGTTAGTGTATATACTTCCAGTAGCATTGTATTAATAGTTTCCAGTTCTCCTCCTCATCACCAATACTTGTCAGAATTCTAAGTTTCGTTTCAAGATTATAAAATAAAAAGAATTACTATAAGATTAAAAATATTGTTTCCTTAGAATATTAATAACTTGTCTTTAAACCTTTAGATTCTTGGTTTCTGTATGGGAAGTCTTAAGTAATGCATACAGAATTTATATTTCTTTCAGAATCAGCTTTGACAAGATATGCTGTCCTAGAAATATATTAATTTCATCCAAATCATCAAATGTATTGGCATAAAAAAGTGTTCATAATTTCTACTTTTTTCTTTATAACTTCTGCATCACCTGTACCTACTTTTTAAAAATTCTTACTATTTTTTATATATGAATCACTTTTTCTGTGAGTAATCTTTCTGGGGCTATGTCTGTTTTATTAGCTTTTTAAAGAATCAATATTTAATATATTGATCATCCCAATATCATTACTGGTTTCTATCTCATTAAGTTCCTTTTTTATTTTTATCTCTTGATGATCAAGTGCCCACACCAATGTTATGGTTTTGTGGCTCTGAAAACATTCTCCCTGATGAGCAGTTTAAGTCATTTAGTAACCTGAAGATGGATGTAAGGAAAACTAGGTAGTAAAAATTATTATTCTAATTAGATGAAGCCAGAAATCAGAAGAAATATTAAAAGGCATGTGAAAAATATAATACAGCATTTAAAAATTCTAAGGAAATTGAATAAGTTGAGACATTCTTTAGAAAAGCAAAAAAACTGCACACTAACATTAACTGAATATATGCACAGTGTTTGGGTCCATTAAATGGGGATTGGTTTAACTTGGAACTACAACTTCTGTAATAGCAGAGTAAGAAACTGGGTTGGCACATTCACTAAAGACAACTATAAAAGTTAGGTAGAACTAAAAATTATTTAAGGCTGCAGAAAGCTGTAAGTTTACAAAGAATTACTGGCCTAGATCTGGAGAAGGATTCAAGCTGCACATTAGCCATGGTTTCAAGGTTACTTTTGTCAGCACTTCTGAGATATTGAGAAGCTGCTGTCACTTAGGAGTCACAGCTGTACTGGGCTAGGAGGAAAGGCTGATATCCTTAAGTTGCTGCCAGAAAATAACTGTTTATCTAAATTTTCCTTTACTTGAGAAAATGCCTTTTGACAAAGAAGGTGCACTAACAATATTTTCAGACCAAGATCGTCTGAAAAAATTCAAGACTAGCAGTCAGGTATCTAAGGGAACTTTAGGTATAGTTTTCAAGTAGAATAAAAAGAATCATACATGGAATATTGAAGATGCATCCTATATAATAAAAGGGTAATATGCAAATTGTCCCTTCAACCCAGAGTTGGACCAGGGGACGGGGCCGGCCCACCAACTGCCTGGGGACCCTCCCCCCAGTTGGCCCCACCCCCGATTGGCCCTCTACACCCTGATCGGGGGCGGGGCTGGCCCACCAACCACCCGTGACCCCTCCCCCTGGCCAGCCCGCACCTGTGCACAAATTGGTGCACTGGGCCTCTAGTTAAGAAATAAACAAGATGAGATCAGGTGCATTCAGGGCGTAATGGCTGAAGATAGATCCATGGATAGAAAGCAGGCAGACAGCTCTGGTAACTCTGCTGGGGGTGGCAGTGTTGGGGTGGTGGTGGAGGGATTGAGCAAAAAAAAAAAAAGAAAACTCATGGATATGGACAACAGTGTAGTGTGTAGTGATTGTAGGGGGCAGAATACAAGAGGGCATAGAGGAGATAAATGGTGATGGAAAAAATTGTGTTAAAAATAAATAAAAATTTAAAAAGAAAAAAGAAATGGTAATTATGGATTTTTAAAATGAGTTATTATTGAGATATTTGGTGAATTATAAAAATACTACTCTTTTGGATGAGTATTTCTAGGGAAAGTATATTGGGTTGTTGTTGTTTTTTTCAGATTATTGGGGAGGATGCTGGCTCTTAATTAATTACTGTCAGACTTTTGACCTCCCCTTATTGTCGATATAACTTTGATGTGGGAACTGTTCCATTTCATGCTGTGGGTGCAACAACCAAACCTCACAGAATTCAGCTCTTTGCAGCCCATAGGAAGTTCTTGACCTTCTTAGAATCAGGATTTCAAATAGCCTGTATACCCCATGGTTAAAATCATCCATTAATTGCAAACTAACAGGATATAAAACATGAGAATAAAAAGAATTAAGATCCATTCCTACTCTGCTGATTGAGACTATAAAATGGCACTTTAATTTTATTTAAAGGCTAAATTGCAATCTGTTTAGTGGTGGTCTCTGGTTATTGGCCAAAACTTGTGTTCTCTAGGATTCACAGCCACCAGCTGATCTCTAAAACCTGCCTTATTCAGTCAATATCCACACTATGGATATAGGACCTATGATCAAGCTGTATTTATTCATAGCACATTGGGCAATCAATGTTTCCCTGCATTATCAATGATGCAGCTGGCTCTGCTCAGCCTCTGCAGGGCTAGGAATGGGAGACAATTCCCAGCTCCTGGAGCACCTGCAGGCATGTCATGTCTCTACATTAAATATAATAAGGGTTGAGGAAGGGAATTATAGAAAGGAGAATTCAAGTCAAATGGGATAAAAAGAGAGAAACATGTGAAAGTGACCGTGATATTTCATCAGATAAATTTGACTTATTTGCATGGGTTAGTAAGAAAACCAAGATGATTTAATGAAACGTTTGCATTACAAAATATTTTTAGTGAAATGGCCAATTTATATTTTATAAATATATTATAAAAAAGCTTCCATACAGAGATGTGGCAGGTCTCTTGAAGAAAATGAGTAATAATTTGTCATTAACATGTTAGATACAGATGGTTGATTGACCCTGAGTCTTAAAAAGCACTGTATATTATATATTTTCAAGGAAATTTGTTTATACTAGTAAGTTGCTTAGTTAACTTTTTATGTTTTAAATAAAATTTTAAATTCTGGCTCATTTTTTTCAAGAGAAATGACATTTATTATTGGTAAGATACAAACAAATAAAAATACTTTAATTTAAAAATTGCCTCTATTTCTAAAAAATCCTATAATTAACCTACAAATAACTTTCTTAAATTTATTAGTGAAATAACTTATTTGCACACCATTAAAAATAGAAATATAGCAAAATTCAACACGTCTTAAATATTCTTATATAAGCTGTCTTATTTTTTATTTTTTAAAATGTATTTTTCTCTAATGGCTTGCTATTTATATCATAGACCAATTCCATCTCTTGGAATAATCCATATTTTCCCAATGACCCTTTAGGCAGGTAACTAAACATTTTTTGGGGAAAATGCTGTTTTCTCCCCCATAGCAATGTTCACAGCTAACATTCATAAAGGAGAAACACTGCCAAATATTTCAAACTTCAAAGGACATCAACTTATTGTTTAGTACTTTCTTGGAACACCTTTATGAATACTTGATTACATTGTAAGACACACTTCTTGGAGTGTCTGAGTTGGAAACAAGGAATAATTGCCCACTGCCCAAAGTTGCAAAAGATTTTTAGTCTCATTAACTCAGCAAAATTATCATGGAGGTGCTCAGAAAGGAATCTGGGAGTATTTTTTGCATCAGAGCCAGCCAACATCAAAATATGCCTCATTTATTATTCTTCTAAAATGATTGTCATAATGCAATTATGTAAATGAGGACTTGCAATCACACAGAGTATTTGTTCCGGTTTTGAGGCAAATACTTATTAGATCAGAGCAGTTTAAAGAAAACAAGAACTCACCAACAGAATTCAGGGAACGTGCAAGAGCATGAGAAATTCCCATTGGAACGGTTCCCAACGTGTTGCATAAATAAAGGTAGGGTTTGTTGGAGCGGCTCTCCCACCCCCTTCATTTTCTGAGAAAGAATCATGCTTAGTTTGAGGAATGAAGCCTGGCTCAGGCATCCCTACCCCTTCCATCCTGAGTTCTGGTGTGTGTCTGTGTATGTGTGTGTTTTCCTTTTCACATCCACCAGCTTTCTCTAGCGCTCTCCCATTCCGCATACCCTTCCACAAAGGATTTCCAGCAGGGAGCAGCTGGTGCCCCACATTGGCTGCTTTCCCCAGGCTCAGCGGGCTTTCACAGGAAATCAATGGCTGCTTATTTTCCCCGTGCTGTGGTTTTATGTGTGGACTGACATGGCCTCAACTATACACCGATCCATTCTGCAGAGCTATTTCCATTCAGATGTGCCCCTTTACAAATAGCGGAAATTAGCTGAGGGCCAGTGTCAAACTGCTTGTCACATCTTGTTTTCAATCTGTTGAAATCAGGTTTCTAATGTCCTATTCAGAGACCTAGGCTCCTTTGGAGTGGAACAATGCATTTCAGGAATCCCCTCAGGCGATAAATGCAGAACTTTGCATTGCTATGAAAAAAATAAAATGATTAGGCTTTGGAAAAATTTTGAAGGCACTCATTTGCATGGAATTTGTTGTTTTAATTGTTCAATGTCATTTATTCCTCCGTATTCATCTTACTGTGTGTAAAAGTATCCCTAGTTCATTTGTCGCTATTAGAGCTGCATAGTCTGAATATGTTCTGGTGATTTAGTTACAAGGAATGAACAACTAACCAAGTACTGTGAGCATGAATACAGTCAATACCATACCACACCATGCTAGCATCCCCAAGCTTTCAAACAAATAATTATTAACATTGATTGAATGTATGCCATGCACTAAGACCACCAGTAAGTGCTTAGCAACTCATTTAATTCTCACAGCAATTCTTGAGGCAGTTACTATTATGATCCCCATTGTACGGATGAGGTAATTGAGGTTTAAAGTGATTAAGTAACATGTTTAATGTGTTTAATGTCAGAGGTTGAGCCAAACCGTCTTATCCCAGAGCCCACAAAGTAACCCCGATGCAGTGCTGACACCCTGTAAAACACTGTTTAGCCTCAGGGTCATTTTTGGGTTCAGCATGCAGATGTACCCAGAAAACTAAACCATGCCTAGATTTGAGCCCGGTAGTTTACCTGGACATAGGCTATGGATAGAAAAGTAAAGTAAAAGTTGGTGCATTTAATTAGCTCCTTAGGTGCTACAGTTTGAGGTCTGCCTAGAGAAAATATCAGGTTTTCATAAGGCACTAAACTGTGACAGAGGAGAAAGGTAGCGCAAACTTAAAATGAGAAGATAAAGAAATTTAAAAGTCCACTGTCTACAATAGGGAAGAGGTACACTTATGAACAACCCATGTGTAATCAAGGACACAGGATCAGAAATATGCCTTCTTCATACAATGTAGCAATTGGCAGGTGGTGCTCCTGGGCGCTAGGAGAGGAGATGCTATCCAATGGGACACTCAGATCCTGAGGGTGGAAAGGGCTGGTTTTTCTGTAACCTGAGGCCTCTTCTGCCATCCAGAGTAAAACAATGTTTCCTTTATGCTGTTAACTAAAAATACTTAAGGAATCCACAGTCAAAAAAAAAGTAATATTAAGACAAAACATTAGTGGTTTCAAAGGTTTTGAGGGGAGCAGGGGGGTTAAGAATAAGGTATCATAGACCAACCTGAAATCTCCCATTCTCTCAGATCCATCATAAGCAATATAAATAACTTGCACCTGTTTTTATACTTTGACTACCTGAGTAGGTATCCAGAAACATTACACAAACTTACTTCATGTAATTTTTTAAATGTATTAATGATATTATACTATGTATATCTTATTTCTTTCTACTTTATATTTTGCAAATCTAAGTTAAATATTTTAGATATAGTCTAGGATATTTAACTGCTGTATATAATATCCCAGTTAATGATTATACCATAATTTATTATGAATATTTGTGTGGTATCCAAGTTTTTTCTATTATAAACAATACTAGACTATAGCTCCCTGGAATTGTCTACTTGTCCAAATGTATGGAAGTTTCTTTGCAGAATATCCTAAGAAATGGAAATGCTAGGTCAAGGTATGTGCATTTTCAATTTCAGTATATTTTGCTATATTGTTTTTCTAAGTAGCTGTAGCAATTTATACAACTTATAATAATTGAGTTATTTCCCAATGGCCTCTTAAACATGTTATATTGCAAACTTTTTGGCAATATGACATATGAAAAAATGATATAGTTTTTATTTTAATTTCTAGAACTACTAATAAGGTTAAATATATTTTACCATGATTAGAGCCATTCATGTTTAAATATTTTGCCCAATTTTCCTAAATTTGGTTATAATGTTTTATTTTTATACACTATAAACATTTTATACTAATCGATACTCATAAATGAATGTGACATACATATGCCATTTATATCTATAAAAGTATATTATTTGAATCAATTGTCTTTTTTCCTTTAAATGCTTATTTTTTTAATCTTCATCCAAGGTTTTTAAAGATAGGGAGGAAGAGGGAGAACATGGATGTGAGAGAGAAGCATGGATCTGTTGCCTCCCTCATGCACCATGACCAGGGAATAGAACCCACAACCTAGTATGTGTCCTGACCAGGAATTGAACCCATAAACTTTTGGTGTACGGGTTGATGCTCCAACTAAATGAGCCACCTGGTCATGACCTAAATGTCATTTTGATTACACAAAGTTTCAAATTAACATGTAGTCTATTTTACATTTTTTAATATATGCCTTTCTATGTCTTAACTAAAAAATTCACACAAAGATAAACATGATAAAGATCTCTTCCTATATATTAAACTAGAGGCCTGGTGCACAAAAAGATCTCTTCCTATATTAAACTAGAGTCCTGGTGCACAAAATTCAGGAGGGGTAATGTGTATCCCTCAGCCAAGCCTGCACCCTCTCCAATCTAGGACCCCTTGAGGGATGTTCAACTGAGATCAGGCCTAAACAGGCAGTCAGACATCACTCTCACAATCCAGGACTGCTGGCTCCCAACCGCTCGCCTGCCTGCCTGCCTGATTGCCCCTAACTGTTTCTGCCTTCCAGCCTGATCACCCCCTAACTACTCCCCTGCCAGCCTGATTGATGCCTAACTGCTCCCCTACTGGCCTGATTGCCCCTAACTGCCCTCCCCTGCTGGCCCAGTCACCCCTACCTGCCCTCCCTTGCCAGCCTGGTTGCCCCTAACTGCCCTCCTCTGTCAGCCTAGTCGCCCCCAACTGCCCTCCCCTACAGGCCTGGTCACCCCTAACTGCCCTCCCCTGCTGGCCCAACAGCCCCTAATTGCCCTCCCCTGCCGGCCTTGTTGCCCCCAACTGCCATCCCCTGCCGGCCTGATCACCCACAACTGCCCTCTCCTGCTGGCCATCTTGTGGCAGCCATCTTGTGTCCATATGGGGCGGTCATCTTGTGTGTTAGAGTGATGGTCAATTTGCATATTGCCTCTTTATTATATAGGATAGCATTGTGACCACTTTGCATTATTATTATATTTATACTTTAATATATTGATTGATAAGAGGAACATGTTCTGAAATTTTCATATTGAAAAAACAATTTTTTTGAGCCACCTCCATAAAAGCCTCTAAGTCAATCTATACAAAAAGTCTCACAGATAAGGTATACTTTGTGCTAGCACCAGAATCCATAAAAGGAGATCACTTTTAAATGCCAGCACAAGTGCTCTGCTTTCCTTAAGTTTGCTCTGACTATAGAATCCAGTGCCGTCATGCCCTTAGTCTGTCACTGGCATAACTGCTGAGCACTACACTGTCATGTTATTATTTCATATGAGTATGAATTCTTTAGTTTTCCCTCTTTGCTGGGGTGGGGTTTGAATAGAAATAACAATTATAATAAAACTGTAAATTGGGAGCAAATAATATGGATTCTGGCACTAGTATTTCAACTGATGAGCTATTTAACCTTGGGCAAATCAATTAACCTCTTTTAAAAGTTATAATTGTACCATGCCCTGACTAACAAGCTTGCTATGGGAACAAAATAAATGTCTTTAAAATTTGGGCCAAAAGTAAGATACTAATAATGTAAGTTATTTCATTAATCAGTACCTTTTTTACTCATTTCTATACCATAGTAGATTATAAATTATAATATGTAATAGGGTTTTTCAATCTTCCATGAATAAAGATTAGAGAACATGTAATAGTCTACTTATTATTCTAGCCATTAACATTAATTTTGACATAGTCTGTTTTGGCTTCCTGACATTCTACTTTTTTTTTTTTTTTTCACTGAATGTCATCAATATTTCTTCCACTTTTCCCCTTTAGTAGCCCACACAGATACCATAAAAAATAAATCTATTTGACTTCCTCTATTTAAGTTATGCCCAGAAACAAAATATTAAATACTCATTTTCTCTAGCAAACTGTGAATTTTTCAGTGCATATAATTGAGAAAGGTTCCATTAGTGTAGATTTTTATTATTCATTCCCTTACATAAAATGCTAACATATATTGAAGGAGATTGTTCTGGCTAAAAGAAATGACCTATCAAAAGAAATCATTTGGTTTCTTTCATTTAGTATCCTTAGGAATATCCAAAAGACCACTTCCTAAAATTTTATGGGATAGTCTTGACTTAAATAACAGAATAAGCCAGACAAAGTTCTTATGCAACAAATCTTGTAACTCTGATTTCCATGATGGGTTTATTGTTAAAATCCATTCCCAGAAGGTTCATTTATCAAAGCCCATCTTTTCCTGAATAGAGAAAAGCTTTCATTGTGGGGAATTTTGAGATGAAGCATTTCCTCTCCTCTTGCACAATCAAAAATATTTTATGCGCCATATGTTTTCATGGAATCCATGTGCAGAGACCAGGGAAATACACAACAAAGACCAAAGATAACAAATCACTTCTAAGGAGACAGTGTTCTTGCTGAGTTAAGTAATTGGCATATCCTGCATTGCTTTCAGGGCCCATTACTCACAAACAAGATAATTTACCAAAGGACATAAATAGAACATACATCATCTCCTTGGTCTGTCCTTATCACATACATCAACAACTCTGCTAATTGACAAACGACAGGGTTTGCCAAACCAGAAGATATATAAGGTTGAACCTCACCTGAGATGTAGGGAAAGAGATGCATGAGGGTTCTAGAATTGGAAGGCCTGACATAAGCAATATTGGATATTGAAAGAAAACACAACCTCAATATTAAGTCCTAAGAAAAATGATTAGATCTAGAATTCTCTTTTCATCCTAATATTTAATCAAATATGAGGGAAAAAATTATCAGACATACAAGGACTCAGAATATGTACTACCCAAAAACCCTTTTGGAAAGAATTGTGTGAGTATATTTTGCAGAAAACTTTAAAAAAAAAATCTACAAAAGAAGGAAACATCGAATGGATTTAAAAAGTAAAATAAACACCTCAGGAATCAAAAGAATGCGAGCTCTGCACCACACAAGTAAATAACATCTCAATTTAGAATAGAAACACAAATATTACCTAGAATAACTACAGTATAATTAAGAAGCCAGATTTCAGTAAAAGTATGTTAATCATATTTTCCATTAATAGGAATAGGTTATAGCAGAGGAATATGCAACCATCACTTAAACATCATTCACACTACTTGATTCTATAATCAATAAAATTTACATAATCATAATTATACAAACATTGATTTTTTTGCCTCAGTTTTAGACTCTATAGACAAAATTTGAAATTCTAAATTGTGTTTGTATTATGAATGTAGATTATCTAAAATAATAATATGATATATCAAGATTACAAGATACTGAACTGGAGAAAGGTGGAGGAAAATAAAGGGGGCACACGTTTTCTCATCAGAAATAGAAGATAAGGTGATATAATCCTGAGTAAATTGGAATATTAGATTATGTTCATAATGATAACCATAATGTCCATATTGAGTATGTTCCTAATAATTTTTAGTAAAAGTAAATGTTTTCAATAGATCTGACAGATATAATTTGGGAGGGATGATAAGAGTGGGCAAAATGTATAATATTATACTATGTTGGAGAGTCTATAACTACCATTTTTATTTGATAAATCAATAAATACATATACAAGTGGTTTTTATAGAATTGTGGAGGTAGCCGCCTCACTACAGGTGTTACACACAAAAGATGTCAGAAGAAATTTGTTCGAAGAGGCAATATGAGATTACTTTTACAATTAAAAATACAGACAGAGAAAATAAGGATAATTGTATTTTTTTTTTTACATTTTAAGAAACTCTGGTCTATACAAAAGTGTTGGTCTTCAGTGCTGTCCAATAAAAAAATTTAAGCATTTTATATCTGCCCAATACCATCACCACTAGCTGGATGTGGCTATTGAGCACGTGAAATGTGGCTAATGTGTCTGAGGAACTAAATTTTTAATTCATTAACTTAAGTTTAAATAGCGGCATGTGTCTTATGGCTATCATATACACTGAGTGGCCAGATTATTATGACCACCCCATCAGTACTTCGTTGGGCCACCTTTTGCCTTCAATACTGCGGCGATTCTTCTTGGCATTGACTCCACGAGATGTTGAAAGGTGATGCGAGGAATCTGACACCATGCCTGATGAATAGCACTGTCCAGTTCTGTGAGATTTGATGGTTGTAGAAGCAGCTGCCTGATGGCTCTTTTAACTTTGTCCCACAAATGCTCAATTGGATTGAGATCTGGTGATTGTGGGGGCCACCTAAGCAAGGTAAAGTCTCCCTCATGTTCTTGAAACCACTCCTGCACAATACAAGCACCGTGGCATGGCACATTGTCTTGTTGGAAGAAGCCATCTCCATTGGGATACGCCATCAACATGACAGGATGAACTTGATCAGCAACAATACTTAGGTATGTTGTGCTATTCAGACGTTGTTCCACACAAATTAAAGGGCCCAAATCATGCCAGGAAAACATACCCCAAACCATAACACTGCCCCCACCAGCTTGAAGGGTTGTACTCATGCATGTGGGGTGCATGCTTTCATGCTGTTTCCGCGAAATTCTCACTCTGCCATCTGCTTGATGCAACTGGAAACGTGATTCATCGGGCCACATGACTTTTTTCCAATGCTCGACTGTCCAATCCTTGTGTTCCTGTGCGAATTGGAGACGTTTTATCTTGGTAACTGCAGACAGCAAAGGTGTTCGAACAGGCCTTCGGCTTCTATATCCATACGATGCAGTGTACGGCTAATTTGCCTACAAACGTCAGGTGGTCATAATAATCTGGCCACTCAGTGTAAGTCAGTGCAGTTCAAGGTAAACAGTTCCTAATTTTTTATCATCAAACAACTTTTATTTTTTATTTTCTTCCAGAGTCCTAACCACATGTCAGCAATAAATTGCTCTTAAACACATAAAACTGCTAGTTAGAGCTTGGATAAGGCTGGAGCTCTGTCACCTCACCAAGTCTACTTTAACTATATAATTAATGGACATCATCGCCTAACTAAAACCAAAGCAACTTCACGCTTTCGAAGGGAGTTTATTCTAAATTTGGATACAATTTTTATGAGTCTTTTTGACATTGTCAAGTGGTTCACAAAAGCTCTGCTTGTATTATGAGAACCACAAAGGGTCTGGCAATTTCTGCTGGATCTTAATGTTCTAAAATCCTGTCAATCTGTTCCCTTTCATGTCCCTGATGGAATTATGAAGGATGTTTAATCGGTAATAGACTTCCACAGCCTCTTTCCAGCTGTAAAACCCTGTTTCTCCTTGAAGAAACAGTTGTTTTTTAACTGGTGTTCCAGAAATCAATCAAGTCCACTAAAGCCCCAGAACTTCATCCTGCTTGGGGCACACTGGTCTTTAGCACGTAAGCTGCTGGAGGCAGGCTACTTACCCCTTGCTCCAACCCCAAACCTGTCCCAAAGAACTCTTTCCTACATTCATTTCCATTACCAAGGAACGCAAATGGCTATATTTTCTTTTCTTATAGCTGGCATTCAAGGAAAAGAGGCATTCTTTGGAAAAAAGTTCTGACACTGTTCCAATTTAATTCTATCCAGGCATCAAGAGGTCACTCAAGAAAACTAATAACTAGAATACAGAGCAAGTAAGAGTAACACACACACAGCTTTTCAGTTACCTGTGGTAGCTGGCATCAACAGGCCAAGAATTCAAGGGCCAGCCTTTGTCAAGCTGACTATATAACTTTATGGTCAATATCAACTATCGCTGTATAATGCCAAAGTGAAAGGCGTTATCTACTGTTTCAGTGTTTATGCACTGTGAAGCCAGGAGTTAGATAACTGCTCCTTTTTCAAGCAAGGTCTGTGGGGTGAGCACCTTGTACCAGTAAGAGTAGGTTTACATTAGAAGAGGATAGGACACTTGACAATTACTCAAGCCTCCTCGTTAGTGGTGGTGAGAGTTTGCGGTTGTGGGAAGAGCATATATATGCTCACCTATAAAGAAATTATTTAAAATAATTTCCCTTTTTTAAAAAATATGAAGGCATTAATGCTTTTGTTGTCGAGGAGGAGAAAAAATAAAAATAAGCATTATTCTGAACACTAATAAATGGCACACTGTCCTTGCCTGTCACTAATTGGGGACCAGGCCATTCTTGAGAGCCAGATCTAGCAAAGTTCTCATTCATTATTTCAAATGTGAAAAAAAGGGCAAACAATAACTTACACTTATACACTTATTTAGCCCCTAAATACTGGCAATATGAGAGATGGGGGGAGATGAAACTCTTGCTTCTCTATTATGGCATTTGCGATGTTTTATTATAATTTTATAGTAATTATTTCCTTATATCCTTTTCACTCTATTAATCTAGCAGATATTTAAAATTAGGAATTGGGCTTTCCAATTTGTTATATTATTAACACCTAGTTCAGTGTGTGGCATTGAATAAATATTATAAATTTGTTTGCATATTTGTTGAAAGAACAAACGAATGAATAACCCATAGCCCTTGTCTTCCAAAAGCTTAAAAACAAGATGGAGACATATTTTATATTTCTGTCTTTCTTGTCTTTCATTCCCTACTAATCCTAAAATATCATCTTCTCCCTTATCGCTGATTTCTCAGCCCTCTGCCCGAATCCAGCCCCACATTCTACAGATTCTGTTCCTGAAACAGCAATCTCAACTTCCTTCCATTTCTCTCCTCATTGCGACTAATTCCATACAGATTCATCCTCTGTCATGTGGATTATTTTAAGAATGTCTATCTGGTTTCTATCACCAAACTTTCCTCTGTTTTCCAGCCCAACCTGTCAGATTATTGTCTCTGGCCCATAGTCAAGACAGAGCTGACAATAAATCTTCCTAATAAAAATAATAATGAAGTTCATTCCTAGAGCAAAATGAGGAAACTTTGTCATTATTTCAACACTCCCAATTATTTTAGAAATAGTAATAAAAAAAAGAGAAAGTAAAAATAAATATGAAAAATTATAATATAGAACACATAAGAATTTCTTGGTGTAATAATACCATTTCTAAGGATATATATATATATATATATATATATATATATATATTTGTATAATTATTTGAGGTCAATTTTATAACTCCAAATTCACTGCACAATTCTTAAAAGGATCATATTTAATCCTTGTTTTGTTCATTAATTATGCCTGGGTCATATAAAATATTCATACTATATTATGTGTTTTATTATTTAATAGAAAAGATAGAAATCCAACAAAGATAGTAGGCAAAACATTTTATTAGGGCCATTATTTAATTAGAAATACTAGAGGTTTCATAGCCCTACTATCAATGGCACCATTTTTCTCCTTATTAAAGACTACATACAATATTGAAAAAGCATCTGTTGGTAGTCATGGGGCTAACTTTGTTTTATGATAGCTACACCTAATCCGTTCTGTTTATTGTTAACATGACTAGAGCCATTATCAACAATGAATATTTGTCGGAAATGTTGAGGGAGTCGGCAAAAGTCAGAGGGGAGTTGATTCTTATTTAGGATTTCATCACAGAACATAAATTATTCCCATTGACTCTCAAGACCATGAGATTTATCAAAAAAAAAAAAAAAAAAGGGAAGACGCAGCACCACATTTGACGTAATAGTAGTGGAGTGGAGAATATGGAGCTGAGTTTCCTACTTGCCAAAGAGCTGTTAAAAATAGATGTTATATCCATAGAACTGTTATCATAAATAAATCTGCATATGAACTGTCATACAGATCTTGCTTTAAATACTGAAAACCACTCATCTACTGATGGGCACTTGGACTGTTTCCAGAGCTTAGCTATTGTAAATAGAGCTACTATGAATAAAGGGGTTCATATATTCTTTCTGATTGGTGTTTCAGGATTCTTAGGGTATAATCCTAGAAGTGGGATCACTGTGTCAAATGGCCATTCCATGTTTAATTTTTTGAGGGAACTCCATACTTTTTTCCATAGTGGCTGCACCAGTGTGCATTAACGCCAGCAGGGTACTAGGGTTCCCTTTTCTCCACATCTTTGTCAGCACTTGTTTGTTGATTTGCTGATGGTAGCCATTCTAGTAGGTATGAGGTTGTCATTTTAATTCGCATCTCTCTGATGATTACTGACTTTGAGAGTTTTTTTCATATGTCTCTTGGCCTTCTGTATGTCCATTTTGGAGAAGTATCTATTTATGTCTTTTGCTCATTCATTATTTAGATTGTCTGTCTTCCTTTTGTTAAGTTGTATGAGTTATTTATGTATTTTGGAAATTAATCCCTTATCAGATTTCTTATTGGCAAATATATTCTTCCATACAGTGCGATTCCATACAGAGGATGAAAAGGGGACAACTGCAAGATGTTCAACAATAAAGATGAATTAAAATAAATAAATAAATATAAAATACTGAGAAATGAGTCTTCAGTATTTTTAAACTTGTTTTTACTATTTTGTTTTTATATGACTCTAATATCAAATTAAAAACTGGTAGACAATAAGAAGTCTGATTCTCACCCCTGCAACCATATGCCTACCACCCATCTTCATCACATGTAATCTCTTGCCTTAATTTCTTAATAATTCTTCTGGCATTTTTGTATTCACATGCATACAATTAAAAGCACATTTTTTTTTATTTTCCCCTTTCTTACAAATAGGAAGCATAGACTATATACCATTTTTCCTTTTTATTTTGTATTTATCTTCCCCCCACCCCTAATATCGTATAATCAATACTTAAGTAGCTTCTTCAATCTTTTTCTGTCCATATAGTATTCTATTGCATATGGATGTATACAGATTATTTAACCAGCTCTTATCAATGAACATTTGGAACATTTTCCTATCACAAAAAATTTTATCAATAATCTGAAACATATCTAATTTTGTACATAAGCAGATGTAAATGTGGGATAAATTTCTAAACATTAAAGTAGGAAATATAGAGCATTTTTTAAAAGGGTGAAAATTGGGACTGGCCTCAAATTTCTACACAGCAACCATCAATGACAGGATAAGTGGGAACTGCCTTTTTACCCAAGATAATGAAACCCAGCCAACATGTTGTTCAAAGGTAGCAGCAACAGGTGGAAACATCAAATATACAAAACCTAGAATCCTTCCTGGAATAACAATGGAAAACTAAATCTGATTAATGACTCAAGAATTAAAAAAAAACTATTAAATGTTTTTGGTGTGAGATTTGTTTATTTTAAACATGAAACAAATAAATATACTGTTATATGAATTATGGTTAACACAGCAAAGTATAAATACTGACTATGCAAAAACAAAAACTAACAAAATAAGAACTTTAAAGTAGGAATTAGGGTGGTAGTTTAAAGTTCTAATATTTACATTTTCATAGCGAGGAATCAATCAGAATTATTTAAAGTTGAATTGTAGAACTGAAAAATATGAGGATTCTAATTTCAATGTTTTTTCATAGTCTTAGTTAGATTGATCTCTTATAAAATTTGTGGTAATACTTATTTGAAATACAATAATTTCTTGAGATTCCTTTGTTTTTTCAATATTTAAGAAAAAGTAAGTATAATACTTATATTATAAATAAGATATAATTTTGGATTATAATAATTAAATTATAATCCAGTATTACAAAAATTAAAAATAACTATCTTTGTATTAATATTATGCACATATACAGAAAATATGATGTCTGGCATCAAGGTCTCATAATATATATAATAATTAGTTATAAGTGGTGGCATGTAATTGTTTTATTCTCAGGCTTTGTTGCTTATTTCCTTTAATTTCTACATACTTTCTTGAGTTGCTTGGTTTCTTCATAAAAGGCAAGTATTTTTTAAGTGTGATTTTTAAATAAAATGTATTAAATATATATCATAAATAAGGAGAATATATTCAATGTGGCTTTTTCAATAATTACATTAGAAACAAATGAATGGCCCAATAATTAGAAAATTATTAAATATATAAAACATTATCAAGCAAATTGATTGCTAAGCAAAGCTTAAATGATATGTTTGAAGCCTATGGGCCATCCTGGAACAATGATCATTATATGAAGTTAAATGAAAAAAAAATCAGGAAAAATACAGGTGCTTTTTGATTGCAACTATTTAAAATATATGAACAGATAGATAGATAGATAGATAGATAATACACGTGAATTCGAAAGTAGTGGTGATGTGGGTGATTCTCTTCTTTCTAATGCTTTTGCAATTTTGCTGGTAATTTTTGTTTTGTTTTACATTAGTATTCAAACGCCTGAACTCACCCATAATCACGCATGTCTTTCACAGAATTAATAGTATGATTAATGTGGCTACTTCTAGTAGAATGGTTCTGATATAAAGAAATTCAAACTAGAGCCAATCCACTAGAGAGTAGGTCTCTGCCTGGTTCCCCCATGCCTTCTAAGTTTATATTTCTTGTCTAGTATATCCATTTGTGTGCAGCCCCTTCTCCAGATCCTGAATCCTCATTGCAAATGGTTGCGGCACCAGGTCCCATTCCAGAACACTGAATCAGAAACTGAAAATGTAACAAGCTCCTAGGTAACTCTGTGCACATTATAATTCAAGAAGTACAATCTAGTTGGCCAGAGGATCTACCCTTTCTGTTGTGTTCCACTCACCTGAGTCACATTAATTTATTTGAATGGCCCAAGTAGGAATTTTACTTTTTGACGCCCTACGTCTTTTAATGGGTACAGGTTAAAAGGAGGTTTTGAAATAAACCAGACATGGGCTAGCAACCTAAATCTGACAATAAAACACCATGTTACTGGCATTTTACCTAGCCTCAATGAGCTTTGTATTCCTGTCTAGAAAATGGGGATAATAAAAATCACCTGGTATGGCTAATGTGAGGATTAAACAAAATTATGCATGTAAAGAACTGAATATAGAATATGGCACATATAATGTTTTCCATAAGTGATAGATGATCATCATTATTGTCATTATCATCATCATCATCATGATTGCCATTCAGTGACAGCCAGAGTCAACATCATCAAATACATAACAAGTTCCCCTTCATCAAATAAATTATGCTTATTATATTCATCCAGAATACTCCTGCCACAGTCTAGAGAACTAAGTTGTAATGCCATTTGGATTCACAGTGAGAAATTATTTGACTAACATAGGCCTACACTTCCTTTCAGGGACATCACGGAGATGTGTAAGTGAGGTGAATATGTGGCAGCATCTAATAGAATCTAATTGGTGAAGGACATATTTAGGAACTGATCAAGTGGCTCTTTGTCAGGAACAGGGCAGCAAGTTTGGAAAAAGTTACATCTCAACTAGGTTCAAATGGAAATTAACTTTTGGTCAAAAAGACAAAATTCCAAATTGAGAGAAATCCCAGTGAATTAGTTACTAAGGAAAAACTCTTCTATGAGGAATGATTTCAGCCAATAAATTCTGGGGGGGAAATGACAATAAGGTTCTTGATATACAATGTGGTATCATTAGCTACAGTTAGCTCATATACTGTTGATTACTTCAGTGAAATCATATGCAATAACTTTGCCTCTAAAGACTACAAATGCAAAACAGATATGCATGTTCAAATAATTCTGTCAACAATATGTATTGATTCTGCTTTACAGAAATGAGTTTGCTTGTGAGAATTCAAAGGTAAATGAGCTATATACAGCAGGTATCTTGGTCACAGGTTTCAGAATGTGATGAGCATAATATTTAGTTCCAGACACTATTGTCCATACTAATTCAATGTCATTTTAAAATCAATCATGATCAATGTCCTAAAGCATTCTTCTCATGTGACACGTCATTGGTTTGCTTAGCAGAGGAACCAGTGTAACATCTGCTATTGTCATTTGCAGTCTGCTATTGTCAGAGACATCTTAGGGCTGAATGGGAGTAGTTTTGAAGGTCAACTAATCAATCATTATTAATGAATGGCACTGAACTTGGGTGAGCCATTTCTACCAAGACTCAGTCATACAGCAAGTCATGAAGGTTAAAATAGCTAAAATGCTTGCTCCTGCCACAGACACTCCAGGTCTGAAATCCCTAACTAAAATTGGAACTTCTGTGCTCTCTTTGATATCAAGTGGTTCTAACTCTTACTATGTCCTGTACCTTCCAAACACCTGCTGCTACAGACTAGAGGAAAGTTTCTTTATAAAATTCAAAATGTGTAAAGGCCAAAATATAGAAGAGTTTCTTCATCCTTTTTATATCTTCTCATGAGGGCAAACACACGGAGTATTGCCCTCTCTAAATTCATCATAGTATATTATAGTCCAAATCCATTGGACATAAAATACCTTTTTTCCACATTCATTCTACTATGAAAACTAATTATTAGTGAAAAATGTTATTATTCCAGTCCCCTTTTCTTTAAGTAAGAACCTCACACACCTGAAGAATTATTATAATGGCCCTTTATTTCAGATGGTGCAGACAGATGTCAGAAAAATAATTTACCAGGAGACATTTCAGTTCAAGGGCACATTGCAGCAATTATGAAAAGAGACCACCCTTATAGAGACCCCGTTTACACTCCAATGACTTAATTATCAAGATTATATTAACAGAATAAAAGTTTGATTGAAAGGAAGGTTCACTAGGAAGAATGGGAGGAAGTAAGGTAAGTGGCTATACCCAGGATTTTTCAGTTCATAACAATCCAAATACTTACCAAACATAATATTATATCATTTTTCTCTCAATGACCTGCAGATTCTAGTCCCTTACAGGTGGCAACATTTAGAAAAGAATGCACTCAAAACATGAAATTCATATGCTAAGAAGCTGTTGTCACAGCAGTTGCACAACTGCTCAATCCCTTCCTTACTCTCGCGTGCCTTCTAGCCCCTTCTCTCTGTGCTTGCTTTCTTTCCCTACAAAGTGTAGACGCAATACAGGTTCCAGCGCAACTGCCCCTGTTCAACCACATCAAGTCCCCTTTCCTTCTTCCTCTAGTTTCCGTATCTTGGCCCAGTTGTTGGGGGTAGAGGGAGTCAGCATGTGTTAGAAATTGAAATAGAAGTCTTTGAACTAAAACACTTGGAGGTGAGGAAAAGCTGGAGTGGTAACTTGAAAAACATTTCTTAAGACAGTTTCCTTTCCCTAAGTGCAATTGTGGTAATTACATTGTTTTCCAAATCGTTCATTTCTCTAAAATGGAATGAAACACAAGCTTTACACAGCACAGTCATTTCAGCCTCTCTGCCAGTTGAACTACAGTTTTCATTTTCATCAGCTTGGCAATCTTTAGCTTTTCCCATTAATTTATTGGACTCACCACTTTCTTAGCTATATTTTCCCTTCTTCTCCTTCTCTTCCTCCTCTCCTCGTTTTTCTCCTACTTCTTCATTTTGCTAATTCCAATATAGTTTTTCAGCTTTGGCAGATTGCACATAGCTTGGTGCACCGCTTATTTTTTGAATTATGTCATGACTTTACATTTGGTTGGCAAAAGAAGTGTGTCAACATTCTTCTACTCCTTTGCTCAAAATTACATTTATTATTAATTAAAGGAGTAGAAAATGCTGATTATGTCTTTCCATATGTATGATGTATTTTACCCATGCACTGATTAGAAAGAATGTATGGTCAATTCTTCATATTTGCAGTAGTTAGGCTCTATAAGTCACTGTGAACAATAAATCAGTGAGTACAAAAACATTGCTCCTAAGCAAAATATACAGGTAAGTTCCTGCAAGACTCTAGTCACAATATTTTCATCATCTGATCACTTTGTGTTGTGTAGTGTAGTTTAAAGACAACTTATTATGTACACACACACATACATACATATATATAGTATATTTGACTCATTAGACTCATTAATATTGAGCCCCTGTCCAACAGCACTATAACTTAAGACTGAACAAAGATTATCTAACACACATTTTTCTCCTTAAGTCACATCACAGCCTTCTTGCTTAGGAACACAAGACAGCATTTCAGCATTCTGCATGCACTATTTAAACAACATCATCATCAACAAAAGGGAAAAAAAGTGAAAATGTAGCATTAATGGATCATAACAAGGCCACGTTTATAGTATGAAAGCTGAAGCCACAAGGCAGAGTGTCACTGTGTTCAACCTCAACTAGGAATCTGAGTCACGCAACTTAAAATTACTGCCATTCTGCACATGTCCACAATGACCACCAAAGTGGCACAGATAGTGATTTGGAGATTACAAATAAATTTTATCAACTAAGCTAGTTCACAAATACAAAATCCATGAATAATGGGGACTAAATGTAGTTACTTCTAGACAGAGTATACACTTTACACAGACATATTCCTATTTGTCTTCACTTGAAATTTTAGTTTATCAGATTATGATAAATTAAGAGATATTTTAGCCTGTTTCTGCAAGAGGGTAGGTGCCAATTTGTATTGAAGAAATCTAGTTGCTATTACCGCCAGTGCTGTTACTGCTGCTGTTGTTTTTCTCCCAAAGAGAGAAGGAGAGAGAAAAGAAAAGTATTTCAAAACATGGGCAACAGGAGTCTTGAGACTAGAAGCACCAAAGTGTTGGTCCATTGAGTCCCTGGAACATGTGGAACAACACCTTAGGAGTTTTTGTTGTTGGAAAGGAAAGCAAACAAATAAATTTAAACAGATGGAAAGAAGACATGTAGTAGGAAAATGTAGTAAAATCATTACAAATGTAATCACATTACAGTGCAGCCAATAATAAAAAGCTCTGAGTTAGGTAAATCCGTGAAGCAGAGGTTTTTGCAGAGCTTTTAGCTAGCCCTCTGTGCGGAGCATCATGTTAATGGGCATTTGCCTCTCAGGTCAACTTTTTTTTAATGTAGAGAAGGCTTGGGGACTAGGGGAAATCCCAGCAGCCTACTGCACTAGCCGAGAGAAAAAAAAAAGTTGAGAAAAAGTAGCAGAGCAAGCTGTGAAAGTCATTTGGGGAATTAATAAGTATTTTCTTAAGTATTACTTTAAGAGGTAGATAAAAATAAATTAAATGAAAATTATACTTAAATTTGGAGTGAGTTGAATAGAAGAATAGCCATGCTATTGAAAGAACCAGGGGAAACTGAAGTGAACTTTGAGTGGCAAAGGATTACAGAAGTAATTTAATTCAAGGTTGCATTAATGCAACATCTATGAGAAATTATTTTCTCCTCTCTAATTTTAGTGCCATGAAACTTTTTTCACAAAGCAATATGTTTTATAGTTGGATCACAGAAGCTTATTATTCAGTACTTCCTAACTCAAATAATTCATTTCAAAAGCTCTATCCATTTGCACTACCACTGTCACTTGGAACACCACAAAGTAAGTCTTTCTCTTTCAAATACAGGTCATATATAAATATTTGAAGCCAGTTATCAAGCATATTTGTGGTCCTTATTCTCAAGGTAAATACTTCTAGCTTCTTTAACTATTCTTCTTATCAAGGAGATTTGAGGCCTTTCCTTATAATAGGTCTTCTCCTCTGGATATACCCAGGTTTAGCAGTATTACCATCAAACAAGTTGAAGTTAAAAGATATCCTATGATTTGTGTGGGGTACAGTAGGGTTGTTTCAATTTTGAAATGCAATAATTTATATACCTATAACACTTAAACATGTATCAAAAGAGGAACTGTATCCAATCGCATCTATACCTACCCTGTATTTGTACAATTACTCTTTATCACCTAAATCTAAAATTTTACATAGCAGAGGACCAGAGACTATGTCTTGAAAATGTCTGATGTTAAGCAATAAGATAAGTAGTACATGTGAGAAGTAGGACAAGTAAAGCAAATGGAGAGATAGGGAGAAAAGAGGGAGAGCCAGAGTAGTGAAGGATCAAAAAACCAAGTGAAACAAGTTTCAAAATGAAATATGATAAAAACATCAAAAGCTAAAAAAATTGTTTAAATGTGAAGGCTGAAGTAAGCCTTTTATATTTGGTAATACAATGGTCTGGTCTTCAAGAAAACAATTTCAGAATCATGCTAAGTGATGGAGTTAGATTCGAGGGGTTAGAGAGAAGTTAACCAGGAAGCTGAGCAAAGTCCAGAAATCACCACGTAACAAGGAAATCAAGAAAGTAGGAAAATCCAACAGTAGCGAGAAGCATCATATGTTTTCACTGAAGTCATGTCCCCTAACTTGATGTCATCTGTAATTCTCTCAGGGCCCTTCAGATTCCAAATCTCCAACACAAATGGACAAAAAATAAAAATTGTACTCAAGCAAGAATATAATTACATCTGCATACAAAAGTAAAATATGATATATCATGTTTTAAATAACTGAGCAAGAGGACATGAATTTCCCCACTCAAATTACTTAGTGAATTCACAATAGAGTATGGTTTCAATTATAAAACACCACCATTCCTGGAACTGCTTAAGAACTTGCAGAGACATCATTATTCATTAGGGTCAGTTATTTTGTAAGTTCTCCTTAAACTGTACTACTATTATATAAGGATATAATACCAGAACTTGCATTTTTTCAAAGACAAATTAAGGAAAAGTATTTATTTGCATACTTTGCTTTTGCTCCTAATTCACTGTTATTTCAATGCTTTTATATTTTGAGCACATGCTAATATCAAATGTATACATTGCCAGAAACCACAAAAAGCTTATGTTAATACTGTCAGAGCCATGTTCATTCTCTTTAAAACACAACTCTGAAATTAAATTGGCCCAGTCTTCTTTTCTCCCATCAATAATTCAAAATGAAAAATAAGGAGAATTTTCAATGGGAACCTTTATGTACCTCTGTTGAGAATACAAACTTGTAAAACCATATTGGGAGCAATTTGTGAGAACATAGGGCAATTGTGTTCATACATAGCCTCTGTTCAGTAATTCCACTCCTGTGTGCCCCTGAGAAAAATGTGCACATTTACCTAAGGGGTTTTGCATGAGTGTTTTTGCGTCAGGGTTACTATAACAGCAGGGAGTCAGGGATAACTTAGGTGTTCAACAACAGGAGACTAAATAAATACAATGAGGCAGATGTACATTATGGAATGCCATGGAGCAGTAATAAGTAAAGACATAGCTATGCTATACTAATAAAATGCACTTCAAAAAAACGTAATAAAAGAATAAAATCTACACTTCAGTATT
The DNA here is from genome assembly GCF_951640355.1 of Cnephaeus nilssonii. Classification (NCBI taxonomy): domain Eukaryota; kingdom Metazoa; phylum Chordata; class Mammalia; order Chiroptera; family Vespertilionidae; genus Cnephaeus; species Cnephaeus nilssonii. The sequence goes on from NC_137073.1 coordinate 46,331,659, forward strand.
ATTTTTACAAACAAATCATACATGTATAAATATATATATATAAATCATTATGGTATATCTCTCAAGGCTATATAGAGTGTAGAGGAAATAGAAGTGAGGATGGGAAATGAAAGACTCAACTAACAAATTATAATAAAAAACAAATGCAATGAACTAAGAGTTATGATTAAATCAACTCTGCAACTGGTTAAAATTCTAGGAATTTAGATGTCGCTGTGGGAGATAAAATGTTTAGTGATATGTTTAAAATAGAAATGAACAGAAAATGATAATAAATAAAAAATCTATTAATTTTATTACCCCATAAAATATTTAAAGTCATTTTAGGAATACAGAACATCATATATTACTAGAGGCCCAGTGCACAAATTTGTGCACCAGTGGGGTCCCTCAGCCTGGCCGGTGGGATTGGGCTGAAACAAGCTCTCCGACATCCCCCAAGGGGTCCCGGATTGCAAGAGGGCACAGGCCAGGCCGAGGGACCCCAATGGTGCATGATCGGGGCCAGGGAGGGAGGCGGGAGGTCGGCCAGCTACAGAGGGACCCTGGAAGGGCTCCAGGGCATGTCTGGCCAATCTTGCTCAGTCCCAATTGGCCGGACCCCAGCAGCAAGCTAACCTACCAGAGTGTCTGCCCTCTGGTGGTCAGTGCACATCATAGCAACTGGTCAATCAGTCAACTGTCTTCCCCCTGGTGGTCATTGCATGTCTTAGCAAGCCGTTGAGCAAACTTAGCATATCATTAGCATATTACACTTTGATTGGTTGAACCAACAACTGGCTGACCATACAGTTAGCATATTAGGCTTTTATTATATAGGATTTATATACTAGAGGCCAGTGCATGGATTTGTGCACAGGGGTTCCATCAGCCTGGCCTGTGTCCTCTCATAATCCGGGACCCCTTGGGGGATGTCTGACTGCCAGTTTAAGCCCAATAGGCCTGTGGGGATTGGGCCTAATCCAGCAGTTGGACATTCCCCGAGGGATGTAGCAGTGCACCAAGTGGCAGGCGGCCAGAAAGGAACCTGAGCCGGTGCTGTTCAGTAGCACTGTCATGGAGTCTGGAGAGGCTCCTGCTGCCACAGCTGTGTTCATCAGCCGTGAGCCCGGCTTCTGGCTGAGCAGCACTCCCCTTGTGGGAGTGCACTGACCACCAGGGGACAGCTCCTGCATTGAGCATCTTCCCCCTGGTGGTCAGTGTGCATCATAGCAACTGGTTGACTGGTCATTCCAGTCTTTCTGGTCATTTGGTCATAATGGTCGCTAAGGCTTTTATTTATATAGAAGTTATGGATAAGCAAATATTTATTCAAACAATGTTTACTTTGGAAAATAGTAAAAAATGTGATGTTCTTCTTTATGTATGGATTATGTAGCTATTATAAACTGTCCAAGACAAGATGAAGTGGCTTTGCAGAATCCCAGGTTACAGGCCTAAGATAAATGAATGAAAATGTTATGATGTCTTGTGTGTAGGGCAGCATTACTATGGCTCCTTAGACCAGAGAAACCTAGGATCTTAGATCCAAGAATTTTGGTACATCAGATCACATTCTCTTATTTCTTAGAAAATCTTTTGACATCCTTTCTTCTGAAATTGTAAAGGAAACAATTAGTTTTGTGCTTAAATACCTGATCATGATTGCTTATTGCTGATTGTGCCAGTTATAAAAACTAAACTGTAGGAACCAAATAAGTAACACCATTCATTTTTACAACACGTGCCGAGCACCATGCGTGGCAACATGTGCTAATGTTACCTTCTATGAGGGAACCTTGTGTTTATAATCTCCCTTAATCCTCCTAATAATTCTATAAAATAGAAACCATTTACAGGGGGGGGGGGGGGAAGAGGCTTAAGGAGGTGGAATAAATTCCAGTAGTACCACAACTAAAAATTGACAAACTAGCTCTCACACCCTCGTGGATAAGAGCCTCTACCACATTATATTGCCCATGTGACTGGTCCCTTAAATACTGATTTGATTCCTTTTAAATCTTTATCATTTTTGTTACTTAATTTAATGGCCAACTGAAGCAGCACCTTTGCCCTCCCAGAATACTCCCCTCCATTAGAATAGCACTCTTTAAATGAGAGCTTACTGTATCAATTATTTTCAACAGAGAAAACAGTGAATAACAAAGTTTAACTTTATGAAAACTACTTGACGTTCTTCACAAACACATACTCCTTAAACTTAGCTTTGCACTGTGACCAATACCAGGATAGCAGCAGTTAAGATTACTAAAACACATTTCATTAGCAGGACTATAAAATAAGTCACTGAGATTTACACAGTCCCTTTCTCGGCAATCAGGAAATTACATTTCCTTGCTTAGAACAACTGATAAGATTTTTTTTTCCTCACTACCTCACACTCTCTATGTTGTTCACATTCAATTAGCTGGAGTCAGATAAATCCATTTGTGGTCAGGGCCAGGGTGAATATAGCCCAGGTTGCAATCACTTTCCCTATCAATTTTTAAGGGTGCTGTGAATTACCTGTATACCTATCTTTGCCTTTCAATAGTTTAGGGAATGAATGCATTTTTCTTATGCAATGTTACATTTTTCTGACACTGGTTAGTCCTTCTATAGATTAAAGAGGATTGTGCCATAACAATATCTACAACTGATAAGCTGACCTCAGCAGGGCAGCACACTCTGCTATAGAATCAGAACTGCAAGCATGCTGGGAAAATCCTGGGCAGCAGATGGCAATAAAAAAAATCTTCCAGAATGAATCCTCTGTATTAGCTCAAGTGAAAGAGAACCCATCATCTGGGTGCATCATCAAGCCTTCCAATAAGAGGCAAATCGGACAAATTATCAACAAAACTGTTCCAGAACAGGCTTCTCCAAATCTAGAAGCTCTCTGGAGAATCTTTTGAGGGCCTTTTTGCATATGTCTCCTAATTGCTTCATTAGTCCTTTCTTTGACTTCCTTCTTAACTTGCAACTTAAAGCTATTTTTTCGGGATCTGAGCAGCACCTTTGTAAATCAAGATAAATGTCTTCTAAGTAATGTCACATCTAATACTGGATCAGAGGCTGTAACAATGCAGGAGACACATGAAATGTTAAGCTCACAGAATATTATTTGCCAAAATCCAGATGAAAAAATTTAGACACAAAAATAATCCATGCCAGAACCTCTTCAACAATTCCCCTTAAAGAAATTTCAAGATTTTATTTTTAAAAAGAGAGCTAGATGATAGGAAATATATTGCAAGCTGGCTCTTTTTGTGAGAAAAATTTAGGGTTTAGAATACCTGAAAGTCAAAACAAGGATTAACTAACTATAAACTCCAAGGTCTGCATTAATGCTATAACACTATAAAAAATATTTTAACAGACAAACTTGGTAATAATAGGTTTGATCAGGATCAATAAATTCTCTTCATTGCTTTCTTTAAAAGCTACTCTTTATGTTGGCTTGAAATCATACTTACCATACTGATAACCTTAGAAAGTTGATTTTAAAAGAACTTTAACCAAGAATCATATTTAATTGGATATCTATATCTATATCTATATCTAATCTATAGCTATAGCTATAGCTATAGCTATCTATATCTATAATCTCCAGTGGTTTCAATGCAATTTAAAGATTCCTGAACCTTCCTGAATATGGACTTTGATTGATATGGCAGAAATTATTAGTTGCCCCCACTATCTTCTCTTTTTCCTTTAATAACAGAATTTCCAAACTTTAGCAAGCTTGTGACAATTCCAATAAAGACTATACTGTCTGACCTCCTTTAGAGCCAGGGGTTGCCATGTGACTAAGTTCTGGCCAAAGCAGTGGAAGAGGTAATAGTGTGGACGCAGTGAGTGTTATATAGGGTGGGGTCATGAAATGATGAAAGTATATACTTCTCACTCTTTTTTTTTTTATTCTGCTAACTGGACTGTGGACAGAATGGCTGTAGCTACAGCAGCCATCTCTACATGGCAGAATAAATGTAAGAATGTTAGTCAACATCCCAACTCTTGTTCTCTTGATGTGAGAGAAACAGAGGCCAGTGCCAGTACGTTACCCATGCTCCACAATGTACTCTGTAATCCAGGATCCTTCCATTTAAAATACCTGTTCTTTTGACTTATCTTTCTACTCGGAGCAAAACATAAAAAAACTCTCAAAAAGAATTATGCTGGTTTGAGTCATTTGGAAAAATCTGAATTGTAGCAAATTTGTATTTTAGACAGTGAGAAAGAACGACAGGATGTATTGTGAGGTATTTCCCACCAAGTACAAAGTTGGCAAAAGAACCTGGAAGGCTCGGAGCCTCACCTTCTCCGCCTGTGTCATGTGTAGGCAAAATAATAACACGACAATTGTTACTTAGCATTGTCCTCACTTCCTCCACCAGCCCCATCACCCTGTTCTCAGTCTCCTGGTACCCAAATTCTCTTGTTATTTAACCCATTTACTTGGTAGAATTAACATTAGATGGCTGTGACTTTTTTTTCCATTTTAAATTATTGGAAGCATAAAGCATAGCTCTAGCTCAGGAGTTCTTCGCTTGTCCCCTGGTTCCATTAACCTTTTTCACTTGTTCCACCCGGCCCTCCCATAATGAGAAAATAATAGAGCTAGAAGAATCCACAGAGATCAATTAAGCCAGCACTGATTGAGAGATAAAATGGACCTAGGAATGTCAAAATAGCCAAAGCCAAGTAAATATTCAGCAACACTTAGATGAGAAGGCTGTTCACTTGAGAGCCAACTACTGCTCTCCTCCCTTTGCCAGATTCCATGTGTCCTGTTCTGTCCTCCTTTTACTCTTTTCTTTCCTTGACCTTCCAGATTTCAGTCTCCGAATAAAGACAGAGAGAGGAATAATGACAGAAAAGAAAAGAGGGTGTGCATGTGAACAAGTGGCCTGTCTGTAAATGCTCTTTCAGGTGCTATTTTATATCTTTATTACCCTTTTACATGAATCTCTTCAAATCATGGGACATTTTCAAGAGACTCACTTTTGTTAATATGTTTTCCCAGAATTCCAAAAAAATTCTACAATGGTTAAGAGCTCTGTCTCTTCCCCACCCTACCCCAGACTCCTGTATCTCCAGTCTCTGTAACGGGCAGCATGTCCAAGAGAGAAATCTGAGCATTACCCATTACTTCCCTCTGTAGCTTGCTATTCACATCCAACTAATTAATAACTACTCTCAATTCTACCACATTAATACGTCTGGAGCTCAGTCATCTCTCTCATCATTTCTGCTTAGATTATTCAACTAACTTTCTAAGGGCCCGCCCCCACACCCCAGTTCCAGTCTTATCCCTACCTAATCCCTTCCCCATCTTGCAACTAGGGGGATTGTACCACAGTGCCAAGTTGGTCATAGGTAAGTTAATTCCTTCAGCAAATGCCCTAAGCTGTAGGATATCAATCTTCAGTAGGACATAAAAGACCCTGTGTGATCCAAGCCTCAATGGAACTCCTCCAAGGTCACATCTCTACTGCTGCAGCCACCTGGGTTATTTGTAGGTCCTTAAATGTGGCATGCATTGTTTTGATATATGTTGTTCCCTCTGGGTTTAAAATCATCTATAATCAACTCTCCTAGAATGACCTCTAGGGGTCTCCAGTTTAGCCTGGTGCCCATTCCTTGTGCTCCAAAAGCATCTTCTGCATGCTGCTGTGATAGCGGCATCATAATGTACTGCATGTAATGCAAATATTGAAACTCTTCTCTTCTCCATTAGGAGAGTCTTAAAGAAGAGATTATGTATTCATGTTTTGATTACAAATGTCTGGCATGTGGGTGGTACATAATCATACTCAGTAGAAACTGGCTAAATTAATGAAAATTGAATACATTTAAAAAGGCCATGATTTATACTCCAGCCATGTTACAATATACTACTAGAAATGTTTTCTCAACCTTGACCTTGCTTTTAACTCCCCACTCCATGCTGTCTAAAGCCCACTCATCCCACACCATATCCTCAACACAAAACACATACACGCACATACACACACATGCACACACACATGCACAAGCACACAAATATACTGAGATATAAGATAAATGAATAAAGCCAAATTCTGATATCTTACTTGGAGCCTTCCTTCTTCTAGGTAATATACTAGTAGACATTTCTTCTCATGACAATAAAGCTACAAGTGGACCTATCATATTTCCATCCTTATAAAGCTAATCTGTGGCCCTCTCAAAATAACAGCATGATAAATTAAAAGATGCCACCAAATTACAACCCAAAAAGATTTTGAACACAAACAGTATGTGCAATATCCCCCCCTCCACTTCACCCCATATCTAATTTAAAAGGAAAAATATGTGGAAATGGAGGAATAGGATACATTTAGGCATTTTCTCTAGATGTCATTTTGGTACAGTACTGCTATAACTTTAGCAGATATAAAGGCCAATTACATTAAAATATCTCCAGTTGCAAGATGAAAATTAGAGAAACAAGTTTGCCAATGACAGTGAAAAATTTTAGGCTGTTAATTAGATTATATAGGAGTTCTAAGTTTCATTACAGCAACAGAACATTATGTCGAAATGTTCAGTTTTTCCTATATCTCAGCTGCTGAAAGGCATGCATGCCAGTGATCCCTTTGAAATTGCTTTATATAGACTACTAAACTACCTATTAATCTCAAACAAAAAGAAACATTAAAAATGACAAAAAGTCTTTAAGAATTCCAGCTGTCTCCTTTCTGCCTAGAGTACTGTTACAATGTGCTAATGTGACCCTACTAAATATATATAATAAACAACTGACGCTAGAAATAAACTGCTTCCTCTGAAAAGTACTTATTTTGAAGAAGTTTGTGTTGCCAGTTTAAGTTGTTGCCATGACATCTCAACACATCTTTAAAAAAAAAAAAAAAAGGAACCACACACAATAGGCAATATAAATATAGTCCTTCTCATGATAAATGCTGTTAACTTCACAAACCCCAGTTTAAGTGATTATTGCTTAAACTTTTTTTGTATATACATTTTTATTGATTTCAGAGAGGGAGAGGGAAAGAGAGAGAGAAACATCAATGATGAGAGGGAATCATTGATTGGTTGCCTCCTGCACGCCCCCTACAGGAGATCGAGCCAGCAACCCAGGCATGTGCCCTTGGCTAGGGACTCTTCAGTCCATAGGCCGACCCTCTATCCACTGAGCCAAACCAGCTAGGCATTGCTTTAACTTTTATGGATCAGAACTATAATTACTATTAAAAGCAGTAGTGTCAACCTATCGGTTTCCTTTGCCTGAGTGTGAACAATACACACACTATTCTGTGGGTTAATGAATCCACCTTTTCTACATTACAGACTATTTTGTAATACATTTCTAGGCACTAGAACTACAGCAAATAGTGTAGAGGGCTCTAAATCCTAGATAAATAATTTGAAGTCATAGAAATATAGGTTAGCTGATCTCACATGGGTAATTAAGGATAATTGTAATCTTAATTATGATCTATGATCGGCAATATATGACTTTTTTAAAAATGAAATGATCAGCCGTAACTGGTTTGGCTCAGTGGATAGAGCGTCGCCCTGTGGACTGAAATGTCCCAGGTTCGATTCCAGTCAAGGGCATGTACCTTGGTTGCGGGCACATCCCCCGTAGGAGGTGTGTAGGAGGCAGCTGATCGATGTTTCTCTCTCATCGATGTTTCTAACTCTGTCCTTCTCCCTTCTTCTCTGTAAAAAAAATCAATAAAATATTTTTTAAAAAATGAAATGATCAGAATTTTGTAGAAGAGGCTGGGAAGACATAGAATTGGGAATCTGCCACCACGGGAAAATCATCAATTAGACTCACTACCTGGGAACTTTTACTCCAGTATCTGCACCATTTTGGGAAGGTTATTAAGCTTAAATATGTCATTATTAATGACAAATAATGAATCACTCCTGTACTACCCATCTAACACTTTTTCTATAGACTATTTTTGAAGGCAATTGAAGTTTCATGAGCAAGTAATTCAGCTAGTCAAAAGACAAAAGAGGAATAGAACAAGGTATTTTTATATGACTAAAAGTTTTGCTTTTAAAAAAAAGCAAATGAAAATCTAACTTAATTTAACTTAGCCAAAGCATTTCTTGTTACCTAACATTTTTATGGGCATAGCTATAGCTGACCTTTAAAATCATGCTTCTATTAAGATCTAATATGGCACTCTACTGAAATTGATGGTCATGGTTTTAACACAATGTGAAATAGAATATGGAATCTACCTAAATCTGCCCTTTATCAAAAGCAATACAGCATTTGGACATTGGTCAGATCTGGGGCAAGATATTCAGTCATATGCTATTATTAAACATAATTACGAGAATGAAATATTTCATACTTCTAACCAATTTCAAATAATGGAGGCAGGTATCATTTTTTTTCTTACTTTCTCTGAGTAGATCTATGTTGTTACTCTTAATACATATATAGCATGTATTTTATGAAATATAGAAAGAATAATTTATGATTTGATTAGTTATTAATCTTTTCCTGCTTTAATTGTTTGATTTTGTTTTCCATTTTGGCTAATATGAGGCCAAAGATTTGGCACCTGCATTTTAAAACCAAAACAACATGTCTTTGAATCATTAAATGTAGTTACTCTGGTATTATCAATGGTCTCAAAGGACCACTGACAATTAGATACAAAATAGAAGGAGAGGCTAACAAAGTGTAGTCACAAATCTAATATTCTTTCTTAATTATAAAGCATCACAATTTTTAGCAAGTCTTGATAGTTGGGAATTACTTCTGGAAATCATTACTAAATACTAATTGCAGACTTAAAGGTTGTATTATGCTAAGCTAAATAAGCCAGTGAGAGAAAGACAAGTATCACATTATCTCACTCATACGTGGAATCTAATGAACAAAATACACTGATGAACAAAATAGATCCAGAGACATAGAAGCATGAAACAGACTGTCCAATCTCAGAGGAAAAGGGAGGAGAGGGGGCAAGAAGAGATTAACTGAAGAACTTGTATGCATATATGCATAACCCATGGACATAGACAATAATGCTATGAAGACCTTGGGCGTGGGCAGGTGAGGGGTGGAGGGGGTCAATGGGGGGAAAAAAGGGACATCTGTAATACTTTCAACAATAAAGATAAATTTAAAAACATGAACATACAGAATGCACAAAGTATATGAACAAAGAAATTATCAATTATTATTAGAGGCAGTACTCAAAATAAAATTTATAATTAACAAATGATAGTGGGTAGACAATATAACCTAATAAAAATAATAAATAATAAACACCATCTGGGAATCAATTTAGTTTTTATATTGACTTCAAGCAACTTAGTTTTGAATCTTGGGGGATTATTTATAAATACAGGGTGGGGTAAAAGTAGGTTTATAATTGTTTGTATGGAAAATAATATAATAATTAATAAATAATAACAGAAGAATAAACTCTGTTTTACATACTCACAGCTTTAAACCTACCTTTGCCCCATCCTGTATGTATGTATGTATGTATGTGTGTGTGTGTGTGTGTGTGTGTGTGTATCCTATATAATAAAAGGGTAATATGCAAATTGACCCTAATGGCAGAACGACCGAGAATGACCATTCACGATGATGTGCACTGACCACCAGGGACCAGATGCTCAACGCAGGAGCTGCCTCCTGGTGGTCAGTGTGCTCCCACAGGGAGAGCTCCGCTCAGCCACAAGCCTGGCTGAAGGCTCTGAGTGCAGCAGCAGTGGTGGGAGCCTCTCCCGCCTCCTCAGTAGCGCTAAGGATGCCCAACTGCAGCTTAGGCCCGCTCCCTGCAGGGCTCCGGGGCTGCCAGAGGGACGTCTGACTGCCAGGTTAAGCCTGACCCCCCAGGGTGCAGGCCTAAGCCAGAAGGTGGACATGTTTCAAGGGGTCCGGGACTGTGAGAGGGCGCAGGCCAGGACCCCCCCCAAGTGCACAAATTTTTGCACACGGGGCCTCTAGTATATAATATTATCAATGGTTATTTGGCTTGCAGAGTAGATATAAAAAAATAAGTATATCCCTTCAGTAGCAACATGTATAAAATAAATATTGAGGAATATATGAGAATTATTGTTCATTAATCAAATGATGAGTAAATTATCACCACAAATCCTACCTAATAATAGAGTAATATGCAAATTGACCACACCTTCACTACGCCTAAGCCACGCCCACCAGCCAATCAGGAGCAAATATGCAAATAACCCAACCAAGATGGCTACAGCCACTAAGAGCGGGAGGGTTTCTGCGGTAACAAAAGAAGCCAAGCTTTCCACGCCTCCTGTTGCCGGCCTAAGCCTCCACTCAAGGCTACAAAGTTTCAATTATAGAAGGTGAATTAACTCCAATAGAAATCGCTGCTGGCCGTGGAGCGAGCAGCAGGCTTGGCTTTGCTCCAGGCTACAAAGTTTCAATTGTAGAAGGTAAATAAATTCCAGATACCAGGGCCTCCTCTTGGGTCGCCAGGGGGCATGGCCGGCCTGCAAACCACCACAGGCCCCTCACTCAGGCCACCCCATGCCCCAAGGGAATCCCCACCCTTTAGGGCAAACCAGTCAGCCCTGACCCATGCACCAGGCCTCTATCCTATCTAATAAAAGAGTAATATGCAGATTGATCATCACTGCAACACACAATATAGCTGCCCCCATGTGGTCAAAGATCCTGCTCCCATGTGGACACAAGATGGCCACCACAAGATGGCCAGCAGGAGAGGGCAGTTGTGGGTGACCAGGTCAGCAGAGGAGGGCAGTTGGGGGAGACCAGGCCAGCAGGGGAGGACAGTTGGGGGGGACCTGGCCTGCAGGGGAGGGCAGGTGGGGGGACCAGGCCTTCAGGGGAGGGCTGTTGGGTGTGACCAGGCCAGCAGGGGAGGGCAGTTAAGGATGACCAGGCCGGCAGGGGAGGGAAGTTAGGGGCAATCGGGCCTGCAGGGGAGGGCAGTTGGGGGACACCAGACATGCAGGGGAGGGCAGTTAGGGGTGACTGGGCCGGCAGAAGAGGGCAGTTGGGGGAGACCAGGCCAACAGGGGAGGGTAGTTGGGGGGGATTAGGCCTGTAGGGGAGGGCAGTTGGGGGACACCAGGTGTGCAGGGGAGGGCAGTTGGGGGCAACCAGGTGTGCAGGGGAGGGCAGTTGGGGGCAACCAGGCCGGCAGGGGAGGGCAGTTAGAGGCAATTGGGCCTGCAGGGGAGGGCAGTTAGGCGTCAATCAGGCTGGCAGGGGAGTGGTTAGGGGGTGATCAGGCTGGCACGCAGAAGCGGTTAGGGGCAATCAGGCAGGCAGGCAAGCGGTTTGGAGCCAGCTGTCCTGGATTGTGAGAGGGATGTCCGACTGCCAGTTTAGGCCTGATCCCACTGGGAATTGGACATCCCTCGAGGGGTCCCAGATTGGAGAGGGTGCAAGCTGGGTGAGCCCCCCCCCCCATGCATGAATTCCGTGCACTGGGGCTCTAGTAAATTATAAAGGAACTATTTGATAAGTTTTAAGAAATACACCTAAGCAACCCAAACTCCCACCAAGATACAGAACATTATCATCACCCCAGCAAGTTCCGTCATGACCTTTCCAGCTCTTCCCAGCTAGTATCCACCTGCAAGGCCACATTTATCTAATCTGGATTCCAACTGATCTTTACTACTTTTGCTTCAAATAGCTTCTCTTACTCAATGCTTTTCACTGGGTGGCATCAGGAGAGGCCACTTAGTGGCACCAAGCCTAGATCTGGGATTGATTATTGAGGTTTCCAGATTGTATTTTAAGTAACCAATGACCCACGGCAGCTGTGTTCTCCCCCCCGCCCCCCCCCCCCACATTTCACTGCCTCTTGATTATATTCCCTAAGAGACCAGATATACTTTCAAAAGAAATGTTTACTACTTTATTTTTTATAGTTAAATTGAAATAATTATGCTTTCTCTATCTGAAATCTTAATTGTTATTGTTCTTTCCTGAATGATCTTTAAGGAAGATTACAATTAGTAATACTGAAGGTGAAATTGACTAAATGTTTTTCTCTTAAAGAAACAAATAGTTCATTCACTCTTAATTTAGAGAAAAGCTTTACTGTATGACCTTTGAACAAAAGCTTTTTTAAAATTAATATTATGAATGCTGAACGAAAGAAACAACGTATTTTACAAACATTGCCTTAGAATTATTTTATTCATATATGTTAGAGGTGGGAGCGCATAAATTTTTTGCTTCTTGATAATCAGCTGCTCCTCAAGAATTAATAAGTACAAAAAAGCTAATATTGATGTAAAGATTCAGAGATGTATGTGGAACTAACTCCCACTTCAATATTACTCAGTGTAAAGGGAGAAGGTGTGCAGCTGCTGCTGCTGTTGTATCATATGGTAAGGGTAACTCAGGATTTTCATCAAAACCCATTTTCCATTCCCCTTCAACCATCTTTTTAAATACTTTGGCACTCTCTAAAAATATTAAGTAACCAAAGGACAACCTAATTCATATAAAATTTATCAAATTTTCAAATGTACTAGAGTACTTAAGCCAGACACTTCACTGGGCTCTGAAGGTTAAAACAAACAAAAAACAAACAAACAAAAAACACATTCTCACTGCCTTCACGGAGTTTATATTATTCAGAGCCACAAAATAAGCAAGTAAGTTAACAAACAATCATTTTACTAAGTGCTCTGAAGAAAATAGCAGCAGATGAGAGGGGGAAAAGGTTAGTGGGTGGGAAACTTTAGATTTAGTCAGGAAAGGAATATTTTGGGGAGAAAAAAAAAAAAAAAAAAACACATGTAAGCCAGACCTAAAGGATGAGAAAATTCTAGCCATGATGGTACATTATTATATTTTGAGGAAGTACATTATTATATTTTGCAGTCATTGAACATTTCAGGGGTCTGCTTTGGAAATCTTTACAATTCCTGATAGTGGTGAAGGCTGTGAAAATTAAAATGAGTGTAGGGGATAAGAGAGTTTTCCATTAGCTATGGAGCCCTGTAGCCTTTCCTTCAGCCACAACCATCAATATTACCTGCATTAGACACACTATGTTAGACCGGTGTGAGAGAAAGTAGGTCAGTTCCATCCCCCTGAAGTCAGAGCGACTTGACATGGTGTTTCCAGTTCCAAAATTAGATAGTTTCAGGGTTATACAAACCAACTTCTGCTAGCAACTCAAATTAGTCTCAAGGATCCTATTTTGGCGGTGCTCTTATGTGTCTTATGCAATGCAGAAACAGAAAGCCTGAGCAGAAAAAAAAACAAGCAAATGATAAATCCCAGTTTATCTCCTCCAAAGAATGATGTGAATCAAAATGCAGAGTCTGACTTCAGAGCACAAAGAGATAGACTCACTTTAAAATGATAAATTTAATAACAACCCATAGTAATGGGTTTTTGTGCTTAATACATTACCAGGCTTTCATATTTACAGAGAAATAAACTGTAAAATAATTCTCTTTACACTTTTATTTATTTAGCTCAGAATAATGAATTTTTATGTGGATGAATGCCTGCCTGGACATATATAAATTGTAGACATATTGTCATCTTGTTATAAAATTGAAGATGCCAAGGTATCAAAGACAATGAGCAGATGCAGAGATTCAAAGTATCATAAATATACATGTGCCTTCTATTTTATATTTAACTAGAGGCCCGGTGCACGGATTTGTGCACCAGTGAGGTCCCTTGGCCTGGCCTGCACCCTCTCACAATCCGAGACCCCTCGGGGGATGTTAGACTGCCAGTTTCAGCCTGATCCCTGCAGGCCAGGCTGAGGAACCCCACCAGTGCACGAATCCATGCACTGGACCTCTAGCATGCAGATGAGATTTTTAATATCTTCCCGCCCTCCCTTCTCCCACCTCCCCCCTGAGATTCATCAGTCTGTTCTATGTTTCCATGCCTGTGCATTGAGAGTGTCTGCCCCCTGGTGGCCAGTGCATGTCATAGCTATGGGTTGAACGGTCAGTCACTTAAGCTTTTATATATATATAGATGTATGTAGTTATAATGCACAAAGTCTGTTTTCTCTTTAATCACTTTCAATTTTAGCTAGACTTATCTTAATCTTGAGTCAGTACTAACTCAGTTTTGTTTTTTTTAAATCTTGACATGCACGTTAGAATAATAAATGTCATATATTTCAATATAAACTCCAACTGAGATTAGAAATCCATTCTGGATTTTAAGATAAATTTAAATAATTATCTGGTAATATTTGGTGACTAGGAAAGAGCAAAGGGAACATATGAATTTATTAATATAACCAATTCTTATATTACATAAAAAATCTTGTCTTTTGATTTAGTAGTGTTAAAAACATGAAAATCTAAGTTTCTAATTCAGAAGACAGTTCTTGCTTGGGTGGGGGGCGGGGGGGGTGGAAACATGAAAAATTTGTGAGGACCTTCAAGAGTTAAGCTGTGTTCTGACAGCCCTATGTGCCCAGAAAGCTGGGGAGGTATGTGGTGTGGGTGGGAAGAGCTAAACAAGGAGAAGAGGTGAAAGCACAGCCCTGGCCCAGTTTCTCTTAAAAGATAAATGACTTTCCAAGTTGGAAGAATGTTTTCCTACAGCAGTGCTACACAAAGTACTGGCTCTGGAACTATTTGTTACCAGTCCTGCTAGGATAAGAAGCTTGTACCAGAATGTAAGTCAACTATATCTCAGCATTTTGTTCAGCTGACATTTTTCTCATAGCAAAACTTTTTTGATGAAGGAAGCTGGTGCTGGTTTGCATTCCGGTATAATCGCCTCATCTCATTATTAAACAGTAATACTCAGTTCACAGACCAAAATCTGTACTTGAACCACATTTTTGATAGCACTAGTCTAGAGGAAAACCCAAAACGCATGTGATTCAAGTTGGTGGCTACAATCCGCAATCAGGAAGAACTTCAAATATGGGTTACATTTGTGCTATGCAGGAGTTAATAAGCTAGTGACTATCTTCGGAGCCCATAAGACATCAAATGTAAATCCTGAGTAAAGAGAAATAGAATTGGTATAACTTTAGGGGCATGACACATATGATAATAGGTGACTAGGAAAAAGTAAGTCTTTTGTGCATGCATGCACATATGCACACATGCACACATACACACATGCAGAATCTCTTATATACACATACTCATGGATAGGTACACACATAGTCACAAACAGGCACACATAAAGCCATACACAGAGAGGCTCCAAGACACATAGTCTACCAATTCTATAAAGAGTCATGTGCAGCAGAAAAAGAACTTCATCTAAAACAAGGCATTGCTGGCATGGTTGGTACATGAGTTTCAAGAACACTGTTTAGCATGAGATGAGCCAGAGTTCAACAGCAAATCCCAGCTCTGAAAACAGGGGCCCTGAGCTCCTATCTGTATTCCCCCAGGAGCAGACAGATGCAACATCCTGAGGAACTACATCTAACCGTGGTCCAGGGCAGAAGAGGTGATTCCAAGGCAAAGAGGACACAGAGGGATGAGATGAGACCGACCCCCAAAGCCGAGGTATAGCCAGGTGTGATGGATCCTTTGAGGAAGCCAGAAATTCATTAAGAAAGAAAGTTTTTTTCATCGCTAGAGAAAAGACAGAAGGGGGTTTATTAGAAACTACAAATACCAGGCACTTGGAGAGGTGGGGGTTGAGGAAGGCGGTGAGTGCTGCTGTATGGATGGGAAATGAAAGGGTAGAATGAAGACTCAACTGTGGCAGTAAAACTTTCAACTTACAACATGGACTTTTTTTTTTTCTTTCAGGTTTTGAAAATGTCTTTTTAAATGAGATTTATTGGGGTGACATTGATTAATAAGATCATATAAGTTTCAAGTGTACAATTCTATGATACATCATCTGTGTAATGCATTGTGTGCTCACCACCCAAAGTCAATTTTCTGTCACCATATATTTCAATAGCATTTCCAAATAACCTAACATAAGGGAGAGATATGTATTTGGTTTAGGACCAACCACAGGAGGAAGCAATTTTCACTCTCTATTTTGTATCTCAAACTTAATTGACGAAGGTTTGATGACTTCCCTAGTTTACACTGCACGTATTCCTAGATAATTTTCTCTCTTCCTAAGGCTACCCTTTGAAGCTCTGATTATATATACTATCAAATGTGAATCACAAAAGAGACCCAAGGAAGAGGTTGAGTTTAAGTAATCAACTTCATAAGATCCTTTCGACTTTAATATAAACAATGGCCTCTAGGGGTGAAATGAGACTGATTTGGAAGAAAGAATGCAAGGATGCTCATCCAAAATGGGATTTTTTTCTTAAAAAATGAAACTAGCGAAGTCCTAATTCAGCTCAAATACGTAAAATTTCTAATTAGCATATTACTGGATTCCTTTATTGCACAATTTTAAAATAAATTAAATTTAAAAATTATATTTTTCTGCTCATCCTCACTTGCCTCCCTTCTATCTTCCTCTCCTCAACAACAAGAACAAGAGGAAAGTATGCAGTATACTCTAGAAAGATGATTAGGCTCATTTGGTTCCTCCATATTGATCTTAATATTTTCCCTTTTTATGAAAGACCTGACAAAATTACCCTCACAATTACCCTGATGAAAGCAACAGATTCTGAAAGAGCACCAGGGGAGGAAATGTTTGTTATAAACAATCTTACTCTGGCCTCAAACTCATCCCATTAGTTCTGAAGGATGAGGCAATTAATTATACAAGAGGCTGTTGCCAAAATTTCTGGCATACTATAAACCCTTTAAATATAGGGACTGACAAACCGAATAATAAATTCTCTACTTCACATATGGCCTGTGATCATGTTGCTAAATATTGCAAAAACAATAGTGCAATGAAAACTAAAATAGAGCAGTAGCATACGTGTTCTCCGGGGTATAAGGAGCGGAGGATTCCACAGATCTGATCAAAATAGGTAACGTTCCGTTTCCTGGGCTGTTCCAGGTCGGTGGTGAGAGGTAGGGCTAACTTGGTGGCATAATAGGAAGAGGTCTTAGAGTGGAATCATGTCTGCAAGGGCAATCAAGCGTGTGTGTTTTTCCATACTCCTTAACACATTGTTTTTCATTTTTTATCAATTTGACACTAAAGCTTAAACACACACACACACACACACACACACACACACACACACACACAGGACTGAAGTTTTCTCCTGCATATCAACCAAATCAGTTTTTAAAATGTGTCATTCACCATGATTTGTCTTGTTTTTTAGAAGTTGGAACAAAAGTCACATTACTCATGGTAAAGGCAGAACTAAACTCCTGGCTTTTCTAAACATGTAAACAAACTAATTAAAAAGATCCTGAGCAATACGAACCCAAATCAAAGGTCTTGTTGAAGGCCTGGGGTGAAGCAGGGGCTACGTGGAGAGGAGCAAAGGAGGGAAATGGGGGACATAAATAATCCTGTCGGAAGGAAGGAAGGAAGGAAGGAAGGAAGGAAGGAAGGAAGGAAGGAAGGAAGGAAGGAAGGAAGGAAGGAAGGAAAGGAGGAAGGAAGGAAGGAAGGAAGGAAGGGAGGGAGGGAGGGAGGGAGGGAGGATTACAAAAAGCATTTGCTATATTTATGATGATTGTTTCTTTAAACAAAGAATTTTCTATTATTAAGTGGGCTTATTATTACTATTAATCTTAAATCAGAAGTAGCAATTTAACAATAAAATAATTGTTTTCTTAAAAGGAGCAATGTATGTGGATGAAAAGGATGATAAAAACATTTGAGGAAACTAGAATATTATTTTAAGTATATTCCAAAATATTAAGATGAACCAAATAATTATAACCAAAGGGAAATAAACATGTTTATGAACATAATGTTTCTTACTGTATTCGTAGTGATTACTTTGACTATTTCCATTCATGCCCAGTGACCACATTGCTGCCTGTAGTATCAGAGAGCTGGGGCCCTACTATGGTTAGTCAAACAGAGATAGTGTACCCGTAGGGGAAGTTACAACAGTAAGTAAAAGTACTCGTATACCAGTCCAGGTTTGCTCTGGCTTTAACTGAGATATATCCTCTATTTGATGAGATTTAGCCTCATCAACTCCTGGGGCTGAAAAAAAAGCTTGCGGGTATTTAATCCACCTCTCCATCTGATGCTACATTCCCCTACAGCCTCCTACACTGTGGAACTCTTTGGAATGCCTTCTTAACAGGGAACTCAATAGTCACAAGGCCATCTTGCTTTAGCCAGTCATCACACAAGTTGCTTCTAAATAAAATCAACACAGGGAGTAGAGTCACACTCTCCTTCCTCCCTTTTCCCTGAGGTCAGTAACTTTCCAGGTTCTCTGCAATTGTTTATGGGGATGTGGAGTATGATTCTTTCCCTTGAATTGTGCATTTTATCATGGACAAACATCTCTTCTTATTTGTTAAAATTCAGATTAGTAAAACAGGAGAACCCTAGAAAGTTATTTTTTTATTCAGGTCAGATGTTCAGCATTTGTTTATAAAATTAATTAGGCTCACTGCAACCACCTAGAAGAGTTAAAGCAAAACAAAACAAATTTTTAAAAAACACACAAAAAACCACTTCTCAGCAGGTAGCAGTCTTGAGAACTAAGACCCTCTTAATCACTGCATTACCGATGTCCTGGGTCTTATTTTGCCCATTATGAAAGTCTATCAGTTTGATTTTTTTGTTGTTGTTCAGCAACTGCTACTTGAAATACTATCTAGAAAGGTAATCCCCAGAAGGATGCTCTTTTATTGTTTGAACCTCAGGAAAACAGCAATATGATCTTTCAGCCTGTGTGTGGAGCAAAAGCTAGGTCACCTTCTTAGGGATGAAGGTCAGTTTCCCATTATGGTAAGTCCCTGTCTTTAAATGAGAAGAAAGGCACAGAAAGAAAGCTGAAACTGACCCACAGAGACAACCTCTGCAGTTAACCAGTAGACTCAGCTTCGGCTCAAATTGAATAGCTAGACATCACATTTTGCTTCTATGCTAAAAGATTTTTAAGCACAGAGAGAAAACGAGAAAAGAAAGGTAACAATAGATGCAGCAATGAAGATACCCACAGACGCAAGAAACTTGGTAGGGCAGGGGCTTCTGCAGCCAAATTTGCCTTTGATCCCAGGGGGAGCGAGCTTGCTTGTCTATTAAAAGGACACAAAGAGAACTATGTGGAAGAAATAAGAGCCGTCTTGGCAGTAACATTCTAAGTGAAGAAGAGAGTACAAGCAGTGAATGGAGAAAAGGCGGATCTCTGAGAGGGAAAGGATAATCATCTAAATAAGACATTTTTCAAAAGACAATTACCAACTTGAGGTTAGGAAATTTGAAACTGTTGTACTAATAGGTTCATCTTGACCTATTGAATTGAACATTTTGGAGAATGATATAATGAGTTCAGTTAACAAACTTTAGCACACCTACCATGTACTGGTCACTATTATGGTGCTGGAGATATAAAGGATAATGCAGGAGGAAATGGCATTCTCAGGACTATCACACCATATTTACATATATACAGTTTAATTTCAACTTAATGTGGTAAGTGCTGAAACAGCACCAGGATAGAAATTCAGGCCAGACTAAGGGATTAAGAATGATTTCCTAGAAGAAATAGTGCTTGAATTGTCTTTCATTTAGATCAAAGCTAAACACGATTTAACTCTGTGCTGTAGGGCAACTCACATAATCCCTTTGAGCATACTTCCTCATTAATTAAAAATGGATGTAATAATACCAATTTCACAGGTTTGTTGTGAGGATTAAAAGATTAAACATATGAAGTCCTTGCATGCTGTAAATGTTCAATAAATGTTTTTCTTTCTTGTTCCCTTTAAAATGTTAGCACCATAAGAAGCTTAAGGTATAAACAACCTATGCTGTAATTTTACTAAATGGGCATAAATCTTGGGTAACTTGTCCAGAGCCCTATCAGTCAGCCACAGAGCCAGGTCTCCGGTCTCCTTACTCCCTAGACTAGCACCGTCTCCACAATACCCACCACATCACTAACAATTGCCTGTGATAGGAAGTGCCCCAAGGGGAACCATATGCATGGTAAATATGAAGACACTGCGGGGGAGGGGGGAGGAGAAGAGGGAGAGAAACAATACTGTAAAAATTAAACCTATAAAACTTGGTGAAATCATTTTGAGCAATGGATTTTAAGACTAATCTAAATGGGAATTTAAATCAGAAATAACAAGTGAGCCTAGAATCATGCATTAAAATAACACATACAAAGGATGCTCCAGATTTAACTGAGTCATTTTAATCAACCTTGGGTATGGATTGAACTACAACCATTGTTTAAAGGACATATAAAGTTTTTAAAAATCTAAGTTTTTGGAGCTTCTTTAAATTGCTTAGATGTAAAGGATGACATTAACATTTTCACCTTTGAAAGTCCTGTGTAAAATGTAAAATCCGTGAGTCTAATTTTTGGAAGCAGCTTTAGAGTTCATGTAGTACAGGGTTTCTCAAGCTTGGCACTATTTCTATTTGGGGCTAGATAATTCTTTGAATTGTTGTTGTAGTTGGTGCTGTATTATAGGTTGTTAGCAGATCTCCCCCCATTCAAAGTTGTCAGATTTCTCCCCGTTCAAAGTTGTGACAACAAATAATGTTTCCAAGCATTGCCCAATGTCCCCTGTGGAACAAAACTACCCCCATTGCAGGGATTCATCTTTTCAGGTTCAGACCATATCTAGGATTAGAAAAGCCTGCCTTTTGAGGCATTTAATCTCACACCTGCACAGCCGTAATCATTATTTGGAAAGTTATTTTATTAAGCTGAAATCTGCTCTTGTATATTTTCTGCCAACTATATACATTTTTCCCTCTCAAGAAACAGGCCAAACTTTTAAGCCCTCTTCTGCTTTCAAATATTTGAAGGCACTCCTGTTTTCTTTCGTATTCTCTTCTCCACTACAAACTTTCCTAATTCCTTTAACCCATACTTCTTGTCCCATGATTTCTAGGTCTTTCATTATTTTTGTCCTCAGCTTCTGGATGCTCTGTATTTTGTCATACTGGTATTAGTTCCCTTGCTCCTTCCTTGCAGTTAAGAAAATTGTGAATGGGAGTGGTTGTTTGATTTCCTCAAGTTCACATTGAAAGTGAGCAGAAGGACTGAAACTAGGGCCAAATCTCCTAATCCCCCGTTAGTTGAGGCTCCTTTCATTCTACACACAGTCACTTACATTTAAACTGGCAAGTGACAGAGTGAGTTGATGGGAGTGGAAACAGTTGTTCCTCATCCTAAGCATTGACTCTTCTGAAACCAGAAGTTACTCCAAAGACCAAAGTGAAATTGGCAGGGCAGATACAGCACACACCTTCTATAAAGATCCTCTTGGAATGTGGAACACCTATCATCTGGGTCAAGTTGCTTCAAGAAATTACATAGACCAAGTCACCTAAATCTCCGCTTATCAAGTTCTTCATCTTTAAATTAGGTGTAATAGTGGCACCTGTCTGTTAGTGTGGCGATGAAAAGTAAAATAAATGTTAAGTAAATATTATTATTTGGATATAATTATAGACCAAAAATATTATTTTTCTAGTTTCTTCTCAGCCAACATACTGTATACCATGGACATGACATGAAGCGTGAAGAGCTGGGCAAAGGAAGGAAAACACAAAAGTATAAGAATGAAGGAAGTACATTCAAATAAGTCCAAGGTTAATAGATGCCAGGGTTTCCCTAGATAGCACATCTTGGTTGTCACCAAGTATTCATTTAAACGGTTGCCAAAGGGAAGCAAAGCGTTTAGGAAATCTTTTAAGCACAATGGGAGTCATGTGTCAACAAACACCCATTTCTACTGGTATTTTCTTGATTGCAAGTGTTTGGGCAGGGAACAAGTCACAGTCTCCCCGACGTGAGCAAGCAAGGACAAATCGCCTGGGCTCAGAAGCAGTCATTCTGTCTCTGAGGTGGGAATCCTCTTTGTGAGACTGTCTGGAGTTGCAAAGTGTGGTACTATTGCTTTATTTAATTTTAACACACTTACATGGAATTTTCTGCACGGTCACAGTATCTTCTCTATCTCTTTCCACAGGAAAATATTTTTGGTCTTCAGTGGGATTAAATTGGCCTGTGCATGAATTTTATAAACAGCCTGGACCCAACTGCCTCTACAGTTTCCTCAGGGTTTCTCTGCTTTGTGGGCTGCCTTATTTATTTATTTATTATTTGCCATTAAGGCAGCCCTTGATTACTCCAGTTCAGTAGGATATTTCCCTGCTGTGACCTTCCACACGGGACGTCTGCGTGAAGACCAGGTGTAGCTTCAGGAAGGAATGTGCAAGAAGCATCTGACTCCGGATCATTATTTTTCACAGTGTGCCATGCTGCTGAAAAACAGACCTTTGACACTTATCCCCAGGCCTTGGTGGTTCTTAATTTGGTTGCCCAGTTCTATTCTACTGCTGGAGGCCTTTGAAGTTACCAACAGGATGCTCTCTTATGCGCCTTGGAAAGCAGCGTTATGAGGGGTGGCTTGTTTGGCAGGCTCAGTGGCTGCACATTGGCGCTGCAATCGTACGCGTGTCTGTAGGCATTTGGCACAAGTGACAGAGAGACATATCAAAGAATTGGACGTGTGTGAAAGTTCAGCTGCCCATTTAGAACTCCCTTCCAATCTGGTGGAATCCCTCATTTATGGATCCTTGGCTGGTCGCATCCTGACAGCTATAGCACAGACACATGACTTAGAATCAAACAAATGAGGTGCTCCTGCTCAGGAATTAGGACCTTGAGAGTGTGCTACAGATTTAGAAATCATTCACAGCAATGGCAATAGAGGGCTCAAGTCAGCCGTGGGGCTGGACGATGTCCTGGGAGAGCAAAACCAAGTAGGACACTTGATTTCTCCTATGGCCTTGCCTTAGTTTCCAGGCTCCTTCTCCAGACTTCTCATAAATTTTGTAATACCCTTCCAGTAAATATCCAACACAGCCCCATCTCTGACTGGCTGTGTAACCTTGAGCAAGTCATCAACACCTCCCCGCCCCCCTCATTAATAAAAGGGGGAAATAATAGCACCTGCCTCTAAAGTTAGTTGTAAGAATTAAATGAGATACCTCTAGTGTCTGATAGACAATAAATGCTAAATAAATGTTATTTATCATGTTTTATTATTAACGCCCTGAACATTTTTTTGCATATATGAGTTAATTTTGTCAACACACCTAAACTGAAAACTCTTTAGAAATAGGCTTATGCAGTCCTTAAATTAATCTATACATTCAGTTATACAACATGTATCTATTTGAGAAACTATCAGGCTTGGCAAAGAAATACAAAGTAAGCAAAAAAACACACATAGTTCTTTTTCTCAAGGCATAATAGGTGTCAATTTAAAAATATCTCACATACAGATGCAGGGCTGTGAGGCAAAGAAAATGGTATCATGAGAGTACAAAGCAGCAGATATGACTTAACCAGGTCAGAGAGGACATCCCTGAGGCAGAGGGGAAACTCTGATCTGGGAAGTGACATGTGAATACGAGTTAACTAGCAAATAAACACGGGCAAGAAGGGCATTCCAGGCCCAAAAAACACACACGACTAAAGCCCTGTGGTGGGAAGAAACATGGTATGTTCAAGAGACAAGGGACTGCCGAGGGTCTAGGGGAGAATGTTGCAACTTGGGGCTGGGAAGCTGGCAGTGAGGTCCTGCAGAGATGGCAGGTAATGCCAGCGTATTTGAAATATCCTAAGAGGGACGAGAGAGCAAGGTCATCCAAGTAGTTTTGCCTTAGGAAATGTGCACTCCGGCTACAGCTAGAAGAATGGACTGACAAGAAGGACAAATGGTTGCAGGGAGACTACTTCGGGGCCCATTCTATTCCAGGGCTGTAAGTGTAAGATGCTGGAAGATGGAATTAGGGACAGAATGGAGGAAACTAGGTGAATGTATGCAGGATGGAAAGGTGACTGCACTTGGGGGGTGGCAGGGGACTAGCTGTAAGAGGTTCGGAAGAAGGAGCTGATGAGGACAGCCCTCATTTCCCAGTTTCAGAACGGAGGCCTGGTGTGCTCCAGGAGGAAGCCAGCACTCTTCATGATCAGGTACTTCTGAGACAGCAACACTTCGAAGGCACTGACCTGCAGTGTGCGTTAGCATTTACAAAGCTCGTTTACACTTATCTTCTTAATTCAACCTCAGTGAGGCACAGGAGGGCAAGATAAGTGATTTGTTCCTAGAAGGCAAAGCTGATACGCCAGGGAGCTGGGATGAGAGCCTACATTTCCCCCTTCCTGGTCCGGTCTATGTTCTGTTAGGCACAGCTGACATTTCCCCCCATGTGAATGCCGCAAAGGATGCCAACGGACTTCTCAGCCAGGTTCTCGCCCACAAACACTTGGCCTTTCACTCAATGGATTATATTTAGTATTATCATGTTATCTGATATTCACCACATTCCTGAAAGCAAGGAGAGACTAACCAGATTGGAATCCTGGCATTCCCTCTGCAACATTAAGAAAGAACCTTCAAGGTAAATATTAAATGGCAATTTTTGCAACTGAGTCCTAACCCACTGTTTTCCTTTACATGTAAGAAAGGAAGATAAACATTGTCCACAGGGGCAGTGAGTAACGGAACAAATTTTGAACAAAAAAAAATACAAATGAACTCCAGTTTTGCCACTTAATAATAATAGCTGCGTAATGTAGAGAAATTCTCTGAGCCATTTATTTTTTAGTTCTGAAAAATGAGAACTATCATAGCTATCTTTAAGGGTATTTTAAAGATTAAGTTTAATTCTAGAGGTATAGCCTGCTACAGTGGCTGGCAAAGACCAAGCTCTCAATAAATGGTAGCTACAATGAGGGCTGACATATTTTGTGGGAACCAGTGTTTAATCAAAAACTGAATGTCACATGGATGAAGAATAAGGGAAAAAAGAGAGGCTGGGCATGTCATCCAGTCATTTTGAAGCAATTTGGGGAGGTTTCAGGGTCACTTATGAGTCTGAGAAAGAGGCCTAAATGTTTCTGAGGGAACCAAAGTTACTGATTAAGCCTTTCATTCTTCATGTTTAATTATTAATTGATGCTATATCGGAGACAGAGAGCCAGGATCTCCAGGCCACCTAAAAGAACATTGTCACCACAAATTAACCTCTAAACTGAATAGACTACATTCAGGAGACCATTCAGGGTGGGTATGACTTTTTTTATAATCACACAATGTCAACACACACTTCCATATGTGTGTGGAAGAGAAATGGCCTTCAGAAAAGGTCTCAAGACTTTTGTCATTTTTATACTTCTTGTGATTACTAATCTCAAAAGCTCTGGTACCATAATATATCCTATAATTGATAAAATTAATTAATCAAAGTATAAGTAAAAACCTAGAATCACCATCTCTCTCATATATTCATTATTTTAAAAGTATAGATATGCAACACACACAACTATACAACATGTATGGTACTGAAGAACTGTCTTTTAGTATTTGGTAATTCCTCTGTATAAAGAAATAATATACATTGTTTCCATATTCAGCCAAGCCTAGTTTTCCATCTTTTCTCTTTTTTTGTTAATCCTCACCTGAGGATATTTTTCCATTGATTATTAAAGAGAGTGGAAGGAAGAGGGAAAGACAGAGAGAGAGAAAAACATCGATGTGAGAGAGACACGTCAATTGGTTGCCTCCTGCACTTGCCCAGACCAGAGCCATATGTGCCCTTGACCAGTAGCAAACCTGGGACCTTTCAGTCCAAAGGCCAGAGCCCTATCCACTGAGCAAAACCAGCCAGGGCTAGTTTTCTATTTTTAAGGGAAAAGAAAATGGTCACATTTGCATACTGAGAGAGGCAGATAGCAGATGGGAAGTCCAAGTTTATACATTAAATTATAGATCCTTTCTATCAGTTATACCAGTGGTGATATATAGAAGATTAATTTTTATATATTAAAGAAATAAACAGATAAAATAAGTATACAAAGAATAAATGAATGAACTCTGGGCATGCCAGGAGAGCTCAGTGCTTAATTCCTGATGCTATCTGATTAACTAAAATAAGAACAGATTCTTTCTGTGACTCTTAGTTTTGTGTGTTAAAGAAATTGGGCATAAAAACACATATAAAGATAAATTTATGTTCAGAGGAGTCTGGTTGCTTAATTTTTCTGATAATTGTTGGGGGGTGGGGGGCGGCTGAAGCCAACTTTGATTATTTTTTCAAGTCTAGTAGCAAACTTAAGTACATTTTCTGTGTGGCCCTGCACATTTTTGCCCCAGATAAAAACAAATTGGGCCTACTCCAGTTACATCAGATATAGATGACCATTATTCTTATCTGAGGCTACACACAATAATTGCCTAATAAGATTTTTAAGAATACTACAATTGTCTGGACCCCATCTCAGAGAAATGAAATCAAAATCTCATGTACTTAGGCCTAGTATTCTCATGGAATAGGGAATAGTCACAAGTATTTTTTATATGCTTCCCAAATGCTTTTAATCTGTGGTTGGATGAAGAACTACTGAAACTCACCCACACCTCCCAGCCAGCCAGGATGCCGCTGCTGGCCAGAGCTTCTCAACTTTCATTCTGTGCACAGAACACCCAGGGATGTTGATAAAAATGCAGATTCTGATTCCATAGGTCAGGTCCAGAGCCAGGGCCTGAGGGTCTGTCTGGCTAACAAGCTGCAATTGATGCTGGTGATGCTGCTGGTGCACACACAGCACTTGGAGTAGGAAGGTAGAAAACCACTCATGAACCATGGTCTCCTGCAAGTAGTTGAGGAAGGAATAGATTTCTGCAGAGACATGTTAAGGGGTGACCTATAGCTAGCATAAACCTGCATGGTCATTTCAGTTGTTAAAGTAATGAAAGCCTTTGTCCAGATTGGTAAATAGCCATTGCTCTGAGCTCCCCTCCCTGGCTAGCCTGTATGTAAGGGAAGCTCCATGTGCCACAATCAATTCAGCAACTCAAGTGCCTGGCACATCAGGGGACCTCCAGGACTCTGCTTCAGTACTGATGGCTTATTTTCCATTCTGACTGGTCAGAGCCTTTGCTGAATTGGCTATTAAATCTTTCAGGTATTGTTCTTAAGCACCCTACCAAGATATGACCCCTGAATGGGTCAGACCTAGAAATTGTCCAATTGCTGTCCTGAGGTCGTGTTAGGTTGAAAGATAATTCCATCACTAATGTAGGTGGATTTTTATAAAAGAAGACATGAGGTCAGCAAGCCTCAAGACAATAAATTAGATGAGAAAAAAAGAAAACATGAGTTGGGATTTTTTTAAAAAGGGATCTAACAAAAGTAGGAAACTAACAATGATTAATTATACAAGTTCACTGTGAACAGGGAGATTGAATAAGAAGAAATCCTTGGTTTAATTAGAGATTTCACAAAGCTAAAAAGAGTAAGAAAGATTTGTTTTACTGTTCTCAACATAATTCAGAGGCCTAGATTTAAAATTGTGACATTTTATATATTATATTATAACATATTATAATAAGCCTTTGTCTTGCTTGACGAACAGGTATCTGCAAAGCATCATACATATTGCAATAATCCCCTCCTATAAATCAAAGTGGAATATTTGGCTTTAAACATTTTTAAGTTGGCATTTATTCATGTTCAATTACTTATTTAAAAAACAATTTTCCAAATAAGTAGTTGAAATCCAATGTTTTTAATATGTAAAATACTTAAAGAAAAATTTTAAAAGATCCTACATCTTTACTTTCTGTATATTTCTTTCCAGTCTAACTAATCAAGACACAAAACAATAACAAAAAACCCCAAAGCCAATAAAAGATGTGTGTCTGGGTTCTTAAAAAACATGTCTGAGAAAAACAGTTCTGAAATTCCTTGACAACTCTACAATGCTAGTTAAACAGAACAAACCTATAGTATAGGTTCCCAGTTCTAAGGCTCTAGTCCTGATTGGAAGCACGGATCACTACAGCATATTATGTGAAGACTGTATGTTTTTAAATTCACCCATTATGGTTGATAATGTACACTGTAGTCAGTTTCCTAATAGTTGGAGATGCATAGCTTTAACAAGCTAGTGCTGTCCACTGTGTGTATTACTGTCTGATCTCTGCTCTGTGTTACTTGCATTTACCTTAACATGTACCGTATCTTAAATTTTTTAAAAGCACAACAGAACTGCTAATGTGATTTTTACTTTATTTTTTCATTTTCCTGTGGATCTAAATCTAATATGGTGTTATTTTTAAAGTACATGACAAAGTAGGCTTTGAAACTCAGCAACAGGAATGGCTAATTATCTGTAACCAAAAGACTATTTCCACATCTTTCTCCCCTTTCCTGTAAGGGGCATCCCCCCTTGCTAGCACTTCTAATATCAGGACCTGAAAATCCTCCTACCATATGGCAGAGATATTTGATCTTTTTCTGTCTAAGCCTGTGGTAGGGCTTATAGTTCACACTGTCTGCTATGTCTGTGATTCCTCCTCAAGGGAGTCTGATTTCACATTCTAACTGCCCTAAATAGACTTTAGGAATAGTTCCTCCTTGCTAGATGCAGAAAAAAACAACACACCATGAAGAATAAAGAATTACAAAGCAGTGTCCCCATAACTTAAAGACACAGAGCTCTGTGTGATTAGCTCTGCTCTCTGACTGTCTGCAGTTCAGCTGTGTGATTTAGCCAGTTTGAATACAAGCAGAAATACAGTATCAGACTTGCCAAGCATGGACAGATGGGGCCCAGAAGCAGGTATTCCCAGCCCTCTGCTTATCATAGACACAAATACACAAAACTGTATCTGAAGACTATAATGTGAATCCTTTCTAGAAAAACCTAAAAACCTAATAGGAATTTTTATATATATATATATATATTTTTTTTTTTTCTTTAGAGGCCCAGTGCATGAAATTTGTGCACTGGGGGAGGGTGTGTGTGTGTGTGTGTGTCCCTCAGCCCAGCCTGCACCCTCTCCAATCTGGGACCCCTCGGGGGATGTCCGACTGCCGGTCCGACATCCTTCTCACAATCTAGGACTGCTGGCTCCCAACCACTCGCCTGCCTGCAAGCCTGATCACCCCCTAACCACTCCCCTGCCAGTCTGATTGATGCCTAACTGCTCCCCTGCCAGCCCGATCGCCCCCAACTGCCCTCCCCTGCTGGCCCAGTAACCCCCAATTGCCCTCCCCTGCTGGCCTGGTAACCCCCAACTGCCCTCCCCTGCCAACCTGGTTGCCCCCAACTGCCCTCCCCTGCCAACCTGGTCCCCCCCAACTGCCCTCCCTCCCCTGCATGCCCAGTCGCCCCCAATTGCCCTCCCCTGCCAGCCATCTTTGACGACATGGGGGCAGCCATCTTGTGCGAGGGCGTGAAGGTCAATTTTCATATTACCTCTTTATTATATAGGATATATTAGTACAAGAAACAGATTCCTTTAGTTTTGTAAATAGTCTGTCCAGATTCTAAAGAAATGAGATGTCCATGCAGCAAGATGTCACTCTCAAACATGATGGCAGTTTGCATTTTCCTCTCCACCCGTTCCAGATTGCTGTCTCTTATTGGAGGGACTGGTGGGCGGGGCCCCTCCGACTGTTACCCACCATGAAGGACCATGGGATGGCAGATAAGGTCTTTGTGGATTCTAGCGTGAAGTTTTCTTGTTATGTTTCTAATCCCAGCCAAGGCTAATTTAACCACATCTTGCAGGCAACTGGGACTTCTTTGAATAAAAGTCCTTCTGTGGCCATTAGGAGGCCCAACTACGTCCCTGTGGAAATTTTGAAGGGTCTATTTTAATACCCAGGAAATAGAAACAGACTGACCAAGGGAGTTGGATAGAGCACAGATTGCTTTCTTCAGAATGGGGATGAGATCATGACAGAGATATTAAAGAAAATAGCTGAGTCTTAAAGACACTGGCCAAGTATAATTGTGTTGGAGATTGGACTAGATGGGGGAGGGGGCTAGACTGCAGTCACTGAGGCTTTTGGAGGCACCTACTTTCCTCTTCTGTCTCTCCCCGTCCCTCTTCACCAGCTATACCTTAAGCTTTCAGGTACAACATACATATGTGACCCAGCCTTTTACAGAGAACAGGTTCTGTTGTTCTCCCAGAAGGAAGAAAGAGCACACAAAAGGAAAGTACACAATTGACCTTGATTCAAAGAACATTTGCATTATGCCTTTTTGGCCATTGTCTTAGAATGTATACCTATTTTAAGAAAACTTTTTTTCACAATAAACAAAAAGAAATGAAAGATTAACTGACTCTGCAGCAAAGTTCCACTCCCTTTCACCCCAAACTCAGCTTCTTGGGAGGAATACATAGCTAGAGTAACATTAGTGCTCAGCATTTTCTATTTCAATTGATGTTTAACCTTCTACATGTGCGCAAGTTATTTCTCTTGAAGAAATGATGGACTTCAGAGTGTCTGCAGGCTTTCAGAAAAGAAGTAAATCCTACGGAACTGCCAAGTATTCTATAACTAAGGAGCTGGTGGCTTCAGAAAATCTTAGGTACTCTCTAAATCATAGTCCTTGTGAATATTTAAATATCTACTCATAAATTGGAGTTAATTGGGTAAAAATGCTCTTGAAATATAAGAAATGATTTAGCAAAATATAGGGAAAGAAGAGGCATAAAAGTAATAGATACTATGCCTATTCTTTGCCACGCATAGAGACAGAAGGAACAAACCTTTATGTGGACTTCCCCAGTTGGACAGACAAGCACACTTCAGGCCAGAATGCACTGTGGTATGATTTCTCTGTTCAGTACATTTCCACCTTATGCCCTGCTTATGTGGGCAGGGGAGGACTGGTGGCAATGAAGGGGGTTTTGAAAAGGACAGAAATGACCTTATCATGTAAACCTCATGTTTCCCAGTTTCCACGTCACTTACCGAATATTACAAAGTAAAAACCTGACATTGATAATGTGATATGGTTTCCCAAAGATCTATAAGGAGAGATTGGGCTGTCCCATAACTGGAGTCTTCTGAGTCCTTTGACAGTTTTATCTCTCATTGTATATTAACCAGTTAAACCTGTTATTCCCTAAAGTCTTAAACTCTTGATTGTGAAATAAAAATACCGAGAGAACTACCCACTCTCAGTTTGCTAGAAATATGGTAGGACTCTGAAACTGCAAAGATAGAACCAATCTATTTCAGCCAAGTGGTCACTTTGTGCAGCCTCTTGAAAAACGTCCCTCCGGCCTTCCCCATGGTGACTGTTCCCTGTGAATGATTGTGGCAGAACATGAACATTCTTACATTTATATTTTTGGACCAAAATTTGTCATGTGCTATCTTACTTACAGTCTTAATATGAAAAGTCCAAACAATGCAGAGACATACAGAGCAAGAGTCAAACTAAAACGCCTTTGGAGGCCAGGCAGGCAACATAAACATGTGAAGCAGGCCAGCTGGGAGGGGACATATGAGAGCCCTTCCACCCCCTGGAGAACTAAAGAAAACACGCCGAGCCTTAGGGCTTAGAATTTCAATTCCGAGAGCTAAACAGTAACAATAACAACATTGTAACTTCTGGCCAAAGTGCATCTAAGAACCCACAAGCAGTCAATTTCAGCAAAGTAATGAGGACCTTCTTCACATCCCTGCCCAGAACTGCACATGAAATCATTTCAAAACATCATTTATTCACTCTCCTGTGTCGTGTGTGTCTATCTTTATGGCGGTGTTTGCTTAGGTGGTATCATACTGCTTAAAAGGTATTAGGCATTAAAAATAAACAGTGAGACAGCATGGGGGAAAGTGTACCCATGTGGCCAATGCATGTTGCCTGGGATGCCTGGACAAGAATGGACAGAAAAAGGCGTGTGTAGGCTTGCAAATATCACAGTGACTCAGAGCATTAAAAATGGAAGTACGTAGGAACCAGGTCCTAAAGAAGAAGGATGGGAGCTATGTGCCCCAAAGGCAGACGGAAATTGTTGGGGAAGATGGCTCAAATTCTCACATAAGTACCAGTGGGAGAGAGAGAAATTTGGGTAGAGTTAGGTCGGTGAAAATGAATTGACTCCATTTATAAAAGAGAGAATCATAATGGCACAGAGGCCCACAAGATGGGAGAGCATCACCGATTTTTAATTTCAGGACGGTGCATCAAAGTTAGAAAAGGAGAAAGCAAAGCAACTTCTGATGTCCAATAAAGAAGACAGAATTGAATTTATGAGCAGAGAGGATTAGAATTCTAAAGAGAAGTGAAGGTTTTCAGAAAAGAAGTAAATCCTAAGGAACCGCCAACTATGCTACAGCTGAAGAGCTTGTGGCTTCAGAAAATCTTAGATACTCTTTAAAACATATTCCTTCTGAATATTCAGATGTATATACTCCAACTCTGTATAAAAATGTTAAATCTTTTCATTTCCACAGTAAGCTCTTTCTCCCTGTCTCCCTCACTTCCCCAAAGAAATGTGTGCTAATACCAACTTATAAAAAGAATTAACTGTTCCCTAGGTATGTCAGCTATGAAGTCACCAGGCTGAAGAGAAATTTTCCTAGTTGTTCCTTATCAGAGACCAAGAAAACAGAAAAGATCTGAATCTGTTTCTTGCACTGAGGATATCCATTTGGCTCTCTTAAATGGAAATCCTCACATCTGAGTGTTAGCCTTCTTTTAGATATGTAGAGGGGAAATACTGTCTTCTTCTTTCACTTTTGCCCAAACACTCACAAGGTTATTCTCTCTGAACCTCCCTCGGAGCAAAGTACTGAGGTTTTGTCTCCAGTCCCGCCCTGAGCAAGGCTGTTTCCAGTATCTTTTAAAGCTCAGATTAATCTGTAATTTAGTCTATTGCCTTTACAGGTTGGGCTGCCTTTAAAGTGATCCCTGAATCTATGTTTAAACTATAAACTTTAAATGTGGTACATCTGCATTCTAATCTAAAGCAGCCTTAAATACAGCAGCTGGCAGTAGGCTGTAGCTCACACTGCCTGCAATGAATCCAGTCATTGGTGTGTTCATAGCCATGGGATTATTGTTGCTGTAACAACTGAAATCACGTTGTACTTGTATGTGTTTTTTTACCTTCTTGCTGATTGGTTTACTTGGCTGCACTTGCTTTTTTTTTTTTCTTTTTCTTTCATAGCTTTTATTATATTTATTTGACAGCCTCTTGTTTGGCAATTTCCCCAAGGTACCTATGAATCAACATATATAATTTCATGGGATCGTTGTGACATTCTGTACAGCATCAATATACAAGGAAAACTGTATCTGGGTAGTATTTAGAGCTGTGATCTGTCACCTAAGGACAGAAAATCAAGTTAGGGTAATCACTCAGCTCTAACATGCTTTGTTGTACTTAGGTTTCGAAGCATAACATACTAGACTTTTTGATCCTCACAATTGTTTCTCTCTTTATCTTTCCTTCTCATTACCTTATAAGTCAGTTAACCATAGTTAACTAGATTCCTTGTTTTCTTATTAGGTAGATTGTCTTATAGATCTTCTGTTTTCCTTTATACCTCTATTTCTTCTTGATGCACAAATAGCTCCCTCTCTACATTATTGCTTTCCCAATCTATCTCTCACACTTCTGTCTAATTACGTTTCCCATGCTCTGTTTTGAAATCCTGCACTTAAAAACTTCCATAGGGTCCTGACTTGCCTCAAAATATGCTCTCTTCACAAACTTTCTGAATCAATCTAACAGGTCTAATTACTCTTCCCAAACACACCAGTCCCACCCTAACTCTGCCTCTTTGCTCACTTGCTCCTCAATTTTTTATTTTTATTTTTTGCTAAATAAATTTAGCCTTGCCTTCAAGGATAAGCTTAACTCATCCAATTCTGCAAAGTCTCTCCTGTCATCCCAGATCCTCAGAGGTACGTATATGAGCCAAGAGTTTGGCTCCTACTTGTGCTCAATAATGCTATCTAAGCACATACTACACATTATCTCATATAATCCTCACAAAATACCGATGAAGAAAGCACTATCAGTCATCCCACTATGTACTGAGTCATCTGTACAATTAAGTCACTTGTCTATTTTATAGGCTATTAAATGGGGGAACCAATATTCAGACCCTAATCACATCATTGTGGCACCTCCTTGGGGATGTCCCTAGTCCAATAATTTGGCCAACTTCCATTTTACATATAATTTGCATATAAATTCCATCACCTCACACAAGCCATTGCCCTTTAAGATAGAAAACTTTTCCCAGTACCCTATCTACACTAATAAAAGAGAAATATGCAAATTGACCTCTGCAACACACACCAGCCAATCAGGAGTGAGTATGCAAATTAACCCAACAAAGATGGTGGGTTAATTTGCATATGCAGGCGCAGAGTGGCTGGGTGGGGCGGGTGGGGCAGGACACCTGCTATGAGGGGGAGGGCAGGGGGCAGAGGGAGCTACAGGAGTGGTGCTCCAGCTGGAGCGGAGAAGACTGAAGGCT
Organism: Cnephaeus nilssonii; assembly: GCF_951640355.1. Lineage (NCBI taxonomy): Eukaryota > Metazoa > Chordata > Mammalia > Chiroptera > Vespertilionidae > Cnephaeus > Cnephaeus nilssonii. The sequence continues at coordinate 46,366,004 of NC_137073.1, forward strand.
CCGGCCGGAGCAAAGACAGAAGGCGGCGGCCAGAGTGAAGGCCTGGGTCCCAGGTACCAGAGGAAAACCGGTGCCAGCAGCCATGGGAAGGAAGGCCTATTGCACAAATCTTTGTGCAACGGGTCTCTAGTATGTAATAAATGAGATAGTTAATTGTCATGTACTCTCCTTCCATCAAATATTTCTAGCTTTTTTCAGCACATGGAGCAACTGTACCTTGCAGTTTCTTTGTATTTGGCATTGGCATGACCATGTGGCTGGTTGTGGCCAATGAAACATGATTAAAAGTGACCTTTTTTTCCCAGGTAAGTGTGTTAAGAGGCTGAATACAATTCACTGCTGTCTCTTTCCCTTTGCTATGGTTTTCCATGGAGGTCCAGACAGATGCGATCCTAAGAGCTTGGATCCTAGAGAGAAGACATGGAGCAGAGTACCCAGCAGACCTATGCTAGGCCTGAGAGAAAACAAAGTTTTATGATTATATTCATTTAGATTTTGGGGGAGGTGTTACTGCAACACAACTAGCCTATCTAACAACAGTGTGTAACTGATATCTGTGGAGGATCATGATATGTGTAAGTAAAAATCAGAACTCATCAATAACACTGAAAAAGGTCAGGAAATATCTACAAGAAAGGTGGTAAAGCAAAGAAGCTTTTCACCCAGGAGAATTTGATCCTTGAGACACAGGTGCTGGATCATAAAGACCTTCCAGCAAGGTCAGTTTGGATTCAAACTCCTTTCACACAATTTGTATGTATCACAACTCTCCTGTTTAAAGCACACATTACTTTTCTATTTTTCCTTCATCCAAGAGACTATTCTCCAGTCCATGCTTACCCTTGTTCTTTTTCCCTTTGATGTGTCCCTACTCCTCAGTTTTTAAGAGTCTCCAAGTATGTACAATAAACTTTCTCATCACAGAGACTACACCCAGAGCAGCCTTCTCCATATATCACCGTTCAATTTCCAGTCTCTCTAGCTATAAAAAAAGGAAGAGTGCAGGGTACTCAGCCCCAGTGTAACCAAGGACAGCAGTAGCTTTGGGTAACTGAATTGTCTCACTTAAACAGGTGGAGATGATTTACTTTCATTTCAACCTCTGCTGAAAATATATTGTTTGACTTCCATAGTTAAACTTATAGTTTATAGTTAATATAATGTAACTACTATTTTCCTACGGGGCCAAAGGTCTCCAGATCATTACTGTAAATCCATTAATACTAAATACAACATAGCAATAGCTGAAAATAGTACAGGAAACCATCTGAAAAATTATTTATTTCATGGCATTCCTCAAAGAGTAAAGATAAAAACACAGACACTGAATATTTATTTTAGTAATTTACAGATTGGAGAGTATGTAAAATCAATAATAAAAAAATATGTCTGCAAAAGAGCCTTCATTTAAAAGTTCTAGTTAAGTGAGGTTATCTTGTATTAATGTTGAGATAGGTATTCCTATAGGCTAATCAGAATATGTATGGAACTCTCTAAGAATGAGTTATAAGGCCCTTCCTAAAGGAAATACGTGTGCTGATTAGACATTTAAGAAGAATGAAGAAATTCATCTCATAATTAAGCTTCTGTAGATTTTCCATGTGTGGGTGAGTGGTAAAGGGAAGAAGAGGAAGCCAGGAGAGATTCCTGGGGAGAAACAATAAATGACATTGAAAGTACACTCCAAGGGCAAGAATGTGAATGCCTTTGTCTTTCTATTGCTTAGACCCAGAGCTGATTCAAAATCTTCAAAGTTAAGGGTCAAAACAAACTAGGAACAGTGGCACTTGCTACTAACCAATTTAATTTGGACTATCTCAGCCAGCCTTATTGAATTCTCTCCGAGCCCCCAGAGGCAAAAAAGGTACTGCTGTACTTAGCTCTTCAATAAGGTTTTTTTCAGGCCTCGCTGGTGCAGCTTGGTTGTACATTCAGCATCATCTAGTTTAAACATATTAAGCAATCAATTTAAACTTGTTATTGTCATTGGGGTTTGAAAATTTAATAAGCAATTACCTGAACACATTCCTTTATGTTTTTTAATTTCTACTGAGATGTTGTTCCATTTCAGGCCTAAAGCAATCATGCCCTCCAGAATGTTTATTAAATGAGTCTGTAATGCAAGCCTTTTCCTTAACTGTATTTTCTTAGAGTGATTTATGAATCTGAATAAAGCACTATCTTTATAAGGTGGGAGCCAAGAATAAGTGAAAATTTCAATGATCTGATATGAATGAATAGGACACTTATCTTTTTGATGTGGAAGAAACCAGTGGGTCTCCCTTAATACAGGAATGCTTTTCCTACAGATTAAATCTAAAATGCTTTGCCATCCTTCTATTTTCAGAGGCACTGCTACAGAATTTAATATATATCATATATACCAAATAAATGTATCATATATAATATTATATATATATATCATATATACACACAGACATATACACCTTTGCTGTTTTTGATCCTACCACACATAAAAAGACTTCATTTGTAGAAGTCTTTGCTTACAAAAGTTATCGCACAAAATAATTCTGAAAATTTAAGTAGAAGGTTCATTTTATCTAATATTTGTTTTCCTCTTGTTTAGAAAAGGGGTTGGCAGACTTTCTCTGCAAAAGGCCAGATGGTAAATATTTTAGGATATGCAGCCATATGATCCCTATCTTAACTACTTGACTCTGCTGGGTTATTACAAAAGCAGCCATACATGATACATAAATGAGTGGGTGGTGCTTTGTTCCAATAAAACTATATTTACAACAACAAATGGCAGACTGGACTTAGCTCACTAGCCATAGGTTGCTAACCTCTGGCCTAGAATATTCAATCGAACAAATATTTTTCTGTGTGTGTTGGGTTGCAGGTCCAGGTTTCTCTATGGCATGGGGCAAGTCATTTAATCTCTGGTGAGAGACTTCCGATACATAAAATAGAGATGGAGTACCTTACTCACAGCATCCGGTTCTACCCATTCTCAGTTGCCTGCCCAAGATGCCCTAGGGCCAACCCTAGTCCCCTGCATGGCCCCTTTTCCTCTCCAACAAGACAAAAAAAAACTATCCTGAACCAGGAGAAACCTGCCAAACTGCAGGCACATGTGTGCCTTGGTGGGAGAGGAACTGCTCAAAGAAAGTTGTTCCCAGAACAGCAGCTGCTGCTGCAGCAGCAATCAACTGCAATTCTCCTTTAAGATGTTAAGGATAAAAATTACCTCTGGTCTTGAAGAGGTCAATTTGTTCACAAACCAAGAAACAGTGATCCCCTTTAACAACTCTAAAGTTCAGGCATCTCTGGCAGCAAACACTCTCACCATTACTGCCACAGATGCTACTACCCAGCGCCACAGACCAGCGTGGGGCAGACAGTCTGGCCCTTGTAAGTAGAATGGCAATGCTCTGCCCAACCAGTCTCTGATGGAAAAGCTCCACGTGCTACCAGAGAGGATGATGATGAAGTCCCAGATCCTGGGGTTAATTTTGAAGAAGCTTCCATGAATGAAGCAACTGAACTGAGTCAATGTCTGGAGAAGATAAAACTTGATAAAGATACTGGCAGCTACTATTTCTAGTATCACTGCATCTTCTCATTCTGTTCATGGATTTGATAAAATCTAGATTTCCAATATTGTGAAGCCCAAGCTCCTGGGACACTGTAGAACTTTTCAGGTCTTGCTCATACACAAATCATTCTTTGCAGCTAATTAAGCTCAAGAAGCCTGGGGATAAGGTTTGAGGTTAATAAAGTTCTTTATCGGGGGGGCGGGGGGGGGGAGAGTAGAGGGGGCAGAAAAACACAGACACTGCCTGTAAAACAACTATAAATGCTAAGGAATTATACATACTGATGGGATTGTTATTTATCTACAAATCCCACCTATCCTTTAAGACCAACCTCAAATTATAGAACTTTTACAAACCTTTTCTACCCATTCAATTTCAGTGATAGCCTGTTATTATAAACTAGAGGCCCAGTGCACAAATTCATGCACCAGTGGGGTCCTTCGGCCTGGCCTATGGGATCGGGCTGAAACCAGCTCTCCGACATCCCCAAGGGGTCCTGGATTGCAAGAGTGCGCAAGCCAGGCCAAGGGACCCCACCGGTGCACAATCGGGGCCTGGGAGGGATATGGGAGGTTGGCCAGCTGGGGAGGGACCACGGGAGGGCTCCTGGGCATGTCCAGCCTGTCACGCTCAGTCCCAATTGGCCAGACCCCAGCAACAAGTTAACCTACCAGTTGGAGTGTCTGCCCCCTGGTGGTCAGTGCACATCATAGCGACTGGTCGACCGGTCAACTGTCTGCACTCTGGTGGTCAGTGCACGTCATAGCAAGCAGTTGAGTGGCCTTAGCATATTAGCATGTTATACTTTGATTGAACAGCTGACCAGACGACTGACACTTAGCATATTCAGCTTTTATTATATAGGATTCTAATCATTTACTGTAATTGTACCACTGAGGCAATTCTTAATTATAAGTCATTTACTTTTATTATGTCACTAGAGGCCGGTTGCATGAATTCGTGCATGTGTGGGGTTGTGCCGGCTAGGGGGAGGGAGCACGGGCGGTTAGCCAGCCAGCCCCACCCCCTGGTCGAACTCCCTGTTAAACTCCAGGTCAAACTCCCAGTTGAAGGGACAATTTGAATATTAGCCTTTTATTATACAGGATTATTTTATTATTTAATAGTTTAAATGTATATAACTGTTTACTCAAGTGGACTCAAAATACCTGGGTGATATATACTCTGTGTGTGAAGGGGTATGTCCCACTGTTTGAAAATATACTGCCAAACATATACTAAGGTTATTAAATATTTATTAATAACAAATAAAAGGATGAACTGAGGACAGAGAAAACAGAATCAAATGTAATCTTAAATAATGGAACACATGTAGCATGCCAAATTAATTTTGCATTTACCCTTCATTATTGAACAATATATAACAAGCTAAATCATTATCTTGTTCATGGAAACCATTAGTCATCAAGTTAATTCTGAAACAAAAATGGTGCTACTGGTGCTAGTATTTAAGCTTACAGGAGAGAACAAGATGATTGGCTATAGAAAGTCATGAAGACAATGCCTGAATGACCCTAGCCTCAGTCCAAAGCCCATTTTTATTATTATTATTATTAAATCTATTCTCTATAGGGAAGATTGAGGATATGGAAGACTTAAAAAAATGCCTAACACATGATAGATACTTAATTAACAAAGGTGGTTAATATAATGTACAATATGTAGGAAAAGGGCAATTAGAAGTTAGAGACCAATATAAAAATAGATTACAGAGATCAAAGTTGAGTTATCTAGGAAATTAAACTTAAGCAATATATTCTTAAAGACCATGACTCAAAAAAAGATATTGACACTGGGAATACAGAAAAACTTAAAAATGCAGAGCTAGGCAAGACTTTTCTAGCAAACGTTTTCAACAAACGTCTTCCATGTATTTCTGTGGCATTTGTCAAATTGTACTTAAATACTATAATTATGCACTCAAATTTTAGCTAAGCACAACTTCTCCCTCTTAACACTTTCTTATAAAACCAAGTCTTATTCTCACATTAGTATTTTGATACAGTAGGAATTTTCATTTTCCTTCCCTTGATGCACTCTAATTTTAAAGAAAATGGAAATTATGCACCTTGACTAAAAACATAAATATGTCATGTCACTGGAAGAAAGGAAAGGAAATGAAGATTTATTTGGTGTAATTATGAACCCACTATGTATACACTCTATTTGGGTAGATGGTTTATAGCTGGGCTTTTAACTCACTCTATACATGGCTAAATGGCTCACAAATGAAAAGGGAACTAGGGTTTCAGGGATCTTAAAACAGTTCTGTTGGCCTTAAGAATGGCAATAGTACTTAAATATACAGAAAGCTTTAAAACTCCCAGGATCCTTAGGGTATTAAAAATCAAACAAGCCTCATATACTCTATTTTTGAAATAGTCACTAAAGATATTAAAATATAAAATAAAAACTAAACTCTTTCATTCTACTCATTTGAGGGAGCAAATTGATTCTGATTAGGTTGAGCATCTTTTATTTCCATCATTATTTTCTGTAGCAATAGTAGTGTAAATACTTCACAGTCTGAAGAAGTTCAATTTTATTGCTTGATTTTGAGGTGATAAGAAGGAAAGAGAGATGGGAAGTGAGCAGGATAAATGAAACTGGTAGAAGACACTCCTTATGCAAACAGGCTTATTTACTTGCCTTCTTATAAAAATAAAGAAACTACAAAGCATGCTATAGATTCAATACAATTCCTATCAAGATACATATAAGAATAAACTCAAAATTGATTAAAGACTTCTATGTTAGACTCAAAACTATAAAAATTCTAAAAACAAAAAACACAACACATAGACAGTAAAATCTTGGGCATTTTTCTTAGCAACATTTTTTTTTTGATATATCACCTTGGGCAAGAAAAACAAACAAATACGACTACATCAAACTAAAAGATTTGCCCAGCAAAGGAAATCAGCAATAAAATTAAAAAACAACCACTAAATGGGAGAACATATTTGCCAATGATACATCTGATAAGGGGTTAATATTCAAAATTTATAATGAAGTTAGACAACTCAACACAAAAAAAACCCCACAAAACAACAACAACAACACACACACACACAAAAACAATCCAATTTAAAAAATGGAAAAATAAAAAATAAAAAAATGGAAAAAGGACCTGAATAGACACTTCTCCAAAGAGAACATACAGATCGCCACCAGTTTTATGAAAAGATGCTCAAAGACATTAATCATCAAAAAATACCAATTAAAACCACAATGACATATTATCTAAAACTTGTCAGAATGGCTGTCATCGATAAATAAACAAATAATAGGTGATGAGGATGTAGAGAAGAGGGAATGCTCATTCACTGTTGTTGGAAATGCAGATGGGTGCAGCCACTGTGGAAAACAGTATGGAGTTACCTAAAAAAAGTAAAAATGGAACTTCCTTATGACCCACTGATTCTATTTCTGGGAATATATCCAAAGAAACCTGAAACACTGATTCAAAAGAATATATGCACCCCTATGTTCATTGTAACATTATTTATAATAGCCAATATTTGGAAGCAGCCCAAGTGCCCTCAGTAGATGAGTAGATTAAAAAAAAAAGCTGTGGTATATTTACACAATAGAATACTCACTAGGCCATAAAAGAGAAGGAAATCTTACCTTTTGGGACAGCATGAATGGAGGTGGAGAGCATTATGCTAAGTGAAATAAGCCAGTCAGAGAAAGACAACTACCATATGATTTCACTCATATGCGGAATCTAATGAACAAAATAAACTAACAAACAAAACAGAAACATGGAGAACAGACAGATACCTGTCAGAGAGGTGGGGGTTTGCAGGCTGGGTAAAAAGGGTGAATGGATTAAGAAACACACACACACACTCACACATATACACACACACACAAAAAAAAAAAAAAAAAAAAAAAAACCCCTCACAGATACAGACAACAGCATGGTGATTACCAGAGGAAAAGAGGAGTGGGGGCAATAGAAGAGGGTATAGGGGGATAAACAGAGACTGGACTTGAGGGGGTGACCACACAATACAATATACAATCGATGTATTATAGAATTGTACATCTGAAACCTACATAATTTTATTAACCAATGTCACCCCAGTAAAATCAATTAAGAAACAAACAAAAAAGAAACTACAATCAACTGTATCTAAACTGTGTCTATGCAAAGCAAAAAGAATCCCAAAGGAGAAAGTTCCACATTATGTATGCCAGATACTGTACTTTATTTTTGTGCTCTTTGCTCTCTCTCCGACTCACTCTCTCTCTCTCTCTCTCTCTCTCTCTTCCTCTCTCAAAACTTTTAGTATCAACCCTTCTACCAGCATTATTTTTTAATCTAAAACTGTATGTTGCTCTAAAAAAAATACCTTATTCACTCCTTTCAACAAATGCAATTGCTCTGCTAATCTTTCTTAGCTGTTTGTTATTACTTTACTGCTTTAGAAATGTATACTATGGAGGGGTGATCAATTAGATGAATAGCTCCCATTACGTTGCGGTTAATAAAAGATTTTATATTCTGAGATACACACAAAAATAAGTCAGAGTCAGCAGAGGATTTATGGGCTGAGGATCAGAAGGAAAAATTGTTTATCTAACAGATCACAGTCCTGAAAAAGCTTTTATTGTCTTGGCAGGCTTGATTCCATTGCCTTTGCCTCCTGAGCCAGAGTCACAACCTGTCCAGATTACAAATGTGAAGGCCGAACAATACTTACTACCATGGTCCACCTCCTCCCTGCAATGCTATTTTAGACAAGCTGGCATTCTGGAAATGCCTCTTTCAATAACAAGAAAGATGTTACCCAGAGATCTGAACCTCCACTTAAAGCCATCTTTGTTTTCCTCATGTTCTGAGTGATGTTGGGCAAGCAAATCTAGGCCCACACACTGTTTGCTTCACCCATAGCCCATCTCCACGCATGGTTATCCCTATCATAAATGCTCTTTCTCCAGCATAAAGCTCCAAAAAGACATGAAAGCCAGGTGTTTACTCCTCCTTAAGTGGTATTTATTTTTCTCTACTTACCAGGTTGAAATGGCTCGAATATGCCCCAGAGAACGCTGTTCCCATCAAGCTCAGAGGTGCATCAGTTCTGATGCAGGTGGGTGAGCTTGGGAGCTCTGGGCACTCGGGGAGATCTGAGATGTAAGGGAGAGAGCCAAACCCACGTGGGAGGCAATTCTCTTCAGGGGGAGCAAAAGAGCTTGCAGGAATGGTGGAGGACTGAAGGAAGCAATCCAGATGCAAAGGTGGCAGGCATGGCTATGTGGCTGTATAACCAAGAGGAGTCCCTGGATCCTGACACCTGCAGACAAGGAATGAGGTGGAGACACTCCCTGACCTACCCTTCCAATAACATAGATGTGAATGAATATGCCTTTTTGTGCAATAGCACTAGAGACAAACTAAAGAGCAAACTCCTGACCTGACTCTTAAAGCACTTGTCCTAATTGCTTTCCAGGTAATCCCAATTATACAGTTGTGCGTTATAAAAAGTCTATGTACGGGTTCCTCTCCAGGCATGCCTTATCATTAGCTAATCATGCACATACTAGAGGCCCAGTTCACGAAATTCGTGCAATGGTAGGGTCCCTAGCAGCTGCTGGCCAGGGCCTCCTTTCCCCAGCCGCCTGCCGCTGCTGCGGCTGAAGCAGGGCAGGCTGGGGGGGAGGGGCCACAGGCAGTTGGCCAGCCGGCCTTGCCCCCTGGTTGAACTTCCAGTGGAACTCCTGGGAGAAATCCTGGTTGAGGGGAAAATCTGCATATTAGGCTTTTATTATATAGGATACTGGCATTCATTTTAAGAGAACTCAAAGTCTTTCACTCACCAATAGAAACATATTTTCTGACAAGAAAGCTCAAGGTCTCTCTGGCTGTGAGGATAAGCCATAGAGGTTGAGGCTAAGCATCTCTGTGTAGAGAGAACTTCCTGTAGATAGAGTGAGGACCTACTAAATGAGAAATCTAAGCTAACTTTGAAAGAGAGGGAAAGGAAAAAAGGGGGGAAAATGTAATTGTGGGGATAAACGGAGAGAAAAAAATATTTCCATGAAGGGCCTCATGACAAGGACACTTTAAGGACCTTTGAAGTTGTTCATTAGCCTTAAACTGCACAGCTGTGTCAAGAAACAGAATAGGGGTTGGCTCTTTCAATGAACAAAATGTCATATACATTCACATCCAGGTCATTACATGAGTAAAGTCAGCAGACAGATCCAACTGTCCCTGTACTTACAGCTTTTATACTTGTCCAAGCAGGTCTCGCCAGTTCAGCCCACAATTAGCAGGTTCAAATCTGTGACATGGTAATCAATTTCATGCCAAACGTGTGCCACAAAACTAATGTCAGACTTTCCACTTACATTTAACGCCTCGGATCCCAGCACATCTATGGTAGTTTGCCGGACTCATGCAATCATTCTTTCTGACCTGTTAAAGCAAACAGAAGTTATGAAATGACAGCATTTCACTAATCTGTACTTCCTGTCAGTAATGAAATAGGCCAGTACTTTATCGCTGCATGAATCCATTTCTGAAAATACAGTATTTCCTAACCGCACTCCTCTAAATGAATAACCATGAAGCAGTCCTTCATTCTGAAATACAACCAAAATAAACACCATGGTTAATGTGCACATATTAACATTCCAGACTATCAGTCCCAACCATCTCTCATACTGAAGGCTAAGGTTTTCCATTAAAGTGTATCTAGCCCCAGCCCTGGATTTTGTTTTGCAAGATCCTGAGCTGAGCCGTGAAAAACTTTCGAGGAAGATCAATATTCTCTCCTTCCTGTGCAGCTTCCAGCACTACGGGGAACTAACTACAAACAAGGAAAAGAGGAAGCTTGCAGCCCCTGCCAGCTTGTCACTGGGGCCTGGGACACATTCTGCAAAACAGATTAAGATGAGAAGGGGGTGTCAGGTCAAAAGTTAATAACGAAAGGTATGTAGGTCTTTATGAACAATCTTTATTGGCACAGAATCTGCTTGGGAGACCATAGCCCTGAGTCTGCAGCACAGCACCAGATTGCAAAATGAGCAAAAAACTTGCAGCAGCTCATCAGGAGTAAACTAGAGGAGATGCATTGCACGTTTCACTTTTTCATATATGTTAACAGGACATTGTAGGCATTATTAAGTAGCTGAAGGACTGAGGAAAATCAGCTGATCCTCTGCTGCTCCAGCCCAGAACTGGAACCAAAGATGAGAAATAAGAGATGGAGAAATAAAAGGGACAACAAAGGGGCTCATTCTGGCTCACTACAGAAAGATGTTTTCTGACAACCATGGCCAACCACCCAACAGTGAAATTAGCAACTTGGGGGAGCTCATGGGAAAATTTAAAGTGAAGGCAGATATCTGCCATACTCTTAGAAGGGTAACTTCTGTTTGCTTTAACAGGCCACCAGTAAAGTGGGACAGCCATTAGGTCCAATTCAGAGCAGCAGGAGCCTCCATGCCTCCCTGTCCACCTTCAAACTGACCTCTGTTCCACCAGTCCAGCACCCGCTACCACATATCTTATAGTCAGAACTGCTTAACTTACTCAGGTTTCAATGGCACCTGTATGTATGTATGTATGTATGTGTGTGTGTGTGTGTATATATATATATATATATATATATATATATATATATATACACACACACATACATACCAGAAATGCAACATCAATCAAATCAATTCACATAATGTCAATAGTTACGCTTACATGAATGGAGAAAAAACAACCAGCTCATGTTATCACCTTGGATTTAGGGCTTTTATTAAATAACTAGGGGCCCGGTGCATGACATTTGTGCACTGGAGGTTCGGGGGTCCCTCAGCCCAACCTGCCCACTCTCACATACTGGGAGCCCACAGGGGATGTCCTACTGATGGCTTAGGCCCGCGCCCCACGGGGAGCAGGCCTAAGCCGCAGTCTGGCCTCCCTTTGTGGGAGGCAACCGGGCTGATCAGGGGAAGGCACCAGCCCCATCATCCCGCTGCTGCAGCCACTGCCAGTCACCGCAGCCACCAAGGTGTTTTCATCAACACGGACTCCAGTCCCTTCACCAAGAAAAAATGACAACTTTCTTTAGGCATTTTCAAGATGTGTCTTTCATAGGATATGCATTTCTTTATTTTTTATCCTCACCTGAGGATATGTTTCCATTGACTTTTAGAGAATGTGGAAGAGAAAGGGAAAGACAGAGAGAAACATCAAAGTGAGAGGAACACTTTGATTGGTTGCCTCCTGCATGAGCCCTGATCTGGGCCCCGGCCAGGGAGGAGCCTGCAACATAGGTACATGCCCTTGATCAGAATCGAACCCAGACCCTGCTGTCGGCAGGCCGAGGCATTATCCACTGAGTCAAACCGGCTAGGGCAGGATATGACATTTCTTAGCCCTCCAGCAGAGGACCTTCATTTTTTTTCTCCAGAAGTGTGGTGGAAAAACCCTAGATCACCTTTTTGGATTTTTGTTACCCAAGTTACTAAGAATATTACCAGTGGCATACAGGAAGCTTAGCCAATGTGCAGTCAGAAAAGGTATTTCCTCTATAGTTCACACCAATCGAGGACTGGGCCCTGCCCAGGCCTAAAGCCTCTGGCCGAAGCTTTAGGCCTGGGCAGGCCCCTCCAGCTCCCTCTGATCACCGGCTCAGCCTCTGCCCAGGCCTGCCCAGACCAAAAGCCTCTTGGGCAGGAGCGGACCCCCAGCTCCCTGCGATCAATCGCAGGGGGTCTGCTCCTGCCCAGGCCAAAAGCAGACCCCCAGCTCCCTGCCCAGGCGATCAATTGCAGGGGGTCCGCTCTTGCACCAGGCCGAAACAACCCCAAACTCCCTGCGATCAACTGCAGGGGGTCCGCTCCGGCACCAGGCCAAAAGCCTCCAGCAGAGGCGCCTATATATGAAAATTAACTGCCTATATATGCAAATTAACCAACATCTTGGTTGGGTTAATTTGCATACTCTCCCTGATTGGCTGGTGGGCGTGGCTTGGGCATAGCAAAGGTATGGTCGATTTGCATATTACTCTTTTATTAGGTAGGATATAAAAATATGTTTCTAAAGAATAAAAAACTTGAGAAAATAGAGCAGCCCTCCAGTTTGGAAACCAGCAGTAATGGTGTACCCACTCAGAGCACTAGATGTCTCACTGTGATAGACAGCCACAGACCCATGTCTACCTACAATCAGCCTGACACTTATCCCATTAATTTAATTGTCTCATTGGTTTGTCCATGAACCTATGTTCCTAGAGGTTTGTATACTCCCTTTTGCTTCACCCCAATCCTTCCTCTCCCCCATTAATTAAACCAGACCTTTTCCTGTCTCAAAGAGCATGCAAATCTGTAGGACCTATAGTAAGCTGGGTCTTTGACTAGAGACAGGTGAGAAAAGTTGTAGAATTTTCCATGTTTCAGTTTCTTTAATTTATGAAAGATGGAACCAATATTAATAATTGGTAATATCATTTGTTGAGTATATAATCTTCCAACTTATAGAAGGCCATATTTTAACAACTCCAATACCATAATTTATTAAAAAGTACCTAGAAAAAATGAAAACACACCCATACACACATATGCATGTGTACACATACACACATGCACACATGTTGGAGATCTAAGTACCTGAAGTTTCTGCCATGAAGACTCACAGATAAGCCATTAATGTGATGCTATGGAAAAAGACTTAGTCTCTTAACTAAATTGTTGAAACTCTTTTTTTTTTTTTAAATAAATTTTTACTGATTTCAGAGAGGAAGGGAGCAGGAGAGCAAGATAGAAACATCAATGATGAGAGAGAATCATTGATTGGCTGCCTCCCGCATGCCCTCTACTGGAGATCGAGCCCTCAACTCAGCATGTGCCCTTGACCGGAATCAAACCTGGGACCCTTCAGTCCTCAGGCCGATGCTATAGCCACTGAGCCAAATCAGCTAGGGCAATTGTTGGACTCTTAAACATACAATTCCAACATGCTCGTGTATCTGGTTTCCAGCTCTTATCAAATTCGGGAGAGGGGAGGGGGACTAAGTTGGGTGGCATGGCTTCAGAAGGATACTGGAGGTGAATAGGGAAAGAAAGAGAACAGAGGAAAACAACCTGGGCTGCCTGACCGAGCAGAAGAAAAAAAAAAAAAAACACTAAACAGCATGAGCAGAATTATAAGAATGTCAGAGTGCAGAAGAAGCATAAATGTTCAATAATATTACAATAATTTGTTTATCAGGAAGGACATTATTGAGCTGGTAAGCCAACGTTTTGTGCATTACAGTTCCCCCTTGGCAGTACTACCTTTTGAATCAATGACATCCATTGCTTCAAGGGGCAGCAGTTCTCAGCTAAGTTCAGGAGAGTTATGGCTCAGCTTGAAGTTTCAAAATAGATTCTTAGGCCAATATACAGCATTGGTTGAAACAAGTATTTTTATTTTTTTATTTTGCTGGAGCTGAGCTTTATTGAAAGAGAAAATCATTTTCTTAAAATACAGAGATAGTGTTGTTTTTTAAAAAAATATGATGTCAAGATATGGAAGACTTAAAATCACAGATTTTCTTCTGTAACTCATAGAAAAAGGAAGAAGAAAGATATGAACAAGAACAGTTCCCCCCAAAAAAGGAAAATGGCCTTCTGGTGCTAGGACACACTGGAGAAGAGTAAGAGAAGGGCAAAGTAATGATGTTTCTCCCTCTCTCCAAACTCAGGGTGGAACATCAAGGGGTGAGAAAATCCTAGAAATATACAGATTGGTTTAGAGGAATCTAAAAATATTGTGGGCTGTAGCCTAGTTGCCCTAGCCTACTGCAAGCCTCCCAGAATATCTGTAGTGGGCATCCTTGGTGCGGCACCCATACTCTCTCAGATTCCTTTTACCCCTGAACCTACCCCTGCAATTGTGTGTGCTATGCTTCAGCCATTTATCCTTCAGATGGCTGCCCCAGTGGAGAGCAAGAAGTTTTGGGAAGTTTACAATCCCTTCAGGATTGTATGAAGTCTATGAGTATAGCCAGTAGAGAAGTACGAAAGTCCAGTTCTCTTGCCTCAAGTTGATACACACTCCAAGGTAAAATGTATATGCCTCATGAAATTAGGCTGGGTGCCAAACTTCATTTAAAACTGCAACCAGTCTTATCTGCTTATCTTTCCATATTCCAATCCTCCCACTTTCTTATTGTTCTCTTCAGGAAACAATCCCATATAATAAAAGGCTAATACGCAAATCGACTGAATGGCAGAATGACTAGTCACTATGATGCGCACTGACCTCCAGGGGGCAGACGTTCAACACAGGGCTGTCCCCTAGTGTTCAATGCACTCCCACAGGGGGAGCACCGCTCAGCCAGAAGCAGGGCTCATGGCTGGTGAGTGCAGCGGTGGTGGCGGAAGCCTCTCCCGCATCTGCGGCAGCGCTAAGGATGTCCGACTGATGGCTTAGGCCCGCTCCCCATAGAGGAGTGTCAGTTGGACATCCGCTGAGGGCTCCCAGACTGCAAGAGGGTGCAGACCGGGCTGAGGGACCTCCTTGGAGTGCACTAATTTCATGCACTGGGCCTCTAGTTTTTAAATAAATCACTTGCATTCCAATCCTTGGCTCAGGATCTGCTTCTCAAGAACTTAACCTGAAACAGTTAGTACATGAAATGATATTTAAAAGTAGACTCAGTGGATGGGATTCTAGAGTCAAGTCACATACGGGCCAGATATCAATGAAGATCAATGATATTTCAACGCTACGTGGGATGTCATAAGCCCTGGCATGCTGCAATTATGTTGCTATTGTGTAGGCACCTATGGTGAACTAGGAAACATTACAGGGAAAAGGGAAAGTACTTGTTTTTTTGTAATTTTTTGGCATTTGAGAGGTATAAGAGAAATAGTGCTTATAAAGACAAATTCATTAGTTGCTGCTAACTGGTGCTGATTCATTGAAGAGAGAAAATTGCAGGCTAAATTTAACCAATTACCAACTTACTAGTATGCCAAAATGTAAAAGTCAGAGAGCCTCTAAGGGAATATTGAACAAATGAACAAACAAAAACTGCATAGCTAGAGGAGAAACAAAACTGATGGCCAGGTCCAGGATTTAATTGTAAAGAAGCAGAACTTCAGAGAAGAATGAATTTGCAACCTCATAAGTCTTCTATTTCAAAGTCAGGGACCTGGTTGAGAAATAGTAGAAGCCCAAGACTTGGAAAAGAATATTTGGTAGATGCACATGACATCTTAGTATGCACAGATTCACTGGAACTTTCTAGATCCATTAGAGGGTAGATTAAACTCCCATGCTTAAAGAAAATGCAGACACCTCAACCAAGACAGAAACCTTGCAGGGAAATGCTGTTCTCCTCAAACTCTGCTCCCACTCTGAATACCAAACCAGGAACTAAGGGCCAGGATGACCCAACTGGGAAAAGTTATCCTATTCAAGAAGAAAACAGATTATACACTGAATGCCCTTTAGGACGTAATGTCTATTAGCATTAACTGGGAAAGTTGACCTTGTAGTGAATCTTGAGGGTCTTAGGTAGAGCCACGTAAGGGCAAGTTTGCTGCTATAGGAACAACTTCTCTTACTCAAGATTTAACTTCCTATAAAAGGCCCTTGGAGCTGGTCCATAAAGAAGCTTGAGTAGCTCTTGCAGGCTTACAAAAACCAATAGAACACTAGCTAAAGCAATAAGACAACAAAAGGTATACAGTTTGGAAAGAAAGAGATAAAACTGTCTTTGTTTGCAGATGACATGATTGTCTGTGTAGAAAATCTGGAATAACTGACAAACATTTCTAGCACTAATGAGTGATTATAACAAGATATAAGGTTAATGTGCAAAATTCTCTCATATAGACCAGCAATGACCAATTGGAATTTGAGATTAAAAACACAATAGCATTTATGTCAGCATGCCAGAGCAAGGGGTGGAAATAGAGTGTCCCTGCTTACTGTTACTCTCACCAATATTTGGAGAATTTATGCTTTCCATTTCTACATCTTTAAGCTCAGTGGGTCTTAAATCTTGGTTCCCAGAGGGAATGACTAATTCCAGCAAGACACATAGTAAGAGCCCTACTAAATGTAAAGTGGTTGCTATCTCTGGCTCTCTTGGACTCCTTACACCAGTAAACAAGTGGGCAAAGGAAGGGGTTATCATCCTAACAGGAATTATTGGTGCTTATCATTATAAATATCTAGTTTACCTATTATATACCAGAGCTAGGGTTTGATTCTCAGCATCTTTTGGTGTTCCAATGATCATCTTTGTATCAGATATTTTAATTCTAGAATTTCCATCCTAAAATCATAGAGCCTTGCCCATGCATCATCATAGGTGCCACATCCTATATAATAAAAGGCTAATATGCAAATTGTCCCTTTGACCGGGAGTTCGGCCAGGGGACAGGGCCAGCTGGCTAACCGCCCAAGGCCCCTCCCCCTGGACAGCCACAGAGCTCCTTCCCCTGGCCGGCCTCATCCTCCGATCGGCCCCTATCTGGGCTGGCCAGCCAGACCCCACCTGGGCACGAATTTGTGCACCGGGCCTCTAGTATCAACATAATGCACTAATGACAAGGTGGGACCAAACAGAAAAAATCCTTCCAAACCAGCAGGTGTAGGAACCTGTCAAACTGTGGCAGAGATTAGCAATGGTATAAAGCATAACTTAGAAAGGAAAAGCTCTGACCTCCTGCCCACACTCTTCTCTTGTTCCACGTGCCCCTGGAAAAGAAGAGTAGAAAAGAAAGGAGGAAGAAACCCTAACAGCTGAGAATTTTCCCCAAAGTGGCTGTTTTGTACTACACAGTTTATAATATAATATATAAATGTGAGTGAAAAATTCATATCAGACTGAATACGCTAGAATGCAAGAAAGTAGTTTTTTATTCTTGGGAGCTTAAGTCTTCAATGCAAAGGCAAGTTCAGTTATATAAAACTCATTAATATTTAGGGTTTCGTACATCTACATCTTAGGATTTAAATTTTGACCCACTTAAACTTCTGTAAGAATAAATTGTAGAATTTTCAAAGTAATTTCTCCCACCTAATGATAAGGCAGGAAATTTTATTCCATTAATAGAAAAGGAAAAAAAAAAGGTTTAAATGATTAAATGAGTTGTCTAAAGTCACAAACTAGCTAGTGCAGAAAAAATATTTAAAACTAATTGTCTGGCTTTTAAGTCCAATTCAGTTTATTCTCAAGGTTTATAGTACTTAGTAATTAAAGGCTAGGCAAAACAGTTCATTTTGATTTCCAGTTTCTTTATATGTGTAGCTAGGTCCTCATCATGTACAAACTCACACTACTCCTAGCAACCCTTGCAACCAAATTTTATTATCTGGTTGGTTGTGAATATGTCCATGAAAGGCACTGCTTGCATTGGAGAAATATTTTAAAACTCATCTAATAAACCTGTAAGTTCTGGATGCTCCAACCCAGTTTTTAACAAGTTTTTTGCATATCAAAACTGCCTACGGAGGTTTTCAAAAACACTGACATCTGGAACCTGTCTCATTGCAGAGGTTCAGATTTAGTGGATCAGAGGGCAGGTCTTGGCATCTGTATTTTTAACATTTTTTCTCTGGATGATTCTTATGCTTAACAAAGTTTGAAAACTCCTGCTCCTACCTGACTTAGCTAGTTCTGAACTCTGGTCTCATATTTTTCATCTTTCTTCTTTGGTTTCCAATACCTTGTTTGGCTTCTTCCTTCCTTGACTCCCATTTCATCACTGGACTCGATTTATCAACTCCCCCAGGAGTCTTTCCTTGTGGTATGAAACATGTGTTTATATTAACTCAGGTGCTTGAATCTATTTAACATCCCACCCTGAGGGCATCTTGCTTTCTTCCTCACTCTCAGTGGCAAAAATCAATTTCTTCAGCCTAAAATTAAGTAGCCTATAAAGTGATCATTTAAACTCTGGGTTGCTTTGATTCCCAAATTCAGTAAATTTCTGATGTGGCTTTTCTACATTGCTAAATAAACTGATGTTGAGCCACTTTCCAACACATTCTTCTCACTAGTATTTAGGCCTAGGGTAGTACAGTGTTGCCATGAATAATAGTCTTCCTTCCTCTTTGAGTCTTACTTTATAAGTATGAACAAGCTCCTGGAAATCCATGAAAATGGTCACTTAAAAATGATTTCTTAATGTCATGGCCATATTTTGACTCATCAATTATGACAGTATGGAGATTTTCTTATTTCTCAGAAAAATAAATAAGAATACTGCATTGCCCACCTTCTGTTCCCAACATACAGAAACATGGTTGGAGTTTTTAAAATTCCAATATAAATAAAAATTTGTCTGGTAATAATGTTAGGAGAGCCATATAAGTATATTTTGTTTTAATTCAGTAGTCAAAGGAGGGCTATGAGACCAGCATTTTCTCAGTGACTCCAAGGACTCTGTGCCTTTACTAAAATAGAGGCAGAAGAGGGTCATGATCCATCTTTTTTAACATGTCAGGCCATGTCAGATAGGAGGCAGGCACTGCGGGGCACAGGGGAGAGACTTAAGCCCAGTGCTCCAAACATTCATCAGTTCTGGACAAGTTAAGCCATGAAACTTGCACACAATACTAGTATATGTTTCTCTTACTCCTATCTGCCATCAGCATAGTTGCTCTTTATGTGTATAATGAAGGAAAGGCTATGATATGCATTTAAATGAGTCACAGTAAATCAGAAGTCCCTGCATATCCCTGCTAAGCAGGTGGTGTACGTGAAGGAGCAGTGACTGCTGTGGACCCTGGAAAAGGCTACAGGCCTACAACCATAATTACAACCCTAGTGTCAAACTTAATCTAGTGATATATGTAAGCACATTTGAATAATTCTTCATCAATTAATCCCTAAATGATAGGCAGATGGCATGAAGAAGAATATTTACAGGTTCTAGATGTATTGAGCAAGTCACAGATCCAGTAAAACAGGTCTACTCGTTAAATAGAATGTGCTGAACACATCCACAAGCACCCTTCATTTAATCTAGATTTAAAAATTAAAAATAGCTCTACCCAATTTTGCTCAGTGGATAGAGCACCAGCCTGCAAACCAAAGAGTCCCAGGTTCAATTCCAGTCATGGGCACGTACTATGGTTACAGGCTCCTCCCCAGACTGGGCCCTGGTACGGGCGTATGCAGGAGGCAACCAATTGATGTGTCTCTTTCACATGGATGTTTCTCTCCTTGGGTGAGGATTAATAATAATAATAATAATAATAATAATAATAAATAAAATGAAATTTCTAGATTAGAGTTCACTATCATAATTTCATCCTAGAAAGCAGAAGGTAATTTAACAGACCTATTCCCCCGAGTGGCTAGAAACACACTACTTAATTGAAGCACAATGTTGGAAATATTTTCAGACCTTATAAATTTCATTCATAGTAGTTCTTCTGAAGAATTAAATGTAATGATTTCAGTTCTTAAAGTGCTCATTCTCAAAAATGTTGGTCATGCTAGTAGTCTTACTAAACAATAGTGGATATGGTCAAAAGTACAGGTACAGACAATCAGAAAAAGAATAATTGGCTTTTGGAAGGATGTCAGGGTATGCACAGTTCTTCTCAGCACACAACTGTTCTGCCAGATCACCATTTTCAAATGAAATGGCTTATGCTCTGGGGCAGCTCTGTGACTAGAGTCATGTAATTGACTTCGGATCATACCACTTACCTATCTCCTCTTCACTAGATACTTAAAAATCTTTCATCTCAGGTAATGTTAAAAGCCCAGGATTATGTGAAATTGCCCCAAATATAGTTCAGTAATGTTCCCGTGTAATTGTATTACTTCAAAGATACTTTGGGTTCAAGTCAATTTCTTTATAATTTTATCCAAAAAAAAAATCTAGACTTCACCTTGTACTTTGTGGTGTAATAAGAAGTCACAGAAACACATCTCTGGCTCTTCTGCTATAAATAGAGCTCAACAGGTTCTAAAAGGATGGTCATCAATAAATCAATAACCAGGCCACTCAACTGAAATGTGATTATAACTTCCTATTTTGCACTTAACATTTTGAACTTGAAATGATTCAAATGATAAAGTATAGCTTTCTGGTCTAATTTGCTCGTCCATGTTGCCTTGTGTCAAAATGCTTGGTAGTGTCTTTTAAAAGAGGTACATTTTACCATGGAGTCTATGACATAGTAGAGAGAAGTGTAAAGGAAGGCACTCTCATTCTGCTGCAAGATCTGTCTGTAGTGCTACAGTTTCAATGTTCTACTTCTTGTCTGAATCACTTGATAATATTAATAAGAAAAAATTCTGAGTGAGACAGTATAACATGACAATATGTCTGCCCAGGAAAATCGTGTTGACAATTCATTCACTTTGGAGTCCCTGTTATAGCATAGATTAGTGCCAGATGTACAACTAGCAAGCAGAACTGAGAAGATATAAAAGTTATAAAGAGAACTATTCCTGTATTAGAATATTAAAGGGATGACTTCACTCTCTGAAAATGAAAATAATGACTAGATGAAATCCAAGAGATTCTAATGCTGCCATCAGCACTACAGGATAGAAGAATTAATTGGAACCTGGGAAGGGGAGTATAAAGGACAAGGAAGCATAGTTCAGAGGACCTTGCTACCCAACTTCACATCCAAACAGAAATTTAGGATGTTGAATATCAGTCCACAATGTCAAGGGTTAAAAAACAAAATATTTTGAAATTTCTCTATCAATACTTGGTTTTATTTTTATGCCCCCATAACACTAAATAGCAGAGATCAGTCTATTTTGAGTTTCCTTCCCAATTTTCTTCTTGCTTCTGTAGGAAAAATAATTATCAATTTTTAAGGTTGTCTTGCAACTATGTCTTAGGCAATATAACTTATAAGGTATACGTTATAACACAAGGCACATAATATCTTATAGCTATAGTTTATCTGGTCTACAGTAGCCTCAATTGTCACTAAAAAGATTCCATTCTATATTTCTATACTAAATAAAAACCACAGTAAGAATATTAATATATATGTATTTATAGATATACATATATACACATATATGTGTACATATGTGTATACACACACACACACACACACACACACACACACACACCATATACCCTATATAATAAAAGGCTAATATGCAAAACAACCAAACTGCGGAATGACCGGTCACTATGACATGCACTGACCACCAGGGGGCAGACGCTCAATGCAGGAGCTGCCCTCTGGTGGTCAGTGCACTCCCACAGGGGGAGCGCTGCTTTGCCAGAAGCTGCGAGAGGGCGCAGGCTGGGCTGAGGAACCTTACCCACCCAAGTGCACGAATTTCATGCACTGGGCCATATATATGTATGTATATACATGTTGACCTTTTATTTTTCCATTAATGAAAATGAAATTCCTTTTATAACACTAACTAAATGATAAAGTTAGTATCTGACTGATAGGAAAAAATGTAATGCTGAGAATTATGAAATATTTGTTAGGAAATATTTCAAATGTACAGACAAGTACATTAAATAGAACACTTATTACTACGTAGAGTTGAGTTGTTAACTCTACTTAGAGTCAATATTTTATCACATTTATTTTAGATTTAAGAAACTGTCTTTCTCATATTCCCTTTTGCAGCCTTCTCCCAATTCCTAGAAGTATGCTTCCTCAAGTTCAGATGTATTTTTCTATTTCATATTTTTCAGCAAATGTATATATCTAATAACAGAGCAGAGAGTCCTTTTATTTATATAGATAGCATCATATTGTACCTTGCCTTTTTCCCTAAAAATTATGTTTTCAAATTAACCCAGGTTGATAAATGTAATCTGGTTATACATTACCTAAATCACTCACAATTTATTTATCCACTCTTCTACTGATAGATTTTGCTTCGAATTTTTTACCACTGAACACAATGCTGAAAAAGGCATTCATGTACATGTTTTCCAGTCCCTATATAAGAGTTTCTCCTAGGTTCCCAAGGAAAGGAATTGCTAAGTCATTGATGGAGTGTGGTCAGTTTTACAAAAGCTTACCAAGTGGCTCTCCAAAATCTTTGCACATTTCACACTCTATTGGATAGAAGATTTGAGACTTTCTGTTTCTTCATGTTCTTATCATTCCTGATATTGTTAGTCTTATTTTCTGTCAGTCTGGTTGGTCAGAATATATCTCTCTGTGGTTTTAATTCACCTTTCTCTGAATATTAGTGAGGTTGAGAATCTTAGCATATTAATTAGTTGTTTTTGTTTCTTCTGTAAATTGCCTGTTCCGACCCTTTATCCATATTTCAAAGAATTGTTTCCACTTTTCTTGTTTATTATAAGTACTTTACCAATTTCTTATTCTATCTCTTTGTTCTATTTTGTGTTTTACAAATATACAAGGTAGGGCAAAAGTAGGCTTACAATTATGAGTATGCAAAACTGTTTATTATTGTTTTATTATTATTATGTAATTTTCTCTTTGAACACTATAAACCTATGTTTACTCTACCCTGTATTCTCTCAGTGGCTTAAATTTTTTATGAAAATATTTTTATGTATAGTATCATATTTTCCTTTACCATTTACGCTTTTTGTGACTTCAGAATCCTTTATTGCCTCTACACCATAAAGTTTCAGATTTTTCTCTAAAAATGTTTTAGTTATGTTTTTGAAATTTATGTCTTTATTCCTTTGGAATTTATTGTTGTATTTAATATCAGGTAAGGGTCAAATTATACATATTTTCCATATGAATCACAAACTGTGCCAATGCCATTGACTAAACAGTTCATATTTTTCCATTGCTTTGTGAAGGCATCTCTGCTATATGCCAAGCTCTCATCATTTGCTTGCTTCAGGGCTCTGCTTTTTGTTTTTTGCTCTCTTTTATTTTTTTAAATAATAACTTAAAGGTTTAAAAAATGTTTTCGCCCAAATCCCCCAAATCAAAATTTAGTTGCCACTATAACAAATAGTCACTGAAATTTCCTGAGAGGTAGCATACAGTAGATAGACAAGCCTTAGTTTCAGACAGTCCTGGACTAATCCCCAACTGGCCAGGGTCCATCAACATGTAGTTAACTATTCTCTGCTCCACATCCTTATCTGTAAAATGGAGAAAAAGAAAATAATCTCCACTATTACTCTGATTATCTTCTTCCTTTACCAGACCTTGTCATATTCTATCATTTTCATTTGTTTAGTTATTTAACTCTCTATATAAATAAGAATATAGAACAAGTCTATCCATTTACCATATGTTCTCAGTGCGTATATGACAGTGCCTAATATGTAAAATATAAAGTTCATAAATGGATGTCAAATGGTGAAAAAATGAATGATTAGATTTAAAGAAAGAAGTTTAAAGCAAAAAAAAATGTAAATTTGCTATAAATATACATGTCACAATTCTAGAATTTCTTTCTACCCATATTTAGAGCTATTTATCTTAAGGAATAGGAGATACAAAACTTAAAACATTTTAATAATACTATAAAGCATCATAATTATTCAGTCCTCAGAGGACTAATATATCTTCTACCTCTTAAGGAAATTGAGAGGTAAAAAACTGCAATATGTAATTGTGAAAAGTCACATGGGAGCTATCAGCAAATTCCTGAAAAATGGGCAGGAGGTAGACGAATAGAGAGAAGCAGCAAACACATCACCAATAAGGGACAACAAAATAAAAGGTTCTCACCTGAGAATGAATATGGATTATTTGACATGAGAATTTAATTAAAGGGTCAGTAGATATGGGAAAATGTGATGTGAAATTTTAACATTTTCCCCACTAAAACACCTCCCCTTTTTACTATTATAAACTATTTCTTTGTGGTGAGCAAATTAGGTGAGAGGTTTAAATTCTACATTTTCCCAATATCAGGACACATACATAACATTAAAACCTCACCCACTTGCAATCTTAGAGAAACCAGACCTTCTGCTGGATTTCCGGTACTTCCTGCTTCCTGGTAGGATATACACTGAGCATTCTAACAGTGCCATTGAAGTAAAAGGATAATTAGACTTTTCATATTATTCTACTGGTAACACTGACTTGGGAGTATTAGATTAAATAAGTTTAAAATTTTATAATTTATTTCTCCCATTCTGGGGGTTGTCTTTTCATTCTGTTGATGGTTTCCTTTGCTCTGCAAAAACTTTTTAGTTTGATGGATTCCCATTTGATTATTTTTCTTTTGTTTGCCTTACAATGAGATCTTGGACTAGGTTGGCAATACTAAATATGGAGAAAAATGAGGGGATTTAGATTAACGTATTGTAGGGATAAAAACTGTAATGCTTGATGATTGATTAAATATGGGATGAGAAAAAGACAGATATATAAAATGTACATATTATGTGTGTGCATATATATATTGCCATGCGAAACATCCAAAATTTTACTACCCATGTTTTCTTCTAGAATGTTTATGTTTTCATGACTTACGTTTAATCCTTTAATCCATTTTTAGTTTATTATTGTGTATGATGTAAAAAGGCAATCTAGTTACATTTTTTCCATGTACCTGTCCAATTTTCTCAACACCAATTTTTGAATAGACTGTCTTTATCCCATTGTATATTCTTGCCTCCTTTGTCAAATATTAATTAACCATAAAACTGTGAGATTATTTCTGGGCTCTCTATTCTCTGAATGTTTTTGGTAAAATTCTCCTGCGAAGCCATCTAGTCCAGGACTTTTGTTTTGTTGGGGAGTTTTTGTTTTGTTTTTTGCTGTTTGTTTTATCACTACTTCAATTTCATTAGTTATAATTGGTCTATTCAGAAGTACTGTCCTATAGAAACCTATTTAAACTTATATAATCCTAAATTTCCCAAACTTACATGACCATAAATCTTTCTAAAGAAAATTTCTAATATTATCTTCCAAATAACACTATTTGAAATATGCTGGAATAGAAAACTTACTAATAGACCTAAGTATGTAGAATGTGAAAAAAAAAACAACTGAAAATATTAGTCAGTAAAAATGGTGGAGAAAAATATTAGAACAACTGACTTCATTTGAATTTTTAAAGAAAGAAGCCAGGTCTCGACTTCACTTCTTGTACCAAAATAAATTCCAAGCAAATAAAAAATTTCAATATAAAAACTAAAGCTTTAAAAGAAACAAAACAAAATATTAGTTAACATGTTTAAAATATTAGGAATGGAAAAAGTTTCTACATCTAACATGAAGAAACTAAAGCAAACTTTATAAAGTTCACTACACTAAAATTAAAACTTCTATACAACACAAATCAACATTAAAAAGGGTCAAATAAAAATTAAAAGTAACTAGTTTAATCTATTTGCAGTACAAACAGGGCCCTCGCATACCAACAGTAAAAGGAAACAGAAAAACAGTCCCCATGATGTAACAGGGAATTCATAAAAGAAGAAATGTAAATGGCATTAAAATTGTAAAACAATGTTCAATTTAACTACTAATAAAATAAATGCAAATTTGAACAATACTAAAACACTATTTTTCATCTTTCAGATTAGCAAAACTTAAGAGAAAAATAACAAGACCCAATGTTAATGAGAAAATAAAGGAATGGAAAGTCTCATTCACACTTGGTAAACACTGATATAAGTTTCTGAGGAACAATTCTGCAGTGTCTATCAAAATATAAATTATTTTGACTCAATTCCAAATGTAGAAGTATATTTTCCAAAAAAAAAAAAATATGCCAGGTGCTTGACTTATGGCACCGCTATTGCAGTAAAAAAACAAACAAAAAAAATGCAAATGTGTAAGAAAAGTTAACAAAGGATGCAGTGACCTGCAAGTAACCAGGTGACTGTTTTTACATCTGATTGTCAGGAACAGTGTCCCTGATTTCAGTGTCATTTAAGCTAAGATCTGAATAGTAACAAGAGTAATCCAAACAGGAAATTATTTTATCCTATTTGTAGAGATGTTTTATATGTAATTTCCATCCTAAAACCATCACTGTAACTTTTGCATTGAGAACAGGCTAAATGGGGACAGTAATAGAATCTGCAAGGCTTATGTGAAGAATTCTGCTCTAAATCAGTGAAAATACAATGAGATCTTGGACTAGGGTGGCAATACTAAATATGGAGAAAAGTGAGGGGATTTAGATTAAGGTATTGTAGAGATAAAAATTGTAATGCTTGATGACTGCTTAAATATGGGATGAGAAAAAGACAAATAAAAAAAGATCTAGAATTTTGAGTTGAGCAATAGGGCGGAGTATTGTGATATTGACTTAGATGGGAAAGAGTGAGAGAAAAATTATTGTAGGATATGGAGTATTAATAAGCAATGCTTCTGTTTTGATTAGTTATGTTTGAGATACCTACTTCATATCTAAGTAGCAATATCAACCAGGCAAGTGCACATATGATGTTGAAATTCCAGGAGAAGTTAGGTCTGGAAAAATATATTCTGGAATCACATAATTAATATTTAGAATGAGAAACTAGAATGTAATTACTAATGAAGCAGGAAGAAGGGAAAGAACTGCATCCTGGGCATGCCCACATTAAGGACCGACCAGGAGAAGAGGAAAGAGAAGCTGAGTCCTAGTGCTGCAATCTTCCAGCTCTACAGTTTTATTCATGTTAGCATCTCTGCTTCTCAGTTTTGTCATCTGTAAAATGGGAATGATCACAATCCAATTTCCCAAGGTCTGTTGGAAGATTAATGAAGGTTAACTATTATCAAAGTGAAGAGCATCATCTCCAACACATAGTAGGTGCTCAACAATTGTTTCTTGTCACATTGCAAAGATGTCCATTTAACAGCAAAAAAGGTAGAAGCAATCTAAATTATTTATAAAAAATAAAATTATTTTTAACAGTAAAAACAAAGTCATATGCAAAATGAGGAAAAGAAAAAATAGAAATAATTCTAGATTGGGTTGAAATTAGTAGTTAGAAACAGAAATCAGACTGGTTTGGTTCTAGCTAACATAGTAAAGAAAATTATACAGGAGTATATCCCAAAACAGTGAAGTAAAAAAGATGGTATCTTGGAGATTCCTAATTTTTGCACAATAGAGATGTTAGGATCTCTGTGACTGACCAGCCATCGATATTAATTATTACATACCTCCACATAACACATAGCCCATGATAAATGCTTGCCATGTAGTTCTAAAATTCAAATATGAGGCATATTTTAGCACTTCCATTAAATTTATTTTTAATTAAAGCATCCCTCTACTACGTGTTAATTTTTAATACTACACAGACTACAGAAAGTAAAGCACTGATTACCATAAATAAAGGGGAAAAATCTTACTATATTTTCAATTCTCATTAGGTCACTGAGTGTGAAAAAAAGGACTCACAGATGAATCTTTTCTTCAAAATCTGCTTAAGGCGATTAAAAAATCAAGACTTGGAATATTCTAAATAATTTTAATGAGACAGGTATGATTAATTGCAATTTGAATCAATATTTCAACACAATGATGTCAAAATAGAGTTGAGTTCTGTTGCTTCTTTAATTCATCTACTAAATCTCTTAGAAAAACATTGCTATTCCTCCCAGCATTTAGGGGTAAAATAATAATACCTTCCTCTACCCTGAGCCACGTAAGAATTAAAGAAAAGACAAAAACTCTGTATCTGTGTAGTCACATATGTGCAGCTGCTAAACTCTCCAAACAACAGCTGGCCAATTATGATATCACCCTTGTATTTTAGAAGAGTCTGAGAATCATTTGTATTTAAGTTAAAGCTTCAGTGCTTCTGCTAGGTGTTAATTCTCTCTTATTTTTGTCATCCCTTCCCCCTTTGTGTTCTCCCCACCCATTTCCCTGCTTCCCTATTTCTCCCTGCAAAATCATGTCAAACCCTCCCAGCATAGTTTTCCCTTAGGGAAAAACCAATGTGCAAGTTTATTGCCTGTGTAATTATTTTGGCAACTTAGAAAAAACTTTCAGTTTGGATTTTTCTTTAATACAAGTCTTAATGTATTGCTGGGAATATCTGAGGATTCAGTTCTCACTCTTTATTTTCAAGCTCCTTCCATACATATTTCTTATAAATATTAAAGTGAATAAGCATAGGATTCTGAATTGTAGATAACCAGGGAAATTGCATACTTTAAAAATATTACTTGAAAACTATATATGACTTTATGAATTTATTCACGTGGATTTTATACTTCTCTCCCTTGAAATAAAATTTTAGTCTGTACCATCCTGCCGTTTGACCTTAAAACTACATCCTTATAGACTACACAGAAGAAGCCTTCTCCATCTAAAGAAGAAACCCATGAAGCTCCTGACTCCAGTCAAGGCATGGAAAGGTTTATGTCTGGAGCCCGAGTGTAGGAGATTTACTATTGTAGGAGGAGAGGAGAAAAAAAAAAGAAGAAAAAAACACAGACTGCATGCCTTTTTGTAAAATAATCACGGAGATGGAAGAAGCAAGCTACAGACATTTACTGGAATACCATATGTCATTTAATCCTATGTCAACCCTTTGGTCTTGCTTATTCACATTACAGAGAAGAAGCTCAGGAAACTGACTTCCAGAGAGTTTATGCAATATACTGAAGGTCACATACCTAGAAAGCATGAAGTGAAAGGGCCAGTATGAAGTAAAGGTCAGATCTGATAGATACTAAGATCCAAACATGTGCAGTCTGTCTTCCTCAGGATGTTTCTTCCTGCAAATGGAACAGGGAAGGATTCTCTCTCATTTGCACAACAGTATAAGCCATACCTTTGCAAATGTGTGTGCGTGACATTGCTATCTACTAGAGGAGCTGCCAGGACTATATTATTTTGTGGTACCATTGATCAAGGAACACCACAGAAGTTAGCAAGTTTTATCTGGCTAATATCTCCTCAACACCCTCCTTTCTACACTTGCTAAGAGTCTTACCTACCAGGCAAGGGAATTGCAAGAGCAAGAAACCACCAAGAAGCTTTTTATTTTGATGTAGTCCCATTTGTGTATTTTCTCCTTAGTCTCCATTGCCCTAGGAGCTGTATCGGTAAAGATATTGCTACGACAAATGTCTGCTATTTTGCTGCCTATGGCTTCTTCTAAAATTTTTATAGTTTCCTGCTTTACATTTAACTTCTTTATCCATTTTGAGTTTATTTTAGTGTATGTTTTAAGTTGGTGGTCTAGTTTCATTTTTTTGCATGTGTCCATCCAATTTTCCCAGCACCATTTATTGAAGAGACTCTCTTGACTCCATAGTATGCTCTTGCCTCCTTTGTCAAATACTAATTGAGCATAATTGCTTGGGTCGATTTCTAGGTCCTTGGTTCTGTTCCATTGGTCTATATGTCTGTTCTACATCAAAATAAAAAGCTTCTGTACAGCAAAAGAAACCATCAACAAAACAACAAGAAAGCGCACTGCATGGGAGAACATATTTACCAATCTTATCTCCGGTAAGGGCTTAATCTCCAAAATTTATAGGGAACTCATACAACTTAACAAAAAGAAGATAAACAGTCCAATCAAAAAATGGGCAAAGGCCCTAAATAGACACTTTTTGAAAGAGGACATACAAAAGACCAAGAGACATATGAAAATATGCTCGAAGTCACTAATCATCCCAGAGATGCAAATCAAAACAACAATGAGGTACCATCTTACATCTATCATAATGGCTATCATCAACAAATCAACAAATGACAAGTGCTGGAGAGGATGTGGAGAAAAAGGAACCCTCATGTGCAGTGCTGGTGGGAATGCAGACTGGTACAGCCACTGTGGAAAACAGTATGGCGGTTCCTCAAAAATTAAAAATAGAACTTCCATTTGACCCAATGATCCCACTTCTAGGACTATATCCCAAGAAAACAGAAACACCAATCAGAAAGGATATATGCACCCCTATGTTCATAGCAGCACAATTTACAATAGCTAAAATTTGGAAACAGCCTAAGTGCCCATCAGCAGATGAGTGGATTAGATAACTGTGGTACATCTACACAATGGAATAATACTAAGTTACTGTAAAAAAGAAGGAATTGCAATAGCATGGAACTGGAAAGCATTATGTTTAGCAAAATAAGCCAGACAGAGAAAGGTAAATATCCCATGATCTCACTCATTTGTAGACTATAATGAACAACATAAACTGATGAACAAAAACAGATCCAGAGGCATAGAAGCATGGAACAGACGTCCAACCTATGAGGGAAGGTGGGGGGTAAGGGGGCAAGAGGTCAACCAAAGGACTTGTATGCATGCATATGAGCATAACCAATGGACACAGGTGGAGGAGGAGAGCAAGCCATGTGCTGGGGGTTGGGGGCAGCCGGGAAGAGGTCAATGGGGGAAAAGGAGACTTATGTAATACATTAAACAATAAAGAATTTAAATAAAATAAAATAAAATAAAATAAAATAAAATAAAATAAAATAAAATAGAAACCACCAAGAGTCAGCCATGGGGGTGAAAGCTAAAATGGGATAAAGAAGTTGAATTGGAGTCAGAGAAACCATGCTATCAGGAAATCCTGTAGACAGTGAGAACAGAACATGAGTACTCACTGAGAAAGTACGTGTTTTAATTACTGTCACAATGGTGGTCAAATGGTCTTAGCCAGAGAAAGAGCGTGAGAACACTGTTCCCAAACCAAGATAAGTAAAATGACTTGTGTTCTTTGCCCTAACCCTGCTCCCAAACTAGGTGAGTAGAAATGTAGACCTTCCCACATTATTTGCAAGTCTGGACTAGGGTGGGGAAAGGTAAGGCTGACGTTTGAGACTGAACTACACTGATATATATTTTTTGAATTTATGTTTTATTTTATTTTCCTAGTGATGGAAAATAAATAAATTCTACAGGATTTCCTGATAGCATGGTTTCATTTATCCCCTCTATACCCTTTTGTCCGTGTCCATGAGTTCACGTTCTTTTTTTTTTTTTTTTTTTTTGCTTTTTTGCTCAATCCCTCCACCCAAACTTCCAACCCACCTCCAAAGCTGTGTGCCTGCTCTCTATGAGTCTGTCTCTATTTTGCTTGGTAGTTCAGTTTGTTCATTAAATTCCACATATGAGTGAAATCATGTGGTACTTGTCTCTCTGTGACAGGCTTATTTCACTTAGCATAATGTCCTCCAGATCCTGAGAATAACCACAGAATAGTGAAAACTACTTCAAATGTTAAGGAGACGGAATAAGGAATGGAGAGAAATTAAACCTTATATTTGTACCCAACAGTAAAGTGGATAAAATGTTGCTGTCCCTTTACAGGCTATAGTTGACATTCAGAGATAAAAGAACTTGGTAAGTTAACAATTAGTAAGTGACAGAACCTGAATACAAACTTGTAATAACCTACTCTGCCACTATATGGCTTTAAGACAACTTAACAACACATAGCCCAAACATTTTTCCATTTTAAACTGTTTACATTAATTGAGCTCAATTATGCACTATTATGCAACTATCAGAGAAGATATTTACAATGATTTTTATGTTAGGGGAAAGTATATATCAGGCATCCTCAAACTACGGCCCGCGGGCCACATGCGGGTGTTTTTGCCGTTTTGTTTTTTTACTTCAAAATAAGATATGTGCAGTGTGCATAGGAATTTGTTCATAGTTGTTTTTTTTTAACTATAGTCTGGCCCTCCAACGGTCTGAGGGACAGTGAACTGGCCCCCTGTTTAAAAAGTTTGAGGACCCCTGGAAAAAAGAAAAGAGATGTATACCATAATATCAACCATAAAATAATACACAAACAAAATGAATTGAAGGAACTATATCAGTATTCCAAAATGTTTGACAATAAGAGGATGAGTAAGAAACAGGAATTATGGCTGACTTTTCTGCTTCTTTACGTTACATGTTTACAAGTTCCCTAAAATGATCTTGAATAACTTTATGATTATGAAAAGCTATAATTTTGGGGGAAAAAATATTTCTGCTATTTTACTACACATTTTGTACATTCTTGTACAAGTATTTTATTTAGTTTATTTTGAATTTATCTAAAGTAGCAAAAATATTAAAATGTAGATGTTTATAAAACAATACAATAAGAAAGATTTAAAAGGGCAGCTCAGTGATCAATTGTTTGGGAGCTTGTTACTTCCATTCCACCTCTTAAAGCATAAAGCCAGTTTTAAACATAACCATGATGCCAACTTCTGGATGCATATGTTTATATCTGCTACTAATAAAGATTGTTCAGTAAATAATCTTACTGTCTAGAGTTCTGTGAGTCCAAAAAGGTGTAAACTTTCTCTGCAGCTTTTTCTGAAGTTACAAAACATGAAAGCCAAACTCCCCAAATCGCCACCATCTCACCATAGCAATGTAGCCTGCAGTGGGCCCAGATGAGCATACATTTCACACACAGAATTACATGGAATCCTTTCACACACGTCACAGCCACACAGCCAAGCTCTTGGGCCCCTTGCAGCTGTCTGGAAGCCACTGAAAAGCGATTACAAGTCAGAAAGCCGTGAGAGGCACTGAAAGTCCTTTTGTTTTAACGCCACATTCCTTCCCAGGGCCTCTCAGATTCATTCTCCCGCACACAGTACTTTTTGGTAAAGACCCCTCTGTGTATAATACCCCTCTGAGGTCAGCAAAGCAATATAGTGATAACCATTAGGGCAACTGTCATTCTGCCAACAGACAGACTAGAACGTCTGGCAAAATCATTTCAATTCCAATGAATCAAACCTCCACGAAGGAACAGGCCATGAGATCCATGCATATTCAAACAGTGCCAGGAAGAGGGGAACTCACTGCACTGGCTTCTCTCAGCTCCACTTCATTCTATTTGCCTCAGTTTCCCAATTTGTAAAGTGAGAAAACAAAGAGAAGTATTCCCTTCTGAGGAATGTGAAAAGACCTGTGCAGTGTTTTTCTGAGCATGCGTGAAAGATGGGACCTAACAGGGCTAATGGAGAGAGAAGGTCCTGAAAATTGTGAGTTCTATATAATGGACATTATTATTATTATTATTATTATTATTTGCCATGGCCTTCTCATACCCATATCTTGTATAAAAGAGCAACTAGAGGTTAACTTTAAACCTGTGTGCAGAAGTGATTTTATTCAAACAGCCGTTGTCTGAAATATGTTTCCTTAGGGAATTTTCCCTCCATGACCCATGCTCCATTTCCCTTGACCTCTATATAGTCTTCGCTCCTTGCAGTTTTATGGTTTCATTGGTGACAGTATTTACTTTTTTCTTCCTCTAAAGAATTTCTAATTTAATTATTCTACTTTTTATATAACCTCTGTGTCTGAAGATAGGAAATATAAAATGCTAGGTATATAAAGTGGTTGTGCTACATTTAAAATTATTCAATTAAATTTAGATTTTGGGGATGCAACATTATACATTTTATCTTCCCTTGAATGTATATCTTTTGTTGAATTTCAGGTTAAAAAAATATGCAGGAAAACAAAAGTCAGAGAATAGTGCTTAATTAGAGGAAGCTAAAGAAAATATTTGGGAAAGATAAAGTATTAAGTAAGAGAAAAAAGAGGTAGCCCATAGTTTATGAATAGAGAAAATAAGAGCACTGTGGGATCTTTGTTCTATAAAGCACTATAGCAAATGCTACTTCATCCTACAAGTGATTAAGGGAGAGAAGAAATTGGATTAAATTTTTGTATATTGGAATTTAGAGGGAAAACGTGAAGCAGCTTGCAGGATGAAAAGTAGGTAGTAAAATTGTTACAACAAATGTACATGACTATATTTTTAGACACTAAACTCTAGTACAACTCACCAAATAATAAAAATAAATACTCAGGCATCTTATAGTCTTCAACAGTTCAATAGTCTGTCAGAAGAAAGACAAAGAAAAGCTGGTAGGCCTGGTATGATGACAACTTTTCTCCATGATTAAAGAAGAAAACACACTACACATAAAACATTTCTCAGAACAGCTGGGTAACTTTACAGCTCTCTGTAACTCACATCTTTTAACACCAAGACTTAGTGTCTGAAGACTTATAAAAAACAATAAATAGGCAAAATATACAATAATGAACATGACCTAGTCTTATGGCAGATCAGCCCATTCAACCATAAAGTATATTATGATCCATGGAAACAGTTCAGGCTCATCCAGGCTCTTAGATTTTAACTAAGAAGCAACTAAGTGAAACCTTTAAGACTCCCCAATATTTGTCTCTGAAACTTTAACGGTTCAGTAAAGGTCCATGTAGTATCTTAATCTCAAAATGAAATCTTAAATTATTTCCCATTGAATATTTTCATTCTCTAAATACTACCTAGTTCCTTGAAATGCTTTATTTCCCAGCCATCTTCTCACTAATTAAGTAAACACCATTAAAGATTTTCCTTTTTATTCTTCTCCTGTGAAAATAATCCTGACTAGGGTCATAGTAAATGCCCTGATGGATGATTTCTGAAAAGTTGTGTGCTGGTTCCTACTCTATTTTAGAACCATCTGCTTTCCTCCCAAATATTTTCTTTCCTCTGTAGGACAGACCATTTGGCATGGATTCAGCACAATAAGGGGGACACTCCACAGCTTGTGATGAAGAAATTAAATCAAGTCAGATAACAGCCCATTGCTTAATAAATAATTAGAATTTCAACATTCAAAACCCTACAGAAAATAAAAAAGACTTGACATTTGGCATAAAAACTCCACGGTAGAAGTATCAATAGCAGAAGATGGCTTAGTTTAAAAGGATTAGTTGATTCTTCCATAAAAGGCTATTTTTAATGCATACTTGGAAAAGAAGATGCTGAGGAAAGAAGGAGGTGAGTGATGACAGAGTTACTGCCGGGATGCTGGAAGTATGGGAATGAGAATATAAGTGCCAAAAACCTCTGGACCACCCACCACCTACTCCATCCACCAAAAATAAAGCAGCCTCTGAGAGGGACACAAAGCCCATGGATACTAGCAACTAAGAAGAGAAGTCTGCCGAGATGACCCAGACTTGAACTTAGAGAAGATAAAAGGATAGCTGTGATGGCTACATTCAATCCATTCGGCAACTACAACTCTAGAGAACGTAGTTAACACAAAGCATCCTCAAGGTCAGGTTTCCTGAGGAGTTTTTATAGCCATGTCCCTATGAACACAGAATGATCTTCAGAATGAATGGCAGTGTCTGGCTGGTTAGCTGGTTAGCTCCACATGCTCATATAAACTGGACGAGAAAAGTAGATGAGGGAACAAGTGGAAAAGTAGTTTCCTTTCTCCTTTCCTAAATGAGAAAGGAAACTAAAATATCAAGAAAGAGTGGACATATAAGAAACAAGAAGAAAAAAAGAAAGAATATTTCATGGAAAGAAATGTCTAAAACCATTTCTCCTTTTTTTTACCTATTCCTATTACTATTTCATATTCTCAATCTGTAGTTCTACTGGTTGGGGAATTTCACAATTTTCATCTATATTGCTTTAGTTTCTTAAGGAAAAGCACAATGGAAATCTAAGCTTGTTTTACACAATATATTTGAAAAAAAAATGCATTTCCTAATGCAGCACAAACTCCACATATTTTTTTTTACAGGAATTGCTTCAAAGCTTGTTGGTTTTCTCAGAAAAAATAATAATAATAATAATAATAAGGCGCTAAGGCGTTGTCATCACTTTCCTTAACTTTGCAGTTGTATAATGGTTTAACCCTGTCATCATCACCAAAATTAGTGAGCAGGTCTGAGCTCAGAGACTCTGTGGTGTGCCTTTTAATCTAAAAAAGTGACTTTCATGGACTATGCACTTTCCAGACCTCAAACCTGTCAATTAAAGACATGGCTCAAACTCGTCCAATCAAAGGAATCCCTGAGCTGCTTGTTAAAGTCCAGATTCGTGGTCCCATTCAAGAATTAATTATTCTGAATATAGTGTGAAGGGAAATCAACTTCTTAGCAAAGGTCCCAGATGATTCTAAGTTGAGGCACTTTTAAGAACCACTGCAATAAAAGAGCAGCCCTTAGAGTATAAATCATGTGTGATTTTGTTTTTCCATTTTGAGTGATATGACAAAAAGAAATATTGTGCCATGGGAACTACTACAACAGACTTATAAAACTTTCACTAAGATATTTTTTAAAAATTGTGTATCAAACTGTCATTTGATCACCTTCAAGAAATCTATATAGGGGCCAAATAGTGTCCCATGGGAACAAGTAGACTTGAGGGGGAAAAAAGCTGCAAACTTGATTGCTTATTAATGGAACCAAGAGCCAAATGTTCACTCCAGCCACCTGTGAACAATCCATGTTTGACATGTGGCATGGAAAGTGGTCATTTGTTTTAGACTCTGTGGCCAGCTTCTCTGTAGATTTATGGTGATAGAGATAGAAACTCATTTCCTTAAGTTAGTCCAATAGAAGTTAAATTCTCAATTTATTACTTTATGACCTTTGCCACAGAAACCAGTTGAGTGCTATAAACAGAAAATTCTTTCTTTGGTTGTGTAATGCCACAAAAGATGAAGGGCTTTAAGAAACAAGAAGTGTTTTCAGTGTGGTGTCTCATGTGGCATACGGAAATAATAAAATCTTGGATAATCTAAGAATTGATTGAAGTGTTTTCTAAATTCTCCCAGAGTTAATCAGTTACTCAAAAACTTTTTATATTGGCACCGTAAGAACTAATTGGCTTAATTATTTTTAAAGTTCATCACCTATAATTAATGGGCTGGGAGTATGAAAATTTTCAGGTCTGGATTTTATAATCCCTTGGATTTTAAATATACTTTACCTCTATCCTCTCTTCTTTAAACATCACATTTATGCAGAAATAGAAGATAATTTGCTACTCATTGTATTGATTAGCTCTGAATTCCAGTAAATAGATGAAATGTAATCATAGATATTTAGAGCCTTCTTAAAAATTCTATTTATATTGTTGACACTGTTACTTGTTCCAGAGTTTGTTAATTCCTACATAGCACTAGCATCACCCTCTTCAATAAAACATTAATTCTCATCTTCATTATGATGTGGTCCCATGGGACAGCAGAAATTCACTAAAGCCCTCCATCTTAATATCCTCCTAAAAATTATCTGCCACATTTAACACTGACCTGGACACTGAAAGACAGTCCTAGGTTAAAATACATTTCTTTGTTTCTACAATAAAAGTAATCTTGGAATACTTTCATATTTTAATTTAAAAAATCTAGAGCTTGTAGTAATTTTTAGAACACTGTGATATTCTTAAAGAATACTATATAAAACATTAATATCTAGCTATAGTAATATTTATGTAAACCAGTCCTCAGATACTCTTTTAATAATGAATAAAATATAATACAAAAATAATGAATTTAATATAAAAATAGTAACAATCATTTATTGAGCACATGCCAAACACTAGTCTATAAGTTTATATACATGATCTCATTTTATACTCAATTCTACAGATGGAACACTTGCTTTGAGAGGTTAGGTATTTGGCCTAAGGTTTTCATGCTACTTGGTAGTGAAATTCAAATTTAGGTCTGCCTAATCACAAAACTCACATTTTTTAATATTATATATACTCCTCTCTTCCTTAATTTTGAATGATTTAAAAAAAGAAACATGTCTTATTGAATAAGAATAACCTTTCTCAAGAAGTAGATGTCTTATTTCCATCTATGGTAAAGGGAAAAGATGCTATATTTGTAGTCAGAAAGCCTACCTTGCTGGGAAAGGCTACACTGTGATTTGCTCATTTTTATTACTTGAAAACTCAGGCTACCATATTGACCTTAACACCAATCCTCAGTATGCAACATACATACATTTAAAATGATAATCTGTTTACTTCATTGCTTTTGTAATAATTTAAAAAATCAAATACTGTATTTTTCCATGTATAAGACACAATTTTTTTCTAAAATCATTAGATTGAAAATCAAGGGGCATCTTATACAGGGAAGTCAGCTGAGTAGGGAGCCACCCGGGTGTGTAGCTGCCCATACCTTGTCAAACAGGCTTCCTCCAGTCATGAACCTTATTGTTACTGACGTCAGCTGATGCTGTAATTAGAGGTGGAGGTGGAGAGTGCACAGAGCATTCTGGGCCCATAAAGATGTCAAAAAATAAAACGATAAATACCAGTAAGTAATTGTCTTACTCTGCAAAATTCAAACTGAATGTAATGAACTATACAAAAGAGCATGGAAATAGAGCTGCAGAGAGACAATTTGGACCTCTTCCCACTGAGTGTATGATAAGACTGTAGAAAACAGGAAGAACAACTCCTTAAGATGCCAAAAAAGAAGAAGGCCTTAAGAGAAAAAAATCAGCAAAATTAGCAAACTTGGAGCAGAGGTTTAAGACTTGGATTATGGAGCAGCGCCAGAGTGGCTTATGTATGTCAACCACGCTTATTCAATGTCAGGCAAGAATGTTTGCAAGCAAAATGAACATTGTTGATTTTACCGGAAAGGCAAAATGGTGCTTCAATTTCATGATGAGAGAAGGGTTGGCCATGAACAAAGTTAGCTCAGAAAATGCCACCAGTTTATGAGGATGATCTCACATATATAGACAGTGACTCAGAAGACAACAGTGATACAATAGAAGTTGAAGAAATTGATATGTCTGGAACTAATAGTGTTGAAGAAGAGAGCAGTGATGTATCAGAGGCTGAATAAAGTGATAAGCTGCATAATATCATAGTACTGGTATGTAAACATTACCTGCAATAATTACTAAATAAAAATGTGTTCTGTTTTATGTTTAAAATATTGATTTCTTAATTTGGGGTTGGAAAAGTGTGGGGTGTCTTATACATGGGGGCATCTTATACACAGAAAAATATGGTAATACTATCTTATTGAAAAACAGATAAGAACATATAAATCACTCCTAATCCCTCATTCCCCTATAAACACAATTTGGTTTATATAATGTTTGGTGCCTTCCCCTCTTTCAATTACAGAATTTTATATAATCTTCACCCTGGTTATATTTTATTACAATATTTAACATTTCTATAAATATTTTCATGTTTGCACAACATTATATCATGTATATATGCTCAATAGTTAACATATCTTTTCTTCATTTTGAGATTTTATAAATTATTAAATTTCTTTTCTAACAATTCACTCTTTTACAAGGTGGGGAAAATCACTATAGCAACTTGTATTGTTATACTAAATAAAAGGAAAAAAAGATAATGCAAAGAAATAAAAAATACTAAGTTAGAAATGAAACAGTGCTGGGAAAATTCTAGATACAATATGATTTGCAGTAAAATTTTATAAATGTTAATGATAAAGTAAATAAATTATTACTCTTATTTCTAGGGATCCTGAAAAGCAGTACATATGACTTAGTAGAGACAGAAAGTTGAATAAAATAATGTTAATATAATTACAATTATCTACCAAAAGAGAATTTGACCAAACAGCAAATGCTCTAAAACATTTTGTGGTTTTGTTTTGTTTGCCTTGGTTTGGTTTGGTGTGATGGATGGTGTAATGATGGACACCTAGGACAAATAAATACAAGAGTAGCACAAATATTGTCATGAAAGCCAAAAACAAATAAAAAGAAAAAATTACTTTTCTTCTTAAAGTATATTTAGGGATAACTGCTAGAGATATTTGTCATCTATGTGTTAAGAGGCTGAACATAATTAGAAAGAAAGGTTTGGCCTATTTCTTGGGGTAAGTGGTTAAATGCTAACAGGAAGCACAATTACTTTGTTCCAGGTGGAGAATCAAAGAGAATAATCTTTTCA
This sequence comes from Cnephaeus nilssonii, assembly GCF_951640355.1. Taxonomy (NCBI): domain Eukaryota; kingdom Metazoa; phylum Chordata; class Mammalia; order Chiroptera; family Vespertilionidae; genus Cnephaeus; species Cnephaeus nilssonii. Next base: position 46,406,183 of record NC_137073.1, read on the forward strand.
CTGGAGTGTAGAACAGACCAGGCTGAAGGAAATTGAAGACCAAGATCCAAGATAAGGACAATGATAGTAAGTAAACTCCCTACCTTTTAATGAAGCTGAGTCTCTAGGCCCATAGAAATTACTGCTTAGCATATGGAGGAAACTTTGAAGATGTGATTGGCTATTCTACTTTGAGAAATCAAGTGAGAGTTTCAGTGGGCAAGTGTTCCATAGTTCAAAGGGTAAATTTTAGACCTACAAGTTGGCTTACTATAAAATTCTTATGAAGTTTCAGAATTATTCTTGAGAATTTAGAAAAGTTGTAGTAAGCACTAAAAGATAGCACAAATGTACATGAATAAGAAATGCGATTTTAAAAATAAGATCCCCATACATAGTGCAATATATTTCAAAGCAGGGATCAGATAATATATTAACAATATTATTGTTTATAGGGTGAGGAAATATTGTTCAGAATAAAGTAGGGTTAGTCATAGTTTCAGTCTAACTCAGGAAGTCAATGTGTAGCAAACTCTAGTGATGTGCCATGTGATTCTGCTATTGACCAACATTTATATTAAATAGCATAAAAGGAACTTTAGAAAATGAGCTCATTGAATTGATGACAAAACTCTAGATGTGATACCTAACCGATCCAATTGTAAAAGACTAATTCAAAAAGATAATCAGTCTTAACTAATGGAAATATACATATATATTTGAATCCTCACCTGAGCATATTTGTTTCCATTGTTTTTTTTTAGACAGAGTGGAAGAGAGGGAGGGAGGGAGAGAAAGAAAGAGTGAGAGAAACACTGATTTGAGAGAGCCACATCCATTGGTTGCCTCCTGCACATGCCCCAACCGTGCAGAGGATTGAACCTACAACCCAGGTACTTGACCTTGATTGGGAATAGAACTTGCAACCCTTTGGCCCATTGGCCTACGCTCTAACCACTTAGGAACACCAACCAGGGCATGGAATTACATTTTTAAAAGAAAACCTGGAGGTATATGAAATATTGTGCTAGATTCATAAAATTGTTTGCCTAATTCACAGAGCGGGGGAAGTTAGGGAAACTTGGTTTAAGAGCAGCTGTAATAGTGAAAAGTAGTTAGGGGAATTAGTTGACTATTAGTTCACCATCTAGACTAGACAAATGAAGGAAGAAATAGGAAGATCATTTTTGGGTCAATACCATCTGTGCTTCCCACTTCAGTTTTACCAGCAATAAAGTTAATATTTTTATTCCTAGTTTATACCTGTATCTACTCAATTGGATCAAAAATCATGAGGGATAGAGGTATGAGTAAGTGGTTTATATACCTGATTACCTTTTTTACCCTCTGATTATTCTCATTTTACAGATGAGAAAACTTGAGGCTTAGAGAGCCCACCTTCTTACCCAACTCCACCCGTAAGTAAAAATTGAATTTGAGCCAGGATCTGATTGACTCTAAAGCCTTTCCCATTAACCTCACTTCCCAGGCCTCCTGGAGAAGAGAGGCTAAGATCCTTCCCACATTCGTTGCACCTCTCTCTAAGGGGGATATGGACTAGCTGAAATCTGGCCAAAGAAGGAAGTGGGAGAAGTAGGACAAGAATGATGAGGGTTTGAAAGCTGTGCAATATGAGATATGGCAAAAGGAACTGGAAAAGGTTTACTCTGAAAGGAGGAGACACAGAAAGCACAAGGACACGGTCATCCATCATTTCAAGAGACGGAAGGTGAAAGAGAGATGAGATGTATTCACTGTGTAAACAGAAAGCTGACTTCTGCTGGGAGAATGAGTGAAAACTGTGGGAAGCCGATTTTCATTAATATTTAAACAAATGTTATAATTAAAACTATTTGAGAGTGTTCCTGGCTTTTTTGAATTCCATCTCAAACAGTGGCTGGACTTCAGGAATCTGTAGAAACAATACCTGTCCTGGATTTGTTTGTTCATTTATTTAATGTAGAAGAAGTACTTACTATAAGCCAGTCACTGCTAAACTATGAGAATACAAAGTTGAACAACAGACAAAAAAAATATTTAGAAAATAAAAACAGTATTGAACAAGAGACAGGCACTTTTCTCTCATAAAATTCCATTCCAGAAACAGGGTGAAAAAATAAGAATGCAAATTGTGAATAAGTTAGTGCGTGATATTAATAAATGCTGTAAACAAACAAGTGGTGAGTGATAGAGTCTGACCTGGGCTGGAGGAATACATTAGATGGAAGCTCAAGAAAGTCTCTGAGAAGATGACACTGAACAACCATGCTAAGTACTTACTGACAAAACAGAGCTCACAAAATCTAGAGGAAAAGAATGTCAGTAGGGTAATAGCAAGGACAAAGGTGCTTAGGCTTGAGTGGGCTTGTTGTATAGAAGGAAATTCACTATGAATAGGAAATCACAAGCTTACCTGAGGGGGTGAGTTCATGTTTTACACTAATATTCTTGACTTGAAAATGCCATTTTCCAGTCCAAATCTTTTAAATTTGGATGCAGCAGAATTCACTGGTTTAGATGTGAAATAATTATGGCATTAGCCATCAATGGGAGAGTAATATATTTTTGTGGCATGTTTTTAAGCTCTGCTGATAAACATGTTGTCACTTGTAAATCTGTAGAGGGTATTCACCTTTTTCCTCTCACTTTCCCTAAGTCAGAGAAAAATCCTCCATGCATTTTTTAATTACCATGATGAACACTTTGTCCAAATTGTGTTTTTGAAACAGATGACAATAGTATTTCTATCACCACTCCCGGCCTAGGCTCTTGGGCTGAACACAGTATAGGAGTGGGAGCCCCCAGCTCTCGTCTTCTCCCTGTCACTGACCAAGTGGTGCTTTTAACCAGGTCATAATGTCTCAGAGCCCAAGTTTCTCCACTTGTAAAAAGAGAGGTTTACATCTCCCTAACCATCTTGATGCAACTGAGCTGGATAATTTAGACAATGATGAAAAGATGATCTGAAAATTATAAATTGTTACACAAGATAAATATATTAATAAAAACTTTAGCATTATTCTTATTTGGAAGAGAAAGAAATTTTTGTAACTTTTATGTAATTTGCAGAGGATTTGAAGCCCAACACATGCTTCTAACAAAAAAAGAAATAGGAACCAAAGCAAATTGAAACCTAAGGGCAATATTGAAAGAAAAGGGGGTGGTGATTAACATTTATATGGAGGAGCAGAGAACAGGGAGCTATTTCACTTAGAGACAATATGGCTGCAAAGAAAATGTGATTTAGAGCTTTGTAAAATAAAGGAAAACACAGATAAAACTGCAGTTAAATATGTGAAAGAAATATACCACAGCACTGGATCGCTTAACACTTTTCCTATTTTTATTAAAAGGCAAAAACTATCTACTTTGGGTACAATCTGCCACATTACTTTTTATCTGTACAAACAGAAAATTTATGAATTCTTATAGGCTTCCTCATGCTCATTCCTTGCTAGAATATTATTATTAAACTTCTTTTCCCAAAAGAATTTAGTATTGTAATGTTACAGAAATAGACTGGGAACCTCATTGCCTCACTTAAAAAAAAAAAAAAGCTTTATTTCATGGAGAACAGGATGGCTATGTAGTTTAGGAAGGTATTTTGTCATTTCTCTGGCTCTCAGTATACAGAGAATTGAAAATGATAAATTGAAAAGTGCCGAGAGACAGACAAATGCACAAACTAATGAAAGATCAATACTTTAGAGGGTAAAAGAGACTTAAGAAGGTTGAATGCAAATATGACTAAAATGCAACAAGTTTCCAGAGGCTGGTTAGTAAAGATGTATGACCGATTCTCATAGCTCACGTTTATCTGATATTACAGTCTTCACCACCTCATGTCACCTGAACATGTATCCCAAGGTCTAGGTGCAAAATTAGATCAGAAAATACTTCTCTACCAAAAGTTTTTACGTCATCCTCTCTCATCACCACCATCCCTTAAAACTGCCTGAAATTCTATTACTTAAGAGTCTTTTGTCTCAAATTTTATACACTTTTAAGAATATACCAAGATATAAGAGAACATAAAGAGAGGAGCAAAGTTAAGGATTTGTCATTAAAACAAGGGCTAGCATTAACTGAGTACTAGGTGCCAGGCAGGGGACAACTTGTTTTACATATATGCCTTAAAACGAATCGTTTCACTTTAAAGATTAAAGTGAGATTCAGAAAGGATAAATGACTTGCCCAAGGTCATACAGCTTAGTGAACTGTAGAATCAGGAAACACCCATTATCTGCAAAGAAATTGATTAGAAAGAAGCAAAGCACTGTTGTATGGCAAAAAGGGCCATGTTCAGTTTAATATCTATGAACTTAGAGTAATACAAACTTGCAGAACTATGCCATTTTTTCCAACAAGGCTTAACAACTAGAGAAAAGGAATGAAGGAAGCTAATTGGTAAAGCCATCCAGGATTGACTGAGCACTGATCTGGTTGTTGTAGTTAAAGCATAGTCATGGAGAAGGAACTGACAGATACTATGTTCAGAAAAGCCTAACAAAACAAAATTCATCATCACCTCAGTTTTTTATAAAATGAATGAAAATGAAATTTCAGGGTGGGGCTTGGTGGTGGCTGGGGTGTTCACATAAGACAATTGACAATTGTCTTGGCAAAGTCAAGTCTCCAGGAAAAGTGGGTCTGAGTAAAGCTGCATCCAGGCTTCATGAGGACCTTGGGTGACAGCGAGGCAGCAAAAAGAAAGAATGCTGAGAGGAGATATAAGTATGTCAAATGTCATAATTATTCAATGCCATAATTATTCTCCAGGCTAGGTTACCATAGCTTCATACTATAAAAAAATAATTAAAAGTTATCATCATACAGTATTGAAAGTAAATACAATGTTTTTTTAATTTGAACAGAGAGTCATAATTAAGAAAAATGTATGACAAATCATTTGTCTTTAAAGGTCAGAAAAAAATTATCCTCTACACTACTTCATTAACTTATAAGTCACGCTTTGGGGAGAGGATAGGGAAGAGAGTATTAAGACAGTTATTTCCTTCTTCAGTCTTGAGTAAATTTTTAAATATTATTACTTTTAAGATAAAAGAGGGGGGAGAAAAGAAACATGCCAACTGGTGTGGGGAGGCCATAGGAGAGGGAAAGACTAAGTATCAGGTAAGAAGTACCAGAGCCTCCGTGGAAGGAGGAGGTGTACCAGTAACCAGTCCAGGGCTGGTTAACAGATTGGAGTAAGTGCTCAGGGTGGCTTAATGATTGTGGCCACATCCATTGCAGCATTCCAAACTCCTCTGAGAATATCTACGTTTCTCCTCCACCCCCACTTGTGTTAACCTGCTTTCAGGCCTTTATTCCTAAGCAATAGAAGATGGTTTCTTTAATAGTGAAGGGATAAGAAAGAGTACACACAGGCCAGATTTTTTTTAAAACTAAACTGCAAAATAATGAACCTCAAAAATCTACTTGGGAGGAAGGGGAGGTTTGGGAGTGGGACCTGGGATTGCTGATAGGGCTGGTGACATTCATAATGTAGGAAGCCTGTGAGCATTATTACCTTCATCAAGAAAATTCAGAAATGTGTGAGGAGATTCAATCCCCAACTCTACAATTCTATGAAAAGTTTGATAAGTATATTTAAGCCATTTTCCAGCTTCCTTAGACTTATTTCTTAAAACTAATGACCACATTTTAAATTGAAATACACAAGTTCCTTTTCTTCAAATCTTAGTTCTTTTTCTACAAATCTTAGAAAGAAGCATGCATGTATGAAACTGCCTCATCATCCCCAGGTCTTAAAGTGTTGAAATAACTTTCTAGGCCCAAGATGGAGCCGCTCCTGCCAGGGTTCACATCAGCAAACTGAAACTTAGATGACTTCCATGTCCATGTAAATGCTCCCTTGACCAGAACCGCAGCATGTCTAGTCAGCCACTCCATAAACATCAAGCCAACTCTGGGTCTTCTCACCCGAAACAGTGATGTGGCCCCAGCCAACCAGATACTTCTCTTTATCTCTTCCTGTTCTTTATTCTTTATCCTAAAAAAGCACCCAGCCTTCTACCCCATTATGCAGTTCTTTGAAAGGAAACTGATTACTTCATGAAGTAGTCAATAAAGTTTGTTTGCATCATCTAAATCGTCTTCTTCATCATTATTTTTATCAAAATCATTGGGAAAAAAGTTGCTAACATTTTTGGAAAATCACATCACTGTATTTTACTGTTTCTGTGCCATTTTGTGTTCCTAGTCTCCTTCCCAGTCCACTGTACGAAACAACACTTTAAAAAAATAAATCATAATATACCGTGTTCATGGATTGGTAGAATCAACATAATTAAAATGTCCATACTACCCAAAGCAATCTATAGATTCAACACAGTCCCCATTAAAATACCAATGGCATACTTCAAAGATCTAGAACAAACTCTCCAAAAATTCATCTGGAATAAAAAAAGACCCCGAATAGCTGCAGCAATCTTGAGAAAGAAGAACAAAGCTGGAGGGATCACAATACCAGATATCAAGCTATATTACAAAGCCACTGTTCTCAAAACTGCCTAGTACTGGCACAAGAACAGACATATAGACCAATGGAACAGAACAGAGACCCCAGAAATCGACCCAAGCCATTATGCTCAATTAATATTTGACAAAGGAGGCAAGAGCATACAATGAAGTCAAGACAGTCACTTCAATAAATGGTGTTGGGAAAATTGGATGGATACGTGCAAAAAAAAAAAAAATGAAACTAGACCATCAACTTACACCATACACAAAAATAAACTCAAAATGGATAAAGGACTTAACCATAAGGCAGGAAACCATAAAAATCTTAGAAGAAGCCATAGGCAGGAAAATAGCAGACATTTTTCATAGCAGTATCTTTACCGATATAGCTCCTAGGGCAATGGAGACTAAGGAGAAAATAAATAAATGGGACTACATCAAAATAAAAAGCTTCTTCACAGAAAAAGAAACTATCAACAAAACAACAAGAAAGCCCACTGCATGGGAGAACATATTTGCCAATGTTATCTCCGGTAAGGGTTTAATCTCCAAAATTTATAGGGAACTCATATAACTTAACAAAAGAAAGATAAACAGTCCAATCAAAAAATGGACAAAGGACCTAAATAGACACCTTTCCAAAGAGGACGTACAAAAGGAAGAGACATATGAAAACATGCTCAAAGTCACTAATCATCTGAGAGATGCAAATCAAAACGACAATGAGGTTACCATATCACATCTATCAGACTGGCTATCATCAACAAATCAACAAACCACAAGTGCTGGCGAGGATGTGGAGAAGAAGGAACCCTCTTGCACTGCTGGTGAGAATGCAGACAGGTGCAAGCCACTGTGGAAAACAGTATGGTGGTTCCTCAAAAATTAAAAATGGAACTTCCATTTGACACAAATGATTCCACTTCTAGGACTATATCCCAAGAAAACAGAAACACCAATCAGAAAGGAAATATGCACCCCTATGTTCATAGCAGCACAATTTACAATAGCTAAGATTTGGAAACAGCTTAAATGCCCATCAGCAGATGAATGGATTAGTAAACTGTGGTACATCTACACAATGGAATACTACACTGCTGTAAAAAAGAAGGAATTGTTACCATTTGCAATAGCATGGATGGAACAGGAGTGCATTATCCTAAGTGAAATAAGCCAGACAGAGAAAGATAAATATCACCTGATCTCACTCATTTGTGGAATATAATGAACAACATAAACTGATGAACAAAAATAGAACCAGAATCATAAAAGCATGGAATAGATTGTCCAACCTATGAGGGAAGGTGGAGGGTAAGGGGGTAAGAAATCAACCAAAGGGCTTGTATGCATGCATATGAGCATAAACAACGGATACAGACTGTGGGGGGGGGGGGGGGGGGGGGGCGGGGGGGCGGGGGGGGGGGCAAGTGATGGAGGTTGGGGACAGCCAGGGAGAGAACAGTGGGGGAAAAAGGAGACTTATGTAATATATTATACAATAAATAAATAAATAAATAAATAAATAAATAAGTCTTACTTTGATTTATAGAAAATACTAGGGGCCCGGTGCACAAAAGTTGTGCACTGGGGGTGGGGGGTCCCTCAGCCCAACCTGCGCCCTCTCACATACTGGGAGCCCTCAGGGGATGTCCTACTGATGGCTTAGGCCCACAGGGAGCGGGCCTAAGTCGAAGTCTGGCCTGCCTTTTTGGGAGGAAACCAGGCTGATCAGGGGAAGGCACCAGCCCCATCACCCCGCTGCTGCAGCCACTGTCAGTCACCACAGCCACCAAGGTGTTTTCATCAACACGGACTCCAGTTCCTTCACCAAGAAAAAATAACAACTTTCTTTAGGCATTTTCAAGATGTGTCTTTCATAGGATATGCATTTCTTTTTTTTCTTTTTTATCCTCACCTGAGGACATGTTCCCATTGATTTTTAGAGAGTGTGGGAGAGGGAGAGATAGAGAGAAACATCAATGTGAGAGGGACACTTTGATTGGTTGCCTCCTGCATGAGCCCTGACCATGGGTGCCAGGCTGGGGGGCATGCAGGGACCCCTGGGCCGCACACAGCAGTGGGCGCTGGGGTCTCCACACACCCCAGAGGCCAGCAGCCAGCCCCCCTTCGTGGGCGCCGGGCTGGGGGTGTGGACCCAAACCACCGCTTGGTGCTAGAGCATTACCAAGCAGCTGGGGGCACTATGGTGACGCAGGGATGTTCCCGCCCCGCCCCCAGCCTCTTGGCGCCTGCACCCATAGGCTCAAAGTGGCCAGGGGGCATTCTGCGACCCCAGCCTCTCAGGACCTAAGCGCTGGCCTACAGGCTTGGAGCGGCCTGGGTCCTGAGGATGTTTCCGGGACCCAGGCTGCTCAGCGCCGGCATATGCAAATTAACCGCCATCTTTGTTTGGGTTAATTTGCATATTCGCTCTGATTGGCTGTGGGCGTAGCGAAGGTACAGTCAATTTGCATGTTTCTCTTTTATTAGTGTAGATTCCCCTTACTCAATTCAAATAAGGAAATAATCTTCTAGTGGCATCCATTGACACTGTTTCTAATGACAACTACAAAAATTGCAAGGACAGACAGGATTACTATACATTTAAACAAACTCAATCTGCTCCGGAGAATTTCTAGAGTATCCCTGTTTGCAGATCCCCTTCACTTCCCTACCACATACTTGCTATTTTTCTTTTTCTCCTTTTCTTTCCCTCAAGTGTTTTCCCATAGCATTTTTTCTATCAGGACATCTCCGTTAACTATAAACTTTTACGAGTTTATTTTTAACCCTTGCATTTGTACCGTATTGCATTTATAGAACAGAAATCTGTCTGATCTAACAAACCCTTCTTTTAAGTTCCACACTGGCATTTCAGACCCGCCAGTTGGACAGACACTTCATTGAGCCCCTGACAGTTCCTTCTGGCCACATGAGTGCAGCTGGGGAATTAGGACTTTTTTAGTCATTGAAGTACTTCTCATTGGAGAAAGTTTCATGGTCTTCAGAAATGGGCTAATTTATTCCATGTATCCTAAAGTGCCATAAACAATCTAATAATTGCCCAATCAATACTTTGTTCTTGCTAAATAAGAAAATAAAAATGTGAAAGAACAAAGAAGAGTAAGAAAAAAATAAAACTTGAGAAAAATATCTACAGTGATTTATGTATGCCATATTTTTTAAGACGCTTGCACAATTTTTACTCTGGAATAACTGCCTTAACGCAAGTCAAATATGCTTTGTCTGGCTAGAAATTGCATAAACTTCAACAATTATTTATATTGGAACTAACCAATGGGAATATACATAAAAAAAGATAACGTTCATATTCTCAACATTCTTGTGAGATATCAGTAGACAACAGATTATTCTAAGAGCAGTTTCCACTGAGTACTATGGAAGCATAGAATTGGACTTAATCCAATTTGGGATATGTGTGCTATGAAGGCAGATCAGGGACTATCTCCTGAAGTAACTCATCAACTGAGTACTAAAGAATGAATAGATGTTATCAAGGTAAAAAAATAAAGTGAGGAAAGAGTATTCCAGAGAAACAATAGCTGGCACCAAACACCAAGTTTTGAAACAGCATAGTATTTACAGAAAACTTGGTCTGTGTTTCTGGAATTTAGAGTTGAGGAGTATAAATTTCACACAGACAATAGAACTGAAGACATGAGCATGGGCTGGTAGTGAAGGGCCAAGGACATCACCCTGAGGAATTGGAACCTTACTCTGCAGATTAAGGGAAATGATGGTATAAGTAGATGTGAATTTTCGATAGACCACATTGGTGACAAAGACAAATTTTAATCTTTAAAAGATTAAAGGCAAAGATATGTAAAATCTTTTTCTTCTACCCATCTTAGGTTTTTATTGACTGGAGCCTTGCAGATTAGATAAAAGACAGATTAACAAAAGAAAAACAAACAGGTACATTAACACATGCATTGGTCATACACACAGGAGTATTCAGGCACCCAAAGGAGTGATTAGAAGTTAGGTTTATATAGCATCTTAGCAAAGAAAAAATATTGTAGAGAACTGATAATACAAATGAAAGAACTTTAAGCTTCTAGGGGTGTAAATTGTGGAAAGGCAAATATATAGGGAAACTAATGGTAGATAAGGGCTAGTTAGAAAGATTGTGTAGACTTTCTCAGTGTCATCTCTGTGCTGATAAAGATCTAGAATTGTCTCATGATTAAATTCTGTCTTTCCTGGTAGAGAGGAGAGGTAAGACAAACATATGTTCTGCTTTCAGGCAAATAAACAGAGGGGAGAGAACTTTTCTTGTATCTACTTCTTCTCAATTGTCTTTACCTCAAAATAATTCTTAGACCAAAAGGGCATACTGTGGAGTGGTATATTCTGCCACCCTGCAGATGCTAGTGGGGAGGATATTGTAAACAACAGGAAGAGATAATGGGCAACTATATAAGGTAAAACTATGCTAAGGTAGAGAGAGTAGGGATGTAAATTTAGAGGGCAAAAAGAATTAAATGTAATTGTGCTGATTCCACAGCAAAGAGAGGGAGGTTTGTAGTGTGTATGACTGGATGCATGGCAGTCCTAACAACTAAGGATAATATTTTTTGAAATTGTTAAATAAATAAAAGATGCAGGTTGAAGAAGGTGACACCATATTTAGATTAGAGATGCCCAGAAGTCACTGGATTTTTTTGTTGTTGTTAATCCTCACCTGAGGATACTTTTCCATTGATTTTTTTTTTTTTTGAGAGAGAGTGGAAGGAAGAGGGAGAGACAGAGAGAGAGAAACATTAGTGTGAGAGAGACCTCGACTGGTTGCTTCCCACATGAGTCCCTGACCAGGGCTGGGGATTGAGCCCGCAACCAAGGTACATGCCCTTGACCAGAATAAAACCTGGGACCCTTCAATTCATGGTCTAACACTATCCACTGAGCCCAACTGGCTACGGCTGGATTTTTTCATATAATCTCATTAAATAAAGTCATGTAAAAATTAGCAATTAGTTATGTAAGGTGGCCTAAATGATAAATGTGATTGAGATCAAATGAGTGTTGAGTTATAACTAAAACTAATGGTCACAAACAAGAGTCTTAGAAACTACCCCACTGATGTGGCTTGGTGATTGAGCATCAACCTATGAACCAGGAGGTCATGGTTTGAGTCCCATTCAGGGCACATGCCCACGTTACGGGCTCCATCCCCAGTGTAGGGGTGCAGGAGGCAGCCGATCAATGATTCTCTCTCCCTCTCCTTTCCTCTCTTAACTAAATAAAAATATATATTTTTCTAAAAAGAACCTCAGAGACTAGAGGGTTAAAGGACACTGAGGAAAACTGTCTCAACGGTGAGGAGGACCTCCAGAGAGGAGAAAGTTATAGACGCCAAAGGAAAGTGGGGTTTCAAAGACAGAGTGGGGAAAACTGTTACTGGAATGGCTATCTCCTGTCAAGTAAAAACTGGAACCTCTTCCTTTACTGATTCAGAGGCCACTGGGGATCTTTGGCGTGGAGTGAGGGAGAGGGGATACTTTCATTGTCGTGTAATGCAGTGATTTTCAACCTTTTTCATCTCATGATACACATAAACTAATTATGAAATTCTGCAGCACACCAAAAAATGTATTTATTGCCAATATGACCCAAAAAATAGTATAATTTTGATTCATTCACACAAGACAGCTACTGTTGTGTTGGCTGTTGTCAGTTTTTTATTTGACAATCTAAGGGAAAAGAGGTCAGTGCCCCTGACTAAGTACTCAGGTATTACATGTTTTGAAAATTCTTGCAGCGCACCAGTTGAAAATTGCTGGTGTAATGGATAAAAAGAAGTAGAGGAAAACAATGATAGATAGAGGTCCATTTTATATGTAGTCTGAATATATAATCAAAGAATTCCTCCCGCACCCCAACTCTCCCCACAAAGGGATACGCTTTTTTGTTTTGTTTTTGTATGGGAGGAATGGAGTATGCTCACAGTCGTCTGTACAGAAAAATACATTGATGATACAGAGTAACAAGGGTAATTAAGAAACAGTGGGAACTGAGGCAATCAATTAAAGAGCAAATGTAGAGGGAATTTGCTTCCACACGAGGAAGCCACCATAGCCTTCCTAACACGGCAGAGAAGGAAAGACTGATGTGTGCTTAGGCGTATGCAGTTATTGGATTAACCTATTCAAATTTAGTTTGCAACTGTTGCTATGTACCTTCTAATGAATTAAAGCTACAAATCTTTATTTTACCATTTTCCAGGCTATTCTCAAGAGCTTAAGCATAGACATTGGAAATGCCAAGATAAAACTATGCTAACAGAGTGGAACAAGCAAGCTAAAATGACAGACTGGGGCACCGCACTGAGACAAAGCAGGCTAGAGTGGTGAGATGGCAGCAGAGTGGGCGGGAGCTGCACTCACCTCCTCCTGGCCCTGAACTGGAGTTTCAACTGAATTGTGGAAAATCGACCATAACCAAGGGAGACAAGCTGACCAGAAGTCTTGTGGCCAAGGATTGACAGAGGCCACATCAAGACTGGTAGGAAAGGTGGAGAGATGCGAGGAGGGCCGGCCCCGGGCCCACGTGTAGCAGCTGAGTGTCTAGAGGGGTATCTCAGCTGCAGAGATCCCCCTGAGGAAAGTGGGGTCTCAACCCCATGCCTGGCTCCCCAGCCTGGAGCAGTAGAGCCCAGAGGTGGTGCCTAGAGTGCAGGTCAGAGGGACTAGAGTCTGGCGAGAACAGACTGGGCTGTGTGGCCCTGGGGGTCCTCCCTGTGTGGAGTCCCTGTCCTGCACCACCCACAGATGCCATCTTTCCTGGGGCAAGCACTCCCCTCCAATTTGCATCAGCCCAGGAGGACAGAATAGGTCCCACTCTGCTGGTGCCCTGTCGCCCTCCTGAGCGCATGCCCTGCAGAGGAGTCCCCTGCCTGTGCCTGTGGTATAGACTCTCTTGAAAGGACTTTGAGGAGAACTCAAGGAGAATCAGAGACAGAGCAGCTCCAGACCAGCTCCTCCCGACCCACAGCAACAGTTCCTGAAAAGGTCTGGAGTGCCCTGTCCCACAGGGAGTAGCAGGAAAGCTACTGGAAGCAACACACACACACACACACACACACACACACACACAGTAGTAGCAGCGATGCTGCCCACCTGTCCCGACCTCCCATGAAGACCCACTAGTACCATAAAAGGGAAAAACTACTAGCTTCTCCCTTCTGATTCCTCATGGCCCTACCTGGCTGAGCTTATGGTGCTCAATCCCCAATGTGCCAGCTGGGATCCCCAAGCACAAGAATCCCCAGGAGGCCTGGGCAGACTAGGGAAAACTGAGTTGTGTGGCTCATGGAGGGAAGCAGTGCATTTTTTTCCTTACACACACTCCAGACCACTGACACCCACCCATTCCTGTGCAGAGCCTTCCCTTCACATGACCAAGCCCTGGTCTGTATGGGCCTGATGAACTCTGCTGGCCTCACCCTGATGAATCCCGGAGACCCAGCCCCCCGACAAGTTCCACGGGCACAGGCAGGAGGCAGCTGACCTTTGTGTATCCTGAGACAGCTGCTGAGTGGCCTCAGACGGGCACTGGTGCCCAGTTTGAATCTGTATCAATCTGGTGAACACCATTCACCCTACCTGGTGACTCACTCAGAGCCTTCCTGAAGCAACTCACACACTGCCAGAGGCTCTCTCAGTGACTGAGCCTAACAGACAGCTAACAAGTGAGGGCAGATCTTGGGGAACCTTGGGCCTTTTGCTGATTTGCCCCCAGGCTCAGTGCTGGTGGAAACCCAGCGTGGGAGCACAGATGAGCTCCTCCCACGCACACCCAGAAGCAGCAGGAACACGCCCCAAATGTAAGAACAGGAGAAATCCGCCCCCCCGACCCCAATAAAGAAAGAACTAAATGAAATGGAGGCAAGCAAGCTACCAGATACAGAGTTCAAAACATGGTTATAAGGATTCTCAAGGAACTTAGCAAAAAATTCAAAAGCAGGAAAAAGGACATAGAAACCATAAAAAGAACTAATCAGAAATGAAGAATATACTACATACTACAATAAATCAACAACAGGGTAGATGAGGCAGAGGACCAAATCAGTGATTTGGAAGACAAGATAGCAGAAAACATGCAATTAGAGCAGCAAAAAGAAAAAATAAATTTTTTTTTAAAAAAGAGGTTATTATGAGAAGGCTGAAAAGGGCTAATTCCAATTTAACCCTGATATTTGGAGACTAGTGACCTGAATCCATGCCAGCAAGCTCAGGGTACATTCTTGATAACCTATAATTAAGTCCTGCCTCCTTCCCAGATACTGGTCTTGCAGAACCGGTTACAGAGACCATGGGGCTGTAGACAGTGCACTGCCCCAGAGGGAGGGTTATTAACGCTGGTGCCAGGCCAGACCATCAGATATGGCCTGGAGACCCCCATCACCTGGGGGCCTTCTTGCAAGGCCTGCAAAAAGGACTGGAAGCATAATCCATATTTGCAGGACAAAGACCACAGGGAGATATAAAGGAGATATAAAGGATATATATGAGTGCATGTTCCTTCACTCAGATTTGGAAGGCTGTTCCCTGAGTCCGCTGGTGTATTAAACAGTGTCCCTCCTCTTCTTTAAGGCTGCGCTTGGTTTGTCTTTGGTCTTCTGCAACAATTATAGACATCAATGACTTATTAGTTACCCATAATGGAGAAGACTCAATCCTAACTCAATTGGGTAAAGGTCTATGAAAGCCCATACAAATTAAAATTTGAGGAGCTCAAATAAAAAGAAAAAAATGTGTGTTAAAAGAATTCATATATTAGGAAACAGAAACTTGTATCTTCTACCCAGTAGATCTGTGAATTGCCTATGTAAACATAAGGGAAAAAAAGCCATCAATTTAGTACCTAAGACCAAAATATCTTCTACATTCCTTCACTGAGTTAAAAAAAATAATAAATTAATAAATAATTTAGTTTTTAAGCCCTAATGTTATTCAGTTGCTACTGAATGAAATATCATTTAAAGAAGTAGATGATTTTATTCCATAAAACTGCAAGAGAATTTACCTGTTGTTTTAATTCAGGTAAACAGAGAGGTTAATTTCACTGATTTTTTTTAAAAAATTCCCGAGTATTTTTCTCTCTCCATTTACTGGTTCTCTTTATGAGCTGCTGCTAGTTTGGTCGAATTACACAGAGGACAATTTTATCATTTGGACACACACACAATTTTTTCAGTTATAAAGTAATATGTTATAATGTGTATAAATTCACACCATGGAAAAAATACAGGACTGAAACCTAAAACATAGCTGAGGATGATGATAATGAGGAATAGTACGATGTCTAGAATGGGTCATTCAAGCTATGCTACATAGAAAGAGCCTCACAGAAAAGATGATACTTGAAAGAGAAAGAAGCAAAGGCGGTTTGTGCATAAAGCAACACTGCCTCGGAACCTGTGAACCTGGAAATCTGCACCAGCAGCCTATTTCTTTTTATTCACTATAATTGCTGGAACTTTTAAAAAATTTTTCTCCATCTAGTTGGTTACCTTGACACTGTTGAATTTCTAGCAAGTCTAATTTGAGAGGCCTCTTTCAAAACCTCTCTCCTCTCATATCCAGAGTAAGTGAAAGAGGTTTCTCTCTTCAATAATAAAAGGTGTTAGATGCTTCAGTTGATGTTGAAGGGCTTTGTCACATCTTCTCAGCCTTCATTTGAAAGGAGAGATTCTTTTCCTGGTTTAATTTGAGTTTTCCCTGATGAGAAAGAGTTAGAAAGAAATGAGCTCTCCAGACCTTTTGATTTTTATAAATGTAGTCACTCAAGTTGAAGAGTTTGTTATTCTCAACATCTTGAAAAGAATTTTCCAGTACGCATCATGCCTCTACCACTCTCAGTTGGTTAATACAACATGTTTTTATATATAGCCTTTTTATTAACTCTCTAAACGAGGAAAGGGAAACAGCTATGTCTTTTCAAGCTGGTGGAACTTCCTTCCTCTTCCATTTTCACAACTAGTTATAAAATCACAATTCCATGGAACCACTTTTGAGAGTAGGCTCTAATAGTTTGCTAGGGACCTTTTTGAAAGTACCTGTTTTGTTTTAATCCTCACCTGAGAATATTTTTTCCGGTGATTTTTTAGAGAAGTGGAAAGTCTTTGGGGGGGGGGGGGGAGTGGAGAGAGGGAAGGAAGGAGGGAGATAGAGAGAAAGGCATCTTTGTGAGAGAGACACATCAATTGGTTGACTCCCGCATATGGGATCAAACCTGCAACCCAGGTATGTGCCCTTGACCAGGAATCGAACCAGCGACCCTATGCTGTGCAGGCTGACACTCTAACCACTGAGAAACACTGGTCAGGGCAGAAGTCATCTTTAATTCAAATGCCTAATCCTTTTCTTTGTCATTTGGAACCGGTGGCCTAAGTGATTGCACTCTCCTATCAAACTCAGTTTGAAACTTGCCCAGTGATGAAATTGTGTAAGTTAACCTATATAGTTCCAATAAAAATCTTGACCATGAATTTCAAGAGATGGCAAATATTTATTAAAGTATGATTTACTGTATCAACTACATATAATTCTCAGATAATCTTATTTATCAGGAATGGGTCATGTACTTATAATATATTCATGGGTAATAAGCCTCCTTGGAATTAGATACTAAATGAGCCCTATTTTATTGGTTTCCAGACACAATTACATTTACTTTCAAGTCATGTGTATACTTTTTTTGCAGTGCATCGACATTAAAAAATAATGAGAGTAAATTGATTGGTTCCTATTAAATTTATGTGAGGCAATGCTGAAGTTTATGAAGGGATTTCTAGGATAGCTGCACATTTGGCTATATTTATTTCCTTGATAATTGCCTTACATAGATTGATGTTTGCTATCTATTCATTTATTTTCTTTTCTTTTATGCTTTTAATAAAACACCTTTCAAAAACTTGTCTCAATCCTAAAAGATAACACCACATGAAAAGAAACAAAAGCAATTATTAAAAGGCAGAAATTATTGACTTAAGATACCAGATAAAGAGAATTAGATTTCTTCCAGCTGACTACATAATAAGTAAGCTACTTTCTGCATTCAAATTCAAATAAAGAATTCAGGCAAATTTGTTTGCATAATAAAAGCCTAAAATATCATTTTTACCTAAAATATTCAGATTATTAATGGTAAGATGTTTTATATTACATTATGCAAATAATTATACAAAGTCTGTCATTTATAATGAAACTTTAAAATTATCTTCCAGCTCACAGCTCCAGTTAAGTTATTTGAAAACAGATATTGATACTGTCTTTGCGAAGGGAAACATGGTGGCCCCTAGTTGTCAAAATATAAACATAAAAGTCAGTTGAAAGATAAGATGCTACAAAATTAGAAATAAAGTTGTTAGCTAATGAAAAGGGTAGCTTAGTAAATTGGTTTCTAAGGGACTAGTTTAAGAGATAAGGGAGATAATCCATCCATCTTTACTATAAGTGAAGTAGGGACTACCAAGATTGTTGGATGTTTAACGTATCACCTTACTGTAGTTTCTGGGGCATATGGACATGGAGGTATCTCTTGTCCTTAAAGGTCCTTTGTCTGGGTTGGCATGAATCATGGTCATTTTTCTAATGGTACCTCGATTCTATATACTTAATTCTTCAACTCCTGCTGATTTCCTGGTTCCAAAATTGTTGCTTCTCCTTGGACTACTAAGATTATTCATTTCTTGTGGTTAAGAGCACTATCTTGAACCTACTGGTTTCTTCCACATGCATTAATAACTCAGTACATATGACCCTTGTGTATTATTTATCAACATGTACAATATCTTTGAGCAATAGCTCCAAAGGATTAGTAACAGCCCTCTATGTACTGACAATCATCTCGCTATGACTTTCTTACTATTTAAAACAGGACTTGCCAACCGCTACATTTTGCATATATTCTTTTCCCAGTTGTCAATGGGAAAAAATGGATTGCTTTAAATATTTATGCCTAACTTCAACCAACTATCCTTGAGAGGTTCTTACACTGATTGGAAAACATGGTGTCCTGTGCCCGAAACTCTTCAAAGATATTTATCAGCATTCATAAGCCATCATTTGCGTGACTTTGGGATGTTAGATGCTCAGGCCAGAGAATGCTTATTTAATGATGCTTAACAACTAAAATTGTAACTAATGGGAGCTTAAATAGGTAGTGTAGTGACTGTACACCTCATTGCACTAGTAATACTTATTGATCTCACCAGGTAAAAAAACTTGGGTTTGGATCCTTGAGCTTCTAGAAAGGTCAAGAGAAAAAGAAAACCATTCAAGATTCCAGGAAGTCATCTAAGTGGACCAAATGAGCATCTCCTTTCTCACAGAAAACAGAAACCAAAACAAAGCAGAGGTAGACAAAAGGTTATGGCAAGTTTTATAGATTTGAACATGTTCCATCAGCAGGTCTTCAGATCACACACAAAATGGGCTGTCCTGATTCCTGCCCGTGAGAGAGGAACTTGGAACATGATGCCAGTGTAGGCACTGGGAGACCTCACCTTACCTACATCCCACATGTAAATCCAGCAGATAATGAACTCCACAGCATTATTTCTTTAAAAATGGTATTTTGAAGGAGCATATTTTCCTAATGAAGGAGTGTAGACTAATGCTATGAATGCTTTTCTTAAAGAGATTTTATATTATAAAAGTATAAGAAAATCAGGATAAGCATGTTAACACTATTGGCCTTTTTAGTCTTGAAACATAATCAATGGTTTTGATAACAGCAATGTCCATTTTTAAATCTTTCTTTTATTTTAATGTGTTTCATAAAGAAGATACCATTATAACATATATAACTGACTTCATATAGTTCAGTATACTATATGATATACACTGTAAATTAAGATATCACAGATATGTGTTTCATTTCAGATAAGTAATGTATTATATAGTAAAACTCAGTTAAAACTCTTATATTTCATTATTTTGTCTTCAGTTTACATTCAATATTAGTTTGTATTAGTTTCAGGTGTGAAGCAGAGTGTTTAGACAATCATATACTTTACCAAGTGCCGCCCCCCCCCCCCAATATTTCAAGTACCCACCTGGCACCATACACCAATATGACAGTATTTTTTAATTATATTCTCTATGTTGTACTTGACATCCTGGGACTATTTTGTAACTACCAACTTGTACTTCTTAATCCCTTCACTTTTTTCACCCAGTCTCCCCAGCCGACTCCACTCTCTCAACCATCAGTCTGTTCTCTGTATCTCATCATCTTTAGTAGCAAAATCAACATTAGTATCGGCATCCTCATTCATAATCAGAGTCTCACAGCCCTTCTATGAAATGAGCAAAGGGACTTCTGGGGCAAGCCTGTTGCAGCCTGAAGGGCCATCCTCTCTGACAGGGGCACTCACTACTCCAGTCACTCCAGTCGCTAAGTCCCACTCATTCTCCGCGTGCAGTGCCCTATTCCCATGGCCACTTGCAGACAAAATAGCAGGTACCGGGAAGAGTTCATTTGTGTGTCATCCTTGCAATCTCCTTGTGTACCATACCCACCAACACTCAGGATCATTCCCACGCAGCATGGAATGGGGTTGGGTGAACTATTCTAAGGGCACGTTCTAAAATAGAAGGGAGCAGAGGTAACAGCATTTCTCAAGTGACAGCATTCCACGGAAGCACTTTCTAATCCAACCAGAATCTGTGGAGGCAGGTCTACAATAAGTAACTGCTTATTCTTTCCGTATTTCTCTTTCTCCTCAGGGAAAGCGTTGGGCCTACGAGATACCATTTGTGCAGGCAATGGAAGAGGTGGCTTCAGAGCTCTCCCTAGTCTCAAAGGATCCAGGCTTCCATCTGTTAAGAATAACCAAATTCAATCCTAATTGTCCAGGTTAGACACTAAATTCACTTGGTTATTTAGAGAACTCCCTCATCAGTGCCAGTCTCACGCTAATTTCCAGTTTTATGTCACAATGTAGCATCCCCTGTTTGCAAGGGAGTTAAGGTCACAGCAGGAAACATATGACAGAATTGTCCAAGTAAGGACAACATTTTGCTCTCTTAGGAAAGGGAAGGAAAAGAGGTGCGCTGTGGTGAAGTGTTTTGCTTATGTGATAAATCAGGGGCTGAGCCAGGAAGAGGACACAAGGTTTCTAGTTCTCACCTATCACAAATGCCAAGCAGTTACACAAAAGAAAAATTTTATTGCTTATGACAGCAGCCAAGTAAAATAAAACAGAGCAAGAATCAGCGACTTACGTTTTTACCATTGCCAACACCCTTCCCACCATTGTTTTAAGCAATATCGTTTGGTATTAATCAACTCCTCAAAAGTCACCCAAATTTTTCTATAGAGCTGATTGTCTATTATCCTCTACAAACAAGTCCTTGCACAGGCCTGTCTAGGCTGGAATTAAGATCTCCTCGCCAAAATCCCGATCATGAAAGTTGTCATTGAAAAGAGCCAGCCGTGAACTCGGGCCCCTGCCAGCTCATTCGGAAGAGAATCTTTGTGTTGGCTGCTGCACTCATAAGGAAATGAGGCTGAGGGTGGAAAAAAGACCGGTTGGAATTCACATCCATGGGAAGGTTAGAATGCACAGTAAAAGACCTTTACTCCCCGACAGCTGGGATTTATCCACCTCAATAACTATGGTGGGATACTTAGTGTTTTGGTTTTTTTTCTCACTTCTCAAATTTAGAGTGTGCTGGAAAGACAGAAAATTAGACCTTGAGAAGAGCTGCTCTCTGGTTCTGCTAAACACAGATCCTTTTGTGAAATGGAGTCAGGTGGAGAGTAATTCTCCCAGCTAAAGTCAACACCACCATGATTCATCATCTTCATAAGAATGAAGCCCGTATGGCCGAGGAGAGATGAACTGTACACACAGAGGGACAGAGGGAAGACTTCCCCTGAGCCTACCTGAGCAGCAGGAACATATTTTTATACTCTTCCAAGTGGATACAAATAGACTTTCTTCTATGAATAGCTCCATTTGACTGCTAATTTGGGCATATACTTGGATTATTATAGCAACTCCTCTGTTGATCTAATGCCCTTCAGTTCAATGGAAATTCGTATCCCCAGGACAGAATATGCAGGACACAGTTAAGAGCACAGATTCTAGAGCCAGGTGGCCTGCATGCAGATCCTGCTTTACCACTTCAAACCTGTAGCCTTGGCATGTTACTCCATCCCTCTGTATCAACCACCACACAGGACTCTTTGGAGGCATAAATGAGTAACGTGTGCAAAAAGCCAGTAATTGCCCTGGCTGGCGTGGCTCAGTGGATAGAACGTCAGCCTGTGGACTGAGGGTCCTGGGTTTGATTCTAGTCAAGGGCACATGCTGGGTTGAGGGCTTGATCCCAGTGTGGTTCTCTCTCATCATTGATGTTTCTATCTCTCTCTCCCTCTCCCTTCCTTTCTGAAATCAATTGATTGATATATAGATAGATAATTAAAAATGCCTTTCCATTCAAGACCATCCTTCCTCTTCAGAAAACAAGAATTTTCAGATTATTTTAATATAATGTTTTTCACATATTAAACACTTTTTAGTAGCTATAAAAAAAAAAAGATAAGGATAGGTATAGAAAGCCGAATAAAGTTTCCTGCCCACAAACAGGTCTCATCTGGTAAGTCACATTATATTACCTCCATATTCAAGAGTGTATGAAACTATGCATCCATGTAGATAAACGGTTGGCCATGTGTGACCAGTAATCATCTTTAATTCTATTGATGCCATATGCTATTAATTTTTTTGCAGAGGGCAAGAAGGTAAAAGAAACAAAATGTTCTACATTTTTACATTGTGCAAGTTCCATCCTCAACTGAGGTGTACTACCTTCTAAAAATGCAATAGAAAGCACACCCAGGGTTTAACTTGACTTTTCCTGATATATGCAATACTGACTGATGCTATTCATTTAAGCACCTTCATGGAAGGGATGCAATCGTTTGCAAATAATCCTCTGCTCTTAAGTTATCACTGGTATATACGTCTTCACGAATTGAATAAAAAATGAAATTGGAAAAAGCTGTTCACAAATGCATTTACTCAAAACATGTCGATGAGAACAGGCTCTCCTTGGTTTAACCCTCCAGCAAACATTTATCCAGATGCACTTACCCCACCCTGTCACAGGAAGGAACTAGTAATTGTTTCTGTGTACTGATATGCGCTCATAATTAAGGCTTTGGGAATGTGGGTAAAAAGCCGCTTGGTGTATTTAATTAAAGGTAGTAGGAAATTTAAAACCAAGCAAGCATTGTCAGTAGTACTTAGTATTTAACACAAAGAAACCCAGATGCTCAGAAACGTATGCCAGAAGAAAGTAGAGACTTGCTATATTCAGAAAGGAGCATCATGCATCAAGTTTTTAAATTCCTCAAAAAGAACTGCAGAATCTTGGATTCTGAGTGAAGAGAACTACTATTTCATAAATCAACAGACTAATCAACCAAGCTAGAATAATTTGAGTACCTGCTATGAGCATAATCCTGAGATTCAATTCTTAATCTTGAAAGTAAAAAACAACAACAACAACAACAACACCAAACCACCTTGAATAGAAGAAACCATTTCTAGTTTGGGAGATGAGATTAGAGAATAAAAATAGTTAAATGATCCCTAATTGGTTGTTCAGTGGTTAGAGCATGAGCCAGCAGAACTGAAGGGTCAGGGTTTGATTCCAGTCAAGGGCGTGCATGTACCTCGGTTACAGGCTCAATCTCTGGCCCTAGTAGGGGTTCCTGTGGAAGTCTCTCTGTCTCTCTCCCCTGCCCTTCCACTCTCTGTGGAAATTAATGGAGAAAATATCCTCTAGTGAGGATTAACAACAAAAAACTTTTTTAAATAGTTAAGTGAAAGTAAAAGTATATAAAACAACATACTAGAATTAGATACTAACTTCAAAGTATAATAAGAATTCAGAAAAGAACAGCAAAATTAGAAGCAGAGTCATCCAGGAATGCTTCATCAGTCAGCACAGGGCAAGGCTTAGAGAATGGGAATCAACTTGAAAGAGCTCCCAGTGACAATACCTCGAACAATTTGAGAATAATTAATAATAAGAATAATAGATTATAACCCATACAACAAAACAGGAATCACTGAAACTGTACTAATTCAAATAAGTAATTTAAAAATAAATTCATGGGAGAGAAGAAACAGCTTTTTAATGGTAAAATTGATAAATGACAGAAATTGAAATTTATAATGTTGCAAACACTCCAGTAGTAACTGTTTCAAGCAAGAATCATTTTTGGAGTGTAAAACTAGTGTACGAAAGCATAAGGAAAAAAGATATTTGCCAAATCTCAAAATAACTCCCCACCAAGTACTTACAGCACAAAAAGAGAAACAGTAACTCCATTTAACTGGATAGTATCCTCTCAAACTTCATTCTTCCTGACCTCAGAATGTGGCCTTACTTGGAAATGGGGTCATTGCAGGGAAATTAGGGAAATTAACACTGGAGAAGGGTGGGCCCTTACCCAGTATGCTGGTGTCCTTATAAGAAAAAGACTTGGAGATGCACACAGAGTGACTGCCATGTGCCCAAAGCCAAAACATGCCTGGGGCTGCAGAAATCTTGACAAGGCCAGAAAAGACCCTTTCCTAGATGCTTCCATGGGAGCATGACCCTAAGAAAACCTTGATTTCCGATTTCTAGCCTCCAGAACTGTGAAATAATACATATCTTGTTTTAAGATACCTGGGCTGTGGTACTTTGTTCTGGCAGCCTTAGGAAACGAATCCAGTAACTTAATAGTGGAAAACGTGGCAGACGCCACTTTAACTGATCAAAGTGAACATCATTAATACCAAGACACAACAACATGGACTCACTGATGTGATGAAGGAAAGAGGGCACAGTTTTACTTTTGCGATACTCCTGACAGAAATGCATAACATCAATAAGAAAATATTAGATAATTTCAAATTAAGAAACATTCGATGACATAATGGGCCATTACTCTTTAGAAGTGTTAAAGTTGTGAAAGACAAAGAAAGACTGAGATATGAGAAACTGTCTCAGATTGGAGTCATGAAAACTAAATGAAATGGATTTGGGGCCAGAAAAAAAAAAAAAGACATTAATACAGACTATTGGCAAAATTTGAATAATGTAATTAGAATAGTTTATTTCCTGGTCAGGATCATTGTACCGTGATTACATAACATGTTATATCATCAGGGAAAACTGGGGGAAGGGTATTCTGGAACTCAGTGTACTATTTTTGCAACTTAAAGTCTGAAAGTATTGCAAAACAAAATTATTTTAAATAAAATTGCGAATAAAACCTGAGGGTGGGGTGAATGATAGGTTAGGCAAGATAGATAAGGGAAGGGATCTCTTGAGACATAAGGGGCAGGTCCTAGCAAAGGCAAGAGATGGAGGGACGGGGTCTGTGTTGCAAGGAGCAGGAGGATGCATTGGAACTCGCATGAGATGCTGCTGGATTAGGGAAATCAGACGGGAATGGCACATTGATACAGAATGGAATCTGCGCAGGGTTTTGAGAAAAAGAATGATGTGATGAAAGCATTGGAAAATGTCAATTTGTCTGGCAGAAAAATGCAGGATGGGTTCTGCTTGTATAGACTCATCCTGTCAAATGAATCTAATCCTCTGTAAGATGGCAGCCAACTGAGGAGTGTGAAGGAAGTGTTTGACAATATTTGTGTCTCTATCTTGGTTGCTTTCTCTCTGGTGTTCTCATTCCTTCTTCCTTAGAGGACAGTTAAGGTTTAGGATGGAGGTTGATATCAACATTAGAAGAATTGTCAGAAAAACTAATAGGAAAATACAGGTGACTAGTACTAAGGAAACAAACATAGATAATCCAAACACAAAATAAAGAAATGGTGTGGGCTCAACTAAAGGAAGATCCTAAGGTCAGAGGATCACAGTGTAGGTGGTAACAATGATTCAAATTCTTAGAGAATTAGGAGGAGGAGGAGGAGGAGGAGGAGGAGGAGGAGGAGTAAAACCATTCTCTTTCTCTGCAAAGGGTTGGTCTAATTCCATCTAGATTATGTTTCGAGGTCTAGGCCACAGAGTAAAGATGAATATAAAGAACGAAAGGAGGAATAAAAGAGGCACCTGGTCAAGAATTTAGAGGGTTCAGAAATAAGCGTAGGTAACAAAAGGTCCTAAGATAGTGCAAGTTGAAAAGATTAGTGGAAAAATGAATTAAAAATGGACTCCATCATAATAAAAGCTTACTAATTACATTATTTGATAGTTAAACGTATCAGATAATGTTTATTGAATTTATTGGGGTGACATTGATTAATAAATTTATATAGGCTTTAGGTGTATAATTCCATAATAAAATTTTTAAAAGCTCATTAATTCCAGCTCAGCTACTGAAAATGACAATCACTTGCCACAATTTAGGTTGAAATTTACCTTTCACTACCTCAAAAAAATACTTTGTTAAGCAGATTAATGATATAAACTAAAGGCACCTTTTAAAAAACTTTTGTTATAGCAAGTAAGATTCAAACACTACTGTTGACCCAAAGCTAAGCTTTTCTTTATTATTAAAGACTAGAAGCCCGGTGCATGAAATTCGTGCACGGAGAGGGGGTTGTCCCTCAGCCAAGCCTGTACCCTCTCCAATCTGGGACCCCTGGAGGGCAGTCGGACATCCCTCTCACAATCCAGGACTGCTGGCTCCCAACTGCTTGCCTGCCTGCCTTCCTGATTGCCCCTAACCGCTTCTGCCTGCCAACCTGATCACCCCCTAACCACTCTGCTGCCAACCTAGTTGATGCTTAACTGCTCCCCTGCCAGCCTGTTTGCCCCCAACTTCCCTCCTCTGCCGGCCTGGTCACCCCTAACTGCCCTCTCTTGCAGTGTTGATCACCTCCAACTGTCCTCCCTTGCAAGCCTGGTTCCTCTCAACTGCCCTCCTTTGCAGGCCTGGTCCCTCTCAACTGCCCTCCCTTGCAGGCCGGGTACCTCCCAACTGCCCTCTCCTGCTGGCCATCTTGTAGTGGCCATCTTGTGTCCACATGGGGGCAGGATCTTTGACCACATGGGGGCAGACATATTGTGTGTTGGAGTGATGGTCAATCTGCATATTACTCTTTTATTAGATAGGATAGAGGCCAGGTGCAGGAGTGGGGGCCAGCTGGTTTGCCCTGAAGGTTGTCCCAGATCAGGGTGGGGGTTCCCTTGGGGCATGGGGCAGCCTGAGCGAGGGGCCTGTGGTGGTTTGCAGGCTGGCCACGCCCCCTGGCAACCCAAGCGGAGGCCCTGGTATCTGGAATTTATTTTCCTTCTACAATTGAAACTTTGTAGCCTGGAGCGGAGCCAAGCCTGCTGCTCCCTCCACGGCCGGCAGCCATTTCTGTTGCAGTTAATTCACCTTCTATAATTGAAACTTTGTAGCCTTAAGCAGAGGCTGGGCCCAGACAGGGCGTGCAGAAAGCTTTGCTTCCCCTGTTGCTGCCGGCAATCCTGGCTTGCTCTCTCAAGCTCCGTTCTGCTGCCATTTCCGTTTGAATTTGTTTACCTTCTATAATTGAAACATTGTAGCTTGAGTGGAGGCTTAGGCCTGCAACAGCTCGCGGAAAGTTTGGCTTGCTCTGTTACCTGGGAAACCTTGCTCTCTGTGGCTGTAGCCATCTTGGTTGGGTTAATTTGCATACTTGCTCTGATTGGCTTGTGGGCGTGGCTTGTGGGCGTGGCTTTGTGGATGTGTTGATGGTATGGTCAATTTGCATATTACCTTTTTATTAGGTAGGATGTTTATCTTGAGGTTTAAATTTCATTGTTTAAAATCTCAACTTTTTCTTTGTCCCTATTGCCAGTCCCTAGAGAACTCAAAATGATGAAGAAATAAAACCATTGTGAACCAACTTAAACTTTTATTTTCTCTCTCTCTCTCTCTCTCTCTCTCTCTCTCTCTCTCATTCATCTGCTTCTATAAAGTCTGCTTGTTATATGTTAAGCATAGCTATCTCAACATGCAAATATACATTGAAATTTGTGAGGGGATGGGAAGGTGGCCAAGTCCTTGGGCATCTGTATGAGAAGCAAGTGACCTGTACTTTCTAAGAAATAGGAGAAAATATTTCTCACACACAAGTAATAACTGAGGTCCCAGGGAGGTCTTCCAGAAATGAGAGCAGAAAAGATGAAAGAAAGAAAACCTAGAACACTGAAGACAAATGGCTCTACCCAAAATTATATACCAAACTATAGAGAATTATACTACCAGGGGGAAAAAAAAAGTCAATTGCAAGAGGCTTTTGTCTTCTTCTTTCTCCTTTATCCCAATTTAGCAAAATCCTTCCCTCCTCTCCCCAAAATGAGCCACTGCCCACAGACAGCTCTTTTAGCCTCCCAGACTCCCCTGAGCCTTCTCACTTTATATACTTCCATGGGGAAGACAGTAAGTCATTCCAGCTGGGCCCCGCCCTACTTTCCTGTGGCCCAGCTCCCTCACAGTCCCCTCACAAGGGCTGTGACTGTGTGACTAGCACTGGTGTGTGCAGTTCCTGCAAATCCAAACAGACCACCCCCTGTACTCTCCTCCAGATCTTCAAAAGCACAAGCAAGTGCAATTTATAAAATCAAGATGCCTTAAAACAATTCCATTGTAGACTGGAAGCCTGTAGTCTGTCTCCTTTTCCCCATGAGCCCTACAGGAGAAAACTCAAGTTTGTTCAAAACTAACGCTTGCTGCTCTGTGGGAGCTCTGACTCCGCTCTTTTGTCTCTGCTCCCTTGTATGCATATATTTGGAAGTCTTGGTGATAATGAAGCTCAAGAGAAGTCATAGGTTATTCTTGGCTTTCGCTGTTAGAGGGCAACAGGTTTGCTGACAAGGGGTCTTTGTAACTGGGTGTGTTTAGGAATCACCTAAGCACCTAGTTTTATGAAGTGCATGCTTTCCCAGCATGAGAATGAATCTCAAGACGTTCTGCCAGGGAGAAATAAATACTAGCAATAACAACAACAAACAAGTAAAAACTGCAGTGGCGAGGCTACCATCACATCCTACTCTTCTCAAATTCCTAATCCAACAACCTCCAAAGCTCTCAGGAAAACTAGTTATTGGAATGTTTTAAGAAGTCAAGGAAGCTGACTCTACTTCTAACCAATGGGTAATTCTATTGCCTAATGCCTAAATTGGATGAGACATGATTGATAAATTTTGGAAAATTAATATTAATATATGTATTACATAGAAATTTTTTTAGTTGTGATAGACATTCGACCCAAACTGGCCCAGTTCCAAGAGATAAAGGGGAATGGGGAGAAAAGCATGTTAGAAATAGGGAGAAATGTACTGCCTCATGTAAATGATAAACCCTTACATTTGCTGCTATTGGATATTGCCATAGCATATCAAATGGTCTACTCTGTCCCTCGGATCCACCTTGTTTGTGACTTTATTCTCACACAGATTTTTCTCAAATAGTAGCAAAAATGGCCTTTTCGATTTCCAGATTTATATCATCTTACCTTAGCAATCATTAAAGAAAAAGTGCATCTCTTCCCATACACTTCTAGCAAAAATACCCAAGTTTAAAACTCAATGGAAAACACATACGTACATGCATGTAACACACATGGACAAACTACTGCCACCATCAAAACACACATGTTCACATTTATATCACATTTACAAGGGTGGCATGCTCTATCCAAAATTGAGGGATAATCTATAAAATAAGTTACTTATACTCTTCAAAAATGTGAATTTCATGAAGAACAAAATAAGGCTGGGGAATTGCTTTAGATTAAAGGAGACTAAAATCAGATGACAACAAAATGCAATACATAATCTTGAATTACACCCCAGACTGAAAAGAAAAAAAAATTCTCTAAAGGACCTTAATAATATAATTGGCAAAATTTGAATATATACTATAGATTGAATAGCAATACTGCATTAAAGTTTGTTTAAAAAATTCTGATTTTGATCATTGTGTTGAGATTATATAAGAGCTAATCTTTGTTTTTAGTAAATAAAGACGATTATTTAGGAAAGAAGAGATGTGATATTTGCAACTTATTTTCAAATGGATTAGAAAAGATATTTAGAGAGACAATATGAGAAATCAAATGGTGCGAAATGTTAACAACTGATTGATCTAAATACAGGATATATGAGAATTTGTGTACTATTTCTGCAAATTTTAATTAAATTAAAATAAAAAACAAATAAACTTAGAGGCATAAACTCTACAAAGCTAACTATGCAGATCTTAGAAAATTTACAATAATTCAAAATAAGTTTACTGATATGAGGCAAATTTTTCCACTTGTAATATGTAATATGAATAAACTATGAATGATCAAGAAGCTATAAAGCAGCCAAGTTTACTAGCAGGCCATTTATTTTTATGGAATATGTACTTTTGTTTCTACAAATACATAATAGAGCTTTGAATTCAATTATCTTAAGCCTAGTGGCTGTTTAAATCTTAAAACCTGTACAGGCTTTCAAAGTATTTTTAGTGTTAATCTCTTACATTAAAATAGTTTTGATAAGCAACCTGGAATATTTCCCCCACAATATGATGCTTTCAGGTATTCAAATATTTTATTTATTGACTTAAACATATTTGAGGCTACTAGTCTTTTATCTTCACTTCCTAGAAATCCAACAAACAAACAAAAAAAACTGTGGCACAGTCTCTGTGAATGAAATAGCCCAACTTGTTAGCACACTAGGCTCTCAAGACAATAGCCTAATAGCAGAGGAGGAGCCAATAAGCCAGCTAGAGACCAAAGCATACTTTCAGAACTCTCCTTGCTTTCTTGGCCCTGGTCATTGGCTGGGGTGGCGTAACTCCCACTCACATTTATTAGCTTTTCTGTTCATTGCCTTTGTTCTTTGTTCATAGTTTTACAACTAAATTTAAATCTCACTGAAGGGCTGTGTAAGTCTACCAGAGCCTCCTCTTTTCCTCACCCAGGAAGATCAGAGACTAAATACTGCCCTTTAAATTAATCTTGGAAACTATGTTGACGAAACTTTTTTTCTTTAATTCTCCTTAATCCATACATGCACTAGCCATCTGTTAATGACATCGTTATCGTGCAAAATAGATTGGAACTTTAATGCCTGCTTCCCTAATATCAATTACCTTCTCAGGCCCTACAACAGCTTAAAACATCCGATTACTCATTTTGGTTTTATTTCCTAGAAAAATGCTTACGTTTGGTGCCTAATCATATATTAGAGAGGAATCAGATGAACTGGGATGGTGTAGGGTAGCACAGATTGGGATGAAAGTAAATGTGACTGAAGGAGAATGAACGAAATAGAATGGAATTTATGTCTCAGGGAAAGACAAAAGGGGGCTGTACGCAGCCAATTAAGCATGATGGCATGTGTGACCTCAAGCTCTGTAGCATTTCTGTTAAATAAACCTCAACATTGCGAAGAAATCCCCTCTTCACCAGTTTATACCATATAAAAACAACCCAACTTCCCTAAAGCTTCAACTTAGCAAATACAAAGGTTTGTTTTAGAAAGGTTAATTTTGGATTTGACTGACAGGCAAATTGAATTTTGTGGGAAGATGTGGGTCAGAGAGGGCAGTTATAGTAAAAGAAGAAGATGCTGTAAATAAATAAATAAATAAAAGTATGTCAAAAAGATCACTGATTTTATCTGAGCAAGAAGGAATTGTGTTGGAAGGAGAGAAGCAGCAGCTTGGAGTAGGATGTTTTCTTAAGCAACGCTAAGAGCAATTCACAAACACTGGCTTAGGAGCTGGTGTCTGCAAGAGTAAAATTTTCATCTGCTATCACAAGGTTAAACCTGGAACACAAAGAGAAAGGGGTAAGATTCCACAGAGATGGAAGAGAACCCAGATGATAAATGTAGGGAACCAGATGGATATACTAGGATTTATCAAATTGGATTCAGTAGGTCTCTCTGAATTGATATGTTATCTATCTGGACATATTTGAACAGCCAGTTCTCTTATATTTAAATACAGTGCTTTTACTCTCTAAATGGATTCTTAAGAATAAGATGGATTCAGGAGCTTCAGTCAAGAAGGGACTCTTAGAAGGGATAGACTCTAACATCCAAAGAAAGGAGAGGGAAAGGCTACCGCACCACTGCTATGATTTACAAAAATCCTCACATCTGTACACCACTTTATAGAATGAAAGTTTCTTTAGTAGGATTGAACCTCACAAAATCGCTTGGGTCAATCTGGCAAATAGCCCCAGATTTTGACGCTGTTTGTAACAAAAGAAGAAATGACACAGCTTGACTCATGATTGGGGTTATTGAGAATTAGATGGTAGGTTTTCTGACACTGTAGTTCCTGATCCCATGTGTCACAGCTATTGACCGATACTAGAGATAACCCTCTAACCCCTCCTGTTCATTACTATAATCATCTTAATAATTCCAATAGCTACACTACTGAGCACTGATGACCTCGAAGTTGCTGTAACAAGACCTTCCTATAGCCTCATGTAATCCAATGAGTCAACCATTAGCATTCTCATTAAGAGAAAACTCAGGGAGCTTCTAGTCCCCAATGCTAATAAGCTACAAACCTAAAATTGGAATCCTGGTCAGTTTGGTTTCAAAGGCAATATTCTTACCACTATTATACTGTGCTTAACCAGTTTATATCATTTAATTCCCCACCCAATATGGCTTGTAGGCTGAACTGCCATCCATGACAATATAGGTAGTTGTACTTTACATTGAAGAGGTTCCTTTATTACAATATAAGTGGTAAAACTGTATTATTTTGATCAACCACCAAGAGTGAACATATACCTATTGTACTGAACTAAGACCAAAAAAAAAAAAAAAAAAAAAAAAGGAGTGTAGTCACAAAGCCAAGGAATAATGTTGAGTCAATACCAAAAAAAATATTGAGGTAATGCCCTGCCTATGTCATCACTGCATTAACCGTTTTTTTTTGTTTGTTTTGTTTTGTTTTGTTTTGTTTTTACTGCAATCACCTAGTGCTCTTTGCAGCTCCCCACAAAAATCACTTAGGTTTAGTTGCTCCACAAAATGAAGTCATTTATTTGGGAATCATACGGTACTGCTTTTACATAATCCACAAAAATATATTATTTGTCCTTCCTTCCTCACAGTAAATATGTCCCCAAAATATAATGAAGTAAACCAGATTAATGTTACTTATTATCAAAGGTTAGTATGATGGGCTGCATCGTTTCCTGTCCCCCACCCCACCTGCCCGAAATCATACACTGAAGTCCTAAGCACAGTTCCTCACAATGTGAGCATATTTGGAGACAGAATCTTTAAAGTGGTCATTAAACTAAAAGAGTCATTAGGGTGAGCTCTAAAACAGTATGACTGGTGTCCTTATAAGACAAATTTGGACACAAGCATGTGCAGAGGTAAGGCCATGTAGAGCTACAGGGATAAGATAGTCATCTCCAGGCCAAGAAGAAAAAGGCCTGAATCAAGGCCTCAGAAGGAACCAACCCTACCAACACCTTGATCTCAGACTTCTAGCCTCCAGAACTGTGAGAAAATCAGTACCTGTTGTGTGAAGCCCAGTCTATGATACTTGGTTGTGGCAGCCCTAACAAACTAACACAGTCAGAAAGCAATATTATCACTGCATTGGAAGCACCAGCTAAATATTTACAAATAATAATATTAACAACAACAAAGAAACTATCATCTACAAAATGCCTATTGTGTGCAGCAACCAGGCCAGGAAATTCACATGCATTATTTATAGTCCTGGTAACATTTGTATTTCAGAGAGGTGTTACCATCCCCATGTTACTGATGAAAAAAACAACTAGAACTTAAGGAAGACCAGTAACTTGCTATGTTCCCACTGCTTCTATAAGAAAGAGCAGGGTAGTGAGATTGCAAGTTAGATTTGTGATATGAGCCTCTTCCAATGAATCCGAATATCTGAATCTAACCCTTATTATGTCACTGATGTACAATCAAGGGTTATCATTTAATTTCTCCATGATGTAGTTTTTCCATTTGTAAAAATAAAAAAATCTTACCTATGGAAACAGAAATATACTACAGGACTAGAAAAGGGCAACTTTCAAAATAGATTGAAAAGAAATGTTGATAAATCTAAAAAAAAAATTAGGTGAACCTAATTATTCAAGCCACTGTTATAGCTGCATGGCAATGACAAAGTGGCTTTTACATGTTATGTTTTGTCAGTGTTCTTAGCATCACATCTTCCTCTTTCACTGTAAGCAACGGCCATCTGTGTTCGATCTCTCCAGGCAAAATCAACCTAATCAGCCAACAACAGGGAGCTCACAAATGCACAGGGGCTCATTATTCACCACTTCTGAGGAGCAGCTACCATGGTCCTAGTGATTAAACATTTAGTGCCACTAATACAGGCAACAAAGAAAATACCATACTTCTTAAAAGCCACGGGAAGCATACTGAAGGCAGCCAGTCAATCACATGAGTAACAGGCTCTCACTACCTAGTAAAGATGCTAACATATAAAATGTGCCCCACGCGCTCTGTTCCTAATAGACATTATTTGGGAAATTCTTGTTTGAAATTTAGAACTAGCTTAAAGCAAAACTCACCACCAAGGGGGGGGGGGGGGGGGGAAGGTAGAGATATTATTAACAGTTTGCTTTATCACCAACTATAGGTGAACTTGATATATTGCCTGAGGCATTGCAGTATTAGGGAAAATGGGAGCTGTCCCCTTTTAAAGTATAGGATAGCGCCTGGCAGTGTGGCTCAGCAGTTGAGTTGGATCCAGGAACCAAGAGGTCACTGTTTCAATTCCTGGCCAGGACACATACCCGGGTTGCAGGTTATGATCCCCAGTAGGAGGTGTGCAGGAGGCAGCTGATCAATGATGTTTCTCTCTCATTGATGTTTCTATCTATTCTTCTCCCTCCCTCTCTCTAAAAATCAATAAAAACATACCTTTAAAAAAGCATAGGATAAGCATGCTATGACAAGACAAAGTAACCTGCCTCCACTCACTGCTCCTCCCTCCCCCATAAAAAACCTAATGTATTAATGCACTGGCCTCTAGATGTTTCTAAACTAGACTCCTGCATAAATGTAACAAGATATAGCTAATGCAGGCCATTTCAAGCTTATGTATGCAATGGTGGCTTCACATATCCCAATTTGAGCTCTTCCTATTCCAGCAAGGGCAGCCTGACCCAGATACTGAAAAACTCAAAATATGTTGAATTTGTAGATTCTAAGTTAGGTGCATATGCTCAAGTCAAGCTGGCTTGCTAGACATTGGTCCTTCATACTTAGGGGTTAGGCCACAACTAGATGGAATCACGTAGTAGTTGTGAGGGTACACTGACTGTGCCACATGATAGAACTCACTATGTGTCCTCAGGCTGTACAAAGATTTTAGCTTTAACTGCTGTGTCCACTTGCTACTCTTTGTCACACCTTTGACTTTAAACTAGCTCCATCTTTTGACAAGGAAGTGTTAGTCCAAATATTCGTAGCTGCAGGGAACTCCATTCTGTACCTCCATAGAAGCATACTGCTCTCATCAGCTCTGGGATATCTCCTCTCTGCTCATAGCCTGTGTTCCTCTCTTGACTATCAATGTCATTCTTTGCCTTTTACTACTTATTCTTAGAAGTCTCAGGCATCCAGGTCCAACAAGGGACTCTGCACAAGTGCACAGTAACATAAGCATGGGACTTGAGGTCAAGCGCCCACCATTCACTGATTCCTTGGACACATTTCCCTTCAACAGCCACACTGAATCGGGCCATGTTACCAGCACTGACTTAATCTCAGCCATCCCAGGCTTCACACCTTCTGATGTCAGAGCCTGATTCCTCCAGATTTCATTCAATCCTGCTAAAGGGACTATTTCTTTTTTCCTGACCCTAAACATTCCCATTTTTTTTTTTTTAGAGACAAGGAATAGCTATCATTCAGCTAAGACAACTGCACTTTTAAAATTTAATGGATGTCTCTTCTACAATTTCTCCCAAGACTGAATCATTGGTCCACCATCTCCCTGAAGGTCACATAGGGGAATGATTCTGAGTTCATACATCTGTCATCTGGGCCTGAGAGTCTTTGTTTCTAACACCCAAAGTTCCAATGGAGCAGGAAGTGATTTGAAATATGATTCCACTGACTCAGTAGCCATATATATTTTTTTATCACATTACAGTTCATTCTGAAATAAAAACCCTAGCCTTGCTCATTGACAGAATTAGACAATCATCAAGCAAACTTTATAATTTTTATGTATATAAAAGAAACAGTTGAATGAATTAGTTTATGGCAGCACCATTAAATGTGCATTTGTTAAATACTGCCTAGAAATCCACCTTTAAAAAAAAAAAAGTGAAGACTGCAGGGAAAGAAACTTTTTCATTTAAGGATCTTAAAATTACATCTCCAAGCAAGCCTGAAGAAACTAGTTATTTTTTTTAAGTGTCATCTGGCATTCTCTTTATTGCTATACCTTTGTAGGTCAGGACACTATAAAGTATTTCAGAGGAAAACCACCTGATGACAAAGATATAAAAGTCAAAATGTTAAAAGGACACAGCTATTTAACTTGTGTGTTGGCCTACAAGCAACATATAATGGTAAACGGTCCTTTGCTTTGAGAATTAAACAAATTACCTACAAGCTAGCCTCAGATTTCCTTTTCTGTGCTGTGAAGTGAAGGTGTTTAAGTACAAATAATGCCCTACAGTCAGAATGAAAATCCCATACCCCTTCAAGGAAGAAGTTTCTCTACTGGTTTTTTAAATTGTTTTGAGTTGCTTTTGCAAATGGAGCCTGCTTTGTGCCACTGAAACAGAAGCCCTGTTTCAGAAACAGATAGTAAAAAAAAAATATATTTAATATGAGCATTGCTTGGGTTGACTTGGTTTAGCCCCCGGGTCCAGCTTCGGACTTGAATAGAGTCTGTGTGGCTGGTTTCCATGGTCTGCTGCATCATCATATAGCAAAACCGAATTGTTTTGACGAAAGCTGGTGAATAGGCTATGTTTGGACAGACTGGGTCTGTTTTTAGCCATTAAAGGGGGCTATTAAAACTGCTGAGCTGTCATTAGAGCACATTGTGAGATGCCCAAGACAAAGCAGCAAGAAGTAAATTGGCTTTTTGCATCCAGAGGCCCCGAGTCTGGGAGGACATTACATTCTCAGGCAACCTCCAGTTAATGGTGCAGAGTGGGAACCAACACTTACACCAGGTATGTGAGAAAGGAACTTGGCTTTCTGAATGAGACTCTGGCTTGAAAGAAAGAAAGAAAAAGAGAAACACAGCTTAAAGCTTCAAGTGCTGGTCAGCAAATGGGGCACTGTTCTCTGGGTTCTCCCCTGCATTACAGCAAAAACCTCATTAATTTGGAATAATTGGGAGAAGGAGAGTGTTAGGCTTTCCAAGGTAAAATAAGGAATTATACAATATTTTTGGAATGCTGCCACTGTATTACTTTATAGCCCTGGGCTAACAATCCTTATTAACCAAAGAGCCTACTTAATGTCCTAGTCCAAAAGAGCAGTCTGTAATTAGCACACATTGTGGGTATGCAAATAGAATGCTTCAGCTTTTTAAAGATTTCTTCAGTGGGATAAACATCCTCTTGAATTCTCTTTACACTATTGATTTCAGTGATGAAGCCAATTAAAATATCATAATAAAACATGTCACAAGATAAACTTTAGCTCCGCCTCCATTTGAATAATCCCAAATTCTGAATTATAAATTACTCCGGCCAGGTAAGTAAAATTATATTGTGTATTGAAGTAGAAGAGACCTTTATGACTGCTGAATTTCAGGAAAACACATACACACACACACACACACACACACACACACACACACACACACACACACACAATGCGTCCCTCCTCTTGGGTCCCTTTCTTTCCCTCCTTCTCAGGAACCTGAGCTTATAGCATTGTTATATCCTTCGTCTTCACCTCGCCACCTCTACAGGTTCCTTCTTATCCATATTTGAACATACTTTAGTCTTTCCTACCTTAATGTTAAATCTCTACAATTCATGCCCACTCAAGTCATCACCTTACCTCTTTTCTCTTTCTCAAAGCCAGAGTCCCAGTGGCTCTCTACTCTCACAGTCCACACCCATTCACTCCCTGGCCCACTGAAATTTCACTTCCTCCCCCCACAATCTGCTGAAGCCACTCTGTCTAATAGGGATTCCTGACATTCAGTCTTTATTTTCTTTGACCATTCTTCTTGTGCTGGAAATGACCTTCAAGATAATGCTAAGTAGGAACTGGAATGATAAGCGTTCTTAGAGTGTTCCCAACTGAGAAGATAATACTTCTATTTTTTCACCATTCAAATAATGTTAAGCTAGACATTATTGGAAGCTACCTTTTATCAGGTTAAAGAAGTTCTATTCTGTTTTCAGGTAGTTAAGACATTTTTAAAATAATAAGAATTAAATTTTAGCAAATAATCTTTCCAGCATCTAAAATGGCAGTTTTAATAAATATATCAATTCTGACAGGTAGGAGCCCAACTCCTCAGATAACTAACACCTAATTAGTTAGTTCCTTCATAAGACATTAATAAGCTATTTTGTTAGTCTGACTGCTCATGGGAGATAAAGTACATATAAGGCTAGTGTTGCTCCCCATTTGGCTCAGTGGATAGAGAGTTGGCCTGCAGACTGAAGGGTCCCAGGTTCGATTCCAGTCAAGGGCATGTAGCTTGGTTGCGGGCACATCCCCAGTAGGGGGTGTGCAGGAGGCAGCTGACTGATGTTTCTCTCTCACCAATGTTTCTAATTCTCTATCCCTTTCTATAAAAATCAATAAAATATATTTAAAAAAAAGACTAGTGTATCCCACAGTTATTCTTATACTTCACTTTGCTATAAAATGAGACTTTCAATCCAAGACAATACTGTGTGTGACACCTGTTGATAAATCAGGCATTCTATAAACACTCTGAGCAGGAAATCCCAACTCACACCCAAAATATCTACAGAGCCTCCCCTCCCCTTCACAAATGTCAGAGATCTGATACAATGTATTGGCCTCTTGGTTAGGGTTGACAAATAAAATATGACCCTAACTTAAATTTGAATTTCAGATAAACAATGAATAAGTTTTGGGTATAAGTATGTCCCAAATATTGCACAGGGCATATTAATACTAAAAAAAAAAAACTTTTTATGCATCTAAAATTTTAATTTAACTGGGAGTTTGGTATTTTTATTTGCTAAACCTGGCAACCCTACTTCAGGTAGCATTTGATCTAACCAAAGAATGGCTCCAGACCAAGGACGCAGTATCTATCTCTGCTGTTGGCCGGTGGCACATTCAGCAGTGGCAATAACTATGTCCCATCCTTGTGTACATGAATAGCTGTCATTTTTGCCATCATGGCCACTGTCTATGAGCTCATTGTGATCCAGGAGCAACTGACGAGAGGTGCTGGACCACATCCATAGGATGAGTCACCCTGCCACTTGGTCTCTGAGAGCACCCTCTAAGATTCATACACAATCCAATTAGCTCATCTTCATGCTGCTTTTCCAGAATTCCAACAAGCTGGACAAACTTTTTGCCAGTGTCCAAGATTTCAGTATATGCTCATGTCTCCAGCCAGACCAATAGTATTGTTCACATCCACCTAATACGGGATTTTCCTTCACACTGTCCTTACAGAGTGGAACTGTAATGCAAAATAGTGGGTCTCAAGTCTAGCTCACTCTAAGGGTGACCCATTCTCAGTCCCTTCCCCTTGGAACTCATATGTAGAGTGAATGTACGCTGAACTTCCTCAGGATCAAGTTACATATTTGATGCCCTAGCCATGAGGCTCTTTTCTCTTTTAAACTTGGCTTTTTTTATATATATCTAGATAATTTAGTGCTTTTTCCGTAATAAAGTACTCAACATTACCTCAATCTACCCTGTTGCCTAAACTGGAAAGATGGTAATATATTTGGAAGTAAATAAATATGGCATGTAAAAACTCATGAATGTTACATGAAAATAAAGTTGGAGAGAATCCTCTATTTTATGTTTTACATGTTGCCATGACCTGTACTGAGAAGCAAGGGACCCCACCATTCTGCATAGGTTAAGATTCTCCATGTCTGATAGTTTTACCATAAACATCTTTGCCACAGGCACATATGCCACAAACATTTTTGCTGCATAACTAATTGGCTGCAAGGCAATTTTGGTATAAAAACAAAATAACTGGTTGACAATTTAATTTACAATTGGCAGACAATGTATTTTGTCTATTTGATTTCATTTTTCCATTGACAAAGTTCTCACAGTACTCCCATGTTTATATTAAATAAATCTTAGCCCTCAAAAGGGTCTATACAGTGATGAGTAGGCGTAGTAGTATTAAAATAGTGGATAATAACAACTACAGACAGAGCCAGATTGCATACATATTAGAAAATGATAATGTATCAGTGTGCAAACCCTTCAGTAAGCACAGTCATCCCTCCCTCCCAACAAAACCAAAAGTTTACCAAGCTATGGCAAATACAAAATATGAGGCTACTAACTCATAACAGTTTTCAAGAGCATTAATGATCAATCCTTTATTTGGAAACTAATACCTGTCTTAACAAATAAATTTTAGCAACATAAGAAAGTGTGATTCTGAACATGGAGACAAATCAACAAGCAAAAAATGTGTAATATAATGAATGATAGACCTCAAATTTAATGAATTTTCACTTTTTTACAATAAAGTCTTATTAATTTTCATGTTTCACTGTGTCCCTTTTAATATTTCTTTCATTTTTTTATGGTGAAATTGCCTTACAGCCAATTAGTTATGCAGAAACAATGCTGTGGCAAAAATGCTTGCTGCAAAGATGTTTACAATGAAATTTCCTAGCAACAAGATTCTTATTAGAAATGAAGAATCTCAAGCCAGCCAGACCTATTCAGCAGACTCTGTATTTCAACAAGATCCCATGGTGATAAACATGCACATTAAAGTTTGAAAACCACTGGAAGAAAATAGTGATGCTTATATGCCTTTGTGATCTTGAAGAATCTTAAACGATATAAAATAAGAAAATTCTTTAGTAGAGGATCTTATCATTTCATTGCTTTCTTGCCAAAATGACATATTGATTTGTTAACTATGAAATAAGCTCCTAATCACTGATGGTATTAACATCAAAGTTTGTTAGTTTAATCTAAAGATCATATTCTGTGAAATATTAGTAAAGTTAGGGTCTGTCATTGGTAGACTTTGCTCTTTATTAATAATCTATTTGTTAATTTTACACTCAGCCAGTGGACACATATGGTAACAGTTGTCAAAAATAGTATTTTGGCTGGGAGAAATGCTAAACTTCAATAACTTTAATAGTTGTTGGTTTCACTGAAGAGTACTTTGGTCCCCGGTTTCTCAGAGATTAAGAAGACTTCATACTAAATTCTAGTTTAGGAATGTGTTGTAGCTTTGGCTCTTAGGAAGCCTGGCTACTTGCCAGAAGGAGAAAGAAGCCGAAACCGGTTTGGCTCAGTGGATAGAGCATCGGCCTGCGGACTGAAAGGTCCCAGGTTCGATTCCGGTCAAGGCATGTACATTGGTTGCTGGCACATCCCCGATAGGGGGTGTGCAGGAGGCAGCTGGTCGATGTTTCTCTCTCATCGATGTTTCTAGCTCTCTATCCCTCTCCCTTTCTCTCTGTAAAAAAAAAAAAAAAAAAAAAAAAAAAAAAAAAAAAAAAAAAGAAGGAGAAAGAAGTCTCTGTCCTTCAGAGAATCCTTGAGGTCCAGGTACTTGGATCCATCAAGTATATGTTCCCAGGAGAGGGAGAGCCAAGGTCACTAATGTTATACATATAACTGAATTCTTAAACCAGGTTTGCAACCTGGCATTTTACACATTTCTTTTATTTGTGCTACAACAGTGTTGTTAAAAAATTATGACCAATATCCAGCAACTGAGAAATTCACATAAAAAATAACTAAATTTCTCACACCCAGAAAAATCAGATCAAGGAAGCCTAAGTACAGTTCCAAAGAACAATATTCCACTAGAACTGAACAAGGGCATCGGTATGTCCAGTACCATAACACCCATTCTCGGGCTCCATGCATGTGTCAGCCCTATAACCATTTGATGTAACAAGCCCTGAACCCCCTGTTTGACTTCCCTAAGTGATGAGGAGTATCTAGATCTATGTCCATCTCTGAGGCTGCCCTGTCTGGCTCTGTGAAATCCAGGCACTCCATGAAGGGAGCTCAGGAAACTGAGCCTCTGAGCATCAAAGAGTGACGGCTCAAGGGTGCAGAGCCTCTGAGCTGCCCTTGGACCTTACCTCATCTCACAGGGGCTAAAGTAAGATCCTTCCAGTGCCTGCATATGAGTGGATATCCTCGGGAATATCTGAAGCACTAAAAATATTCTTTTTTCTGTCACATTTATTCCTTTTCCTAAGCCCTTCTTTGCCCAGGAAGATTAGCTGTTCTCTGGTGCTGACTGCCCTCCCCCCACCTCCGGTTTAGAACTGAACACTTAGGAAGACACTTGAAGAAGGTATATCTGAAGAAATACGGGTGAATTATCTAAGGGAAGAGGACCTGGGAGTCAGTGCTGCCCTGCTAAAGAAGGTGCTCCCTCCATGGTGTCACATGGTGTGAGTACAGATATAAACATATCCACCAGTATTACTTAGCAGGAGTCATCATCAGGAGGGTTTAAACCTAGCATCAAATGCCAAATGACTTATGATTTGATTACTCACATGCTTTTACTTATTTAGTTCTACCCACAAAATTAAATCAGCCAGCCTTCTTTTAGTTGGCAAACAACCAGTTGAATAACAAAAACAAAATGTACCACAAAGAAAGAACTGGCTAGTATGAAGTTAACCACACAGACCCAGTGGGGAGGGGGGTGCCTAAAATGGGGTAGTTACATGCTTTCCCCCAAATCTAATAAATGTCATTGGAGTCAAGATAATTGTATGGGGATTTATTCTTCATTTAATTAATTAGTGTCTGAGCTATTATCAGAGTTGACAATAACAAGTCAGATTTGTTCCAGTTGCTAAAATGCTGATGGGAGCACATGGCTTTATTTGACTCTTCAGCCCACACAGAAGGGCTTATGAGGAATGAATTCTGGATTAGCCACCGGCTCCGTGGATGTATGCAGGAGTTGATGGAATGTGACGGGGGAAGTGTGATCTGTGCCAACTACTATAACATTGATTGTCTTATTACTGCTAGCAAGAATCTAAATAAATAGACTTTACATGCTCTAAATGAAAGGGAAAACACCTATAGCTTGCAATGTTCCAAGTGTGTCCCAGTTAACACACAGTTGTGATGTGCCTAGCCCTGTGTTAGGCACCAAGGACACATGAAACCCAGTTTTCTAAGACCTGGCAATATACTTAGAGGAGACAGAGAGATTCAATCCTTTCTTGAGTTCTTATCATTATCATCTATAATCCATGAAATCAGAAATTGTAGCATCCCCAAAGCATAGATAGTGCCTGACACATGGCAAACGCTCAATAACTGTATTTTGGTTGGTTGGTGGGTTGGATGGATGGATGGATGGATGAGTGAATGAATGAATGAAACAGGTTAACAAAATGCAGATGGAGCTTTTTACTTATTAGTAAAGGTTGAAACCTAAGGGGAATAACATTGCTGTTGTCAAACCCTGTGATATCTTTTATTAAAGTCTCAAACTGATTGTCTGGACCACACCCCCAACCCAGGGCCATGTATAAAATCATCCATCCTCTTTCCTTTTATTCACTGATTTGGATTGTCAGCACTATCACCATCATCCCCTTGATGGTCTTATGAACTCAAAGGAAGGGGAAAAAACATTAAATTCTGTAAAAGATGAGATTCTTAGATTAGAATCACAGTGAGTCTAATATTCAAAATTTCTAAAAATCTACAAAGGGGGCAATATTAATTAGGTAATTTACCAGTGTAGTATGCCAGAAGTTTCCTCCAGGCTGTTTTAAATTTCATAAAACCTAGGTGTAGTACTAAAGAGAATGTCTGTAAAAAATTTTTTGATATGTATAAATAGGTTACTCTTTCTTGATCTAACCACTGCCTTCAGAAGAAGGCATCCTACCTTCCTTTACTGATATCCAGAAAATGGTCAAATGCTGAATAGATACTTTCACCATATCATTTCCCTCACATGCTTTTGCACAAAATCAGAATGCTGCTGAAACCATGCATATGAGGAACAATTGACATACAGGCATTTTAGGATCCTCACTCTGAACATCAGAGACAAGCTCCTACCCATGTGAACAAATTCACCCCCTCCCAATGATTGACCCAACAGTTCAAATAAAGCACAATGAACCACAAAGGTTCAGAACTTCTGTGTTCCTTATACTCCATGGTTAACCCAAACACATTCATTGCCTTTTTCCAACATGGTTTAAAAATGTGCTATTTGGAATACAGTTTTTCCCTTACCATATTTTCTTCTTAATGCTATATACTAAATTCAAAAAACATTTTCAACTTTTAATCATAACATTGACACAGAAATAGGCCTTGTATCTCTTCAAAGTAAACATCTGTTAATTATTCTGGTGCTGGAGCTGAAAAAATTCAGATTGTGTGAGGACTATACCAGTTTAACAAAACGGGACAGAAAAACAGTCAACATGGTGGCACCATTAGACTGATTGTTTTCTGTAGATAAAAAGAATATATTAATAATAATACTTCCCATCATATCTCTTGCTGACTTGAAGGCACAATCAAATAGTATATTTCTGATTAATCCCAGGCTCAGTCCACATAGGCACATGTGCAGAGTTCTGATAAGGTGAAGAAAGATATGTTTCCATGTCAACAATTTAGAGGTTGGAACTATTTTGAGTTGTTAATATAAACTTTGATATTAACTCACTCACTTTGAT
Source organism: Cnephaeus nilssonii (assembly GCF_951640355.1). NCBI lineage: Eukaryota > Metazoa > Chordata > Mammalia > Chiroptera > Vespertilionidae > Cnephaeus > Cnephaeus nilssonii. Next base: position 46,450,533 of record NC_137073.1, read on the forward strand.
GTTTTGCAAAGAATAAATTCTAACACAATTACAATGACTACTGAAATGTATGAAATCTCTGGAGAAGCTAGAAAAATGTGTACGCATGACAAGTTTGTCAATCATCTCTTGCTCTAATTATGTGATATTAGCATGTTATTTTTGTTAACTAGAAAAATGGCCCCAAACTAAAACATTATTACCACTCTTTATGGGTTCCTCCTGTGTTTTTATGTAATGACAAAAAAAATTAAAAATAAAAAAGCCCAGTGGCTATATCTTGAGGTGTCCTAGCATCCCATCAGCTTTTTAATACTCAGAAAATTATAACTTCATTATCATAACTATAGGCAGTAATATCCTTGGTAATAATTGGAGAGTCATGATAATTCTGGTCCCTGGATATTAGATCAATCAGCTATCCTGTTTTCTTTCTCTGGGACTCCCTTATTCAGGGACAAATGACAAACTATTATTTTATGCCAGTACTCTTGAAATCTCAATAGGAAGAACCAAAAACAAAAGCAAATGAAAAAAGGGATCATTTTTCAGTGATTATCACAAACCCATTATCATCCTCAGGGACTTACAGAATTCATAGCATGTAAGTAGAAAGAGAAGCCAAAAGAGAAGAGATCATCCAGTGCATGACTAAGAGGAGTCAGTCAAGATTTAACTGGGAGGGAAATGTCGGGGGGAGATCTGGGGAAAGTGGCGTAAATAGTGCCAGGACAAGTCAATTTATATCTTTTCTAAATCCTATTATTCCCAAAATTCTAATTTCATTTTCTCCAAAAATAATGAGCAGCATACTATGTTAATTAATGTTTGATATTTACAAGCAATGGCCATAAAAATGTGCATCTTTGATCTATGAATGAGAATTCCCAAGAAATGCCCTCTGAAAATCACACCTACCTCTGTGCTAAAGCTGCACTTCCCACGGCTACTCCCAGCCAACAATCAAGAGTGGCAAGGCCAGCTCCTAGGAGATATGGGATGCCTGTGATGGGCAATCTTGGCTCCAGAACTCCTGACAGCACTAGCAAGCTTTCATAGAAACTGCACGGTGGTCTAAGACACTCCCACCCAATCTTGCTTCCTCCTCTCTCTCCTTCATTCAAGATCAGAGTCCATCATGATGTCCATCATGATTTGATCCCCATTTTCTCTGAGAAGCATTTCCCTTCAAGTTTTCTTGTGCATTTCACCCATCTCGGCATCTGCTTCTTGGAGGACCCACGCTCAGTCATCCTCCAAGATATTCTGTTTTCCCAATGAAGATTTTAAGGTAAGGAATTGACATTTGTTGAACATCTACTATATACCAGGTACTTGATAAATATTATTCAATTTCTATATCAACTCAGATAGCATTATCCGACATTAAACAGTTGAGAAAGGTACATTCAGTTTAGCAATCAGATTAACACATATGAAATTGCCATTTTTATGAGTCAAAAGGGTCGGATGTTGGCAGTTTCATGTGGTTTAACCTATATAATTTGCCATCTAATTAGATACTAAGTGAATGAACTAAAATTTGAACCATTTCTGTCGACTTCCAAAACTTATGTCCTTTTCATTCTATCACAATATTTCATAGTACTCACTGACAAGAGAATATATGCATAAATCACACCATGAGTTTATTCAATATCATGTTTGACATAATAGATAATGAAGATATCTTAGAACATCAGATATACTAGAGACCCTGTGATAATTTTCCAGAATTTTCTAGTTCTAAGTGTTTCTTCTATTTTCATAATAATATGGGGGTGACAAAGCAATATACTGCATATGTGTGAATATGTACAGAAAAGCCAAGAAGCCACTGGTGTTAGCAAGTGGGTAATTTTTGTTCTTGTTTTTGTTCATCTATAATTTATGTTTTCCACAATGAGCATGTATTACTTGTATAATTAAAAAGTTATTAACATAAAACTATACTGTTAGGTAATCATTTTTCAAACACCTTCATGGTCCCCGTGCCATAAGTGGTACATTCTAGGCAGGAAGCAGAGTAGTCAACAGGGGGGAATAACATATCCTGGAAAAATCCTTTCTGCTCTGTCTCCAACTTGTGGTGGCCATGGGCTTTTTCCTTTTCAGCTGCACTTCTCTGGGCTCATACCGAAGATCTCATCCCCTGCCTGGCCATGACAGTGGGCCTCAATGAGGACAGGTCAGGAGAAGGCCGGTCACCCACTCACAATTTCTCTGAAGGAATCCAAACAGTTCCCTTTGAATCATAGGAAACCTGAACTCACAGAGATTCCTGTTTGCTGTTTGTGCTGCAACTAATTGAGTCTACTTATTACCCATAGACAAATTCAAAAAAGAGAATTCAAGTCTCTTTAACAACTGTTTGTTAATGTGAGGTTAAAAACAGACATTTTTGTGATGCCAGCCAAGCAACAGAGCCACATGGGATAAATATTGACCAAAGTGAAGCCTAAACCAATATTTTATGTTAGCTAATAGATCTTGATATTCAGAAAACGCAGGTTTTGTTTTCTGCTGTGAGCATTATTAATAAATTTAGGAAAAGATAATAATGGCTTAATCCTGACCTTGACATTTAATTGAAGGTAAGTCTAGATTTAGGATCAACTATTCTAAAAAGGAAGGGAAGGCATTTCAGCAATAATGAAATCATCTGTCACTCTTATTTTCTCTATTTCCATACAATCTCTGTACATTCCTGTAGTGTAGCACATTTCACTTTAAACTTTGTCTCCTTGTCTGTCATCTGTCACTAGACTTTCATAACTAGACCATTAAATAACTACTCCAGTCCTTAACCAAATACAGAGTATCTCATCAACAGTTAATAAATATATATTAAATAGGAAAACAAATGGGTAGATTTGTAATAGAGCAATACAGCTTATGAAGAACTTTCCCATAGCTTATCTCATTTAGTTACTATGGGAAAAATAGAGATAAGTAGAAGTAGCAAAATATCCACTAGATTCAAATACACCTTCCAACATACACTAATGACAAACAACTTATTACTCTCTCACTTTCATTACAGCTTATGGAAAGCATTTGATTTCTCTCATATTCTAAGAACAAAAATAATAATATAGAGATAAGCTTCTGGAAGCCTCATATAGTTGCTCTAACAAATCTAGGTATTTTATATCAGATGGTCTTACAAACCTCACTAGTTAAATACTGCATCCTCTCCTCATTTTGCACCCCAAGAAAGCACATATTGAGTATGGTTCTATTTCAGGTAACTTATAGATATAATTTCATATCATCCTTCTAACAACCCTAGAAAGTATGGACCATCACAGTCTAGTGTTACAGATAAGGAAACTGAGGCCATAGGCTATATATGTGATATTCCCAGGGTCGAAGAACTAGTAAGTGCTATCATCAGGATTCAGTCCCAGACAATCTGGTTCCAGAGCCCATTAGTTTATGTGCTTAGCAGTTAGGCTATACTAAAACCTTCCTTTGGCTTTGCCTTGCTTCTTATATGGGTAAATATATAAATGGATGGCAATAACCACCATGCTAAAGAAATGCAAACAGAGACAATGCTTGTGAAAATGTCCCCTAAAGTTTGGTTCTTACTGAAGTAAAAGCATACAGCGAGGTTCAATTATTAACCTAATTATTCAGGAGTTGACATGCAATTACGGTTTAACCAGATGCAATCCATTCCATTTAATTTTATCTTTTTCTTAAAGTGCTTATCTCTAAAAGTGTGTCTAAAAGTAAAGTGTGGCTCACATGGGTCAATGGCATGTTTTCTATTTGGGCAGAGGAGGGGAAAATCAGCAGCCCGTTGTAGAGGTAAATGGGATCTAGTTCTTCATCAGTAAGGGAAAGGTAATTGCTATCACAACCCTGGCTTAACACAAAGAAATATACACCTTGCTCAGGAAGATCAAACATTGGAAAAGCAGGGCAGGGTAGAGCGAGTGAAAGGGTAGCTTTACACAGTCATCCAGGGACCCAAGGATGGGTCTGCCATCTGCCATGTTTGGCTTCCAAATCCATCTATGGCACAGTCACCCAGTCAGGAGTCAAGGGAAGGAATATAGGCACAACTGCTTCTTAACTTGTCACTCACCTGACGGACATCACTTCTGCTCACAGTCCGAACATTGGTGAGACGTGGCTGAATAGTATTGCTAAGAGCAGAGGAATATCTCTTCTAGCCTCTTTTTATTGTCACTGAAATTGGCATTTCACAATAAAGATTCTCCTTACTGCACTGGGCCTCCAGGTTTCATAAACTCCTTTCCCATTTCATCTCCTGTGACCTGGTGAGCGTTTCCCTGGTTCCTGTTTACTGCATGCTTTGCCGCTGCCTCCCCCAATACGTGGTTCATTTCCTGTCCTTTTCCGTGAGCAGATGTTCCAGAGGAGCAGGGATGCGTTGCCATTCCTGGCACTCTCTCCTGCCAATTACTGGATTGAACACAGTAGCCTCTGGCCATCCTTTTGATCTGAAAAGAAAAGAGTTCCCCACTGGGATATTCCTCAGGATGATGCAATTAGTTTCCTAGACATACCTAACAAATTTATTTCTAATCACAGGAGATGAGGGGAGAGGAGAAAGACGCATTCATCTTGGATTGTGGACAATCATTGCGGTCAATATGCATTTCCACCCCCCTGTACAGTGTCTTCTGCGGGTATTGTACAAAGATTCAGGGAGCAATGAGCTGCTCTTCCAAAGCAGTGGGGAGCTTCACATTCATAAAGAGGTCTCGGGCACTATTAAATTGCTTTTTCCAATCTGGCAAAACATTAGAGCTGAAAATGCTTTCAGCTCCAAACCGTCCCCGGCATTAAGAACAGGTGAAGCTCTTAATAACTTTTTTGAGATTGTGTTTGATTCAAAGACATAAAATGGAACATTCTGTACAAACAAATCCAACTGTTCAAAATGCCCAGTCCTGTGGGTATAGCTAGTATAGTATTTTTGTCCAGAATCGTGTCTTGAGATATCATTAGGATATTGCCCTTTTTAATTCACGTACCACATATGAAAAAAAAAATCTTTAACTAACACATCATTTTAATAATGAACCAGGTATAATCTTAAGTCTACCATTTACCATTAATACAAAGGCTATTAAGTGGTTAAGTAGACAACAGATGAAGACCAGGGATAGGCTGTGATATTTTGTCCCGTGTATTGCCAAACAGAGCTGAGAAGTAGAAGATGAAGAAAGTTAAAGACGGTATATCTGTTAACCAGTCAACTGTTTATATGAGACCTAAGTAGCATGCAACCCACTCCCCATTTAAAGGCATGCTTAAAACAAACATTTTATAGGAATAGAAGCAAGACACTATAGATCCTTCTTCTTACAAGTGAAGGCTGTAAGAAAGAACCTGTCCTGCAGCCATTTCTGCACCTCTGTGCATACAGCATTTAGCCTACGGTCGGAAATAAGAACTCAGTGGGTTAGGAGGCCAGCTCCAGAAGGATGAGGAGGTTGGAGAGAGGATGAAAAAGCATCATCTCAGGAAGAATCGCTCGAACACATTTTAAGTTGCTGTTTTAACGAGTAATATTTATAGTCTGGGTGTTTTGAAGCTTTGAATTGGTCTTCTTGTTGAGGTAATTAATAATAATAATAAAAACAATGAACAGTGTAATCAGTTACATAGACAGTGGAGCACCTGACAGGAGGATCAGGAAAAAAAAAAAATTCATAAAACCAAATGCTAAATTTTCCAGATTACAGAAAGTCTTTCATGTTCCTCCCCCGTTCTAGACACACTTAATCTGGGAGGCAGTAACTAATTTATGTGTCTGTTTTCCTACTCCTAAATGACCACCATGAGTTCTAAGACTTGCAATAACCATGCCTGCTACTGCCTTAAGAAAAAAAAATTGCAATGTAATTCTTCTCTCAATAATTTTTAGAGTCTTCAAATATGTATTCTTGGTTCTTCATTTGACAATGGAGCTATAGATAAAATTAAATGAGATAGCATACATCAGTGGTTTATCTGACACATAACAGAAGCTCAATACATAGAATCTATAGATATATAGAGTAGATATAATGGAAGATTTCTCATTTTTTTTCTTTGTCACTATATGCATTCATATACACCCCTAAGGAGTCCAGGCCAGTGGTCACACTAATGTGGCAAGATACCAATAAAAATCAAAACGGGAGGTGGTCCCCAAGGCAGTGCTGAAGATGTGGAGCGAAGGACACCAGTCATATCCTCTTTAGCCGATAGTCCCAGCTGTCTTCCTCCTATTGCTTCTCTTCTCTAACTTAAAGAATCCCTCATATCGCGTGTGGGTTTTCTGTTTGCTCATTTTGGCTCTATCCAAGAATTTCTCTACCTTCTATGGGATACTTTATATTATTTAATACTCTATATTATAGTGTGTACTGCTATATTATTATAGTATTTATGACACCCAGTTTTAACATGGCATAAAAACAACTTCTAAATGAAAAATATTAAATATTTCCATTGGGGTGATGGACCATACATTAATTTAATAAAAATTAGCAAGGTGTGAGGAGGTGTGAGGAGGATGTGGGAATTAGTTGTCTGATCAAGAGATACCATTCTCCTGCCAGTCAGGGGACAGAGAGGACACTCTGGGAGCCTTCATGAGAAGATCATTGTGTTAGAACTCCGGGGCAGGGACTTAGAGGTCAGTGTGTTCAGTTCTGTTTAAATCAGAAACCTGCTTCCGAAGTAATAAGTTTAGCCACTGAAATATCACTGCCCTGACTGCTCAAGTCAGTTTTCTTCCTGGTATTCAAAGAATAAATTGAATGAAAATGTATGAGATTGTTGCTACAGAGTTTTCTCAGGAAAACAGACATTTTAGGTTTAGAATGTCATAAAATTGTCTAGAAAAAAATGGCATGTGTCCAACTTTGTAGAGATATGTGGGTAAAAGAAAGAAAGAAATGGTAATAAAGGAATGGAAACAAATTAAAATTGAGTTAATGTCTGCTTTCCAGACATTTCCCTGGATGGCATTTGTAACCATATGTGAGTTTGTTCCTCTTCCTAAGGAATTAGTAATTTAAAAATCAGTTATCTGTGCAAATATACGAGGTTATACCCACACAAAATAAAATTAATTATCAAGCAATTTCTGAATAATTTGATTGGTGGTAGAGCTCCAACAATCTCCTGTTTCCCTTCAAAATTTAGAGTGGGGAAGGGTCTGAATTATGTGGCTCTGTGATGGAGCACTATGCTGTTATTGTGGACAGAGCTCTCAATGTAAAGTTAATGAATGGGTTCTTCTGAGATATCAAAACACTAGAATATGAAGCAAAAATTCAGTCAATCATAAAAGCATTTTAGCTTTATGTAGACAAGCAGAGGTTATCTTTTCAAGTAGTAAATATTTTCACACAAAGGTAAACCATGTTTCATCTTATCACTATCTGCATTTGTAGGAGGTGGTTTTTGTGTCAGCATGGAGCATGCTGAAATTCCCCCAAGTCTTCTGTGACTTAGAAGAAATTCCTAGTACTGTATCTCTACATCATTTCTACAATACACTTCTCTACAATAAATTATCTCTAGAATGAATTTCTTATTAAGGAAATCCTGTTTGAATTGATGCCTGGTAGCTGAGACACACACTCTTAATCTCACATTCATTAGAGAAGATAAATGTAGTTTCCATTTTAAATACTCTGCACGGGTGCCTGCTGTGACCATGAACCTTCGACTTCTTATTGTGAAGAGAAGAAAAAATCAGATCTTCTTAAAGAAAAATGAAATAAAAATTGAAACGTATTCTCCAAAGCCTGTGTGTCCTTGATATGACTGTGATGAACGTGCGTGGTACCAGCCATGATGACCCAAATAAAGACACAGTGAAGACAGTCTGGACCCAACTATCCATTTGTATGTGCTATCTAAATTTCCCCAAAAGTTATTGCTCATGTCATACGCAGTTTCATTATATTCAGCTTCTACTCTTTAATTAAATCCAGAGTAATCACAAGTGTAATTGAGAAACACCACCTTTTAGTAATGTTTGTCACAATACAACTATTCTTAAGAAAGTAGTATTTAATGTCCCCCTCGCCCCCAAAAAAAGACACTTCAAAGTGGTTCCTAAATCTAAGAATCCATAAACAGAATTCAAAAGCAAGAAGGCTGAGGATCAAGGAGGCAAGTTCTGAGAGCAGTTAGAGGAGAGTAGAAGGTAAGTGAAATGAATACTCAAGCCATTTATTACAGGTGTACTCATCATAACATGGGATTTGGAAAAGTCAACTGCATGAGAAGGACTAGCAGCAAAGCTAGTTCTAGGGAACAAGATATGTTCCCTTAAATATACCAGGAAACACATATCTACTCAGCTTAAACACATTTAATATTTACTCATTGTCTACTAAACAAAGCTACCTCCTTTGGCTAGCATCTAAAACTGTCTTATAACTAAACTGCCACTTCAACATTATTTTTCATTAGGATGTTTCTTCATGAAGCTCCCTACACTTGCTCATGGTGCTTCCCCTGCCAGGATTAAAGGAAAGAAATGAATCTTCAAATTAAAAAAAGCCCATCAAGGGCCTAACAGAATGCATTTTTTTAAAAAGCCAATACCAAAACACACATTACTAAAATTTCTAAACATTCATAAAGAAAGAAAACACTTCCAGGGTCTATGAACTCTCTCATGTTCGTAGGTGACTGTTTCATAACTTATCATTCCTCAAAACTCACATCCCCTTCCCTAATGTTTATACTTCACCAAGAAAATTATAGCACTCAGAAGAGAGTTTTCATCCACAGCATCTACTTACTATCAGCATCTATGCCCAGAACCTCCACTTTCTAGCCTTTACCAAAAAAATCTATCTATGCTCTTAACTTAAACTAATCTCTGTGTTCTTGGCCTATATTGAATACTCAAGGACTTTGTTCAAACAAGTATGCCTCTTTTTCTTTCATGATCAAAATTTTCTTTTCTATATGACCACCCCTATCAGCATACAAATATGTTCTTGTTCCTCCTATTTTCAAAAAACCTTCTCTTCACCCCATTTTACCCATGAGCTATCCCCATTTCAACATTGCTTTACTCCTTTTTTAGCAACTCTACTTGAAAGGACTGTCTATATGTCTGCCTCCAATTCCCTTCCTTCATGCCTTCTTTTTTCCTCTTTCATTATTAGTTACATAAAGAAATAGAACAAACATGCAGTAAGCAATTGAAAAAAAAAAGTTACATAGAGAAAGATATGGGACGTAAAATAAAGATGATATCTAGGCATTACTGGGGTTTCCAACATACATAGATGTAGTCTATATAATAATAACATCTTCAGCACTGCTTTGGGGACCACCTCTGGTTTTGTTTTTTATTGGTATTTTTCCATGTTAGTATGACCACTGACCTGGACAACTTAGGGGTGTATATGAATGCACATAGTGACAAACAGAGAAAAATGATAAAGCTTCCATTATATCTACTCTATATATCTATAGATTCTATATATTGAGCTTCTGTTATGTGTCAGATAAACCACTGAGTGATTTTATGTATGCTATCTCATCAATGAGAAAGAAACATCTATTAGCTGCCTCCTGCATGCCCCCTACTGGGGATCAACCCAAGCATGCAACCCAAGCATGTGCCCTGACTAGGAATCGAACCCCGACCGCCTGGTTCATAGGTTGATGCTCAACCACTGACCCACACTGACCGGGCTTTTTTAACTTTTGTTATAGATCCACATTGCTATGTTTAGGCAGTTCTCCTACATATTTTTATTACCGATTTTCTTTGAACAAACAGAAACACTGTATTCTTTTGGCAGTTTACTTGACAATAGTTGACTCATGGTGAAATTTAATTGGTCATGGGAGAATGTGCTAGGAAATATAAGTTTTAGTTAAAGATTAAAAATAAATATTCTGACTCTGGAATTTGTCCTAAATCCTGGGAACTGGCTGGAAAATTGAAAACAATAGAGTCTGTGCAGCTGTGTGTGTGTTCAGCTAAGAAGAGATGGCTCTTGTTTTCCTGATTTCCTCTTTCCTTGTTGTCTGGGGCCTCCTCAGAGTCTAGCTATCACCTAAAGAACATAGTTAGCTGATCCTGAATTGCCCGAGGAGCAGAAACAGTGGTGGAGTCTTTGCAGGCAGAAGCTCTAATTCAGCTGGCATGTGGCACCTGCAGCTACTGCCTGTAGGTAGAGTATGACCTCTGACCGCTCCAGCAAAGGCTCTCTGGCCAGTGTAATGCTTACCAGTTTGCCTTTGCCTGGAATCTGTCTGATCTTTTTCCAGGCAAGCCTCCATTCTTTCCCTGAAGAGCAGTCCAGGAAAGGCAACACTTGAATTGATATCAGTCACTTGCATTTGATTATAAATTTAACCCTCTATATTCTTAGAGCTGAATTTAATGGAGAGATCACAGGGAGGTCAGCAGGTCCTAAACAACCCATCAAGATATCAATCCAGAAGAGAAAAACGAAAAGAAAAAAAAAGTTAAGGCTGGAAAACACAACAGGTATAGAGTAGAATGGAATTCAAGACAGAATACACAGATATGAATTGTATGAAATTAATGTCTTAGTTATACACACTAAATCCTAGTGATCAATTTTATATATATATATATAAAATTACATATGTTATATATTTCTTATTGTGGGGTACAGCTTAAAACATTGAAATATATAATCATCGAAATATAAAAATACACGTTTTTATTCTTTGTAAGAGTTGCTCAATATTACCTGCCAATTGTAACCACATACCATCAAGACTATTAGAAACCTTTAAATTTCTGATTTGTGTGATTGATATTTTCTCAAAAGAGATTAAGTGTCCTTAAATCCATGGCGCACTAGTGGAATTGGGATTAAGGTTTAGACCGATGTGATTCCAGCATTTGGGATCGTTGATTTTCTTAAAGACAGATGCACCTGCATTCTGTATTTAAGAAATATATATATATATATCCTAACCTTAGAGAATAATCCTGTTGAAATGTTAACATTTCAATTTCCTTTAACACTGAGTCAAAAATCTCCTTTTTAATTTATTTGACTGCAATGGCTCCTCATTTACCTCAAAGTAAAAATCAAAATCCTTCCTGTGGCTTATAAAGTCCAGTGTGAACTGGTCCCCTGTTACCTTTCTCACCTCCTTTCTCCCTCCCTCTGAGCACACTGGCCTCATCATTGTCCCTGGAACATATCAATATGCTCCCAGCCTAGACCCTTTATTCTAACTGTCCTTCCTCCAGGAATTCTATTCCCACTAACATCCCCTGGAACCAAAACCAAATGAGAATACCACAAGAAATTACAGCCAATAACCATGATGGATATAGAATGAAAAATCCTCCATGAAATATTAGCAAGCCAAATTCAACCATACATTAAAAGGATCATACACCATGATCAAGTTGGATTTATTACAGGGATACAAGGATAGTTCAACACCCACAAATCAATCAATGTGACACATTACATTAGCAAAATAAAGAATAAAATAATACGATTTTCTCAGTAGATGCTGAAAAAGCATTTGACAAAAGTCAACATCCATTCATGATAAAAACTCTCTGCAAAGTGGATATTCAGGGAATGCACCCGAACACAGTAACGGCCATACATGACAAGCTCACAGCTAATATTATATTCAATGGTGAAAAGCTGAAAGCTTCTCCTCTAAGATCAAGAACAAGGATGCCCACTCTCACCACCTTTATCCAAAATAGTACTAGAAATTCTGCTCAGAACAAATCAGGCAATAAAAAGAAAAGGAATCCAAATGGGAAAGGAAGAAGTAAAACATCTCTATTTCCAGATGGCATGATATTATATAAAGAAAACCCTAAAAACTCCAAAAACTGATTAGGTCTAACCTCAAATTCTTAAAGCTGTAGCATACAAAATTAACATAGAAAAATTAGTTGCATTTCTATGTACTAATAACAAACTATCAGAAATAGAAATTAAGAAAATAATATAATTTACAATTGCACAAAAAAGAGCAAAATACCTAGGGATAAATTTAACCAAGGAAATGAAAGACCCATATACTGCAAACTATAAGACACTAATTAAAGACATTGAAGAAGACACAAATAAGTGAAATTTTTATACAGGATGGTCAGGATGCAGATGGACATGGAAGGCCTCATTTTTTAAAAAGTAACATCAAAAGGAGATGCCTGAAGGGGGTGATGCAGCAAGACAAGAAGACATGTATTTGTGAGAAGAGCATTCCAGGGCCATGAAACAGAAAATTCTAATATATCAAGATCACACTGTTTGCCTATTTCTTTACATCTCTACCAACATTGAGTTTTTCTTAATTTTGACTGGTATATTAGGTATATTAAAGTTTTAATATGACTTCATTTTGTCTGGCTTTTTTTTTACTTGTAAGTAAATTATTGAATCAAAATTTGGAAAATATTCTAGGAGATTTTTTTTTTCTTTACTGAATAAGGTAATAAATTCACTAAACAAATACACATGTACACAAGAAAATAGAAAAAGGATATAAATAGCTTTTCTAGATATGTTCCATTCAACTCCTTAAAAATAACAAAAGCCATATGTATCTGCAGTTCTAAGAAACATTTTTTGTGGCGCATTTGTCCTAAGAGACTGAAAACAGTACCACTTACTGATCATTTAATACATGCTAAGGATTGCTCTAAACCTGCACAGTGGCTAAACATGGCTATTTAGATATAAGTTAAATTAAATAAGATGATAAATTTAGTTCCTCAGTTAAACTAGCCACATTTTAAGTACTCGGTAGTTACACTGTAGCTAGTGACTTATACAGCAATTCCATCATCACACAGTCCTATAGTGAAGGGTACCAAAATTTTGATACCCTAAAACACACCTTAAGCTGGTTATCTAATCTAATAATAGACAAATATGCAAATTGACCGCACCTTCGCTATGCCCAAGCCACGCCCACCAGCCAAGCCACGCCCACCAACCAATCAGGACGAGTATGCAAATTACCCCAACAAAGATGGCGGCTAATTTGCATATCAAGACAGCGTCAAAGAACCCAAGAGCTGCAGAAGGGAGTAAAGCTTTGGAGAAGCAAGCAAGCCAGGGGGAGGAGAAGGGAGGAGCGAAGGCAGGGCCGGGGGCGAAGGGAAAAGAAGGCGGGCTGGCGGAGAAGGCGGGGCGGGCGACAAGGGAGGAGTGGAGGCGGGCCGGGGGCGAAGGGAAAAGAAGGCGGGCTGGCGGAGAAGGCGGGGCGGGCGACAAGGGAGGAGTGGAGGCGGGGTAGAGTGCAGCAGGAAATCCTATTGCAGGATTTTTCCTGCAATGGGAACGCTAGTTAAGAAATAAAAGACTCCGAAAGACGTTTTGACCCTCCCCTAATGTAAACAGAAAAACTTGCTAAAGGAAGGGAGCATCATCTTAGCATCAGAATATGATTTAAATGTGGCATACAGGGAGAAATCTAGCAAAGCTTGTTGATTAGACTTCCCTCATGTTCCATTGTTTATGGGTGGCCCAGCAAGAGTTTGTTTAGTACATGTTTGATCTTTCTTGTATACCTATGGATTGCCTACTTTCCCTTTGAAATCCCAGACTCTGCCCCCTTTTCCCCTTAGTCCATAATTGCAAATAAGCCTCAACTGCCCAATGTGTCTCAGGTCTCATTTTCTGATAGCAACCCACGGGTACATTGTAATAATTTTAGACATTTTCTCCTGTTAATCTGTTTCATGTTCATTTGATCATTAGCCCAGCCAGAAGAACTTAGGAAGGTGGGAAGAAAGTTATATTTTTGACCCCTCAATAGTAACTATTTTAATCCTCTCAACCATAAAGCACATCCTTAACTTACTAGCTATACCGGTTAATAATGCAGGTTTTTTTCAATAGATGGAGTTACACATATGTTGATATATATGCGATTTGATATGTATGCTATTTTGTTGTATTGACAACAAGCTTCAAAACTTCATATGTCAAATTTTCTGAAGGTGTTAACATCAATAGATATTTTTACACTTAAAAATGTTTAATTTCATGCCAAAAAAAGAAAATTTGCGGGAAGTTTTAATTCATTACTTTATTTTGAAGAAAAGTGCTGCTGAATACTTCGGGAAGGTTAAGGTGAACATGCTCCATCTCAAGATACTTGTGAATGCTGGCTTAACCCTTTAAAAGTGATGATTTCGATGTAAAAGACAAAGAACGTCCAGGTCAACCAAAAAAGTTTGAAGACCAACAATTACAAGCATTATTGGATGAAGATGGGTGTCAAACTCAAAAACAACTTGCAGTAAGATTAAACGTTGTTCAGCAAACAATTTCCAATAATGTACAAGCAATGGGAAAGATTTTAAAGGAAGGAAAAAGGGTGCCACATCAACTGAATGAAAGACAAAGGAAAACCGAAAAGTCATCAGTAAAATGTTGCTTCAATGGCACAAAAGAAAGCCTTTTTTGCACTGAATTGTGAGTGGCAATGAGAAGTGGATTTTGAGAATCCCACATGCACAAAATCATGGGTTGATCCAGGTCAACCATTAACATCAGCTGCAAGGCCAAATCGCTTCAGAAAGAAGACAATGCTCTGTGTTTGGTGGGATCAGGAAGATGTGGTGTATTATGAGCTACTAAAACCAGGTGAAACAGTTAATACTGATTGCTACTGACAACAAATAATCAATGTGAACCACGCTTTGATCGTGAAACGACCAGAATGGGCCAGAAGACATGGCAAAGTAATTTTGCTTCATGATGACGCACCATCACACACTTCAAAACCAGTTAAAGACACTAAAAGATCTTGCCTGGGAAGTATGAACTCACCAGCCATAGTCACCAGACCTTGCTCCTTCAGAACACCACTTCTGATCGATGGCATACACACTTTCTGAGCAGCACTTTAAAACATACAAAGAAGTGGAAAATTGGGTATCTGAATGGTTTGCCTCAAAACAAGAAAAGTTCTATTGGGACAGTATCCACAAATTACCTGAAAGCAGGGGGAAATGTGTAGCTAGCAATGGACATTACTTTGAATAAAGCACTTTTGATGTTTCTCTTGAAATTATCGTGTTTTCTTTGATTACAAAGTCTGTATTATTAACCGATACACCTAGTATAGATGAGGGAAATACTGCAGAGAGGTTAAGTAACTTACCCAATATGTATTATACAACCAGCAGAGTTTAATCTACCTATCTTTTCCCAAATATTTTAACTTTCTAAATTTTACCTGAATATAGGGATTTTGCTATGAAACACAGTAGAGTCCCAGGCATGATCAAAGATCACCTTCTAATAATTGCTCTCTGTTGTTTCAACTTCAGAATAAATGTCTGCCCTGAAGAATGCAAATCCGTAGTGGAATGTAGGTTGCCCTTATAAATGAAAGAGGTAATCAAGGAACAGACTTTGGAACCTCAGAAGCAAGGTGGAGATGGGTGGGTGGAAAGAGCTCAACCAAAGAGCTTGTATGCATATATGCATAACCCATGGACACAGACAATTGAGTGGTGAAGTGGTGGGGGCGGGTGGGAGGTGGTGGCTGCCTAGGAGGGGTCAAGTGGGGAAAGAGGGACATATAATACTTTCAACAATAAAGGTTTAATTAAAAAATGAAGTTAAAAAATAAAATAACCTTTTAAATCTTATCTAATAAAAAGGAAATCTGTAAATTGACCATCACTTCACAACGCCCACAGCCAATCAAGAGTATGCAAATTAACCTGACAAAGATGGAGGTGGCCTCGCCCCCGGGCCGCGTGCCTGCTCAGGGCCTCCCTGCCTCCCGCTCCACACCTGTCAACCATCCTTGCAGCCTCCCTGTGGCCCAACCCCTGGCCTCAGAGGTAACCCTCTGGTGCCTGAGGTCATAGCTCCCAGTGTCTGGTGTCTCCCTCTACCCCAATCCCTGCCCCGCTGTTCTGATAAACAAAACCCTAGCGTTGGAGCAGCCCCATGGGCGCGGGCGCACACGGGAGCTCACTCAGTGCACAGTTAACACGCCCCGGGAGCCCCGGGCCAGCCAAGGGGCGATGGTGGTGGCCGTGGCGGCAGTGGCAGGCAGCTCAGCTTTGTTTTGAATAGATGACAGAGGCCATCCACACAGTAACCCAAATTATCAGCTCTCCCTCCTCCCTATCTCGCCAAATCAAGAGGGAAGGGGCGATGGGCATGGAGGGTGGGAGGAAGGCGGAGGAGGAAGAGGATGAGGAAGGGGGCCAGTTGCATCCCACTTTCACAATGGGAGAGTGAAACACACTAGCGCACCCAACCTCTCCAGTCCTCCCCGCCTGCCTCGCTCCCCCCACCTCTTCCCCTTCACACCTCCCCGGGAGCACCAGCGCTGCACAGAGGCACTCTCCGGAGAAGGACAGCCAGGAGGAAGCGGCGCCAGAGTGCGCAGGGCTTGCCACTGCCGCCTCCGCTGCACAGGCTGCCTGAGCGAGCCCACCGCCTGTGCCAGCAGCCAGGGGAAGGAAGGCCTATTCTTGCACGAAACTTCGTGCATTGGGCTTCTAGTAAGTAAGTAAATAAATAAATAAATAAGGTAAACATGCTTTATTAGTCTATTACACTATGGCATTAACTGGAGGTGACATTGTATTTTATAGGATACTAGTGTCCCAATGCAATAATTCATGCACCTTGAAAGGAACTGTGGGCCATGAGGCTTTGGTGGGCACAGGGGTGGGCCTTGGCCCATCCTCCATGCCCCAGCTTGGCCCCTCCTGCTGCAGCTCCCGGTGCCCCGTCTGCTGGCAGCCCCGCTTCCCCCGCTGCCACTCCCATGCGCTCACAACGCCAACCTCGCTCACACCTGCTGATGGTGCGGAGCGATTGGGGCTGGTGCCAGCAGCAGGTGCGAGCAGGGCCAGCGGCACCGTCAGCAAGTGCAATCAGCAGTTCCAGTGCTGGCAGTGGGTACGAGAGGTGGTATTACAGAACAAGGAAGCCTGGAAAAACAGAACTTTGCCACTGCCGAGAAATTTCCGAATTTGAAAACCCTATGGTTGATCTAATTTTTAGACATTTAATTTACCTTCTTGGGAAATAAATACTAACCACTGGTTTTAACAGGCAGTAATAAGGAAAGTGTATTTTACATGGTAAAAAAAGTAGTAAAGATTGGACTATAGTAAGTATTGGATATGCTATCATGTGGGTGAAAGGAAATAGTGGGAAGTCAATCTGAAAATTGATTAGAGCTAGATTATGACAGGTCCTGCGTGCAGGGCAATTACTGCTGGTTGCCTGCCCTTTCCTGAATGACTCAGTGATATTAATCCTATTCTCCGATCCAAGGCTAAATTCTCAGTATCCTATGCAAGTCATGGCAGTCCTCTCTCCCCATAATTAGGAGTTGGTTTAGGAGAAGCACATGGCCAATCAAACAATGTGGGCCTTCTGGCAAATGCCACTTTGCTCTTAAATGTAAGAATGGAATGGCCCCTCTTCTTCCAATGTTGAGTCTGCATGTAATAGCTGAAACTTCTACTGTTGTTTTATCATCATTCAAAAGTAGAAACCGAACAGAAGAAGAATAGGGACATAAATAACTGCTAAGGAGCAAAGGCTGGAGCTATGAAAGTCTTCATACTTGAGGTATAATAAATCCCTGTATTGCTTAATGGATTTAAGATTGGATTTAGTATATTTTGCATGTTAAAGCATTTTTTTTATTTCTCTTTATTGTTGAACATATTACAGATGTCCCCTTTTTCCCCCATTGGCCCCCTCCAGCCTGCTCCCACCCCCAGCCCAGGCCTTCCCTGAACTACAGTCTGTGTCCATGGGTTATGCATAGATACAAATAAATTGTTTGGTTAATCTCTTCCTGCCCACCCCCTTCCCTCTGAAATATGTCAGTCTGTTCCATGTTAAAGCATTTTAACTGATACGTCCAGTTAAAGAATTTTGACTTACCCATAATAGAGCAGCTGTAGGGATACCACAGATATTTAAGCAGAGGATGAGTATAAGATAGATCTGAGTATGGTACATGGGATGGATTCAGTTAAGAGGAAAGTAGACAGGAGATTGTCAGGATAAGAGGTAATGCAGTTCTGAGCCAGGACAGGGGCCATGAGAAAGCAAACTTTCAATAGATAAGAAACAATGTTGAAATATATAAAAGGCTATCCGACCGGTCCACCTGTCCGACCGGTAGCTATGACACACACTGACCACCAGGGGACAGACCCTCAATGCAGGAACTGTCATGACACGCACTGGCCATTTAAAAATAAACGGCACCATGACCTGGTACCAATAAACCAACACTCTGCTTCCCCCAAGTGGGACACAGGCCCCACCACCACCCCAGAGCGACACCCCATCAAATTGCAGCCAACACTGCCAAGACCCCAAGACACAAAATGCAGCCCACAGCCCAGCCCAGCCCTAAAACGGTGGCTGTGGGCGCCGGGTAATGACATCACGTAGCAATGCCCGGCTTCCTCTCCCTAGGGACTAGCATCCTTGGAGTTTCTTTAGCCCAGGAACCCTACTTGCTTTATAGCCAGGTGCAAACATTTTACAGTTTAAACAAATGTTTGTGAAGTGTTTTCCCCTGCCTCATCTCATTTGATCCTCACAAAAGTCCTGGAGTAGGTTGACAGGAGACTCGTCAGAATCCTATTCTCTTTTCATTAGCAAGATTCGAGTAGCAATATTAAAATATTTCTTCTAATTAATTTCCTTTCAATGTGCACAAATCCACGCACTGGGACACTAGTGTTGAAATAAAAGAAGACCAGAAAAGAATGTTGGCAGGCAGAAAAAAAGAGCCAATAGAGAGAAAATGATCTTTCAACTGGAATATAAGTATGTTCTTGTCCATTTATCACTCACACTGACTGTCAGCAGCCACAGTGTATGGGATTCTCCATGGAGAGTCCTACAGATTGGAACACTCAGTTGCAGTCAGCTGAGATCAGCCTGACAATATCTCTTTAGGCATCCTTCCTGTAGCTCCCCCTCTGCCCTGGCTCTGCTTCCTGGGACTGTACCCGCTGAAAAGTAGAAATATTAGCCTTTGCCTCAGGCTCTGCTTTCAGGGGACCCAAAGCCAGGCCACTATCCTGAAAGGAAGGCTGTACCCAATAACAGTAAATTACCTTTCCCATTTAAAAGCTGTGATTACAGCCCTAACCGGTTGTGCTCAGTGGTTAGAGTGTCGGCCCACTCAATGAAGGGTCCTGGGTTCAAATCCCATCAAGGACTCATATCTTGGTTGCAGGCTCAATCCCCAGTTCAGGTCAGCGTGCGTGCAGGAGGCAACCAATCAATGTGTGTCTCTCACAATGGAAAAAAAATCTGGGGTGAGGATTAATAAAATGCTGTGATTCTAATAAACCAAATAATGTGCTTTCTAAGAGCAACTGCCCCAGAGGAGGTAAGCTCACTTTCCCTCTGAAGAATATTTTTTGAAGCTAAATCCTACTGGTACAGACAAATGCGGGGCCTTCCAGGATCCTTTGTTTCACTGATATTTTGTCAAGTTTAGTGCTTTTTTATTTCCTTTTGTTACCAGCCTTGGGCTTGAACATGGTTTTTCCCATCCTGGGACATTTATTCTGATGGTTTCATTCTGTTGGAAAATAACATGTAGTAAGCATTCTGGCACATACTCAAGAGATTCCTCAAAAAACATATTCTAACCCTCCCCCCACCGGATTGGCTAATAAGAGTAATGTAAATGAAGCTGAAGGAAAGAAACGGAAGGCAATGTTGAGATTTCTAATTTACCAGGCATGGAGATAGGCTCCAATGAGCAGATGAGCAAGGCACAATCTAATGTTCACACCTTATCAGTGCAATCAGCTCCCTCCATTCCCCTCTGCTGGTGAACCACTCCTCACATAGTGCTGACTGCCATGAACCAGTGACTAAGCAATTAGAAGCATGAGGACCTCAGCCATGCAGGGCAAGCGGCTGTGGACTGCACATGCTACCTCCTTGCAGATGAGACTAGTTATGATGGATGAGAAATCTAGAATGAGAAATCCTCAAAAGTGAAATATCCTAAACATTGAAAGAATGAATCTCTGAGGAAAAAAATAATAATAAAATGAAGAATACGCACGGATTTCACTCCTAAAGAAGCAGATATGCAGGGGTTTTGTCCTTTAACTTTAGAGATGGCCCATCAAATCTGATCATGAAAGCACTCGACTTAAAATAAATTGATTTAGAACAGTTTTCACCTGTTTCAGTAGCATGGGCATTTTCCAGAGCGCCTGGGAGATGTGTGTACTAGCTACACTCACCCAGAATTAACGAGTAATGTTCTTGTCTCTAGCACTGAGTGAACCGCTTTCCAGAGTGGAAACAAACCCCAGCATACTTAAGAGAACTTGCACACTTAACTCCCCTATCTCCAGTGGCTTTGCCATTGGCAGGGAAGGAGGGAGACACCTGGCTGAGCTGGCAAGGGACAATCGGACAGCACAGGCCTTCTATTGGATATATAGCAAGGATTATTAAGCAGACTTGTCTTTTCCTCTGTAAGAGTTTGTTTTCTCTTATTGAAGACTCCCCTTTCTTATCTTTCTCTGATCCAGGATCTGGCAAATTCATTCACAGTGACATAAATCTGGGTCAGACATTCTAATGCTGCATCTCTCTAATACTAACGTATTATTGCACAATGGGCAATTAATTACTCCTCCTGGGAATATTTGCATGCTTTCCTAGTCGATGGGGAAAAAAATACCAACTGTTTCTTTGTCGGCATGATAAACAGTGGAAGAAAAGAATGGGGATGAGATAGGGTCCCGCTGCCACATTCCCCTAAATTAACAACACCAAGGCATCATGCTCCTACCCTACCTTCACACTCAACACAACACACCTCGTTGCCTTCTCTGACTGACAGACGCCTAGCTGATGGTTTCCGAAAAAGAACTACTACAGAAGATTCCCATAAGGAGGATGGATTATTTTCAGACTGCCCTAAGGAGTCTTCACAAGAGGAAGAAGGGATTTTAAATAAAGTGATTAACCCACTGCTCCCAATTTTTCTGTTAACAGAACCTTCCCACAGAGCTTCCTCGTTCCCCACCCTGCTTCTCCTGTGGGCTACGAGGGATCGGAAAGCCCAGTTACAGGGAGCCAAGCTCACGGGAGGTCAGAATCTGGGCAAGGGGCCTAAGAGGAGCCGGGGACACCAACGGACCATAAAGAAGAATTGGGTCTGAGAACAAGCCAGGGCTGTCTGTTGGACCAGAGGCTCCCTAGGGACTTTTTCAGTCATGGAACATTCAACACTTATTAAGCCCTTACAGACTGGGCAATGTGGACACAAAAATGAGAAGATAAAATGTTTCCAGTTGCTCAAAGCCTAGTGAAGTAGCTTATCAGCCCAAGGCCAGAGCCAGAGACGAGAAAGGTTGGGCCCCTGTAACAGGTGGGGAGGAGCTCTGTCTGGCAGCGAAAAGGCAAGGAGAAAAACAGCCCCTGAAAACGTCTGCTTTTTGCTCTACTTTCATTTTCAGTGAAATGGTCTTTGATATTCCTTGCAATTAGGTTATCCTATTTTACTTACAACTTCCATGGTATTAAGGAAATTTGTGCGGATCTTTGAAGCCGAGAATAATACCTTTTCTAATATTCTGTGACATTGCCATCTCTCCCAATGCTTTTTTTTTTTTTTAAGTCAAGTGCGTTTTACTTTTTAAAGGAAAATGCATTTCCCTCTTTTTATCCTGCTGCCTCCAACACATTTCACAAAACGTGAACGTGCCTTTATTTTGTTGTACACTGGCTCTAGGAAATGTCATCTGAATGGCCAAGTTATTCAGTGCCTTGTGACTGCTTTGCAGTATTTACCCAGTCTCCTTGCAGATTTGTTCATGAATAAATTTTGCCTGCTCTATAAAGCTAACTGCATTCTCAGATATTGCCATTCATACCTTTCTGAGATTCTAATTGTGAGAAGCTGAGGTTTTCCCTGTCACATAGAGGTCCTTGTTGATTCTCGAGTATTTTACCTTAGAAAAGCAGCTAAATGGGAATAAAAAAAAAAAAAAAAAAAACAGCATGTAAACCAAGTAGCTGCCAGCAGGGGATGACATGCTTAATTACTGCTGTCTGTGGTCCCTTACGATACAGAGATAACCTCTGAATAATTAAAAGCACACAAAGACACATTAATTCTTCCCAGCACAAATCGTTTCTAAAGTGTAAGGAAGTTAACAATCCAGTACCACAAGCCTATGATCCTTTTAGACCCAGTCTTACTCTGGCAGACAGTTCCGGTTTTATGTTTAAGCTCGGGGCTAATGCCTCTCTCCTCCTCGCTCCTGACTCATGGAAATGACCAGGAGCGGCTGCTATGTTAAGTACAGGGCCCCTTGGTGTGCCCAACTGGCTTGCTTCCCAGATGCTCCCGCCATCTGTTGGAAGTGGAGTTCAGTAGACACAGAAGGTAGAGTAAAATATGCAGTTTTCCTCATGTCTTTGAAAAAGTGTATGTATCATGCTTTCATAATTAGCCATGTACACAGGCTTTAAATCATGGCCTCAGATACTGAAATAAACAGTGCTTGTGTTTTGTTTTGCTTTGCTTTCCTGCTGGGGGGAAGCTTTGCATCATGATAGACAGGGTGGGGCAAAAGTAGATTTATGGTTGTGAGTACGCCAAACACAGAGTTTATTCTCGTATTATCATTTATTAATTATCGTATTATTTTCCATACAAACAGACCTACTTTTACCCCACCCTGTATTTAAAGAAAGCTTCAATCTCTGTCTCCCAGCTCCATAAAAGACAACAATGCCCATTAAAAGAATAAGTCAGCAAGAGCAAAATTCAAGATGAGAGAACTTTTTTTTTTTTTTTTTTTTTTTTTTTTTGCAGAAGGAAGAGGTCAATTAAGAGAGAAGTAATGAGAGGAAAAGCCGTTTGTGAGCAAGATAGGCATCATTTTACTTCTCTCCCCACAGAGCTCTTAGTAAGAGTCGCTGTCAGAATTCAGATGTGTTTCATAGCATATTAGTCTCTTCAGTATCGTGCATATACACTTAAGAAATTAATTTTTTACATTTTCATCACTCATGTCATCACCTGAAGCATAGGAGATATAAACTGCATGAGACCCGACTACTGCCCAAGGTATGTTTTTAGAAAACATACAAATAATCAGAGTCCGAGATCAGCAGTTCTCAAGCTTTAGTGTGTATCAGTCAGCAGATTGCTGGACTCAACCCAGAGTTTCTGATTCAGGAGGTCTGGGGGTGGGGCAGGAATTCAGAGTTCTAACCAGTTCCCAGGTGAGGCTGATGCTGCGTTTCTAGACTATAAAGCATTAAAAGAAAGAAGCAAAAATTCAGAGAAGGGAAAGACTGATGCAGGCGAGGAAGAGTAAGCCTCTGAGAGCCATAGAGTTTTAGAGCTGATGGGACATCAGTGTTAGTACTTTAACTCCCTTCAGTTAACAGCTTATAAAACTGAACTCCTTGGGATCACCTGACGTGCTCAAGGTCACTTAGTGGGCTAGTCCAAAACAGGGGCAGGTGAAAAGCTTGGCTGCTTTTACCATGACGCTCAGAACCAAAAACATAGTTGTGAAATCTGTATGCTAATTGCACTATCTGTGATTTTTTTTTTTTCCTTTAGAAAAGCTTTGGGCAATGTAGCAAGGGTGAAGAAAAGAGCCTAACCCTGAAAGGCCATGTCCCTTTGGAATATAAGCCCCCTTTCACCTGGCCAGAGGAGTGCTTCAGGGAGGGGGTTTGGGGGAGAGAATTGGCTTCATCCCCCAGTTATTTCAGTGCCTCTCCTACTGGTCAGCCCTTTCACAGGAAGCTCCAAAAGGCCAAAGCCCCGTTCTTACTGCATGTTGCATAGGACCTGCCACAAAGAGCTCAAATAATTCTCCCAACAGCAATCGATTCCCATGTGGGTGGTGGACGCAGATGCTGGGTAAGATAACCAGGCAAGTGCTCACTGCTGCATCTTTATAAAAGTCATTTCCCTAAAATATACAACAGCCAGATGCTGCTGCTCTTAAAAGTAAAATGCTGCTGCCGATAAACCCTAAAGGTGTGTTATGTGGATCAGTAAAACCCTGTCAAGTGCCTCTAGCATTGCACAATAAGGAATTCCCTCTTGTGACAAACACAAGGATTCATTTACATGGAGGAATTCCTCAACAGTCAAGGCTCATTTTTCCACTAATCAACCATTGCTTAAATTTTGGTTCTGCATGAACCACACGCTCCTCGTGTAACTTTGAACAGCGAAGGTTGCGTAAATGCAGTCATACAATGCCAACTCACTCCGCAGCTCTCGAGCAGGCTAACTAAGCAAACCCAATGATGGGCAAAGGACTATACAGAAGCTTCCACGGTTCAGCCATCTTCGAAGTTGTTTTCATTTGAAAACACTTAAATGTTTGAGACGTAACCAGCCCTCGATGCTGGTTACTATTTCTGTGCGGTTCTGAGGGCACATCTGGTCACACTAATGGCTCTCACAGGTAGGGCACTGCCCTATCTGCCAGGGCCTGTGGAGACAGGAGCAGGGTGCTTCTTGGCCCCAGAGGCTCCAGGCTCATCACACAGCCTTCTGTGGTCCTGGCCACTTGCCGATGCAGAGAAGGGCAATGGGGCAGAGGCAGAGAGCTGTGGGTCAGCCCAAGGCATGGATTTAATGAAAGGTCTGCTGGAAGCCACATCAAACAGCAGCATGAGTTCACAAATCTGCTCAGCAAGGTAACTTGGAGGGCATCTGCCGCAATTCCTTCCCCTGATGGTTAGCCCTTCATATGCCCGGAGAGAACTCAGTGCAGCATTTTAAAATATTCACTGTGCAGTCCTCGTATTGCCCACAAACAACTCTGAAACCAGAATACAAGGCTTGTCTCCTCTCTTGGGTGTCCACATGGCAGGTGTCCAGGCCCACATGACACACTGAGGAAGGGAGAGGCTGCCTTATAAAGTCACAGTTGGGCAGAGACAAAGCAGTTCATGCGTCACACCTGTGCCTGATGTCAAGCTCCCAGCCAACTGGTAAACTTTCCTCCAGCTGCTTTTCAGAATCACTCTGCAGCCTGAACAGCGCAGGAGATGGGGAGTTTAAACAGACACTTTATACACAGACTATGAAATTTCCAAATATACAACTTTGTGTTGCATTTCATGGATAAATTGGAAGCCATTAGGGGCTTTTAAAAATACATTAAATTGATGTTCCCACTATCTGCCCAACATCATAATTGTTTCTTTAAGTCTCTTTGAAAGGAAAACATGTTTTCAGCCCATTGAATAAAACATTTTATGCTTCGGCAGATCTCCACTTTGCCACCCAGGGAAGGAAATAATAAAACATACTCAAAAACAATTTGTAAGAAACTCTCAAATCTAAAAGCTAATAACTCAGATAGAGCCAGTGCCTCTAGTATCTTGAATGGGTCAGGTGTTTAAACCCATATCAAGATGAGTTAGAGGACGCAGACAAGCAGACAGCTGTGCTTCCTGCACAGTATTATTGCTAAGGAGAAGAGAAGGCTCAACTTAATGCCAAGGACTCACCAGCCCCTATCAGAGCTACCAAGCCCTGAAGAAGACTCACTGTAGGGCACCTAGAAACTCCCTCTTATTAGCCAGAATTTATTTTCAGTTTGATTGATTTACATTCTCATGTATATATTCTCAATGTGCATCTACATGATTCATCCATTCCTGAAGTGAATGTTAATTAAGTGCCCATGTGTAGGTTACTAGACTAGAGGCAGTGAGAGATGCAAATTATAATGACTTCATTGTTACTCCCAAGAGTAGGAATGTCTTATCACTGAAACAGCTTGAGACCAGTTCGCTTGCTGTGGTCATCCTGCTCCTCCCACCCTGCCACCTTCCCTGGTCCTGGGTAGTCCTCCCCCCTCCCTCTTCTCCTCACTGCCCCTGGTTTTTCTCCTCCCCCCACAGGTTTCCAAACTCCAATTATGTTGCAAAACCAGATGTTATAAAGTAGATAAAGGTTATACTAAGACCTGTAATTTGGTGTCAGCTCACTAAGTATTTGATGGATGGACACATGAATAAATGCATGAGAGAAATAGGGGACCTATTCCGAGTGATTTTACGGTCTAAATGAGATAAGTAATATGACTGCATGCATTCAATAAGGTTTGAAAAACTGATGTGTCATAAGGAATTATTAAGTGCGAGACAATTGAAGACAAATCTGTAGGACCAAAGCAAGTCTGGCAGTGCGCTCTGCAGTTATTGCCAGCAACACTGATTTTAAGAGCTGACACACACTGGCTCCACCCAGCTCTTCAAACCACAAAGAGGGTGGAGGCTGATGATGTAGATCAATGCAGGTAAGTCATGCACTCAAACTCTGGGCTCCCATACTGCCTTCTCCTCTGTGGCTATAGGAACTTGGGCAAAGCATTAACTATAATGTTCTGTTCCTCAGGTTCCACTGTAGATAATGGCACCTACTGCATAAAGACATGGTAAGGATGAAGTAAAATGTTCTGTGCAAAGAACTCAGATTGAAAATTTCTCCATAAATATCAGCCACTATTATTACTGCAAAATACTTTACATGGTTGTTATCTCTCACACGGGGAAACCAAGATACTCTTCTGTGCCTGTGTTAAAGGCATGCTGTGATCTTCCCCAGTTCCCTGCAGTTCTGCTTCCCTCTGCAAGTCCTTCCTGGGTGGAGGCTGTCTGGTTAATGAATACTTGACTTCACAGAGCTACATCATAAACCTGACCTGGGTAGAGTGAACCGGCCAATGGCACATGGGTCTTGAGGGCAGTGTTCTTTGTATGGAGAGAGAGATTTGGGGAGCACATCACACAGTAGAATACCCAAGAAAACCCTCAGAGATTCTGTATGGGTGTGGCACGATTAGATTTAGCCCTTACTGAAATTGTTTTCAATCACTGAGATAAGAAACTATGGCCAAGTTTAAAGTGGAAAAGTTAAAACGTAAAATGCTTGTATTAACTCCCGAGCAAAGGTCTTATACTCTAGAGGGAAGTCTCTCCTCTCCTTTTGGAAAAGGAAATTAATACATGTTTGTCGTGTGCTTTGATCATGTAAATTATAATCATGCCCCTCAACCAAAAGGATATTGATTCCAAGTGGTGATGGTGAGTCAATTGCTGTAGAAGACTGTCATTTTCAATTCAATGGTTCTCACTGAAGCTAAACACTTTACATTAGACTAAGCCAAAGGCAAATTCAGAAAATGATTTTAAAGAATCTGTTTCAAAATGGATAAAAATAACAATGGCTAAAGTAATAATAATTTCATAAATCTGGCTTGAAAGAAAACTAGCTACCTGATCACTTTTCAAATGAGAAAAGATTGGAAACTCTCCAGGGCGCACACAGCATTTTCTGCTGCTTAAAATGTAAGAAAGGATGAAGCAAATTTTCAAAAAGTAGAAGGGGGAAAAAATAAATTTCAGACTGAGATCAAAGCTCCAAACTTGAATCGAGAAGGAATTACAATCCCAAAACAATTGAGAATGATTTTTAAATGTTTTAATCATACCTGCTTTTAACAATAGGAACCTAATCTAATGCCAAAAGGGGAAGAATTTATCTACTGTGATCTTGTTCCTGTCTTCAAAGTGGTGATTTTTCAAGCACTCTAGAAGAGTTCAATGAGGGCTGTTACAGAATTTCACACAGGATGATCAACAATGTAAATGCAGAGAAGAGTCTCATAATTACCCAAGGAAACTTCCAGCTGTGGGCAATTAAAGATTTAACATATTAACAATGAGACTCTTCCAAATGTGGAGGAAAAAGAGAGGCAATTCACAGAACTTCCAGTCTGGGGAAAATAATTGCATAAATAAACTTCTGACCCAGAGATGGCATGAAATAGTTGTGTTAAATTACAGATGCCCTTGACTTTGGATCAAATGCCACATAAATTCAAACATCATCCTGTGTACCAGAATTATTCTCTAAGTTTTTATAAGTAGGGAACATTTAGAAGTGTTGACTGCTTATAAGGAGTCCAAAAGTAATGGTGGGAGAATGTTCCCTCCCCTCCCGCCAATTCACATGTAGGTGAGAAAGTGGAATTCCCTAGATAAATGACCTCAACTCTTGCCTCAAGTGCCTCAGGCTAAAATTTCCATTCCCCTTCTTTTCTTTATGGTAATACTCCCTGTTTATGTGACTATTAAAGCAAGCACTTTTTCTGAACTCCTTTACCCAGTTATTCATGAATGCTGGCAAAATAAAAGCCATAGTAATTCTAAACATCTCCAGGCTTGAGCTGTTTATCCAAACAAAAGTCTAAAATTCGTACTCCAGGAACAGGTATTTTGAATGAATGTCCATGTATATTATTGAGAAGGCTAAAAAGGGCTAATTCCAATGTAACGCTGATATTTGGGGCTAGTGTAAGGTGACCAGATTTTAACATTGGTAAAGCGGGACACCATTGACCCGGGGGGGGGGGGGGGGGGCGGCGGAGGGTTTTAAAATATATTTTACTGATTTTTTTACAGAGAGGAAGAGAGAGGGATAGAGACTTAGAAACATTGATGAGAGAGAAAAACATCGATCAGCTGCCTCTTGCACATCCCCTACTAGGGATGTGCCCGCAACCAAGGTACATGCCCTTGACCAGAATCGAACCTGGGACCCTTGAGTCCGCAGGCCGACGCTCTATCCACTGAGCCAAACCGGTTTCGGCCCTGGGGGGGGGGGGGGGGAGTTCTTAATTAAAAATTTGGTCTATATTGTAATCGCTTTTGGTTTTTTTAATAAAAGGAAATTCACTTCTTAGATCATCGTTGAATTTGCATCCTCTTTTCTTACTCATTATGTTAAAAATCTAAAAAAAAAAATTTTAATTATATTATAAATTATTATATACATATTGCTTAAAAACACAGTAAGTAGGCACATAATTACATGAACATATTTTATTGTTAGTTTATAAATTAAATTAATTTGATTGTTATAAAGTAACTACATTTTAAAAATTATTTTAATCCTATATTTCTTTCTAAATAATAACAATACTAACTTGTATTATTTTTCCTCTGAATTTGCCGTAACGTAAGTCATAAGTGTCACTTTCAAGGCCGGCGCTAGACTTTTTGCTGCCACTATAAAATATAAATAATATGAGTACTGTCTGCTAAATTCAAGAAAATTTATGTATTTATGAAATAAATAAATAAATTACTTACCTAAATTATCTGAATAGCTGACTTGTAATGACATCACTTGTTTAACTAGCTTACTAGCATGCAGTACGATGTGTATCGTCTGAGAGACAGTTACAAAATGTTTTCGTCGTTGCCAATCCCCAAAAAATGCCATTGTTCATTAAGTCCAAACAATGGTGGTCAAATTCTAACAACTGATCAACAATGCGAACTTTGATAAGCAGTTCTCGATAATCAGTTCTCAACAATTATTTGTTATTATTAAAGTTTAACATTATAAAATTAACAAAAATAATATAAAACTCATATCCTGGCTAAATAGCCACATGGCCACCGAAAACCGTATATTCCCTTCCCGTTCTCCCGCCGTTTCCTAGCTTGTCGTGCATTCTTTCCAAAAATCGGGACTTTTTAAAAACGCCGCGGGACAAGAGACAAATTGTTAAAAATCGGGACTGTCCCACCAAAAGCGGGACGTCTGGTCACCTTAGGCTAGTGATCTGAATCCAAGCCAGCAAGCTCAGTGTACATTCCTGATAACCTATAATTAAGTCACTACCTCCTTCCCAGAAACTGGTCTTGTAGAACCTGTTACTGTGAACAGTGCACTGCCCTGGAGGGAGGGCTATTAAATCTGATGCCAGGCCAGACCATCAGATATGGCCTGGAGACCCCTATTAACTGGGGGCCTTCTTGCAAGGCCTGCAAAAAGGACCGGAAGCATAATCCATATTTGTGGGATAAAGACCACAGGGAGATATAATGGAAAGCCCCATGCATGTTCCTTCACTCAGATTTGGAAAGCTATTCCCTGAGTCCGCTGGTGTATTAAACAGTGTCCCTCCTCTTCTTTGAAGCGTCCTTGGTTTTCTTTGGTCTCCTGCAACATTATGACTTGCTTTCAATGTGTGTATATATATATTGCTGTGTGTTCAAAATTCACACACACCACAATTTATATAGATCTCTTAATTTGTCAATAAGTAATCTGTTTTTCTTATTGAGTCCCTACTGGCTTATAGAGGGAAAATTTAGTTCACAGATCCATTAAACTTAAAATACAGTTTGAAAAAAAATTAAAAAAAAAGAAAAGCCCTGGCCGGTTTCCTCAGTGGATAGAGCATTGGCCTGAGGATTAAAGAGTCCCGGGTATGATTCTGGCCAAGGGCACACATGCCCGGGTTACGGGCTTAATCCCCAGTGGGGGAGGCAGCTGATCGATGATTCTCTCTCATCATTGATGTTTCTCTTCCCCTTTCTCTCTCTCTCTTTCTCTCTCTCTCTCTCTCTCTCCCCCCCTTCCTTTCTGAAATGAATAAAAAAAATTTTAAAAAAATACAGTTTGGTCCATTCTTTTAAAAAGCCTTGAAAATAATATTGTTCAATCTATTTTCAAATGTTCTGAACTTGGTGTGGCCCAAAATCGGCACTGCTGGCCATGTCCGTGGTACAGGGATGGATGAGGGCTGTGACTTGGAAAACCGTCTCTTGAAGAGACAAGTAGGCCTCCACAGGCAATATCTTTAATTCCTATCATCTCTGGGGCAATGCTAGTTGCTGCTTTGTCTCCTTCTCTTGTCTTGGTGGATCTAACCCTGGCTCCCATGTGTACACACATTCACAGAGTCTTAGACCCTATTAAGTCTTCAGACTGAAATATTCTACTGTTGACCTTGGCTATAGGAACACATGCCCAACAGAAGACTGACGCAATCTCCATGACTGCTCTTTTGCTTTCAACTCAGCTGCATTCCTGACATGTTTAAGGGAGTAAGAACTCCTGGGTCCCACCATGGTTGGGTAGCTCAGTTGGTTAGAGTGTCCTCCTAATACACCAAGGTTGCAGGTTCAATTTCTGATCAGGGAACATACAAAAAGCAATCAATGAATGCACAAATAAGTGGAACAACAAATTGATGTTTCTCTCTCTGTCTCCCCCCCCTCCCCCTTCTCTCTCTAAAATAAAGGTAAAAATCAATAATTTTTTAAATAAAAGAACTTCTATGTCCCATCACACTGTAAGGAAACTGAGAAAATGGTATACAGAATTGCCTCTCCATATTCAACTCTCTTACCTATTATGAGGTACACTCAACTCTCCCTCCCACAATCCTGTGAGAGTGGAAGGAGACATCTACCTGGTATCCTGTTCTCCTGCTTCATGGACCACAGCTCCATGGTTAAGCCTTAATGACAATCTGAGTCCCTCACATTAGCCCCTAATATGATACAAAATAATGGAGAATCAAGTTCTTTCTTCCCATCCTATGTCCCTCCCAACCCCCCATCCAACTCACACCTAGTTTTTAAGCATACTGCCTTGTTCTTGTTCGGGAGGTTAGGTAATCACTTTCCCCCACTTCAAAATAGCTGACCTTTTGGTTTGAGGACAGTTTACGCAAAGATGCTGGTAAGATCAGGCAGAGGTACTATAGAAGGCTTTGAATCAAAAGATTCAGATTTCAGATTTTTGGGTTCTAATTTAGGGGCTAATTTTATTTTGTACTTTTGAATGCTTTCCAATGGCATGACTTCGGTTAAGTCACCTTTTATAATCCTTCATTTCTCTCTGTAAAAGGGAGGGAGTACATGTTCTTTCTACATTTTAGTGTCCTTATGAGAACAGTATGATTTCCTGGGGTTGAAAGCAATATATAAATGATAAACACAGGAAATGTAAGCTTCTTCCCTTTCAAAATGTAAAACTGAAACATTCCACACTGGACCCATGTAAAGCCAGTTCTGGGACACAAGCATTTAATACCTCATTCTATCTGCAGTTTTGCCTCCAGAATCTATGTCTTTGTGTTAAAAGACTTCAGTAGAGTCATGTGACCATAGATCATCTCACACCAGGGTATTCTATCAACTACCCCTTCACCAGGAAGTTTGCTTCCTGGAATTCATTGAAACAATTCTCTTGTGCCTTCATATCACCATTAAAACAGAATTAGATATCCAGTTGCCATCCATTTGTTTAGTTACTTCACTGCTAAGAAACTGCCTTCAAATCAGGTTCTTGTCATTGATGATTCTGTCAAGGTAGCAATGGTCATGTGGGAACATAAAGGAAGTAAAAGCCAGGAATGTTGTTTTAGGAGAGCTATGGTCTACAATGAAGGAGAGTCATAGCTTTGATGTGGAAGACTCCTCATCTGCAACAATGACGAAGGCTTTGAGGCTTACTATTCTGGTCTGTTCTAAATTATTATGAAACCATTCATTTCTGTATTTTCCATCTAGTTAGCCTTCATATCACTAAACAGTACCAAGTGTAACACAGACTGGGGGGAAACTTTCCAATTTACTGCAAAAAAGCCTTTAGTTTTTTACACGTTTTCCCATGTAAAAATGATTACATAACAAACAATTGTAATATATAATTTACAAGGAAAATTATTGCCTACTAGTATTAAAAAGATGTACCAAAATGAACATTTATACCATATATTACAAATCTGCTTGTCAGAGACACAAAAGACAGAAGAAAATCATTGCTTATTTCATAATCTAAGCCAATGTCTAATTTCCTAAATTAAAAAAAAATGAATTTTAGGGAGAAATCGTTACTTATCTTAAGGTAATACAGCAATCTTGTTTTATCAAAAGAAATAATTTCTAGTCATACACACCTACATTCTAAAATTTATTTAATGATTGCCTAAAAACCATGATTACATTTCTTCAAGGCCCACAAAGATACAACTATTTAATGCCATCTCGGACATATCTTGGATAATAATATACCTCAGTTAATAGACTGAAAAGTACTTGTAATCTAATATTTTAAATGCACAGATCCAAGAATGAGAATAAAAGTCTATTCATTCCTCATCATTACCTGTTGGTCTCTGTTTTCTTTATAGATTTTATGATTGCCCTGAAGTTTTTCCATGGTTTAGAAAAATTTAGTAAAAACAGAATATTTTGCTACTTTTTCTGTATGATGAGAAAAAAACAAAATAATTATTTCAACTAAGTCTCCCCAGGCAATTCTTATAATCAAGTAAATTTAAGAAGCCCTCCTCCTATCTAGTTATTCCTGGTTGTGTCCAACTCTCTTTTTATCACCTACACATCCTCCCCACATCTTATTCCCTCTGAAAGTTTAAATTTAATGAAGTATCATATAATCAACCTCCCATTGTTACCCTTAGTTTGTGCTTAAATTTTAACTCTCCCTGAGTATTTGTGTTTTAACAGAAGACTCCAAAAGACTGAAAAAGCTTTTATAACTAAATTAATGAGGCCCTGGTGTAAATTCAGATACCTTGATCAGTTAATTCTGGTCTTTTCCTTATAGCCATATAACATTCTGCTTGTTAAACTCTATACTCTATATTTTTATTCTGTATGTTTAAGGGAAATAAAACAACACCAACAACATCAAGAACCTAAAGATTGACATTTCAGAAATTAACATTCTTTCCCAGGAAATAATCCCAAGGCAGGAGACAAACATCTGGAATAACAGAATTTTTTGTTTAATTTACAATGGAATTCAAAATATTTTTAGTCCATTCTTGAGAGGGCCAGATGCAATGTATTACAAATTGTTTGCCTAATTCAAACCATAAAGAAAATTATCTCTTTTCCATATGACATCAAATTTAGAGGAGGGAGATAGGGTGTGGAGGGGTAATAACAATTCCTGCGTTTACAAGATTATGGGACTGCAGTCAGCAATTCCTTAGATCCGTGGTCGGCAAACTGTGGCTCGCGAGCCACATGCGGCTCTTTGGCCCCTTGAGTATGGCTCTTCCACAAAATACCACGGCCTGGGCAAGTCTATTTTGAAGAAGTGGTGTTAGAAGAGTTTAAGTTTAAAAGATTTGGCTCTCAAAAGAAATTTTAATAGTTGTACTGTTGATATTTGGCTTTGTTGACTAATGAGTTTGCCGACCACTGCCTTAGATGTGCTGGAGTGTTTCTCTTTAAGATAAGATTTTGCTTTTTTATTTCTCTAAAGTAAATTACTACATATGTATATCTCATATTTTACTTATAAGAAGACTACAGTATATATGTAGCATAAAATGTCTTCCAAAATGAGAGGCTACTTCCATAAATTTGATTAGAACTTTTTGGAGAAATTAGAAAGTGTTGTAACTCCAATATGAAGATTTCACTTGTATCTAAAGTAGATTTTCTTTACATCTTGGATTAAAATTACTAAAATACATGAAAAATATATGATAAAATTCTCCCATGAAGTTAATAGGCTCATTCTCTCTACCAGATTTTTCACTGACTTGTAAATTCTTCCTCTGGCTGATTTGACCACCTATGAAAAACTAAGTCCACATCAATCTTAAAGTTTCAATGGAACAAGGTAGTGTTTGATAAAACTCATACATTCAGTAAATACAGGGTGTCTCCCCAAAAATGTGTATATACTTTGAATAAGTATGAAGGCACAATGGATTAAATCTGAAAAGAAACATCAATTGAGCTCTCAGCTCTTAAGGTTTGTTAACATTTTGGGGGGACACGCTATAGTTTTCTTCAAATGTAACCAAGTGAAAGAACCAGATGCTTGAACTCTCCTTACCAGATCTATTACTTAGTCTCTTCTTGCTTGATTTGCAAAGGAAGCCATTGTTTCATTAGAAACAATTTAATATCATTCATATTAAAATTTTACATCTTTTGCTGTCTCTGGCATTGCATTCATTGTTGCAAGACACAAGGAAGTACATAAAAACCAAGCTTCATCACCCTCTTAATGGGGACAACTTACAACACTGAAACAAAAACAGAGGGTAATTTGGTATGTGTTACTAAAATTCAGAGAAAGAGTAATGAGTATAAACAAGAGATGACAGAACATTTTATGAAATGTGTGGGACATGAGTATGATTACATTACTAATAACTAGACCAATTTGAGGGGTCTCATTTGGCACAGCCCAACTATTCTAGGACTGTGATCTCTTATGTTAAATGTCTTAATTGTAAGCTGGACGAAAGCTGGTGTGAAAACTGATGGTTCAAGTAATCACAATAAGTTGACATTCAAAAAATACCCTTAATAAAAATAGTAACTGTGAGAAAGAACCAAGATGGTGGCAAAGGTAAACACCTGTACTTGCTGCCTCTCACAACCACATCAAAATTACAACTAAAAGACAAACTATCATCCAGAACCGCGGGAAAACTGGCTGAGTGGAAGTACTACAACCAGAGAGGTGAAGAAAGTGCATTGAGACTGGTAGGAGGTGCAGAGGCGCTGAACAGGCTGGCACCTGGGTGCACTGCTTTTTTAATCAGGAGGGAGATACAAAGCTCCTGCTTGCTCTGAACTTGTTCTGGGCGAGACTCTGGGGGACCCAGACACATACGGGGAGACACTGGACTGTCTGGCATCAGGGCAGGAATGCAAGGGTGGCTTCCTCAGACGAAGGTGCTCGCAGCAGTCATTTTCCTGCGCTGGGACCTCTCCGGTGTAGGGCTGCCTGGCAGCCATTGCTGTTTGCTCTGCCCTGGTGATTCCCTGAGACCCCCCGCCCCACCCAATTTACAACCCCACCCAAGCTGTGTGCAGCGGCTTTTGCATATAAATGGCCTGTCCTTTCTCAGCCTAAAACCTGTCAAACAGGCAGCAGCTGGGTCAGGGAGCCCCAAGCTATTAAAAGAAGGCCCAACACCAACAGCAGAAGCCAGCCTTGCTTCACAGCTGGGCCTCATCTGGGCACTTCCAAACCCCATACAAAGAGGAGGAATCTGCAGATGTCTCTGTAGCTCCTGCTGGGTGGCCCCAGACAGTGGCTGACTTTGCACCTCCTTGGAGATTCAAGAGCCAGTGTACCCAGTGGTCAGTGTGAGACCATACCAGATTACAACTCTTCACATCCATAAGTGACACACTCAAGGGGGGCAAACTCAGTTAGCACCAAAGCCCCACTGAAGCAAGCCCTGCCCCATAAGGGTGTCTCCTGCACAGCAGCTCTTTCATTGTAAACACAGCTGGTGCTCACAGCCAATTGGCTTGGAGGTCAATTCCTCCCAGTGATACGAACAGCAATCAAGGCTTAACTACAAAAAGACTGTGCACACAGCCCACAAAGGGGTACACCAAGAGTGTCCACCTCAGGTGACTGGGGAGGCCAAGCCACTGGGCCCTATAGGACACCTACCACACAAGGCCACTCTATCAACTCAAGACTTAGCAGCTACCCAATACATAGAAACAAACACAGGGAAGCAGCCAAAATGCGGAGACAAAGAAACAAACGAAAGAAATGGAAGAAAGCAAACTACTGGATATAGATTCAAAACCACAGTTATAAGGTTACTCAAGAATCTTCTAGAAACCTCTAAGGAACTTAGTAAGACTTTCAAGGATCTTAGTGAGAATGCCAAAAAAATGGAAAAGGACCAGTCAGAAATTAAGCACACACTGACTGAAATAAAGAATAATATACAGGGATTCAACAGTAGACCAGAGGATCCTAAGAATCAAATCAATGATTTGAAATATGAAGAAGCAAAAAACACCCAACCAGAAGAGCAAAAAGAAAAAAGAATCCAAAAATATGAAGATAGTGTAAGGAGCCTCTGGGACAACTTCAAGCGTACCAACATCCAAATTATGAGGGTGCCAGAAGAAGAGAGAGAGCAAGATATTGAAAACCTACTTGAATAAATAATGACAGAAAACATCCCCTACCTGGTGAAAGAAATAGACTTACAAGTCCAGGAAGTGCAGAGAACCCCAAACAAGAGGAATCCAAAGAGGACCACACCAAGACACATCATAATTAAAATGCCAAGGGCAAAAGACAAAGAGAGAATCTTGCAAGCAGCAAGAGAAAAACAGTTACCTACAAGAGAGCACCCATGTGACTGTCAGCTGATTTCTCAACAGAAACTATGCAGGCCAGAAGGGAGTGGCAAGAAATATGCAAAGTGATAAACAGCAAGAACCTACAACCAAGATTACTCTACCCAGCAAAGCTATCTTTTAGAGTTGAAGGTCAGATAAAGAGCTTCACAGATAAGAAAAAGCTAAAGGAGTTCATCACCACCATACCAGTATTATATGAAACGCTGAAGGGTATTCTTTAAGAAGAGGAAGAAGAAGAAAAAGGTAAAGGTAAAAATTATGAACAACAAAGTGACAACAAATACATATCTATCAACAAGTGAATCTAAAAGTCAAATGAATAAAAAATCTGATGATCAGAATAAACTGGTGAATGTAATGGAATCAGGGGCAAGGAAAGGAGTGGACTGACAATTCTCAGGGGTAACGGGTGAGGGGGTGCGGGAAAAGATTGGACAAAGATCTTACGCCTATGGACCAGGACAGTGGGGGGCGAGGGCCTGAGGTGGGGTGGAAACCAGGTGGAGGGGAGCTATGAGGCGGGGGGGTGCGGGGGGAGGAGGGGAGAGAGGAACATCTGTAATAATCTGAACAATAAAGATTTTAAAAAAGGTAACTGTGGTTAAAGAATATCAATAGTTTATGATCTATGCTAAATGAATTTTGATAAGCTAAGTCAGAGATTATGATTATTTTATATGGCAAGGTCCATGTAAAAATGGCTGTAGCATAGTCCAAGTTGCATTTAACTCTCTGAGGACAAAAAGAGAGGTATCTCACCCAGATGAAACTGACTGCAGAAGCTAAGGCTCTACCAACAGCCTGGCCTTCTGTGTGCAGTGCCGTCTGTGCTGTGTATCATCGCCTTCATAATGCCTCTCAGACACCTTGCCAATGTGACAGGTGAACCTTGGAAAGCAAAGAACTTCCTCAGTTAGGAAAAAAAGTATTGTCACATGCTCTTCTGAGTCCTGGTATGACTGACAGTACAAATGTGTCACCTCTAATACCGCATTTTAGCCACTTGTAAAGGGCGATGCCACCACTCCCTTCTATGTGGCACCCAAGGCAGAACTGGTCACAGAATTCTTTCCACCCTAATCCAGACACAGACTGGCTTGTAACTCTCAACCCAGGGCGGTGGGCAGCCACTCTCATTTGTTCACAGTTGGTACATGACAGGGGGCCCGTTTGGCATTTCTAGCCTAAGTAGCCCTCAGGGATGGTGGGACCAGGGGAGCTCTAGCACAAGCAGAGCTGGGGACAGTCAGACTGAAGCCCAGCATTTCTAAGGGGCTACATCTACCAAATACAGATCAAACTGCAAAAGCTGTTAGACAAAACAGTCACTGTTGAGATACATTATAGATTTTGGAGAAAAGAAAAACAAAAAGACACCACAATATGAGAACAGAAAAAAACAAGTGTTGGGCTTGAGGCTATCATTTATGAAAAACAGAATACAGTAAAAATTAATTATTTTTTTAAAAAGTCATTAGGGGCCTACAGATTGATTTTACCATCAAAATTCTAAAGGTACGCTTAGCTGTCGCGGTAAGGACTTGTCAAAGTCACACAGACAGTCAAGACGTTGGGCCTAGAATTTCCAATCCAGAAGCATAAAGCACCTGAGCTTGCTGCAATGAGTGTCACCCCCACACAACCTCAGTTTCTATCTCAGCCTCCTCCCCGCTTAGTGAAACAATCCTTTAAAGACCTTTTTCAGAACATCGTGGTTAACAGGAAACCTAAGAATGCTCTCTAAGCAGATAAGCTGAGTTGGCTGTGAAAATTCAACTGTTTTGCCTTAACTCATTTAATTACAAATAGCTAAATCTCCAGATGCAGCCAACCACCTCTAAATGCGGTTTCCGTTCTCATTGATCCTCCGCAGTCTTGTCACTGTCAACACCCTGAACACTCTGCTCCAAGGAGGAGAGGCGCAGAGAGCCCATTGCTGCAGGTCTGCATGAAATCAATCTGCTCATTTGGGCAAATGTCTTATTGATTAGACCTGTTAAATATATGCTTCTACCTCCACCTTCCCCAGAATGTGAATACCTTTATGCTGGGAACATTAAGTATCAAGCAGTATGTCTGCATTCCTGGCAGAATGGCTGCAAGGACCAGCAATAACATGGCAGCGAATAAATTTAAACTTCGATGTGTTAAAGTGAGAAATCAATGGGAAATTTGCGGACAAAGATGAGGATGACATGAGGCATGATTAGTCAAAGGGTAGAAATGCAGGCATTATAAATTGCAGCACCGTTCCCACACTTGGCTTCCTGTCACCTCACCCGTACTTGAATCAGCATTAAAGTCAAGCTTAGGAACTTCCCTGCTGTCCCTGAACCTCAAATTTTGCTGCTTTACATCGAGGCAACATAATCCCGATCTCGGAGGACTGCCTGGAAATTAAATGAGGTGATATATGGAAAGTTCTTCAAAGCAGCGGGCACTTAATGAACATTTGTTTCCCTTCTGCTGCTGGGAACAAGAGCCTTCCCTCAAGCGCAAATGGTGCCGTGATCTAAGATCTATCAGATCTTCTTCAGTTTCAAGGGAGAGAAAACCCAGTGCAAACTGGCTTAAATAATACATAAATTTATGGCTCCTGTAACCAAACTCCGAAAGTAATGCTGGTTTCAGGCAAGCTTTGAACCAATGATGTTATCAGGAAACTGCTCTTTGTCTCTGCACTCTGCCTTCCAGTCTGTAGCTTGAACTTCAGACCTCATGAGCGGTCTCTCAGCAGCTCCAAGACTCACCCTTCATTCAGCAGCAAGTGGACCCAACACCATATTGCCCCACTCTATCTGGAGAACGAGAGGACACCTCTTCTGCTAGGGCACACGCCAGCCTTAAGGCTCATTACATGTCATGCACCAACTAATCCCCATAACCAACGGGACAGGAAATGTTGTCAAACCAAGCAGGGAACAGGTTTGAGAAGTAGAGAGGTGTAAAAATCCAGGGAATCAGAGTACCATTGACAAAAAGCAAACAAATGGATGGTGTGACTGTCAATTGTCCACTAGAAATGAGAGGCTCTAAAGGCTGAACTGCCAACCTGCAGGCCTAAGAGTAAATCTTTGTTTTTGTAAAACACTGAGTTTTGAGAATGGTATGTTGCTTAGCATTATTGTGGTTATAGCTAACCAGCACAGTAAATAATAGATGACTAGTCCAGGGAAGCATGATGGTGGATTGGATGTGGGTGAGAGCCAAGGAAGAGAGGAGAGACTATCATATTTGGGATATATCTTAAAGGTAGAACCGACAGAATTTGCTGACTAATTGAATATGCTATGTGAGATAAAGAGAAGAGACAAAGAAAACTACTATGTTTTGGGTCTGAGCAATTCAGTGAATAGTGATGCCATTTATTAAGATAGAGAAAGGAACAGTAATTACAAATTCAGCTGTAGCCATGGTAATGTGAATTTTGAAATGCCTTTAGATTTCCAAATGGAAACAGAGCAGAGGGTGTTGGGTATACATGCTAACTATAAAATGACAGGTTAGACCTTCTCTAAACTCCTTTATAGTTTTGGACATTTTGAGAATCCTTACCATATCCACAATCTTTAGATGTTGGCAAGTTTCAGCATAGACAATTGCTATTTACAATGGTTTATGCTGAGGCTGCTGCTTTGACCTGAACCAGATAGAAAGCCAGGAATAAGAATCCCAAAGGAATATCATGTCTTCTAGAAAACAGATCACCCAGCCTCGTAGGTTATGAATTAACCCGCTCCACTTGGCATTCAGGGGTAAAATTCCCTTCTGCCAATCAGTTGCTTACTTCCACAAAAGTTGATAAAATACCTCTGGACATGTCCACTGGCATAAAATGAACAGAATTCTGGGGTCGGTCCCTTCAGAAGTGCCTATCCCATCTTGCTTCCAAACCCAAACCTGCATGACGTATAGCACTTAGGCTGCCATTCCAGCTCAGCTGGTGTTCGAGCAGTGTATTGGATGCTGCTGAGTTCTCCACAAGCTTTATATCTAAGAGTTTTGAAAGCTCTTGACAGCCAGCAGCTTGAAGCCATTTTTGACCCATAAATAAGTGCCACCAGCCCACACAATCCTAACGGGAGGAAACGCCATCGAATTCTCATGGCACGCCTGACAGAGGGATCCGTGCTGTCCTGTGAAGCAGCACCTTTAACAGGTCCCCAATTAAAGGGGAGGCGGGTGGAGAAAGACCTCAGGGACAGAGAAACAAAGTCTAGGCTATGACAGAAAGTTTCAGTAAAGAAGACCACACATCACTAACAATCTAATTATACTCTTTAAAACGAAAAAAGACCTAAGAGAGTTTCCTCGAGAGGTTCAAATTTGGAGTGTCTGATCTCAGTCTTTTGCCCTCTCCTCTACCTCCAAGCTCTCTCCCTAGCTGATCTCATCCCATTCATTTCTTTTAAATATCATCTGTATGTCAATGACTCCCAAATTTATATAGCCCTGACCTTTTCCCTAATTTATATATCAAATTGCCCACTTGACATCTCCACATAGATGTCTAAAAGGCAATTCAAATTTCATGTGTCTTACAAAAAACTTTCTATTTCCACTACCCCAGCCTCTTTCCCCTCCAACCCCAGTCATTTCAG
Organism: Cnephaeus nilssonii; assembly: GCF_951640355.1. Classification (NCBI taxonomy): domain Eukaryota; kingdom Metazoa; phylum Chordata; class Mammalia; order Chiroptera; family Vespertilionidae; genus Cnephaeus; species Cnephaeus nilssonii. The sequence goes on from NC_137073.1 coordinate 46,492,111, forward strand.
TAAAATACCCTATGTACTCAGTAGCTCAAATAAAAAACAAGGCTTAATCCCTGACCCTTTCCTTTCCCTCACTCCACATATTTACTCCATCAGCAAGTCTTGTTGAATTTATCCACAAGATATAATTTTTTACTTCTGTGCATCTACATTGTCATCCCACTGTACCCTTAAAACAACCTTTTAACAGGTCTCTGTTTCCATCCTCCATCAGCAGGTAGAGAAACCAGTTCAATGCATATTGGATCTTATAATTTCCTGCTTGAAATGATCAAATGCCTTCACATTTGCTTTGATTATAGAGTCCAAACTTGAACATGGCATAAAGCCTCCAGCTGACATGGGCCCTGAATATCTTCTCAATAATCTTAGCTCTGCCACCTTCCCCCTCACTTACTCCCCAACCACAGTGGCCTTCTTTCATTTCCTGGAATAAACCTGGAGTGTCCCTCCCCCTAGGTCTTTCATGGCCCAGCTTAAAAGTCACCTCCTCAGTGACACCTACTTGTCTACCCTCACTGAAGTGACATCTACAGGTCCACCAGGTACTAACACAGCACACTATGTTCTTCACGTCATTCATCACTCAAGACAGTTTATTTCTTTGTTTACTTGCTTTTTTTCTCTCTCTCCATACCAGAATATAAGCTCCAAGAGAGTAGTGATTGTTTTTGCTTTATTTCCCCACTACTGAATCCCCCAGAAAGTGGCACATAATAGATGCTCAATGAATATTTCTTAAATAAATCATCTACTTCAGTGCTTTCAAAATACCTTGTGAACAAAGATACACCAGATTTTCACTATGCCTAGTGTGTTCCAAATATCCTAATTTCAAAATGCAGCTGCTGTTTTTCACTGTTATTAAGTCATAGTTACACTTTCCTTGCTTCTGTGAAAAGCAACACAATGTCCAGTCTGCTGGATTTTCTCCTGATCCTACTATAGAACTTTATTTTAAACGATAGAACTGCCAGTCTGAATCAAATCCTAGCTAGCTATTTACTTATGGTTTGCTAAGCAAATGGTTAAGACTGAAGCAAGAAACCATGAGATTTTCTTCACATTAGATGTCTTCCTTTGAAAATCAAGCTGTCAAGCATTAGAATATACCTCACAGCTACAATGCAGAATAAATGTCAGGCAGATTGTAAATTGTGATAATCGTTTTATAAACCAATAGACAATGATCGATTTGAAAGTATTAACTTTAGTTTAATCCATATAGGCATTTATGAAAATAATGTAATATATGTCCCCTAATTTGTAATACTCGGGAGTCTTGAAAGGGTTTATTACAGAAAGAAAAGTTCAAATATCACTTTCTTCCAGCCTATTATATATTAAAACAGATTACATTCCCTAAAATACAACAAATGGAGTGAATGCCACAAAGCACATTCTGCACAAGGCAGGCTTGAAATAATGTTTATATCTGGAAAACTCAAGCTCTAGGAAAATACATATAATGTTCAAATGTGGGAAATAGCCTACAATAGAATGTTAATAAAACCTGTGATAAACAAAATATAAGAAGAGATAACACTGAAGAAAAAAAAGGAAACGTTTTGATAGAGTAGAAGTAAAGTAATGGTTTCCCAGAGTGTAATAGCAAACAATATGAACTCTTTCATGAGAGGGGGCTTAGCACTTTCCTCCAGGTACATTTTCATGTAATTGTCTGCCTCACAGGCAAATGCTGCATCAAATTTTCGTTCTGCCACCCACTTATATGCATGCAGAAATGAAAAATAATGCACTGTACTGTACAGGTGGAGTGAGGAAGCTGATAGTCATTTAAGTCTCTGAGCTTTCAATATAATAGAATTTTTTTAATTGTTTACTAGAGTTTTTCAGTTGTCATAAAATCAAAATGTGTCCAATGGCTTGGTAACATGTCCACCTACGCTGTATGCATATATTACATCATCCTTATGCACCTTTCAGCAAACTCATCTAATTTGTGGATGTTATGCTCTACTCCTCTTAAAAAATGTTCATTCAGGCCCTAGCACAGTGGTTTTCAACCTGCCCTAGCAGGTTTGGCTCAGTAGACAGAGTATTGGCCTGCGAATCGAAGGGTCCTGGGTTCGACTCCAGTCAAGGGCCTGTACCTCGGTTGCAGGCTCTTCAGGGCATGTGAAGGAGGCAACCAATGGATGTTTTTCTCTCACACTGATATTTCATTCTGTCTTTCCCTCTCTTCCACTCTTTCTAAAATCAATGGAAAAATGTCCTCGGGTGAAGATTAATGAATGAATGAATGAATGAATGAATAAAAATTATTTAATTAATTAGTATCATTCTGGACTTTCTAAGTGATTCAAGAGTATTACTTTCTACCACCCACAAGGTTGAATGTGAATCTGCCTTAGTGCAGCCTCTATCAAACATCAGAACTCCCAGACTTGGGGGTCTCAGGGGCTCCACAAATATTAAATTTCTGTCAAATATTGAAGAGCTTTCTGGCATGAATAGCTAACTCGTAGCCTTTTAGTTATGCTACTTCTGTTCAGGTTTAGTGTAAAATAAAAAAATCAGCCACTAAAAATATAAGAAGAAGAAGGAGTATTGTTTATCATTTACAAAACCTGGGCCCTAAATTATAAACAAGATCTTCTGAATAAATTTACTTGAATTCACTGCCTCCAACCCCATGGGAAAACTGAAAGTCACTTTTGTTTTTCTCCTTAGGAATCAGCTCCTCTTTTGGATGCTCCTTTGGGATGAGCCGGAAGCGCGGCATCACAGGAAGGTGGGACCACCAGAGCAAACTCACAGGAGTATATGCAATTCAGTCTAGGAGACTGAAGCCCAGTGAAAATCACTGAAGAACTTCACAGACGCGTGAACACACTGCATTTCTCCACTTAGATCTTTGGACTGTATCTTCTACTTGCATATCACTTAGACTCAAAATGTCTAATTTTCTTTCTGTCTCTCTCAACCCAAATTATTGCCTTCAAAAAACTGACCAAATTGTCAGGATGCCTGACTGAAATTCTCTATTTCACAATGCATTACTTACCATCAGAATGATGGTGGGTGTTTTCTAGGACAAATAATAAAAACATAGTTTCTATATTCTAAACAACTAAAAATAGAAAATATTTGTTAGTAACATGTTCTACATATGCAAAATGAATGTGTAAATGTAATTGTCATATGTACAGTTTTACATATATAAATTACATATGTATATTTCTATATAACACATATTTACACATAAATATCTGTACATGTGTATATATTATATATAAGACATACATATATGATTTCAAGGTGGTTAAGTTCCAAATCTCAGCTAATGGTATGACAGTCCAACTTTGATGATTCAGTGACTCAATGATGTATAAAAAGCTCAGGTTGCCTTCTCTCTAATCTACCTTTAATAGCATCAGCTAAGTCCATTTTATTACTGGCTGGAGGCCAGGAGCAACCATAGCAGCATCCAGTCAGAAAGAAGGAGAGACTTCCACAATTGTGCAATTAAAGTGCTTCCTGTCAAAGTGATTGGTCCAAATTTACACCAGTATCTATGCCTGGATTAATAATAGTTTTAACGTGCTGATCATGCCTGGGCTCCTAAATCAATCATTGGTAGTGAAGATGGGAATTACTATGATTAAGCCAATCAGAAACTATGCCTGGAATCAAATTTGGATTTAACATCCCTCCAGTAAAATATGTTGAATGGAAAAGGGTTGAAACCTAAATAAAATTGAGGTTTTATGAGAAGGGGAAAATGCATATTGAGAGAGCCCTCTTTGCTCCCTGTTCAATTCTGGAATGCATTTTGAGTAGGGAGCAAAAAGGGTTCTCTACAATCCCACAAAAATGATTTTAAAAAATGTTATGTCATATACTAGATTATCATAATAAGTAGTCACAGTGACTGACCTGTTCATAATCAGCCTTTAAACCACAGTTTTCTGAACCATGACCTAAGAATGAAAAGAGACGTAGCTGCTCTCCCCATTGCCAGATGATTAAACCTGCCCTGTGTCGGAATGGACCGGGTGCATTGGAACTCAATTCTGTGAATTACCAAGATGAAAATCTCACTGTGGAATGGAGAGCTTGCCTTCAGAGCAACATTGAGTTGAGCTCAAGTCATAGATCTTCAGATCTTTGTCCAATGCCTACCAGAGGCCAGTATTGCCTTCCAGTCTGGAGCCAACAAAATCCACCTTGCTCCCAACACAGTCACACACACACACACACACACACACACACGCACGCACGCACATGTACACACAACATATCTAAGGCTAGGTGGCAACGCTGTCCCAGGCAGAACTGCTGCTCTAGAAGTAAAATTGTGGGCACGTGGATGATGCATGAGAGGCGTCTCCAGTGTATAATTTAATGAGGCACTGTGTGACCACTAATGAGAGTTGTCCTGGGCACCTCTTGCCTCACCTCCATCCTAGCCCTGGTGCACCGTTTCCTCCAAATTCATATTCAACCACTTGCACATCACTGAGTTCAATAAACTTTCAATCAAGTTGAGTCATCCTTGGTATATCCATCCCTTTCTTATCTAAGAATATTTTACTTTTGTAAATTTTAATTTCTTTTTCTGAATATAGAACACCTCATTGCTACACTTCAGCCCACCCCCAACTCTATCCCCAGCAAGAAGGGGTTGGGTGATTACTTGAATGTGTGAGTTATTCTTTTTGAAGTGTTTTGCACTTTGTGGATGAAAGGTGTTTCATGAGTTCAAAGCATTCCAGTTATTATTTGTCCACTATACAGGACAATCAGGGTAATTTGGCAACAGCTTTTCTTCTTGGCAGAAGAAAAGGCTGATTGCAGCGGTGGGGAGGAGGGAGGATTATGTTCAGTTTATGTGAGGTTAAGGTCACAAGCAATGCAAAATAAAAAAGCTCTTTGTTTTATGAATAAAAGATTTCTGATGTATCCCCTTATTTCAGAACACCAGCATAGGCTCATTTTTTAAATGTTTGAAATACTTTTTTCCCACAGCATTATAAGAAAATTTCCTCGAGTTATAAATTATCCACAGTTTACATTTTGCAGTCATGAATCTTTACTATCCAAGCAAACTTTGATGCAGATATTGATATTCACCATAAATTGTCATCCTCAGTGATTCATTGCATTGAGGTGAATTTGTTGTTCAGCATAATATAAGGACTGATATCTATTAGTTAATGCATGGACACTGGACATCACTAAAAGCAGAGTAATCAGAATCTTAGGACTCTTTGCTTCTGGTAGAAAATTAGGTAGAAATCAGTCCTTGGGAGTGTGATTTATTTTGCTTACATCCTAGAGGTATGTCCAGTAATTCCTTAGCTTGTTCTGATCATTGAAATTCTCTGCCACTGTTGAAAATTTAGCTCTCATTTCCCCCAGAAAAAGTTTTCAAGAAGATAAATTTTACTCTAGGAAATTAATCATGCATGAGGAGCTTTTCTCATTGGTTATTTTAAGGTATTTTATGATGCATCTCTTTTAATTTATTTTAGTCTAGATATCTTCCTCTTAAACCGTCTTCTACTTTTTAGAAGGTAGATCCTTTCTGTTAAAAATGGTGGCAACTTCACACTTTTAAAAAAATGCACTGATTTCACTCTCACATCTAAACACTAGGATTTGTGATAATAGATATTCACACGTAAGTCTGTATGTTGTCAGTGTGCTATCCACTGCTCTATGCACCAACGGTATAATTAGAAGATGAGGAGGCAACAGCTGTGGACAATTGGATTGTGAGAAGAGGGTCCCTCGTGGCCAAAAGGGCAAGAGGGGCCAATATAGAATGCTCAGGTGCCTTCCCAGGGGGCCCTCTACACAGTGGAAGGGATTAAATCCTTTCATGTCCTTTTTAAATTGCTGCCAGACATTCAAAGAATTAGTTTGTAAGTTTGTTTGGGGTAATTGTATATTATGCTGTTGTAATTCTAAAATATCTAGAGATGTGTTGAAGCCTCATAATGGCTGGTACCATGGATCTGTCTCTCACCCACTGGGGTGAGCTGAGCCCTCCCTGGAGAAGAAACCTGGGTTCCACAAGATATGTTGTCAGTGCTGGGGCCCTGCCAGCAGGCGAGGGGATCCCAAGGCAGGTGCTGGGCATGGAGGCCACGGGGGCATAGGCGACCAAGGAGACAGTACTGAACCTCACATCACCCCGCTTGGCCCCGGAGGATGGCTGGTTAGCCAGCAACGGGTAAGATTCCTCAGGGAAGGAACAACCTAAGACAGGCACAGTCGCAAAGGGGCCATCAGGAGAGAACTTGGGGGTCAACAGAGGTGGGGCACAGACCTTCACCGCCCCCCCCCAAGTTTGCAGGGGCCTGAACCCTCACCCCTGCTGAGGGAGGTCTCCTGCCCCTACGGCTGCTTAGCTTCCCATGCCCAGCTCAAATAGGGACCCAGGTAACAGACAGAGACTTGGCCGATGGCAGATGCCCTCTCACTGCAACAAGACTTGATGGAGATGTCTTGTACCCATGGTGCAAATAACTGGGGTTTTTGATATCTAAACCCAGCCTAGCACCAGGAATGCTCAGGGCCTACTCAAGAAGGCAAATAATCCTTTCCAGTAATATTTACAGGGTAAAATAAGATGGTTGTAGAGTATTAAATTTGACAGTAAAATAGTAGTCAAGTTTTCAAGCTAATTTAAATTGGCTAATTGAAATAAGCGAACATTCTAGAAAAATCAATTGTACTGGACAAAAAAGCTGTTCCTAAAGTGTTAACTAAAATTTTTATTGGTAGTTCATCTCATGGTAAAATTGTGTAACATGTAATGAACCTAAAGCAGTCACATTTTAGTGCAAAAAAGTAAAATTTAAAAACTATCAAGATTACAGTATAAAATTTCCAAAAGCCTCCTAATATTTAAACCAAAAAAGGGGGGATAGTAAAAGAATATGATGTAAGGAAAAATATCCTGTAAGTAAATTACATCTAGAAAATTTTTACTTTAGAAAATTAACTTTCATTTGTAATGCTAACAGCAAGACACCCATGTAAAACATACATGGTGTCAAAACAAGCCAAAGGAAAATAGTTTGGGCAAAAAATGAAAAAGGATCACAAGTCAAATTTATAGAGAAGATTCCTTTATTAACTTTTGGTCAAGAATATGTTTGTATATTTTCAGAAAACAACTCCAAGACCATGTGGATTCCTGCAACACAGAGAAATTGACAGGAGTGCTCCAGCAATGAAGACAGAAGAGAAACAGTCCAGAGATGGAAGACGCTGACGATGCCTTGCCATACTAGCAGTCAGCAGCTGTGCATCACTGCAGGTTGCCCAGGACTAAACCAGAGAGGGTCGGACCTGCATTACCACCATTTGTCCACCATCGAGAACTGAAATATCATTGCTGTTATGTACACATAAGGAACTGTTTGACATAGAAATTGGGACTCAAAAGAACTGTTGGCCCAGAAAGAAACTCACTATAGACTGATTCATTTGCGTCTCAGCATAACCATTATTGCTTGTCTCATTTTCGGTTCTTATAAGTGTATTTCTAGTATCACATGAGCTCACTCATCTAGGGGAAATGATGAACAACATAGACTGATGAACAAGAACAGCATCGATCAGACTGTCAGACCTCAGAGAGAAGGTAGGGGAGGGTGGGGATAAGGGAGCTAGATCAACCAAAGGACTTGTGTGCTTGCATATGAGCCTAACCAGTGATCATGGACAACAGGGGGGTGGGGGCATGTGTGGGGAAGGGTTTGGGATGGGAATGGGGGGGAGGGGGGAGGACAAATATGTGATACCTTAATCAATAAAGTAATTAAAAAAAAAAGAAGATGAGGAGGTTTCTAACAAAGCTAAAACAAGTTTATTTTCCACTTTGTATAAAGGAAATCCAGTAAGTTTTTGAACAAGATTAAAGGATTTTAAGTGCCATTCATGTAATCAAATGCAGTTTTCCACCCTTACATAACTAGTCCTTGAATAAAAATATAGTAATGTATTCCTTTTATAGCATTTCCATAGAAAATAATATATTAACGAATTGGCATAATTATAGAGAATATTATTCCTTCTATCCCTCTCTCTCTCTTTCTCTCTCTCACACACACTCACAGACTCATTACATTGTTTTCTTTCTCCCAACTAGTGTATACCTTGCTCTTAATATAACTCCAGTCCATTTCATTCTTAAACATATGTTGTTTGCAGTCTGTCATATATATATATATGCCTAAGCGACTGAACGACCCAACGAACAACTGGTCAGCTGGTCACTATGATACACACTTACCACCAGGGGGCAGACGCTCAACACAGGAGCTACCCCTGGTGGTCAGTGCACTCCCACAGCAGGAGCGCCATTCAGCTGTCTGATGGGCACCAGAGGCCTGGCTCATAGCTGGCAAGCACAGCTACGACGACCCGAGCCTCTCCCACCTCCATGGCAGTGCTACTGAGCAGCGACAGCAGCAGGCTCAGCAGGGCTGGGATGAGCAGGAGCAGCGCAGCGCCCGAGCTCGGGCTCCTACCCAACCGCCTGCTGCTTCATGCACTACTACATCCCTCAGGAGATGTCAGACTACAGGGATTGGGCCGAAAACGGCAGTCTGACATCCCCTGAGGGGTCCCGGATTGCGAGTGGGCACATGCCAGGCTGAGGGACCCCACCAGTGCACGAATCTGTGCACCGTGCCTCTAGTGAGTAAATATAAAGCATCCTTATATTCAGGAATTGATCTCCAGATTCCTTCCAAAGAGTAAACCATATTTCATTTCAGTCAAAGGAGGCCTCTGTGCCTAAGTCTTTTAATTCTGCCTTCTTGCATGCTAGAAGACTCAGTCTTTAGTGACCTTCAGTAAGGCTTTTCTCTTCAATTCATTATCTCTTACTGTAGAATATGGTTTTCAACTTCACAGGAGATTAGTGATAGCAATATGATTTATAAGAGACCTGGAGTTTCAAGGTGAGGCTGAACAACTCTCTCCACTCATTATACCATATTCCCTCTGATGTCGATGCAGAGCTGAATTTAAAGACTCCAAGGCTGCAAGAGAGGTGTGTGCGTAACAGAACACATTTAAAAAAAACAAAACAAAACTGTTTCCAAGTTCATTGTCATATAATACCTTAAGTCTTCAGTGAAAGACCTGAAAAAGACTACAACAAAACAGTAGCTGTCCCCGGGTTGTCTTCCATCTCAACATCCCTGCAGCAGAAGAGATAATTCCTGAGTAGAGATTGAAAAGGAACTCCCCTGAAACCTAAACTCTGCAGTGCCCATTCCTTTAAACTTGCACCTTATTTGATACCAATTCTGGATATAACCCTCCTTCTAATAGAAAATATAAACTTTTTTTTTAATTTTTAAATTCACAAATATTCCTTTCATGATTACAATAAAGACCAGCCTTGTTTGGCCACAGAAGGTCATCTTGCAGCCGCCCAGAAGGAGACCAAGAGCAATTTTTCTGAAACCAGTGCCACCGAGTTGGAAAGTCATGGCACAACCTTTAACTGCAACAGTTTCAACCTTAGTAACTTACTCATTAGTCTAGTTAACGGAATATTGGACTTTTAAGCACTCTTCCTTTGTGTTATATAATTTGAGGCCATAATTAGCATGTATCTTTGTTTCGCAGTGAACACCAGCTCTTTTTAAGGAAGGTTTGACTATACCTGCTAGGGTTGATTGCCTCTCTCTTAGCAGAAGTATGCGGCCTTCTATTCAGGTACCTATCCTTATAAGAGTCTTGCGTTTTCATAAAAGGATGTCAATCCTATCTCAAATTTGATATTAAAGCCCATGATTCTGCATTTACATGGCAAACTCAAATGTACTTTGGTTATATGTTATACGAGTCAATTCATAAGAAAAAAAGACTAACGGGAAGTTTAGTTTGATTTTAATAATTATTGTTAATTTTAAGTCAAAATTTTAAACATCCTCATTCTTCGTTAGGCTTGTAGATTTAGGTTACCAATCATACCATCTACTTACAATATAGCAGATTTTAGCAATTATTTCTAAAGGGACACTGAATAATATTTAGTTGTACTGATAAACTTAGCAAAATACATTAAAAATATTAAATAGCACATCAAATTTGTGACTTTTATTTCCTTCTTAAAGTTTTTATCTGACTTAAATATACATAATCAATGAATAACTCATAAACATAATTAAGTTTGTAAATATGGTGAATTTAATATTATTAATATCCCAACACTGTTTATTCACTTGATAAAATTTCTTAAGTCTGTAGGACTGAATCAATTACTCAGTTACACATTTTGCATAAAGTTGCAGGGGCTGCCAAGCTTTTACTATTACATATTTATAACTACTTAACAGAGCAAATACACAAACTTCTTTTTTAACACAAAAAAGGTCAATACTATGCTTTTAATTTCTTAAGCTTCTAAGAATTTCTTTACCATAATTTAAAAGCTAATATTATGTTTCAGCTGAAGTAGATTTAACAAATATATTAGTTGTAAAGCATAGTCATAAAAATAAATACCTACAAATCTACCACTGGAGTCAAAGTAGAATGGAGTAAATGTCTACACTGAATCTACCTCTGAGTTCTATCCCTCCTCCTCATCCTCCTTCAGGCCAGACATACCGCCATTAATATTCAAATATTTGTATAGTTCATCATCATCCTATTGTGTATTTTTATGTCTAATATTTTATCACATATGTAAATATTACATACTCCTAAATAAGATATTAATTTTCCTCTATTGCAGCTTTGTGCATTTTAAAAAATTATTTGTATATAACTCTTAATCATTCCATAGTTATAAAACTCAATCTCATGAAATCAGATCCCGTAAACTAAAACTACTCAACTCTTATTCTTCTCATACCTGGAGAGATTCTTATTTCCCCCACTGTTACTCTGAAATGCTTTTAGTATTCTCTATATCCTGGGTTTCTAAACTTGAGGATAGATTTGTATCTTAGAGCACATTATGGAATTATCTGCTCAGAGAAGTTTATGACTCTCGCTAATATTAATTATTTGATTAGATTTTATATTTTATTTCTTAAGATATGCAGATATGTGCATATTCTAACTCTAAGAAACCTTTAAGTTTGAAGACTGGAGGTCATGTTTTATTTCATGGTTAGGTGTCAGTCAAACATTACAGATTTTTGAAAGTATATTAGATTGACATTGGGAGCTCTGAAATTGTTTTTGCTTATTTGGGATCATTTTCCCAGACAAAACAAAACAAAAAAATCACATTATAGGAGCTTTTAAATTTCTCTAACTTTATATCATAAACCATCTCTACTATCCACCAATTCTCCTATGGGTAGGCTCCATACCTTATTTATTCCTCATAAGAACAAAGTAATCTATTTTCATGTATTTAGGTTAAAATTAAGCATTTTAAAATGTTTACCCTTAAAATGAGGTAAACTAAACCCTGCCTCTCCAGGCCTACATTGGGCATTTCTACCTTTACCTGATTTAACCTAGGAATTGGAGCATAGACAGGGGGATTTTGGAAACCCAAACAGCTATACATAGACATTCCTCTTGTCCCTTTTTAAACTCAAGGGTTCTCAAGTTTCAGCATGTTTAGGAATTACAGAATAGGATTGTTTACAAAAACATGGATATTTCACTTCACAGGGGATTTAATAAATTTTCTAAAGTAAATCTAGCTATAGGCACTCTCTGTAGAAACCAGCCCCTGCTTAAAGATGTTTTCTACTCTTAATTTTTAATTCACTCCCTCTAAATACCTTTCCAAGGCTCTGCTGAGAGAAACAATGCTTGTGAAGGATGGCTTGGAATCTCCCCATTTACTAAAACAGAAAGCTGTAACTAAGTGAGTCCGCAAATAGTTTCAGGAGGTTGAAAAATGCCCCAAAATTATATGTGAAATTCAATTTCTATGGACACCTTTCAGAAGAGCAGCTCACTGCTTTAATCAGATTTTACAAGTCAGCACTTCCAAACACTGTTCATATCATGGTACAAATAGAAACTTATAGTATCTATCTAGCACAATGGGGAAAACTGGAGGGGGTTGAGGGAATCCAAGCAGGAAGTAATATTAAAATTCATTACATTTTTTTATATTTGTAATTATAAGCATGAAATGCAAAGCACTAGAAAATAAAATAATTAATAAATGGACATGAATGTCAAAATAAAATGCTTTTAAATATTTAATTAAAAGCTTTGGCTTGCTTGTGTGAATATAACTTTTCAATATCAAGTTTAATTTTTGAAAAGGCTAGATGCAATCCTCATTCCTGACTTTTAAAGAATGCACTCAAAATCTTGAGAGGCACTCTCAATAATAAAACAAAACAAAACTGTTTATACAAATAAGTAACAAAAAGTGTACAGCCAGCTCAAAATTAATTAACAGAAACCAGAGTTACCTTCCCACTTGAAACAAACAATAATTCCACACACAATAAATGAAAGAATGATATCAAAGACACTGGGCAATAGGCAACAAAAGATAGTGATCTCTGAGACACAGAGAAAAAATGAGGTGAACCTTAGGATTGCCTAAGCCCGTGGTCGGCAAACTGCGGCTCGCGAGCCACATGCGGCTCTTTGGCCCCTTGAGTGTGGCTCTTCCACAAAATACCACAGCCTGGGCGAGTCTATTTTGAAGAAGTGGCGTTAAAAGAAGTTTAAAAAATTTGGCTCTCAAAAGAAATTTCAATCGTTGTACTGTTGATATTTGGCTCTGTTGACTAATGAGTTTGCCGCGAGACCACTGGCCTAAGCCTACAACATTGAAACTACTTCAGAGAGTGGTGTAGGGAGGGGAAACCCAAGAAGAACCCAGAGGACTCCCTGAGCTGAGGAGATGGAGGTGAGAGCTCAAAGCGATCAAGGCAGCTGGAGTTCATGGAGAGATACCAGAGAGAGAAGACTGCACACAGAGAACCCCAGAGATCTGCAGATGATTCTGCAAAACTATTCTACAAAGCACTGATTGGTGTGTGCATGTGAGGAAAACTACCCAAAGCTAAGGAGAAAACTATCTGAAAGAATAAATGAAAAATAGTAATTCACAGGGCACTGGGGAGATTAATGAGGAAGATCTTGACACAGTAATAGTGAACAACTAGTGTAGACTGAGTACTGTTGTGGACCCACCCAAGAAATAAAATTATGACTCAAAGGATCACACGGCTTCCCAGGGGGAAAAAGCATAATATTTACAGGAATATAAAAACACACCCAAAGTTAAAATTTATAAGGTTTGACATCCAATCAAAGATTACCAGGCATGCAAAGAGGAAAGGGGGGCGGAGGGGAATGAGGACAATGATTATTCAATCAAAACAGAAGGAAAACTGATGTGTTAAAATTCATTGGCAAGGACATTGAAATGGTTATAATAATTGTATTCTACATAATTTTAATAGTTAAGTAGATATGTAAAAGATATAAAAAGCACTCAAATCAAACCACTAGAGATAATTACAATGCCTAAGAAGAAAAATACACTGGATGGGATTAGTGGTATATATTAAACATTATCAAAGAAAAGATTAGTGAACTGTAATATATAGTCATTGAACCAATTTAAAACAAAATATAAAGAGAAAAAACTAATTTAAAAAGTGAAAAGAGCACCAGTAAAATATGGAGAAATTTCAAAGAGCCCAATATACATGTATATTTAAAACATTTAAAGAATATTTTTTAAATTTGGAAAAAAACTATAAATCTATAGATGCAAGAACTTCAACTATGGAGTTGAAGTCAAAGAGATCAATTTGTCAAGGAGACATAAAATCCCAAAAGTTTTTTTTTTTAAATATATTTTATTGATTTTTTTACAGAGAGGCAGGGAAAGGGATAGAGAGTTAGAAACATCGATCAGCTGCCTCCTGCACACCCCCTACTAGGGTCGGCTCACAACCAAGGTACATGCCCTTGGCCGGAATCGAACCTGGAACCGTTCAGTTCACAGGCAGATGCTCTCAAAAATACCAAAAGTGTTATGCACCTAATACCAGACTTCAAAATTGATGAAGCAAAAACTGATAGAAGTACAAAGAGAAATATATACTAGTAAATTCAATCACTATGGTCAGATATTTTGAATTCCCACGCTCAATAATTAATAGATACTTTGAGAAAGAGGACATAAGGAAGGCCAAGAGACATATGAAAACATGCTCAAAGTCACTAATCATCCCAGAGATGCAAATCAAAACGACAAGGTGGTACCATCTCACACCTGTCAGAATGGCTATCATCAACAAATCAACAAATGACAAGTGCTGGCGAGGATGCAGAAAAAAAGGATCCCTTGTGCACTGCTGGTGGGAATGCAGACTGGTGCAGCCACTGTGGAGAACAGTATGGAGTTTCCTCAAAAAACTAAAAATGGAACTCCCATTTGACCCAGTGATTCTACTTCTAGGACTATATCCCAAGAAACTAAAGAAACACCAATCAGAAAGGATATATGCACCCCTACGTTCATAGCAGCACAATTTACCATAGCTAAGATTTGGAAATAGCCTAAGTGCCCATCAGCAGATGAGTGGATTAAAAAACTGTGGTACATCTACACAATGGAATACTATGCAGCGATATAAAAAGAAGGAATTCTTACCATTTGCAACAGCATGGATGGAACTGGAGAGCATTATGCTAAGCGAAATAAGCCAGTCAGAGAAAGATAAATATCACATGATCTCACTCATTTGTGGAATATAATGAACAACATTAACTGATGAACAAAAACAGATCCAGAGACAGAGAAGCATCTCTGTAGATACTCAAACCTCAGAGGGGAGGTAGGGGAGGGTGGGGTTAAGGGGGAGAGATCAACCAAAGGACTTGTATGCATGCATATTAGCCTAACCAATGGACACAGATACCAGAGGGGTAAGGGCATGAGTGAAGGGATAGGGGGGCAATACAGGGATAAGGACACATATGTAATAATTTAATCAATAAAGGAAAAAAAATCCTACAAGGAACCATAAAAAATAATAATAGAAAATTAGACAGCAAATCAACAAGGAGATCCTATCAACTAATTTAACCCAAGTGTCAGTCACATAATTCTCCACACAACAAAGGCAGAATACATATTATTTTCAAGTGTACACAAAACAATGACTAAGATAAACCATATCCTAGACCTAAAAAACACATTTTAATAAATATAAATGAATTCAAGTTAAATAAAAATGTTCTCTAACCACAGTGGAATTATATCAGAAATCAATAGCAGAAATTTCTCTGGAAATCCTTAAATATTTGGAAACTAAACAACACTTTAAAAAATAGCTATGAGTCCAAGAAAAGATCAAAAGGCAATTTAGAAAGTATTTTCAACTGAATAAAAAGGAAAGCCCAACATGTCTGAATTTGTGGGATGCCACTAAAACAGTACTAAAGGGCTGACATTATAGCACTAGCCTACGTTAGTAAAGAAGAGAAGTCTCATAGTAATGACCTTGGTTTCCACCTTAAGTAACTGGGGAAGGAAGAACAGAGTAAGCCAAAAGTCAGAAGACAGAAAATAATAATAATTAATGTAGAGATCAAATGATTGAAAAACACAAAAACAATAATTAAAGGAAACAATTTTACTGAGAAGTAAAATAAACTTTTAGCCAGATTGACCAGGATAAAAAGAAAGCAGACACAAATTACCAACATCTGGAATCAGAGGGGTAATTTGACTACACATTATACAAATAATACAAGAATAGTAAGTGAATATTATAAACAACTACACTGAGTGGCCATATTATTATGACCACCTGACGTTTGTAGGCAAATTAGCCGTACACTGCATCGTATGGGATATGGAAGCCGAAGGCCTGTTCGAACACCTTTGCTGTCTGCAGTTACCAAGATAACTGCAGTCTCCAATTCACACAGGAACACAAGGATTGGACAGTCGAGCATTGGAAAAAAGTCATGTGGTCTGACGAATCACGTTTCCAGTTGCATCATGCAGATGGCAGAGTGAGAATTTCGCGGAAACAGCATGAAAGCATGCACCCCACATGCATGAGTACAACCCTTCAAGCTGGTGGGGGCAGTGTTATGTTTTGGGGCATGTCTTCCTGGCATGATTTGGGCCCTTTAATTCGTGTGGAACAATGTCTGAATAGCACAACATACCTAAGTATCCTTGCTGATCAAGTTCATTAGCAACAAACAGAACATCAATGATGTTTCTCTCTCATCGATGTTTCTATCTATTCTCCCTTCCTCTCTTAAAAAAAAAAAAAATCAATAACACTTGACATTTCAAAAAAAATATCCAGCAGGGTGTTTTTTTAATATAAAAACTGATAACCTAATTTTTTTAAAGAACAGTTTATTGATTTTTTAGATAGAGAAGGAGGGAGAAGAGAGAAACATCAATGTGAGAACAGAATATCAATCAGCTGCCTCCTGCACAGCCCCCACTAGGGACCAAGACCTCAACCAGGGCATGTATCCTGACCAGGAATTGAACCAGCAACCTCTCCGGGCACGGGTCGATGCCCATCCAACTGAGCCACACAGGCCAGGGCTGACAACCTAATCTTAAAAGGCATAGGGAAATGTGAAGGACATGGAATACCCAAAACAATTTTGGAAAAGAACCAAGGTGAAGGGCTAGTGCTACCTGATTTGTAATATAAATCAGTGGATAGTCTTTTTTAACAATGGCATGGGAACAACTGGAGAGCTATATGCCAAAAAATGAGGGACGGGGGGAGGGTGTGAGGGGGGAGAAGACATGGCCAGACTTCATACCATGTTCAAAAACTAACTCAAAATAAATAAATCACAAATCTAAATGTAAAACCTCAAATTATAAAACTTCTAGAAGAAAGCTTAGGAGATAATCTCTATGATATTGGGCTAGGTAATAATTTCTTAAATATAACATCAGAGGCAGACTCCATAAAGAGTAATTTGATAAGCTAGACTTCACCAATTGTAAGAACTCTTGCTTTTAAAAGACACTATTAAGAGAATGAAAAGATAAGCTTCAGGCTGGAAGGTAAATCTGGCAAAGGCTTTGCATTCAGGACATATATTAGTAAAGGACTCCCAAAACCTGATAGTAAAAAGCAAATAGCCAATAAAAAATGAATAAAAGATATGGACACTTCACATACACACACAAAATACAAATGGCAATACGCTCATGAAAACATGCTCAACAACACTAATAATTAACAAAATACAAATTAAAACTATAATGAAATACTGCTTTACGTGGTTGTGTATAGAGTGGTGAATCTTAAAGACTGACCATGCCAAGCGTTGGTGAGGATGTAGAGGAACTGAAACTCACACAGAATAGAAAAATGGTACCATCATTTGAAAAAGTTTAACAGTTTCTTACCAAGTTAAACACATACTATTGCACAATCCAATTAGTCCCCTGCTAGGTATTTATCTCAAAGTAAAGAGTATGACCATACAAAGTCTTGTATATGAAAATTCATTGCATCTTTACTTGTAATAGCCCAAAACTAGAAATATCCCAAACATACGTCAACAGGTGGACAAATAAACAACTCTCCGTATACCCATACAAATAATTCATTACTCAGGGTAAAATAAATAAATAAACAAACTTTGATACATGCAACAACAGGGATGAAATTTATAATAATTATGCTAAAGGACAAATACCAGAACAAAAAGAGAACATATCCTATAGTCCTATTTGTACAAAGCTCTTGAATAGGGGTTAACAAATTTTTTCTTTAAAATTCCTGGTAGTAAATATGTCCCTGCCATAGAGCATCCGTTACTATTCAGCTTTGAAATTGTAGAGCAAAAGCAGCTATGGACAATGCATAAATGAATGAGCATGAATGCCTGTGTACCAACAAAACTTTATTTATAAAACCAGGCAGATGGCTCACAGGTCATGTAATTTGCCAACACTTGTTCTAGAAAAATGCAAAGAGATCTATAAGTGACAGAAAGCAGATGAGTGTTTTCCAGGGAAGGGTGAGCACCGAGGAGCAGAAAGGAAAGATTGCCAGGGGATGGGAGGAGACTTTGGGGAGAAATCCATATGTCCACTCTTAATTGTGGTGATAGTTTCACAGGTGTAGATATATTTCAAACATGTCAAAGTATGCAACTTAAATATGTGAAGTTAATTGAATGTCAATTACACCTCAATAAAGCTGTTAAAAAAAGCAAAAGTATAAGACCTTTTCATGTACTTTTTAAAATTTACAACAGCTGACATTTTTAGTTCAGAAGCAGATCTTCTTATTCTTCCATCACCCAATGTAATGTTGAAATGAATTTCAAACCCAGTCACATTTTTTCATACCATGTTTGTTTCTAATGAAGCGCTCATTTTCAGTGTGTTAGTCATCATCCTGCCACCTAGAAGAGGACGTCCATCACAAACTGGGTTGGAATCCCAGTTTTGTTCCTTACAAGCTGTGCAACCTTAAGCAATTCATTTAACTTCTCTGTGCCTCAATTTTCCCACATTCAAAATAAGAACTTCCAATATTCTATAAAGATTAAGTGGGATGAAAGAAGCAAAGTACTGAATTAAATGCAAGTAATTAATAACATTATTATTTATTGGGTCATTTTGGAAAATTTATTTATGGTATCAATATCAGCAGTTTTTCCAAAAGCTGCTTTATCTTTACTTTATGGATCCCATAAATAGTTTAATTTACAATATTTCCTCCTCCATATCAGTTGCTAATGTGGCCTATTTTTAACAAATGTAGTTATTTTATTTTATATATTCTCCTTTCTCTCATTTACAGACAATGCATAAATGAATGAGTATGCCTGTGTTCCAACAAAACTTTAGGACTACTTCTATTTTCTTAACATAATCACTTCCCTCGTTTTCTTTCTTTTAAACTTATTTTATTATGCTGTATTTTCTCTATCTCTGCAAGTAACCTTAAATGTGTGTGTGTGTGTGTGTGTGTGTGTGTGTGTGTGTGTGTGTGTGTTGTTGTTGTTTTTCTGTTGTTTGGTATAGTCTGGGGTAAATGCAAACAAACAAAAATACATGAAAAAGTGGTTTGCATGATCAAATATAAGGACATCAATTTAACCTTTATTTTTAAAATATTTTCTCATCTTTAAAACTTAAATAATGGCATTACCTGTTCCATATGAAAAATACAAAGACTAAATAATGCACATGAAGTACTATGCATGTAACAAGCAGTCAAAAAATGTCAGCTATTTTTATCCCACAGTATGTGCTATATTTTTCTGAATCCATTGCTTATTTGTTCCCAATGAGTTTAGTCTAAGGTCTTCATTGTAGTTGTGCAGTATCTTCACTTGTGGCACCCTTTTTACTTTCATGCCTGTATTTATAAATTACATGTTTCATTTAAAACAAGTGATTATCTGACTTATTGCAAACATAAATCCATTAGGGTCAAACATCAATGTATTTCATGAGGAAAATCAACTTCTCACTCTGCCATCCCAGAATTACTTTGAATTATTTTGAATTTAGGAAGTGGAACACAATACTGATTAGTCTAGATTTATGTGTGATCAATATGGACAGATGGTGTTCAAAGGTCCAGTACAAGGCTCTCTATTTCTAAGATGAGATAGAAATAGATGATGGAAAAAAACTCCAATTATACCTCTAATTTCCTTTACTAAATAGAGGAGTGTTGAAATTGATGGCTTCAATTAAGGTAAGACTTGGTTTCTTTATATGAAGAGGTAGGCCTACATCTAAGGTTGCTTTTCCAACTTAAAAAATTTTTGGATCTCCTTGAGCAGACCTTCCAAACTCTTAGTGTGCTGAAGAATATACAAAGAGCTTCTTCAAACAGATTCCTGGGCACCAGACCCAGATATCTCCACCCACTAGGTGTGAATCAAGTCCTGACATTTTGCATTTGTAACAAGTGACCAGGTGATGCCAACACTGCGGTACAAGAACCACATTTTGAACAGCTCTCTCCTACAACAGACCTCTCCTACTGCATAATCATTCTATTGGACTCTTTCTCCGTATTGTTTTTCAGAGAAATATCACCAATACAATTCTCCCTTCTTAATTATCTTCTTATCTGTGCATGCAATAACACAAACTATGAAGTGGATTTCTGAACCCCTCCTATTGCCATTTTATCACATTTAAGAGAAAGGTTTATGTATTGTTTCTCATTAATGTCTAACAAGCCTATATTACTTTAGGATGTGTGTGTCAGGAATAAGGTGTCTATAGATCCTAGCTTGCCCATGGTCCTGGTTTATGCTTAGTGTCCCAATTTAATCATGAGTAGTTTCTGCCTTTATTCTCAAAGCCTTCCTGGTTTGGATGATAAAAAATACCAGCTCACTCAGAAAGAACCACTGAAAGTTGTTTTGATAATAGCTCACTATTTCTTATGCATTTAGAAACTGGCTTGAAACACTTTTCACAAAAATGTCTTAATGCTTACCAATCTTAAAAGCTAAGTATCATTATGACCATTTTCACATAAGTAAACAGTTTGAGAGTTGACAGTAATTGCAAGCTAGGGCTCTCTGACACCAAAGCCCATCAATATATCTTAGTGATAAGAGTCAAAAGGTGATAAATGAATATTTCCACCTAGTAACTAACTTTACTTTAGGGTAATACTGACAATGGGTTCACCATTGACAATTTTAAAAAAAGATCATGAATAACTGTAAAAATTGAAAATAAGAGTCTAATATTTTTAAATCTTTTTTCCCTAATCCTCACCCAAGGACACATTTACACTTATCTTAGACAGAGAGGAAGGGAGAGAGGAAGAGGGAGAAGAGAAGGGAGAGAAGAGGAGAGGAAGAGAGAAAAAGGAAGAGAGGGAAAAGGAGAAATATTGATCGATTGCCTCTTATACGCCTGGTCAGGGCACATACCTAGGATGGGGATTGAACCTGCAACTTAGGTATGTCCCCTAACTAGGAATCGAACACGCAATCCTTCAGTGCACAAGATGATACTCCAACACACTGAGTCACCTGGAGAGGGCAAGACTGGTGTTTTTTATTACAGACATTGAACTTCAGATGCCATCAATATTCAGCACTTCTCTATTTAGTTTTAAATTCCAAAAATCAAGCAGATAATGAAGAATTAGTCACAAGGTTCTGATTTCCTTGGGTTTACCATATTGCCTAAACACTAATTTTCCCAATGCATTTCATCCTTTAAGAAGAACAAAAGATTAAACATTTATAACCATCAGGAGATGGAAGTAGTGCCATTGCATAAGATGTGTTCCAGTTCATAACCAAGATCTCGTCCAGTTTTGCTTTTATTGTGCATTTCCCCTTCTGTGCCTTCACTCTTTCCAAAGCACTATTGAATGTCTATTATATGTCAGGTCGCTTCGTATGCATTAATATTGTCACTACTATTGAAATATACCTAGTTCTAGGTCAGAGAAACCTTTACAATAGAGAATTCTGAAATAATTTTGAATGTGGAAAAGCCTGTTTCAAACTTTCTTCAGAAACACCAATATAACTCTTAATAAAATGTAGGCTAAGGCAACAGATTGCCCAATATTATCAAGTTTTAAATATTTCCTATCAGCAAAACTATTTTGGAAAAGGCCTGTATTCTCACTCCATAACAAAGGCACAAATGATACCAAAAATGAAAATGACATTAGCCAGCAAGAATTTAGATTCTAGGTAAAAAGGTATTTATGTGAGAATCCTTCTGCTAACATTGATTCCTTTAAAACATCTAGCTATTTCTTTTTAATTGAAAGTTGTAACAGAAAAATGATATCTGATTTACATTTCAAATTTCCACGTAATCATAAACTTTTATAGTGGTGAACAGATGTTGATGTGAATTTTACAAAGCTGAAAAATACTTTTCAAATTTATGTCAAAGGACTATCAAATTGAAACCAGGAAAAGGAATTTTTTTCAAAAAGGCAAAATTATGATGTCTGTCTACTAAGACTTGTTTTATATGACAATGTTTTATCCAACTAAAATCCTAAGTGATTAAGAGTTCAAAGAAGCCCTCATCAATGTAAATCCAAGTTTACAGATGCAAGCTTGAAACCAAATTTATAGCTATACAATTAGTAAACACACACACAAATATAACATGACTATAGGTCCTTATGCACACATGTTATTTTTTACTTCAGAAAATGTTGAAATGTTAACTACAAAGTTGTCAAGGGTTGAGCTTTTATAAATCTTGACATCCATGATAGCAATCATTTCACAAAGAAAGTAGGAGCAACAAGCCAGTCCCAGAACAGAGGCTGGACTTGCCTCTGATAAATCTGATCAAGTAAAAAAGAAATATGGACAAGACAGCGCTGTGTGAACTAAGGATTGACCCGTTTACTTCCCAGCCCCAGTCTGCATTAATTTGAATTAATACTAAATTCATAAGGGACAATTCCTAAGAAGATAGAAGCCAGGTAAAGAGATGAATGAGGAGTTTATCTGAAGAGCATTCTCTGAATAGTAAAATAGTCTCTACTACACATGCAAAATATTAACAATCACTTCCGAGACATGTTTAAAACACCAAAAGGAGATTTTGACAAAAGCAGCATCCGGTTTTCTGAACTTCCTTTACGATTATGAATATATTAGCCCTTGCCCTCTTATGTCTGAGAACTTCTGTTTGGTTGACAGACCAAATTCAGAAATTTCTTACTTCACTGTGTTTCTTTCAAAGCTCAGATTTATTTTCGTATGTTATGAAAAAGTATGTTTCTCATATATAAAGAAATAGATAAGGGCACCGGATATTGAATGCAGAATATCATCTGTTAATTCATAGATCAATAAGATCTAGTAACAGACTAGACTCTGTTAATTATGTTTGTCACAGTCTGATAAGACATGTTTTGCACCAAACTATATTCTATAGCTGGGCACAAACATTCACAAGGGTTCTTGCTGAGGGTTTGATCCTGCACCTAAAATCTTCACTAAAATTCTGAAGAAACAAAAGAATTAAGTCAGTCTTAAACACACTTCACACTTTAATGCTATTTTATTGGGTGGTCTATTTTACTTCCACTTGTGGTTTAATAATTTCCTGTTCTCTCTGCTCACATCCAAGGACTCATCTCATGGTATTTACCAGGCATTCACTGGTCCTGAAGGGTTGCCATAGTCCTGACACACAAGTCATAAAGCATCTATTCGGAAGCAAATGCTACTCCAACTGCTGCTATTTTACATACAGCAAGCATCACCCACGGGACTTAGAACAAACATAGCATTGTGCAGCACAGGGCAGCTGGGTGGCTAAATGTGGCCCCCAGCTGTCAATGAGACAACTGATGATAATTAATTACTAGAGATTCAGAAAGATTCTGCCTGTGTCTAAGTCCCTGGTCATATGACAGGCTCTCCAGGAAGGTCTGTTTTCATTTTTTTGATCACTAGAAAAGTTTCGGGCACGAAGGCAGAACAACAGATGCAACGGCAATGCAGATTTACCTCAAATCTGGTGTGGCAACCTAAGTCTATGGGGTGTGGATTATAGATTTCTTTACATTTAGAGATTGTAGACCTGAGTGAGCTTGTTTTATTGGATTTGATGTTTAACTGTACTCATTTTCCACACATACACTTAACAGGTTTTATAATAGTTTTTAAATACATAAAGGCACCAATGGAATGTGGGGTAAATTTTTGGTTAGTTTTCAAAGCAGTTTAAAAAAAATGTTGAAAAAATCCTGGAAAGAAATTTATAAAGTCTCTAAAGCTAGTAAAAAGTATCCCATATTCAAAATAAACCTATACTAGTGTTTCTTAAGAATGGCTTATCGCCGAAACCGGTTTGGCTCAGTGGATAGAGCGTCGGCCTGCGGACTGAAAGATCCCAGGTTCGATTCCGGTCAAGGGCATGTACATTGGTTGCGGGCACATCCCCGGAGGTGGGTGTGCAGGAGGCAGCTGGTCGATGTTTCTCTCTCATCGATGTTTCTAGCTCTCTATCCCTCTCCCTTCCTCTCTGTAAAAAATCAATAAAATATATTAAAAAAAAAAAAAAAGAATGGCTTATCCTCTGAGAAAGGGAACTGTACTGACTTTGAGACTCTCCATGCACTTTTCAATCTTGTATCCAAGGCTATCAGTCTCCTGTCTCAGTGGTCCAGGAACCCATGACATCTCTGGGCATTTTTAGATATGGCTACTTTACCACTGAGGTTGTCACTGGAATTATGAGTCACCATTTATAAATGCCTGATGCAAGAAAGTATTCTTTTCCGTGATCTCTATATTTGACTTGTATGTGTTCGGGTCAACATTTATATGTCAATTACTGCTCCTCTCAGCACAGATAATGCACATCACCTTTGCAGTTCACAGGAAGAAAGCTTGTCCCTATTGTTTTGACATACATGATTGTTTATCATATGATAGGCCACATTACATTGATTGTACATATCTTTTCATCACTAGTCTTAACTGTGAAAAATAAGAATTTGCAGATAACTGATTATTAATTAAAATAAAACAATATTAAGAGAAAAAGAAAATAAAGTATAAAATATTCATTTCTTTAACCAGGTGATCAAAATGGGGTAGAGTTCTGTTCCATTTTGCTTTGCTCTTCAGCTTTTCAAGCTAGGATTTTGTAAAATCAGAGCATAAATTAAGTAAATAAATAAATAAATAAAAGAATTCATAGTTACTCCCACAGGATAATAAGCTTTGTTGAGCAAGTGTTGTATCTCTTCATTATCATCTCTCTCATTATGCCCTGCATAGATTTGACCCTCAGGTATATTAGGGTATCAGAGACTAAATACAGGAACATCTCTTTCTGAAGCATTCCATAATGTCAGGAAAGGTTAACTCTCCTGTACACAAAATGAATTGTCCTCAATGTAGCACCAAATGCATTACCACAGATATCACTACATCACAGCAGTGTTGTTTGGTTCAATTCTTACTTCCCCTTCCTTAATGTAGAAAGAGTAGGAAAAATTACTTATACCTGCGATTTTTTTCTGAAGCTTACCTTTCCTTATAAAAAAACATTTGTTTGTTTGTTTTCCCTTAAGCACACCTTTACCAAACTTTTACAATACCTTTGCAGAAAGGCACATTAATATGGAACAATTTAGGAATAAAAAGCAATTGTTTTTGTTGGCAACTAAGATGCTATTATAGTTGAGTTTTCTTATTTCTCTTTATACAACAATCAGTGGTTAAATGGACATTAAATAAGTGAAGAAAAAATTAGACCCAGAGCTGATCAAGAAAGAATGTTGGCATATATTCTTTACCATATTAACAAATATTTGAATGGAGTAGAAAGAAAAGCCAAGCCATTTGATTTTACTTAAATTTGCTATAATACTAGAAAGTTTAATTTTTAAGTCCAATTAATATCCCTAGAAGTATCATGTTAAAAAACTTGTTTTTCATATTTACCATGAGGTAAAGAACCATCAAGTAGGTGCTCTTGAAAATTTCTACACTAACTTGTTTGTTTTGTTTGGATTCTGTTTCTAGAAAGAGCCTTAGCAATACCATTTCCACTCAGGGTGATCACAATAATCCTGGCCAATGAAAATACAGAGTGCAATAATTTTCATCCATCTCTTATTGACTTTTTAAAACTTTATCTTTATTACTGAAAGTATTACAAATGCTCCCCTCTTTTTCCCCCCATTGATCCCCTCCATCTACCCCCACCTCCACCCCCCAGGCCTTTGCCACACTATTGTCTGTGTCCATGGGTTATGCATACATACATATAAATTCTTTGGTTAATCTCTCCCTCCTACCCGCCCAACCCTGCCTTCCCACTGAGATTCCACAGTCGTCCCATGCTTCCATGTCTCTGGATCTATTTTGTTCATCAGTTTATTTTGTTATTTAGAGTCTACATATGAGTGAGATCATGTGATACTTATCTTTCTTTTATTGGCTTATTTCTCTTAGCATAAAACTCTCTAGGTCCCTCCATGCTGTCTCAAAGGGTAAGAGATCTTTATTTTATACTGCTGCATAGTATCCCATGGTATATATGTACCACGGCTTTTTTATCCACTCATCTACCAAAGGGCACTTGAGCTGTTTCCAGATCTTAGCTACTGTAAATAGCTCTGCTATGAACATAGGGGTACACATATTATTTCTGATTGGTATTCCAGCTTCTTGGGATATATTCCTAGAAGTGAGATCACTGGGTCAAATGGCAGTTCCATTTTTAATTTTTTGAGGAAACTCCATACTGTTTTCCATAATGGCTGCAGCAGTCTGCATTCCCACCCGCAGTATACTAAGGTTCCCTTTTCTCCACATCCTCACCATCACTTGTCATTTGTTGATTAGTTGATGGTAGCCATTCTGACAGGTGTGAGGTTATATTTCACTGTCATTTTAATTTGCATCTCTCTGATGATTAGTGACTTTGAGCATTTTTTCATATGTCTCTTGGTCATCTGCATGTCCCCTTTGAACAAGTTTCTTAACCCCTTATCTTTATGTATCATTGGCAAAATTATTCTCCCAGACAGTGGGTTCCCTTTTCATTTTGTTGCTGATTTCTTTTGCTTCTTATTAAAATACCAATGACATATTTCATAGACATAAACCAAATACTTCAAAAATTTATATGGAACCAAAAAAGTTCCTGAATAGTGGTAGCAATCTTGAGAAGGAAGAACAAAGTTGGATCACAATACCAGAAATGAAGTTATACTACAAAGTCACTGTAAGCATAACAGCCTGGTACTGGCACAAGAACAGGCATATAGACCAACAGAACAGAACAGAGAACCCAGAAATTGACTCAAGCCATTATGCTCAATTAATATTTGACAAAGGAGGCAAGAGCATACAATGGAGTAAAGATAGTCTCTTCAATAAATGGTGTTGGGAAAATTGGACAGGTAAATGCAAAAATATGAAACTAGACCACCAACTTATACCATACACAAGAATAAACTCAAAATGGATAAAAGATTTAAATGTAAGTCATGAAACCATAAAAATCCTAGAAGAAACCCTAGGCAGCAAAATCTCAGATATCTCTTGTAGCAATATGTTTGCTAGTACATCTCCTAAGACAAGGGAAACGAAGAAAAAAAATAAATAAATGGAACTACATCTCACGGGCTTTTTAAAACTGTGTGGTCCATTCCTATGAAGATTCCAAAGGCACTTTTTAATGAAATAGGGAGAGAAATGAAATATTAAAATTAAGATGGAACACAAAAGACTCTTGAATAGCCAAGCAATCCTGTGAAAGAAGAAAAATAGAGGTATATCACTTTCTGGTTTTAGGCTACACAATATTATAAAGCTATGTAATCAAAGCAGGTTGGTACTGGCACAAAAACAAAGAGATCAATGGACCAGAATTGAGAGAGCCCAGAAATACACCCAAGCATATATAGTCAACTAATATATGACAAGGGAGTCAAAAGTACTAGGTGGAAAGAAATCCTCTTCAATAAATGGTGCTGGGAAAATTGGATATTCACCTGTAAAAGAATGAAACTAAACCCTTACCTTACCCCACTCACAAACTTAACTCAAAATGGATTAAAGACTTAATGTAAGATTTGAAACCATGAAACTTCTAGAAGAAAACATAGGGAAAAAGCTCCTTGACATGGGTCTTGGCAATTTTTTTTTTTTTGATATGACACCTAAAGCACAAGCAACAAAAATAAAAAATAAACAGAAAAGCTTCTGCTCAGCAAAAGAAACACAGAGTGAAAAGACAACCTATGGAATGGGGGGGGGGGGGGGGAGAAATATTTGCAAATCATATATCTGATTTGGAGAAAGGTGATCAAAAGGTACAAACTTCCAGTTATAAGATAAAATAGTACTAGGGGTATAATATTCAGCATGCTGACTATACTTAACACTGTGATGAAGAAAGTAAATATTAAGAGTTCTCATCACAAGGGATTTTTTTTTCTTTTTTTGTATCTACATGAGATGATGAATAGTAACTAAACTTACAGGGTAATCATTTCACAATGTAAGTGAAATCATGCTGTACATCTTAAAATTTTACAGTGAACTACATCTTACGGGCTTTTAAAAAACTGTGTGGTCCATTCCTATGAAGATTCCAAAGGCATTTTTTAAATGAAATAGGGAGAGAGAAAAATCTTAAAATTAAGATGTGTTAATTATATCTTAATAATAAATATATGTGTATATTTCAGGGAAATGAGATCTCTCAATATTTCCAGAATGCAGAGGGAATACGGGGAGAGCTTCTGAGAGCAAGTCTCTGAAACGATTGGTGGAGGAGAATCGCAAGTGCAAAGGAAACAGCAGGTAGGAATGTCCAAATGAGAAAATCTTTCATCATAATATCTGCAATGCTGGCTAGAGCAGCAGGCCCACATAGGATAATAATGTGAAAATGATAGTGGACATCTGTTGTTTGTGATTGACTGTCCAGGATTCCATTTATCTTCATTTATAATAGCATCCTGATTTTACTGTGAACACATACCTTTCTTCTACTACTAGTTGACATGGTTTTAGGTAAGACTAAGGCTCAAAAAGCAAGCATGTGACTCAGGCCTGGCCAATAAAAACAATACAACTCCACATGCCAGAGGTTAGTCCAAGGATGAGGATGTGACTGAAACCAACTAATCAGAACACCAGAAAGTATTAGGAAAGTTTGGGGAAAGACACTCTTTCATCTGGTTCTAAGCTAGTACCACATAAACCTGTCGCTTCTAGTGTTAGTTTTTGCCACTACATGGGGACAGCCTCACTGAGAAAGAGGCCAATACGTATAAAAGTACTGACCATACTCAGAAAGAGACAGATGTCTGATATACTTCCTTGAACAAACTATATACTTCCTGGATCAAACTATGCTTCAATTCAAATATCCCCCAGATCTTTCAATTAGGTACGACAATAAGTTGCTTCTTCTGCTTAAGCCAATTTGAATTGCTTGTTACTAGCAACCAAAAGAATCTTGACTAATACAATGAAATTCATAAAATGGGGTATACCAGATTATAGATTTTGAGCTCTGATCTGAGGCATTGAACCATAAAAGCTGGGAATGTCTGTAAGGATCACATGTCAGTAGAAACAGGATTAGCTTAGAAATTTTAAAGTGTAAGAGTTTTGGAAAAATTTTTATACAAATTCTGGCACTGGAATATCAATGTAATCATGAGCAAATAATTCAACCTTTGGGGACTCAGTGTTCACATCTGTAAATAGAGATAATAGTACCTACCCTAAAGAATGTTTGTGACTATAAAATGAGATGATATTTATGTAAGGATATTGTAGGTACTAGGTAAAAATCATTTCCCCTTCTCATTCCATACTAGAATGCCATGACCAATATTCGTATACAGCCTCTGGAAATGCAAGGTATTTTCTGAATGTCCCATTATAATCCCATTTTCCTATGCATGAGCATAGGAAAATGGGCTTACTAGTATAATGGAACATTCAGAAAATATTTATGAATAGCTCAAAATTTATGTTCTTTCCCGTTACAATTTTACCTATCCCTTCTCAATATATAGTTTTATTCATTACAATGTGTTACATCAACCAACCAAGGAGGGTCACGTAAAATGGAAATATTGAAACCTATAAGAATGATTTCTAAAGTTTACATTTCAAGCATGGTGGCACGTTTGTTGAGAATGGGGAATACTAGTAAGTTCACCTAGATGTTAAGACAGCATGTAGAAAAACAAAAATGGGTCACAAATCAAGCCACATACACATAATAATTTTAAGTTTAGAAAAAAAATAGATGACTAGCAGGAAATTATTAAAGCTGCTTATCCTGCAATAAAGAATGTTGTACATTCAGACATGAAAACAAGACCAATAAAGTGGATGTAAAGTAAAACATTGAGGTAAACATTGAAAACAACTAAATCATTTAAAAATTATTTTCCTGTCTCACCTTTCCCTTCCCTTTCACCCCAAGACTGACTGCCTTTAACTGACACCACTAAACAGGTTCCAGAAAGGTACCAGGGGTCTCTTAATGCCCGGATAGAATGGGCTCATTGCTGATCCAACTTGCCTGACTCAGAAGCTTTCACACTGCTCACTACCCCTAGCCTGCACATTTGTCCATCCTGCTTTCCCTGTTTTACTCTTTTCTGGTTCTCTTCCTTTCTCCCATCTTTATTGCTCAGTCTTCTTCCATATCTTCTCCCCGATTCAGTTGTTACCTAATTGCTGGTAAGTCATAAATCGGTTATGTCCAGTTTAAGATCCTTGAATGAAATCAAGTCAATCTCCACCTGCATTTCCCCTAGATGATTCAAACACAAATTCCTCTAACCCTGCCCTTTCCACTGTGTTCCTTTCTGTATGACTAGCACTTCCATCCACCCTGTGCCCTAGCCAAATGCTTGAGTCATTCTAAACTCCCTTCTCTTTCTCAGGCTAACACCCAGGCAGCCAGTGAACAAATTTTATAAATTCTACCTTCTAACTTTTTTCATATATGACCCCACATTTCCATCCCTGTGCATGCCTTTTATTTTCAATACTAGAGGCCTGATGCACGAAATTCGTGCAAGGGGCTCTGTCCTCGGAGGCCCGGCTGCCTCGGCCGGCCCTTGCAGCCCCGGTTTCATCCGGAAGGTCGTCTGGATGGTTGTCCTGCTGTTCGGTCTAATTAGCATATTAGCTCTTTATTATATAGCATAGGCCATTACTTCTCACCAATAATGTGATCTGCAGACTCTAATCTCATACTCCTCCGATTCATTTTCCATAGCACTGCCATGATGTTTTGTTTTTCTAAAATGAAAAGCTGTTCATGTCTCCTATGTCAATCTGTTTCATGTCACCATGACTTTTCTCCTTCTATCTCAAATACCCTGTATCACTTTAACCATGGGATAAGTTTCATTTACTTCCAAGCTCATTTTCTGTCATCTACACTATTAATCTTTCAAAAACCACTCCCCTCCCCTTCTGAACCAACCCTCCCTGAAATGACTTCTTTGTGTCTTTAACACTACACTATGTTTGTTCAGATATCTGTTTTTCCTTCTTCATTTGTTAATTTGAATGTTAAACATTCTGAGGACATGAAATGTGTAATATTTATCTCTGTAGATACAAGAACTAGATGTACAGTAGCTGCTTAATAAATATTTAGTAAAATGTATTTCATTTATATAACTTGTATACATGAGAAATTTGAGCACAAACAACACAATGACAGAATGAACAATTGGTGCAAGTTCATTTTGCAGCCATAATACATTAGGTAATGCAGGTGGTATTTTATCAGAAAGTAGGAAAGAAACTCCTAAAGGTAACACATGTAACATACTATGGCAGATAGTATTTTCCAAAGATGTCACTACTCTATCTCCCTCCCGTTCCACATGGTTTTTTGCAATGTTACCCTGCCACTTCTCCATCAAGAATGAGAGTCTTCACCTCTTTAAACTTGGGTTTGCTCTGTCACTCCTTTGACTAAAATAATATGGCAGATATGATGCTATGCCTATTCTGGGTGTAGCCCTTCACTGGCCTGGAAATTTCTGTTTCCTACTTCTTAGAAATTAGTTACCATGTATGCAGTATAACCACTATGCCACCATTTTTTAAGAATCCCAATCCACATAACAGGAAATGAACAGTGTGAGAACAAGGAGCACTGAGGCACCTGACATGTGAATGAAAAAGTCATGTTAGATACCAGCCCAGTTGAGCCTTTGGATGAGGGCAGCCCAGGCACCATGTCCCTACCCGTTATGACCAATCCCAAATGAGAACAACCCATCAGTGCCCAGTCAACCCTTAACCAGAGAAAAAGTAACAAGTGTTTTCAAGGCCCTACATTTTGGGATGGCTTGCTATACTACAATAGATAACTGAAACACACAATAAGATTTTTCATTTTCTCTAACACTGTTAAGACTTACTAAATTGATAAGTAACATAGAGGTTATCTTCCGAGTACTAAGTCATCTACCAACTTCATGAAAATAAAAAAAGAATGCAAAGGCAACCGCAACAAAAGTAGAGCAATATCTGGAGATCTTTTTAATTAAAAAGATTCATTATCTTTAAACAAAAATATTTTTAACATCAATATTCACTTATACTAAACTGGTAAAAATAATTATGATAGATATATCCCACAATGGAACATTATACACTATAAAAGGAATGTTTTAGCCCTATGTAAATTGATATGAAATAATGCCAATGCAATAAATTAAACTGTGAAACAGTACATACAATATGGATCTCATTTTTAAAAGAAACATAAAAGTCCAGAGAAAAAAATCTAAGCATGACTACATCTGAGAAATTGATTGAAAATGAGAACTTAATTTTACTCTATTTATGTCATGTTGGTCAAATGCTTTTATAATGAATATGCATACTAACTTTAGTAAGCAAAATAGAAATCTGGAAAAAATAGCTATTTATTAAATGCCTGATTTTATCTCTTCCTCATACCCTACCTTCAAGATAGCCTTTTCTTGCCCTATCTTGAAAGTAATTGATGTGCACTTTTGCACATCTTCAGCATAACAATACCACAGCATTCCAGGTGGCACATCATATTGTTATTATTAGGAATTTAAGTTATTTGACAAACTCAAAACAAACTCCTTAATCTGGAGATTGAGACAGCCATAATTTTATTCTAAATTATCAACACATTTTTTTCCAGTTTTTCATATGCTTAGTTTGAAAACTGCATCTGTTCCAAGAACTGCAGCATATTTTTTGGCATCTGGATAGTTCGTGTGGTTCTCTTCAAGAAATGCATTTCCTCTGGCATCACCCCTACATCCATGCATACCACCCATCCTTCAAGGCCAAAGCCCCTGCCATGTTTTCCTCTACCAGGAGTCCTAGAGCACTTTGTCCACTTTTTCTTTGTATTTGTCATGTTCTACCTACTCTGTTTTGAAATTACCATTTTAATTTTAAACCAATATTTCAAAAAGATAATTCACCCAGTTCAGTTGAAATGTACTTAAAAACATACAGTGAGCAATCTCTCTTTCCAGCCACCCCGTTCTTCATCCCTCCAACAACTAGTGATTTGTTTTCTTGTGATCCTTTTCAGGGATGTTTTATGTACACACAAGCACATACATGCACATTATTTTCCTCACCTTTCACACAAATAATGGTGTACTTTACACAGAGCTCTGCACTTGGCATTTTTCACGCATTTTATTTACTCATTCAAACATAAATCCTTACAGAGCATCTACTATATACCAGGAACTGGTCAAGGTAGTAGAGAAGGAGAAATAAAAATGTTCCACCCCCATGGAGCTAACATTCCTAGAGGGAGACAGACTAGGAACAAAATACATCCAGTATATTCTCTGTTAGGTAAGTGCTAAGTATGAGATAATAGTAACAATAAAGCAAAAAGAGAAAATATTATAAGGTAACATTTTGCATAAGATGACTAATAGAGGCCTCACTGAAAAGGTACTTTTAAAATAGCATTCCAAAGGCAGTTAGAGTATTAACCACGTGGCTAAGGAAACAGAATTTAAGATAGCGGGAACACTGCCAAGGCCTGAAATAGGCTTGTGTTCCAGGGATAGCCAAGGTCCTGTTGTAGATGCAGCAGAGAGCTGCTAATATTTTAAATAGTTTTATTCCTGTTTTGCTTATTTTCAAGACTAAAAGTTCATATCATAAAATTAGTGTACATGGTTTACTTTAGTTTCTCCTAGTACTTAATTCAAAGCTATATAAATAGTAAGTGCTCAAGAGTCACTAAATGATAAGTGGAGGAATGAATGAATGAAAGAAGAAACAAACTAATGATGCACAGTCTAAAGTCAATGATATTTACTACACTCAGGGCCTTTGCACTTGCCACTTCCTTTGTGTGGAATGCTGTTCTCCTACATACCATGTGATCACTGCCCTCAGTGCTACAGGATCTTACTCATACATCACTTCTCAGTGGGGCCTCTGAGTATCTTATCTATACTTAATCAACCAACACAAGCTAGCTCTGCTTATGCTTTTGAACCAGAGAATCTTGGCATTGCTGCACAATTTTCTAAGGAGCCCATCTGGGGAAAGAAGGCACAGTGGACAAGGCACAAACAATTTCCCTTCTTTCCACCAAGAAGGTCATGGAGATGTGTTTCGTCAGCTATCAGGCACTACAGAATATTTATTAGGTGGTGGGTTTATGTCTATAATATACTGACAGGCATGATTCAATTTTTTTCCAATACAGACCTGTCATGACAAATAAATGAGGTCGGAGTTATTTCTCAGTGTGACTAAGGATGTCTCAAGACACATTTTTCCACTTGTCCCTTACATACCACATGCATACATTTTCAGCCTCTCTGATGGGACTGCATCTAGTAAACTGAGATAAACTAGGTCTCTCTCTAGATGAAAAAAGAAACAACTACTATATTTAAAAACAAAAACATGATAGGCAAAGAATGTCAAATTCTTAATAAAATCTCAATTGCAGTGTTCTTATGCTAGGTCCCTACTGAAATCAAAGTTAGTGCTAATTTGCTGAATCAGTGCCAAATATGACTGTTTATATCTCATTGAAATGGATGTTTCATGAAATAAAGATCTACATTCTGAAAATCATTTTCCATGCTATGTGCATTAAGGAAACTTGTTCCATAAACACATCTGGTCCTGTCTTAGCATGCTGTGAGAAGAATCCATACACCATCACAATGCCTCAACATTAAAACTTTTAAGATCTTGCTTCACTAAACACATCAAGGACCGCTCATGTCAATATTTTCAAACCCTTTAAAACCTGAATGTTATCCTCGCATGCATATAATATTGTTGCTCTTGTTGTTTCTCATCAAGAGTGCTGAAAACACTGCTCCAATTTCTTCAGGATGTCTCAAGTATAAGGCGCCATTTCTCAACAGATGCCACAAAAGCACTCATTAATCTCCAAAGCCATTTAATACTTAGAAAGAAGCCGAAATTGTGCCTGCAGTCTTTCATTTTTAAATCACTAGTTTACATAGCTATTTACTGGCTCTTTCCTTTTATTGCCTTGAAAAGTATATTTCTCAAATGTGAAATCGACTACAAGAAAAATTACGGGTTAGAAATTTAGTGGAATAGTTTTCTATATATACTAATATTGTTACATATCCCTACCCTTTTGAGATCTATTGTGTGACAAAGAGTTGTTTCTAACATCTTCTATAGCATGCATTAAAATCACATTATCATTATTTGATGTTTATTCATTACAAGTACTTAGTCCTAAAAGACTGAAGTGTTGTAAATGCGAAAAAATGCTTTACATGACTCTGCAGGTATACAAGTTATTTAAAACAGGAAAATAATTTCATTTGGAAAGAATATTGAAGTAATCAGGCATAGAAGGAAATGAAATCTATTTAATTTCAAAAAGAGTAAAATCTATTTTTAGGTTCAATGGATAAATAATTAAAATGTTTAATGGCAAGAAACATACATTTTCCAGTTTTAAATTATTTCTACATCTTTTCTTCTTTCTCTTCAAAGTTTAAAATGATTAAGGAACAAAATTAATTTTGTCAAATATTAATCATGTAATTGCCAAATAGTCATTTAGAATGCAGAAATAATCATGGAATCATATGGAAGTCTTCATAAAATTTATCCTAATATATCCAATTATAGAATGTGTTTTTCTGATATATTTTAGATTTTCATCAAAATATTATTAAAATGTGAGTTACTAAATGAAATAGAACCACATGCCAGATACAAGGGTACACCCTCAGGAAGATTTAAGTTGAAATAACTATTCAGATATTTAAAACCTATACCCACTTCAGATGAGGTGTTCCAGAGCACGTCAGTATAATTTCTAGACACCTGGTAATCCAGGGTTTAAGCACCTTAGCAACTCTCTTCTCTCATTCATTTAACCTACATTCTTTAAGCACCTCTCTGTGCCAGTAAGTGCTAGCATGGTAGTGGAGTGATGAACAAGATGGAGGAGGTCACAGCTCTCCATCTCGTGAGGAAGCGAAGTTAATGAACAGCATCCAAGTAAACAAGACGACTGCAGGTTATCATGAAGGCTACGAGGAAAATAAAACAGTGTACTGAAAAAGAGACATACTAGAGGGGCTCAGGGTACTTTAGATCCAGAGATCACAGGTGACATTGAAACTGAGATCTGAATGCTGATAAGGAGCCAGCCAAGGAAAGATTCAGAGGCGAGAACATTCTAGAAACAATAAATACTTAGCGAAAGGGTATTGATGCAAACTTTGCATATTTGAAAAAAAAAAAAACCTACATAAGCAACTTCCAATTTTTGTTATAATGGTCTAATGGGTATTAGACTTAAAACTTCCATTGCAAATAACTATAAAACTGGATGCAAACTGGGTAAAACAACTGTTTCCTGTCATTGCAGAGTGGATGGCACCTGGCTGGGATCCTTGAGAGCAAGAAAACATATGAGCCGAGTTCCATATTCATCCTGGCTCTCTGCCTGGGGGCACTCTCCACATTAACACAGAAGAGGAAAGTGCCAACACACAAGATGGTCTGAGGCACAGGACACGGAGCTTAGAGTCCAGGCTACTGAGAAGGCTGGAATTTGGGAAACAGGAAACTGAAGAGAAATAAACTACACAGGAATCTGCGTGAGTCCCCTTGAGTGTTAGGCTAAATATTAAGCTAGCATGTGCAGGCAATACTCAATACGGCATTGCACAAATCAACTACTGGGGTTGAAGATCTTAAGAGATTCTGGAGGTCTCATCGTGCTGTAAGATGTGGGAGTTCTGAAAAGCCACAGTGAGATCCCAATAAGGATATACTTTATGAATAGAGCTACTCTCAGCCTAAAGTAAATGCTACTTTATGACGGCTCCAAAAAAAGCTAAAATCAATACTTGACAAGTTCACATTGAGCTTCCATTAAATGTACTGCCACGCAGAATAAGACCGAACCACTATAAAATGAAGACAACACAATCAAGATTTTCAATGTAGCATTCATAGCAAACAACATATGGTAACAATAAATGAAATTATTACACAAACAGGCAGAAAATGTGACCTAAAACTTGGGGGAAATATCAGTCAACAAAAACAACTCTAGAGAGGACATGGATGCTGAAATTATCAGATAAAAAGCATGTTTTAAAACTATTATAACTATGGTCAAGGAGTTGAGGGGAAAGATGGGTATGTGAAGGGAACAACTGAGAGAACTCAAAAGAGAACCAGAAATAGTAACAAAAACCAAATGCATATTCAAAAACTGAAAATAAGTGTATTTTCTCTTCGGGTGCTTTAAGTGCAGGTAGAAGATACCAGAAGAAACGTTCAGTAAACTTGAAAGCAGAACAATAAAAACTATTCAAACTTAACTGCAGAAAGAAAAAAATTTGTGGGGGGGTGGGGGGGAGAATAGAACTTGAGTGACATGGAGAATAATGCCAAGTAGTGTAACAAACATGCAATTGGAATCCAGAAGGAGAGAGAAAAAAACGAGGCAGAAAAAAATTTAAGAAATAGTAAAAATATTCTTAAATAAAAATTTTTAAATATCAATGCAGAGCTATAAGCTGCTCAATAAACTCAAAGCAATAAGCACAAAGAAAAGCAAATGCTTAATTAGATATTATGTAATTTCAATTTAATATTTTTGGTTGCTTAATTTTATTGAATAGTGTTGAAATTTTTCTGGCCTGCAGTTATTTGAAATAAGTTGAATCTTTTCTGGGTTTTCTTTGCTTCCTTTTATTCTTTGTTTTGAGAGGGTTTGGAGTAGTCTTTAGTCTAAGGCTAATATACTCCACTTCTTAGAATTAAGTCTCTGGCACACATTTAAATAACAACTGTTAACCATTGTCACATTACTTATTCTTCTAAATTAAAAGAGTGTGTTCCTCAGATATTCCCTACTGAAATTCAAATAAAGTGCATTATCAACCCCTGACATACTAATCAATAGTGCATATTTTCAAGATGGGCAGGACAAAGTTTGAAGTCCTAAAGAGGATGTGAGAAGACTTTAAAAGCACCTTTTGACTTTTGCTGAAAATTTTTAAAACTGTATCCAGATCAAATGTCCTTCAAGTGTTCATTCTGTTCACATTTTGTAATGTATTATTAATTTCTAATTTAACCCAACTAACTCCAAAAAATATATAGCTACTTACTATTTCCAAATACATAAGACAGTAAAAGCAAACTGTTTAAGCAAAATCTGTAGATTTTTAGAAAAATCACTTAAAACATATCATTGCTTGGAGTTTGGAATATTTTTTTTTGGTATGTAGTTGAAAAGTAAATTATAATTGTATTGAGTATAAAATTAATATGTATTGCTTGCATTCAGAAAATTGAGGAAAAAAATTGAAATATATCTTTTTCCTCTGTCTCCATCCTCCTCTCCTTTCCTCATTCTCCTTTGTCTCTCCATGTGTGTACGTGCTTTCAAAAATATAATTGGATTATGCTGCACAGCATATGTCTTTTTTTAAGCCATCCTATATGGAATTAATAAAGCCTCCATAATGAAACTCTGCCACAAGCACATGAATGGTTAAATTGTGGTACATAAATAAAATGGAATATTATTCAGCCACAAAAAGGAATGAAATACTGATACATGCTACAACTTGGTGGAACCTCAAAACATTACCCTCAGTGAAAGAAGCCAGACAGAAGGGTTGCATAGTATATGATTCCTTTTACTATATGACATATCCAGAATAGGCAAATCCATAGGGACAGAAGGCAGCTTTGTGCTGCCAGAGGCTGGGGTAGGGGAACATGGGGATTAATTACTGAAAGGATGTAGAGTGTTGTTCTAGGGTGATGAAAAAAGTTGTGAAACTAGAGAGAGGTGATGGCTACACAACCTTGTGAATATACTAAATGCTACACTTTAAAATGGTGAATTATGTGTTATGTAAATTTCACCTCAATTGAGAAAAATCTATCTATCAGAGCAATGGTTCTTCTCTACCAGTATACTACACTAACTGAATAAAGATACATGTATTTTTACAAATAATAATAGAGCTGTTCACTCCGAGTCACTGGGGATTAAACCCATTGCCCTGCGTCATCTCACTGGGCAAAGGCCTTTTTGGTGACTAAGAATATCTGTGTGATCACCTGCAGGAGCCTCGTATGAACTACAGATCCACCAAAAAGGAATGTCATGGCTCAAGAGGCTGCAGATTGAACATAAGCAAATGTCTAAAATGTTTATCTGGAAATATTTAATGTTAATGGTGGAGGTTGTTTTTATTGTCAAGATTCATTTGAAAATGACTTTTAGCCCTGGCTGGTGTGGCTCAGTTGGTTGGGGTGTTGTCCCATATACCAAAAGGTTGCAGGGTTGATTCCCAGGCAGGGCACATGGTTGTGGGTTGGATCTCCGGTCTTGGGCACATGCGGGAGGCAGCCAGTCAGTGTTTTTTTCTCTCTCTCTCTCCCTTCCTTTCTCTCTAAAATCAATAAAAACATATCCTCAGGTGAGGATTTAAAAAAAAATTACTCTTGATGTGACTTTTCCTTATGGCTCTCTGTCTCTTGAGAAATGTTAATTCAATCCAGTAGAGTCAGATCATTTTCATGTCGTTAGTATTCCAGTGTCAGACTTCCCAGAGCTAGTAAATTCCTGTGACACACCTGTGAATCTTAATACTTCATGTCACATATAATATTAGGTCAGTGGGTATTCTGGTTTATTAAATCTGAAGCAGATTTTAATGCTAGGTCTATTCACGGTATCACGTTCTGGATTTTTTTTTCTTTTTTATTATTTTCACATATTCTGACCCATTCTTGAAGATTTTCAGAGCATGGTATGAGCCTTTATATTTTCATTAGCACCTTGCACAGTAGTAAGAACTTAATAGTTTTTTAATAAAAAAATAATTACTAATTGTTGACAGAATTACTTCCATGTGCAAAAAAAATGTCAGTTCGTGTTACACATCTAAATTCTAATTCCTTCAAATTCCTAAGTATGATTCTACAGACCTTTCTCAGAGAAATGTTTAGAAAAGAATAAAAAATATAGTGAGTTTTATACTACAAATACAGACATTCAACATCTTTGTGGTAATTTTCATCTAGATATATAATTAGACCCTAATTTCAAAAGGCATCAGATAATTTCCAAGAGAAATCTTTAAATTGTGCCCAAGTTTGAACACAGAAAAAAATCCTATTGGATTTCTTTTAGATGTATGCAGGTAAAGAACTACTTTCCAGAGGTATAGATGATTATGTCGTAAAAAGGGAAAGTCCATAGAAACGTGCAGAGACTACAATACGATCGTGTCTGGGACACATGGCTAGACCACATTTCCCAGTCTCTACTGCAGTTAGTCAAGTGTTTTCTCCAAAGGAATCCAAGCGCAAATGGTGTGCACCATTCTGGGCAGGGCTTTTAAGAGCTGATGCGCTATTCAGCTAGTTGCAAGTTTTAACCAGCAGGCAGCAGTGACATCAGTAGAAAAGGAACCGAGATTCCTAAATCACTGTATGGAGAAAGCCACTGACGAACCATCAACACCAGCCTTGGCGACGAACAAGATTAAACTTCTATTGTGTGTGAGTTATTATACATTTGGTGATTTATTTGTTATGGCAGTTTAGTCTACACAGTGTTTTCTAAAGAGCTAAAGAAATAGTAACAGTAGGGACAAAAGAATTACAGCAATTGGGACAGACGAAAACCTTGGGCCAATTTGCAAGCCATTATAAAATGCCATCCACTAATAAAAATTACAAGTCCATTGTTTATTAACAATGTAATGTTATTGTCATAATTAGCTAGCTAATATTAATAAAGGGAAGAAAGCAAAGGGAAGTCAGACATTGTAAGCATGGTCGCCTGGGAAGCTTCACCAGAAAGCTACAGCTTCACACAGCATTGTTCCTCCAAGGGGATTCACACCCCTCCCCTTCCCCATCTGGTGCTGGATTGTTGGTGGGAGAAGGGGGAGATAGACAGACATATGAAGAAGTCAAAATGGCAGAGGGGAGGTGTTTGCCTGTCAGTCTAACAGGGGAACAATGGATTGGCTAGGGGGTGGACCCCATCAAAAGCACGTGGAATCTTGAAGAGTTAATTGGTTTGAAGAAGCTCCTGGTTAAAATCCCAAATAGTTCCCTGTCTTATTCCCACCCTTGCTTATTCCCTCTTGCTCCATGACCCACACTCACCCTGTCCTTGCTCATTCTCTCTCCATAGTCACGTGGCCTTAAGCAGTCATGTGGCCCAGGGCCATGGGGACGCCACACACAATGGACTGCAGCTGGGAACACAAGCTAAGTTAGGCAGATGCTGGAATGTACTTTAATATGGAACAGAAATTCTGGGCAGTGCCCTTAATTCTGGCCCTGCTGCAGACAAGATTGGACTTCTTCCATGGTGAGACCTTGGAGGGGAACCCCCTTAATTTTACA
This sequence comes from Cnephaeus nilssonii, assembly GCF_951640355.1. NCBI lineage: Eukaryota > Metazoa > Chordata > Mammalia > Chiroptera > Vespertilionidae > Cnephaeus > Cnephaeus nilssonii. The sequence goes on from NC_137073.1 coordinate 46,533,487, forward strand.
TCATCAATAAAGCTTTCCAGGAAAACCCATCCTCCCAGGGGGCTCTGGAAATTCTTTTCCTAGCAGCACCCCAAGAGCTCCACTTCAATGGATAATAGAACTATCTGTTCAGAAAGTGGAGTCGTCATCCTATGGAGGACCTGGCTTCCGCAGGCTTAGCTCACTTGTCATGCTAAAGCAAATGCAATTAGTGTTTCATTGCAGAGCTGAGTGTTTTTGAGTTTGACTAAGTAAACATTGTAAAATATAGATGTTGTTCTTGTTAACTTAAATGCGGTGATTTTCTTTCCAAACTGCATTGTAAGACACCTAAGTATTATTTTATGTTAACCTAATAGAAATAGATATGCAAAACAAACCCATTTTCTGCAAGTACCCATTCAGAGGCAAAGTTATTCATTCCAATGAAACTGCACTTATCTGAAGCGGTCCTCACGAGAAGACAAAATTCTAAGAAGACCTTTCTGAGGAGTCAAAGCTTCCTCGCTAGGAGGGCCACTTTCGCTAAGTGATATGCCATGACAACTTACTAGTCAGAACTTCCTTTTTGTCCTTTCCTCTCTTGTTTCTCCTTGTAGCTATCAGGTCTTTCTTTTCCTGGTGTCTGCTTGCTGAGCACTTAATTGGGTGTAAATGGTAAGTACTAAGAGACAGAAAAATACTCAGACCTTCCAGATTTTCCAGAGAAAAGGAATAAAGACACAAAACCTATAATCTGCTGAAATGTGGGAAAGATAGAAAGTATTACTTCTCCAATAGCCCATACCGCTTATCAAGGATGTTGTATATGGAGTTAGTGAACTGGGGGGAGAAGATGGGATATTGGGCAGGAAGCCCATTTAAACACTCCCAATTCTAGACTCTTGGTTCTGTAATAAACTAAAAAAATAAGAGAAGTGCTGTGTCAATGAAAGAAAAATGGCTTTTAATTGTAAAGAAATAAATTTTTCTGAATTTGAAGACAGGAAACAGACTTAGATACCTTGGAATTAAGAAGAAAACATCTATTTTTTTTATTGTTAAAAGTATTACAAATAGTAGTACATATGTCTCCTTTTTCCCCCACTGACCTCCCCCCGGCTTTCCCCACCCCCTGGCACATGCCCTCACCCTCCTAGTGTCTGTGTCCATTGGTTATGCTTATATGCATATATACAAGTCCTTTGGAAACATCTATTCTTAAAAGCTGTTCTGGGGGAGGTTGTGATTTGCGGAGACATCAAAAGTAGAATATGCAGAAAAGAACTAATAGGAAACACATGTTAGTAGGTATGAAAGAGCAGGCTAATTAGAATAAGGGCCACTATCATCAGAAGGGGATCCTGGGGGGTGTGGTGGTGGTGGTGGTGGTGGTGGTGTGAGTGTGTGTGGTTGTGTAATCAGATAAGACAGAGATGGATTTTGAAGGGAAATGGAAAGTCTTGAAGGAAAGGATGGAGTTAAAGGAAGTCATACAGGGGTTTGGTTACCGAGGAGTTAGATGGGATCAGTCAGTTTAGGGTTAGGGCTCTGGGGAAGGAAGATGGTCGATAAAGAGGAGATGAGCCAGATGGTCAGGATGTGAGCAAGACAGGCGGAATGTACCAGTCACCCATACAGCTGCCCTTCCCCCTGAACCCAAGAGCTGGAACTAAAAGTGGGAAAACGAGGGCAAAAGCAGATTGGCTGGTGCTTTTTTGAAAGAGCCAATAGAGGGAAAGAGCAGGAAATGTAAACCTCTACACTAGTGAGCTTCTGCGGCAACCCTTTTCAGGACACCTCTCACATGCCGAGAGCTTGGTTTCTTTCGCTGTAATAAACTTCACTTCCCTTTTACTTACCCCTCCCTTGTCTGTGAATTCATTCACAGATTTCTCAAGACAACGAACACAACAGCTCACATTCACATCTCATTATTCTTAGAGAAAAGCAAAAATAACAGTTACCCAGAGATTTAAAATTACAGTATTTCTGTTTTACATCTTTTAAGAATATGTAAGAAATCAATTTCAGAATAACCAAAAATACAAAATTCACATAACCATAATGATGTCCACATCTGCCATCAGGAAAGAGAAAAGAAAACCAGGAAAACTGCCCCAGAAAGCCCAGAAAAGAAACTAGAAGAAAGAACAGAAATACTTGTTAGCCACCCTTAATGACTGCAAGGTTGTTTCAAAGATAATGTTGCCTCCAAGGGGAATTTTTAACTTCCATGTGCCAAAATCTGACTTAACCCTTTGCACTCGCTTACTTTTTTCTCGATTCCTGCTACGGATGCTAACCGTGTCGAGTCACACTTGACATCCGAGTGCAAAAGGTTAAAACTACATGTGTTATTTTTATGTTCATTTTTCCATTAGAGTTCTGGTAAGAGATCTAATAAGAAACTTCCAAAGACCTTGTCTTCTCCATGTATCAGATTGTCCCAGGATTGCTTGGATGTAGCAGACATAGAGTGAGAGTTTAGAGATTTCTGAAAATATATCTCACCAAAAATAATGCCTGGTGCATATCACTGTTACTATCACTGAAACGAGATTTTGCTTTTTTGTTTCTGTTTTTGTTTTTTAAGTATCTCTGGTTCTCCTATTAAACTGTGAGCTCCATGAGGCCTGGACTGCATCTTATTTATTCTAGTATTCTCTTGTTTAGCCTGGTACCTGCGACAGCCTTAGAATCCAATGAATGCTTGTAAATTGAATGAATGAAGGAATCAAGTGAATTAATTACCCAAGGATCTTAAGGAAAGTAGAATTTACATTTGTGTTAAAGATGTATGATGACTTTCACTTCCAGGCAAAAGGAATAGATGTATTTTTCCCTATGATTCTCACAAAGTACAATTTAAAAACCTATAATTTATGACTATAACCTAATAGGGAAACTGCAAAAAGTAGAGAGAAGACAGAACCTAGGGACCCAGGGAAAGTCATAGTGGTGATTTCCTGGTTTTTGTTTGTTTATTTGTTCCTCATATATCCCAGACATGGAGCTGAAGAAGCCTAATAGAAGAAGCCAAATGACAACTAATACAGACTTTAAAAAAAAAATAAGTCCTAATAAAACTTGCTCTTTGAAGCCAAAAGACCAGCCTGGCAATACAAAAGCCTTTTAGATAATAACTATTCTTCTCTACTCAATCACCACAGACAGTGTGTGTCCAAATGCACGCACATGCCAGAAAAGGCCAAGTAAGGAGCCGAGGTTCTCTCACCAGGCCACAATGAAGCATCCCATTGCCCCTGCCTGGCTGCTATTCAAGAAGGTTGAACCTGCCCAGCAGTTATAAGCTATCCATCCAATTCCCTGCTTGGGCAGTAGCAGAGGAGGCCTAATGAGGAATGAAGGACTTTCCTGACTGCCTAGTGGCAATGAGGGTGCCCCATCCCGAGCTCCCTGTGCTCTGTGGAGGCCATGTGGGCAACAAGGCACTCCTTCCTCTCAGCAACGGAGGTGTTAGCAGCCTAGTGGGGAGCCTGCACGCCTAACCCCACCCGGAAGTAAAGACAAACTGGATTACTCAAATAGTGCAGGTGAGAATATAAAACAATATAGACATGATGAAAAACAGTTTGGTAGTTTAAACAAAGCCACTGAATACACAACATACGATAAAGCAATTGCGTTCCTCATCCGTTAGCCCATAGAAAAGTTATGTTCACACAAAAACCTGTATATGAATGTTTTAACAGCTTTCCCTATAATAGCTAAAAAACTGGAAATAATCCAGATGCCCATCAGTGGGCGAATTAAACATTCTGACTTACACTCATAATATGGATTACAACTCAAAAAAAGATAATGGACTACTGGTACAGAAAACAACCTGGGTGATTTTCGAGAAAGAAAGATGCCTAGTAAAAAAAAAAAAAAATCTTATTCCAAAAGGTTACATATGGCATGATTACATTTATATAACATTCTTGAAATGACAAAATTATAGAGATAGAGAAAAGATTAGTGATTTGCAGTGGTTAAAGAGGGGGAGAGGCAAGAGTGAAATATATGTGTCTATACAAGGGCAATATGGAGGATACTGGTGGTGATGGGAATGTTTTAGATCTTAATGCATCAATGTCAATATCTGATCATGATATTGTACTATATTTAGTTTTACAAGATGTAACATTGTAGGAAGCTGGGAAAAGGGTACCCTTTTCCTAAAATCTGTATTTCTTAGACCTGCCTGTGAACCTATGATTACCTCAAAATTAAAACTTGAATGAAAAAAATTTATACTTTCTTACACAGTAAAAAAAAAAATGAGGCCATGTTAACTAGAAAATTAATGGCCAAACTCATATGGAACCACATATTCCTTTATATTCAGTGTGCCTTCTACAAATCTGGGTGGGTTTTTTAATACCATTTTGTCCTTCACCACACAAAATATGTCATCATGATTCCTTTTGATATTTTTGCTTTACAAAAACTTTTAAGATTAGTGTTAATATTTTCTCAGTTTTAGAAGAAAAAAGATGAAGATTACATGTATAAAGTCTGTATTAACTGAAAATAGAGCTATAATTGAGATTTACAGCAGAGTCAGCACAGAAGACTGACAAACAGTAAGATATAAAATGCCAAAAACCTTGTGCTAGGAGCATTAAAATCTACTGTAAATCAATTTTTCAATCCAAGATACAACAGTTTTCAACTATTAAAATCTCAAGTCTATATCTCTGTTAAATGGTCTTCTGAATGAGACTAGGGTTTCTATTAAATTCTTTCATTGAGTTCATAGGGCCATGTGGATTTTCTGAAAGCTAGAATCCTGGTCTGGGAAGCAAAATTCTTGGGAGTTTTTACTCCCGGATCAGACAGACTTGATGGGTAACTTTGAACAAGATACAGCTTATCTTTAGGATTTGCTTTTCCTGTCAAATTTATAAGAATCACACGTGTAAAGTTTCCATAGTATCTCTTTTTAACTTTTTTAAAATATATTTTTATTGATTTCAGAGAGGAAGGGAGAGGGAGAGAGAGAAACATCAATGGAGAGAGAGAATCATTGATTGGCTGCCTCCTGCTCGACCCTCCTGGGAATTGAGCCGCAACCTAGCCACGTGCCCGTGACTGGTATCAAACCCAGGACCCTTCAGTCTGCAGGCCGACGCTCTATCCACTGAGCCAAACCAGCGAGGGCATTTTTTAACTTTTTATCCTCCTCTTGGCCAAGCTTATGAACAAATTGGAGGACACAAGCCAGAGTCATGGCGTTGGCTGATGCAGAAATAACACACATCTAATGGGAAAATTAAGCCACAGCCATCATTACAATAGAAGACCTACGTCTCCCCTCCCTAAAATCAAATGAACTTCAATTTCTGCCTTCTCCTCTTCCTTTAGCTTTCCTCCTTTGACATAAAGTCCTGAGGATGCAAGGTACCTTACAAACTGCTTATACAAAGGGAGGTATACTCGGCACCCCGTTTCCTCTGGGGCTTTAGAAGGAAATAGGAGACATCCCTGGACTAACTTTTCATCTGCTCACCTTTTTATGTGGGAGAAAAGAAGAGAGGCAGAGGATAGGTCTGTTTACTATTTTACTCTACTTAACCCACTGTTAGCTCTCTGGTGAAAACATCTCTAAGATCATCAAAACAGGAATTGCCTATTCAGTGAAGCAATGCTTTGCCTTACACACACTCTATGAGAAGTCTCAGACCATTGCCTAAGAAACAGTTTAGCAGCTCCCTGCAATCTGCAGATGTGTAGTTAGGGCGGTCCATGTTCATGCCACACTCGGCTGAAGGAGGCATCAGACTATCGCTGACTGTGAATTACTCCAAGGCAATGGTGACCAGGGACTTGGCTCTGCTTTCCTTGTGCAGTGGAAGTAAGCAGGACTTTAGAAAGTTTGGGGCTCAAGGCACTATTAGATGCCTACAAACAGAATCATTTTTAAAACCAGGAGATTTGCATTTGAATAATTACTTCACAGAAACAAACAAGACTCTGGTAAGAAATAAAGCTTATGAAGAACTATATTCTATCCACCATTTACCAGGGCTCATCTATTCCAGAAGATAACTAGGCATCAACTCTTAGGGATGGAAGAAGGTAACTTCACATCATGTGCTCTGTCCTAGGGATGGAGACCAGGGGTACGTTATACAGGCTATAAAAGGGGATAAACTTTTTAATTTCTACATTGTTACATACATGTATATATATGTATATATAATATGAAGTATATATTACGTACAATATATAATATGTATTATATGCTATACATTATATATTGTATATTATATATGTTATATATTATATATTTATATTATATTATGCATATATTATATATATTTATATATATACAGTGTGTGTGTGTATATATATATACACACACACACACATATATATATATGGTAGAAACACATGTACATGAATATGAGAGATGGGAAAAAGAGACTGATATTTGTTCCTGACCATATTTAGTCAGGAAACTGCCAATAATAATTATCATTATCTTAGAGCAGCGTTTCCAACTAGACTGGAGTCATCTGGGCAGAATCACCTGAAGCACGGGTTAGGCATTCCAAGTTCCAGGGCCCCCATCCAAATCACTGAGTCAGAGCCTCTGAACCAGAACCCGGCAATCTGCCTTGTAGAGAAGCTGCTGCAGAGGTTGCTATGTCACTAACGCTAGGCAAACGACGTCTTTAAGGTTTTATCTTTTTTATTGATTACACTCAATCCTCATCTGTCTGACTTTGAAGGTAAATACAGTCTTTGCCTTCTAGAGAGACAGAACTCCTGTTGGTATTCCTCTAATTAATACCAATCCAAAAATATTTATAATAAGTAGAACTACATTGAAACATATTAACATTCAAATTTTCCATAATCCTCTGTATGATTATTAGTAGTGAACTGTAATGAAAATCTAGCAAAAAATTAGACTTTCTAGCGAGACATTTACTTATATGCATGAAAGAAATCTTGACTTTTCCTAGCCTTTGCTTTGTGAGCTATTTTAATTGACTTGAGTAGATAAGGTTGAAAAGTGACGTACAAATTTATTTCCGTCAATCACATGATTTCTCAGACAACCTGACCATGAGTAGCTAGCAAAAGCCTTCACAAATGGGATAAGCAGACTATCTGGATCATGACAATTATCTTTTGAGCACCTAGATTTGAAAAAAAAAAAAAGTCAATAGTTTTGCAAACGTCAAGCTCTTCCTTCCCAGCTTATAGTAAGACAGGTGTGAATGCCTTAGAAGCATGATTTGCAGGTTTAATTTCTCTTTAAATAAGTGGAATTTCAAATTAGAGAAAAGGCCATGTGGCTGCTACATAATACTGTCTGCCCTACACAACCTGCAATAGTTTAAGCTGCTTTGATTTACATTCTGAATTGCATTGGCACACAGAATTGGAACTTTTAAGAGTTCAGTCTAAATCAGTCAACTTCAAGGTTTGTTTGGGGGAAAAGGAGAGATTCTTGAACATTCCTTGCCAGTGAAAACATCTGAGGAGGTACATCCCTACTAACATTTTAGATGAGAAAATTTTCAAAGATATAAATCATTTGTGAATCTATAAGGATTTGATTCTAAAGAATTTGAATCAGGCCCTGGCTGATGTGGTCCTGTAGAGGGCCGCCTGGGAAGGCACATGGGCATTTCTTTAAATTGTTGTCAGCTGAGTCCGAGGCGACTGGCAGAGCCAAGTCTCAGATACACATTTCCTCAAGAAGGCGGAAAATGTTATCAGCTTGGCCTTCATATCAGCCCAGGTGTCACTTAGATGTGTAAATCCAGTCAAGCACCAGGAATGCTAGGGCCTACTCAAGAATGAAAATAAGCTCCTTTGATCCTAAGTTTTGGTGATACTTCCTGCTATTTGGGGTTATAAAATAAATGCGCTGCGTGGGCTCAGGGTCCTGTCCCTCCATCAGAGTGGCAGCGTCCCACCCAGCTCCCAGCTTTTTAAATCTATCTCTGCGTCTTCTTTCTTTTATTTCTCAATCCCTGGCCACCTCCACTTAGAACCGGTTCGTTCATCTCTCTTTACGTGCTGGGCATGGAAAAGGGAGATATCCGCCATATCTGGCCCCCGCATGGTTCAGTTGGTTGAGTGTTGTCCCACACCAAAAGGTTGCCCATTTGCTTCCTGGTCCTAGCACATTCCCAGGTTGCTGGCTCAATCCCTGGTAGGGGGCGTGCAAGAGGCAGCTGATCAATGTTTCTCTCTCAATGTCCCTTCCTCTCGCTATAAAAATCAATGAAAAATTATTTTTTAAAAAGAAGTTGTATCAAAAGATTTGTATCTTTAAAATATTCTTAAATGTTAGTAGAGGTATGGTAAATTCCTGTAAAATAAGAAATATATAAAATTTTAAAAATAAATACACACCATAAATACACACAGGTGAGAAAACAGAGGTAAGTGACTAAGGTGACACTTTTGACACATGAAGATTCTCTGCTCTTGGAATAGAAAAGCATGGAGGTACTTGTCACATTTCTGATAAATAATACAAAAGTTCAATCTTCTCCTGAACAATGTCAGTCTCTTTGTCACAAAAAACAACTATGAGTTTTGAAAATAAGTTGAGTTTATAGCCCAGCCAGGTTGTCTTTATGAGTTTGAGAAAGTTTCAAACTTTGAAAAATAAATAATAGACTTAAATGTTGCTTCTCTAATCACTAAAAATTTCCTTTTTGATGGGTAATGTTGAAAATACATTTGGCTATATTTATTTAAGGTGTTTTGATTTATCATTATTTATTTTTGCTTTTTTGCTTAGTCGGTTAGGAACAGAGCAATTGAACCTCAGTTACTGGATCTTGAGTGAGAATTTCTCCCATGAACATAAACATTATTTCAATAATTATATTCAGAGAAGAAAACACATGAACTTAAATGCCACAAATAGAGGGTATGCCAAAAAAATGTATGCACACTTTTTAAATAATTATAAAGGCAGTGTTTATTAAAATACATAAATACATTTCATTTTCAAAATTAAGCTGCTAAAGTGTGTATACATTTTGGGGGGACACCCTGTATAATTACCTTATTAACCACATGCAATCAAATAAAGCTGTCAATCCTTACATGTAATTTCTTTTCTCTCTCATCACTTAAAAGGGCGCATGTAGAATTTTGCTTTTGTAAACAAATGGTACAATCATGGGAAGGCTGCATGTTATCCAGGCCCTAGACAGTACTAAACCTTCCATGGAAGTATTTGAAAGCTGCCCAGTGGCCGAACACAGTCTGACCCACTTGCAAGGGTGGTTTCAGCGCTCTTGTCCTACATCCCGCGAGGAAGTGACTGTGGCAACACCAGCGACACCAGCGTGCAAGTGCACTGCACAGTCAGGTTTTAACTTTGAGAATTTGTTACATTTTTCAATATGCAACAACTTACTTTCATTGGTTTATGATTTCACTTTTCCCCAGGGGACAGGGAAGCTTCTAAGAAGAGCAATATTTATGCAGAAGAATTCAGGAGTGAAGCTCTCACGGAATGAAATATGTATGTTGGCCAGTGAAAAGGAAACTGTTTGTCTTCCCAAGATTCATGAATAATCCCTGCTTACCCCATAATAGCTATGGATTTATCAAATACGCAGTCTCTCTCTCTCTCTCTCTCTCTCTCTCTCTCTCTCTCTCTCTCTCTCTCTCTTTCTCTCTCTCTCTCTCTCACACACACACACACACACACACACACACACACACACACACTTGCAGATATCATGATTGAGGAACCCTTTTTTTGGGAAACATTAAATAATATGATTTATGTTTCAAAACACTGTTTGATAGCCTAGAATTATCAAAATTGAGGATGGTAATAATCTGGTAATTAACAGCAATTTCTTTTATCACCACAGAAATGGCATGATACAAATAGCAGTGACCTGTAATTTCTCTTACATGAGATTTGCATATATTATCCTTATATTTGCAATTATCCCAGCAGTCACCCAAAATATTGCTTATTATTTGTTCATAAGATGTCAGGGATGTTCAAGTAGACTGATGGCCTTATGTTCCAGAACTACTGAACAAAAGGTCACAGCAAAAGGGAGCGCTAAATGCCATGTGACAACTACAGCCAAAAGGTAATTATGCTGTTATCTCTTCCTTACTAACTCTTGGGTAATAACAAATGTGTATTTATATATAATGTTTCAAAAGCAAATTTATGTTGCTTTTTGTTGTTTCTACTGTAATTAAAACTGGAATTAAATAGCAGAGGGTTAAGAAGCGAAACGAAATAAACAGTAACTGAATTCTAACAGAGTTTCACTTCTCTTGGATCTATGCCTGGATCTTCCACTGGCGTGGAGGTGATTTGTGAATGGACACCTTGCTGCCAGGGAACCCTTTATCTAGCAGCCAGATTTCTAACTCCTCCAAAGACATTGCACTCCCTGGTTTCTTATTAAATAGCCATTTGAGCTCTCTTCCTGTGGAATAACCAACAGAGTACAGGACTGCCGGATCTTCAGGCATAGCTTAAAGCCTGATTTTCCACATCCATATTCTATGCACATCACCAGAGCATCCATCCTACTGCCATTAAAGAGTATCAGTCCCACCTCCTTATGCTGAAACTGAACATCACAATTTTTGAAGCCCCTTCATATATTTTCTATCACATTTGACAAACAGTACACATGAATCCCATAAGGCAGCATGGGTGTTACATGCCCACGTTAGAGGCCAGGAAGCCTGAGACTCAACCCATATGATTTGCATAAGATAACAGAGCCAGCCATAGGTAAGCCTTGGATGCAAGTGGACTCCCTGCTTCTATACATGAACAGCCACTTCCATCTCATGATTTTTATTTCTCCACATAGTTCTTGTATCAGACAATGAATTTAAACAAAAAGAAATGTGACTGGATAAGAGTCTTTGTCATGATGAACATAACATGATGTCCCCCCCCACACAAAAAAGCACACACATAGATATCACATTCACAGAAAATGAATGAAAGACAAGATTTCAAAAAAAATAGGGTGTATTTACCTTGCATTTGCTCACATGCCTAAGGTAACAAATGCAGAACATAATGTGTTTATAATTTACTGGATAGTTGTCAGTTGGTTTCCTTTAAAAAAATATTTTACATGGCTAAACAAATCAAATATAAAAAAGCAAAACAAAAATAAGTCTTCTATCCTCATTCCCACTCTTATCAGACCAATGCCTATTATCAGTTCCTTAAATATTAAGAAATAAAGTACAAGAATGAAACAGAAATTTCCACATAAACTTCACTGAGACAAAAAATAGTATGTGCATATTGTTAGTAAAATCATTTTTTAAAAAAGAAAAACCTTTCTCTCCCACAGACATCTCCCCATAGGTCCTATTCCAAAAACACAACCACTATTATTAGTTTTTTATAATTCCTTCTTTCTAAGTGTAAGGAGAGACACACATAAATAATCCATATAGGTGTGTTTATGTATATATGTATATATATTCAAACACATATATAATAAAAATATATAGTTTATAATTTTATGTACCTCACACTTACATGTAAAAATGTAGTTTGAAGATGTTTTCATACCAGCACCCACAGATCTACTTCATTTTTATTTTACTATTTATGTAAAGATGTATCTGGTACATCCTATATAATAAAAGGGTAACATGAAAATCAACCAAACAGCGGAACGACCGGTCAGTATGACGCACACTGACCACCAGGGAGCAGATGCTCAATGCAGGAGCTGCCCCCTGGTGGTCAGTGTGCTCCCACAGGGGTAGCACTGCTCAGCCAGAAGCCCAGAAGCCAGGCTCGTGGCTGGCGAGCACAGTGGCGGTGGTGGAAGCCTCTCCCGCCTCCATGGCAGCACTAAGGATATCCAACTGCAGGCCTAAGCCATCAGTTGGACATCCCCTGAGGGCTCCCGGACTGTGAGAGGACGCAGACCAGGCTGAGGGACGCCCCCCCCACCCCGAGTGCACGAAACTCGTGCACCATGCCACTAGTCTTTAAAGCGTAATTCATTCATCCATTTCTCTCTAAAGAACACTAATTATACCAGTCTTATTGATATTCTATTCTTCGATGAGCACGGTTCACTGGGTTGATTTTTGCAATATGTCCATGGAGTAAATTCCTAACAGTTGTATTAATATGTGCATTTTTATTTTTAATAAAAACAAACAAAAATGTTTTTACCAATTTATACTCCCAACAATGAAATATGAACATACACATTTCTCCAAATACTCACTAGTACCTGGCATCATCGAATTATGCATTTTTTTTTGAAAGGAAAATAAATAACATTTCATTCTTTTGTTCATTTGCAATTAATCATGAATGGGCTTCGGATTAGTCTTTCCCCCTCCTCCCCCAAATTGCCAGTTCAAACCTCTTACCACCACTTTGTATAGGGTCATTCATATTTTTACTTATGAATTTGGTGTCCTGTTTAGAAATTTTTCCATCATCCCAAGATTAATATTTGTCACTTCTTCCTTCCAGACATTCATTACTTTTCTAACTTTTTTTCCATTTGGAATTTATTTTGGTACAGGAGTGTGGAAGGAATGTTGCTCGAGTCTCCTTCCTTCATACCAGCACCTAGTGCTTTCCAACCAAATGATTCAGTAACATCCCTTTATCCTGTAGCTCTGAAGTGGGATCTATGTTGCAAACTATATTCCCACGTGCATTCAGAAATATTTCTGACCTCACCATCAAACATTCCTAGTATCTCCTGGGTGCATAGAAGCCAATGCCCCTCAGCCTCTGATGCAAATACTTCATTTCCAGGCTAAGTAGGGGGCTCTCTTACCCTGCTGGGAAGGCTGAAGAAAAGCTCTGTTACAGCTGATGCTGTGAGAAACTATGGGAGTCAACATGAGATCGAATCTCTGAGAGGCTACCTCGCACTGAGCCCCATACCCTTCCATCGACCCACGATCAACGTGAAGCATAACCAAGAAAGAAACCTCACTGTGTCCCAGGATCTCAGGGTTAATTTGCTACCCAGCCTATTCCAATTAATATGCTCTATATTTTATTTTTTTATTTCTTCCATAATATCAAATATAGTTGTCATCATGATTTTTTTTAACTATCCTTTAGGTTTATTCTCCTCTCACTATTTTTTTCTCAGAAATTTTTCTAGCTGATCTTGCATATTATACTTTAAGATGAATTTTTGCATTGTTTCAATTTCTAGAAAAAATAAACTGGATATTCTCATAGGGAACAGATGAATATATAGATTTAGACAACATTGATACTGTTAATAGAATTTAAAGCCCTTTTCCACATAGGCTCTTCACAATTTAAGTTTACATCTAGCTATTTTAGTTTATTGGTTATTTTTAGAAACTAGATCTTTGGATTATACTAGTATTTTCTCACTAATTATTATTTGTATATAGAGTCTGCTGGATTCTCTTAATCTTTTAAATAGTTTCCCACTCAATTCTTTGGAGTGTTCTATGTAGATAATATTATCTCTGCAAATAATCCTTTCTTTTCTTTCTCTAACAACATTTTCCACAACAATGGTAAAAAATAGTAACACTGGAAACAAACTCAAAGGAAAGGCATACAAACCTGGGAAACAAAAGGAAAGAAGGGGCAAAGGAAACCTACATATGAAAAAAAAATTGTTAGCACGGGAATTTGTTGAAAAGATAAGGACTTGATTTAAAACTAAAGGAAACAGCTTCAGGATCATGAATTCTTCAAGTAATGGACAGTTTATTTATAATTGACACACACACTGAGAAATAAAAGGTAAAAAGGTGCCAAAAACTAGAGTCAGTATAAAACCCAAGCATGTAATCAGTGCTATTGCTATTAATGCTTTTCTAATAAAACCATTTTTTTTAAATTCTGTTTAAGTCATGTGATCCAAATTATATACTAATGTCTGTGACTTCTCTCCTTAGCTCCTGAATCTGCTGCTCTGTGTCCCCTTCTTTGTCCATCTCCCTCTCCCTTTGCTTTCTCTATAAATTTCTACTTGCCTACAATTAGCTGCCTTTTCCTCAACATTTCTTCTTGCCTTTTGTGGGCAAGAAGAGTCCCTGCTTCTATTATTTTCTAAGGCTTCCACATTGAAACTTTGAGTAATGTGGTTTTAGGCAGACTATATGCTCAGATTTGCCCTTGCATCATGACAGAGAGCATTTCTGGCCTAGCCAGTGGTGTGCCCATGGAAACTGGGAGTCATTGTGTCCTAGGAAACTATGGCAACCAACAGAGACAAACTGAAAACAGGCCCATTGTCATCATTTTTAACGAGTAAGAGATGTGAGTATCCTCTACAATGAATCCAACTACCATTTGCCAAGGAGAAGATGCAATTCAAGTCAGCCCTAGTAATTAGAACAAATAAGTATTTGAAAGCATACATATATGATCTATTTTATCCTTATTGCTGTAGAACAAGGAACACTTATAAAGTTGGTTCCTAAAATAACCAAGAAAATGAACAGATACAATCAGCAATTATAAGCAACTTCTAATACAGTATTATTAAATATATTGCACCCTCCTAAGTTCTAGCAATTTATCCAAGGGCACAGATAAGTGTTTGTTATCACAGTACAAAGATGTCCAGAGATAATTCTGATTTCTTCTGTGGCTCTATATGTCTGCAATTATTTGAATGATGAATTTAGATTCTTACCCACTCAGTCCTGGTCTCTCCACATGCATATGACACTTAGCCCCAATTTTATTTACAATCTTCCTCAGACTCTACTAAATAGTTTAGCTGTCTGATCAAACCAAGTTAATGAGAGGCCATACAGGCCATCCTTGTCAACATGGCATCTAGTATTTTGACAAATGAGTTTACAGTGTGATAGCAGAACTCCCACTGCATTGTGGCTTGTTTTCCATTGACTTTGCTTATCACACAAAGTGTGCTTCTAAAACATCTCTCCCCAAGAAGAAAATCTGGGTTATACCTTTCACTTTCCCTTACAAAAACAGAACTGATAAAATAATGCTTACAAGAAGTCTCCCTCAGTGTAGGTGTGTGCATGGGCACACGTGTGTTTTATCATTTTTACCTAACCATTTTTTCTTTACTTGTTGCATAACATCTATTAAGATCTAGCAACTCCCAGAAAATAAAGGGCAGCGAATAGAGTGTCAAATAAGTGACAGTGCTTTGCGATCCTAAGGGTATACCCCACAAACACAGTGCTTCACAAATGGAAAACACACACACACAAAAAAAGTCCTCAGTATAAGTTAATGATAGCAAACAATTATTATGTGCAGAAGCTCACAGATTTGATATCATCTGGCTTATTCCTTGGTTCAAGCAGAAAACCAGAAAAGTAAAGTCTGTAAGCATTTTTAACTTAAAAAAAAAAAGTAATTCACAACTATTGATATAGGACCAAGGCTTTTCCTTTGAGAATGAACCTACTGATTAAAGTTCTCTATCTTCTTACTTGGAATAATTATATTACCTGTAATCGCAAGTTTTAGTTCCTTAAGGAACATTTAAAAATTCATTATCTTTGCAAAACAATCCTATATAATAAAGAGTTAATATGCAAATTGACTGTCACACCCTCACAAAATGGCTGCCTACAACCAGGCCAGCAGGGTGGTTAGTGAGGGATGACCAAACAAATGAACAAGCAGGCTGCGTGGAGAAACCAGGCTGATGGGGGGGGGGGGGGCACGGTGTTAGTGAGGGATGACCAAACAACTGAACAGTAGGCTGCGTGGGGCAACAAGGCCAGCAGGGGGGGGGGGCAGTTGGGGGTGACCATGCCAGCAGGGGAGGCAGTTGGGGGCAACGAGGCTGGCGGGGGGGGGGGGCAGTGAGGGGCGACTAGGATGGCAGGGTGGGGTAGTTAGGGGCAACCAGGCCAGCAGAGGGGGTCAGTTGGGGGTAACCAGGCTGACACACAGCGTCAGTTAGGGGCGACCAGGCAGGTAGGCAGGTGAGCAATTATGAGCCAGCAGTCCAGAATTGTGAGAGGGATGTCCAGCTGCAGTCAGACATCCCCCGAGGGGTCCCGGATTGGTGAGGGTGCAGGCTGGGCTGAGGAGACCCCTCCCCATGCACGAATTTTGTGCACCGAGCCTCTAGTCTATCCTACCTAATAAAAGAGTAATATGCAAATTAACAATCACTCTGCTACATCCACCAGCCACACCCACCAGCCACGCCCACCAGCCAATCAGAGCGAGTATGCAAATAAACCCAACCAAGATGGCTACAGCCACAGAGAGCAGGAGGGAGGCTTGGGTTTCCCAGGCAACGGAGGAAGCCAAGCTTTCCGCCTGCCCTTGCCAGCCTAAGCCTCCACTCAAGGCTACAAAGTTTCAATTATAGAAGGTAAACAAATCCAAACAGAAATGGCGGCAGCCACGGAGCTGGAAAGAGCGGGAGGCTAGCATTGCCCCCGGCAATGGAAGAAGCAAAGCTTTCTGCACACCCTGGCCGGCCCAGGCCTCTGCTTAAGGCTACAAAGTTTCAATTATAGAAGGTAAATAAACCCCAAAAGAAATGGCTGCGGGCCACGGAGCGAACAGGAGGCTTGGCTCTGCTCCAGGCTACAAAGTTTCAATTGTAGAAGATACATAAATCCCAGATACCAGGGCCTCTGCCTGGGTCGCCAGGGGGCATGGCTGGCCTGCAAACCACCACAGACTCCTTGCTCAGGCCACCCCATACCCCAAGGGAACCCCCACCCTGATCCGGGACACCCTTCAGGGCAAACCAGCTGACCCCCACCCGTGCACCAGGCCTCTATCCTATCTAATAATCCTATATAATAAAAGAGTTATATGCAGATTGACCATCACTCCATCACACAATATGGCTGCCCCATGTGGTCAAAGATCCTGGCCCCATGTGGACACAAGATGGCCACCACAAGATGGCCAGCAGGGGAGGTCATATATATTGCGTTGCATCTTATTGGTCATGTTGCATAATAGGTTGCATCGACTGGTTAGTTTCTGGTACCAGAAATCCTTATATACAAGTATAGGCACCAGATTTTTTACAAGTCACTCTGGAGCAAAAAGAATAGGTAATTACTATTATTTTTTTGTAAATCAATCAAAAATTTACCTTTTTTGTCAGATCGGAAAAAAATACATTTTTCAGTATGCTGCAGAACTTTAGTAATAAGTTTATACATATCATGAGGTTAAAAAAAAAGGTTGAAAATCACTGTTCTAAGTAGTAGCAACAATATTGTCAGGATGACAATAGAAACAGTCATCAGTAATGACAACATTCTGTACACGCTCTATCTCTGCATCACTAATTGCAACATGACCACAAAGCTCTGGGGCCTGGGGGAGAAGAGACACGATGAAGTCATCCGGAGCATTAGTCAGTCTCTAATTGCTAGCATGCAGTTCCAGGGTTTCCAGTAGAAACACTTATTTTCAGGATTTTATGACTTGGAACTTCGGATCCACTGTCAACTTAGACCTGACATGAAAGGCCCCCGGCGTAGGAACGTAATCAGCTCATTCTGAGTTATATTAAAAGGGAGGGGGGGGGGAGAGAAACATACACTCCAATCATTCACCAACAGCTCTGTTTAAAAATGACATTTTACACGGGGCCATTCCTCAGGTGACCATTCCGCCATCGGTGCCGTGGCCATCGCCATCCATCACCCACAGCGATTCTGGAAGGCAGGAGCCGCACACAGTCAAACAGCCTCCTGGGCTCTTGGGGAGCATGTTATTCTAGGCCAGATGTCTATTGTTTCAAGCACATGAAAGTGGTCTGCATATTAAGGATTTTATTACTATTTGATTTTTTACAATGAGTATTTGTACCAAAATGTGATTTAAAATGCGTTTTGCAGTGGTTTCAGCACTTTTCTTTCCTGTCGGCACCGGTCTCCTGGTAATGGCTGGAGGCCACAATTAACCAACCAGCTGCCCGTGGCTATCCTCTGCTCAGGGTGTTCAAAACCCATTAGACGATTCTCCACATGTCATTATTATTGCTAAGCAACAACTGGCTAGAACTGACCCTGACTGAGTGAAGCAAATGGTGTTTCTGAAATTCTACAGAAAAGAATCATCATGGGAAGACCTAGCTGACCACCTGGGGAAATATATAATAATAAAACAATGCTGATGAAAATAATGACCGTGTTTATTTTAGGGCATGCATAGGAATAAGAGTCCTCAAATCCCCCCTACCATGTACCAACCAAGCTGACCTGGGCAGATTTTCTTAACCTACATATAATTATTAGTCATTTTATACACATTCAGAATTGTGAAAAGCCAGAATATAAGTCCAATCTAAAGGGGCTTATGACCTAGTTATAAAGATTCTAATATACATGGAAACCTATGGAAACATCCACACAATTATTAGAGGCTGATTTATGAGAACTGAGAGAAAAGAAGGTGAAGGAGACTGGAATAGTGAGGGAGACCTTGATAAATAGCACGGAGAAAAGAGAAAACATGTTCCAAATAAAAGCCTCATGTCAGAAAGGTTAGGGATTGAATACCCGTGAGGTGGGATGAAACTTCAAGTCTACATAGCCCCTAAGCAACGCACCCCACTGTCACACCAAGGGCTACTGTACTCTCCTACTTGAGAGCCAGTTAGACATGGACTCTCCGGTCCCAGCCCAGACCTGCTGAATCAGAGTCTGCCTTTTCACACAGTCACCTGGGGATTCCTACAAGTATTAAAGTCCGGTAAGTCCCACTACCGATCTAAGGGAAGACGGCGGGGGAGGGAGGGCCTAGGTTCACCACCCAGTTCAGTCACTTATTTGCAGGAAGAACTTGGCAAATCATTAACCTTAATATGGCCTTATTACACTTAAAGATATACTGGGCATGTTCATCAAAATTCTATAATGGAAGAATGCTTTCTGTGAATTAAAATATTACATGAAAGCTGAGCATGTCAGACAGATACTGGTAAAGTGGCCATCCATCCACATAAAATGGATTTTAAGGCCAAAATGAGAAGCTATGTGAGATGTTGAAAAGTACCCTTTTTCTCTTAGAATTCTTTTGCTAACCAGTGAGAAGGGGATATAGAACAAGCAGTAGAGGAAATGCCAGGCATTAGCCGTCTTCTGTGTTAGGGTCCCTCCAGCCACATCTTCCACCTGGCAGTGGCCACTGGCTTCATCATCCACTTCAGATCAACTAATGTTTGAGTTTTCATTTTGTTAACGCCCTAGGAGGGAGTTAGCATAATATTAAAGTACATACACACACACACACACACACACACACACACGTTTTAGAATGTGGCTGGCCTAAACAGGTTTGGTGGTTAATACTTTCCATGAATTATTATCCCGTTTAGCGTATCAGCTACTTACAGGGAGATGCCGTTGTCATCATTTTAAAAAGCAGGACACCAAGACACAGAGGTAAACTATTTTTCTCAAAGTCACACAGATAGGATTTGATGGGGACAGCTGTGGATCCCAAGTCTGTCTCTCTACAGGCCCTCTGCTCGGTCCCAAATTCATGCTGATGGCAATGAACCTAGCCATCGAAGGCAAGAAGACTGCGCATTTCCCACCACCAGGGAATATCACTGCCTCTGAGAATTTTTTCTAAATCAGGGGCTCTCAAACCTGACTGTACATTAGACACCATTTGGGGAGCCTTTTAAAATCCCAACGGCAGGACTAAACCCCAGGCCAATTAAACGGGACTCTCCCTGACCCTCCTGTTTGAACAAAGCCCAGGTTTAATGATGTGAAAGCCCTTGGACAGGTGACATGGACGCTGAGGATTGAAAAAATTAGTTCACTTTCCAACTAGGAAAACTTTTCTAGAAAAAGCTTTGCCATGGTCACTGACTAAGTAGACAATTACATATGCCTTGGGGATGTGGCATGCTAGGAAACCCACACTTCTAATTTAGGTCTTCAGACCAAAACGTTACATTTTAAAACGGTTTCTAAGACTTAATTCAAACACAAATTTCTTGTACTCTTAAGTAGGCAAAGAAAAAACCACGATGTCTGGGAGCTGTTTGGCTGAGACTCACTGGAAAAGCAATTTCAAAACCAACCGAGTCCCCTCCAGCTGTTGCCACATCGGCTTTGTCCTCTTTATTCCCTTGGTAGCTGCCACCAATGCACACGTTCGGGGTCTGAGGTCAAGAGGGTGCCCATGGGATTCTGAAATGTCAAGTGGAGGAACGAGAGGATGAAGAGCACAGGCGATTATACCCTCTAAAATGTGAGCACCTTCAAAACATGATATTTTTAAATCTGTAATGCCGAGTGATGCTCTAATTGGAACCAAGGAAGTCTCAGACTGGGACTGGGGGCAATCCAACAACTATATCTATTTTAAACTAGTATCCTGAAAAACACGCATCTGTCCTGTTGCTTTGATTCTGTGAGGACCACTGGTTCCACCTCCACCACGGTGAGCACAGCACTGTCAATTCAGCCTTCGGGTTCTCCTGACCTGCTCTGATCACACCACTCATTAAGCAGCCTGACCCCCCTGGCCCCCACAGCTTATTTAATTTAGAGTTATAGATCCATATTATTTTATAAATTACGTTTTATCATTTGAACTACTTTTTTTAAACAACAGTCCTAGGATTTTTCGTGGAATCCTACAATTGTATTTGTAATAGTTTAATTCTCTAAATTTGACACTGGTTTCGATGAAACGTGCCAGTCTTTTTACACTTGATGTTGAGTTCCTTTGTTTCCTTTTTCTTTGGGTCAGCTGGATCCAGCTTCAAGTACCTTTCCTGGAAAGGATGCACAATGATACACCCTTCAAGCCCTGCCTGACTGAGGTCTTGGCAGAGGCATACCATCTATCGAGATTCTAACCGGGCTGCTATTTGTTTTTCTAGTACCGGCAAGATTTATTCTAATTTCACTGAACAGTAACTTTGAAAAGAGTTGCCAGTTTCCAACAAGAGCCTCCAAAGTGGGGAGGAATAAATGCATCTCAGGTGAACTATGAGTGTGGCATTTCCAAATTCAGGGAAAAGGGAATTTTTCAACCATTAAACGAGAAAGCAGGCATACTGACCTAAGTCTGATGGGCACTTTGTCCTAAGATAGTCTCAAATAACTCTTCTCAGAACCCCACCAGTTCAAGTCCTGGCTTTAAAACCTACCAATTAGGTGGCCCTTGCAAGTTACCAATGATCTTTGAAGCTGTTATTTCATTTTAAAATTGGGATGTACATTTGACCCAGTGATCCCACTTCTAGGAATATATCCTAAGAAACACGGAACACAAATCAGAATATATGCACCCCTATGTTCATAGCAGTGGAATTTACAATAGCTAAGATTTGGAAACAGCCCAAGTGCCCATTAGCAGATGAGTGGATAAAATAGTGATGGTACATTTATACAATGGAATACTACGCTGCTGTAAAATAAAACTCTTACAATTTGCAACAGCATGGACCTGGAGAGTATTATGCTAAGCAAAATAAGCAAGGCAGAGAAAGATAAGTATCACATGATCTCACTCATATGTGGAATCTATTGAACAAAATAAACTGATGAACACAACAGATCCAGAAGCATAGAAGCATGGAACAGACTGACGAATTTCAGAAGGAAGGTGGGGGTGGAGGTGGGAGTAATTAACCGAGGAACTTATATGCATGTATGCATAGCCCATGGACACAGACAATAGAGTGGTGAAGGCCTGGGAGGGGCAGGTGTGGATGGAGGTGGTCAATGGGAAAAAACAGATAAACTAACAAACAAAGGGGACATCTATAACATTTTCAACAATAAAGATAAATTAAAAATAAACAAATAAAATAGGGCTATAATAGCTCCTACCTCATAGGGTTGCTTTGAAGAATAAATGAGATCGTGTTTAGAACAAGGCCTGATATGTAGTGTTTTCACAATAAATGGCAGCTACTACTTCTACTGCTACTGTTTGTTGTTGTTGTTGTTATTATTATTATTATTATTATTATTATTATTATTTTACTACTACTATTGGTAGGTCCCAAATAATTCATCTCTGGGTCTTGTCTACGTAAGCATGAGAAGTTAAAGTACTAGTGGTCTACCTGTTCCCAATTGTTCTTGGAAGCTAGTGAAGCAGTTACTTTCTTAAGAAAAAAGTCACTAAATTGAATATAGCTTTGTTGGAGGAAAAAAATCAAACAAAAGAAATGAACCAGACAGAAAGTCCATCGTGTGCGGGGGTGTCTGGGACAGCCTCTAACGTGCAGTATGACACAAGCAAAAGTGATCTTGATTGAGCTTTGTGCACTCTTGCCACAGGCGTATGCTCTCCCTTCACCCCCATTTTCCTCTCTGTAAGCTGATTTCTCAGGCCAAATTGATGGATATGTTCAAACAAGAGCAGCAAGGGAGGGCTAAAACCATGGCACAGACATGCTTTCAACCAGCAGCATTCATGTATTTGATGAGCCTTTAGAGCTTACTCAAAGATTTTGAGGTTTTTACAGAAATGTTTGGTGGAAAAATGGATACATGTGCTGGGTCAGATATTGGGTTACTGGCCCCCAGTGATGAAACAAAGTTCTTATTCTGTTTCTCTTATCAAAGAATTTACAGCAATAAAAATCAATTTAGTCTTGCATTAGAGTATTAGATAGAAATGATGTAAAATAGTCTAACAGTCACCTAATTGATGGATGCTTTGGCTAAGTAATATTCCTGTTACTGGTTTTCTAGGGCATCCATAGATAATAGACAAAGGAAGCAAAAGTAGATCACCAACTTGTCATTAAAAAGTAATCTTTTATGAAACACATTCAGATAAATCCCATAGCATAATGTGAGGCAGTCACGTACTGGTTAGTTGTGGTGATCTGGGTTGAAATCCCAGCTCTGCCACCTACTGCCACCCTATTTGACCTTAGGCAAGTTAATGAATCTCTCTGCGGCCTCTCTCTAAAGTAGGGATGATAATTCTAGCACTACATGAAATTGTTTTGAAATTAAGCAGATTACTATGTTTGAATGAGTTAATATACTCGAAGCACTTACAATGGTGCTTAGGACATAATTAATGCTATTTACACATTGGCTATTGTTTCATAAATATCTGAGTCAGTCTTTTTTGAAGGTAAGTGTTGCTGTGGTATTAGTTCCTTCCTAAGGTATAAATAACCATAGTCCCCTCTCAGGTTGGAAGTCACAATCAGGTTTTCTTCTCTCAACTCCTAGAGCAGTGGTCGGCAAACTCATTAGTCAACAGAGCCAAATATCAACAGTACAATGATTAAAATTTCTTTTGAGAGCCAAATTTTTTAAACTTAAACTTCTTCTAATGCCACTTCTTCAAAATAGACTCGCCCAGGCCATGGTATTTTGTGGAAGAGCCACACTCAAGGGGCCAAAGAGCCGCATGTGGCTCGTGAGTCGCAGTTTGCCGACCACTGTCCTAGAGCATTTGGAAGGTGTACTTTTCCATCTATCATTTGTTGCTCTAAATGTTTTTAGTTCTTCAAAATTTAGATATCAAAGACACCCAAACTTTTTTTAAAAAGCATGACTTTTTGTTTTTCTGATCCATTTAATATCTATGACTTAGTGTTCAAGAAATCTTTGGATAACTGAAAAAATGAGCGTATCTATTGCTATTTAATGTATTTGTAGACAATTTGGATGAGTCAATGCTTCATTATTATTCTACTAGTGGCCCAGTGCACGAATTCGTGCACATTGAAAGGAAATTAGAAGAAATATTTTAATATCTGCCCTTTCTCTATAATAGAAGTGTCAGAGATTAAAGAAAATCAGAAAAATGTATATGAAAGTAATATATAAATTTATTAATAAATAAATAATAACAACCTGTCTGGGTCCTGGTTGCAGGTGAATGGGATTCCTGGCTGTCAGGACACAGACAGCAAGCTAACAGCCAATCACACGAGGGCTGATTCTGCTGGGGGGTGAGGCCAGCCTGGGCTTGGGGTGCCAGCAGTTTGCAGACCGGCTACGCCCCCAATCGGGGTACGGGTCCCCACTCGGGATGAGGCCAGCCTGGGCTTGGGGCACCGGTGGTTTGCAGGCTGGCCACACCCCCGATTGGGGTGCATGTCCCTGCTAGGGCTGCGGTGTTCTGGTCTCTGGATCTCCTGGTGACCGGTTGTTTGGTCGTTCTGTGCTACGGCATCATGGCCACAGGCCTTTTATTAGTATAGATTAATTGATGGCCTAAGATTGTTTGCTTCTTGAGGACAATTAAGACCACTTAGAGGACACAGGTCCTCGACAGGTACATTGGAAGGTTCATGATCAATCAACTTTCTACTCTCTAGCCTTCATTATCAGCACTGTAATCTTAGTAAATCTAAATTGCTTATATTTTCCTAACTATACCAGGCTGTTTACATATGTGTGCTTTTAATCTCATGGTTTCCTTTGACTTTTATGAATAACTCAAACTCATCCTCTGCCTCAAAATAAATTACCTTATCTATCTATATAAAAGTCTAAGTGACTGTCACAACTGAATGGATGACCGAACAGGCTGTGTGGGGCAACCAGGCCGGCAGGGGGGTTAGTGAGGGGTGACCAAACGACCGAGCAGCAGGCTGCGTGGGGTGACCAGGCTGGCAGTTGGGGGCAACTAGGCCGGTGTGTGTGTGGGGGGGGGCAGTTGGGGCGATCAGGCTGGCAGGCAGAGGCACTTAGGGTAATCAGGCTGGCAGGCAGAGGCGGTTAGGGGTGATCAGGCAGGCAGGCAGGTGAATGGTTAGGAGCTAGCGGTCCAGGATTGTGATAGGGATGTCTGGCAGTCAGACATCCCCCAAAGGGTCCTGGATTGGAGAGGGTGCAGGCTGGGCTGAGGGGACCCCCAACCCTCTACCCCCATGCACCAGGCCTCTAGTATATAAGAAGGTCTTATAAAAATGACCTTCTTATAACTGCAAGGAACTTTTCCTAAAACTCAAATGGGTGGCCCAGCTATCTATTTCAGCATAACAAACTCTCTAAAAAAAATTGGTGATTTAAAACAAGATTTTTCTTTATTATTTCTCATGGTTCTATGGGTTGACTGGGCTTAACTGACTGGTTCTTATGTAAGATGTCCCATAAAGTTGGAATCAGGTGTCAGCTAGGCTGGATACCCAAAATGGCTTTCTCAAAGCTAAAAGCTGATTCTTCCTCTCTGATGGGAGTTCAGCTATAGCTGTTGATGGGACATCTACATAGGGTTTCAACCAGGTGAGATTCTCACAACACATCATTACAAATGGGTTACCCAGAGGGAATATTGCATTCCAAGAGACAGAAAGTGTTAGCTGCAAGTACCCTAAGGCCAGGACCTGCAAATTAGCACAACATCACTTCTGCTATGTCCCCTTAATCAAAGCAGTCCCAGAGCCCAACCAGCACCAATGGCAGGAACGTCAAACAATTTGTGAGTGTCTTTTCTCTGCCACAATGGTCACAGGCGCTCCTTTAACATCATCTGTTTTAAAATGTATTATGTTGTAACTGGGATAGACTCTTTCTCTATAAGCTCCTTTATATCATGCTGTAAGTGACTAGCACTGTGCTAAATATAAATTAGACACCAAGGACATGTAAATTAAACTAACAAACTTGAGGCGGGGGAGAAATATTTTGGGAGATTTAGGATTTTTAAATCTCTAGAGATTAATATGGACCAAAATCCATTTTAATGTATAATTATAGAATATTTTGTGCTTTTCTTATAACAATAGTGTAAGTACTGATTTAAGAAAAGTATTGAATGAAGACTTGTAGTTGACAACCTTAAACTTAATAATTATAAATAAAATATTTATAAAATTTATTTACTTATATCTCTCATGACCAACATAATAAATTCTATTTTCCTTCTCAGATACCACATTTAATTTGTTCATGTGTTTCCCCCAAAATTTCCTCTGACCCATGCTTACCCTAGTCGTCTTCCAACAGCCAGCTTCTGCATCTCTAAAGGAGGGTGGTGCCTGAGAACTGCCAAAGGAAGTCATTACTCAATGACTGACAGATGTGGGGTCTAAGTACCTCAGTTTCTTTGCTCCACTGCAGGAAAATTCTAAGGCTTGGGTTTGCACCACTTTCAGAGTTTCTCCATGTAATTAAGCGACCCACGACGGTAGGCAGCTTACTAACTGACCTGCATTTTCTGTCTTCCCTTCCCTATGTCAGTTCCCCTTTCCCATGCCAGTGTTCCTTGATGCTTACAGTGACTGGAAAAATAAAGCAGATGAACCTAAAAGCCAACGTTCAGGATTTTAAAATAATATTATAAATTAAAGTAATAGAAAATGGCCCCTTAGAGTCTGCAAGCTTTCTCATCACTGCCTCTACCACAATGGCTCCATGAGAATCTACACCGGACAATGTATCTGTGAAAATTGTTTGTATGATATGGCCAGGATATCCCAAGGCTGGTCAGAGTGTTTAATATGGTTGGTTTATGTGTCTCAAGTAGTCAGTTCTTCAGGTCTGAAAGGATATCAGGAATGAACATGCAGAATGGGGCAGTCGGTATATCAAAAGTGATCAGTGTTTTAAGTCAGCTCAAGGTGACAGCCCTTTCCTTTTTCCCCTCATATACTTCATGGAGAAAGACCTGATGCTCTGGTGAACATGAGGGTCAAGTTAAGGACTTTCATGCCTACTGGCTTCCACTATATTAATGTCCCTGTAGCCAGGCAACCTGCCTCTTCAAGAACTGTCCTCCATCCCCAGCTTTGCCTCCTGTATTCGGAATGCTCTGTGGGCAAGGATGAGGAGCTAGGGCAACAGTGGGAGAGACCCATCTACCTAAGTCTGCCCTGTCCCAGACCCCAGGTAATCTGGATAGCAAAGGACCTCACCCAGCTTTCACCCTATCCGAAAACTAAAATCTAATCTTTTAACCCAAGAGCCAACAACTCCATTTTCTGGCCCTTAGTCTAGGAGGACCAGGTATGCCAGAATAGACAGATGATCAAGAGCAAAGTTAGCTCAAGGATCAACAAGTATGGTGTGGAATCTCCTTGCCTCTTTATTCCTGACAATATCACCTTGTTCATGTCACCAGTTACTTTGAGTCTCAGGTTCTTATTTATAAGTTTATACTTAAATGGGTTCATACTTAGCACTTGGTGAATGGTAACTATTATTTTCTCCCAAAATGCTTAGAGAGGCTTGTCAAGATTCAATTAGACCCAGCCACACTTTTATTAGTTAACTGTGTCCTCTATCCTAAATTTGTGTATAAGGATTCTACCTCTTCTTCACTGAGAGACTTCTTACAGAATATTGATATCCAGGCCACATCCCATGTCAACTAAAAGTGACCGTCTCCAAACGAAGTGAAATTCTTCAGAGTTCCACACCTGCTTCAGATGCATTAGTTGGAGTAAGAACCACTTGGTTTCAAGTGATTCTACTTGGCTGAAGCTAAGCTGAATATTAGAGAGACTGTAATTTTGTCTAGAGGAAGTTAGTCTGGTGAAACGCTGAAAACATTCTATGAGAAGTGGTTGGAAAAGTAAATGTGTTTAACCTTAGGGAGGGGGATGGTGGGTAGTAGAAGGTTGACAGGGAGACGTGGGAGGGAACACACATCTTTCAAATATTTGAAGGGGCCTAAAATAACTGCTATTTTATATGAAATGATTAATCATCATCTTTGTATTGCTCTGAGATGTAGAAATTATGATATGCAGATTTAATCTCAAGAAAACTTCTAGTAATTTCCCCAAAGAGAAAGACTCTAAAACATAATGAGTTTATAATCGCTAGAAATGCTCAAGTGAGGCCAGACGATTACCTTCAGGAGATTACACTGATGATCTCAAAGTTGCTTCTGGTCTTTAAGATTTTATGAATTTGGATTAAGTACTTTCTATTTATTCCCTTTTAGAATAGGACTTGCCCCTCCCATGCACCATGGTGAAAGGAATACTTTCAAATTAAGCAGAGCGGTTTCAAAAACCACTTGAAATAACTGAGTAAAGCATAGAACCAAAGTAAATAATATTCCTTTCACTTAACTTTAGTACTCAGAGATAAATAAATACATAAGTCAAACTTATCACTATGTGTGGGCATTATACTTGTAGATTTTATGGACACACATGGCTAAGTCCTGTGCAATCTTGCCTTTGTAAGCTAATTCCCATGTCACACACTCACCAGATAGCATCTTTCTATTGGGAAGCTCACACAAAGCAGACAAATGCAGGGTCAAAACCCTAAAATCACAAGAAGTTCTTTAGCGAGAAGGGATTAAGGAGTCTCTGGCAGATGTCATTCAATTCTCAGAAAAAGCTTCAGTTTTAGCTCTTCTCCCAATGGAAATACAGCAAATGCTTTTTATTACTTATTATTGTGCAGAAAAAAATACTGGGTATTCAGTATGGTTCCTACCAAACTAAGGTGTCCAACATGGTACGCTGGATGCCATAATGGAATGTCTTTAATGAGTCCCCTTTGGGGGTCACTTTTCACTGGGGCACATGTTGGTACCTATCTCTGTAGGAAGGAGCAATTGTTCCTGTCATCTGCTGATCAGGATTTATTCCTGTTTAACCAGAGAAAATAAAAAACTTCCAAAATAAACAACAATCACTTCCCAAGCTTGATGTTAAGATGCAAAGCAATTATTTGTAGTTTCAAGAAAAGACTTCAAAAGCATCAAAAATGAAATGCACTGAGTTTCTTCCTGTGCATTTGACTTCAAACTTGGAGGAAAAGATAAACATGAAATGTATTTTCTCTCCTTTTTATGCCTAGCTTTACTTATTCATGGGGCTTAATTTTGATGAATGGATTAAATTTCTCTCCCAGTTCTACCTTGTCACTTTTTCTTTGCTTGGAGCTTACTTCAGTCAAAGAGTTTAGAGATATAGGCTCTGATTGTCCTCAGCACTTGAACAAATTATAGTAGATGCTTATGAATAGTCAAGGAAAACACAAAAATCTGCCTTTTCACTTTGCTCATTTGCTGCTCTCTCATCCATCCTGGTATGTGTATGTCAGTTTGGTGTTTCTCCTTTTTGCAGAAATTTCGTAAGCCCTACTTATTGTGATAAACATCTATGGAAACTTATCTTTATAAGAAAAAAAACACACATCAGACTTCTATTATTAAATATAACAGATTTAAATACCCTTACAAAGAAGACAATGGTACAAACACACTATTTGATAGACGTAATTGTATGAATGTATCTAAAATAAATCCTCATTCTTAAAAAAAGTAAATCTCTCACTAAAATTGCGGTCTACATTCTTGTTACAGATGGTTGGTGTTCATGCCTCCCAGAGAACTGATCACAGGCCTGTCTATATTCAGTGAATGAAGCATTTAATGTACTCTCTGGGGGAGAAGTAGGTAAACTCCAAAAGATTCCCACATAGAAAACTTTTCGTTTCCAATCTTTCTTTGCAATCCTAAGGGTACCTTAATTAGTACAGAAAATAAACAAGAGACTCTTCAAAAACCTAACACTTAATTATGCTACTTGAATCTGTAATCCATATTCAGTTCAAAATGGCCATCGGTTACTGATATCCCTTCCAATTTTCTGATAAAACAGCTATAAAAGTATTGAAGGAGGTAAAATTCATAACACTGGAGGAGGGGGGGGGACTTAAAAATTAGAAAAGCTACAAAACCTATGGAGTGAATTTGGATTAATTATTGATGATTAACACACACTTTGTGGCAGAAAACATCATGTCCCCTTTTATCTGGGCAGATTTAATTCCTGTATGTAAGTCAGAAGAATTCAAAAGGGAGGAGGTTTTTAAAAAAAAATTAAAAAGCTGATTCCTATGCTCTGATTTAAAACCTCAAAGCAGTACTCTCTTGAGATTACGTATTTTCACACACTTTGCTGGATCAGACTGTCAAGAGCTGGGATTAACAGAGGAAAGTATTTACTGTGTCTGTTGGCAAACACTGGGTCTGCAGATATTGCCCCTTATTCCCGGATGAGTAAGCAAGAAAACAGCAAAAACAAAAGGCAAGATCCTTATAAAAATATACATTAGGACAATGAGAGAAGTACCATCCTGAAAACTCGGGAGATTATAATGGGTATTTGTTTAGTTTGACACTCAAAGATCTACCCCTCTTCCTAACACCTCCCCTTTATATTTAAGGAATGGCTACCTTCCTAGTAGAGATGTAGTTGGGGACCCTAGCCAAGAGACAGTTGTCTGATTCAATGAAGATAAATTGGATATTCTTGCCTGATATTTTGATCTTGAATCAAATTGAATGTGTTTATTTTTCCTTAACTTAGCAAGAATCTATTTCTGTTGAGTGCACCAAAAGAACCCATCTGACACAAAGAGCACTCTGAGAATTATTTCTGAGGGCAACCAGAATCAAATGTTATTAGTCTTTTTTTACAGGCATGTAAAGTAACCTTCATACATTGCTGGTGGGGTTCTAAATTGCTGCAACAACCTTAAAACAATCTTTAGCACTTTCTTATACAGTGAACATTGTTCTGTGACTCATGATTCCCTCCTAAGTATCGACCCAAGAGAAACAATAACTCATGTCCACAAAAAGACTTGTATAAGAATGTTTACAGCAGCTTTTTTTTTATTGTTATAGCAAAAAAAAAAAAAAAAACTGGAAATAACCCAAATGTCTATCACTAGGAGATTGTATAAGCACTTTGTGGGTACAGTCATATAAAGGAATACCACTCAGCGACAAAAAGCAGCAAACTACTTACGCACACCACAATATGGATGATTCATGAAAACATTAAGCAAAAGCCCTAACAGAATGAATACTTACTGTATGATTCTACTTACGTGAAGTTCAAAAAAGCAAAACTAAACTATTATTCTCAGTTCAAGTATAATTACAAAGTTTCCCTCATGAAATTAAAGCTGAAAAGTGCCACCATATGTTTTTATTTTATTACATTTTTCCTGTTAATTTAAAACCAACTGAACACCTGATTCAAACACAGAAGCGAAGGGAGGGTCTGCTTAGCAGGGTCCCATACTTGGTTTAATGCTGGGCTGTTACTATATTGAAACTCTTCATTTTTCGCGAGGCCCTGAGCATTATGTAAGATGAGAACTCAAAGATAGAAAGACTTTCCCTCAAGAATGCATTTTAAGAAAGTTCAGACCCTGACATCTCAGGAAAAGATTCATTTGTTTGATTTCAAAGGAAGTTCCCTGCTAGTATCTTGTCTGCTACATGGAGAAGGCAAGAAAGGTGACAGAAAATAAATGGATAATTCTCTTTTCACTTTTGAAAAATAGATAATTCAGTTCTGTTTCTGGTAAAAACTGTCAGGAACAGTCAGCTTGATTAGGTAAGATGGACTTTTCTTCCTCCTCTCTAAATGATTTTCCTAATAAGCTGAATGAAGGACAAGTAGGGAACATGATCCTGCTGTGAGGAGGAGGGAAGGAGGCTGTCCTTTTATTTAGCAAGGCTTTGGAGTATGTATAGTGATGCAGTCGGTTACACACGGACAATATTAATCATCCTCATAACTGAGTATTTATGTACTAAATGTCCAAAGTCCTGAGCCCTTAGCTAGCATTACCTCAATTTTAATATATATATTATTGATTTTTTTTTTTTTTTTACAGAAAGGAAGGGAGAGGGATAGAGAGTTAGAAACATCGATAAGAGAGAAACATTGATTAGCTGCCTCCTGCACACTCCCCACTGGGGATGTGCCCACAACCAAGGTACATGCCCTTGACCGGAATTGAACCTGGGACCCTTCAGTCCGCAGGCCGATGCTCTATCCACTGAGCCAAACCAGTTAGGGCAGCATTACCTCAATTTTAACACATTGTGGGAGGATCACAAGCATTCTCGTGTTTTCATACTATACAGTATCTTACCTAATAATAGACAAACATGCTAATTGACCGTACCTTTGTGATGCCCGCAGCCAATCAGGAGTGAGTAACCAACAAAGATGGCGGTTAATTTGCATACACAGCCACCAAGCATCCCACCCTGTCCCCAGCCGCTCTAGGCCTCTGAGCTGTGTAGGAAGGTAGAAAGGCAGCTCCGGACCAGAGCGAAAGCGGTGCTGGCAGCCAGGGAAAGGAAGGCCCATTCTGGCCCGAATCTTCGTGCATCGGGCTTCTAGTTTTACATAAGTGTTAAAGGCACACCTTAAAATTAAATACCCATTGCATTTTGAAGTTATTTATTACATGTTCTTACAAGCTAATATCTTTTTAAAGTATGATCCTTTGTAAAACGTTTTTGTGCTAATTCAATAGAAACTTATCTGGCCACTGGGTAAAGCTAGCAATAAAACTATTGGTGCTCTATGTGTTAATAGACTAAGATAGGAATCCTAAAATCATGATCACAGAGCCATCCTTAGACATTTTTAGGACTGTAGAGGAGCAAGTCATGGGGCATCAAAGGAGATCTTATGTAAGATCAGCAGAGTGAGAATAGGAAAAAACAGTAATAGTAATAACCTATCCATCCTCCCCATTCCTTATCCTGCCCGTTTTAACATACTTTATTACAAAACCTCCAAAAAGGCAGGAATCTTTATTCACTCAAGTGTCCTGAACTGCTAGAACAATGCTTGGCACTAAGTTGGTGCTCAATAAAATATTGGTTAAATGAGTGACCTGGGAGGATTTTCAATTGTACTTGCCTCACAAACCATAAAAATGTTCCTGCTGGGCGAAGCAGCTGCAAAGCAAAAGCTTAGCGAGGAAAACCAGGCTGTAACAGGAAGAGAGTAGTGACTGAGAATTATACTATAAAACCCCAACGAGTTTGAGCTAGGTTTGAAGATGAGAAGGATGACAGGAATTCCAGGAACCTTCTCTGATATTCATCATCTGTGCTCCCAAGCTCTTTTTAAAATGTTGAAACCTAAAACATGTAACCACAAAGCCTGCTTTCCACTTACAGTTAACTGGCATGGGTCATTAGTTACAGTAAAACTATCTTCTAAAAGCCAAGTACTTCTAAGCTAACAGGTTAGCTAATGGTACTTAATCCCTGATGAATGCCTCGAGCTTATGTATGGTTTTGTTGGCTTATTTGTGACTACTCCTCACATTGGGGTCCCAATTACCTCTGAAATGCTCCCTGTCATCCTTTCCAGGGCTGAGGGCTCTTAATAGATCTCAGCCTGAGCCATTCTCTGTCCTCCTCCAATCCCCCCCCCTCTACCCCCCGCCCCTCCTTCTCACTGTCTGGCCTGAATTTAGTCACAGAATGCACTTGTCCCATTATTCCTGCTCAGAACCTTCCATGCTGAAAAAGCTCCCATAACTCAGGCCCTGCTGGGGTTGATTTGTTTTGCTTTGGGTGTTTGTTTTACACAACAGAATGGTACTGAGCACAGGGCACTGGGAATCCAGAGCTCCTATCCTTCTCTCTAAAGTTCAGTGTCTCCGTGTGTCAAGTTAAAGCTCCTGCCTGGAGTGCCTCAAAGTTCAATGGCCCAGGCAAGGCCGGAGTGAGATAAGATGGTGAAAATGCTTGCAGGTTACAAAGTGCTGAACAGCAGGGACCTGGTGTGAGCCTTGCTCTTCTAGAGATGACTGGGGAGACTATGGTTTAGGTCTGCTATCAGGTAGGACTCTTTCATGACAAGGTCAACCAATTCGGTCTTACACAAGCAAAAAAAGGGAACTTTTCACATTCATGATTAGAAACAAAGAGCCCAAATGCAGGCCTCAGGCTGACCCAGGAAGTGGACAGCCTTGGGGTCATGCTTCCTTTCTCCTACCTACAAATCCACTTTATTCTTTCCTCTCTCCGCACACACACTTCCTTTGCTCCCCAGCATACTCCATGAAATGTGGCCATACCCACTTCTGAATTTGTAAGTGACCACTCCATCTGCATATTACCCTGGGTTCCAAACACCACCATCTCAGGCTGATGGCTAAGTGTGAGTCAGGTATCTACTAAGGCAAGGGTAAATTAACACGGCTGCTAGGAGCCCAGCTCCTGTGCAGACCCCTGGAGTCCATCACAGGTTCTAGGAAAGTCCTTGAGGGGAGAACAAACAATAAAAACCTCAAACCTAAAGGAAGAGAATACCGGGGCACATTGTATGTTTCAAGGTCAAGGAGTCAGCATCTGATTGAGGACTGATCTGTTTTTGTCACAATGAAGGTCCGATGAAGGTCCTGAACCCAATCCCCAGGAACTGATAGAGGAATCTTATCTTAGAGTGAGGAGGTAGAAATGAAGTCACAGTGCATTTGTATTGCTGTCCTAGGGCTGCCATAACAAATCACCATAAATCCAGCAGCTTAAAACAACAGAAATTGATTCTCTCAGTTCTGGAGGCCAGATGTCCGAAACGGAGGTGTCAGCCCCTCCAAAGGCTCTAAGGGAGAATCTTCCCCGACTCTTTAACTCTGACGGCTCCACATGTCTATTCCTTGGTTTGTGGCCGAAAATTCGAATCCCTTCCTTTATTTGTACAAGACATTCCACTCTTTTGTCTGTGTCTTTCCCTCTTCTGTCTCTTATATGGACATTTGCCATTGAATTTAGGGCCCACCTGAAGAATTCAGAATGGTCTGTTTCAAGGTCCTTAACATAATCAACAAGAATCACAAAATAAGGTCACATTCACAGGTTCTGGGAGTCAGAACACAGACATTTCTTTTAGAGGGGCCACCACTCAACTCACCCCAGTATCTGTTTCACTGAAGGGCATGTTCCGAAGCTCAGGACCTACACCCCAGTGAGGAGTAAGAGGATGCTGCTGCTTAGGGCTTTAGATTGGAGCACGTGAAAATGCAGACTGACCACCTCTCACAATGGAAGCAGTATGGCTCCTGGGCCTGAGAGAGCCTCACTGGTTCCAGGAACAGCACACACAGCATGAGCAGCAGCAGCCCTGGGGGCCATGAGGACACGTGGGCAGAAAAGGCACACCTGGGGAACCCCAAAATCATCGACAACAAAGTTGACAAGCCAAGGGACTCACAAAAAAAAAACCCAACAACAACACAGTTTTATTATGATTGTTACTGGTCTATTAGCAACCTCATATGCTGGTGTGTTCTGAGGCATCCCAGTTTTAAATACATATATATATATGAAATTCATGTATATGAAAATAAAGCTTCCAGTTGTATTTTCTTCTAAATAGCTTGACATCACAAACAAAATCACTGTAGCTTTAAAAAGAACATAAAAGTTTTATGCAATCTATCAGTCCCCTCAATGTAGAGGGTGTGGCAAAAGTAGGTTTACAGTTGTGAGTACATGAAACAGTTTATATCCTTGTATAATTTGTTAACTATTGTATTGTTTTCAATACAAACAACTATAAACCTATTCTTGCCCACTCTATATATTAGTTACAGTGCAAGAATTTTTTCATGAATAGCAGTGAAAGTGAAATCAATTGGCAAGAGATAAGAAGGCTTCCATGTGGCCGTCATTTATTGCTAGCACCTCTCTCTCTAAAGTTTTGTGCAAACAAGTGAAGAATTACAAAGAACCAAATCCATTAACTTTGATCTACAGCATTCTCATCCTGCTAAAATATATTTGCATCTGAGGGAAAGATGAATCTGAAAGTGGCATTAAAAGCAGAAGAATGGGATGACTAGAAAACAGAGATTGCCTCTTTGACAATTTTGCTCAGAATCAAGTTTTACTTGGTTAAGCTACTCAAGATATAAAATATATCCAACAATATTTCTTGGTATGATGATAATAAGAGATCTAGAATAATTATATTGCTCTCTTCATGCAGGGGGAAAAATCTTAACAGAAGACAATGAAAATTTAAGTTTTCAGCTTAATACTTTCTTTTACATTATCTGTACACACAGCATTGTGGATATTTTTAGTGTTTTTATGTAAATCCACTAAGTGTATGCAAACACCTGCCTATAAACCTCCAACTGAACTCTGTCTAACTGTTCTCACTTTTTCATCTCTGCCGGGGGGAGGGGAGGGGCGCGAGGGGTGGGAACCAGACTGTATCGAGACTGGCTTTGGGTTCTGTGATGGGGAAATGCTCTTGACTTTAGTCACAACTCCTTCTTTAATGGTCATGCTATTAACAATAAAACCCCTCATTTCTCTCACACCTTATCATTTTTAAAGTGCATTCCCTCACAAAATCTCATCTAACATGAGGAGGCAATTTCCAACATTCCTTCTCATTGGAATGCCTGGGCTTATAACTCTGAGCGTCACAGCTCATTATCTGGGATCGAAGTCTATATTCCCAGTAGGACAGTTGGAATCCATTCAGCTGCCGTATCTCATCACACAGAGGACCAGGAAGGGGACTGTGTAGTGAGTGATGGAGATGGGAGCAGCTAGGGTTTAGAGTAGAAGTGGAGAACGTATCAGGAATGTACTGTAGGGCCTAACAGGGAGTCCAGTCCAGCAGGCAGGCACCAGGAAGATGATCTAAATAGCCAAAGAGATTCCTCTAGGATACCCAGTAGTGGAATAAAGGCAATGTTATGTGTTCAAAACATTTTCTTTTTCCTCCTGAGCACAGAAGAAAACTGTTTTCTATCTGCATCATATCTAGGATAGGGAGAAAAGTGAAGTTTGCCCCTTCCAGATCTGGCTCCTAAAATATCCCAAATGATCTCCCATAATCTCCTGGTCCAAGATGCTGCAATCACTTAGTCAAAGGCAGCAACACAGAGATCTCAAAGTAAGCACTTGGAGGATAGATGCCGCAGAAGACCTCCAATCCACTTCCAACTGTGACTTCAGCAAAAACAATATTTTTGATTGGATGAGTGGGTATGTTCTTCTCTTACAATAGTTAAAATTACTTATAAAAATATAAATCAGAGAAGGGGAAACAGCATTATGCTCTTTGCATGGGCCTTATCAAAGAAAACTGGTAAA
The DNA here is from genome assembly GCF_951640355.1 of Cnephaeus nilssonii. NCBI lineage: Eukaryota > Metazoa > Chordata > Mammalia > Chiroptera > Vespertilionidae > Cnephaeus > Cnephaeus nilssonii. Next base: position 46,570,250 of record NC_137073.1, read on the forward strand.
GAACACAGGGACAAGGTAGGTAAGAACTGTAGTGGCTTCTGCTGATCTGTGAGCTATCTACCCCTCCCATGACGTATCAGGCAATCAGCAGCACCCTCCATCTCAGCCATCCATTCTGTTAGCGATGAATCTTCAAGTCAAGAGACAGGATAGCTCCTCTCTGGCCCCTCTAAGAACATCACAGACCCGTGATTTAGATACTGTATAACAACCAAGAGAAGAATAAATCTTAGGAAACTTATTTAGTTTCCTTCTATGACAGTATGACAACCTCCATAAACAATATGTGTAGTCTAATTTTACATCTAATATGATCCTCTCTATCACAAAATAGGTAAATATGGTCAAACTACAATCTTGTTGGTATAATTAACTGACCTGAGGCTTGCACTAAAGTGAAAACCAAGACAAGAAGGTCTGCCTGGGTTTGTCCCAGGTGCATGAACCCTATCAGCAATTTTGCCCCCCACGGGACATTTGACTTCAAATATATTAAGTAAAGAATAGTACAAGAGGTAGGTGAATCTAGCAAAAAAGTCCTGAAGATGTTCCACATGTATAACTACAATAGAGACAACAATGTGTTCCACGTCATCAAAAGATAGATTAAGAATTTTCTCATAAAATTACCAGACGTTTGATTAATTGCTATAGATAAAACCCTGGAATGACAGAAAAATTTTTAAATGGCAATAACAATTGATGAATTTCAATATGAACAACTGACAAGTAACACCTAAGGACAAACATCCACAATGCATATAGAAGACTAGAAAATAAAGGCTACACAGAAGTACAAGTGAACAAGATATGGAGGGTCATAGTGGACTTAAACATCAGCAACAGTGGGAGGAAGAATGGGTACTCAAATATCCTGTATGGGGATGGTAACAAAGCTCATTTTAGATCCCTTTGCTCCAGCCTTGTAAAAGGAAATGTTGATGCCCATGGCAATGATTCAAAGCTGGGGACAGAGATTTTAGGTCACCAAGGGCCACTGAGGAGAAAAGAGAACTGGAAATCCACGAGTGGCCCTGGGAACTATTTTTCTTACCTTTTCCAAGACGGGTTGGAGGCAGGAAGCAGAAAGAAGGCAGCCAGTGACATGTGGTTGAGGACACCATCAGGACTTTGGTGGAGGCAGCATAAAGATGGAGGCAGCATAAAGAATCCCAGAGAAGTCCCAGCAGTTGCCACCATGCCCCCATGTGTGTGAAACCAGCAAACCACTAATTTTCAGAAGGTGAGCGCTGAGGACCTACCATGTTTGCTAAGACCCTCCTCCTAAGAGTAATGCTGGCAAGTGAGCAAAGACATGAGGCAGAAATTCACCCCACAGAAAGGAGCTGACCGACATGGTAATGGTGGTGATGGGGAGAGCAATGAATAAGGGTAGAACACTTCCCTGCCGGTATTCAAAAACGGGTATGAGCTATCTACCCCTCCCATGACTTATCAGGCAATCAGCAGCACCATGCATCCCCTGCTCATGAGGAGTCTAATGGTTCCATCTGGATAAAACAGAGTTACCAGTGAGTCATAGTCATCCTCACGAGATATAGATGTTTATAAAAGAAAAAAGTGGGCCTTCCTTTATAATATCCTAACAATGTTTCCCCCATGTAATTTGTGTACTCCATTATGAAGTATTAATGGGATTTTTCAGTCAATTAAATACTATATGCAAATGCCATCAAAATGTAATTAGCAGTAAATTAAAGTGGCCACGAAATCTAAATTGGTATGAGAGTAACCTATCCCCTGCTGATCAGTAATAGCTACCATTTGTTGAGTATTTACTATGTACCAGGCAGTGTGCCAAGGATTTAGTCATGATCTTACAAGCATTTAGTCTTCATCAACCACATACATAGACACTAGTGCCCCCCAATTTATAAATGAAGGAGTTGAGGCACAGAGAAATCTAAGTAACCTGTTCCAAAGCAGTCAGCCAGTAAGTAGCATCGAAGGTCTAGCCCAGGCGCCTCTGGCCCCAAAGCCAGGTATTTAACCACTGAACTGGCTGCTTACCCCAGTCCTGTCACCATGGCAGGTATAGAGGCCTCTTCCTTTCTCCTCAGTGCTCTGATATTCTTGGATGGGCTCTAGAGTATTCTTAGAAAAGTCGGGCCTTTAGTAAACAAACCCTATAGTAACTTCCACAGCAGTGAAAAACAGTAGTTAGAAGTATAGGTCTACCAGCTCCATAAGCTGAGGAGAAGTAATTTTTTGGTCTTCTCCTCTATGTCTGTAAAATAGGGATGTGAGAAAAGTACTTATCTCATTGGTTGTTGAGATAATTAGAAGATTCTAAGCATATATAACTTAGGACAGCATCTGTCACACAAAGCACTCAGGAAGTTATTTTCAATAATCAAACCAATGCTTATTGCTACTCAAGGATATAGACTCTATTCAGCTGGTATGGAATTCCGGGGGCCCCAACCTGAAAAGTATTCAAAAGTGCCTTTCACTCAATACTAATACCTCCCCCGCTTAGTTAGAAAAGGTCTAACCATATAATCCTTCGTCTTTTGTGTCTCTGAACTGTCCTTCTTAAATATAATCTTACTCCTTTCTAACATTTCCTGGGGCTTCTTGCACGCAAACGCAGATCAGGCACTCTAAATCACCTAGAATTTAAAAGCACATATCACAACCCTCCTATCTCCATTTTAAATCTCAAGTTAGCTTCCAAGATACCAGCCCACATTCAGCACGCCACCCCCTCTCACCTGCCCCACGTGCTCATTGCTCCCCACTGCATTTGTTCCCTTGAATAAGTCAGCCTCACCCACTAAACGGGGCATGTCATGTGTCATTCACCTTTGTTCTTCCACCATTACTCTGCTCACTCCAAAAGATATCCCACAAGCAGTATTTGTTCAACAAATGATTTTTTTAAATTAGTAAGTGACACTATTTCAGGCCCCCTAAGACCACCTCCAGGTTCAGTGACTTGCTGCAGGACTCACGGGACCCAGCACGTGGACATCAGTGAAACTCTACAAAGGGAAATCAGCAAAGGGAACAGGCACAGGGGGTTCAAGTCCAGAGGAAATCAGATGCAGGCTTCCAAGAAGCTCACAAGACGCGCTTCATTCCTCCAGCAATAAATTATGACACCACTGTCAAGTGTTGTCTACCAAGTAAGCTCAATAGAGTCTCAGCATCCACGGTTTTGTTGGAAAGCTGGCCACAAAGGCACCCTCTGCCTAGCACGTGTCAAAATTCCAGACTTGCAGAAAGAAAGATGTTCAGCATAAACCATATTGTTGGCACAGTTTAGACACACTGAGCCATCCTATCGTTTATGAAAAGCTTCATATCGATGTAGGGAATGATTTACAAGTCAAATTCCCAGATGCCACCCATGGGCCAACCTTACAAATAGAACTTTCTAAGAATAGGGTCTCAGGCCTGGCTATATGTTAACCTCTTTCAGCACAGGCAGAATAAAATGTGAAATCCAGAATGTTTCTTTCAGTTTCATGGAGCCTCCTTCACAGCAGTTATGTATAACCATGTGAGGGGATCACAAGTAACTTAGTACTAATGATCATTACAATACCAAGATTTGCCTGGCTTCTGTGGTTGCGTGGTTGAGCATGGACTTATGAACTAGGAGGTCATGGTTCAATTCCTAGGCATGTCCCATCCCCAGTAGGGGGGGTGCAGGAGGCAGCCAATCAATGATTCTCTCTTATCATTGATGTTTCTATCTCTTTCTCACTCTCCCTCCCTCTCTGAAATCAATAAAAAATATTTTTTAAAAACAACCCAAAATTCACTTATATAAGTTAATGAGAATTCAAGGCCATCCTAGAATGATGGCACTTTACTTGCTTTCTGCTAAAATTTCTTGTATAGAAGAGAGAGAGGTTTAGGGACAATCATTGCCATTGGATTTGCACTGGGAAGGTCATCACATTTTTCATTTGCTACAGAAAAATTTTAAAAGTCTGATCTAGTCAAGTTTCCCAAATAAGAAATTTGCAAAGTGAGACCCAATAAATGCTTTTCTCATTCTCAGGAGGCAGCCAGCTAATACAGAGTAAACAGGTAGCAGCAGGGATGCTGCCTATGGACCTTAGGGAAGCTTCTGGTCTCTAGATCTTCCTTTATTTTTATTACAAAGAATGACTGCTTTGCTTGTTTTCTTCTTTCACAGTCTCTTGATGATGACTTTCTAGAACTTTTTTTTAGGTCAATTAATATTTGACAAGGGAGCCAAGAATACTCAATGGAGAAAAGGAGAGTCTCTTCAATAAATGGTGTTGAAAAAACTGGATAACCACATGCAGAAAAATCAAATTGGACCCCTGTCTTACTCACACAGAGAAACCAAAGGAAACTTCAGGTGGCCCCCATGAGCAACAAGCAACCAAGCAAAGGTACCTGCTAAGTGCCTTGAGCTCACTGATTGCTCTCTGCCTCTGGAGGTGGTGGGTAAGTCCCTTTCAGATTCTAGCTCCATGGTTTTGTGTTATGAGCTTTAAGACTGAGCATTTCTTTTTCTAGACCAGTGCCAGAAACCAGCCAGGGGCAGACCTGCTCCAGGCCCTGGCCCACTTAAGCTGGATTCACTTCACTGTGTTGTTTTAAGGCTAAACAACAGGTTAACCTTACCAACGATAATCTTGGATAAACCGTGCTTAGTCTTGGCCACAGTGGAGAAGTTTTAACCTAGATAAGCTTATCCATTTACGAGATGCCCTAGAAAAAAAATGGGTCTCAGCCAAGAACTCAACATAAAAGATAGAGGGAAAGTTATTTTTCCTTCTCTACAGTTTCTGAAGACCAGAAAGAATCCTACTGGGACACCTAACTCACTCAAGAGCCTGCAGGTAGAATCCTGGGAGCACTGGCAGAACTACAAAGGGTGAGTTCTTACCAAAGTCAGCTGTCTCAGATCTATCTGTGGAGCCTAGTGGAGAGAGGAAGGTAACATCTCACAATGTCCCTTCCTTTCCAAATTCAGATTGGCAGGCAAAAAAAACATTAATAATTAGGCACATGCCCAGGTTGCAGGCTCGATCTTCAGTAGGGGGCATGCAGAAGGCAGCCAATCAATTTAGAATTCTCTTATCATTGATGTTTCTATAGCTTTCTCCCTCTCCCTTCCTCTCTGAAATCAATAAAAATGTATTTTAAAAAAACAAACATTAAGGATTACATCTATCAATTGTGATTTGTGAATGTGTGTTTGGGCACCCATTAGTTGTCTATCCATTCTCTCTCAAGCATAGCTATTGCCTTCTCATTTCTTTTACTGTGTGTCCTGAGAACTTACTAGTAACTGGAGCCACAAAATATAATCAGAGAGAAATGTGGGATTCATTTTATTTGTAACTAAGGTCCTACTTAGTTGCCAACTCTTGGAGGAATTGTCCAAGCCTTTCTTTCTTTTGGTTAGCTTTGAAGTAGCTCTGGATCTTGGGAGAGTAGTATTTTTGCATCTTCTTTGGGGATGCCTCTTGCATCCATGGGACTATTCAGTACAGCCAGGAATATTTACTGTTTGTCCCACCTGAAACCTGACAAAATATTCAAAAGGACTTTTTAAAAAGTGGAACTAGGGTCAGAAATTAGCCACACTGAGAGCTAATATTTAGGGCCTCCCAAATCCTATATAATAACAGCCTAATATGCAAATTGACCCCTGGACCAGGAGTTCAACTGGGAGTTTGACTGCTTGCTATAACATGTGCTGACCACCAGAGGGGGTGGCACGGAAAGTGGCGGGCATTGGCAACCAGTGGCGGCAGGGGGCAGGACCGCTGTCCGGCTCCCAGGTGCTGAGGGAGCCGGGCGGGGGCCGGATGACTCAGGCAGAGGGGGATGCGTGGGGGCCCGGGGGACCAGGTGCTACCCAGGGTCCAGAGGTCAGCTGGGACCTGCACTTCCATGCCAGATGCTCACGATTCCATCACCAGCCAGGCCTAGGGATCACACCCATGCACGAATTTCATGCACTGGGTCTCTAGTTTAATTATAAGGGAACTGTGGTTAATTCTTCAGTCTTCAATGAATAAGAAAAAAAAAGAGAGAAAGAGAGAACCTAGAGAAAGAAAGGAAAGAATGGGAATGAGTGGAGATAAGAAAATAGAAGAGAGTCACCTGGTATTTAGAATTCTCTGGAAAAGAGGATTGCATAAGAATGTTATTAATCAAGGACTAAGGAAAAGAACCATACCAACTCTTCTGAGTAAAGCTACTGGCCTCTCTTTCTTTAGTGGTCCCCTAGCACTGTGTCTATTCTATTTACCTGTGGTCACAAGAAGAAGAATGCATTGTAAGTCCATCTTCTGTACACTCACACATAGCAGGGACCTGGCCCTAGTAATGTTGGGTCACCCAGGTACTAACACTGAGCCTGCAAAGAGGAAGAAACAGCCATGGCTCTCATTCAACACCTGCTAAAATAACAAAATGAATAAATAAATATATAAATAACTGCAGATTGTGGATAAATGAAGAAATGGAATGCTGCTCTTTAAAAAAATGGCCTGGATGGTATTTTCAATCTAACACCAATTCTCTGCTCTGAAGAATAAGTAATTGTAAAAACTGCTGCCAGAGAAACTTCTGGAGCTTTCTCCAATCTTTACTAGACTTCTTTCTTTCAGCCTCAACTGTTCCCTTTATCTCTATTAGAAATATTTCCACTTGAGTACTATTATTATTGATTTTTTAAGAGAGAGCAGGAGGAAGGGAGGGAGATAGAGAAAGAGAGAGAGAAAGAGAGAAATAGCAATTTGTTGTTCCACTTTTTTATGCATTCATTGTTTGATTCATGCATATACCCTGAGCAGGGATCAAACCTACAACCCTGGCATATCAGGACAACACTCTAACCAACTGAGCCACCTGGCCAGGGCCCTACTTGGGTTTTTTTGGGTTTTTTTAAGGATTTAGTTCTAAATCCATACAACACTGTGTGTGTGTGTGTGTGTGTGTGTGAAAGCATGAATGAATGTGTGTAGGCGTATATGTCTGCACATGTGTTAAAGCCTCATTTTATTTCTGGATTACTAGGGCTGGTTATGCTAATCAGAAAAACAGTTGTTTTTTAAGCTCAAGTCCCAAGAGAAAGCACCTCCTACAGCTAAAAATTCATTTCAACCAACATCCAGAGGTCTACTCTAAATAACCATGCATCTGTCTGCAAACAGCTCTAAATCATGAGACAAACTTGTACCTTCTGCCCCTTGTCTGATGGAAAGTCATATTTAATATTATTTCTCTCTGAGCTTCAATTACAAATGAATCTGTTTTAATTTCAAGTACTGAAAAAATAAGCAAAGCAGCTGGGCTTGCAATAAATCACTAGATAAATGTGCAGAAACTGTTTAGACCAAGCGAGCAGACAGCCACAGCTGCCATCATTGGGACATTCCATTCTCTGCCAACGAGACTGATCTGAGACCCCACCTCACAATGAACCGTGTTTCTTAGTTCACTGAATCCTGAAAGAACTACTCACATAGACAAAAACAAATCAGAAGAAATTTGATATTCTGAAAATAAAATGTCAACAAATGTTTGAAGTTTCTCTGGCTTACTTAGCCCATACTTCAAATCTTTAGTTAACATAAAACACAAGAGAACACAGTCTTCCTGGGCTTTTAGCAGTCATTAGCATGGTGGAGGCAACAAATCTGGGGGGAAAAACAAACTAAAAATGACCTAAAATAGGTTCACTGGGTTCCTATAACTGGAACCCACCAGGATGCCCTCAGGGACAGGCTAAGACCTTGCAGACCTGAGCTCTTTCCACACTCCACCACTCCCATAAGCTGGGTTCACCACAGTCGGCTGTTGCCATTAACTTTGAGGTGGACAGCCCCAAGTCACACAGAGCTTCTACTGGACACTAGTGGGAGATAAAAGGGCACAGCAAAGGGAGAGGTAGGGCTGCTGGGTCTTATCCCCTCTTCTGTTTCAATCACCTTCAAAGCTATTGTGAGTTGGCATTTCCTTACTGGTATTTCCATCAATCTGCTTAAGGTAACATTGTTTTCCTATAGCAAAAGGGGGTAATGCACCATTAGAATAAACATGTAAGATAGACGAGAGAGGTATTTCATTCCAAAGTTATTAAAAAGCCAGATACTCCACATGTAAATGCCTTTCATGCCATATTCTACCTCATCTGACCTGAGTCAGATTATAAACATACGGCGGTTTGCAGATAACATTAGGAAAGTTGTCAAAATCCACATATGCTTCACACACAGAGAATATACTGAAAGTCAAAATATCAGTTGAAGGAAATATTTGGTTTGAAATATGATGTTTAAATTCTCATCTACGTGATACTTGATGTGAACCTTTAATAAATATGATATGGTTAAAGCAGACCAGGGCTGTGTTATCAAGAGGAAATAAGACATTATTTATTACATCTGATTAACAGTCAACTGGAATAATTAAAACCAGGAGCACACACATACCCTCTTTTCCTCAACAGCTTTAACTCTTTCAGGCTGAGAAACCACAGACACAAAACTGGAGCCATGTGCCAAATTGTGGCTCTGAGTGCTGAGAGATTAAAGCTGCTTCTTCACTAACGCAACAGTGTTTTAGGCACTGAGGAAAACTGGCTCTTTAAGTAGCTTTTATCAATTATTGGTATGCTAATTTTGAAATAACCCTCCTTTTTTTCTCCCACATTCATGTCTGTTCTGCATTTGCCTTCCTGCATGCAGTTAGTGGCTCAAATCCTGCGTGACACACCAGAGCATCCTTAAGATCTCAGAGAGCTGTAGCAGCCACAGTTGGGAATACCTTTTTCCTGAGGTGAGAGCAACTATGCAAAAGAGAGAAAAAAGGCTAGATGAGAAATTTCAAACAATTAAGTGTTCCTTTAAGAGTGTCTGCAGCTACAAATAAGTTAAGCTCCAAACAGCATTAAAGAAATATCAAGCTGACAGTCAGGGGGAAGCTGTCTCTTCATATTTCTTAACAGTGCTAAATTAATTCTTTCAAAATAAAAGTTGGTATTAATACTTACCTAGATCAAAAGCCAAGCTCTTTGACATTAACTGTATTTCCTACGCAGTGAGCCGTTTTATTTTGGGATATAGCCTAGAACTACTGCTCTCATGAGTTGATTTGATTTGTTTTTCTTACTGTGCTGTCCAGCCCCGAGAACTTTCCTTCAACCCTGCTACCCACAGTAGCCACAGAAAATCTTTCCTGTGACTTCCCTTTTTACTTGAGCTTGGATGAGTTCCTTTTAATACATAAATTTCTCAAGAGCAGTGTTTAGTTTTCTAAATGTTCAGTAAAGAGGGAGCTCTGACCCTTACTGAGAGGCAACACACATGATCTCAACATTTAAAGGAAGAAAGACATCAAACAACACATTCACAACTTGAACTGCATCAAATAGAGACAAGGAAAATACTTAACATGTGGTAATATTCTTTTTTAAAAAATATGGGGGGGGTTTGTTTGTTTTTGTGTGTTTTTTATTGATTTCAGAGAGGAAGGGAGAGATAGAAACATCAATGATGAGAGAGAATCATTGATCCATCGATGGGCTGCCTCCGTCACACCCCCTACTGAGGATCAAGCCCGCAACCCGGGCCTGTGCTCTAACTGGGAATCAAATCATGATGTCCTACGACCTAGTTCATAGGTCCATGCTCAGCCACTGAACCACACCGGCAGGGCTTGTGTTCTCTTTTTAAGTCAGATTATGACGATATGATTCCATCTAAATTCTAGGAGAGAGATGGTGGGGATCGAGACAGGGGCTCAATTTCTATTCAGGAAAAAGTCAAGCTCAGACCCTATTTCCCTCACTATACATAATGTGATGACAAGAAGTTTGGGTAGCAAACATTTAGTCTTCCTCCCATGTGTTGCTTATACATTAATAGGAGCTATTAACCCTGATTTCTACAATGCAATCTCAAAATTTGATTATTGGAAAGTTACAAGACCAAAATCTGTCACTACCCTTCATGCTGGCAGTTTGGACTTGTAGGAGAAGGCCTTGCAGCCTTTAAATTAATAAGCAAAAGAGTTCCTATCTCCTATGTGTTATATTTCATGTAATTACAGCCTTTTCAAGTATCATACAGGAAACAGAACACACTGTTGAAGAAATGCTTTATTTTTAAATACTTAGAAGGACAAGTTTACAGTAAATCTCAGGAATATATAATCAGAGTTATGATGACATTCTAGTTTGTGGAAGCTGACACTTAGAACTGGCATTGAAAGGTTTATCAATGCTTTATAATTAACATAGAAGAGAAAGAAAAATGTGTGTGTGTGTGTGTGTGTGTGTGTGTGTGTGTGTGTGTGTATTTCTATAAGGAATGGACTTCAACATCAACTTTCAAGAAATTGTCAGCAATGAAATAAATCCCCTCCTTTGAAAAAGCAAATTAAGAATCAGAAGAGAAAAAAAAAGATTTTTAAAAGTGAAATATTCTTAAAACAGTAGTGGATCTGACTTTCTACAAAAAAAAAAAAAAAGGACCAATAATGTTATGGGTTAACTTGAAAAATTAAAATATACTAAGTTTATAGTTAGGGACTTAGTAAAACAGATGTTAGTGAGCTCTCACAAAAACTATTTGAAAGAGAAATTACATGGAGCTATATATGTGCCATATACAATTCTCTTTCATTTCACTGAAGTTATTTGAATTTGGGGAAAATTTAATCTAAATGTTGTGATTCATTTCCACACAAATCATGAAGGAAAAAAAACAACTGTTGAGCGTTTGATGTAGTTTTAGGACTGTTTTTATACCTTTATAGTTTTTATTCTTCTTCCTTCAACCCCAGGATGTGGCACCTAGCCAAGAGGACAAGAACTTATATATGGTTTCTGTAACTCCTACTCACCTACGCAGGGGGTAGGAAGCCCGGGGGCTACTAACGAAGGGTGGCTTGAGGAATAATAATGAAGTTATGGATACACTTTGAAGTTTGCAGCATTTTGAGCTCATGGGACTAATGGTGTTGAAAATCTAAGAGTATAAATAAAATTATTCTGGTTGGTTCCTGTATAATAATGTATACCAAGGTGACCAAAGTATATAAAAGGAAATACTTTACCCATGAGAAGTGACTGACCTCAGCTTTCTGAATTATTTTTTCAAGTTGAAATTAATGATGCCTTTGTTCTAGGTCAGTTTTCATTTCATTCTTTTAAGTGAGACTTTTATTCCTAGAGGGAATGTACTCACACCCACCCTCAGAAGAGGTCTACCCAAGGTTAGGGCATCTTAAGAGTGGGAGAGCCATCTGCATCCAAAAGCAAAAAGCTCAATAAGAAAAATGATGGTCTAGAATCCTCCTAATATCCTCACTAAACCTCAATAATCTTCTCCTTGGAACTAAATTAACCAATTCCACTCTTCTCTCCATAGACTACTAGTACCTATTCTATTGACCTGTATATTCAGAAGTAGAGAAGGTCAAAAGCAGTAGTCCCTAATCTCTAAGGCTTACACAGATTGGCCTGACCAAATAGCAATGAGTCTGGCCCTCATATTTTACATTATAATATCTTCCAACACCTGGTTGAAATACTGCTGAGGGTGGAGAAAGGAGGAAAGATGTCCTTGTGGTCAATGACAGAATAAGGTGAGGTTGAAATAGATGCACCAAATAAAATCATACCAATTACAATCATTGCAATTTGGTATTTGAATTAAACTTCAACACTGAACCCATCTATTCTGAAAGAATACAAAATTTAACAGCAACTACTAGTAAAACATGACCCTCTGCTTCAGATTTTTAAAACTAGGTTCCAATGCCCTTGGAAATACTTAGGAAGAACAAGAAAGGACCTCCTTGACTTAGTGAGAAGGCAGGAGGGAATGCAGCCTGGATGGTGGTCAGTGTGACAGGAAGGAGAAACTCAGGGACTCCTGGGCATGCCTTGCCAGGCAGTACAAGCCTGTCTGGGAAATTGGGGACCTTATTTCAGACTGAATCATGGAGTCAGAGCTGGGAGAGGCATGGTTGGGAGGGAGATTTCAAACTGAGGGATTAGCATATGGACTAATCCTTGAACTCAGGAGATCTCTATATTTTTTAAAATTATTGAGGCTCCTCAAAGAGCATTTTTACATAGGCATATCTCTCAACATTTGCCATATTTGAAATTATAACTAATTTTAATTTTTTTATATATTTGAAGTAATAATAATAAACCTAACAAATGTTATCATAAGTAAGACTTTTTAAGTGAAAAATAACTATGTATTGCAAAATGAAGAAATTTGGTGTGGCGTTGCTTTATGTTCTTATTATTGTAAGCTTCCTCAATGTTTACCTTAATAGAAGATAGCTATCTTCTACTGTATTCTCATATTTTCTTCTGAATTCAGTCTGTAGCAATATGTTGTTTTGGTTAAAGTATGAAAAAAATGCAGCCTTATAAAAAATATATAGTTGGGAAAAGGAGGAGTATGTTAATAGCCTTTCCAAATAATTGTGTATATTATTTTTTTGCTACCCCCACTAAAACCTGGAAAGTTGTCATTTTTAAAGTAAGTTGTAATTTGGAAATCTGAAACCATAGAAATGAATTTCTCATGCTATGATACATGAAAATCCATTGGTCTATCTTGTACTTTGAACGTATCCTTTACACTTGCTTACTAGATTCTTGAAATCAGGCATTAGCCATTTGGAAAACATTGGAATCCCTGATTTCAGATGCCACATCGCTTCAAAACGTTGCCACATTGTATTATACGTTATCAACGGAATCACATTTGCTAATATTACCACCAATCTCATAGTAAAAAGCTTGTAAGTATTTGGGAATTGTCAAGCTCCTGGTGATAGACTCAAGTTTTCAAAAATTCTAATTTTTACTTGAAAGCTTAAATTTTATCATTGGCAACAAATACTGTCAGCTATTTTCCTTGAAGTGACAGGTTTATTTCATTTATTTCTTATAAAATTCCTGCCAAATATAAAGGTCTAAATAAGCATAGTTTGTAAGTCATGCTTTCAAATAAAAATGGCATTTCAGCATCTAAAGAACTGATCTGATGTTTTTTCTCATCATGGGTCTATCCAACTGTGGATAGAATAAAATCATAATAAACATCCTATAGTGCTGAACCAGACTTGTATTCCTAGAATAAACCCTGGGTAATGGACACATGGTATTGACTTGGCAGCATCCCTTCCTTTGAGGGACCTCCCCACCCCCACCCCCCATTTCACATAATTTTAGTGGCACACTCAGTCGTTGGCAATGGAGAAGGGCACGGAGACAAAGCCTAGAAAGCAATAAAGTAGGGTGAATCAGACAAAAGTAAGCATGCAACACACAAGTGTGCCCGAGTTGTTTCCTGGGGTGGCTGTCAAATGGCTGAAAGAAAAATGATCTTTTGCAATGGCATTGCTGAGCTTAGAGACAATGAACCTCAATTTGCTTTTAGCCATCTTCCCTTCCCCACAGAGGATGGTGTGATCAACTGTTGAAAGATAAGCTCTTGAGCCTTAGCCAGTTTGGTTCAATGGATAGAGCCTGCAGGCTGAAGGGTCCAGGGTTTGATTCTGGCCAAGGGCACATGCCTGGGTTGCAGGCTCAATTCCGGATAGGGGGTAGGCAGAAGGCAGCCAATCAATGATTCTCTCTTATCATTGAACTAACTTTTCCTTCCTTCCTTCCTTCCTTCCTTCCTTCCTTCCTTCCTTCCTTCCTTCCTTCCTTCCTTCCTTCCTTCCTTCCTTCCTTCTCTCTCTCTCTCTCTCTCTCTCTCTCTCTCTCTCTCCTCTCTCTTTCTTTTCCTTTTTTTTCTCTCTCTCCCTTCCTCTCTGAAATCAATCCTATCTAATAGAGAGAGAGAGAGAGAGGCGCCCACAACCAATAAGGAGGGAATATGCTAATTGACTGCCCCACCCTCAAAGATGGCAGCACCCACAGCCACAAAATGGCAGCACCCAGAGCCCTTAGCCCCCCAGCTGCCTAGGGCTTGCCCAAGCCTCAGATGGCAGCTGCCCAGCCACCCAGGACCACCCAAGGCTCAGGTAACTAGGACTGGCCGAGGCTTGTGCTGCCAGCAGTGGCAGCAGCAGAGGTGTGATGGGGGCATTGCCTTCCCCTGATCACCAGGTCACCTCCTACCCCTGAGGGCTCCCGGACTGTGAGAGGGAGCAGGCTGGGCTGAAGGATCCTCCCGCTCCAGTGCATGAATTTTTAGGCCTCTAGTAAAAATATATTTTAACAAGAAAAGAAAGATAAGCTCTTGAAAACTTTAATGTGCCTCAGTTTATTTAAGCACACATCAATTCAAATTGGGCAGCATCAAACCAAGAGGAGCTATGGGGAATGTTTAACAGAGAAAATATAGAAGCAAAGCAAGGAAATTGATTGGCTGGAGTTTAGGCAGTGCCTTATTTGAGAGAGTTGGCTCTTTGTGATTGATGTTTCTTGGGTTTCATTTTCTCAGATTCAGGTGCACTGACTATGGCTTAGGCTTTTGTTTGCTGACACAGATAACAAAGGCATTAAACCCACCCAAATAGCCTCCTTGTTTGCTTTCTTTGACACAACACAGAGAGAAGCAGAATTGATTAATAAAAGATAATGACATTGTTAGAGCCTGTGGATACTTTTATGTCTAAAGCACAGTCAAGTCTGGGCCTGCTGAGTTGCCAATAGAGCCTCTTGAAGAATTTCGGTTGAATTTTGCACAATCACAGAATCTGTAATATAATCTACCTGATTAGGGTTACCTTTTTTTCTTAAATTCTACTTGAAATTTTCCTTTATAGAGTTGCTTTTATCAATATTTATGTGTAAGAGTAATCTATTTTATGTGTGAGTTGGGTGGGTTCTGGCTTGGTGAAACGGGGTGAGGTGGGGTGGGGTGGGGACAGGAGGGAAGGGGAGAGGAAGGGAGGAGATGTAACGTGAAGAAATCAGACAAAACAAAACCAGAACAGTAGAAATAACATAGGCATTATTTATTGCTTAAAGGTTTGAAAGAATTCTTCTGTGAAATCATACAGGTTCAAATTTTTATGTGTTTATTTTTTTAATAGTCTCACCTTTTTCATGATTATTGGTCTAGACAGGTTTAACTTTCCTTAAATTAATTTTAGTAATTCATATTTTTTCTAGAAAATGAGTTTTGCATCCACATTTTCTTATTAATTAGCCTATTCTTATATACATTTTTTATATCCTCTCTGTGGTGTAGATATTTCACATTTCTCATTCTTAATTACGTATTTGGGCATTTTCTCTTTATTGATTAGATGAGCTAGTGATTTAATGGGATATTCGTGTTATTAATGATTTACTTATAAAAATAGTATTGTATGTATTTAATAATTTGCTATTTGTTCTTCTAATTCATTAATTCTCACATTTATACTTGATTCTTTCTTCCTGGTTTCCTAAGCTTAATTTGTTTTTCTTGTTCAGTTTCTTTCATGTATGCTCACTTCCTTTCCTGAGAATGAGCTCTCTTTGACTCCTTAGAACCAACCCCCCACACACCATATGACTTAATATGACTTAGTTCTACCCACTGATATTCCACTAATTCTGACTTTTTCTTTAAATACAAAAACTCAGGTTTTTAGCTGGAACAGGTAATGCTTTCAGTCACTATTTTTTACTGTGGTTGGTCAGAAAGAACATTTCTTAATGCTTTTCAGAAAGCTCTTCAGCCAAGCACGAACCACAACAGAAACACAGATGGGTCAAATAGGCCACCGTGGGTATAAACCCTGCATGACCAGGAAAATAGCTCGAGAAACATACCAATAACTTTATTAAAGTAGAAGCCAATTTGAGGCCTGGAGAAAAGAGGGAAAGCTAAGACCCCAGCTAAATATCTCACACATCACCTCACTTTGGGTACTGGGTTTAATCCTGTGCAATTTAGTGAATTAACCTTACATTAATTTCCCTTTAATGCCAAGTTTGCCAAAAAACCCGAATCTGTTAATGGGAAAATTGCACAAACACATCACAAAGAAAACCAAGGGCCTGTCTGGGGGGCAAATTGTTTTTATAAGAATTTAATGTAAAGCAGTTTGACCATTTCTGAAAGGCACTTGACGGTCAAAAAAAAATGGCTTATGATTTTAGCTATTAAAAGAGAATATTTATAATAGCTTTGATTTTTCTAATGAAATCCTGCAGGAGATAGATCTCTAATGTAAACTTATAGTACTCTGCAAGTTTGGGCGGGGGTGGGGGGAATATTTCAAGGTGTTATACTATTGTCTGAAGCTTGAAATAATTTTTATCAAGATCAAAAAGAGTTTTTAATCAGCTGAGTTGGGATTGCTTAATGACGGGGTTTAGATAATTTCCAAAGAACCGTTTTTGGGCTATTGTATCATGAATACAAAGGATTAAAGTGTCTTCAAAAGGCTTCTGACTAGACAGACCATAAATGTGTCCAAAGAGTCATTACCTTCTAGTCTTTTGGTATTTTAGAGGTTGAGTGGCTGGGCCCTAAGGATGAGTGGCCACTGCATAAAGACCATGACCAAATTGGATTCTTTTTGTAATCAAGTGGGTAGGAGTGGTCAATCTGCTTTTGCTGTTCTGAATAAGGGAAAGGAAATTCTTCTCTGGAAGAATGTCTACCCACCCCTACACTCCCCTCTGATTACAGTTGTACAAAACATTTGTCCTCCTCCTCACAAGCCAAGACTGCTGTCTCCTGGTCTGGGGTATTAAACAGCTGCTATCTGCTTCCCCAGTGGAGAGGGCTGCAATTCAGGGATTAATGGAAGCAATTTCCCTAGAAACAGAAGGACTTGTGTTGGTAAGTCACTCTGCAAGGACCAGATGAGCTTAGTAAATGAGAGCTGGGTACCCTTTTACAAACAGTAGAATCTTAAAAGCTTCCCATCAAGGGTTAGTCTTGGTGATATTTGCATAGTGCATTCCCATGGTACATTTGGTTCTTAGTAAGATATCATTTCCATTTTAGATGTAAAAAATCATAACTCCAGAAGATAAATGAATTGCTCAAGTCACTGTGTTTGTTAGTGGCAAGGCCAATAGTAGACTTGCAGATATTAAAGTACATGCTTTTTATTTAAAAAAAAAATAGATTTGCTGGGGTGAAATTGTTTAATAAGATTATATAGGTTTCAACTGTACAATTCTATGACACATGATCTGTACCAGGGTATATTGCATTGTGTAGCCACCACCCAAAATCAAATCTTCTGTCACCATACAGGGTGGGGCAAAAGTAGGTTTATAGTTGTGAGTACATAAAAGTTTATTCTTGTATTATTGTTAATTACTGTCTTATTTTCCACACAAACCATTATAAACCTATTTTAGCCCCACCCTGTATATTTGACCCCCTTTACCCTTTGCTACCTCCCCCACTCCTCTTCCCTCCCGTAAGCACCATACTGTTGCCTATGTCTCAGTTTTATGTGGGTTTTTTTTCCTGTTGGTTCATTTTTCCTTTCAATTTTATATCCACAAATGAGTAAAATCATATACTTCTTGACTTTTTCAATGGTATCGAAATAGCAGAGCCACATACTAGTAGAAGAGAAGCAATAGAGAAAGCAAACCAACTGATACAGTCTTTTTTTGAGTCAGGTCAGAGATCTGACTCCAAAAAGACTGATCTTTGTCTTTCCTTCAAATTCGATTAGTCTTTCTCCCAGCTCTAGCTCACTCTTCTATACAGAAGGACATCGCTACAAAACAGACTTTCCTCTAGTTTTTTCTTGTTTAAATGTGAGCCTATTAGAAGAACGACAAAAAGTTGCATTTATTAAGCCTATACTATGCTAGGCATTGTTCTAAACATTTTATATGTATTATCTATTTTAATTTTCCCAGCAGCCCTATTTGATAAGGTACTATTATTATCCCCATTTAAAAAAAATAGATTTGGGAACCTAAGGCAGAAACATTAAATAACTTGTGATATTCACAAGGATGGAAAGTGCTAAAGCTAAGATTTGAATTTAGATGAGATCTGGACTTTCAACTTTTTCTCTTGACCAATGGTTCAATATATCTAATTTTTTAGCATTGGAATTTATAGGGTACATTTAGGACAAGACTAGGTGGAGGGAGACCAGAGGAGTAGCACTGTCTAATCCAATAATTTATGCAGAAATCTTGGGGAGTTTGAAAATGTATAAAACTAGTTCATTTCCTGTTACCTAAACACAATTTGTCTTTTATTTCTGTGGACTCTATTCCATTTTCAAATATTGAAATCAGGATTCAGATTCTATCAAAAATACAACGATCTAGCCATTGTCTAAAAGGCAAAAGAGGTTTGTGGAAACAAAACTTCCTTTTAGGGAGAACAAAATATATTTTTTTAATATGGAGTTATTTTTTGCAAGTGATGACACAAGAAATTACTTACCACCATCTATAAAAAACAGGAACAACCTAGGAGTGAAGAGAAATACAGGGTGTGTTTTAAAAGTTTGGCAGATGAAAACATATTAAGATACATTCTTCCTTGCTTCCAAGAAGGCCGCATCCTCATTCTATTTAATTATTTGCATTGAGTTAGAAGCACGAATACACATTAATCTCACTCGGCCTGTTTCCGAAGGAGAGGGCAAGGCCAGAGCAAGGCTGACAGCACAGTGGTGGTGTCCAGCAGCAGCCAGGGCTGGGCGTCTCAACAATTAAGCAGCATGAATACGGAAAGCTAAGTGGCAAGAAGTCCTGGCCCAAAGCAGTTAATCTGATGGGAAAATCAGGCAGCTCCTAGGTCACAAAGGTGTCGCTTAGATGCTGGCTCAATCCTTTGACCATGATTTCTCAGCATTCCTAGTGACTTTCCATTATCTCTATGGTTTCAAGTTTATTTCTATACAAATCTACATCACACTCCTCCCTCGAGACTTCCGGCTTCTTCTGATCCTCCTCTCTGCTTTGAATCAGATGTAGACTATTGTCTGAATTCTCTCGTGCATAAACACACATGAACACACATATACACACTCCGACAAAGTCAGGAGCTGAGAGAGAAGGGCCACCAGCGAGCAGGGTTTGGTAAGCTTGCTTCCTAGGACAGAGGTGTGAATTCTCAGGAGAAAAACATCAAGCAGGTGCTATTGCTGATTAGGATGCTAGGATTTCCTCACAAAGAGGGCCTGGGGGAGAAGAACCTGCTACTGCCTTTGGTCATTGCTGACCGACAACACCTACAGACAGCACAGGAAGTCAGTACAAACGAGGGCTCTGCTTTCAGGAGCAGAAGCCCACCTGAGGGAACACTGGAGAGGCAGGTCATGTCTGAGGACTCAACTGAATGTCTCCGCTGTGCTTTGCAAGTTAATTTTGTACTGTGTGTCCCGAGCCAGAGCCGTCCCAGTCAGGCTGCCCAGTCCACACCTGCTTGTTTACGGCTCCAGGTGCTTAGGCCTCCAGATTGCCATCTGAAGCAGCTTGGAGAAAGCAGTTTCAATGCCCACATAACATTTGCTGGGCATATTAAATTATCAGAGGAGGTATTAATTTTAAATCTCATAAACGTCTCTGGAATGTATCAAACCTGAATGGAGAACTGTTGGCTCAGAGCAGAAGGGTAACGAGTTTATCCCAGAGCCACCGATCCAATCAGTGGTTTGGGATGATCAGCCTGGGCAGTACCACGCCGGTTCCAAGTGTAATAAGTGATTTGTGTGTTGGGGACAGGTAAGATGTCAATATTAACAGTCCCTGCAGCCATCCAAAAACAGACAAACCAAAGGAGACACAGTGGAAGAATCTTGCCCGAGCATATTTATCATGAACTCAGCCTGCTGGTGAACTGCAAGAGAAAGCTCCTAATGAAACCAACACACTGCATGGGAATGAAGCTTCTCTCCACGTACACATCTCACCGCCACCTCCGCCCCCCCGACCCCTCCACACACACACAGGGAAGGTGGAAACAAAACTCAGCTTCCGTACATAATGAGATAATGAACATATCTCTCCTTTTTTATAGAAAGAAGACCACAAACACTGCAGGTTCTTAAATGCAGCAAAACTCTACCTTATTTATTAACAAACTTGACAACAGGGTAGAATGTGAAGGAGGACAATGATTAGCCAGAAGGCATGTTAATTAATGGCATGTCTTCCTCAGGATGTACTGCTTTTCTACATCAACATCTTAAATAATTGAGCAATTTCTGGAGGCAGTCTCTGGAGGCTGTTTTTAACAGCAACAGTTTTTAAAAACAATTAGTTTGAGCAGTTCTAGTCACTGGAATGGTGTGAAATAGACTTTGAAGGTACAAATTAATAGTGTTTTCAACGAGGTGAGCAGGATGTTCTGACCCACATGTGCAAGAAGACAAATCATGCTTAGTTAGTCCCGTGTTGTAGCAAACAAAGCAAGGGTTTGACTTAGGCCAGCATTTCCCAATCCATTCTCCCCACACAAAAAAATATAAACAAATAATCACTCTTCCTCAGAAACTACTCTTTGGTTTTAAATACATTTGGAAAATATTCCTTGCTACATTTGCTTGTGAGAGATGGAGCATATTAAAGCTCTGAGGGATCCTACAGAATAATTTTTTTCTTCAAAATATATTTTATTGATTTTTAACAGAGAGGAAGGGAGAGGGATAGAGAGTTAGAAACATCGATGAGAGAGAAACATCGATCAGCTGCCTCCTGCACACCCCCCACTGGGGACGTGCCCGCAACCAAGGTACATGCCCTTGACCGGAATTGAATCTGGGACCCTTGAGTCCGCAGGCCGACGCTCTATCCACTGAGCCAAACCGGTCTCGGCCCTACAGAATAATTTTTAAAAGGGATAACCTTTGTCCCATTATTTACCAAACTGTTTATAATTTTTTAAAAAGTCACATCTAAAGATTACTAGCATTTCTAAGAATACAGGTTGGAGAACCCTGGTATAAGACATCTTATGAGGCATTCACAATGGTATGTTTTTCTAACCTATTGCAAATGTATTTTAAAAGTAGCTCCTCCATACTTATACCCCAGGAAATACAGTAAAATCTTCAGCCAATGAATGCTCCCAAAACTCCAGAAAAGCTCACAGTGTCCCACAGAGACAAATTTTATGTATGTTCTTGCTCTTTTCCGTGTGGACAGTGACCACAGAAATGGTGCATACCATAGTATGCAGGCAAACTCTTCTGTTAAGCCCCAGATAGTATGTATTTCAGGCTTGGGGGGCCATACAATCTTTGTAGCATAAAAGCAATCATAGATAACATGTAAATAAATGAGAGTGGCTGTGCTTTGATAAACTTTATTTCTAAAAACAGATGGTGGGCCTTATTTGGCCTGTAGATCATAGTTTGCCATGGCGTGAATTTTATTCCTCCACCCACCATGCCCCACTCCAATTCATACATTGAAGCCCTAACACCCAATGTATGTTAAGTGGGTATTAAGAGTAGGGACCTTGGGAGATAATTAAGTGATGAGGATGGTCATGATGGGGTTAGTAGCATTATAAGAAGAAACAATTGCTTTTTCTTTCCTCTCTCTGCCATGTGAGGATACAACCACAAATCTGCTGGTGACTTCATCATGGACTTCCCAGCCTCCAGAACTGTGAGAGAGAAACTCCTGTTTTTAAGCCACCCAGTCGATGGTATTTGTTATGGCAGCCTGAGCTAGCAGAGCTTCTATGTTGAGAAACCATCCATTTTGCTTATCAGTGTCTATCTACTTCTTGTTAACTGCTTTTACTCACATAAAATAGTAGTGAACTGCCTAATAGAGCCTTAGAATTAAATGTCTGGCAGGTGTGGTCATTGCACAGGGCTAGTGGTGATGATAGGGAATGAGAATTGGATGATTCAGAAGACAATAACATCAGGAATCCCACTTGCAAAACTTAGAATGCCCTTTAATCTTATATGTAATAGAATGTATAATATATGTATACAGAGAGAAGATATCTTTTTGATTGATGGATGATAAGTTTCCTAAGAACTGAGCCATCCGCAAGCATATTATTTTAGTTACTTAAATAATAAAAACTCAGTAATTTCCACCTGAGAGGTGCCCAATGGTGTTATATATAACCATTTGCAATAGGGAGCTTTCTTTTCAATTAGGACTCCTACCTAAAAGTTAGGCTTCCTGCACACTGCACATTCTGTCTCTTACCCAATAACAGGAGAGAGGCCACATGAGGATAAAGAGATCATAGGCAGGACAGGAAATTCAGACAAGAGAGGAAGCTTTGAGACCAGGTAACCAGCAAAAGCTATTCCTGGAGTTGATCTAAAAACAAGCAAACAAAAAAAACAAAGCAACTAATGCTTCTCAAATGTGGTCCATGGACCATATGCATTGAAATGATCTAGGCATGTTTGTTAAAAACACAGCCATTTGGGCTCCAGCCCAGACCTATTAAATCTGCACCTCTGAGGCTTTGTTTTTAACCAAGATTCTAGATCATTCTAATGAGCACTATCATTTGATTTCTACCAAACAAAAAGGCAGTAACAAAAATCCCACATCATCTTATGGGATAGCGTGGAGCAACAATGGTCTGAGCCACAGAAGGAGAAACCCAAATCTATGGCAAAAAGGAAAGCGGTATACGTTACAGGAGAGCAGCAACTGTGTTTATTGCCACCTTAGGTAGAGGTTTCTAAAGTCTTTCTGTTAAGTAGAACCTAAAGTTGATCAATATCCACCACTGTGTGTGCCCATAAAATGGTAATTAAATGTACATTATGCTTACATTGCTGCCCTGTAAAATACGCAGTTTGGACCATCTTAATAATTCCTTTGTCATCTTCAAAAAGTTGAAGTTAACAAAAAGTTAACAAAAGCAAACCATAATGGTCCCACTATTGATATACTGTACCATAGATGCCAGTACGAAGGACCTGACTGAGAGTGAAGGCTATCCTGCTAGAGGGGGCATGTTGTGCAAAGGCATAGGCAAGCACTGGCAGTGCTACATGGAACAAGCTGGAACTCAGAGGAGGAGGATGCACAGGGGCAACTGTCTCTCTGCAGAGAGGCCTGCCTGGCTCAAGACCACATTGGGCCACAGTGGAGGGGTGCTCCAGGAGAGGAACTCACCCACCTGTTGCTCTCCCTTTCTATAAGACACGTGTGAGAGCGGGCTTGCAGGTGGTAGACAAGCAGCCTGGGCCAGGCGCCTGCTTTGCAGGGAGGTATCTGGGAACACCAGCTGTTAGCACTTAGTGAGTACATGGTGTGAAGCTGGATTTAGCTACAGTCCCTTCCATGCAGGTACAGAAAGCTACTTGTCCTGTGGAAAGCTGAGTTAAGGCGTAGCCCCTCCCTGAAAGTTGGGGTGAACCCCTGTTCCCAGCTAACTCATAACCTGACACATGGAGCGAGGTGAGCCTTCATTCCTGCCTTTGATCAATTGGTCAACTGATCACTCTTCCCACAGGGAAAAGTCCAATGATTAACTCTGGTAGAATGCTAAGCAAGAAATAATTCCATCTCATGGGCAGATACATGTTCAGAAGCATACACATATGTGTGCTTACACACACCCCACACACACTCCTTTCCAGGTTTATCTGTATAAAACCTAACTACACATCTTTCCTCAATTTTAACTTTTGTTGCTGTGTTTCGAATAGATTCGGTTGATATAACTTGGTTGGCAAAGTTTAAGATGTGGTGCTAACTGTGCCATCAATAGGAAGAAGCATGACCCCCAGGTCAAGAGACCAAATTGAGTATTCAGCTCAAAACTTCACTGCACCAGCCTCAGGGTGTGGGCAAATGACTTTGCTGGCTCTTATTGCTCAGTTTCCTCACCTGGAATAGGGATGACGGGATGTGTGCTAAGAATTAATTAATGTTTACGAAGCATTTTGAGATCCACTGATGAAAGGGACAAAGTATTATTTTTCTCAGCACAGGCAGACAAACACTTGGTACAAATCCAGCTAAACCACGCGGAGTTAATTACCTGTAAGACTTGCAACTGTTGCCTCAATTCTATTTTGCACTTTCCTGCCCCAGGCAGACTTAGTACCAGTTGTGTTTTACTCTAAATCACCAAAGGAGTTAGCAGACAAATTGGGTCAAAGGATAAGATGGGGGTTCATGTAGACTCCCACTTCCCTGAGATAACTATTTGTGGAACAACAAAAGAACCACCTTTGTGACATATGATTAATGTTGGGTTATACAGGCAACCTGCAGTAACAAACAGTAAGCCTATTATTTCAAATAATGAATAAACACAAAGATATCAAACCATAAAAAATACAATTGTAGACATATTGTTCACTTGCTTATCCCTAAGATTATTAGGTTGTTAACTTTAAAACATTTCTTAAAAGTCCCAGACCAGCAAGGCATTTGATACAACAATCACAACTTCTCGAGTAATGAGGACCTCTATTTCACCTTCCAAAAAGGTGGCTGCCTTTGAGTAAAACTATTTAAATATCATATGTGAGCCAGAGTTCAAGCAACACCTGAATTTAGGAAGTGAGACAAGAAAACCCAAGCACAAAAATAAAATCTGGGGTAGTGGCGTGGAAAGGAATGAGTTACCCTCAGGCCCGCAATAAAACAAATCACAGTTACCCCTCCAATTAAATTTGGCCCAAGAACACAATTCCAGAGTAAAATATTTTACCAAAATTACTTACCAGCTCAAACAGGACTTCGGTTTCGCCGTACCGAAGGTGGGCAGAAATCTTCAAGTCTGTTTGTGTTCCGAGAAGGCTGGTTTTGCTGTAAGAAGGTGGGAGAGCCACAAGCAGAGGAAAACTCGGTGTCTCAGTAGCGTCAAGGGCAGTGGGTTTAAATGCGGGTGGAGCCTGAGCACGGACTCAATATCACCTGAAATCTATTAGGAATGCAAATGATCAGGTCTCACTCCAGACCTACTAAGTTAGAAACTGGGAGTGAGGCCTCGCAATCTGTGCATTACCAAGCCCTCCAGGTGATTCTGATCCGACGTTTAAAAAATTCTGATTTTAACCCGATGAAGTTTGAGAATCACTGATTAATATCTGCAAATTGGTATCACCCTGAATGTGAGTGAAAAATATTCAATTGATGTAAATCATGGGAAAGCTAAGAAAGTGAGAACTGTAAGTCAGGCAAGCTGACACTAAGCTGTGGGACTTGATATTTCGTGAGTGTGCTCATCTACGGCACAGAATCTGTGGTGAATACAGGAGGGATGCTTTTTTGCTACTGGAATCATCCTCCCATCGGCACGTAAGAAAACAATAAAAAGCTGTTCCTAGTTAAGGCAGAGACCTCTGGCTGTCCATCAGAATACATTCTCTCCTTGTTTGGGCATAAAACGACATTTCCCAGCCTCCCTTGCAGTTAGCTATGGCGCATGACCAAGCTCTCTCCCTGGGCCTATTACCAGAATGATGTGTGCCACTTCCAGATCTGGCCCATAAACCACATCCAAGTGTGTTCCTCCACGGATTTTCCCCTCAGAGGTTGACTGTGAAGGCCACACTCAGGATGACACACATTATCGATGTCAAAGCAGCCAGCAGCCTTGATTTCTGAATCAAAGCATGGAGGAGAGCTTCCCTCGACCTGAATTCCCAGCCTGACCCTTATATGAGAAAGAGAGCAACTTTGTGTTCTTTAAATGTCTGAATTTTAGAGTTGTATTTTTTTACTCAGTTAAACCCCCACCCCAAAAAATAATATTCTGGCATACGCAAGTCTATGACATATTTTCTCCACAATTAATAACAAACATGATTATGTTCTTAAGTTTTAAAAGTATATTCTGAAAGTCTGATACTTTAATCTTTCTCTAGAATACATTGATATACATGCACACACAAAAGCAGAAGAAAAGAAATAGAAAAACAGTAGGGAAGATGTAACTATCACAGGCCTTACTTTAAGTTTATGTATATTCACACTGACATTAATAAGTCAAGTCATCAAATTCAGGCTAGTATATTCAGACTATAATATACTCTAGTAATATTAAAGAAAATGCTTCAATCATGATGTAAAAGCATCCCTGCAAGAATAGTGTTATATCAGCACCTTCTACATTTACCTTTTCAGAAAATGAAAGCCAGCTATGATTGCTCTGCACAACTGATGTAATATTTATTCATCTAATTTCGGTGCACCTTCAAGTTAAAGCACCAAGCTTAAGTTTGTTCAGCATAATTGTTTTTACATATAATTGTTCTTACATGTAGTTCTAACTCCTAAAAATAGGGCCCAACACATTCCTGCCAACTGGATACATTCATGTTGTATTTTTGTTTGAAATTGTTTAGCCATGTTCTCATTCAGGTCTGAGAGTGACTGGCTGGGTGAATTCAGTGAAGTCACTTAATATGCCATGACACCATGCATTCAGCTATTAAAAGAGGGAAATAGTAGTTAGTGGCTACTTATGTCTATGATGTAACCATTAGTAAAATAACTGGTGACTCGAGTTCTGGGTTCCTTGGAGAAGTAGAATTCTAGGCAGAGAGGACTCTGCAATTCCCGAAGACAAGTCTCCCCTTCCACTGACTGTCCAGTTCCCCAACAAGAACATCACCCCGCTTCACAAAGTTAACTATATTCTGCAGTAACTAACAACATCACACCTTCACACAGGTAGGGGGAATTCTGGGGTCATCATGGGTTCAAAGATCAGACAATCTTGGGCTTGAATCTTGGCTGCACCACTTAGTAGCTCTGTGGCCCTTGAAGTTTCTTAAGTTCCTAGGGGTTCAATTTTCCTCTCTATAAATAGACACGTTTACCTTGCTTAAATCCTTCAGAGCTTCCGCATCATCATCAAGAAGTGAAATGTTCTAGAAAACAAGACACTTTACAATCTGACCCCAATTCACCTTTCCAACCCATCAAGCCCTGGTCACCTTCAAGCATTCGGGAAAGCATACTTTGCTTCTGGAATATGCAAAGTTCCATTGAACTTCTTCTTTGCTTCCTGTCATTCCTCCCCTGTCAATCAGAAAATTTCTTATGTTTAACAAATGAAATGAAAACATCACCTCCTCCAAAAGGCACTTGCAAATGCCTCCAGGCTGTCAGTTCCTCTGCTTCTGTGCTCTCCTCACACGAGCCACACACCTCATTACTATTTACTGCCCTCAACTACAATTACTTATAATTACTTTGTTTGTTTGTTTGTTTAGCTTTTTCACCATAAGCCTGTGAACTTCTGGAAAGCAGTGGGTTCATTTTATTTCAGTGTCCTTTCTCCACCATAAGGCCTTTGCACCAGTTGTTCCTTTGACCTGGAACATTCTTTCCCCAGCCATGCACATGGTTCACTTCCTTCACATCTTTGCTCCAACGTCAGCTTCTTGCAAAAGCCTCATCTGAATTCCCCATTTAAATGTGCAACCTGGCCTTTCTCCTTCCTTGATCCCCTTGTCCAGGTCCCTTAACTTTTGGTTTTTCCTTTTCAGTTATTACCTTCTAAAACGCAACATAATTCACTTATTAGTTATCTTGTTTATTGATTATGGTTTGTCTCCCTACCTCAAATGTAAGCTTCTTGAGGGTATAGGGATCTTTGACTGTTACTTACTGATAAATGATAAGGCCCTAGAACTGTGACTGGCACATTTGTTGTCCAAGAACTATTTGTTGACTAGGTGAATGAGTGTATTTTTATATCCCCAAAAGCCTAGAAGTTCAATAGCTATTGATTAAAAGAAAGAATGGAATACCTGTCCCAAAGTTGTTTCATGCATAGGAAAAAAATAAATCCATCAGAAAAAGGACTACATCCTGGTTTTATTTTCCTATCTATAAATATACCCATTCACCATGTTTAAACCCTTCAGAGCATCCACATCATCTCCAAGAAGTGAAGTGTTCTAGAAAACAAGACACTTTACAATCTGACCCCAATTCACCTTTCCAACCCATCAATCCCTGGTCACTTTCAGGCATGGGCTAAGAGCATGCTCTCTTACAGACAACTGTGTTCAAATCCCAGCAGGGACTCTTCCATACTATTTAGCCCCTCTTGACCCATAGTCTCCTCAATGTAAAATGGGTTCAGCAATAATATATAGCTCTTAGGCTGTTGTTCAGAATCAAGAGATTATACTGCAGAAGCACTTAACCACAAGATGTGGCATATTGAAAAGTGCTTTGTAGATAGCAGCTGCTATTATGATTCATTCTCAGTAATTAGGTGCTCTTGTTATAACACATTTAAATCCCCAAACACTACCTTTGAGAAGTCTGAGACCAGAGTGGACCCAGTCTCACTCTCTGCTCCTTAAAGTGTGGACTTGTATCTCTATAGTTGACCCAACACCTAGACACTCTTGACAGTATAGAAGGAGGTGGTGCTCACATTTCTTCACATCTACTTTCCTGACTGCCCTCTTTTTTTTTTCATCTAGCATACCACATATAAACAACATTATGTGTCTTCCATCCACCACACCAAATCAAACTAAAATCTTCTCATTTTACTCACACAGTGATAGTCATTCATTCTTTCATTCATTAATTTAGTCATCCATTCAACAGTATTTCTAGATGCTGACTCCTATGCTAAGTACTAAATATGTATTAGTAGAAAAATCAGATAAGGCACCTGCCAAATGAGACAGCAGACAATAAACAAGCATACAAATACAGAATCACAAGTTGTGAGAGGTGCTCTGAAGAATATAAGCAAGGTGCGGTGAAAGATGATAACAGTGAATAATCAAAGTAGGGTGGAGAAAGGCAGGTTAGCTTTAATACAGAGAAATGGAGCATATAATACACTGTAAGATTTGCAGCAGAGTATTTCAGACCAGTCTCTCTGCTTCTCAACCAGATTGCAAGCTCTTGAATGACAGCAACGGGTCTTAAATTAGATGTGCAAGTTCTATACTACTTGGCTAGGACTGAACATACCTCAGGTTCATTAAACATTGTTTACCTAGTTGGTGTTTCCTATGTGTTTAGGAGAGAATGGGAAAATAAAATTCCTAAAATTTGTAATTTTATGAATGATATGAAATTTTAAATGTGTTATCACATCTAATGATTTTTAGAAACATCTTAAATTTTTAGCTTAATTATTACATCCTAATGTTGTTTCTCATACTAAAAATAAAACCATCATTTCTTTCATTTTTATAATTGTGGTTAGCTATTAAGAGTGTTAATAGATTGAACAGGAAGGGATATACTCCAAAAGAAATATAAAACCTGTAAGCTTGGAGGAAACTGACCTTAAATGCATTTGACACAATAAAATAAAGTAATTTTCTAGGACTATTATTATTTTACATAATAGATAGACTTGCATTTATAGTTGATGTTTTACAAGAAAGACAGAACTCTTGGCATGGTTTGACAAAGTTTTTCTGATGAAATTTTATAAAAAGAAAAGAACAAAGCCCAAGAAATAGCACAAGATAATCACTGGCATATTCCTTTTGCTCTCTCCTGAGAATAAAGACAAAGAAATTGGGATCCTTTGGAAAGAAAAATTGTCTCACACTGTTCATTCATGAGTTTTCAGCTGTAATTAAACATCTAATACTCCAGATGGCTGAGTATTCAAAATTAGTACATTTCGGCTTCACTGAAACAGTTTATTTTGAAATGTTCAAAATACTATCCAGTGGTGCCCAGCTGGTGTGACGCAGTGGTTGAGTGTTGACCCAGAAACCAAGAGGTCATGGTTCGATTCCCAGTCAGGATCCATGCCCAGGTGTCAGGCCTGATCCGCAGTAGGGGGCGTGCAGCTATTTCTTTCTCATTGGTGTTTCTATATCTCTATCCCTCTCCCTTCCTCTCTTTCTAAAAATAAATAAAAAACATATTTTTTAAAAATGTTGAATTTCCCACTTATGGAAAACTGTTAAAAAAATACATATTTATTTATATACTATCCAGTATGTATATATATATATATATATATATATATATATATATATATATATATATATATCTCCAGTGGTGCTTAGTAACTGAGCTAGGGAATCTTTCAAAACTCTGAAAGGTCTATTGGAATATATGCCTCATGGAGAAATTCATGATTCCATAATACTTCTTTACCATTTCCTTCTTTTTTCCCTATTGACCTATGTAGTAAAAACATTTTAAAAATTGGATGTGAGTGTGTTTGCCTTGCACAGAACTCCCATGTACTTTAGGATAGAACTTTTGCCAAGTGAGAATGCAGTCTCTTGCTCTCTAAAAGTGGATGTATTTTTCCTTGTCTTTTGACTTTGGGTCGGGTTGTGTGATTTGTTTTGGCCAATGGCCCATGGGCAGAAGTGACAGTGTGCCAGTGCCAGGCTTATGCTTTAAGAGCAGCATGTATTTCTGCTTGTACTCTAACCTCCTGCAATTGCCACGAAAAGGCTCTCTCCCTGAACAGAACAGCTGATGCCCCTTCATCCTGGGCCTACCAGTGAATACACAGGCAACAAAACTGAGCACAACCCCTATCAAAAAGTCAAGTCCAGCTGGACCTTCAGTTTGAAGCAGAGCTGCCTTGCTGGGCTCACCCTATATCAGCAGACCGGCCCCCATTTGGGCAGCAGACACATGAGTGGGAAGAAATAATTTCTTATGTTAAGTCACGAAGTTCTGGGGTTGTTTGTCAGGCAGTAAACGCTAACTAATATACTATGTCACTCATTGCCTCATTCTCTGAGGTTTTGGGGGGAAGGAGACTGAAGGGAGGAAAATTGCAGGCCACATTAACAAATAGCAAATGTTATTATTTTGAGGATATTTATTACACCATCTCAACTGATTTTAAACTTCCTGGGTCTAAATGAACTTGTTATTCATCTTTGACACATCAATGGTAACTACTTAAAATTCTATTGACTTGGCTTTATTAAAAAAAAAATTTGGTGCAAGTATCAATATCACCATTAAACTATTAATCAAAGACCCTTAGTTTGACATTTTCCCTGTAAATCCATATCAAGCCCAAAATTTTAGAGAGGGATACTTTTAAATGTTTCTGCTAAATGAAAATTTGGGTTATGTGTCTAAGCACTGTGATTATTTTGTCAAAGATTCATCCTATTATATATATATCTTTTCTACTGGACACTTTGCATAAATTATTTCACTGACTATTTAGAACAATAATGTGAGGTAGGTTATTGTCAACTTTCAATTTGGTGAGTGGATTCAGAAAGATTAAATAACATGCTCATGGCCACACAGCTAAATTGAGTTAGAATTTATACTAAGACAACCTGATTCCAAGTTTCCCCTCAATTACTACTATATCTATCTTCCAAGAAACAAAATTGTTAACAAAATAATCATATATATATATGATAATTTCATGCCTGTCTTCCATACCAAAGAGTAAGCTTCATAGGCCAGGGCTGACACAGATGAAAATTTAGTGATTATTTTTTGAACATAAAAATGTGATTATTTGTGAAAATAAAATGAGTTGGTTCTTAAAGAGTTCACCTAAATCTCTCTTCTGTCTCAGTTCAATGCCTAATGCCCCGCAGATATGTACACAGTGCTCTACCAAATTCCATGAGTGTACCTCATCTTGATTTAGGATTTGTTTTCTCTACAATGAGTGGCCAGATTATTATGATCTCTGAATGCATAATAATCTGGCCACTCAGTGTGTGTGTGTGTGTGTGTGTGTGTGTGTGTGTGTGTGTGTATGTATGTATGTATTAGAGGCCCAGTGCATGAATTCATGCATGGATGGGGTCCAGCCAACCTGGCCAGGGGGAGGGGACGTGGGCGGTTGGCCGGCCTGCCTGCTGGTTGAACTCCTGGTTGAGGGGACAATTTGCATATTAGCCTTTTGTTATGTAGGATATACACTGAGTGGCCAGATTATTATGCGTTCAGAGATCATAATAATCTGGCCACTCAGTGTATTAACTATATCTCACCTCAAAACTGTACATTGCTTCTTTCTCTATCCAATTAAGTTATTCTGATCTGATCATTTTCAACCTCTCAGCCTACCCCAAGAAAATGTATTTTACTAAATTCTTGGGACCTAGCCCTCAAACTTATCAACCTTCATTATGGCCTATAAATCTGATAAATTCACATAGGAATCCAAGAAGAAATCACTAAGGAGTTACCATTAGCAAATAATTGTGTCATAGAAGCAAGTAAGAAAGAGAAAGTGAGAAATCTGAATAGGTAGGTGAGTGAAGTTAGGAGGCCACTTGCCTTTTTGCTTTAAGAATAAAAGTTTGAACTTGAACATGAGGACAGAAAAAGGACATTAAAGATTGTTAGATGTCTAGAACAAAGGCAGAAAATCTTGAATGAAAAGAAGTCTTGGTTGGGTAGTTAGGACCTGCCTGAGGTGAAGAGTAGAAGAAAGATGGGAAGAGGAAAATAAGGATCTGGATGTTAGGAAGAATCCCATGGGGTGCAAGTGCCAAATGGAAGAGAATTCCTGGACAGACACTGAGTGCTCACTGGAACAAGAGGAAGAAAGAGTGGACAAGAATCCAGGCTTTTATTACTTTGTCAGTATTAACTACATTGATTCTTCTGCTCATCTCCGAAACTCAACCACTCTGTGACTATGCCTTGTCTTTTCTCTCTCTGGGTCTGCAGTGTCTCACTATCTCTGCCTCATTCTGTGGAGATGTGTGTGTCTCTCTGGGTAAACATGTGTAAGGTGGTCACTACAAAGGATGGTCAGGAGGACCACCCATGGATTATAAGTGATGACAGATGGCGGCAGTCCCTCAGGGATCTGGGGTGGGGAACCACAGAAGAGTAGAAAATAAGGTAGACTCCTCCATGAAAGAGGCATTGATAGAAGAAATATGGAAAATGATAGATTACGGAGAGCATCACATCAGAGATTATCTACCCCAACATCCTCATATTATTGATTATGGAAGGATAAAAGAGGAGCAAATTCTAAATGTAAAACACCACTTTGAAATGTTATTTCTAAAATAATAGCTTGAGACCCTTCCAGTGAATTAATGAATGAAACCCATCTTACATTACTCACTTGGTAGCAGTAAACAATTTTAATTATATTAGGTCAGAGTCTATGTGGTTTTCTAATAAAGCAGATTTTTGCTTAGCGCGGCTGTACATTAAATCCATTAAATATGTGAGAATGCTGTGCATTTGGGAAAAGTTAATTTGAAAATAAATGTTGCTTTCTTCTGTTTGACTTTGACTATTCATTTACATTTAGAAATAGTGCTTCAAGGATGGGTGAGTTCTTACAGTGTTCAGATAATTTAATCTCCAACTATGTTTTAAAAGCAAGATAATTTCATTTGTGTCATTAACAGACTATTGCTTTAAATGTAAACACCTTAGGCTCAAGTCACCAATCAATCTTACAAAAAAGTCACAGGGCGATGGATTCTTCTCTCTCTGGAAATAAATATTTTACTCTAATACAACCCTTTGTTTAGCCATGCTTTCTACAGGTAAAGGGCCTAAGTATATTGTTTTTACTGTGAACTGCTCTAAATCTTCTCTGGGAGTGAGAAGGCATAAACCCATAAATAGAGTCAAAGTGAGTCATATGTTAGTCAATAGGGGAATTGTGAAAGGATTGTGCTTATCTATATGGCCAGAACAGTTCCGCTGCTTAGAATTTGGGATAAAATGCAAAATCACCACCCACTTCATAGACGGAAAAAAGAACACAAATACGTTATAACACCTGGTAGCCTCCTAATCTAAAAGAAAAGAAAGCCAATTATGCCTTTCCTATTTAGATTTTTCCCACAAAATCTAAAGAGCAGAGTGAACTTACTGGGTCACCCAGGCCTAGTCCCCCACCTGATGCTGGAATGCCCTAAATTCTGTACTTAATCTCTAGCTAAACCTGTCCAGCGATAGGACCCTAAGTCCAACTAAGGCAGTAGGTCCTGTCATTGTCTGGCTCTGACCTTTACAAGGTCCTTTTGAATAGTGGGTCAAAATCATTTTCCCCTCCATCCGTACCCATTCATAGGGCAAGTGAAATTTCTCGTTTACAACCTAAAATCCAGTGGTGCATGTCTGTATCATACACTTCCTGCCTTAGCATGAGTTCTGCCATAAATGATAGGGCAATGAGCTGAATCGGCTATAAACTACCATCAACTTATGGATACATCAACCTTTTTTTTTTTGCTTTTGCTTTTTCTGGCTTTCTCTTACATTTCCAATGCAACAAAACATATTGAGGCAGAAAGCACCTATAAATTCTCCCTGATCATTTTTTCAGCTCCTCGTTAAGGGATTAAAGGTGTTTTTCTGTTTAGACCTTGACCTCAGAATTAAAGCCAAACTATTTAGATCCTATCTTTTAGAGATGCTGTTAACATGGGAGTCACTAACCCACACATGGCTGTTGAACATTTACAACAGAGTCCATGTGATTAAAGGATTGAATTTTTAATTTTAACTTTAATTAATTCAAATTTAAAAATTAAAGTAGCCTAACTATGTTTCCATTAAACACTACTTTGTTGTTTTACTGAATTACCTTTTACTTTAAGCAGTGCATCATGTAAGATATAATGGTTATAGTGTGTATTTCTGGCCCATGCGTCATTTTTATTATACACATAAATGCATGACTAATCTAATAGATGTCAATGACTTGATTCACTTTGAATGATTTTATTTTCTGTGCACAGATAGAACATTGTAGTATGTTTACTTGAATTATTTTACATGGACAACAGAAGTTGTGATACCTATGGAAGTAATACTTGATAATTAAATTGAAATACTTATTTTAATAATAAAATTAAATTATATTTCTGGTGCAAAAAAATAAGTGTGCACAAATATTTAAATTTAAAGTGAAGGCATACTAATGCTGATTCTGTGGAAATTAGAAGCTAGTGTTATGCCCATAACAGTAATGAAGGAAAAAAGAGAGACTGGAAGATGTCAGAGTTTTCACAAAGAATTGCAATTTCCTTCAGCAGGGAAAGTGAGAAAGCTGCTTCTTTGTGGTTTAAATTTTATATATATATAAAATTAAGTAGGCAAATTTAAGACAGATTTTTAGCAAATGCATCATGTATTTGATAAGTTTGAAGAGTCAAAAAGTAATGAATGAAATTAATTTTTGGAAAATAGATTTAATGTCCAATAAAACTTTAACTTTTTTTCAATGAGATCTGAGTTTGTAACTCTGGTTTCAATCCTTACACAAAATCGAACACCATTTTTAGGTGGAGACATGGTATAAGTTATTACTTAAGTTATTAAAATATTATTACAATATTATGAGGAAAAATTTTAAAGATGTTTTTCAAAAGTAAAAGATCTTCAGTTAAGTCACAAAATGATGACACATAAAATCCAAGATCTTACTAACAATATTCAAGATTGATTCAAAATTTGAAAAATCCAAGTACTTTCCATTAGTTTTAGTTAAGTTGTATGATACAAGTCACAGATTGATTAGTATTTTGGTTATCTTTTGTCTCAAAGGACTTCCAAAATTACAAAGAAATGTTATCAATTCCCAGGCTAAAAGCAAATTCATGGCATAGGTATTTTTTAATCTTGTAAAGAATTTTTAGCTAGATATAAAAAAATATTAGTTCCTATTATAACAAACATTGTTCTTGCTATATTAGGCCATAAAAACCTGGATTTATTAGAATTATAAAACAAGAGACTGATGTTCCCTCTATTGTTTTATACTAATGTATGATATATTTTGAAAGTATCTGTGATCAGTTTTCTAAGGCAGATTCCATGATGTAAAGTTCTTAAAATAATTTTGTAAATTGCAAATGCTTTGAAAAATCATCCATTTGTAAACTGTTAAAAGAAATAGAAGACAATTTAATAATCTTGTATTCTTTGCAAAAGCTTGCCAGTTGAGTTGAGAAGGAGTGCTACAAAGATTTACTATGTTAACTCTAATTCAAGGCTTTCTTGAAACAAAAGAAATGTTTGCCAAATATAAAATAATCAAATACCAAAAAAATGACAGCATGTTTCATATCACAAAAATGACAGTGTGATTTATGTTTTCTCACTGACGTGACACTGAATATAAATAAGCTAAATTTGATGCCCTGAGGAAAGTAAAAACTCATTTGTGACCCAGCAATATAGTATGGGAATTTATATTGAAATAGAAACTTTTCATAATAAAATTCAATATTAAGTATTTTGTAATTATTCCTAATATGCATTAATATTTCAAAGATTTTATTTATAACCAACAGTATTATATGAATTGCAGACACACCTAAGAGAAAAAGCTGAATAACACTTGGT
Source organism: Cnephaeus nilssonii (assembly GCF_951640355.1). Classification (NCBI taxonomy): domain Eukaryota; kingdom Metazoa; phylum Chordata; class Mammalia; order Chiroptera; family Vespertilionidae; genus Cnephaeus; species Cnephaeus nilssonii. The sequence continues at coordinate 46,606,410 of NC_137073.1, forward strand.
TAACTATGATAAATGTAAACAAAGGTTCTTTTCAATTTACACAATACCACTTTGAGTATGATAGCAATAATACTGAGTTGACACAAGAGTTAGTGAATTTACTTGGACATGGTTTTGAAACTATATCAAATTGATTCTAAAAAGCATAAGCCAATTTTGTCAAATGGATGCAGATATTATAGCAAAGTGACTTTTTGGTAATTGCTTCAATTATTGAAAAACTTTGGGGTAGATTTAGAATTACTTGGGTATGTAAGCCTACTTTTTCAACTGTAAATTTTATAAAATCTAAATATAGATCAAATATTTCTGATGAAAATGTAAACATCCAAATTGACACGTAGCATAAGTGTAATTTTGAAGACTTTCTAGGAAAACAAAGTGAAATATATCTCATAAATAATGTTTTATGTTCATTATGAATTGAATGATAATATTTTTATCTATGGGATTAAAATATATATATAAATTAATTTTATTAAATAGTCATGAATCTATACTATCATAAATAAATGATGCTTGTATTTCTTTTCAAAAGGTAAATAAATGAAGGAGAATAGATAAATCTCCCACATAGAATTCCAAATGATTTATATAGATACTAGAGGCCCGGTGCATGAAATTTTATGCCCTGGGGTGGGGGCAGTGTTTCCTCAGCCCAGCCTGCACCCTCTCACAGTCCGGGACCCCTCGCTCCTTACCACTCGCCTGCAGCCGAGGCGGGAGAGGCTCCCCCCACCACCGCTGTGCTCGCCAGCCATAAGCCTGGCTTCTGGTTGAGTGGCGCTCCCCCTGTGGGAGTGCACTGACCACCAGGGACAGCTCCTGCATTGAGTGTCTGCCCCCTGGTGGTGAGTGCACATCATAGCAACTGGCCGTTCTGCCGTTACAGAAATGTACATTCTCCCAGTCTGTAGCCCTGTGTTTTTTCCATGGACCCCAATTCTAAAAACTCCCTAAACCTGCCTAAATTCCCCTAAAATTCCTATTTCACTATAAGACATAGGGCCCAGGGTTTCCTTCCCAGCAGGAGATGGACAATCAATTCCATTTCCAGCAGAACGCTTCAGTGATGACAACCCCCCCTCCTGAAGTGCGTGGCTTCTTAGCCATCCATCCATCTTTCATTCTGAGGACTCATTCTTTCACTTCAAGAATGTTGTGAGTGACACCTTCTTCTGCATGAATGTCTTTCCGTGTGTGTCTGTCAGATTTCCAAGTAAGGTGTAAACAATTAAAGACCTGACTTGCTCTTCTGCAATCTTACTCGCTGGCCCTCCTCCCCACTCCAATCACTCCCTGAACATGCCTACCGCCATCCCTACCAGCAGCCACACTGAGAAGAGGGTGAAACAGGAATTTTAAGGGAATATAGGCAGGTTTAGGGAATTTTTAGAATTGGGGTCCATGGAAAAAACACAGGGCTACAGATTGGGAGAAGGTACATCTTCATAACACAAGGAAGCTAGGTGCAGGGAGCAGCAGCAGTTGCATTTACATAAGACAAGGAAGCTGCAACAGGTATATTTCCATAAGACAAGGGAACTGGAAGTAGCCAAAAAAGGTCTATATTTACAAAATAAAGAAGGAAGAAAGCCCAGAAGGAATAGGAGGACAATGAGGGAGGAGGGCCTCAGGAGTCACTATGGTAACCAATTCGAAAGGAAATATTGACCAATCAGAGGGGATGTCAGGACACAGGAACTGCAGCCTTTATAAACCATGGAGACAGGAAGTCGGTGGGACCCTTTCCCACCTCCCCACATGGGAATTCCATTCTGTGGGGCTCTTTCCCTCTCCCCACGTGGGAGTCTGTACTTGTTTTTGTCCCAACTATGCCCCAATTAATTGATTATCTGTCTAGGCTTAGTGGGACATACGCAGGTGACCAGGAGTCAGCAATAACGACCTACTCCCTGGTACTTCAATGTCTAGACAGCTGAGCCGAACCAGAACACATGACACACAAGACAGAATTAGTCTGCAATCACACAGGGTTTATTTACCTATTCCTAGTGGGTCCTAGGCTCCGGCAAAGGCCACCCAGCGATGCACACTGAAAGACAGACGACGAAGACGAAGACAGACGGGCGGCCACAGTTGGTTCAGGCTCGCACAGCAGAGCAGTCAGTCAGGGGCTGGTCTCACGGAGCGATGTGGAGTCCTCCTCTACCAGGCAGGAGACGTGGACTGAAGGAGGTCTGGTGCTTATATAGCCAGTAGTAAACAACCTGTGTCTTACCGGTGTGGGCCAGACGGTGTGCCTTATGCTAGGAGCAGGGCGTTTACACTTTAAGGGCTCCAATAAATCTCTACCTTTGCTATACTACCCTCTGTCCGTGGATTCATTCTTCGACTCCAGCAGACAAAGAATCCGGGTTCCAGTCCAAAAATTCCGTATCAAGAGAGAATGTGTTTTAAACTGAGTTGCAGATGAAACAGGAATTTTGGGGGGTGACAAAGACAAGTTTTAGGAAATTTGAGAAATTAAGAGGATCCTGGAAGAAGCACAGGGCTGCAGAGCAGCAGAAGGTATATAGGGGAGCTGAAAAGCTGCAACAGGTACATTTCCATGGAATGAGGGAGCTGGGAACAGCAAAAGGTGGCTATATTTACAAAATAAAGAGAAGGAAGCCCTTCATCCAGAAGGAGAAGAAGAAAGCCCAAAGGGGATAGGAAAACAATAGGAAGGAGGGGAGGAAAAACCTCACAAATCCCATGTGAGGTTCGACCTCTGAGCTCAGAAGTTACTATAGTAACCAGTCTAAGGGAATAGTGACCCATCAAAGGGATATCAAGGCAAAATGTAGGGAAAAGGAACTCAGTGGGACTCTTTCCCCTTCCCCACGTGGGAGTCTGTGCTGTGAGATTCTTTCCCCTTCCCCACGTGGGAGTCTGTACTTGCTCTTTAATAAATTTCCGCCTTTGCTATACCACCTTCTGTCCGTGGATCCATTCTTCGACTCAGGAGGACAAAGAATCCGGGAACCGGTCTGCCCGGTGGAACACCACTTGTTCCAGTCCAAAAATTCCGTTTCACAGAAAAAGGAAAAAAGGAGTGAACTGTAAGATCCTAAAAAGAAAGTATGAGTCACAGTCTCACCTTCCCCCAGATTCTAGATTACAGAATTGTACTTTTACCATGAAATCCAGTTTTCAGTAATTATGGTTAAACTCAGGCTTATCTCTTGGCAATCTGTCCTTCTTTATTTGATAAATTGCAAAAGTTCCCCTTAAATATCATCCGAGCCGACTTTACCAGTCTTGGAAAAGAGAGGTGCATTCTCAACCACAGGAAATGAGGTTTGTGTGGGGTTTCAAGATCACGCCAGCCAACAGTTGCCAAGGTTTTATACAAGCACAAGGAGGGCCTGGGGTAAGTTCAAGGCGCTGATCCACAAACCTGAAAGAGCAGTTGATTTGAGTTTGACACAAACCAGATCTCAGGCACTGAGAGCTATTTAACTTAATTACTCTTCCAGTATGAAGCAAAATGGGAAACTGAGCACGGTAATCAGTGCCAGTCTTCTTGACTGATCTGGGTGTTAAAGCTGCAAAGGAAATCAGTTGTGGTGGGGGGAGGGTTGTTACTTGGTTTCCTTCCTACTACTTCACTGTTATTCCGAGGAATGCATTTAATTGTAGAGAACTGGGTTATTTGCTTTCTAGTAGCTGGCTCTCTTTTTAGTTATTCCTAACTGGCGCCATCCCTTTGCTGAAAAAAAAACAAAGGCCTGTTTACAACTCGACCACGTCTTTTGGCTTCCCTTCCTCAGCTTTCTCCCACACCAAAGGAAAGCAAGGTAGTGTGATGCAAATAGCCCCACAGTAGGCTACCTCTGCCAACCAGAGACCCATTTTCAGTTGCATGCAAACTAGAACTCTCCGAAGACCTGTGAACTGTAAATAACTCAGGCTGTGAGAGGGGTCAGCTTGGTTTAATTTAGAGTTCCACAGAGCTTTTCTATAGAAATTCAAACACCGGTGAACAAACCCCTGCGGGGCCTTTAAAAAAAATTCCAGGGCCAGCACCTCTATTTACTCTTTAGACTCCTGCCTGTCTGATGGAGGTCTGCTCTTAAAAGCTAATCAGTTCTTCTAGGGTTGCGGCCGTGGCTCCCAGAGGCAGGCTGCCTCCTCGGCACAACCCCTGCATTGAGCTGCCTGAATACAGTGCCGACTGGAGCCTGGTAGAGGAAGCATTTGCAAAAAAACAGCCCTGAAGTTCATGCTGAGGCCAGGACGAGGCTGGGGACCCACAGAGGGTGACTGAGCTGAGCGAACCTCATTCATCTGTCACTCAACATAGTTCTCTTCTGATGCGGTGAAGTGACTCCCAGTCCTGACCTGAGAAATATCTTCAATGCCTTCTGCTCTTATAAGAATATCCTCAATTCTAGAGTGGCCACTGTTAACGTAAAAAAACACACATTCAAACCTGTAAAGAATTTTTGTGAGTTTATTTGAGCCAAACTGTCGATAATCGCCAGGAAGCAGTATCTCAACGGATTGGGATAATGCCCCAGAGAAAGTGGGTTCTCCTCTATTTTTATACATTGCAATCAAAGGAGGGACCTAGGTGGGTGACATGAAATCCATTGGTGATAGACTAGAGAGGCGGGAGAAAGCAAAGTAGGGGAAACCTCTGGGATTGGATAAAAAGTAAAATGATAGACACATACTTAGGTGGGTGCAGGAACAATTAACATGATACCAATGAAGGAATTTATGGTCTCTGTCCGGGCGCCAAGGTGCATTTGGTTGTGCCCCAAGGGGTCCGGAAAAAGAGAGATTACAAGTTCCCCAGACATTTCAAGGATATGTTCCTATAAATGCAAAAAGACAGATAGGCTCAGTTAAGGTAAAGGTTGACCTTATCAGTGAAGATGCCAGCCTAGGATGTAACTATCCACCATAACTGCTTTTAGTTAAAGTTTAATTTCAGACCATCCTTTGTGGTTAATTTAGTTCTCCGAGTTTGCAAAGACTGCCATGCAGGGCTCCCCTGAGCTTGTCAGGTCAGCATGTGGCCCCTTTCGTCCACACCAGAAAAGTCAAAAGGAATACTGAAGGCATTGGTGGGGAGACCCAGAATCCCAAAGCATCACAAGGAAAAGTGGCCCAAAGGGATGGATGTCAGGACCAGAAAGGTTCTAAGGACACTATGTATCCTACTGAAGTCTGCAGACATATTAGCCTCCCTCAAGCTGTAGGAAAGGTTTTAAGTTCTGAACTCTCACTTTAGCCATGCTCCAAAAATGGCATAAGTTGTGTGGAAAAGATCTGAGTTAGCTCTTAGGAGGGACTTTTTTGATGGCAGGAATGTGTGGTGTGGAATACAAAATAAGATTCTTACATGTCTTGCACTGAAGATATTTGAGAGAGGACAGAAATTTTGAATTTTTTCCTGAGGTTATAAGAACAATTCTGCTTTGAACCAGATGATTCCTCAAAAGTGGCAAACTTCACAAGATTTATCTGTAAAGACAGCTGTCTACTCTGGCAAGGAAAATGAAAAATATCCCGGCATATACCATAAAGCAAGTTAATACCCCATTATGATCACAACCTAGAACAGCTCTCCCATAAAAGAAAGTTAAACTCTTTGGTGTACATGGTCTAATTTCATGATCTTTCTCTATTGATTTATGCTGAGAGAGACCCCCCAATAGGTTTCTGATTCACCCAGGCAGGGCAACGGGTCCTGTATAGTTCAAAAGCTGTGTAATCTTCTTGATCAGACATTCTGCTGGGCTGACTTCAATCATGGACAACTGCGCCTTGTGGGGGGATATCAGAGGCCCTGGAAAGTCTGTTTGCCTCACACATCTGTTCTCAAACCCAGGACACCACAGCCCAGATTTTTAAAAAGGACCATTTTGACCCAGTGTTTGGATAAAACATTGTATCTACAGTTATGTAAATAGATTACCTGGAAAGGGAAATGTTTCATCTGTGAGTATCTATTAATCTGTATCTATCTACACTTTGCAGACATGGTGAATACCTAACCTACAGTTACCTAGGACTACTGCTGGGGTTCGTGTTCCGGCATTAAGAAGGGTTCAGCAATCTGGAGAAAGGCTGTGTGTAACTTAAGTAAGAGTCCAGAGACGAATGATAATTTTGAAAGGCATTGGGGGTCAGAGGAGCCTAGCTAAAGGAGCTAAGTTCCCCTTGTCTCAGGACCCCTTGCTTTTTATTAACACAAATTGTCCTAAGGCAAGGTGGAGGTATACACTTCAAAGGGTAGGTTTCATGGAGAAGCATTGTCAGAATGGGGAATTGCCTTTGGCTGTTCAGGTGTTTGGCCAACAGGATGCAATAACATGTAGGTTAAGATGCCCTGAGCTGTCTGGCAGCAAACAATTAATTTAATGCATCCTTTTCAGGTTTGGGGAAGTGCCTTTAGCCATTCCAGCAGGCAATAACATATGTGACTCAGCCCTTGTTGAGTCCCCAAGTTCCATCAACCTTTTGATGAAACTCTTACAATTATGACATGCTGGATCTGGCTCCCGGCAGACTACTAAGAGAAATCAAAGCCTGAGAGCGCTAAACTGGGAAGAGGGGTGTGTGTGTGTGTGTGTGTGTGTGTGTGTGTGTGTGAGAGAGAGAGAGAGAGAGAGAGAGAGGGGGGGGGAGTAGAGAGGGAGAGAGAGAGAAAAAGAAGAAGAAGGAAGAGGAGGAAGAGGAATGAGGAGAAGGAGGAAGACAGGGAGGAGGAGGAGGAAGAGGGAATATAAGAATTCTGCTGAGAAGCAGGAAGATTTGATGACTGAGTGAGAAGTATGGATGTAGAAGAGAACAACAGAAGGCAAACAACCCATGTTGTCCATAATATTTTTTTTTTGCTTTAAGTATAGTTTTATTGATTTCAGAGAGAGGAAGGGAGAGAGAGAGAGAGAGAGAGAAACATCAATGATGACAGAGAAGCATCCATTGGCTGCATGGCCCCTACTGGGGATGTGCCCTGACCAGGAATCGAACCATCACCTTCTGTGCATGGCTCTATACTCAACCACTGAGTCACACCAGCTGGGCTGTAGTTTCGTTTTGTTTAGGGCAGTCTTTCCCTAGTTGTACACTGTTTTGCCATGCACTTGCTTTGAATTTGAAACCTAAAGATGAGGAACTAGATACTGAGATGCTAGAAGGCAAACCTAGACTGGCAAGAACCGTTCTAGCAGTGAAGGCATCCTGGCAGGGTAGGGAGGCAAGGTCAAATGTTTCTCTAGGGAGGACCACAGAAATCTGTCACCAGTGTGAGTGAACAAAAAAGGAAGCTCCGAAAAGCAGCTGTTGTGTTACTATGAAATGCATAGCCCTGCACATACGATGTGAGAGCCTGCCCACACAAAAATGAGTGCACTCACAGGAATGTACACATATGTATGGATATATTTACAGGAATGTACTGAACAAGGATAGCTATGTGAGCAATCAGTTGGCTCTTTTTCTTATAGAGAACAAAAGAATACACACAGTCAAAAAGAAAAAAGACCAGTTCTAAATCACTTCTGGAAACATGGAATCTCAGTATTTCCATGACTCCTTTCTCTCAGTAAGTTTGACTTCCTTCAGCTGGTTTCACAGCCTCTGGATTTTATTTCTAGATAGTAAAGGCTGCCAAATGCCAACATTTAAGCTCTGTTTGCTTTGGCCTCACTGTATTGGCATCCCACCACCCTGGTGAGAGTTTGAGCCAAGCGGGGAAACCAGAGACTCTGAGACCTGGCCCCATTTGCTTTACAGACCCCTGGTAAGAGCTAGTAGCTGCTGCCCAACACGAGCAGGTGAGGCATTCTCATCAGCAATTAGCTGCGTGCCTGGATTAAGTAACCCCTTGAGGACCCGAGGTAACTGAAAGCCAGAGCTCCATGCCTGGTTCTACCCATGAGGCTACTTTGTCTCTCAAGCCTAACCTCACTCATAGCTTGATACGAACCAGGTTCTTTCTTAAATGTCATTCATTTTTAATGAGCATCCCACTCCCAATTTCCTTTTTTCAATATCAACAGCTTAATACCCTTTGATACCAATCACTGACTAGGCTTGTCTCCATTCTCACCCATGGATGCCGTTCCAGCATACACTGTAAGCCCCTCCGCCCAAAGCACTTCCACTTCCAAGTAAGTTTCTTTTAGATTCTCCTCCATCTACAGTGCCTTGACCTTGCAGAATTCTTGACCTACAAGATAGGTAAAATTCTATCTTTCCCTTCTCTGTTCCTCAGCAAGTACACAGGATAAACTGGAGAAAGAAGGCTCCTCAAGATCATTTGGAAATGTAGAGGAAACAAAGAAGTGCAGGAGGTGTGGCTGCGTGAAGTAAACTTACACAGAATAGAGTAGAAGTGTTAGCGAGAAGAGAGGCATGAAGGAAAGCAAGAATGAAATGTACAAAAGAGTAATCAGGCCCTGGCTGGTTTGGCTCAATGGATAGAGTGTCGGCCTGCGGACTGAAGGGTTCCAGGTTTGATTCCAGTTAAGGGCACCTGCCTGGGTTGTGGGCTCGATCCCCAGTGGGGGGCATGCAGGAGGCAGCCAATCAATGATTCTCTGTCAGCTAAACCAGCTAAAAGGTTAGGCTAAGGTAGGTTACATAAAAAGAGGACATGAACAAAATATTGGAGTAAGCAATAGTCACTGGATTTATTTAACCCTGGGAAGCCATCATAAAAAAATTAAAAAAGAGATGTGGGAATAAAATACTTAGCAAAGAGAGGCTTGAGAGTAATAAAATGTCCTCAGTGCCAAGAAAAAGAGGAAACTAGAGGGTCTGAAGACCATCAGAGGGAAAACCCATGATGGGGAAAGACTGGGAAAATGTTTGGATACGTGTCAGATGCAATAGTCATCCAAACTCTCACAGGGCACAGCCCCTCTGCAACAAACCCTTTGCAGTTCACCCATCACTGATTAAAAGTACAGCAAATGAGCCTTAAGAGAGATAGATGACCTTTCATATTTGTTCATGAATAATGTTAGTGATGGTGTCTTTCATCTTCACAGAACTGCTCAGGGCCTCAAGTAATTTCCAACCCTCTCTGCCCTTAATACAGAATGAAGTGCAAGGCCCTATGGCAGCGGCACTGAGAATGCTAAGCATCCTCTACTCTTTAATTTTATCAGAGTGCATAGTCCTCACAAGTATGTGTCTACTATAAAATCTCTTTGGTGAATCAGCATGTTGCTAAATTCTTCGCTTAAGCCTTAGCACAGCTGTGGCACGGACATAAAAATATAGCTTCTTAAATTATAAGAGTAGAGACCACTCTCCTATTGAGGAATAGTTCAAGAGGCTAAGATTTTTTTTTCCTCTGCAGTATCAGAGTGTCAGTGAAATGAAACATTGGTTACTAAACAAGATTCTTGGAACTTGATAATGAATAAATGGAATTTTAAAAGTGATGAAAGGACATAACTCAGATGGTTATAAAGCTCTGAGCAATATAGTGCGACACAGATACTAACTATTAATACTGTAATGGAACAAAGTTAATTTCAAGTTCAAATCTCCTAGACTTGGTTCAGGCTATAGTCAGTATTCCCCTTCTGATTAGTTTTTAGTAAAGTTACTTCTTCTTCTTAATCTAAGCAAAAGAGAAGACACAGAAAAGGTTTAGTTGTGGTTAGTTTTTCTTTTAAACCACGTGTGAAAAGCAAAATATGGACTTGGAAGCCTCAAATACCCATTACAATGGTTCTTTGCCTTTGTATGCAGATAACACCCTCCTTCCACATTGTTGGAGGGCTTATCTGCAGTTTAACAACCTAACAGCATCTGTATTACTAAACTTGCTACGGCTGAGAAGATTCCATCCATAAACAAGTATAGTTTTTGTCACTGGCACAGTATTAAACAGACTGCTCTTGTCAAACATACACTCTAATAAGAGAAGATGTAAATAAGTAAATACATACATATAATGCCAACTAGTGCTAAGTACTAAGAAGAAAAGTAACACAAAGTAAGAAGAGAAACAGAGAGATGAGAGATGGATTTTTTTAAGTGTGGTCAAGGAAGTTCTCTTCTACAAGGTCACATATGAGCAGAGAAGTGAATAAAGTGAGAAAACTGGTCATAAATACACATAGGTAAAAACCCTTTCAGAAAGAAGGACGGGCAAGTGAAAAAGCTCTTAGCCAGAGGCATATGTGGCGTAGGTTAGGAAATAGGAAGAAAGCTAGTGGACTCGATGGGGAAAAAAGAGTGAAGAGAGTAGAAGTAAATAAAGGAGAAAGACGGTGCAGGGCCATATTGTATAGGACTTTGTAGGCTGCTCTGAAGGGTTTGGAGGATAAGAATGTTATTTAGAAGAAAGACAAAGGAGGAAGCAGTCAGCAGATCCTGGCAATAACAGAGGTAAATGAGGATGGAGACTTGCTCTGTGGCAGAATTGGAAAGAGGTGGTTGAAGTCCAGAAACATTTCAAAGTTAGAACAGTCTGGGTTTTCCTAGTGAATTGGATGTGGGATGTGAGAGAAAGATAGCAATTATGAAACCTCTCTGGGATTTGGCTAAAGCAACTTGAAAAATGGAGTTGTCTGTTAGTGAGATGGGCAATTTAATTCTACACACTCACATGGCAAGAAATATGTGGCCTTCTCCTCAACCTGGACACAAGGTATCCTCTGATAATAGCTCTCCCTTTCAACTATTTTCTTTCTCCTCTCTCACCTTTCTTATCCAGGCCTGCCCTCAAGAGAAACTATTTTACCAGAACCTAACTGACCTGGGAGAAGGGAAGTACCCAATTCAGGCTCACAAAAAGCCTGAGAATCTTGGGACTATAGATGTTTTCCCTCAACCACTTCTTTCTACCACATCAATAGGGTTTCTTCATCATGACATAAGATTAAACCAAAAAGAATTCCAAGATCCAGATTATATGAAAGAAAACACAGAAGACAAACCCAAAGTTACTAGGAGAAATTTTAGCCTTTGACATCACAGTGATAGCAAACAATAAACACAGCCTATTTCCTAGCCAGATCATGTCTGACTTTCAATAAAAAAATTACAAGACATACTTTTAAGGCAAAAACATAGTCTGGAGAGTAAGAGCAAGCATCAGAACTAGACACAGAAAATGCAAGTATTTTAAAATATACTACAAAGCTATAGTAACCAAAACAGCATGGTATTGGAATAAAAACATACATCTAGAAAAACAGAACAAAAGAGAGGGCCCAGAAATAAACCCATGTATTTCTGTCAATTAATTTTTTACAAAGGTGCCAAAACATACAACAGGGAAAAGGACAGTTTCTTCAATAAATGGTATTGAGAAAATTGTTTCTCCATGTGCAGAAGAATAAAATTTGGCCTTTATCTCACTCCATATACAAAAATCAACTCAAAATGGATCAAAAGTCAAGTGTAAGACCTGAAACCATAAAATAATTAGAAGAAAACATAGGGGGAAATCTTCTTGACATTGGTCTGGGCAATGATTTTTTGGATATGATCCCAAAAGTACAGGCAACAAAAGCAAAAATAGACAAATGGGATTTTATTAAACTAAAAAATTTCTGCAAAGGAAACAATCAACGGAATGTACAGACAAGTCATGGAATGAGAGAAAATATTCCAAACCATACATCTTATACTGGGTTAGTAATCTAAAATGTATAAGGAACTCAAAAGCAAAAAAAAACAGAACCTAATTAAAAATGGACAAAGGATCTGAATAGACATATCTCATAAGAAAACATATGAATGGTCAACAAATATATGAAAGAATGCTCAACATCATTAATCACCAGGGAAATTCAAATCAAAACCACAATGAGATATCACTTCATACATATCAGAATGGCTGTTATCAAAAAGACAAAAAAATAAGTGGTGATGAGAATGTGGAGAAAAGGGAACCCTTGTACACTGTTGGTGGCCCTGTAGATTGATACAACCAATTTGGAAAACAATACAGGGATCTCTGAAAAAATTAAAAGTAGAATTACCATATGATCCAGCAATCTCACTTATGGGTATTTATCTGAAAGAAATGAAAGCAGTATCTCAAAGAGCTATCTGCACTCCCAGGTTCATTGCAGCATTATTCATAGTAGCAAGATATGAAAACAAACTGTGGATCAATTAATGGTTGTATAAAGATGTTGTTTGCTATGTATACAATAGAATATTATTCAGTTATGAGAAAGGAGGATATCCTGTCATTTGAAACAGCGTGGATGAACCTAGAGAATATTATTGAAGTAAAATAAGACATACAAAGAAAGATATATACTGTATGATCTTACTTATATGTGTAATCTTAAAAAAAAAAAGTTGAACTCATAGAAGTAGAAAATAAAACAGGGGTTACCAGGAGCTGTGGAGGTGGGGGAAATGGGATGATGTTGATCAAAAGGTATAAAGGTACAGTTATGCGGGATGAAAACATTTAGAGATTTAATGTACACTCATGATAACTATGGTTAATAATGATGTAAGCAAACACTGGAAATATGCTAAGAAAGTAGATTTCAGATGCACCATCACCAAAAAATAAAATAAAATAAAAATGGTAACTGTATGAGAAGATATGTTAACTAGCTTGCTTTGGTAATTCTTTCACTTTGTATATGTATATCAAATCAGGTTTTACATCTTAAATGTATTCTTTTTTTAAAAAAAAAAAAGAGAATAATATGGAGAAGGTCATAGTTGAAACTAGATATATGTAGCATGGGAGACAAAGATAGGGTGAATTTCAAAGAACTTTCAACAAAGTCAGTTATCTTTCTCTTTGCAAAACTGGTAGGAGCTCAGTGTTTCCACCGAAGTAGCAGGGTCCCATAAAGTAAAAAAAGGTGGATCATAGAAGAGTAAGAGAAAGCACAAATACACAAGTCAAGAGAGACAGAATTGAAAAGCACCGTTTTGAAGAAGTTTAGAACAAGGATTCTCCCCAACACACATACCTTATCCATAGGGATTCATAGCCTTAGGCACCAACTACTACACCCAGGTTCCGAAATGTGCCCTTATGGAAATAGTAGAGGGGAAGAGTAGTTGGTTTCATGCACAACCATAAAGTGTCAAGAGGTGTGTTTTCAAATAAACTGTTAATATAATATATATTTGAAGTAACAAATGCTGTCCCATGTACCTCATAGTTGCAGATTGTTGGGTAAGAAATCATTTGTCACCTCAATACATTCTACACAGTTAATTACATGAGATGGTTGTGAAAACCTATCCTGCCTCAGGTGTTAAGAAAAACTTCAGTGGTGTTCATACTGTCTGAGGTTCAGTGCAGCTGAAAAAGATCAATATAGAAGCAGTCCTAACTACATTGCATGAGCATAAACCCTCAAAGCAATTTGTTCTAACTCCGCAATGGGGGTTACATGTTTCCACTCCCCATAGATCACTTTCATTTAATATTTTCTCTACTAAATTCAGACAGGAAATTATACATAAGTCAACTCCATTACATAGCTGAGATCTAACAATTTAGTAAGATAATGATGAAAGGAATAGCAATACTTACACAAAATAATTGCACTCCTAACTTTTAATATATAGAAGTTTTTCCTTGGTTTAGAAAGAACATTACCATACATAGGACAGAGGGGTCTTTTTTCTTAATAAGGAATAAGGTAGCAAGCAAAGAGTAGCAGAACAACCTCTGGATTGGGAATAAAAAGATCTTTGTTCTAATCATCAATCCACCACTCATAAAATGTGTTATTGGGGAAGTTGCTCACCTATTTGAGCCTCATTTTCCTCCTTTGTAGGATAAAGATGATTATACCTACCTTGTATATTTCATATTACACTATTATAATCAACTGAGATAAACATGGTTGGGAAACTATAAATGATAATTGGTATTTCTATATTTTCCAATACATTCTGCATCCATTGTTTCATTTAATTATGAAACTACCATGAATATACAAGTTATTATCCAAGTTACTATTTTACATAGTCTTTCACATTGTGAACATGAGTCATGGCAAGATTTCATACATCACATGTGATTGGCAAATAAATTCCCCAGCACATGGAGTAGAGTCACTTAAGCTGCATTAATTGAAAACCATATACTGTGTGTGTGTTTTTCAAAGAAGACATCCAAAATGGTCTTAGAAAATACAATCAGCAGGGAACAGATAGAGGTGGGACAGTAGAAAAATTGTTGCAGATTTGCACTTCATAGAACTCGAACGGCATGTAGTGAACTCATAAGTAGTGAATATTTTTTTCTCAAGCTATCTACGCTGCTATAAAAACAGTGAAATATATCTCTATCTTCTATAATAGCACTTGGTAAATACTGTTCATATAAAAGACATTATAAATTACTCACTGCCACATAGAAAAGAAGAAAGTCAGCCTTTACAACCCTGAAGTAAACGGAGACTATATTTAAAAACTTGGAGGCCATTGTCATAAATATGATTTAACTGAGGACTTTATGGTAGGCTCATGAACAAGTAAATCAGGCTCTTCAGTGATGATCTCTGCTAACTTCTGGTTTCACAGCCCATCACCCAGAAAATAGCTGCTACAATTAACCCCTAATATAGAGATTCCATAAGCAGCCCATGGATCATGGGTTGACCATCCTCTGATGTCACTGGGGGGTGGGGGGGGGCGGATTTTTAACTTTCTTTCCTTGATCAAAAAGCAGCTCTGAAACCTTGAAGGGGGAAAAAGGGAGAGAATATCTGAAATAGTGTTGATTGTTTGTAAAGGTAGACTGTTGTGTTTATGTAAGAAAAACTAGTTTAAAAAAAAAAAGTCAAAAGTTATTCATGGAACTTAAATTTAAACAAATTCTTATCCTACTTAGGGCTCTACTATCAAATAAAAAAGTATCTAATGAACATTCTAAAATAATTGTTGGCAAACTTTTTCCATAAAGGGCCAGATAATAAATATTTTAGACTTTGCGGGCTTTACAATCTCTGTCTCAACTACTGGACTCTTCTTGCCATAACAGCTCAAAAACAGCCATAAACAATCCTTAAATGATTGAGCATGGCTATGTTCCAATAAAGGAAGTAAAACCAATAGGTATTTGTCCCATCCTTCCTCCTAGGCCAAAGAAGAGGGGAGTCCCTGCCCTCTGAGTTCCACTGCACACATTCAGAACTCCTCTGGACTTGGCCCCCTGCATCTCTCCCCTCAACTGATGTTGACCTTTCCCTGTACACATTAAACTAGAACTGTGAGTATAACCGATTTCAGTGAGTTCTGTGAGTCCTTCTGATGAATTATCAAGACGAGGGTGGTCTTGAGGACACCCCTAAATTTGAAATTGGTGTCAGAGGGTAGTATTGTAGACTGCCCCATAACTTTACACTCTATGCCCCCTAAAAATTGGGGGAGACCAGAGAAAGAATTTGTGGGAAACCGCCCATTGTCTTCACTAGCAGAGAGGTGTGGACAAGGAACCCGGAAGGCTGGTCAACCTTGAGGCTCTGGCAAGGGTCAGAGCCATACACCCACTGTTTAGTTGAGACAATGGTAGCTGAAGCAACTTTCACCTTTTAGTCTCATGTAAATCCTTGCTGATGGGCTATCATGGAGCTGTTACTGGAAATTGCCTGCCTAAGGGCTACAGGTGGATCCCAAACCTGAATAAAAGGGATCGCAAGGCCAGAGCAAAGGGTAGTCCTCTCTTGGGCTTCCGCCTGGCCCCCGATTCCCAAATTAGTATTTTCTTGTGAAACTATCCAGGCTTCCTCAAGACTCTGGCACAGTCCCAGAATCAGAAAAAGAGGGTATCATTGAAAAGCCTTCCCAGGGAGTCCTGATTCTCCTGGATTTAAAACCACTTCCATTGGGAATTCTTGATGTTTTCTAAGTAAATAACACACCAGAAGACAGCAGGGAACTAGACAGGGTTTATAAGTTGAATGTTGTATCACTATCTTGCTAAAAAGCCTTCCCTGACCTGCTATTATCTAAGTTATGAATCAAATAAGTTTCACATTCTATATTCTCTGCAATCTAAACCCAAACCAGTGTTCTTTACTGCTGCTCCCTTCCACATTATCCCTGTGGTCCTGTCCCCCAATACTCTGATTTAATGGTTTAGGGTGGGGCTCTGGCATCAATATTTTGAAAGCTTGCCAAAGGATTCTACTATGGATTCAGGATAAACTCCTAATATTTTATAGCCATATAAGATGACTGTGTATTATATAAAATCTAAGATAACATTGCATTTTTACCTCTAGAAATCCACTTCTGGAAGGTCCTGCTCAAAAGACCAATTCTCCAGGAAGCCTTCTCTGATCACACTGGGTCGGAACGCATGTCTATTTCTCTGGGTTCCTCTAGTGTTTTATTTACATCAATCCGTAGGACGTCTCATACTCTGCATTGTAACACACTTAAAGGAGCTGCAATGTAAAAAATATATACTCGTATGTAGTTCAAATATCAGCTCTGTGATTCTGTGATTTTAGAAAAGTTAATTTTCAGTTTCAACGCTTTAGATACTTCATCTGTACAATTTGAAAAACAAATGGTTATCTTATAGTGTTATCATAAGTTTTAAATAAGACACTTCTGTGCTCCCCAATCTTCTTCATGTCATCGTACATAAGAATGTTTTCTTAACAGCTTACTGGTGGAGGATGCTTGTGTCCAGAGGTGACAGGCTGGGGGGCGGGGGTAGGGAAGGGGGACTCGCTGGGGCTTCATTTACTCCAGGCCTTGCCCAAGGGCTCCAAGAGTTAACAAGATTGGTATGTGAACATACCTGTAACCATTCAAGAAATACTGACTGTCCATTGAAATCACATGGACAGCAATAAAAACCGCTGAAGCTTGGATATCACCCCCAAGATTATGATTTAACTTATCTGGAGCAGAGGCTGGGATATTGAGGATTTTAAAGCCCCTCCGCCCCCCTGGGTGATTCTCACGTGCATTCGAGTTTGAGGACCACCCCTCATAAAAAATTTGGATCAGAAACTTTAAGTAAACTTCTAGGTTATAAACTTCTTGAAGGTGGAGAATGTGTATTGTTCATTTGTATAAAACATTACCCAATCCCCAGTCCTTACTAACACTGTCCCTTCAATAAAATAAATGTTTAATAAATATTTTTGGAATTCAATTTAATTCAACAAAGAAGTAAAATTAAAAGATCAAAGGTCATGGAGGTCACTGGAGAAATCATTTCTAAAGTGGGTCAGACACTGTTTGAGTGGACTCAGGACCCTCGGGACTCCACCCCACCCACCCCCTGTGCACAGCACCAGCTCTCAGGCTTACCGAAGCAGACCCATGTCCTTATGTCTCAATGTCACTCAGTTTCCCAATCTTACTGTGGAGAGTAAAGTAATAAAAGGAATGCTGAAGAAAGAAGTTCCATGTATTGCCAGGAACATTTTCAGGCCTAGTTCTTTAAATGTAAGGAAGCTGAGCCTCTTCAAGCTGAAGGATGCACGATTGTCAACTTGTTTATGTTTTCAGGTTTCATAGTAAACAGGATTATCTCTTATGGAATTTGCCTCAATCTTTGGAAACGTTGAAACAGAAAAGAGACTTCTCAGTGATTCTGGTTCTGATTACTGAAATTACTTAATGTAAGGAGCCCATGATTTTTAATTCACTAGAAATTCTAAAGCTCATAATTAATTCCATTTATATTCAAAATATCCTGAATATATTTCCATAGAGTATTTTCATTTAAGATAATAGGTTCAACTAACCATTGGCCAACCTCACCAATAACAACAGAGGTTGCCCTAACCCAGTGGTCGACAAACGGCGGCTCGCGAGCCACATGCGGCTTGCGAGCTGCGGTTTGCCACTCTGTTGACTAATGAGTTTGCCAACCACTGGGATAGGGACTTAATCACAAGGAACAACAACAGCCTGTAATTATTGGAATCGAGAGTTGGATAGAGTGTTGGCCTGCGGACTGAAGCGTCCCAGGTTCGATTCCGGTCAAGGGCATGTACCTTGGTTGAGGGCACATCCCCAGTAGGAGGTGTGCAGGAGACAGCTGATCAATGTTTCTCTCTCATCGATGTGATGTTTCTAACTCTCTATCCCTCTCCCTTCCTCTCTGTGAAAAATCAATAAAGTATATTTTTTAAAAAATAATAACAAGAGAGGCAATTGATCCCAAATGAAGCATTCCATCTCTGTTCAAAAGCTTGAAATGCATCTATACAGGTCATGTAAAAAATTTTCAGATAGTTTAAAATACTTAAATATTGCTCCTCTCCCCCCCCCCCCAACTCACATCTTTACACACACACACACACACACACACACACACACACATTATTTTTGTCATATAGTTTATCAGTGGAGTACTTGTGTTTAAGTTCCACTCTTCTAGCTCTTCCATGATATTAAAGGTGCCATTCAAACATGTTTCTGTGCCTCAGTTTCCATATTCATATGATGGGGGAGTGGGGTAGAGCTATAACATTACTAATGCCTTTTAAGCCCTGATTATGTTTTCATGAAACTTAAAATAAATGAAAGGAAAACTAGTATTTGTTGTGCCTGCTTTCAGAAATTAATTATGTCGTTGCAACAGAGAAAAACATACATAAACTAGCTGCTAAACACAAAAAGAGACTTTGGAAAGCATCAGTAGTATCCAAAGGCAGTGATTACAGTAGGGCCTGATAAGGCATATGACCAAGAAATGGGCATTCCAGAGCTAATATAACTCTCATAAGATCCTAGTTCACACACGCTCTTGTTGCTAGTTCTCTCTGAGCAGAGCCTATATTTGTCTTTTTTTACCAAAATTTTTGGGGGTTTTGGGTGGTGAGAAGTGGCCCAGTGGTAAAAAGTGGCCAGCACACCCACTGACCTCTCACCTCCAGAGCCCAAAACCAACTAAGTAGTCTCTGTCCCAATTCCAAATGATCAGAAGAGAATCTGATTGGTTTATCTTGAACAGCTACTGACCCATGTTGAGTCACCTATGGAAGAGAAGGGTCCCATGATTTTGAATGGGAGGCTGAGGCCCATACCCCAAGGTCTGTGAGCTGTAGCTGCTTCTGCAAAAGGTACCTTAAGGTACTATTCTACCTTCTGGGTGCTAGGCCTTTCTACCTGTTGTCTAAATCTTTGTAACAACCTCACAACACAGGATTTTATCGCCCCTGAAAAAAAAATGATGCTGAGAGAATCTGAGTGACTTGCCCAAGACTACATGGCAAGTGACAGTTTTGGAGCCCATGTATTTTCCACTAAGAGATAAGCATCCTGGGTAGAAGTTACACAGTGTACTTGTATTTGCTATATGGTTTGGTTAATAAAGCAAAGATTTAAAAATAATATAGTTATTTGACAGCTTTGTTTGTACATTCTAGGCACTCCAAATAATATCTTGAGAATTAATTTTTAATGAGAATTATTGTAAAAGCTGACATTTCACAATTTACAAAGTTTCTTTTCCTTAGCATAGACTTTCTGGGAACTAGCAAATGTTCTGTGTTCAGGAAAAATAATAATAGCTCCACTTATCTAACACCACTATGTGCCAGGCAGAATACTCTACATGTGCTGTCCTTGCACATCTCATGGAATCTTCAAAAGAACCAATCACGTAGCTACTATTATTACCCCCATTACCCAGATGAAAGAAGCGGAAGGCAAGAGAGGCACACTAACTGGTCAGGTCTCATACTACACAGTAGCAGACTTCACATTTGCACTCAGGTCCAGCTGACTCCATAGCTCTGAACCACTAAGCTTTGCAGCTTCCCAACCCTAAGCCAATAAATACATGAGGTTGAAATCTGAGTACATAAAAATGGTCACTAATACACATAGTATACTGTAAATATATCTGTATTATTTCACTTTCTTTTATATCTGTCTCCATAGATCACATATGCAAATATGTAATATAGAACAGCATATATTAAATCTATACCTAATATTTGGCATATTTTCAAAAACACTAGAAATAACATTTTGCCAGGAGTTTTTCATCCAATATTTATTGCAGTCTATTGTATACCAAATACTCAACTAATTAATCTATATTTTAATTTTTTGTAGATAGAGTGAATTGATTTTACCAAGATAGTGATCTGATATCCTAGGAAAAAATTTATAGAACTTTCTAAGGAAAGGAATCCATTTTCTTTTTCATTGTCTCTGGTAAGAAAAGTAAAGTAGCAATGGTCAGCAGATGTTTCCGGCTTCCTCTGGGACTATAACCGCCTTTGTCCTGCTGTGGATTCCTCTTAAACTCTCACTTACCTGGCTTCTTTCTTTAGTAATCCCTAGATTAGGGATATATAAATTAGTTGAAGAGAATAGGAAGACAACAAATAAATGAACACATTAGTAAAATCCTAATTGAACTTTTGTCACACTTAAAGAAGAGAAATGTAAAATGTTTTACCCATCTGGGTTTTATATTAAGAAAAATCCATTAAAATGACATATACTTAATAAGTATAAGTTATCATGAGTTCTATAGAACAGTTCTGTTAAGGTAAAATCAGATCAGAGAAAAGAGGAAAAAAGAGGAAGAGAGTCACAGAACAACACAATAGAAGAGGCTTGCTAGAAATACAGAATAAAGTATCAGGAAAGAGAGAAAAATTACACTCTCACAGATAGAAACATTACACTATAAAAGAAATAAAGATAGAGTACTACAGGCAAATTAAAAGATCGAGAAGAGTATTAGAGAGGGGAAAAAGTAGACCAAGCCCTAACCGGTTTGGCTCAGTGGATAGAGCACCGGCCTGCGGACTGAAGGGTCCCAGGCTCGATTCCTGTCAAGGGCATGTACCTTGGTTGGGGGCACATCCCCGGTAGGAGGTGTGCAGGAGGCAACTGATCAATGTTTCTCTCTTATCGATGTTTCTAACTCTCTAGCCTTCTCCCTTTCTCTCTGTAAAAAAATCAATAAAATCTATTTAAAAAAAAAAAGTAGACCAAGAGGTTCATGGGCTTCTGTGTTATTCAGCATGCGGTCAGAGGAACATGAAAACTGCCTGGAGCCCTTGTTAAAGCACAGATTGTAGAACCCACCCAAAACCTGCAGAGTCGGATTCTCTGAGGGCCTGGACCCAGAAATCTATCACCGAAATAATCTCCTCGCTTCGTTCACTGGCACACTGACGCTTCAGAACCACCACATGAGGATGGACATGAATGGACTCGGTGGAGCCAAGATTCCACTCAGTCTCCTGAGCCCAAAGCCAAACCTCTAGTTACTTCAATAATACATACTTCTATCTTGAATAGGGATGAAGACCCTGATTGTAAAAGAGAAGACGCATATGAATTTATAACGCAAATATTTTATTCTCACCTAATTTTGAGAGCTTTTAACAGAGAAAAATCCCCACTTCCAAAACGGACAATGTCAAACATTAAATTTCATTTTAACAATTAAGATTGTTTATTTTGTCATCATTTAAAACAGGGGGCTTTCTGTGAACTTCTGAAAAATCATTTGTGAAGTTTTCAGATAACATGTTTATGAATAAAATATTCACAGAATTTATCAGATTATCAGGCTGTTATTGACTCTCCCCCAAATTAAGAAGCATGTTTTAAAACTTAACACTAAGAGTTTAAAAAGTCATGTTGCATATTTGCAATAGTCACACAAGAAATATCTTGGTTAATCCAATTGTTTTCTCAACCCATCAGATAAAAATTTCCTCTACCTTGCCTCAAATAATAAGATCTGAAAACAAACTTCGATATTGGCAGATTTAGATATGGAAATCTGAGCCTGAAATCAGATAATTTTGCCTGTTTGATTCATCTTCCAACTCTTTGCTTCCTCCTACATTTCATGTAGCTCTTGGTGTCAGTTCACATCTACAATTGTTTCCTGGTGTAAAGCATTCAAACTCCTACCTTTCATGTACCCATGTTTACATCATTGTCTAGAATTTTCTTTTATTTGACACTAGGGGAAATGAATATTTTTTAAACCCTCAAAGTCCCATGGCTCACAGCCCATACTATAAAGCCAGCCAATTTCCATGTCTGTTTAAAGTTCACAGATTTTCCATTCTTAATACAGATCCAGAAAAGGAAATTTCATCAATTGATCAAGTTCACTGCTCTAGCCAGTCTGATTTCAGAATTTACCTGGCTGAATACTTTTACATGGTTTCATTCTTCTAGCAAAAAAGTATTATTATTTTTTAAAATATTTTTATTGCCCTCACCGGTTTGGCTCAGTGGATAGAGTGTCGGCCTGCGGATTGAAAGGTCCCAGGTTTGATACCAGTCAAGGGCATGTACCTTGGTTGCGGGCATATCCCCAGTAGGAGGTATGCAGGAGGCAGCTGATCGATGATTCTCTCTCATCAATGTTGATTTCAGAGAGGAAGGGGGAGAGGGAAAGAGAGTGAGAAACATCAATGATGAGAGGGGATAATTGATTGGCTGCCTCTTGCACGGCCCTCACTGGGGATTGAGCTCTGACCAGGAATGAAACCCGTGACCTCCAGGTTCATAGATCAAGGCTCAACCACTGATTCATACTGGCTGGGTGCAAAAATGTATTTTTAAAGCTTTGGCACAAAATGAGGGTGCAAGAAATTGTACATATTAAATATGTGCAGTTCTTGGTATATCAATTGTACCTCAATAAAGCTGTTTTAAAAGAAAATAAAAAGCTAAGGAGGAAAAAATGACAGCAAGATAACCCAATGGACATACATTTACTCTGCAAATTTACTTAGGCTGTGAAACAGGAAATGACAGAGAACTATCCCTTGTTTTCTTTACCCAGTCTCTCTCTCTCTCTCTCTCTCTCTCTCTCACACACACACACACACACACACACACACACACACACACACACACACACCTTTTAGTTATAAGAAAATATAGCAAATTATATATTCCAGCCACCTCACAAATTAACCAGAACCCTTAACCAAAAAAATAGAAATCGGCTCATATTTCATGCTCCCAGAGAACATCCAATTAATCACACAAAGAGACTTTTAATGTGCCTGCCATATCATTGCCACCAACACCTGCTCACGCCTAAGTTGCCTGAGCACCCTTCACAGAAACAAGCTGTGTCTTAGAACTGACCTTAGCTTAATATATTTTTATAATAAAAACAGTGTCATCAGCCCAGTATGTGTTTTGTGTGTCTTTTATTTGCAATGACAGCCATAATACTTATTTACAGCCTGCTTTTAACAATAGAGAAAACATATTTATTACTGATATAAGCAGTTTCAGAACATTTCATTTCCCTTTTCTTCTCCCGGGAAAGTGAAACTTTACCAACACCTAAGGTTTTATCAACACTGCACTTCTTTCTGTGTCTTCCTGTTGTCAGGGACATGCTCAGATCAATGATTTGACCTCATGATTTGCAACCACTGAAATACCCAAGGATATGAGTAGGTACCTGCACCTGTTCTTTTATATTCTAAAACTAGAATTCATAGCTGTAGCAGAGGCTAGATTCTCATCATTCTAAGATAAATTTGCATGGTAGAAATGGGGGTGAAATGTATTAATCAATTAATTAAACTTCAGAGTTCTTCTCTCTTAATGAGAGTCTGGGGCAACTTTTTAAAAAGGTTTGATTCAAACTAACACTAGAAATCTGAGCATCTCCAAATACTAAATTCTTCAAGGGTTGGGGAAAAATTTATTTTGGCACCAGTTAACTTTAGAAATGTTAGATGATGACAGCTGTAAATATATGGGTTTTCCCCTTTCATTGGTCAGAGTTAATATATTTTATGTTTTCAAAAGCAACCCACAGTTTCAAAAAATAGGAGACAACCTGGAAAACAGTTTAGACCAGCACTGGAAATGTCCCATATCTGTGTTGTCCACTGTAGTAACCCCTAATCATATGTGGCAGCTGAGCATGTAAAGTGTGGCTAGTACAACTGAGAAAACAAATGTTTAATTCTATGTAATTTTAATTAATGTAAATTTAAATAGTCAAATATGGCTACTGTATTGGAGACGTTTCAAACTTACTTGACATAGATCTTATAATGATATGAAATGATATATTTAATTAAATACATTAATGAAAAGAGTGAAGTTGCATCAAAATATAAAGTTCCTTATATAGCTAGTCAATAATAAATTAATTGCTGTAGACACTCAGTATTACAGCAATATGTATTTTTCCAATTTAAAATTTAGATTTTAATTAAACAAGTAGAACATTCTTGTAAACTCTTAAACAACACAGGTAAATATCAAGCCCCTAATCCCCAACACACAGGCACTGCAACCCCACCAGCTAATTCCATCCCCACATCCCAGGGGTGTGCATATGTACCTCATTCTTTTTCATGGCTGTGTAAGAATCCTAAGTGAATTTTTTGTGGTCTGTTTGACCATTTTGACCATTCTTTCCTTGCTATACTCTTAGTTTATTTGGAGTTTTTTTTCCCTATTACAAACAATATCATAGTAAATATTCTCTTATGTGAGTCCTTGTGCAAATTTTAACATGTTGCAAAATTTCCCTCTATGGTGACTATATAATTCATATCCACTATTTTTCCCCCTGATATTATCAAAGGTCTTTCTTGCCAAATTTGATGAGCCAAAAAAGGTTCTTATTTACATTTTTATTTCTCTTTTTACTAATGAGGTTAAGCAACTTTCCATATGCCCACTAAATTTTATCTTTTGTGAATTGACTAATTATATCATTATTATCATTTTATGTACTAAAATAGAGCAAGACCAGGGCTGAAGTATTTTTCCTGGAATATCCAGTGCCTTGTACATAGATCTCCATAAATAATTATTGAATGAATTAATAAAACATCATGCAAATCTCTCTCAAAAAGAAAAAAGAAAGAAAAAGGATACATTTAGTCCATATTGTTTTTACCCTAAGTTCCATATTTTAGAATATCAGGGGCATACAGATAAATGACAAGTTTATATAATTACTTCTAGAACTCCCTATTATTCTAATAGATAAATAAAAATTTTAAATCCAGTCCTAGCTGGTTTGGCTCAGTGGATAGAGCGTTGATCTGTGGACCAAAGAGTCCCAGGTTCGATTCGGGTCAAGAGCACATGCCCAGGGTTGTGGATCCCCAGGAGGGGGCATGCAGGAGGCAACCAATCAATGATTCTCTCTCATCATTGATGTTTCTATTTCTCTCCCTCACCCTGCCTCTATGAAATCAATAAAAATATATTGTAAAAAATTTTAAAACCAACTAAATAAATATTCATTTTATAATCACAAGAAGTGTTTCTTTTCTTAAATTTTTATTTGTTTATGTATTTGTAATCCTCAGCCTAGGGCATACTTAGAGAGAGGAAAGGAGGTGAGAGAGATAGAGCAAGAGAGAGGAACATTGATGTTACAATGAAACATTGACCAGTTGCCTTTTGTAGGCTCCCCTGACCAGGAATCGAACCTACAACCTTGCAGTGCACAGACGATGTTCAACCATCTGAGCCACTCCAGCTAGGCAAGAAGTACTTCTGATCATTCTGATGCCAAGAAATTTTTTCTCTAGACTTCTATCTCGCTTATGTCTCCACAGTAAATTACAAATGATGCTTTAATTGATGTGCTTTTCTATTTTGCATTGTTGATGCCATAACTAGTCAGGATAATTCAAGCTGGTTTCCACCACAAATATCTCCAAAGTGTTTCCACTTTTGTCTTACCAACATTTGCTCTTCCATTAAGAGTATCCTTTTTTGCTTGAGACTATTTGCATTAGGTTTTTGGTCACTTTGCAATGGAAAGAATCCCAGTAAGCACACTTGGATAACAGGTATTTTTTGAAGGATCATTCTGAATATGCAATAGATTACCTTAGCTTTACTCTTTTTATTAGCTTCCCTGTTTATTGTAAACATTGTCTGAATCTGCATTTATGTGGTTGGCAATAACATCACTGTTTATACGTAAAACATTTTCCATTTTATGTTTTCTCATGGAAATAACTACACAGAATATATATAGATCAAATGCTATTATCCTTGTTTTATTGATGAGAAAAATGGAGACACATATAAGCTAATGATGTTCGAGGTCTGGGACAATAGCCAAGACTTCCAACTTATAGCTCATTGCTTTTTTTATTTGTTTGTTTTCTTTTGAGCCCCTGCATTTCATACATGATGCTAAGGATGAAGTTAATAAATGGTGAGACCCAAGACACTGAGGATGGTATTTGATGATGCCATCTTGGACATTTCCTGGCCTTACGCAGTGGAAATCTGCTTTCAGTTTATACTCTACATGAAGTCACTTTGCTGTAAAAGGTGTTGAAAACTCCCTCTCTGATAGGAATAGCACAGAGCACAGATTATCAACAATCATAGTCAATGTTGGTCCCACTGAATGACTCAGTGAAAAGACGCTGGAGACTAATATACAACTCAGTACACAAAGCAATCAGAAGTCACAGTGGGCCTCTGGCATCCCGCTTTTTAAAGGAAACAGGGTTAAACAGTGCGGTGGCGAAGTTAGGAACACAACCGGGGGTTGGGCAAATCAGTGTTTAAACATGGGTTTTGTCACTTGGGTTTTGTGTCCATCAGCCCATCATTTTTTTTTTAATGTTCCTTTTTAAAATATATATATATATATTTATTGATTTCAGAGAGGAAGGAAGAGGGAGAGAAAGACAGAAACATCAATGATGAGAGAGAATCATTGATTGGCTGCCTCCTGCATGCCCCCCACTGGGGACTGAGTCCGCAACCCGGGCATGTGCCCTTGACCAGAATTGAACTTGGGACCCCCCAGTCCGCAGGCTAACGCTCTATCCACTGAGCCAAACTGGCCAGGGCCATCAGCCCATCATTTATGCTCTCTATTTATTCTCACTACCTCCTCTAAGTTGGCTCAACCTACCTAGGTTCTGGCAAGTGGCAGGGATGTGAGCCATCGAAGCAACTATTCCAGCCCTGAGGTAACTACCAGAGCATCAGGAAAATAAATCGATGTCAGACCCATGTCCTGTCTAGCATCCTCCCAGGCAGCAAAGACATAACAATGTGCAAATGCACAATTTGTATGTCCCTAAGCTTGTATGAAAGTCAGAGGAACAAGGTGCGACTTGAATCACACCCAGAACTTCTCCTGCCTAGAAGCTCAAAGTAACCCTTTTACACCTCACTAGAAGCCCAGTGCATGAATTCGATGGAGCTGAAACTGGCTCTGACATTCCCTGAGGGGTCCCGCATTGCAAGAGGGTGCAGGCCAGGCCGAGGGACCCCACGGGTGCATGATCGGAGCTGGGAAGGGATGCAGGAGGTTGGCCAGCCCGGGAGGGACTGCCGGATGGCTCCAGGGTGTGTCCGGTCTGTCTAGCTCAGTCCCAATCATCCCGACCCCAGCAGCAAGCTAACCTACCAGTCGGAGTGTATACCCCCTGGTGGTCAGTGCACATCATAGCGACTGGTCGACCGGTCGACTGTCTGCCCCCTGGTGGTCAGTGCATGTCATAACAAGCAGTTGAGCGACCTTAGCATATTATGCTTTGATTGGTTGAACGGATAACCGAACAACCGGACACTTAGCTTATTAGGCTTTTATTATATTGGATTATATAGGATTCTTTAACTACATTACAAAACCCTCTCAAACTCCTCCCCAGGCTTTCATATTAGCTGAAACTAAGTGGGAGAAAAGGAATGTACCATTTGTATATCTTGTGCATACTATTTGTTCACCAGAATGTCATGCATTTGGAGAGGGGTTCCCATTGTCTGGAATCTGCTGAGGGCCATACAGAGTCATTTCATTTGGATCCTTTGCCTCCTTTGCCCAAACCTCACATGGGTCAAAGTAAGCATTCTGCAGTCCTCCTCCGCTCCTTATTTTGTTAGTGGCTCCAGAAGGCTC
This sequence comes from Cnephaeus nilssonii, assembly GCF_951640355.1. Taxonomy (NCBI): domain Eukaryota; kingdom Metazoa; phylum Chordata; class Mammalia; order Chiroptera; family Vespertilionidae; genus Cnephaeus; species Cnephaeus nilssonii. Next base: position 46,634,221 of record NC_137073.1, read on the forward strand.
TGGAGGTGCAGACATCTTTCAGTGACTTCACTCATTTCACATATCCTGCTTCTCTTCACTAACGTGGATGTCTCCTCCCTCCCACAACACAGTGTCTTTCCCTACTAATGAGTATCACCCATTCAAAAGCCCATCCTCTCTGAACCTTGATTTCACCACCCACAAAACAGGGGTTCAGAGAAAAACTTGTGCTTAAGTGGTGAACTCTGCATGGTGTAGAGAACATCCCTCCCAGGAGCTACTTTACAACTCAGTAAGACATATGACTGATAGCAATAGCAAATATGTCCTGTCTGTAGACATGCAAATTCTGTCCAGTTAAATAGAAGTTCAATTGACTTCATTAGCCCCTCTCTGGAAAAACATGTTTTGCCTCCATTTGTACATTCACTGAAATAGTTCTCATCTACAAATGTGTTTGTTCTTTGGATTCTCTTTTGAATCAGTTGTAACATCTACCTGGTTCATTCACTGATTAATCATTAGAATACAATTTGCATACATATTCTTTTTTATATCTGTATGATAGTCATGATTCTGTTAAAAATTATTTTTAACAGAAATACGAACATTGCCTATATCAGAGGGCTAAATTGAAGAGTTGGTATAGTTGGAAATATCAAAGTGCTGCAGCCACAATGAAGTAATGTTTACAAAACCTAGCATACCTTAAGCACTTAATAAATGTTATCCATTATTGTTTCAAAAGAGAAGGTCAGTCATTTTTAATCGATACTTTTTTACATTTAAATGAGCCTTTAGATAAAATACCCCATAACAGAATGGCTAACTATAGCTATCAGAAAAAAAAAAATTGACATTCCCTAAAAATTATTAGTAATGTTAGCTCCCAGCTTGGCAAACCCAGGTCCAGAAGTCCCCGTCTTATGGAATAATGCCTTGCTGATGCTTCTTCCCACTTGGGCATATTCCTCATAACATATAGCCATGATGATATGGAAACAGAAATGTTACAACTGGCAACAATAGGGATTCTGTATGAAAAGCGGAAGTAGTTATTTCTAAGTACAAAATAGGAGTGCACCTCTAAAAACCAGGATAAAAGGTTAATTCTCTGGCTCCTAGTAGATCAGTACTATATTGCTCCAAGGTACAACAACCTAAGCAAAGCCCCAGGAGTAATGATCTATTCCGGTTTTAATTCATAAGCTTACAGGTAAAAATTACCTCCCCAGACATTGGTTGTTGCTTATTATCAGCTGCTAGCCTTTGTCTTACCAAGGGCAGAGGTTCCTTCAGAAGACCAGAGGGACAGGAAATAATTTAAAAGATTTTATCACATCCATGGCTGGTTTGGCTCAGGGGATAGAGCATCGGCCTGCAGAATGAAGGGTCCTGGGTTCGATTCCAGTCAAGGGCACATGCCTGGCTTGTGGGCTCAGTCCCCAGTAGGGGATGTGCAGGAGGCAGTTGATTGATGATTCTCATTGTTGATGTTTCTATCTCTCTCCCTCTCCCATCCTCTCTGAAATCAATAAAAATATATTTTTTAAAAAGATTTTATCACATATCTTTAAAACAAACAAACAAACAAAAAACACCTGTAGCCCTGGCCAGTGTGGTTCAGTTGTTTGGAGTGTTGTCCCATATACCAAAAGGTGGCCGGTTCAATTTCCAGCCAGGGCACATACTCAAGTTGTGGGTTCAATACTCAACCCACAGTAGGGGTGGGCATGCATGCAACCAAACAATGTTTCTCTTTTGCATCAATGTTTCTCTCTCTTTCCCTCTCTCCTCTCTCTCTCTCTCTCTCTCTCTCTCTCTCTCTCTCTCTTTTCCCCTCCTTCAGTCTCTCTAAGTCAATTAAAAAAAACAACCATGTATTGTGATGATGATTTTTCCTGCCACTGATGTAATTTAAACGTTGTCTTTAATTGTATTTTCCTAAATGTTTATATTTTCAGTGTTTGAATTCTGTCTCATTTCTCATTTATCGAAGGGCCTATTGTCAGATATTTAACTAGCACAGTAACCTCAGCCAAAGAAAATTTTATGATAAGTCACTGAAAAGTTTTATACATAAGGTCCTAATATTATAAAAATTCCAAGGAGATTTGTATGTTTCTCACCTTTTTTTGCTCTCCAACAAACATATCCTGTCTCAAAAAAAAATACCTTACATTTTTACCTTACTGATTTAAAACTTTACTATTAACATGAGTTACTTCTCAAAGATAATGTCTAGTCTTTATGAACCAAATCTATTTTTAATTTGTGATTGTGTTTGAATTAAAATAGTAGCCAGTAGATGGAATTAATTCAATTAAATGTCACAAATATCCTGTCACCTTATACAGTTATTCTCATCTTACCGGATCAAATGCACTAGGCATGTCCCCTTGATTGCCTCTGTGATTGGTCATTATGGCCTAGAAATGTCATTGAAAAGAAAATCATCAATTCAAGCATACAGGCAGGCCATCGACAGAGTAGATATTCTCTATTCTGGGGCCAAGTTTAGCCTGGTGAAATTTAATGTAGTTGGAAATATCAAAGAGTGCAATCACTCTGTCAAAGATTTATAAAAATATTCCCAGTTCAATTTTAAAGTAGTCCACAATAGACACCTTTGTCCCCTCTCCATCCCCTTAGACCCGACTCACAGACCCATTCCCCACAGAACCACACCATCAAAGCAGAGCATTTCAACCACACACACTGACTGCAGCAGACAATTCTAACTCCAAAAGTCTTCCAATAAACCTAAATTTGACGGAAGTGCATTTCTCCTTTGTACTCGCTCTCATTTCTTCACATTCATATGGAACCTATTTGAAATAACAGAGTGGGTGGAAGAGGGTATAGGAGGGATAAATGGTGTTGGGGAAAATAATAATAAAAGAAAAGAAGATTAGTATGAAATGCATTACTTAGGGAGAGCTTTTTAAAATTTATTGGGGTGACATTGGTTAATAAAATTATATAGGTTTCAAGTGTACAATTCTATGATACATCATCTGTATATTGCATTGTGTGTTCACCACCCAAAGTTAAATGTCCTTCCATCACCATATATTTGACCGACCTTTTCCTTTTACTACCCCCTGTCTCCTTCCCTCTGGTAACCACGATACCATTGACTGTGTCTATGAATTTTTGTTTGTTCATTTGAACAGACAAAATTAGTAACTTTTTCTCTTGTACTGTTTGGTGCTTCCTTAATATATATATTTTTTCTTACCTTGAACATAGTCCTCACAACACATAGAAAACAGAACAAAACATGGAAACAGATATTGTGCAACTGGCAAAAACACGGAATCTGTATTTCTAAGTATAAAATAAGAGTGACTCCAAAAACAAATAGAAAAAGTTAATTCTCTGGCTACAGCAGAAAAAAAATACACACACACATATGTATACATATGTGTGTATGTATGTGTGTGTATTTATATATTAAATATGTGTGTATATATAATGTTTAAATATACACATATATACAATACATATATAATGTTTAATTGGCCTTTTGCATTATACACAAAAGCACCATATTCCCTTTCGTATCCCTAGCTTCTAAAACCCAACACACCTGCAATGGAAGCTCTTTTAAGTGAGTGACTCATGGCAGAGTAAAGGGCATGCTCCAGGCAGGTAGAAACCCTCCTGGACTTCTGTATCCTTTACCCGTTTGTGCCAATTGCACATTTTGTTATAATTAATTTTTTAAAGTGGGACAAGAAAAATCACTGTCGTTTTCTGGTGAAAATGAAATGCATCCTTTGAAAAAACTTGGTAAAGGTGAGTCACTCAGATAAAAAATGCTATTAAATGAGTTGTGGCTCAAATATAAACAATCAGGGGAAAAACAGATTTTTGCACTCAAATTGCTTTGTGTGTATATTTGAGTTCTTGCTCCATTTTAAACAAACCCTGATAATGGAAATCAGTGACAATGCATTTTGGTAAAATTTAGCTGAGAAAAACTACAGACCGCTCCAATAAGCAGCCCATGGGCCATATAAAGGTTTAGTAAATGAATGTATTTTTATATACGTCAGATTATTTTAAGATTAAAATAAATATTACAATATTTAAGTTTAAAAATTTTTTGTGTGATTCCCTGCTTTGACTTTTAATTAACTGAGCACCTGCCAGTCTCCATTGCGTCAAATCAAAGGGCTCTACTGTAGGCAGTACTCAGAAATCGTTTGTTAAATGAAAGGCCCTCTGATTAAATGAATGCAGACAGTGAAGGACACAGAGATACAAGAAGGTGTGGTGGTAACATGACAGTGTCTTCAGGAGGCGGCCCAGGGAAGTTTCACGGGGACAGTACGCTGGCTATGGGTTTGCTACGCTCGGTGGGCCTCATTTTACCAGACAGAATCAAAGATCATTTTTTCCCATTCTTGCCTTCCTCCTGGGGCATGATTTATCCTGGCCTCACTTTAAATTACTTGTTCATTAGCTTGAGCTGTTTAGAGACGTTTAAAAACCTTTCCTAGTCATTTTATTTTATGTCAAAGTATGCCAAAATGTCAATATGAGCATGTCTGGATCCAGCATTTGGTAATACGCTGTGTAATTTTAACATTTTATATTACTTACTAAGTGGTAAAGATTGGGCTTTGCTCATCAGTCATCTTTTAAAAATAATGTTCCTTATATTTATATTGATGTTTTTATGAGAAATAATTCTTTTAACATTTCTTAACTGGAAATGTTTTAGGTAATTCCAAGACCATAGCATCATATAATAAGTTGTTTGTAAAACTGTGCCTTTTTCAAAGTTTGCTCTTAAAAAAAGATAGAAAATGCCATGATAAAAGCTTTGATAAAGAGTAAATAACGGAATTAATTTAAGTCATCTTTTACCTCATTATGAAGTTCACCTTTCCAAAATGTACTAGGATCTCTCATAATCTAATAAGAAGTGCTCAGAGCTGAGATTTAAACCCCCCACACTTGACAGTTCAGAGAAGCCTGCAAAGATCCTTGATATGTACCTCCTCCATCTCCATTTTATTCATTCACTGTTCAAAAAACTCTTTAATAATTAGTTACTATAGGCCAGACCTGGGGGATGCAAGTAAATCCTGCCCCAAAACATTTGGATGTTAACTCTCAAAACCATGTTTGTGAACCCAACCTCTGCCTTAATGTCTCAAAATAATAATAATGATAATAATAATAATCCTCTCTAATAAAATGGTAATATGCAAATTAACCATCACTCCGCTACATAAGCCATGCCCACCAGCCAAGCCACACCCACCAGCCAATCAGGGCGAGTATGCAAATTAACCCAAACCAAGATGGCTACAGCCACAGAGAGCAAGGTTTCCCTGGTAACAGAGGAAGCCAAGCTTTCCATAGCTGTTGCAGGCCTAAACCTCCACTCAAGCTACAAAGTTTCAATTACAGAAGGTAAACAAATTCAAACAAATGGCAGCAGAATGGAGCTTGAGAGAGCAGGCCAGGGTTGCCGGCGGCAACAGGGGAAGCAAAGCTTTCCGAATACCCTGGCCGGGCTCACCCGCTTAAGGCTACAAAGTTTCAATTGTAGAAGGTGAATTAACTGCCACAGAAATGGCTGCCGCTCCAGAGGGAGCAGCAGGCTTGGCTCCGCTCCAGGCTACAAAGTTTCAATTGTAGAAGGAAAATAAATTCCAGATACCAGGGCCTCCGCTTGGGTTGCCAGGGGGCGTGGCTGGCCGGCAAACCACCACAGGCCCCTCGCTCAGGCCGCCTCACGCCCCAAGGGAACCCCCACCCTGATCTGGGACAACCTTCAGGGCAAACCAGCTGGCTCCCACTCCTGCACCAGGCCTCTATACTATCTAATAAAAGAGTAATATACAGATTGATCATCACTGCAACACACAATATGTCTGCCCCCATGTGGTCAAAGATCCTGCCTCCATGTGGACACAACATGGCCACCACAAGATGGCCAGCAGGAGAGGGCAGTTGGGAGGCACCCGGCCTGCAAGGGAGGGCAGTTGAGAGGGACCAGGCTTGCAAGGGAGGGCAGTTGGAGGTGATCAACCCTGCAGGAGAGGGCAGTTAGGGGTGACCAGGCTGGCAGAGGAGGGAAGTTGGGGGCAAACAGGCTGGCAGCAGAGTGGTTAGGGGGTGATCAGGCTGGCAGGCAGAAGCAGTTAGGGGCAATCAGGAAGGCAGGCAGGCAAGCAGTTGGGAGCCAGCAGTCCTGGATTGTGAGAGGGATGTCCGACTGCCCGTTTAGGCCCGATCCCACCAGGATCGGGCCTAAACGGGCAGTCGGACATCCCTCCAGGAGTCCCAGATTGGAGAGGGTACAGGCTGGGCTGAGGGACAACCCCCCGCCGTGCACGAATTTCGTGCACCGGGCTTCTAGTAATAATAATAATAATGTGAAGGGTGGCTGAAAAGAGAGGGCCTCATTCAACCACATTCATACATAACCACAATTTTGATGGGCTTTCTATATTTCACATTTTTAAACACTGTAACCCTGTTTACTATAATGACTTTTTTTTCTTCAAATATATTTTATTTTTACTTTGGATGTAACATACATAGTGTTTTGGTGTTTGTTTGTTAGATTGTTTGTTTTGTCTTCCCATAGAAAGTGAATCAGCTCCGCTATTTTGGAAAGCAGATTAAGAAATAATAAATGTAGAGAGATGATTAGAAATAAAGTTAGAAATATATAATTTGTTGTTTTTGCTTTATAAGGAGCAACTACCTAATGCATAAAATTGAGCCCCAAGCATATCACAAACATCTATACTAATAATAGAAAATATGCAAATTGTCCGGGACGCTGTCAAAGTAACAGTAACGACCAAACAGCAGGCTGACAGGCTGCATGGGGCGACAAGGTCGGCAGGGGAGTTAGTGAGGGATGACCAAATGACTGAACAGCAGGCTGCATGGGGCGACCAGGCTGGCAGGGGGGGAAGTTGGAGGCGACCAGACCGGCGGGGGGGGGGGGGGGGGCAATTGGGGATGACCAGGCCAGCAGGGGGGCAGGTGGGGGCGATCAGGCCGGCAGGAGAGGGGGGTAGTAAGGGGCAACCAGGCTGGCGGGGGGAGCAGTTAGGGGCGACCAGGCTGGCGGGGGGGGGGGGCAGTAAGGGTCGACCAGGCCAGCGGGGGGGGGGCAGTAAGGGTTGACCAGGCCGGCGGAGGGGGGGGGCAGTTAGGGGCAACCAGGCTGGCAGGGGGGGCAGTTAGGGGCGACCAGGCTGGCGGGGGGGCAGTTAGGGGTGATCAGGCCGGCAGGCAGAGGTGGTTAGGGGTGATCAGGCTGGTAGAGGGGCAGTTAGGGGTGATTAGGCAGGTGAGCAGTTAGGAGCCAGTGGTCCTGGATTGTGAGAGGGATGTCCAACTGCCGGTTTAGGTCCGATCCCTGGATCGGGCCTAATCCAGCAGTTGGACATCCCCCGAGGGGTCCCGGATGGAGAGGGGACAGGCTGGGCTGAGGGGACCCCTCCCCCCCCTGCACAAATTTTGTGCAGCAGGCCTCTAGTAAGTAACATAAAGACACAGTTACTAACAAATCCTTCTTCTCAATTTATTGCAGTTTCCACACTATCCAACTCTTCCAACAATGGTGGGTTGATCAAAGAACTGAAATTGAAGTAACAATATTTTGATAGATGATCTCCATAAACTCTGGGGAACAGTTCTGGGTAACAAACTCATAGGGAGGAGCTAGTACCTTTTTTCTATCTGTAATTGTAATAAGCATCCCAGAGAAGGTCCAGTGTTTGCACCTTTGCCCCTAGTAGGCAGAGGGGAGAGCTCGCTCGGGAGCCTGCGCCACCTTAGGTCCAACACAAGCCTGCTATTCCAAAGGCACCAACTCTTATCTTCTTGTTTGGTTCAAACTGTCTGCTCTTATCATATTCTGGTTTCCTCATAGATATTCTGGGGATTAATTTAACCCTAACATTTTATTATTTATTGTAAACCAGAGGTTACTTACATTTAAAAATTGTCTACATTGTCTTTAACAAGCCATGTCTACCACATTATTGATGCTGAACTAATAATTGAGTATGTATAATCCTAACATGATCAGAAGTTCATTGGGTTATTTTTGCTTGTGGCCAAATTGGTCTGAATATAATGTGATGATGTATATTCACAAGAATGCAAGTAGGGGCAACTGCATTTTTAGTAAAGCTTGATAAATGTTTTATAGTTTATAATAATACATAATAAATGTTTTTTGCTGCAAGCAAATAGCTAATAAGGTTTTATTCTATAAGTTTTTCAGAAAAGGATAACCCAAAACAGAATTCCTCTCTCATAATAAATAGCTGGACATGCCCTATGTGTGTGTAGTGGTTCACTGCCTGGACTTGTGTGAATGAAGTGTTAGACCTAGAAAGTGTGTATTGTGGTCTCTGCCAGGCTCTTCTATTTTGGTACTAGGAGATCCCTGACCTTAAAATAGCATCTTCACTGAATAGGGTCTCAGCTACTGCGCCTTCAGCCAACTAGAGTGCTTCCGCGGCAGTTATTTAACTTCCAGCTTCTATGAAATCAAGAGTATCTTAGATTCAGTCAAATTGCAATTTCATTGGAATCCCCAGGGTTTCCAATAGGGTAGGATATGGAAGTATATATGAGTGATGTTTGCAAGACTCAGAAACAGCTGTGAACAAAAGCAGGTATGGTCAATCATGTAATATCAATCACTACTATCTCCTTTCTTCTAACCAGACCTAGCGCTCAAAGTCCTTCTTAAAATAACTGCAGGTCATCTCAACGAACTGATCCAATGCGGTACTCAAGGGAAAACCTATTTGCCACTCTGCCAAAATGCATTTGACACAATTGTTCCATAAATACTGGTGGGCCAGAGGAGAAAAGTAACATGTTGCATCCTCCATCCCACTTCTGGGGACTGACATTCTGGGGGACTGGCATTTTAAAGACCTAGAGAAGTCCTGCCATAAAGAAGCCTATTTTTCTGTTTTTACTAACCCAGCATTTCCACACTTTCGAAAATACCAGGAGGTCCCTTAAAATGTACATTGCAAAACCCTCACTTAGAATCTCCTTATCCTACAAGTGTGAGGCCAGTTAGCACGCACAACCTCTTCAGTGGGGTGGTTACAGAACGAGAGTACCTTGGTATCCTCTCCCTCCCACACCACAAGCAGTTCCCAAGACTCAAAAGTCTTCGGGAAGTTTTTGCATATAAAAGGGAGTGTAGTGAAGCCTCACAGCAGCCAGCAAGCACTGCACAGGAATAGCTATACAGCCTCTGGCCCATTGGCTTCCTGCCCTGGCAAGAGCAGCGGTCCTCATTGTGCTGACTCCCTAAATGCAGGCTGTGTTTCCCATTGACTGAGCATCTTTACGGGATTATGTTTGGTTTTGAATTGTTGATCAAATATCATAAAATTATAGTCAAATACACCAAAGCCTTAATAATCTAAGTTAAATTGGGTAATTTTCAGGTTGAATTAGTGGAAATTAAAGAATAATTAAATCAGAATTTTCTGCCTAATAAAGATCATAGAGGCCTAATCCCCTCATTTTACAGGTGAGAGAATAGAGGCCCAAAGAAATGGAAAAAAAAAAATGTCAAAAGAAATAGATTTGATTGTTTTTAAGGACCGAGAATATTACAAACTAAATGACAAATCATCAGCACATAAAATGACTTTTTAGTATATTGAATATTAAATTAAAGGAGACTTGGTTGAGAAAATTCTTAAAAACTGCCTAACAAACAATCAAACAATGCTCCTTCAGAAATAGTTGTTCTAATTACATTGCTAACTGCTAGACAAACATGAGCAGAGCAAGGACAATGGGTTGGGCACAGAAACTTAGAGGGGCAGAAAGCCCCAGATGCCTAGCAAGGGGGAAAACAAGAACCTCGCTACCAGGGTAACCTTTCCTCCTTAAGTATAATGCTGGTCATGGGTTTAGACGCCCTGACCTTTTCCTCCCTAAAGATAACATCTAGGCCTCAGTTGTATTTCAGCTCCAGGCCCAGAAAAGCAGCAAAACCAGACAAGCGATGCTGTGGCTGCCTCAGGACCAGCTACATTGACCAATGACTCCCTGCCCTGGCATCAATTAATCAGTGGAAACCACAGCCCCGAAAGAGCACACCTGGAAAGCTGATGAATAGTCTATTAAGGACCTCCCCTAAGATTTCCACCTGCAAGAAAGAGAGACACTCAGGACAGAAGACCCAGTGCACACTCTCCCTCCAAGGAGCACGCCCGTGCCATTCCACCACTGATACATATCCCCTAACCTTTAAGGGACCCCATGAGACTTGCAACCAGGGGAGCAATGGGCAGCGGCAGCTCATCCCGGGCTTACCCCCTTACGTGTCTCCAAGACCCCCTTTTCTCTGTGTAGCCCTTCCCTTTGGATATCCCCATCCCTCATCCCTTTTCCTTAAATAAATTCAATTTACTTTAATCACCATCTGAGATGGCTATTCAGCCTGCCCAGGCACACCATCCATGTTAACCTTTCAGGAACCCTTGTATCCCTTTATGTTCTATATAGGTTTAGGGGAATATAATCTTGGTATACATATACCTACAAAGGTAGGCCTTTCCATATAACCTACCCTAAGCTTCTCCCATAGTGTACATGTGTTGACCCAGGTTATGAATTTGTTTTATGATTGAATATAGAAAGATGATAAATAATAGATTTGTCCATTGTAAATGGTAATGATCAGAGATAATTTAAGCCTTTGTTAAATTTTGAGTATTACATGGGTACCTAGCTTTATAATTTACCAGTGGTTATAAAATCCCCAGTATTGCCTGTGGAATAGTGTGAACTCACTGCAACAATAACGTAGCAGCTAAAATAGCAGGTTGTGAAGCAGAACCTCACTTTTCGTTATTACACATTTCATTCAAGCCTATGGTTCTTCTGTGTTGGAGAGTGAAAAGGCGTCAGAAGATCGGGTTTTCAAGGATCAAACTTTTCATTGTTCTCTGACTCAGAGATTGTGAGTACAGAGCTTTGCATAAGAATTAGTCCCTTTCCTTGTATCGAGTCAGCTATTTTCAGCTCAGCCTCGCAATCTTCGATTTCTTGGTTTGTAACTATGGCAATAAGATTAAATGGCATTCAGGAAAATTCATTTTACAAATTAGCTTGGGAGGGTGTCCATGACTGTGATTGTGCAACGCAAAAATACTAGGAAACGAGGGAAATTAAATCGGGTTTTGTAATATACTTCAAAATAATCCTCAAAATCATCTAGTGCCATATGGCAGCTTGTGAGTGATGTCTGGTGACTAGAAATAAAAACGATCAGATAACAGCTCCATAGATTCCTGGCTCAGCCTGAGCCACCACACCTCTCCACTTGCCTCTCCATCACACAGTGTCCTTGTCTGTGGATGCTGTGTGTCTGTGGGCTGACCAGAGCCTTTGATCTGGGACTTTTTATACTAAATAACAGTCAAATAAATCAATTTTGAACACCTTCATTACAGTACACAGCTCATTATGTTCTAGAAAAAAAATGTTTAGCTTCAAGCCCCAGGCCACGTTATAATGAGGAAGGGAGTGCACACAGTACACACACTGCACAGAGTGTCTCCATATTTCCAGGTGATGGTGCAATCACCACCAGTCTCAGGGAAAAGCAGGCACTCATTTGTAGCCCTTAAAGAGTTTTTCATAAGACATGGTTTTAATCTTGCTATGCAGCTGTTAATGTTCTTCCTTTCTGTTGGTAGCCTTTTAAAAAGTGCATATGTAGACATGAAAAGAAAATATTTTTTCAAATTCTTAATGAGTGACATATTATATATATATATATGTGTGTGTGTGTGTGTGTGTGTGTGTGTATAAATTCTCTTAAATATTTTTAAAGTTGTGCATATACATACATAGACTACAATGTGTGTGTGTATATATATATATACACATATACACACACACACACACACACACACATATATATATATATATATATATATATATATATACAAACAACTTCTTTTCAAAAAAATAAATTTAAGAGAATTACTTTATTTGAGAAAACTTGAGGATAGATTTCCATCTTATTCATTGTTGCTTCACAAACTCAAGTGCCTCATTAAGCCAATGGTTTTGTTTATATTTACCCTTCTTACTTTAGGAAGAAAGAAAATGAGCATACCCCTTCCCCCACAATGGCCTCATTTCTGTGCTCTAATCTTGTGCTTTTTCAATGCCTAAATGACCATTCATGAAATTTTTGACATTACACTTGAAATAAATGTGACACAACGTTGGCTGCCAGGCTTTTTTCCTCCCTCTGATTTAATTATAAGTTCTTGCTAAAAGCCAATAATTGGGAAATCATTTCACTGGACACACAAGACATTATCAAAATTACAGTTGTTAGAAATGTAAGCTAGGGGTAGGAAGTCTTTTTTCTGTCTCCATTGATTATCATCAATTAATTGTTTATAACTCTAGATGGAAACAAATGCATACTGGCATACAAATAATTATAACGTGTTTTCTTGCCAGCAAGCCATAGTCTGCTTGGTATCAGAAAATACCAGTATAACACCGGAATTGCAATGTTTTGGTTTTCTTTTTTTCAATAAAAGGGTTGTTACAAAGATAAAACAGGTTTTTATGCAACATAAGCAAGTGATAACAGTTTTCATGTTAACCTTGAAACTCTACTTGAGAACAGGATTCAGTGGTATTTTTAGTTAGGCATGAATATCTTAGAAGGATCAGTTGAAAGAAAATAATCCTTATGTAAAAGAAGCATTTGAGTCATAGGTTATAATGTAGTACGACAGCCAAGGTCTGGCACAGAGGGCCAGATTACTAAAAGCTGTAAATTATCTGCATAATCCAGGGTCAGCAAATGGAGATGAAACACACCAAGGGAAACCTGAAATCAAGCCTTGTCCTTCAACTCATGTCATTAGAAACCTTGGTTTCAAGTGGCAGAGGTGATAGGAAGTGGAGAAGGAGAAATCTCACTAACTCATTAAGGATGCTGCTCCAAATTGGTCTATGCAGATTGGCTGGATCCATAATTTATTTGCAAATGTCAAAATTAAAGACAAGATGCCAAATAATGTCCACAATAAAAAACAACACCAGCAGTTCATGAAATAGCCTTCACATGAAGTAAGCACTGTAAAGAAATAAATTTAGAGACAAATTTGCTTGTCTTAAAAACAGGTTTATCTTATAAACATTACACAGTATGTTTATCAGATAAGGATTTTGTATATAGGATAACATTTGAGTCATTAAAATTCATTTCAAAACTAACACTTTTAGGTCAGGAATAAATGAAGGTTACATACACTTCAATGCCAAAGACTAAATGTTAGTTTGTTTAAATGAGCTGTTTTATATCTTATCCTAACTGTTTCTGTGAAAGAAGAATCAAATTGATTTGAATCAGTATGAAATGAAAAATATGTCTTGAAATGCAAATATGAACTTGTTTTTTAATCAGGCATATTGACCTACACTGAAGGTACAAATCATTAAATACTTCTCTGCGAAGAATGTGAATTGAAAAAAGAAAAAAATGGACTGTTAATACTCTAACACATATATAAACAGAAAGCTAAATCCATAAAGATTCTTCTGTAATTATTGAAGAGTATTATAAATGAAATAAGAAATTACTATTCCTGCTTCATTAGCTGGTAGCACATGCTCATTAGACAACAGAAATGTCTGTAGTTTGTGAAGAGACAGGAGACTTCCTAACCATGTGTCAAAATGAACTGCCTCCTATGCTACATCACCAATCTCCCAGAGCTCCAGGATGCTACAAACAGGAGAAAACTACAAAAAGACAGGTCTGGCGGAAATGTAAAATAAATTCGTTATCTTAGAAAACAGTTTGGAAGTGCCTCAAAATGTTAAACATGAAGTTACCATATCACCTAGCAATTCCACGCTGAGGTAAATGCCAAAGAGAAATGAAATTTACATCCACACAAACTTGTAATGTATGTTCCTAGTGGCATTATTCATAATAGCCTAAAAGTTGATCAATTGAAGAACGGATAAATTAAATGTGTTATAGTCACACAATGGAATAGTATTGGGCAAAAAAGAAATGAAGTTCTGCTCCAACATGGACGAACCCTGAAACACTGTGCTAAAGTAAAACCAATCACAAAAGACCACTTCTTATATGCTTCTAGATGAAAGATTCAACAGATAAATCTATAGATATGGGAAGTAAAGTAATGGTTGCTTAGGGCTGATGGGGGGAGGGGAATAGGGAGTTGGCAGCAAATGGGTGGTAGTGGGTTTCTTGTACAAATCCATAAATAGACTAAAGACCATTGAATTATACACTTTAAACAGGCATATTTTATGGCATGTAAATTATATTTCAAAGAGCAGTTTAAAAAAATAAAAAGACCTGCTTCACCCAGCTCAGGAATCACTGCTTAAGTTAGCAAGGAAGCAGCTACAGAAAAGTAGCCAGTTTCAAATAGAGGCCTGATTTTAATCACTACTTGTCCCCACCTCCCCCTTCCAAGTGTTTTTTTCTATTACCAATACAGCTAGGTAGCCTATATATTCATTCTCTCTCTCATTGCTTTTTTTTTTTTAATTAGACAACAATGCACAGACAGAAACCCAAGGTTTACTTGGATAAAGTATATCAATAACTTATGTAAATGTGGGCTGCTCCCCTTCTTTCACTTGGTGAATGCACGACTGTTTCCCCCAGGACCCACCTCTAATGGACGGGGTGTCTGCTGGTAACAGGAGCCTGTGGATAAGGTTCAATCTCCCTTCTGTTTGGCACAAGGAGAACAATGAACAAACTGAGCCATTACTTAGCTGACAATGGAGCAGATCCCAAAGAGCTGATGCTTATCTGTGACTGAGACAGTCCCGCCATATTTCTTTTTACCTGAGTAATTTGAAAACCCTTTTAATTTATTTAATCAGTAAGAAAAGTGAGTTCTGCTGTTTAATTGAGGGAACAACATTCTTAGTATTACTGAATACCAGAGCATCAGAATCTTCACCTAAGGTTGAAAAAAGACAGGTGTTATCTGCTCCTGATGGCAATGTTGCAGGGGGAGAAGTTTTTTGTTGTAGTTTTCTGTGGTGTTGTTTTTTTAAATTTTACTCCCAGAGGACAAATCTCATACATTCCATTCATAGGAAAGGTTTCCCAGGAAACTTCCATTCAGAGCTAGAAAATGGACAGAGAGATGCAAACTGAGACCAAGAGGGAATGTTAATGAAGAGCGAGAATGTTTCTGGCCTGCTGTGGGGTTTAAGCTGTTGGCAATATCACCTAACAGGAGCCTTCAGAAGTGTTTGTTTGGCGCTGCACTGTCTGAGCCACTGGACTGGACTAGAATAGTTTGAACACTCTCCTTTATCAACTGGCCATAAATTATCTCTTCCTACCTGCCGACATGGAGATTTAAGTCCACTTTTTCCTAAATTATTTTTGTCTCGGAGTCACATAAACCTTGAATCTCTCCAACATTAGCATCCTGACCTATAGGGAAGGGAATTATAGTGCACTCATCCTACCTTTAGTCTCCTTTCCAAGTATTTTGGTGCCTGGTTTAAAAAATTAAGGTCAGATGTCAAATAAATCTGTTTCTTCAAAGTTTCTTAAGTGAATTTTTTAAAATTAAGGATTACATATTACATAACAGCAATATTTTATTTGCTGTGAAAAATTCTGATTATAATTAGCATTTCAAAGTCTTCCTTTTCCCTGGAAAAAAAGGAATCTTCCATGATACCTGAAAAATCCAGAGGGTATTTTTTAAAAGATTTTTAAATTGACTTTTAGAGAGAGGGGAAGGGTGAGGAAAAGTGAGAAACATCTGTGTGAAAGCAAAACATTAATTGCCCCCTACTGGGATCAAGCCCACAACCCAGGTATGTGCCTGGACGAGGAATCAAACTGGTAACCTTTTGATGCATGGGATGACACCCAACCAACTGAACCACACTAGCCAAGGCTTAATGGTATTTTTATTTTTATTTTTTAATTTTATTGATTTTTAGAGAGAGAGGAAGGGACAGGGATAGATACAAATATTAATGAGAGAGGAATATCATCAATGGGCTGCCTCCTGCATGCCCCACACTGGGGTCAAGCCTGCAACCCGAGCATGTGCTCTGACTGGGAATCGAACTGGCAACCTCTTGGTTCCTGCGTCGACACTCAACCACTGAGCAACACCAGCTGGGATTGATGGTATTTTTAAATCAATATTTCCTAAGAGAAAATAATGAATGATAAAGAGAATGTCTTGCATTTGTGTAGTCATTCACAAAGCACACTCAAACTTTTTTAAACCTCACAATTCTTGTATCATTGGAGATTACCAACAGCCTTTTGAAGTTTAGAAGATATTGTTTTATAGATGAGGACATGAACCTAGAGCATGCAAAGACATAAAAGTAGCAACAAGAAAAGCCAAGACCATAACTCACGTTCCTTATCCTTATCCAAAACCAATCCGTCTCTCTCAGTGAATAACCAATGCACTTATGGAGACTTGAGTCCTTTTCTCCTGGTAAGATCAGCCTTGCCAATTTAGTCAATAGAATTTCCTACTTGCAAAGTTGTCCAGAATAAATGTTGGAATTAAGAAAGAATAAAAAGGTGACATCCACACGGGGCTAGAGAGTTATCTGTAAAGGAAGCCCACCAAATGGGTCCTCTGTCCATGGTCAAACTTGAGCCTCCAGGTGTACAGCAACCTGCCAAGCTCACCAGAGAGCCTCCAGAATCCTGCAGCCACATGCCCTTTCTCTACTTTACATACCGCTGACCATTCCAAGAAAGCTGCACAGTACCTTGGGCAGAGCACTGGGTTGGGAGCTAGAGGGTTTGCATTCCAGCTCTGATCTTAGGCATGTTATGTAACACCACTGTCAGAATTTAACTAGCAAATGTTTCCAAAGCACTTGGCAAACAGTACACAATAAATGCTAGCTATTACTATTATCATTATTAACCTAACATGCCCATTTTACAGAAAACAAATTGAAGCATAGAGAAAAGAAAAGGTTTGCACCGAGGCAAAGGTGTGTAGATAATAATAATACTCAACTCACAGGATTGATGTGAGGATCAAATATATGTGACATGTAAGTTATTTGTGTACATATGCTAACACACCATTTGGACTGAATTCCCTTGAAGGCAGCAGCGTTTATCTTGTCTCTCCTCCAGAGCCTGGGAGAGGCCCTCACAAAGTGCTAACTAAGTATTAACCAAATTAATTCCACATACAGCCACCCTAAAAGATGTCAGACATTTTATCTAAAGATTATAAATTATCTAATTTATTAGATTTATTGAATCTATGCTTCCACAGATTCAACCAAGACCAACTTTTTCATTATATTATCAACAAAACACCATTGATCACTGACTTGGTAGGCAACTGGCCTGCCCTCCAGAGTGGGGAGCCCTTGGAATGGTCTGCACTATAATTGCTAAGGAGGTAGTTTTTCCTCCTATCAGGTGGTTCTAGAAGTCTAACATTGAAGCATTTATCGAGGTGTAGTATGAGCTCCTTTTTCCAGAAGTTCAACTCTGCAAGACTAGGAGGCCAAAGGTAGGGCAAGGTGAAACCTCCTTAGCAATAAATATCACTCTGAATTACAGTCCTCCTATGCCTTCAACTCATTGATTTCCTCTAAACCCACAGCTCCCTTCCTTTATTTGGTCCCTAGCCAACACATTCTATCTCCTTAGGACAGCTCTCAATTGAAAGATTTGCAGTGGGTCTTGCTCGGAAAGGGAGATGTACAAGTTCTGATGCATCCATCACGAGGCACCGGGTGCATAATAGCTCAGAAAAGGCTGTGCTGGTGCTGCCTAGCAGGGAAGAGACAAAGATCGAAAGACTCAGAAAACATAACGGGTCTTTCGTTCGATATGGGTCCTGAGAGTAGAGTCAAAAGC
The DNA here is from genome assembly GCF_951640355.1 of Cnephaeus nilssonii. Lineage (NCBI taxonomy): Eukaryota > Metazoa > Chordata > Mammalia > Chiroptera > Vespertilionidae > Cnephaeus > Cnephaeus nilssonii. Next base: position 46,652,120 of record NC_137073.1, read on the forward strand.
TCTTGTCAGAAGGTCTGGCGGAGATGAATGGCTCATTCCCTTAAGCTGGTATTGCTTTTTCCCTTCTTTATATCTGGCCCATGGAAATTCAACTTAAAGCTTCTTTGAAAACCACAATTTTGTTGAAGAGTAAAGCCAAATCCAGGAGACCTCTCCTGGGTGCTCTAGAAGTTTCAGACTCAGTATTTTTTATGATTGGGGGTGAAAATTTAGATTTCTATCCTACCTTCCCCTCTTTATTTTCAGAGCTGCCCCAGCACCTGGAAGCAATGGTCTTTCACAATTTAAACACTGGTTTCAACACCTTAGAAAGAAAAGTCAACCAGAGTTTGGTTATTTATGAGCAAACTGGAAATAGGACTTTGAGTCACTGGAAGAAAGTAGAAAGCTATTAATTCATTTTTCTGACAAGAAAAAAAACACATCATTTCCTAAGTTTTATACTCCAGTCCCTCTTAGATATTATTCTGGGAGCGCAATGCCAAATGATGGGCATCCAAGGACACCCTGGCTAAACAAGGAAGCAAAGGAGGTGAGCAATGAACACTATTAGCATGTGTCCTCGCAGGCTGATGACTGTCATTAGGCTGCCGAAGGATGACATCATTTTCTCTAAGAGGCAGTCAGCTCGAAAATGTCAACGATATCGGTGAATTAATTCTTGCCACTGCTTTATGTTGCCTTCGGCTCCTTGCTAAAAGAAATGGACATATTTCATTCCTGGGATCTGTCAGACATGTGGCTGTTCTAAATATTACATTTTAAGCCCAATTCAAACCGAACATATTGTGTTTTGAGAATGTGGTGGGGAAAAACAACAATATTGACTTCAATAAAGTAAAAGGCCAAGGTGTAAAACTGTAATCTTGTTTTAAAAAGTAATCCCTTTTTTAGTTTAAATTGCTTTCATTTTAAAATGTCGTTTTTTTCCTCCCCCAAAGACTTCCCCAGTATGAAGTTAATAGGAACACATACTACACTGATATGGTCATGAAACAGTCACATGGAGAGGCAATGGTCGGGTGTGAGGACAGATAACGTAACTGCAAACACATCCCATCCAAAAGTTCTTGCTTCTGAATGTAGCTCTTTTTCTCTTCACCAGCCTCATAAGAAGAAAAATAGTGTCATTTATTAATTTATTCAATGACCACTACTGAATACTTGTATTATTTTCAGATCCTATGCTAGGGAAATGAAACATGTAAAGACACTTAAGAGAGCTCCAAGCTCACTAAGGGAGAGAGACGTTCTCAAGGGAAATAATGTATTAGTCTGGAAGTTTCATGAAAGAGATCCAGCAGAAATTTCTGACAGTCGCTTAAAGGAAGATTATGTGTGTTAATCAGACAAGCCTACACAATTCTGTATGTAGGGGTGAGTGAGAGAAAATGGAAAAGAAAGACAGACAGAAAATTATCTTTAAAAAAATAACAACACGGGTATCAGGAATAACCGTCACAGATGAACAGAGCACCAGACCACGATGTCAGAAGCACCGAAGAGAGCCCTGCAATGCTGCGAAACGCCTTTCTCGTCTTCTAACGTCTGAAATCCTCTGTTAGATCTGAAAACTGGGAGATACAAACCATCGATTTCATAAACATTAAAGTGTAATTGGTTGACTGTACTGTCGTCCTGACAGTGAGTTTACAGAGCAGTGACTGGGAAAGCATAAAGCCTAAAGTGATGGACAATGAGAATAAGGGCTAGAAAGAAATGTGTTATGTTTTTACTTCTAATGGCTTTAATTTACATACAGTAAAATGCATAGCTCTTAAGTGCTACTGTTTGCATTTTCAAGAATGCAAACACTTGCATGGCTCACACTCCTGTCAAGAGCTAGAACATTTTCATCATTCCTCAGTTTCCCCCAACGCTCTCCACTTACGATACAATGCCTTCCTAGCCAAATGCAGTCACTGTTCTGATTTTTTTCACCATAGATTTCCCGTGTTCTTATAATTATATAATGGAAATATTCTGAGTGCACTCTCATTTATGGCATCTTTCATGCAGCACAATGTGTCCACGTGTTATGAAAACAGTAGTTGCTTCCTTTTGACCATGTAGTATTCCATGAATATACCACAACCTGTTTACTAGTAGACAGGATTTTTGATGGACATTTGGGTGTTTGCAGCTTTCAGCTCTTAAGAACAGAGCTATTACGCACATTCTTACGCAAGTCTTTTTGTGGATATGTGTTTTCATTTCTATTGGGTAAATAACTAGTAATGAATTGCTGAGCGATAAGGTAAATGTGAATTTTAACATTTTTAGGAGAGCTTATCACGAAGGTAGGGCATTTAAACTCAACCTTGAAGGATGAGATAGAAAAGAAAACAAAGACCACCCAGGCTGGGAGAAGAAAATGAGCAAAAGCCGGGGGGGGGGGGGGAGGGAAGTGACTGTGGAGTTTGGGAAGGTGAATAGTCAGATGTGAATCATAAGGTGCATGGAGTGTGTTCTTTCTGGCACACAGCTCCTGGGAGGTTTCCAAAGTCTGTGTTATTGTTTGCGGAGTCTACAGAGTCTGAAATAATTACTGGAACTTCTGAAAGTGTTACTAAGCTTTTCAGAAAATGTCATTGCTTCTGGGAAGCCTAAGAACATAACAAAAATACAGTCCTACCTTCTGTTCCAGTGTCTGTTTCCAGTAGCCCTGATTTAGTAGAAGAGGATCCACGTGGGTGTTGAGTACGGGTTCTGCCACTGTCATCCCGGCATCATTTCCACTGCATCTTAAAAGCAGGATCTGGACGAGAACAGGGCTTCCCCTGGTCTCCACCCCTTTGATAGCACAAGTCAGTTCTCTGCCCCCCTTTTCCTACTCAGGTCCACCATATACCTAAGAGCTGTGAGATCTCCAGGGTTGTAGGTAAAATTGGTCAACTTGCTAGCTAGAAGTGTATACTGCTCAGTCTATGTTGTCAAAACTGAAAGTCCCCTTTCAGTTTATTCCTAACTTCTTTCAATGGACTGGGATTCTTATATTTACCCTTGATCATTAAAAAATAAAATAAAAGGTTGTTGAATAATATACTTTCTTCTTTGGTTTTTCTATCCCAACACATGGTTCATAATTAAGAACTGATAGCTGAGATTTCTAACTCTACATTATTTTACTATTCTCCAAGAAAATAGATTATCAAACCATAAATTCCCCAAAAGGGCCCCAAATCTCAAGAAGGATGTATAATATTCATAAAATTAAATACAACACAATAACACAACACACATGCACACAGTTATCCTAGGAATTTTAAATAGGGGGCAGTCAACCACTGCCGTATAGATAAGACTTAGGTCAGTGATGGGCAACCTTTTGAGCTTGGTGTGTCAAACTTCGCCAAAAAACTGAGCATAACTCAGGTAGTGTGTCACTTTGAGGAAAAAACATTATTTCGCAAATGTTTCATCCTCAGGAGCAGCAAATGTTTCATCCTCAGCATGCGGCCGCCTCAGCGGCCGCGTGTCATCAGAAATGGCTACGCGTGTCAGTGCTGACACGTGTGTCATAGGTTCGCCATCACTGACTTAGGTGCTACTCTCAGCTCATCCTTCCAGCGGGGTCTGACGTGTCCATAGAAGTCTATTACTGGTAAAGCTAGTCATACTCAGGATCAGACAGGCTGGGCCAGGTTACACTGCAGACACAGGGAAAAATTGCTGTGACATATAAAAACAGGCTAACTTCTCACTCACTCTACTCACGCACACTAGAGCATTGGTGAAAGGGAGGAGGAACTTTGAGACCTGTGTTTCTACCACTAGCCACATGTTCTGGGGCAAGACTTTTAATCTCTCTGAACTAAATTATTTTATCTATAGAATAAAAATATTGTGCCAGATGATCTCTAAGACCCTTTCCAACACCAGAATTCTGTAACAAATAAAGAAAAATCATTAACTTTCAAGAACACTCATCAAATAGGCACATGTTTACTGGGCTGAGCAACAATTTGGCTGCTCCAATTATTCTGGTCATCTCCGTGATCAATAGTGTTCCCAGTAGCCCAATCAATTATGCCACTAGCTGTGCGGATCATTAAGGTGACTGAAGCACCTCGACAGACTGTGCATGATCCTTTCCAGCCTCCGTGTTCAGCTCCAGCTAATGTCTAAGTGCCCCTTTACCTCGGAGACGTTTTTCTCCTGTTGTGGTCTTGGTCCCCTTTTATGTTTCTGATGGAAATGAATGTCAAAGCCACATGAATGAAAGAAAACTGAGAGTATGTAATCAATATTCACTGTCATCTTGAAAAACTCCTACCTGGCCATGTACTACATACAGTGCAAGATTCTGCTTCTGCCCCGGAGACACTCGGTCCACTATGTAGGTCAGCAAGAAAAGAGACTTATGCTTCCCTCAGACATTGGCACTTCTGGTTCTCAGCCTTCGGACTTGGACTGAATTACACACAGGCTTCCCTGGGTCTCCAGCTTGCAGATGGCAGACAGTGTGACTTCTTAGCCTCCATACCTGTCTGAGCCAATTCCCATCATTTATACATGCATATCTCCCATTGGTTCTGTGTCTCTAGAGAACCCTGACTATTACACCCTATTAGCTTCTTCTAGACATGTCTCAAATAAGGGTCCTGTGCTTAAACAACTTTGGGGAAAGTTAGGTACCATTTCCCTCTCCCCATCACAATGAACATCAACATAAAGGCTCAGATGCAGCCTCCTACTAAGAAACCTAATCAGCTGTATTTAACCTAACTCTTCACAAACTTATTTTACATCAAAAACCTCTAAAATTCTCACCAGACTAATGTGTTATGGAATGTATTTTGGAATACACTTTGCTAGAAGTAATGTAATTTTACTATCTTTATTGTTTATTCATTTTTCTTGAAACAATGCATTGAGATCTGATGTTTTCATTTTATATAATTTCTGGAACTAGTCTTTCATTTTCTTGGGAATTAGAACAACAGGTAAGTGAATCAATGATTATTACAGAACACAGAATTCTGAGAAAAAATGTTTACAGAAGACATATATATGAAAGGGAATGTCATTCAAAATATATAAAGAAACTCTCAAAACTCAACAATAAGAAAATGAACAACCCAATTAAAAAAAAACAGACAAAAGATCTGAATAGACATCTTACCAAAGGTGATTACAGATGACAAGCATATGAAGAGATGCTCAGCATCATATGTCGTTAGGGGAATTAAAACAACAATTAGTTACCACTGCTCACCTATTAGAATACACTAACTACACTAATGCTGGTAAAGATGTGGAGCAATAGGAGCTCCCCATCCATTGCCGTGGGAATGCAAATGATACAGACACTTCAGATGACAGTTTGGAGGTTTCTTATAAAACTGAACATAGTTTTACCCCAGATGCTGAAGACCTAATTATCTACTGGAAGAAAGGAGGGGTTGGGATGGGGAGTAGTGAAAAGGAGCTGTGGACTTGGATGTCAAGGACTAAATTTCAAGACTTGCCTTGTTAATCTAGTGGGACCAAGATTTCTGCCGATAAACTCCGCACACCGAGGCTTCATCCTAACTCTGCCACTTCCCTGCTATGTGACCATGGATGGGATTCAGAACCTCTCTCCCAGGTTAGTCAGACAATGCATGGAAAACAAGTAACAAAAGTGCCTGGCACATCATTGGATATAGATAAATATATAACTATTCTCATTAGTCATCTTCGTCAAATTACTTAAACAATTTTAAACCTGTTGATTTGTAAGAATCAAGAAAAGTAAGTACAGGAAGCACTATGCAAATGGTTTTGTTTTGATGCCAGGCCACCCTATCAGTGATGCCTCTGACTATTTTCCCAATAGTTTGCCTTTTAGAATCAGATGGTCCTTTCCTGACTTTGGGCCTCCTATCAGCAGCTCTTACAATTTTCACTTTTGTCGTGAGGACTATTCTTTTCCATAATTGGCCAAATCCTGCCAGTTTGTGAATGACTCTCTGGGAACAAGTTAGGCCCTTTAGCAAACTACATCAATGAACTCTTTCAGGCCACACGGGTATTCACTAATAAAATATTCCCACAGTGCATTAAAGAGTATCTTTGTAGCTTAGGTCAGTTACCATCACATTTCAAACTTATTCCCACAGAGTAAATGCTTTGTATATTTGGAGAATATAACATTATTGTATGTCACTGATAATCAGTACCAAGTTAGAAAGGTCTTATTTTCTACAAATGCATGCCCAAGCTCCTTCAAATACTGTGTTAAGTTACTTACTTTATTAAAATAATACAAATGTAAAATAATCATCTTTGTCTATAATCAAAATTTCCAGTTGTCATTTATTTTACCACTCAGCATGCTTTCCTCCTAACTTTACTAAAACAAAAAAATGTCTCAGCCCTTTGCAAAATATTTTTCATTTACAAAATCATATGCATTTTCTGTGTTGGGATCAACTCACTCATCATATTGAAAACAATTAACTTCCTGTGCCCCTCATTATAAATACCATCCAATACTAATCATTATCATCCATTCTCAAAATTGCCACCTTGTTTCCTCTTCAATGACAGAAAGATTTTATTGGAAGTGCATGGGCCTTATCGTAGATTCCGAGTCATTTATCACCAAGAAGCATGGCTTCTTTAATCAACCAGCCTTAGCAAGTACTGGATCTGTCACAGGAAGTAGGTATGTACTTTGATCCCCTGACTCACCATTATCTAATTAGGCAGGAAAAAGCAAACACATTCTTTGAAGAATAAAAAATTAGATGGAAATATCTTAAACAACATTTCACTACTCACAGATCATATTAGCTCTTTAAAGATTCTGATTAGAATAAAAATATTAAGCAAAACATCTTAAAAGTAAGGTTAAAATTCATCTAAATCTATTTAAAATCATCTTATCTATTGAGAGGACATTCTCAATGATTCTATATCTATTACCTTAAGAATTAAAAATAAAGTCTTCAAGAACTAAAATTGAGGGACATATCTAAGCCTTTAGCCAAAGCTACTCTTGGCACAGATGGACAAAGGTGCTTGCCACTGTCCTATTTATTTTTTAAATATTACAGTGCACCATCCAGGATGGTTGAACTGCTATAGCTGCCCTTTCCTGGACAAATGCTATATGGCTTCTTTTGCCACTTGGATGCATAATGATGGGCAGGCCGGGGATCTATTTGAACAGGGGAACCCAGTCAGTGACCTGTTAGGTAGTCTATGTAGGAAAGGAATCAGAGCAAGTTGGCTTTAAAAAGAAGTAAATGAATTAAAGAAAGTAGAGCCCAAAATTCTGAAGCACTACACAGGTTCAGAGAAGTAAAAAGGTCCCATGAGCCCAAGTGGGTAAACAAAGCCAAAAGTCATAGTAGACCACCAAGGACACAGGAAAGAAAAAAAAAAAACAGGCCATGAAGTGCTGAGCTAGCAAGTACGGTTATTTTATCTAAGCCCAAACTTTTGCATCATAGCTGTTTCTTACTATATTGCTAGAAAAGTCGGGCAATTGGGTATCGAACATACACCAAGTTTGTGGAACAACAGTGAACAAAGTCCTTGCTCTTCTGGAGTTTATATTTTAGTTATAAAAAATAGACAGCAAGACTGAAAACAAACTATATAATATTAGAGAATAATACATGTTACAAAGAAAATAAAACAAAGTAAAGAACAGAGTGATGGCAGGGGAATAGAACTGAGGTCGTGGAATTGTCAAGCAGAATTTGAACAGAGATCTCAATGAACTTTTCAGGGCTCCTTCCCACAGGGACATCAGAAGGGCATGGCCAGAATCTCTTCGTGCTGGTACTGAGACAGAGTGAGGTGATTTATGGGTTAACTTTTAAAATTGGAAATAGTTGTGTATATCTTTTGTGTTATCTTTTTGTGGCAAGGTATACTACTTTTCTTTTTAAGATAGTGATGACAAAATTTTAATAAAGTTATTTAAACAAAAGCAGGGACTTAAAGCTAGTAAGTGAATAATGGTACCAATAATAGATAGATAAGGAAAAGAATGAAAATGATACAGGAAGAGCTGAATAAGGCAACTGAGTTGATTCCATTAGTTGATTAATATCAACAAATCAGAATCCACTGACAGCCTTAGTGCCCCATTTGGAACACCCTCCTGTTTCCTTAGAGAAAAAGAAAGAAAAAGAAAATGTTGGAACCCAACTAGTTAGAAAAAGGGAAGAGCAAACATCAACTCTAGAAAAAATATTCAGAACTCACTGTAACCCTACTTAAAAATTGCATGATGCAACTGGGACCTCCCTTCCCTCTGAAGCTGTCCACTCACACCTTCTCTTCCACAGCTTCACCTCAGCTAACCGTGGTCTTTGTCTTATTGAACTGAACTGTAAGTTTTTCAAGGGCAGTGGCCATCGTTTACATTATTTCATATTTATTTTTATGTCGTGGCACAGTGTTAATCCTGGATCATAGGTCAAATAAATATAGGCTGAATCAACACATTGATTAATTACCATGATTTTATGTTTGTGAACTCTGGTTCAGGATAAACAGAAATGATTTTGCTGAGCTGGAGCAATGTCACTAATCACAAATCAGTGTTGCTTCTGGAAAAGCACTAACATAACTTATATGAGTTTGTCAGATGCTATTAAAAAAAAAAAAGGCCATGAACATCCTGAGCAAAATCTTTAGATGGTAGAAGGCTCACAGCAGTGGGATAGAAGGTAAGCAGCAGAATTAAACTCAGGTGTGTATCTCTGAAAACAGTTTCAACCACCACCGGCTAGAATACGGTCACCGGCGGTCAGACAGTATGATAGTTACAGGACACTCACTATTCCAAAGGTCAACATGTTGATCTGGGGTGACCTGCCAAAGCCAGCCCAACAGCAAATCCCCAACCACCAAGATGAGCATCAAGTCGTGGCCATCCCACCTTGAGAAGGGGGTTGATAAAAGAAAGGCAGGTGCAATTCAAAATGGGTAATGCTACTACTACATTTTCCACGCATAATAGTAACACAAGCCTTTCGTGAGTGCCATACTGTGTGCCAGGCATCCTTCTAAGGCCTTACGTGCATTATTTAATTTAAAGCTCACAATAACCCTGTGAGACAAGTACTAGTATCTGAATTTGACAACTGAGAGAGCTCAAAAGCATTAAATAACAGGCCTAAGGTCAAACAGCTAATAAGTAGAAACAGGATTTCAACTCAGGCTCTCTGGTCCAGAGCCACTACATTAACGAGTATCTTTCATATGCAATTTATAGAGACAGACACTCGGGCACAGAGAGTCACTTACTAGAACTTGACACAAGGTAAAGGCAAAATCTTGTGAATAAGGCAGAAATCCACGTGCCACAGCTGGAGCTTAAGTCCAGTGTTGGACCGTCATTAACGACAAATTACTGCTGTATCCCAGCATGCCCAGGCTAGACTTCCAAACGTTTCACCAGGTTAAAAACTGGTCCTGGAGACTTAGACGAGGCTAATTAGGTATTGATGAAGGTAAGGTTGCAGTGGTGAGAACCATACCTGTCTTAAATCATAAAGGTAATGAAATGCTGGGCCCCAAAATTCTCTTCAGGGACTACCAATTAGTGCCGCAACTTTCAGAGACAGAGACAGAATACAAACACTCAGCCAGGATCATGATTAAAAACAAACCAAAAGTTTTCTCATTGAAGTAAAAAAGAAGACAAAAATAATTATAACCATCATCCTTAATTAACATTGTTTTGGAAGTCTTGGTCAAAGCAATTAGGCAAGATAACAACAACAACAAAAAAACCACACAAAAAAAAAGATGCTTGCTTATAAGAAAGGGGGAAGAAAATTTATCACGTTAACAAACTATATTATACACTGGATTTGAGTGAAGGTTCCAGTCACCTGAGGCTGCCTAGTCTCAACATCTCATCTGTGCCTCTGACCCCAGTTTGCAGGATCTGAGACCGTTTCTAGTTGGAGTTATGCATGTCCTGTGATAACTAGGAGTGACCCCTCGTCTCCATGCAGCCTAAATAAAAAGAATATGCTGAACATTCAGCCCCTAAGCTAAATGAAATGTGACCAAATCTGAAAAGGCAATCTGTTGTTTGAGTTGCCCATTCCACCAAATAATGCTTGCTCAAAGCAATTCATTCTTTACTCTATCACCCAAAAGTTTCCCTGCTTCACTATTTATCTTTAATCACCGTCTTTAATACCTAAATGTGGAAACATGGGGAGTTTTATTAGTCACATTTCTAGTTAAATATTATCATATTCCTGAGTTTTATTCCAGTAATAGTTCTAAAATTAGATTGCTTAATAACAATAATGAATGTGTCTTTCTTCTAAATAGAGTTTAGTAATCTTAGACTGATAGCAAGCTAAATTAAGAGCTGCAGTGCATTGTAAATTTGGAAGCCATCTCCCAAGAAATCATACAGAACAAACCTAATCTTTCTTCCTCAGGATGGGATATTCCTTCCTCTTGACCCAGACCTTCCTTTTCCAGGATGCTGATTTGAACGGATAGCAGCCAATTTCACTGCCCTGGACAGGCCTGCAGGGGACTGTGGGTGGAAGTGAGCTGCCCCCTTTCTGCAGAGCATCCTGTACGTCAAACTATTGTACTCCGCAGTGTTTGTGTGTGTGTGTGTGTGTGTGTGTGTGTGTGTGTGTGTGTGTGTATCTGTGTTTGGGGTGGGACTTGGAGTATTGCCTGAGTTGAGAGAAAGCTTCTTTCATCCAACTGCCTGCAGGTTACCAGCTGGAATAGCAGACAGAAACAAAACATTGAACTTATGTCAGATCAAGAGAAGGAAAGATGTTGGCACCCAACTGGTTAAAAGAGAGGGGAAAACAAACACCTTTCCATGGACTCTGGAAAGAAAAATATAACCAAAACTCACAAATGATTGAAATGGAAGGGTAATAGTAAATTTGTTTGAAAGAAACCACATTTCTGTTTTTTTATGATATACATATCAAGGTATGTATGTTTGCAAATAGGAATATATTCTGATCCACCCAGGTGTGAAAGGAATGCATAAGGCAGGCTCCTTGCATCTTCACAAGATAAAATTGCTGTCAACATGAGAATCTTAATCCAATGCTCCCTGCTGAACTTGGCACAGAATCACTGCTCCATGAGACCTGGCAACCAGCCTGATCCTGAGAGAGGAAAAGGGCTGAGCCTAGGAGAGGTCAGGTTCTGCATTATTTCCAGTATATTATTAAACGAGGAAGGTGAGCCTCCACCGCTGTGGGAAACTTCATAGGAATATTGGAGAACATAAGTTTTTATACTTAATACAGCGGCAAGAGGCTAAGGAAACATCACCGCACTTGGAGACGGGGAATTTGAATTTGAGGCTAAGCTCTAACATTAAGTGACCCTCCTGTGCTTTGGACAAGTTATGCTGTCTTCCCTCCTACATAGCATGTGACAACCATGCTCAGTCTACTTCCCTGGCTTTGTGAGGATTGCATGATAGGAAGTACACAAGAGTAATCTGCCAACATTAACACAATGTATAAACCCTAAATGCTGTCATTATTACTAGCCATTATTATTACTCACTAACATTTAAATTCCTTTCCCTACATTTCCCATCCTCTCTCATAAAATGGTAATATGCAAATTAACCATCACTCCACTACATAAGCCATGCCCACCAGCCAATCAGGGTGAGTATGCAAATTAACCCAAACCAAGATGGCTACAGCCACAGAGAGCAAGGTTTCCCTGGTAACAGAGCAAGCCATTGCAGGCCTAAGCCTCCACTCAAGCTACAAAGTTTCAATTATAGAAGGTAAACAAATGGCGGCAGAATGGAGCTTGAGAGAGCAGGCCAGGGTTGCCGGCGGCAACAGGTGAAGCAAAGCTTTCCGCACGGCCTCTGCTTGGGTTGCCAGGGGGCGTGGCTGGCCTGCAAACCACCACAGGCCCCTCGCTCAGGCCGCCCCACGCCCCAAGGGAACCCCACCCTGATCCGGGACACCCTTCAGGGCAAACCAGCTGGCCCCCACCTGTGCACCAGGCCTCTATCTTATCTAATAAAAGAGTAATATACAGATTGATCATCACTGCAACACACAATATAGCTGCCCCCATGTGGTCAAAGATCCTGCCCCCATGTGGACACAAGATGGCCACCACAAGATGGCCAGCAGGAGAGGGCAGTTGGGAGGCACCCGGCCTGCAAGGGAGGGCAGTTGTGAGGGACCAGGCCTGCAAGGGAGGGCAGTTGGAGGTGATCAACCCTGCAGGAGAGGGCAGTTAGGGGTGACCAGGCTGGCAGAGGAGGGAAGTTGGGGGCAAACAGGCTGGCAGGGGAGCAGTTAAGTATCAACCAGGCTGGCAGCGGAGTGGTTAGGGGGTGATCAGGCTGGCAGGCAGAAGCGGTTAGGGGCAATCAGGAAGGCAGGCAGGCAAGCAGTTGGGAGCCAGCAGTCCTGGATTGTGAGAGGGATGTCCGACTGCCCTCGAGGGGTCCCAGATTGGAGAAGGTACAGGCTGGGCTGAGGGACAACCCCCCGCCGTGCATGAATTTCGTGCACCGGGCTTCTATATTAAATATATGGATGTTTACAGTGGACATTCAATTAGCACTTATTAATTGGCTATTATAAATGTACTTGGGAGGTGTGTAGGATCTAGTTCTGGAGCTAAATATGTGAACATGACCACATTGTGGAAATCTGTAAAATGAGAAGGCTGAATTAGAGGGCCTCTGGGGTCTCTTCCAGGTGAAATAGTCTGTGGTTTCCGCTCCTCTTTGCCCACACACCACCAACCTTGTGAAACCTGTCCTTGTTGCCACTGTCACTTTGCTTTGCCTTTGTGCCTCGCCATATTCTGTCCTGGCACCATGCTTTCTTCTTCACTCTTCTCCCCAATGTCTAACCCAAGGCTTAGACAGTAATCAAAGGATATGTTTACTCCAATATATATGGATCAACACAATGTTAGAACCACTAAATTCTCTTCAGCAATGGAAATCCTCCCCTTGGTGTTTTTAGATAGGGTTGTCGGAGTATACAGAGGTACTGCAGAGATTTTGGAAGTGGTCAGACATGTTGGAGGATACTATTAAACACTTTATATACATGTGTTTAATGCTTCATGCCTTCATGATATTATGATGTAATAGGAAGAATATTGGGTTCCATTTTGGCTCAGCCATTTTAGGTGGGTAATCTAAACATGCCACACAGATAGTCATCCAGCACATATTTGTTAACTAATATGTGCCATGCAGGGCTCTAGGCAATCTATATATATAAAGAGGTAATAAGCAAAGTAGCTGGGATGCCGTAACAGTCACGACCGGCTCAGGAGGAGGTTGCATGCACAGATGGGCAGGAGGGGACTGCTTGTGCTGTGAGGCAAGACACAGATGGCACAGACCTGGAGTAGAGGCTGAGGGGCATGCCTAAGCCACCACTGCAGCCCGGCCCCAACAGGCCCGCCTCTGCACGTGAGCTGCAGAGGAAACACCTTTACTGACCGCTCATTGGCTAAGCTTCTGGTATGCCACTCACAGTGTTCTTGATAACTTGGGTAATAAGAATCCAAGAAGGTTATCTAGGGTTTTCCCACCACACTCCTGGAGGAAAAACAAAGGTCCACTGCTGGAGGGCTAAGAAATGTCATATCCTGCCCTAGCCGGTTTGGCTCAGTTGGTAGAACCTCGGCCTGTGGACTACAGGGTTTGGGTTTGATTCTGATCAAGGGCATGTACCTAGGTTGCAGGCTCCTCCCTGGCCGGGGCCCAGGTCAGGGCTCATGAAGGAGGCAACCAATTGAAGTGTCCCTCTCACATTGATGTTTCTCTCTGTCTTTCCCTCTCCCTTCCACGCTCTCTAAAAATCAATGGAAAAATATCCTCAGGTGAGGAGAAAGAGAAGAGAAGAGAAGAGAAGAGAAGAGAAGAGAAGAGAAGAGAAGAGAAGAGAAGAGAAGAGACGAGACGAGAAGAGAAGAGAAGAAAGGTCATATCCTATGAAAGACACATCTTGAAAATGCCTAAAGAAAGTTGTCATCTTTTCATGGTGAAGGGACTGGAGTCCATGTTGATGAAAACATCTTGGCAGCCAGCAGTTGCAGCAGCAGCGGGATGATGGGGGTGGCGCCTTCCCCTGATCAGCCCGCAGAGGGAGGCCAGACTGCCACTTAGGCCTGCTCCCTGCGGGGAGCAGACCTAAGCCATCAGTAGGACATCCTCGGAGGGCTCCTGGACTGTGAGAGGGGGCAGGCTTGGTTGAGGGACACCCCCCCACACAAGTGCACGAATTTTGTGCACTGGGCCTCTAGTAAAGATATAATGATAGACACAAATAGATATTGTTCTTACCCTCAGGAAGCTTACAGTCTTAACGGCATTACAGTCTAATCAAAGACTCATATAAATAGGTATATTATAACAATGATAGTGCTACAAAAAAAGAGAAGCATGGTGCTAAGACAGGGAATAATATAGGAATCTGGCTTGGTCACAGAGGATCAAGGAAGCCAAATCTAAATGTGTAGTGTGATTGGGGTGCAGGGTATGGGGAGCATGACATGAGCCAAGGCTGGGAGACAGGTCATGCTGGCTTTGTGGGTCACAGTGAGGATTCTGGTCTGCACCTGAAGAGCAGAGAAAAGTCACTCAAGTGCTATAAGTTAGTGGTAGCATAATGGTATTTGCATTTTGAAAAGATCCCTTGGCTGCTGTTGAGAATAAATTCAAGGAAGTCAAAAGTGCATTGCTGGAGACCAGCTGAGGGAGTAGCTCAGGCCACATCTGTGGTGATGAGGTGCTGCTCCATGCCTCACAATGCAGAGCTTCTCTGCCTGATTTTGGATGAGTTGAATCCTAGGCACTTTTGAGAACCAAACTGAGATGTCAAGTAAGCAAATGGATAAAAAAGTCTAAGTCAAAGCAATTGGATATAAAAGTCTAAAGCTGAGAGAAAAGATCAGGTTAATAATCTCATGTTGAGCTAGAGTTTACAAATGAACTGTGAAACCTGGCCAGGAATGAGGTTATCTCATAAGACAATGGAGGAGAAGAATAAACCATCTCAGAACCCTTGTTTCTTCAGTTGTGAAATAGGAATTGTAGGAGCTGCTTCACAGAATGTTTGTAGCTGAGATGTAGTGGGCAGTCAATAAAAACTCAAATTATATTATTATTGTATTAAGAAAAATAAAAGATTAGCCAGTTACAAAGCAATTTATAGTATGATCCAAAAATTTTTTTTTTGTAAAAGTATTGTAAGTTATAAAAAAATAGACTGAGAGTTTACTTTTCACCTAGTAATGATTATTGTCAGGTGATCAGATTAAATTGAGCAATGTAACTTTCTTCTTTGTATACTTCAATAATTTCTAACTTGTCTGCAATGAGCATGCGTTTTTTTCTACGGTGGGAAAGTACAATGTTTTGCTGTTTCAATTATTTGAAAGTACTTTTCCAAGGGAAGAGCCAACGATGACGAAATGAGCTGAAACAACAGGCTATGCAAGAGGCCAGGTCTAGCACATGTGGCCGAATGGCTTTGTTTGAGGCCAGTTTGTGTTTCCAGGTCTAACATAGAGACAGAGAGGTGAAGCGTTGGGAACTAGACCAAATGAATGTTTTGGTCTAAGCTGACCTGGCTGGGTTTCCATGGCACATGTGGCCTGAGAACCACCGGCCTTGCCAAACCCTTTGTCTATAATTCTCCACAAAGAATCATCACAGAGGTCCTCAGAGTTCTGGAAAATCCATACCCAGTTGCCACACACATGCTCAGTTTCTACAGCAATGTCTAAAATCTGCTTGATTCCTTCTTTTTTTTTTTCTTCTTTTTTTTTTTTTACCAATAATCTGGAAGCTTGTGATGGCCACATGCATACCAGCATGCTCAGGGTAAGCGTGCTGCCAAGGACTGTGGCTCTTGATAAGAACATGATATTAGTCTTCCTGCTTGGTCTTTTGGAATGTCACGGCCATGCTGCTGTGTCAAGGGTGCATGATTCCTACAGATCAACACCGTTCGGGGTGATGGAAGGAGCGCAATTGTGGGACTCAGGAAACCTAGGTTCTAGCTCTGACCTTGCACATACTATCTGTGTGACTCTGATCAAGTACCTTAACTTCTCTCTGTCTTAGTTTATTTCTAATTTGTAAAATGAAAATCATTCCCTATGAAAGACCTCATGCAATATATAGCCTGAATCCATAGGCTGGCTAGAAAAACCTTATAAAACATGTGCATTTGAATGTTTAGGCAGGCTGACAGATGAACACCCTACTAAAACAACTACCTCCCATACCATCTAAATCACCACCTCCAATTCACAACACCCCCACTGCCACTCCCTAACATATTCCTTTGCTCTGCTTTCTCCATAACACTTATAACTGAAGAAAAGGATATTTGTGTTTGCACATCTATTTTCTAACTTCCCCACCAAGAAGAGGGACTGACCTTTTCTGTCCTGCTCACTGCTGTATCCCCATGTCTAGAATAGAGTTTGGTACACAATGGTGCTCAAAAATGGTAAATGAATGAATTTGAATGTCATGGTATCTTTTTTTTTTTTTTTTTTTTTGGTGATATGAAACTTGCAAATTTCCCAGAATAAAGAACATAGAGGATTTTGACGAGAGTGTCAGCAAAGGGGTACAGGATGGACACTGCTCCACCCTACTCCTTTGGACATTAAGCCTGGATATATTGAGAGAAGAGATGCACACACTATGTACAAAAATGTGGAATCAGAAGATCTCATCTTGGCTCACCTATTTACTAAACTTCCTAAAATCTCTGTGAGCCTCGGTATCTCCATCTATAAAATAGAGATAGCAATAGTACTTATAGGACTGAGTGAGGCTTACACTATATCAGGGTGGGACTGTCTAAATAGAAAAGCCTTGTCGAAGTGTGAGTTACTGCTCTACACAGAACCCAGGGACCTTCTACATCAGGCGTCCTCAAACTACGGCCCGCGGGCCACATGTGGGTGTTTTTGCCGTTTTGTTTTTTTACTTCAAAATAAGATATGTGCAGTGTGCATAGGAATTTGTTCATAGTTTTTTTTTTTAAACTATAGTCCGGCCCTCCAACAGTCTGAGGGACAGTGAACTGGCCCCCTGTTTAAAAAGTTTGAGGACCCCTGTGTCAAAATGAGATGACAGCAATCTAAAAATACCTGTTAGCTTTTACTGGCAGACCCATGAACGGGACCAACACTAAATGGGCTGCATCATATTCCAGCCCTGACGAAGCCAAGACTTTGTAAGTCTTCTTGGAGTTCCCCTCATCGCCTTTTTCAAGTTTTGAGCACTTACTGGAATCTGTTTTCAACATATTCTTTACAAATGGGCTGGGATACCTTGTTTTGTTCCATAAATTTGTAAACATTTTCCGTGAATGTCTGAACTTGGCAAGTGATCAATTTAGTATCAAGTTGTTGGGATTTTATCTCCATAATATAAATATTATAATGCAAGGGGGTAGGAGATGATGATGCGTTTCCTGAGCACAGACCATGAACTCTTGGAACTACAAGCTGAGCCACAGATGGCTGTCCATAGGGTTTAGCAAAGGTCTTGTCCAATAGAGCCAGGCTTGGCCGTTACGTGATAAATATATAAGACAGAAGAAGTTTTTCAAAGAAAAAAAGAGTTGATCTATTCTGTACATATCGGAAATATAAAACGTCAACCTTCAGAAAACATTAGGAAAGCAGACATTGGTGATTAGACCGACGGTTAAATAAGATTTCTGAAAAACATGATCAATATGGGGTGTCTCGGTTTCTGTTTTTTGTTTTTCCAGATCAAAGGACTCAATATGAGTAACCTTTCTAAAAACTTAAAAAAAAAAAAAAAGACCTCTGTAAATAGGGCCTAAAACATATGTAGTTGAAAGCCCTTGACTTTTGGCCTTTGTTTTTTTTCCCCTTTTTCAAGGGAGCTTCAAAGTCGGAGGCTGGTGGCTTTGGAAGAGCCCCGCTTTGAAGGGTGGGGAGGAGGGAAGTCAATTAAAAACAGGTCACAGGATGTTAGCATTTCAACTAGCGCGGCTGCTGATTTCTATGGGTTGGAAGCTTTGAGCGATCAGCCCCAACTTCTTAATTGCAGTAACATAATTAGCAGAAGATCATCACATCTTATCTTTCAGCAAAAGTTTTGACTTGCAGTGATTTCCGTCCCCCCCCCCCTCCCATTTTCTGACAGGCATGATTATGGTATAAGAGATCAAAGTAACTACTTCCAGGATTCAGTCGGATTATGCTCTTTACACTGGCTCGCTGTGGGTAAGCCTGGCCAGCCTCCTGCCACACCACCCTGCTGCACTGCCAACGGCCCTCCCAGGCTGCATGCAAGGCATGCTTGTTGGGGGAAGACGGAGCAGAGGGCACCCGGATGCCAAACGTTTCTTTGAATACAATAATTTAACATAATTACAGGAAAAAATAGAATTTGTTTTATAAGCAGAACACTATCAAACCAAGAAAAATCAAGAAAGCCCTTCTCCTTACCCAGCTGACTCGAAATCGTGAACTCTTAATACGAACAGCTGTTCCCTTACCATTTGCTCTATGTAGATGTGACTCAGGGCCACTGAACCTAAAAGTTTTGTCATTTTTTTTAAACAATCCCTGCCGCCCTTTGCTGTCTGGCAATGGTCTGTTTATTAGTCGTGTGGGGCTCCCAGTTTTATTAGGTGTGGTTAGTCTCACAGGGTTTTCCTTTGCTCTGTGCCTAGAATTGTAGGAGCTGCATCTCCCCGGGTGATGTTCAGGACCCCCACTGGCAATCTATGCTCTCAACCTGTCCCAGGTTTCGCACAGGCTGCTTCACACTCAGTTTCTCCCTCTTAGCGGCAGGTGGGCTCCCAGCTGGGACAGACCGCCGCTGTGGCTGCGTGTGGCTGACAGGGCCACTCAGACAGGCTGCGCTGCTGTGCCCATGGGGCACTGCGGAGGGTTCTCACTCTGGCAGCAGTGCCTCTGTGATCAGGCAGCTGGTGGGAGCATCCTGGAGGGGCGGAGGGAGGGCCTGGTGGGCTGTGGGAGTTCTGCCCTCACCACGCAGCTTCCTCCCAGATGTGCATCTCTTCCCCGGGGCCTGAGACCTCACACTGTTAGAGCCCGTGGACCGCGGCAGGGCATCAGAGCTCTGCGCACGGAAGTGGAGATGTCCCTGTGTCTGTCCAGTCGGCGCCTCCCCTTCCTCCCATTCCTCTGGAATGACAACTAATGTCACCGAAATTTCCTACATTTAGGAACCGAATTGCTAATCTGCTTGAACTCTGGGTACACTTTTTGGCTTCTATATACTTACCAGAGCCCTTTAAATTAAAAAGAAGTAGTCTCATTTTTCTCTGATGGGAGTTCTCAGAATGACTTTGTGGGAAGAGGCTGGGAGGTTGAGAAATCCTTCCTGGGGCCCCTGGTCATGTGTCTGGCGAGACAGGTGGCGGGATATTACTTCCTACTAATGAGGCACACATCACAGGATGACAAGACAAAAAGAAGCAATTGCTCCCTTCAAGCACACTCGGCATAGAGACAAGCAAAGAAATCCGTGGACATGCCTTGAAGGAAACGAAAATAAAGTCTGGGACTCCTCATTACAGCGGCAAATCCCTGTGACTAAAATACAATCTGTAATCAACATTTTACATGATCCAGTCACCTCTCACGATGGTGTCCTGCATGCCCTAGGCTAGCTCCTGGGGGAGCCTAAACACGACCATGTTTGTTTTTCTTTAGATCACACTGCAACTAATCAGGAGGGCCACACAGTAGCCTGGAAAGATGTTCACAAAGTCATATTACCTGGGAAGAAAATACAAAATGTCCGGCCATAAAATGATCGCAAGTAGGTAAAATCATGTCAGTGATTTGTTCATACTGTTGTGTTTTCTCTAAAACAATATTATCACCGTTTCCCTTCAAGGATGTTACCATCTTGCTGGTTGGTCCAGTTGATGGTGTTTTAAGCGTCAGTGTGTTTATTTCTCAGGGTTAAGGAGCACACTGGCCTGTTGGCCCCAGACCAGCTCCATCGCACCGATGGGGTGAAACTACATGACAGAACAAGGCAGGCCCCAAACCTCAGGAAGTGATTCAAGGCTGCAGTCACACATGCTCTGTCTCTAATGAAATCTCCCAGCGGACGTGGGCCTTGTCCTTGGGCACACTGGGTAGTGGCCATGGCAACAGCACACAGAGTCCTCCAGGCCAGCTGCTTACTGTTACACACCTCCCACCACGGGAGAAGCAGCCTCGGCGAGGGGGACAAGGTCTTTCCCGGCTTCCAGCAGCCGCACTCACCAGCTCACCGGGCTGCCAGAACAATATCAAGACTGGAAGGAAGGATGTAATCCCTGCACACACCAGGACTTTGAGAAAAGTAGGCCAGTCGGTGAAGTGATTGCTCAGTTGCTAAAGACAAGGATGGGGACTGGCCATTCATTCCCTTGGACAGAGCAAGTAGGACAGTTGTCCTCACCCTGCTCTCGGTGGGGGCCCCTTGGTGGTTTGTACCAAACGTTTATTTTATTTGAAAGAGCCAGGCCTCAGTTATACAGACCTGCTCTGGGTAGGAGAATTGATGACATTTATATACTCCAACAAATGGGAAATGGAGTAAATAAATAGGCATGCCTTTTAGATTTAAAACAAATCATCAAAAAGAAAAAAACTGCCACAAAACCAACCTGAGGAAATATAACTCGCTACTTAGCAGCCTTTCATAATAGTGATCGGGCCCTGCATCTATGGATTCCCTGGCAGAAATAGCTTAAGATTCCTGACTGAGAAGCAGAATGAGTGAGTGGTTGTGTGGGTTGTAACAGATTGGGTCTGTTTTAGGAAACTGTTTCCTAACCTCAGACTTCTCTTTATGGCATTTCTTCTCTGTCTTGTCTTTGAACTTCCTGACAACCCACTACTTCACACTCTTGCTTTTGAGCTACCTCCACATCATCAGCAAAGGGATAGGTATATTTCAAGTTTAGAGAGAACTTAGAGATCCTTCAGATTCCTGACTAACAGGGGAGGAAACTGAAGCTGAGAAAGATGAAATGTCTGGCCTGCCACAAATCACACCTGTTGGCAGGTCCGGTCCTACTGCCACTGCAGTGATCCTCCACTTCCAGGACCATCACATCCATCCATGGACCAAAAATGACAGACAGTAAACATTCTCTAAAATATAGTAAGATTTTTATCTAATATATAGTAATCATTATTATCTTAAAAATATTATCTACGTGTAGAAAAAATAAATGTTGCCCTTGCCTAGCCGGTTTTGCTCAGTGGATAGAGCGCCAGCCTGCAGACAGAGGGGTGTCTGGTTTGATTCTGGTCCAGGGCACGTGCCTGAGTTGTGGGCTCAATCCCCAGTGGGGGGTGTGCAGGAGGCAGCCAATCAATGATTCTCTCTCATCATTGGTGTTTCTATCTCTCTCCCTCTCTCCCTTCCTCTCTGAAATCAATAAAAATATATTTTTTAAAAAAAGGTTGATAAAAAGAAAACTTAGGTCCTTCCTTCTGTTTTATTTGTGATAACATTAACCAAACCCTATCTATGATCCAGGCACCTGACACACGTGATAATTTAATTCCCACACCAGTTTCAAAAGTTCTCATTTTTTAATCTAGAGAAATATGACAAGAAAGAACAATCCATTATCTTACTATGTCAATATATTCTGTTGGGGTTTCAAAAGTAAGAGTAACACATGAACCTGACTACAAAACCTAAACGACAAAGAAAAAATATAAACAACAAGTGTAAACCTTCTTTCTGACACATACTCTTCCATTCCTCTCCCCAAAGCTGACCAGTAACTGTTTCTTAGGACTCCTGTCTCCCTCCTTGTTAAACACAAACTAGGATGCATACCTCCCTGTGAGAATTTTTTTTACCTATTTACACAAAAGGAACTGTAATAAACACTTGTTCTGCATCTTGCTTTTATCCACTCACTATTTTTAGACATCTTTCTATATCACATATGTCTCTATTTTTTAAAGTGTGTATAGTACACCATGCTGTAGATATACTGCATTTAT
This sequence comes from Cnephaeus nilssonii, assembly GCF_951640355.1. NCBI lineage: Eukaryota > Metazoa > Chordata > Mammalia > Chiroptera > Vespertilionidae > Cnephaeus > Cnephaeus nilssonii. The sequence goes on from NC_137073.1 coordinate 46,674,125, forward strand.
TTAACGGCTTCCCTCTTTGTAGTACTTAGGTTGTTTCAGTTTTTCTCTAGTATCCACTCCATCCTACAAGTAGAAAAACTAGGTCTCAAAAAGGATAAACAAGTTAACTGCTTAATACTGCTCTGCTAAAAAGGCACCAGAGCTAGCACCTACATCCACATGTAATTTGCAGAATTGTGAACTCCTTGCTTTTTCCCAACCAGACTAAAGCCTTTTGGTTGTTCAGCTAGTACCATCCCCTAGGAACCCTTTTTCTTCCCTTTCTATTGAGTCCATAGAAAGTGACTCGGAGGCTAAGGGACTTATCCAAAGTTATTCTTTTAGAATGGCCCACGTGGTCATGAACAAGTTACTCAGGGAAGACTCACCTCATTTCTTTGTACTAAATAAAACCGTCCCTCCCAAATACAAGAGTTACTCTCCGGAGGAGGAGAAATAGGACTTCCCTCCTTCCATCCCAGGTGAGGAGTGGTGCGGATGGGAGGGGCAGGCCTTTCCTCTCACACCTTAACTGAAGGTGAGAGGACTTGTGAGAGGCACTTCTCAGTAGGATGTAGAGCTGGGGCTCTCACAGCAGCTAACTCTGCAGCTCCGCTAGCGGGGAGATGAGAGGCCCACTCAGTTTTCAAGAAAATGCCAGGCCTTCGACTGTTTTGGTGCTGTGGGGCCCCAAACTCACTAATTATATGGGATGAATGAGGGGATTGGTTCTCTACTGGCCAGGGGGGAAACCAGCCTCAATAGGGCCACACAAGCGAACCCAGCCCCCAATACAGGGTAATTTCACACTTTCCCTCAGGGGGTTAATGACTTTGTGTGTGGCGATTCCGGAGAATAGTTCCCCTCTCCCCCATGCCTTTAACTCCAGTCAGCAAGCCTTCCGTTGCTATGCAAAGCCATTGAGGCTCTTGAATAATTCCCAGCAAGGTAAAGTGCCCTGCCTCCCACCCCTTTTGTTAGGGATTGTGCTGCCGCTTGTCCTTGTTATGGCAGAATATTCCACCTTCTTGTGAACAGCCGCCACTTTAGAAGGCACGTTGGGCAATCACTCACAGCAAGGCCACCGGATGGCCAGCAGTCCTGGGCGTGGCATAACACTCCCTGGCCTTTCTGCTCAGCCCCCTGCTGGGCTCCCAGCACCTCCATGCAAACTGAGCACACTGGTCGCAGCATGGAGCCCTGCACACCAAAGAGGTCAAAGAAACCGGGAGCCCCAGGTGAGAGCCCCATTCGAAGTGTCACCTTCCAACAGGATGGGGAGCATAACTCCAGAGATCACTGCATGGGATAATGTTTTAACATGTGTTGACAAAAATTAAATAAATTTGGGCATTATGTGACTAGACCATTAAGTGCAGAATAAAGATTTGCTCAGAACTACGGAAATACATCTTCTAAGAACCTATGAGGTTCCTAACTTGCCACCACCCTGTAGTTGCTTCTCAAATCAATCTATATAGCCCCTCTCTTCCCTCTAACAATAATAATCTGGAATTGCGAGTTACAGGTCTACAATACTTTCACATAGGTCATTCTAGGAAAAAGTGGTTGGTAACATTCCTAACTTGTATTTATTTGAGAGAATTTTGCGTTGGAAAACACAGTTCAGAATTTGCCGAGTAGATGATCGGAGACCATTGGCCAGTTTTCTAATGTTTGTTCACCTACTCCCCAAACCACTGGGAAAATGACTTGTGTACTGACCTCCTCTCCCTGCTCTAGGATTAGCTCCCCACATGTAAGTGCTGGAAAGAAGTGAGAAGATGTTTTGCTTCAAAAAGAGCTACATCCCTAAAGAGCTACAAATCCGTGTTTTATACAATCTGAGCCCCATCAGGGGTCTGAATAACACTCAAAAGCTGTTCTTGTTGAGAACATCTACATCTGCCAAAAGCCCAAACGTGTAGACAGCAGAGAAACTGAACAGTGCCAAGGAGGATGTCGAGTGGAATGAGTGAGCCGCAAACCTGGGACAAATAGCACATTACTTGAGTAGGAAAGCTTTTAAAGACATATGGTCCTTGTGTCCGATTTTTATGACTTATCCACTGGGGTTTTGTCTGTTTATATGTTCAGTTCACTCACTGTCTTTCCATTTGCATTCAGTTTATGTAGAAGGAGCTTAACGCCTATGTATTTATATGGCTGGCAAATCTCCCTTTGGTGTGTCTGTTTTTATTCTTCAACTTAAAATACTTCTAAAGACCTTCCTATTTTAAGTTTCACACTAAAATCAGTGGCTAAGTGAAAGCATCTTTTTAGCAGTGGCCTGTCTCTGATTTATGCTGAGGTTAACCCATCCCATGGCTTAAAATTGGACTTGCAAAATAGGGTCCATAAAGCAGGAAAGGAGGAGAAATGTTTAGATATATTGCCAGGTACCTATTTCCAAAACAACACAGCAGGCTTTGCAAATGTCCCCAGATGGCCTCAGTAATCTAAATTGCAGATAACAAAATCACTCTGTGGATTATTGGAAGTTTTACCTTCAAGGTACAGGGAAGATGATCTCTCTGGCTTTGAAAGGCCACTAATGGGTCCCATCTGCACACGGGCTCTCCAGAGGGATCTCCACAGGGGCCATTTTCAACCCATCTTAGACCCAGTGCCATTTTAGCTGGAGGGATGATCTGGAGAAAGGAAAACATAAACGTGAACATGAACGCATGGACAACCTGAGCTCAGACGGCCCAGCACCTGGAGCATTCTAAACGTGAAAACAGAAAGAACACTAGGGTGAGTTGGTGACTTTGTCATTTAACCCAGAGCCCAACTGGCCATCTTTATCCTATTACTAGTTATTCAGACATTGGAAATGATTTTGATGTCAGAGTTGCTCAATCTGGTCTGTCTCTCACAATAGAACTGCATTGTGCATTTGTAGGGAAAATTTCAGGGTTTCATAACCACTGAATCACAACTTCACACAATTTAGTTTTGTTTTGTTTTTGTGATTCCAATACGTTTTCTAAGGTTGGGGTGTGGATTATTCAAAGGCCCTCCACATATAGAATTTACTACTCATGCTAACGTGATCTAACTAGACACTGCCCATGAATGAATACTACATGCTCACTTTGAAACACCAACAGGGAGTAAAGCAGTTTGCACCAAACAGCGAAGGTATCCCTGTAGTCTGGCCTTTGATGGCCTTGGTCTCGGAGTATTTAGGAAATCACGGCGTTGAGAATGCATTCCTGGAAAACAGAGCCTACATTGTTCCAGGGCTTCCAGGGCTGGTTTGGGTGTTGCCTCGGCATCTTCACCCTGTGCCTGCAGCTGCTCACTTCTCCTGACAATCACTTCCACATGCCCGGTTTCAGAGCTGGGGGGGAAAGTCCCTGAGCACGGCTTGGCCACACACATTGAAGAGGACCCTCTCTCACGCTAAAGTGGCATTAAAAAATGTTTTATGGTATTTACTTAAAAGCTAGCTTTCCACAAAGGTCTTTAGTCTAGGCAAACCCTAATGTTATTCTTGTTGGAATAATGGTGTCTTGTAGCAAAAGAACTTTACAGCTGGTACCAGAGAACTCAGTAAGGGAATCCATCCCTTAAGAGATAATCCTACAGGTCCAAGGTGTGTTTTCAGCAAAGGCATTGTTTACGGTCCCTCTGGACCTGTCGAGGGAAGCTGGCTTTAAGCTGGAGCAGAGATTTACCTTAGGAGCTACTGGTCACTGACTTTCTCAGAGATAACTAATCATGTCCTCGGAGAGCTAAAAATGTTGGTGCAAAGCAGGTTTAAAAAACAAACAAACATTCGCAGCACCTGAGTACCTGAGACTTCAGCTATATGTCCGGGATAGCAGGACTCTGTGCTGCTACCTTCAAGAGCTCCTTCCAAGGCCAAGGCAACCTACTCACTTCTCCCTTCAGGTTCCAGACTGTCTTATCTACAGTGAAACAAAGGAAATGCAAATTGGAAATGCTTAGCAAGGAGATGGTCTATTTCCTGGAATGCAAGGATGTGAACTTCTGAACCAGGCATATATTTTTCCCCCTCTATTTTTTTAAAAAAAATTGATTTCAGAGAGAGGAAGGGAGAGGGAGAGAGAGATAGAAACATCAATGCTGAGAAAGAATCATTGATCGGCTGCCTCCTGCACGACCCCTACTGGGGACCGAGCCACCAACCGCCCCTCCCCCCCACTTGTGCCCTGACCTCCTGGTTCATGCATCAATGCTCAACTACTGAGCTGCACTGACCGGGCTCTCCTCTATCTTTAAGGGGCATCTCTAGGAGAATTCTAAGTAAGTAGATATGAGTAAGATGTTGGTTCACATGGTTATACTCTAGTTTAAGCAAATATAAGTTTATGAAAATGCATGTGGACATGAAAAATGGTATGAATCCCTGTGCAAATGGACCTTGAGTGTTTTACCCAAGCATCTATAATGAAAGTCCCAAAGATGCAAGTTTTCTCCTTATTTTTAAACTTCGATTAGATTAACCAAAATTGGCAAAATTTTCCCAAAACTATCTAGTGTCCTAAGCTAAATCTACCTATTGAAAGAAATATTTTTACTCTTGTTAATGCTAAGAAATAAAGCTAAGCAAATGCCTGGACCACAGAATGATACTTATCTTTAAGAATTGATATAACAGTTATATGTGATGGGACCCCTCCCAAAAGCAGGGCCTCATGTTGGACACTGTGGGAGAAGGAGAAAGTGCCATTCACAGTTGCTATGCAGGAGGAGCCCTGGTTATCTGAGCAGACACAATGATAGACAGAATACTGAAGAAATTAAGTTTAAATGATTTTCCCCAAGATCATGAACCACATCAATTACAATCTGGCTTTAAATCAGAGTCACTATACCACAACACCTCTCAAACACTTCTTGAATTTTATTATCATTCTTCTTTGCTTTGGTTTTTGGTCGGCCTTTAGCCATAGCAAAACTTCAGACCTGTGTCCTAAAGATAAGAAAAAGTGAAAGGGGTGAGAGGCCCAAATCAAATGTCTGATGAGAGGTGAAATGAAGGTGTTGGTGAACAGGATAGACTAGAAAAAATTCAATGGAAATATGAAATAACTAGAGGCCCGGTGCATGAAATTCATGCACCAGGGAGGGGTCCCCTCAGCCCGGCATGCACCCTCTCACAATTCGAGACCCCTCAGGGGATGTCCGACTGCTGGTTTAGGCCCTATCCCTGCAGTCAGACATCCAGCAGTCAGACATCCTTCTCCTAACCCCTCGCCTGCCTGCCTGCCTGCCTGCCTGCTTGCCCCTAACCGCTAGCCTGCCTGCCTGCTCAATGTGTGTCATAGTGACTGGTCATACCATTGTAACGGTAGCTTAGGCTTTTATATACATAGATATGTGAGGCCTCTTTCGAATGCATGGGCAACTTTTAAATAATGATATACCTTTAATGGAACCAGGCCACTTCCTCCTCATTGGCATGCTTGTACAAGCCAGTACGTTTGTTTGTTTGTTCATTTGTTTTAGCCTGTCAACTGAGACGGGACTGATTTTTAAGTCAAACTTTTTGTGCCAGGTAGCTTTGCTTCAGATATTATTTTCCCTGGACTCCACAAACATTGAAATAAAGGAAAACAATTTCCAACTAACTCTTTTTATTTTTCACTAGTAAGTCATAGCCTTAAACAGGAGAACTTAGTGTACACTTGGGTCAGCTACTAAGGAGATACCAATAAGCCGTAAGGTTTCTTATCTTTCACTTTCCTCATCGACCTACATTTCTCTTAGAAGGGAAAAAAAAAAAAAAACAAAGACAGCCCTGGGTTTATCATCTTCCTCAGCACTGTCCGTCCCATTTAGAAAGAACCTCTCATACCATAATGTCAAATGTCATTTGGTCTGACATAGATAATTCTATTAAGCTACTATAATGATCACTAATGAGATATTGAATTTTCTTCCAAAGAATCAGTCACCAAAGCACATTATTTTTTTTCTGATAAAGTAATTAATAAAATACAAGACTCCCTATGCAAAATATATACCAAGGGTTCCCAAGTGTGTCGATGCCCTAACCACTCTGAATAAAAAAGCTGAGGCTTGAGGATGATACAGTAATGAGCACTGGGATTCGTGCTGATGCAGACAATTTCACAAGCCTTCTCTCACAGAATAAGAAATGTGTGCTACACAGTAAGCAAGGCAAGCAGAGCATGGCCAGACCACTCTCTGCCAGGAGGGGCTTTCCAAACTAACACTGACGGAGTTGCTCAGCCTCCTTCTCACTTATGTTCTTTAGACTATAAAAGGCATCTGCCAACATTGCTGTCTGGTTAATGTTGGCTGACTACTTTGAAGATAGCAATTACAAACGGATATTTTTGGAGAGTTGAATATACATAGATGCGTGTGTTTAACTGGAAAATACCTGCTCTGAATATACTACTTTTTATATGATTCAAAAGAGTCTTACTTGTCAATCCCCAATGAAACAAGGAAAAATCAGTCTAAAATATTCATCAGTCACTATTATCCTGGATCAGAATTAGACCCTATTTTTTCCAAAGCGTTCTGCAAAGTAATGAGTTGGACCTTGAGAGAACAATGACTATGCAAGTAAAAATTCGGCAGCCATGAGGCAGCCATAGTCAACACACACAGCCTTGGACCCTAGAGATGGTTTCTACATTGAGAGGATCATTGCAAGGATGCTGCCCAGCTGTGCAGCACTCCCACCTGGGAGTGCAAAAGCTGTTGACAGAGGTGCCTACCAGACAATTGAACACAGAAGGAGTCTTTGCAGTATTAGTTCTGGTGTCGGCCTATCAGACTTGGTTAAATTATGTAGTAGACCTAGAGAATCCCCCCAAATCTCTCAAAGTTTTTATTTCATCCAATTCTTTGGAGAGTCTTGTCTCAAAAACAAATAGGACACTCAGGCCATAGAAATCCTATAGCACCAAATGATGTCAACATTGGATGTGAAATCAATGACCAGAGCTCACAGCTCTTTGCATCAGAGTTGAGTAATACTAGCTGAGTCACTGTTTCTTTCCAGCTTTTCAAAGCTCTCTCCAGAAAGCATCTCATAATGGACCATCTCAGACCTCAGTGCTTACTGTAATGTTTTTATTTAATAATGCTGGTGGTGAGCAATGTCTTGATAGTATTCCATGAAAACAACATGTACTGTGCTACTTTAATCTTCATCAATATTATCATTTGTATACCATAAAGATGAATTTTATTTTTCCATTATTTCTCATATTTAGAGTTGGAGATATTGTTCTGCCATCCTTGTTTGCTTTTGTTTTGTTTTTTAAGAAATTAAGCCATAAGAAGGTCAAGCAATTTCTCAAAATTCACACAGCCTGTGAACTTTGAGCCTGTGCTTCCTGTTCATTGAGATAACATTTACCTCAGCTTAAAATTTGCAGAATTGTATCAAGTTTAAGTAAAGGAAAAAGAAAGACTTCCACAGAGACAGTGTATAGTGGTGATTATGTGCATACAGGCTTTGGATTCCGGGTAATTCCATCAACAGCTCATCATTGACCCCATGCTGTGCGAAGCAGACAGTGAACAAAAAAAAGATGTCATGTAGTTTTTATACTTGGGTGGGGCTTAGAGGTAAGGAGAAACAGACAAACTGACACACAATATAATACATATACAAGAGAGAAAGAGAATGATAAAAATGCCAGATAATCATAAGTGCAATGCTGGGCACTACCACTGTGTAATATGATCAAAAATGGCCTAATGGCCCTAGCCGGTTTGGCTCAGTGGATAGAGCATCAACCTGTGGACTGAAGGGTCCCGGGTTCAATTCCGGTTAAGGGCACATGCCTAGGTTGCCGGCTCAATCCCCAGTAGGGGGCATGCAGGAGGCAGCCGATCAATGATTCCCTCATCATTGATGTTTCTAACTCTCTCTCCCTCTCCCTTCCTCTCTGAAATCAATAAAAAAATATTTTTTAAAAATGGCCTAATGGTTGCCTTCTGAGCAGGTTCCTTATAAACCAAGTCCCACAGGAAAGAAGGAGCCAGCCAGAGTAGGAATCTAGGGTCAGAACATTCCAGGCAGAGGGAGCAGCAAGGGCAGCAGAAGGAAAAGATAAAACTTCAACCTCAGCTCCAAGTCTGGTTGTGTGACCTCAAGCATGTTACTTAACACATCTAGACCTTTTGTTAAGGGAGCCCTTTTAAAAGGATCACGGTGACTAATTCACAGGGCCTTACAGGAATTAAATGAGAATGACACAGAGTAAAAGTGTTAGACCCCTAGAGCAAGGATGATGGGCCAGGTACAGAAGCTCACTAGGGTAGAATGCCCCAGATGCCTAGTAAAAGGCAAAACTGGGAAAACAAGAACTCGCCCCCAGGGTAACCTATCCTCCCCTAGCATACCACTGGCCATTCGGTTTAGACCCCTGACCTTTTCCTCCCTAAAGATAGCATCTAGGCCTCAGTTGTATTTCAGCTTCAGGCCCAGAAAAGCAGCAAAACCAGACAAGCAATGCTGTGGCTGCCTCAGGACCAGCTACATTAACTAATTACCCCCTGCCCTGATCCCACCAATTAGTGGTGACCACTATCCTGAAAGAGCACACCTGAAAAGCTGATGAATATTCTATTAAGACGCTCCTCTGATACCTTCCCTAAGATTTCCACCTGCAAGAAAGAGATAAACACGCTCAGGACAAAGAACCCAGTGCTTGCTCTCCCTCCAAGGAGCGCGCCTGTGCCACTACCCCACAGGCACGTATCCCCCAACCTCTAAGGGACCCCATGAAACTTGCAACCAGGGGAGCAATGGGCAGCAGCAGCTTGCCCCAGGCTGATAGCCGGAACCTGTCTCCAAGGCCCCTTTTCTCTCACTTCACAGTAGGCCAGAGAGCCCAACCCAGGCTTTCCCTGTTGCCTAAGTGTATTTTTGTTGCCATCATCCCCTTAACTCGGTGCTGTGCAGCCCTTCCCTTTGGATATCCGATCCCCATACTCTTTCCTTAAATAAATTCAAATTTTCTTTATCTGACATTTGAGATGGCTATTTAGCCTGCCCTCACGCACCATCCACCATGTTCACCTTTCAAAAAAGCAGTTGATTTTCTATTTTCTCTTGACAAAACCTTTGAGATACAAAGACTACTAAACTCTGATTTTAAAATCTGCTTATGCCTTGATTTTTTGTTGTTATTTTTGTTTCTTTTGGTTGTTGTTATTTGTTGATTTGAGCAAGGGGCTGCCAAAAATAAAACAAAAAACCCAGCAAGGAACTTAACAGCAGAGAAGGGCCAGATTCTGAATTCCTGGAAAGTTTGTATGCCAGGGTTACATTTATTTATAGAAGAAATTAAAGTGTCACTCATTTGGGACAGGGCTTACCTGCATTAGGCATAGTAGCACAGTACCTAGGGCCCACAATACTTTGGGGGAGGAGGGTCAACAAATATGTTGTAATTTCTTTTAAAAATCTGAAGAAAATAAGAACTTTAAGGTCAAAGAAACTATCCTAATAAAAGGGCAATATGCAAATTAACCATCACTCCATCACAAAGATGGCGGTGCCCATAGCCACAAGATGGCGGCGCCCAGTCCCCTCAGCCCTGCCAGAGTCCCCCAGTCCTGGGGGGACAGCTGCTGAGAGCGGGCAGTGTGAGTGGCCTTGAGGAATTCTTGCTTTGTCGCCATGGCGATGAGCAAGCATCCCACCCCAGCTGCAGAGAGCCCCTTGGCCGCAGAGAGCCTCTGGGCAGCGGGCGCGGAGTGGCCAGGCCCCACAGAGAGCAGAGAACCATGGGGAGTGGGCCTAAGCCGTCAGGGCTCCCAGATTGGAGAGAGCTCCCCTGAGGGCTCCCAGATTGGAGAGGGTGCAGGTTGGGCAAAGGGACCCCCCCCATGCACAAATTTCGTGCACCAGGCCTCTAGTTTTAATATATAATATTATTTCTTTTCCTTTATACCAACACAATCATAAATTTTAATTTTTAACATTGTCTTTGGAGGAGGGTCCCATGAGGGCAAAGCCTCTAGGGCCCATGAAAGTCAGAAAGTGGGCCTGTGTAGGCAGCTCCACATGTCTACATAGAAAGAACTGGAGGGTGGTGATCTGGTTGAAAATGAAGCCAGCACTAGTCTCACAACTCAGCAGTCACAGAAAGTACCTAATGGTCACGTAGAGTGTCTGTTCGTAAAGGCAGCTCTGGAGCAGAGTGGTCAATGTGGTGAGGCAGAGAGCTGAACCTCGACTGAAAACAACCTGAGGGATGCAGCGAGACCCCCTCTCAACACCTAAGTCTAGGACACATGGGGCAGGGTATCATTCCTTTACCCCCTTCACCAAGACTTTTCACTCCAGAGCTCTGCACTTCCCGCTCTGGGGGTGCTGCTGCTCACCCTGCTTCCCGCACCATCTCCGCTTACTTCCCTGCCTCATCCCAGCCCTCCTTTTGTCTTAGAACACCCAGCCCAGATTTTTACCCAACTTCCCAATTCCATCGTTTTCCTGAGCTCAGCAATTCAGTAGAAAATTCTCCGGAGGCCGTGTGACCACAAGGGACAGTCCAGATGCACTTCAGTACACAGAGCAGAACACACGGGGCCACTAACTTACGGTCATGACACTTCCACGGAAATCCCAGAAGTCCTGTCCCAGGCAGAATGGGAGCTACATGCGTGTGGGTTTTGATTTTCTGGATTGGATTTCTACAGAGATGATTTCGTGTTCTTGGTCATCAGAATTCACTAATTGCTGTGGCATTGTTTGCAGTGGCATCGTTTCCTAGCTTGATGTTTTGTTTTGCTTTGACTGCCCAAGAAGTGTCTGGACTCTAAAAACTTACTGAAGAGGTAAGCTGCTTGGACGGGGTATTGATTCCAGCAAAAAGCAATAAAAATGTTTAAAACTGGGAAAACTCTCCTTAGAGACTGAACTCTTAGCCAGGGCACGTCCCCCTCCCCCCACTGAAACTGTAAAGCTGGCTGAGACTATCACCCCCAGGCACAGGCTTCCTTCGCTCTGAGCCTGCCGCCCTGCCATCTCCCAAACCAAACCTGACCTGCAGGAAACTCTCACTCACTCACACTGCACTGGGAGGTGAGCTCTCCTACGACCTCGTCCAGGGGAATTCACATTTTCACTCTAACTCTGCCTGTGAGTAAAAGGCCGTAAGGGATCAGATGCACCAGGAAATAAGTAGAACTTTCCTATTTGGCTGCTTCTGTGATATTTCCTAAAGCTAAAATTACTAATTTTAATTGATTTTTAATTATATAACAAATCTATAAATGCATTTTTCTTCTCATATTAAAACAAGATAGATAAGGTTCAGATCCCCTTTAACATGGCTCCTTCCTGGTACCCTCTGTTCTCTTCTTCCAGGTGTGAGTATAAACAAGTCATCTTTTCTGTCAAAGAACAGTTTAGACAGCCGCCATTTTGGACTGCATGACTTGGCAGCCACGATGTTGGCCGCATGGCTTGCAGCTCCCCTGGGGGCCGCCATCTTGAAACAGCAAAGGCCAACCCCTCCCTTTGAATTAGCCAATCGAGAAACACTGTGCACCTGAACTCCAATCAAGAACAAGGGGCAGGTCACGTGCATCAGGGGTTATAAAGCCGAGCAGCCCGCCTTCTCAGTGTGTGCCTGCTCCCAGACCATGTGTGTGCACCCTTCTACGTAGAAGTATAGATGTCTGTCTTGCTGCCTGGCTCCCAAGTATGTTTTGTGTTCTACCAGGACCCCTGACTTGGGGGGGCTTGCCTTATTTCTAACACCGGGAGCATTGGTGTGGCGTGTAAGTGCATCATTCAGACCATGTTACATCCATTTGCCTCCATGTATGTGTATGTGCAGGGAAAAGATAGAGGATTGCTTCGTGGTTGTTTTTTACATAATTGAAATTTTACACGGTATGTTTTTTGCTCTTTCATGTTAGAATTTGCTTTGTATCTCATTTTTAACTATACTATCACATTGATGGCATACACTAAAGTGTGTTTTGTCATTTCCCTGTTGATGGGCCTGAAACTGACCTATCAGGTGAGTGTCTGTCTTAGTATTCCTCTCAGTCTAGGCACCTGGCCACAATTACTAATACACAGAAGCACAAAATCCGAGTGTCAGAATTCCAAAGTCGTATTCTGAAAAGGCAACAAAGAAAGTTCTAAGAAAGGAACTTCCCATTTGCTGCTAACAGCCAATGAGGAGATACACTGTGCATTTACAAAGGGAGATGGTAAAAAGAGAATCTTTAAAGAGAAAGTAAATTGCGGAGGGTTGGGGAATGGAAAGAAGCAAGGCTGGGCTAACAGCCATTCTAAATCAGTGAGGATACTAACGGAAAAAGTGACGCTTTGGGATTTTTATGGGGCGTGGGCTTTGTTTGAGCACCCACCCTGACTCCTCATTTGCAAGAACAGTGTCCCTAAGTACTTTTCCACTATTCACACAGGTGGACAGAACAGAACCTCCATTAACTTGCTCTGGGCTTTGGCTTGTCTGGTTTGTGTTAACTTTAATTAACTCAGTTTCACTGGGGCTGGACTGCACTGAAACAAAAATCAGCAGGAAGCACGGCAAGTGCACAGTCCAGTACGTGGTCACTCAGATGCTACTGCTGTAAAGAGGGTGCGTTCAAATTCAAGGTGCTTCACCTTCCAAGTCTTCCCAAATAGGAAACCTAAAATTCTACATAGAAGTAGAGTTGAGCTCAGAGAAAGGGTGTGGCATAGACTACTAGAAATCCATACTCCAGTCGGGTGCCTTAGGGCACTAAGCGGTCAACACCCGAGCCTTTGCCCAGATCCTGGGCCCCAGTCCCAGCCCTGGGCTCATCGGCTGCACCATCCTAGGCACGTTAGTTCTCCTCTTCATGCTTTTGTTATCTGTCTGTAAAATCGGGATAATAATATTTTTTCACAGGATTGTAAAGATTCAATGCAATCATCTATATAAAATACTAATTCAATGCAGTGCCTGGCACATGGTAAACATGAAACAAATGTTCACTTTTATTAACCTAAACAAAGCACTTGGTATTCAGACACAAAAGTCCTGGTATTTGGCTCTAAATGATTTCAGAGTAAATACATATTCTGATTTTTTTTTTAAAACATGAAAGAAGATCTAGATAACATTTACCGAATAAAGCTAGATACTAACTTCCTACATCATGACTCAGCCACGAAGTTTATCACAAATCTGTAATCCCAAAACCCCAGAGGTGGCCTTCCAGAATTTGAGACTTTCTTAAAAGTGCTATTTGACATTGTAATAATCTCACCCTGGGTTCAGCCCCCATTTCTCCAGTTTTCTGCACCATTCGGGTCAATTTAGCTCTGAGCACATGCTTGAGATGATCCTTTTTTAAAGAAGCCCGAAGCTAAGAGACAGCAGGACACACGGGACTCCTCCAGCCAGCGTCTGGGCTCTAAACCATGACCGATTTGCTTGCTCAGGAGGGGCAGCCAATCCCCAGAAGGTGGAAAGGTATAGAGTTCAAAGAGAAAGTGAATAACCTGTTCATGTGCTTTGGCCATTAACATCCTTGGCTTTTCCGACTTGCTGTCACCCTCTGCAAACCCCAGCATTATTGAGGGCACATTCGAGTGCCTCATTCTATGTCTTTGAACAAACTAAGTTGTAACTTCAGTTCCTCCCTCAAGAGCAAAATTTGAAATTTGTCAAGAAATACTGAGTGCTGTTTGCCAGTGGATATAACTCAAATGTCAGGATCTGCTTTTGTGCGCTCAGTCCCCAACCGCACCAGACGGCCTGTGTTTATTCAGTTTCCCTTCTCTTGAAGATGGGGAAATAGAATGTGCTCCTTACTGCTGGGTTTAGAAAGAGCTATGAAATCCCTGAAATTGAGTTGTTTGAAGTAAAGTATTCTCTTGAGGTCACAGAGGGCCACCTGGGCGAGGGAGGGGCTGTGGCTAAATCCGGCTCTAACATCTCGCCATAAAGCTGGAATGAGAGCTACGCACACAGAGACTTCTCCCCCAGAAGTTTCTGCCAATAGAGTCCTCTAAGATGTGAAAATGAGGACTCCCTCTCCCCTGGCTTTCTTCTGAAGAACAGAGTGGGGATTATACCACCAGCTGTTTTCTTCTTCTTCCTTTTTGTTTACGGTTTCTATAGCTAAATGACACCGAGCGGAGTGGAAGCATAAGGTTCTGACATGGCATTTTTGCTGCATCACTTAATTCCATTAATCCTGAAACAGCAGGGCAGGTGGTATCCGGGGGATCCCCTCCGGCCTGGCTGCTCATTAGGCTTTGGGGCGTGGGGATGACAGGGAAGCACAGTCACCCAGAGGCCCAGCCTCCCAACATGGCTTTCTTTGTGCCCAGAGAAGACTTTACAGGCCTGACTAAGCCTCCAGAGGGACAATGGCTAAAGGTCTCCAAATCCGAGTATTCGGGGGCGGGCTCTCAGGCATTGGATCATCAGGGGAGAAGTTGGTTCAGTGCCCCACAACCTTATCCACTAAATGTACCAAGTCAACTATTCTCTACGTGCCTGTCAAGTTAGTAATGACGGTTATGTTAGTGCAACCGAGTCCCATAGCCTTCAGCTAGGCTGTGATGGTTGAGAATGTTTTCAGCAAATTTTTTTTAAAAAAATGCAGGAAACAGAGCGAGGGAGCACATGTGCTGGCCACGTTAAGTCCTGTGGTTCCAGCTTTCCCGGCGGTAGCACTGATGGAACACCACAGGCAGGGGCGGGAGCTGGCCTTCCCTTGGCTGAGTAGCAGCTGCCCCTGTTGTCTGCCCCAAGGCCTCCCACGAGGGCCCAGGGTCTAAGGCAGGGGTCCTCAAACTTTTTAAACAGGGGGGCCAGTTCACTGTCCCTCAGACCGTTGGAGGGCCGGACTATAGTTTAAAAAAAACTATGAACAAATTCCTATGCACACTGCACATATCTTATTTTGAAGTAAAAAAAACAAAACGGCAAAAACACCCGCATGTGGCCCGCGGGCCGTAGTTTGAGGACGCCTGGTCTAAGGGAAGAGGCTCCAGAAACTGCCCAGTGCGGTGTCTGAAATTCTACTGCAAGCATGTCAGCAACATCCTCCCCTGCCAAGGTCGCAGACTGGTGGCCCAAACGATGTTGGAATCTCAAAGTGTATTAGCTGTCTTTCTCTTTCTTTCTTTCTTTCTTTCTTTCTTTCTTTCTTTCTTTCTTTCTTTCTTCCTTCCTTCCTTCCTTCCTTCCTTCCTTCCTTCCTTCCTTCCTTCCTTCCTTCCTTTCCTTCCTTCCTTCCTCCCTCCCTCCCTCCCTCCCTCTCTTTCTTTCTCTTTCTTTCTTTCTTTCTTTCTTTCTTTCTTTCTTTCTTTCTTTCTTTCTTTCTTTTTCTTTCTTTCTTTCTTTCTCTTTCTTTTCTTTCTTTCTCCTTCCTTCCTTCCTTCCTTCCTTCCTTCCTTCCTTCCTTCCTTCCTTCCTTCCTTCCTTCCTTTCTTTCTTCTTTCTTTTTAAAAATATATTCTTATTGATTTCAGAGAGGAAGGGAGAGGGAGAGATAGAAACATCAATGATGAGAATCCTTGATCAGCTGCCTCCTGCACGCCCCCCACTGGGAATCGAGCCCACAACCCGGGCATGTGCCCTTGACCAGAATTGAACCTGGGACCCTTCAGTCCACAGCCCAAGGCTCTATCCACTGAGCCAAACCCGCTAGGGTGTTTTTTAATGTTTGAGTTTCTTTTCAAAATGTGAAGACCTGCCAACACCGAGCCCTCTTTCCTGCTGGGCAGCAATCACACAGGGCTGACTGGCGGTCAGCCTGCTTAGGGGATGCCGGTGCTCGCCCACTCCCACAGAGGCCACAGTCCCGCTGGGTCCCCACACGCTCCACTGCCTGCTCTTCTCTTGTGCTGCCTCGACTTCACAGATGCACACTGCCTACTTGTGGCACTCACTACATTCTAGTGTTATTGCAAATTGAATCCTGTTTTATCTGTATGTTTTGTTTACAAGTGGAACTGGCCGTTGTGGAGGAGAGGGGTTCAGGATTACTCTATTTCTTCTGAATTTGCTACCCTGCCTTCTGAGGGATTGGTTTATCTTAATATATGACTGCTCTTAAATAGGAGAACCATGGACAGTCATCTCGAATGAAAATGAGAACAGATTGAATTTAGAGGTGAAGAGAGAGCAAGAAGGTGAGGATGGACAGAGTAAGACTGAAGAGTCTGCCAGCAGAGACAGTACAGCCATGAGCCAGCCCATGGATATGTTTTGTTTGTTTAGCCCATTATTACAAAAAAAATTTTTTGAGGCAAGATTTAAAAATCAACTGATCAATGGCTGATTCTAGGTCTGCAGCAGGGAATATACAAGATAAGCCTGAACTATCTTGTAGGACAAGAAAGTGTTGGGGGAAAAAAGCAACCTGAAAAATGGGAATATAACAAAGAGACAGGGGAGCCAACTGAAAGAGTTCCCAATGGCCAAAGTGAGAACAATCTGAGTAACAAAATAAATAATGTTAAAGTATAACTCATAATATAATATAAATACCTATGAGTCCATACTGATATAAACAAATGATCAAATACAGTCACAAATGGGGGAGAAAAGAAAAATCTCCCAAGCAGGACTTTCACATAAATTATGTAGATTCTCCACTCAAGAAGGTGAAGAAGCATATTCCCCGTCTCTGTACATATGGGCTGTACACAGTGACTTCCTTCCAAAGAATACAGTATGGGGTGGGGTGGGAGGTGTGAGGGGAGAACAACTTTACAGTGCAGACACCTAACCAATACCACCTCAGCCAGGTGATCAAGTCTAACATCATCAGTGACAAGTCACACTGATAGGATGTGATGAGGATAGCACAACAAATCCATAGCTCCTGTCTAATTATGAGAAAAACATCAGCTAAATCCCAACTGGTCAGGTATCCTCAAAACTGTCAAGGTCATCAAAACGAAGAAAGTCTGAGAAACTGTCACAGCCAAAGGGAGACATGGTGACTAAATGTAAAGCGGTCCCCTGGATGGGATCCTGGGTCAGAATAAGGATACAAGGTGAAAGGCAAGGAAATCTGAATAAAGTAGGGATGTTAGTTAATAATAATGTACTGTTAGTTCAATCGTTTTAACAAAGGCACCACACCAATGTAGGATAGTAATAATAGCGAAGACTGGGTGTGGGATATATGGGAACTCTCAGTACTATCTTTGTAACTTTTATATATATCTAAAAGTATTCTAACATCAAAGATACCTTTTTAAAAAATCAATTTACTTCACATTAAAATCTTGAGTCCTAGCTCTTCAATAATGCAATGTGGAATCTGCGATCCAAAGATCAGAAGGTGAGTGCCCTGCGACCGCTACCTCTCTATAACCTGCAACCCTATTGACCAAGTAAAACAAGAAGAGAAAGATGCTCCCAATCCCAAATCTCATACAAGTGCATCTAACTAGCAGAGCTTAATTCACCTACAGTACCTGACCTGCAATCCAGAAATGTGCATAGAATAATACAGAAAGCACACTGAGTACCAAGAGTAAAGACAGATCCATCGCACTTGCTCTCCCCAGCACCGAGGCCAAATGTGACCCATCATTGACCTCGTGCTTACATTGTTCTACACGTGCCTCTGCTTCCTTCATTCACAGTCCCTTCCTCCTCCAACTTAAGGACCCTGGCACAATTTAAAAGGTGTTCTATACATGCTGGTGGGAAAGTCTGAGAGCAATCAAAGTTTTAAAGGTCATCTTTCATATTCTATTCAACAAAATTTATCGGGTTTAAAATACTCAGCTAAATTAAGGGAGATAAATGAAGACACCTGTTTTGTATGAAAAACTGCCATCCTGGTTGGGGTGACATCCTGTGAACACAAATCACTCTGCCACAAGGCAGAACACTGTAATGTCATGCATGTTAACTGTGCAAACATCACACGCAAAGTTATAAATATTTTTATTATAGACATATTAGTCAAACATTGCATTTATGTCCACACATCCTATATAATAAAACCCTAATATGCAAATCGACCAAACGGGGAATGACTGGTCACTATGATGTGCACTGACCACCAGGGGGCAGACACTCAACACAGGAGCCAGAAGCCAGGCTCATGGCTGGCGAGCGCAGCTCCTTAACACTGCCTCTCCCACCTCTGAGGCAGCACTAAAGTGCAGCAAGCCCGGCTTCTGGCTGGTGAGCACAGCGGTGGTGGCAGGAGCCTCTCTCGCCTCCAAGGCAGTGCTAAGGAACCCTGGGGGATATCCGACTGCCAGCTTAGGCCCAGAGCCAGCAGTCAGACATCCCCAGAGGGGTCCCAGACTGCAAGAGGGCGCAGGCCAGGATGAGGGATCCCCATCCCCCAATGCACGAATGTTGTGCACCGGGCCTCTAGTCTAACTATAACTACAGACAACTTGAAATTTTAAACTTAGTTACATACATTTAAGAATATTACATATCACTATTTTCCAATCATCACCACACCATTAATTCACTGAAGTTTTATAAACAAGAAAATCTGTCCATTATCCCTACAATTAGTCTTTCTTATGTGCTGAGCCTACCTCAAAGTATTCTCTGTAAACCCTTCAAACATGCCAGTGTTAGAACTGTTCAAGAAGCCCCTTCCCCTGGGGATTCAAACATTATTTATACATGTCCATCTGCAAGAACCTTGCAATAGCTTGCAAGAAAATTAACAGGCAGAAAACAAGATCCAGCTACTTGAAGGTAAAGAAAATCCTGACTAAAGAAAATAAGTGGCTACAGTCCTCTGCTCTTTCTAGCTTATATTTTATCATTAATACCTGTTTGGTGGGGAACATGCACACACAGCACCCATTTTCTCTTCCATTTGATAGGTATTATTTTCCTAAAAGAAAATAGCCCTGCAAGAAAATGTTCTAGCTGGGATTTGAAATCTAAAGATAGATATTAAAGGACTATGAAGTGAGGGCCAAATGGCATCACAGAGATCATCCACTTCAGCCTCTTAACCTTACACAGGATCTATGACAGATCCAAACTTCACTTGCCTACTCCTACAGATGAGAACCTCGCTGTCTCTTAAGGTTCTTGGTTTAAATATGCAACTAGTTGCCCTAACCGGGTTGGCTCAATGGATAGAGCGTCAGCCTGCGGACTGAAAGGTCCCAGGTTCGACTCCGGTCAAGGGCACCTTGGTTGCGGGCACATCCCCAGTGGGAGGTATGCAGGAGGCAGCTGATCGATGTTTCTAACTCTCTATCCCTCTCCCTTCCTCTCTGTAAAAAATCAATAAAATATTTAAAAAAACACCTTTAAATATGCAACTAGCTCTACATGATGGAAAGGGTTTTTGCTGAGGGAACTGGCCTCCCTTCTGCTTACTGCTTTCTGGAACTGGACACAACACAATTGTTCCTTCCGTCTCCCCTGGAGCTGCTGAGTAACTTAAAGGAATCAAGTACATAGGTGGGGGATTCCATATGGCCCTGTAAGGTACTGGCAGGCCTGTCCCTTTTCATTGAAGGAAGTTCTCTGAAGCCAAAGAAGATGAACAATCAAGTTTAGTTAGTGTTGCTTGCAATTTTTAAAGAAAAGTAGCAAATAAGGATCATTATATAAAATCCTCCTTAAAAAGAAAACAAGCAACAATAGCAATAACAAGGTGGATCAAACAAAACATGTCTCTGTAAGACATTTATCCAGATGCCAGAGACAATTAGTTTCTTCCCAAAGTCGCATTTTCTTTGGGCTCATCCTGAACTTCCTGCAAGACTATTGCTTGCAGGCCACAGTTTCCTGGGTCCTGGCTGGAGGCAGTGAGCTTTGGACAAGCCTGGTATGGAAACCCCTGCTTTCTGCTTATCAGTTGTGTGACCCAGGGAAAGATTCTGGAGGACCCTGGGTCTCATTTCTCATCTGTGAAAGACAGTGCATACCTCCTAGAGCCATCATGAGAAATAAATGAGACAATGGTTGTACAGCGCTCAGCAGCGTGTCTGGCCTACAGTAAGTGCAAACTAAGACTGGCTGGAACGTTTCTTGTCATGCTTCTCTTGACACATGCTTGTTCATACTGCTTATTTTTAAAAGGTATTGTCTATAGGAAAAACTATCCCTAGTGGGTATGACAGGCCTGTTACTCACCAGTAAGAGCATTATAGCTTGGACTTGTATAAAAACAGCATGAGACAGCTGTTTTAATAACTACGTCACAATGCTGACTCCAGTTAAGCTCAAAACTAGCTAAAAACCCTCAGCAGCTTTACAGAGGGGCTGTTTCCCATCTGGGCATACCTCCTCATAGATGAATCAACTGATTTTGGGGTAACGCAAATATGTTACTGTAGATTCATCACTATTTGATTTCAGATGGTTGGTGTGAGCACTGCCAAATCTGTAGCAACAAGAGTGTATTAAGAGTGTAGGGTGTGGCCTGGCCAACATGGCTCAAGGGTTGAGCATTGACCTATAAACCAGGAGGTCACGGTTCAATTCCAGTCAGGGCACATGCCCAGGTTGCAAGTTTGATCCCCAGTGTGGGGCATGCAGGAGGCAGCCAATAGATAATTTTTCTCTCATCATTGATGTTTCTATCTCTCTCCGCCTCTCCCTTCCTCTCTGAAATCAATAAAAATATATTTTTTTAAAAAGTAAGCATGGAGTGTGGAATCATTTATCGTGGATTTGAATCCTGGCTCAGTTTCCCAATCTGTACAATAAGAATAATAATAGAACCTACCTCACAGGGTTGTCATGCAGATAAATGAGATAATGGAGATAAAGCTTTTAGGGAGAGCCTGGAACAGAAGCACTTTGTGCATTAGTGATGACGGTGGTGATGATGATGATGATATTATGTGATCAAAATACCAAAACGAGCAGAGGACTCTTCGATACTCAAACAAAGCTGGGAAATGTTTGTTCACCAAGATATAAATCATCTAACAGAAGTATTATTTAATCTCTATTTGGCATGTTTCTTGGGTCACTCTGCCAAATCACGAACAAGGAATATAAGAGAATGTCCTGATAAGCTAGGTCTCATTTGAGGTGTAAACAGCTTAATGGACTCCCCCCTCCAAGGAATCATCTGTAGCTTAAGATCCCATGTCCACCCGGAACTAATATAACACTGTATGTCAACTGAAATTGAACAATAAAATTTGAAAAAAAGATCCCATGCCTTAATGCCTTACATATAAAAATAATATCATCCAGAGCGCTCAGACCCTGCCTATCACATTCTCGTGTGTGTGTGTGTGTGTGTGTGTGTGTGTGTGTGTGTGTGTGTTGGGATGGGAAGGGGGCAGAAAGTGAAGCTAACCTTTGCTCCCCAGATCAGAACACAATATTTGATCCAGAAAAGAAGATTGTTTTTTCTGCTGATGGGAACAGATACTGCAGAGAAGTTGCTGTTCCTCAGGAATGCCTGCCTTCCTCGTTCCATTGCTACTTCCTCTGCTTAAAGGTATCTCTGACGCTCCCGCTAGTCTAAGAACCACTATTATCTCCATCTTTATACTTACAAAAAGCAACATGCACTTCTAAAACATGCAGAACACACCAAGGAGGCACAAAGAAAATACAATCTACAATCCCCCTCTGCCACTTCTTCCATGAGGCCAGCCCGTTGACCCTGTTAGGAGTCACAGCCCTGGTTCTCCACACACACAGCAACTCAGCATCACAGGCACAGAGAGGGTGGATTCTTTTGTTCGCTTTTGGTTATTGTTGTTGATGCCTTCACTTAGATGTTACATACCTCATAGGCATCCTTATCCCTAAATCAAGTGGAATTTTAAATAGGCGCCTAATACTCCATATCAAACATGAACCATAATTTATTTGCCTATTGATGGGCACTTAAGTTGTTTTCTAGATTTTACTACTAAAAGCAGTGCCACTGTGTGTTGGGGGGTGGGAGGGTGAGTCCTTATTTCATTTTTTAAAATTCCTTTTATTCCTTTTATTCTTTTACTTCTGAGGCTAGATTTCTTCGGGGACTACTGGGTCAAAAGGATGTGTGACTTAATTTTATTATGTTTTACCAGGTTATATAATTGGACTCTGTACCTAACTTTAGGTTGTTTTTCCCAAGACCCCACCTCCCTGAATGTCCCCACAGCTCCATGCACAGTACCTTCAGCAGGTTCCCACGTACCTGTGCCACAGCTGGAAACCCCAATGTAGCCAGGGCCCTACGCCATGGATCCCTATGACCTGGGCCAGGGCAAGGCGTGCCTATTGTCACTCTTATGGAAGACCAGGTAGTCCCCAGCTCCACTGTTGAGAAGAAAATGATGTATGTCTGGCATCCTGCGTTGAAACTCGCTAACTGTTCCACTGAAACAATGTTTAGACAGTAGGTAGATGGAGGGGGACTAGTACCACAATAGTACTAGTACCAAAGGAGAGATACATTAGGGCTGAAAGTGGAAGGGTTGCCAGGCCAGTGTGGGAATCTGACCAACGTTTATACCACTGTTTTGAAGGGAAAGTATACTTCACATGCCAAACATCAAATGAACTTCCAGGACACTACTTATTTCTGAACTGGGAACATATCTTGGCAACTTGTGAGAAGCTCATGGTAGAGTCTAAGGCACAGCTATAGACACAGTGAGCTGATCATTTGACCATGGAGACTTTCTCCATTAACACACTCCCTTGGGGTCAGGTGACAATGAGTTGAAGGGCCCTGGGAGGGAGGGAGGCATATAGTGTCACTCCAGCAGGCCCCACCAGGACCCCGACTCTGACTCCTCGCCCAGCGTCCAGCAGGACTCAGCTTCAGTTTCCTTATTCACAAAAGGTGGATAATACCCATAGGTATTTCATAGGTATAGTTTGAGAATTAAAGGAGACAATGCATGCAAAATGTTTAACATCAGATATGGTACATGTTAAGTCCTCAATAAATGTTATACATGACTGACTACTGTTATTACACCTTGTGTCTTGGTTCTTCCTCCTCCTCCTAGAGTTCTGTGGCACAAGCTTACTCCAAAAAAACAAAAAACAAAAATACTGTAGTCTCTAAACGTCTGAGATCTGCTAGGTGCTGAGGGTTGGCAGGGACTAGGGAGATAACAGTGATGATGACAACTAGCAGACAAGCATTTCTTCAGGACTTAAATCCATGGATAATTATGCCTCCAGGAAAGTATTGGGGGGGGGGTGAGGGGACGCGAAGAACATGACCAAAATTCTGAGTAGCATGAGGGGAACGAGGCAAGGGGGAGCAGAATCATGGTCAGACTTGTTAAGAGTGGTACTGTTCAAAAAGGATTGAACTTGTATTCTTGAGACTGGTCTGGGGTCCTCTGACAACTCATTTCACCCCTCTGCGATGCTTCTAATTCATAAAAAGGAAGAACTGGACCCGAGACCTTAAACTCCACTCTTTAATTCTTCTCCACCAAGGCCGTGCAGAGTCTGACTTTGCAAAGCTGATTGGTCTCTGTGGGCTAAATCCTGGTGAAAATGAGGCACAGCACTTCCCTACTCTCCTTACACAGGCTCACCACTGCTTCCCAGCAGGTGCTGCACATTGACAGAAAGTGAGGGACAAGAGAGTCATCTCGCCTTGATTGGAGGCTCATTTCCCCCTTCTGATGACAATATGCTCATTTCAACCACTTCTGAAGAGAATGAGTCCCGTGGCCATCATGTTAGCAACCACTTGGATAGAAATGGGACAACATTTTCTTTTGTGTTCCTGCCAAGTTTCCAACTCTAGAGATGTGGCTTTTAGGATTTCTCATAAAAGCCCAAATGGCAACATAAATAAACTTACCACAATAATTGCCACCACCCTCCACCCTCCTCCAGCTTCCCAATGGAAACTCTTATCTTTCTTCGCAGTAGTTATCCTTCTTGAGCTCTCTCGGATTTATTACCTATGTGGGGCAATTCATCATCGAGGATAAATACTCTCTTCCATTGGGGAGGCCCATGCTTTGGGTGGCTGTCATTTCTATATGGTCTGCATAATTAAATCTGGGCTGAAGGAAGAAGGAGACTGTTGAGATAATGGGTTGCATTTTTCAGAGTTATATGTTCACAGAACAAGAAATTTGCAGTGAACTTTATTTCTTTTCTCTTGGGCACCTTGAAGGATGCAACCACAGTGTTTTAAGTCAATGTGATACAGTGAAAAGTGCATGGGTTTTGGAGGGACAGACAGTTCAACTATTGGAAGTTCTGTGAACTTGGATAAGTCAATTAAATAACTCTGAACGTTGGCTGCCTCATTTGTAACATGGAGTTAAAAATTTCTATTTGCAGGATTGTTATTAGAATTAGAAATACTGTCCAGCCAGTGTGGCTCAGTGGTTGAGTGTTGGCCTATGAACCAGGAGGTTGTGGTTCAATTTCCAGTCAGGGCACATGCCCAGGTTGCAGGTTTGATCCCCAGTGGGGGACGTACAGGAGGCAGCCGATCAATGATTCTCTCTCATTATTGATGTCTCTCTCTCCCTCTCCCTTCCTCCCGGAAATCTATCTATCTATCTATCTATCTATCTATCTATCTATCTATATACACACACACACACACACACACACACAGAGTGGCCAGATTATTATGATCTCTGAACGCATAATAATCTGGCCACTCAGTGTATATCCTATATAATAAAAGGCTAATATGCAAATTGTCCCCTCGACCAGGAGTTTGACCAGCAGGCAGGCTGGCCAAGTGCCCATGTCCCCTCCCCCTGGCCAGGCTGGCCGGACCCCACCCACGCACGAATTCATGCACCGGGCCTCTAACACACACACACACACACACACACACACACACACACTGAGTGGCCAGATTATTATGATTTCTGAACACATAATCTGGCCACTCAGTGTGTGTGTGTGTGTGTGTGTGTGTGTGTGTGTGTGTGTGTTTTCAATTAGAAATACTATTTATAAAGTATCTAGTTTTGTACCTGGCACATAGTAGGTACTTAATACTCATTATTGTGACTAATTTCACATAAAAAATAGAATGGGGAGAGAATTTACAATGTATTAGTTTAGTTTTTTAATAATATTATTTTCTATAAATATAGCGAATAATAATATACCTTTCAAAATATGTAATAACTAAGCCTGAGGAGGTATAACCAATTGAAGATACTCAGGATGGGATGCTCAGTCTTAGTCCTGTCCTTAGCAAGGGGCTTTCAAAGAGAAGTTTCTATATAGATCATTCAAGACCAGGCAGCCTTCCCCACAAGGGGAACCAAGATGGTGGCAATTTGGAACAACTTTGGAAATGAATATTGATCTAAGAGTATTAAGTGTGACTGGTTGTCCTTCTCTCTCATTAATTAATTAATGCATTCAACAAATGTTTATTGAGCACCTACCCTGTGTAAGGCTTTGTTGTAGGTCTTAGAATAAAACAGAAGTCTGCATTCATGAGATCTCCTGACCTCCCATAAATATTCCCATCACCAGATCAGGGGCAGAGGCCCTGAAAGCAAATGTTCTAGAATATTGCTGTCCAAGATGGTTGGTAGCCACTAGCTACATGTGGCTATTCAATTCAAATTTTTATTTTAACTAATTAAAATTAAATGAAATTTGCCCATTTTTGATTGGGTTATTTACCTTCCTTTTGTTAAGTTGTATGAGTTCCCTGTAAATGTTGGAGATTAAGCCCTTATCGGTGATAACATTGGCAAATATGTTCTCCCATGCAGTGGGCTTTCTTGTTGTTTTGTTGATGGTTTCTTTTGCTGTGAAAAAGCTTTTTATTTTGATGTAGTCCTATTAGTTTATTTTCTCTTTAGTTTCCATTGCCCTAGGAGCAGTATCAGTGAAGAAATTGCTTCGGCATATGTCTGATATTTCGCTGCTTATGGATTCCTCTAGTATTTTTATGGTTTCCGGACTTATGTTTAAGTCATTTATCCATTTTGAGTTTATTTTTGTGTATGGTGTAAGTTGGTGGTCTAGTTTCATTTTTTTGCATGTATCTGTCCAATTTTTCCAACACCATTTATTAAAGAGACTGTCTTGACTCCATTGTATGTTCATGCCTCCTTTGTCGAATATTAATTGAGTATAGTGGCTTAGGTACATTTCTGGGTTCTCTATCCTATTCCATTGGTCTATACATCTGTTTTTGTGCCAGTACCAGGCTGTTTTGAGAACAGTGGCTTTGTAATACAGCTTAATATCTGGTATTGAGATCCCATCTACTTTGCTCTTCTTTCTCAGGATTGCTGCAGCTATTCGGGATCTTTTTTATTCCAGATGAATTTTTGGAAAGTTCATTCTAGGTCTGCGAAATATGCAGTTGGTATTTTAATGGGGGTGCATTGAATCTATACATTGCTTTGGGTAGTATGGATGTTGATTCTACCAATCCATGAACACGGTATGTTCTTCTATCTGTTTATGTCTTCCCCTATCTCTTTCTTCAGTGTCCTGTAGTTTTCCATGTATAGGTCTTTTACCTCCTTAGTTAAATTTATTCCTAGGTATCTTAATTGACCTAAATAGATACTTTTCAAAAGAAGACAGAAGGAAGGCCAAGAGGCATATGAAAACATGCTCAAAGTCACTAATCATCCAAGAGATGCAAATCAAAACGACATGAGGTATCATCTCACACCTGTCAGAATGGCTGTCATCAACAAATCAACGACAAGTGTTGGCGAGGATGAGGAGAGAAAGGAACCCTCGTGCACTGCTGGTGGGACTGCAGACTGGTGCAGCCACTGTGGAGAACAGTATGGAGTTTCCTCAAAAAACTAAAAATGGAACTCCCATTTGACCCAGTGATCCCACTTCTAGGAATATATCCCAAGAAACTAGAAACACCAATTAGAAAGGATATATGCACCCCTGTTCATAGCAGCACAATTTACCATAGCTAAGAATTGGAAACAGCCCAAATGCCCATCAGCAGATGAGTGTATTAAAAAATTGTGGTATATCTACACAATGGAATACTATGCTGCAGTAAAACAGGAGTTCTTACCATTTGCAACAGCATAGATGGAACTGGAGAGCATTATGCTAAGTGAAATAAGCCAGTCAGAGAAAGATAAATATCACATGATCTCACTCATTAATGGACTATAATGAACAACATAAACTGATGAACAAAAACAGATCCAGAGACATAGAAACATCGATCAGACCGTCAAACCTCAGAGGGAAGGTAGGGGAGGGTGGGGGTAAGGGTGAGAGATGAACCGAAGTACTTGTATGCATGCATATAAGCCTAACCAATGGACACAGACAACAGGGGGTGAGGGCATGAGTCGGGGGGATAGGAGGGGTAATGGGAGAATAAGGACACATATGTAACAACTTAATAAAGAAATTTTAAAAAATCAAACTAAAAAAATTAATTAATTAATTAAATGAAATTTGAAATTCAGGTCCTTCGTGGCATTGGCCACGTTTCAAGTGCTCAGCAGCCACATGTGTCTACCCTAATGGATATTAGAGATACAGAATACTTCCATCATCACAGAAAGTTCTACTGGATGGCACTGTCTCTGGAGGCAGTTGCAAACTGATACCGAGCAAGCTGAAACACGTCCACTGAACTACAGGATCTGAGGTGCAATCACAATGCATCCACAGCCATCTAGCCTGCCAGACTGTCCCAAATGCGCTCTCCATGGCGGGCTCTGAGGCTGGACTAGCCCTTCTCCTTGAATATCCTCAGGCAGTAGAAGGGACCCCAGCTCACCTATACCTACATTCAAGTTTTCTTCACTGGAAAAACATCCCTGGTTAGATCTTATCTACAAAGGACCTATTTACTGATCCCATCCCCTCAGATACCCTTCAACCCACTGTTTGGTCCCCATTTTGTTTTTCCCATGGAGCCCCAATCTTGTGGCCCTCGTGTTTAATTTCAGATAACCAGTCTAGGTCTCTTCTGCCTTGCTACTGTGTTTGGACATAGGCCACCAGATCTGATCCTTGGCATGCTCTCTCAGAAACCACTTTGTATCTACCCCCTGGCCCTCATATGCCACTTGGTGCAGAGTGTCTTACATCACCTGGGAATGGTCAAAGTGGACCATTTTATAATACCAGGATATTCTTTAGTAAATTACTACGTTACAAAACTCTCTGGTAACTGGATTCATGCTTGAAGTGTTCTTGGGCAAATGAGCTAGGCACACAAAACTGAACTTCTGACTCATGTGGACTCACAAATTGTAACTGTTTATAATTTGTAACTTGAAAACAATGCAGAAAACTCAGTACAATCTCTCATAGTGGAAGAATGTAATGACCTGGATAATTAAAAAAAAACAACCAAAACTTTCAGTTTGATTTTAGAATGAGTAAGAGAATTGATTCTCTCATGTAACAGATTTATCTTCCTAATTACTTTGTGCCTGGGCTAAAATTAAGAACAGTGTCCCTTGTTATGCACCTATCATGCATAGAAGGAGATGGGGGCGGGGGGAATGTGAAACAATGTCAGTGAGGGACAGCTAGCATGGGGTTTTAAGTTTTGTAGGCGGGGGGATTTCATCAAGTTGATGATTTGTGCATGAGGAGCAAAGAGCTAATGCTACAGAAATAAACTTATTTGTCCATTATATTTTTTACATTGTTCTTTTTTAATTGTTTTTCTACCCCTTTCTCCTTTCCAAATGCCACTTCCACCCTCCTATGGATGGCTTGACCTGCTCATTTTGCCTTCCTGTTCATTTCCTCCCTTTGGGCATATCCTGTCACTCTGAAAACATGGATTCTTAGCTTCCTCTTTTTCAGTGATTGCTGGCCTGGCTGCCTCTTCCACTTCTCACTTCTCTCTTTTTCTTTCTCTCTCTCTCTCTCTCCCCCCCCTCCCCCCCACCCCACAACTGACTTCCCACTCTCCCCTCAATGCACCAAGTATGCTCCTGCCTTAGACCATTTGCACTATTGTCCTCTCTCTGAAACAGCTGTTCTCCGGTAGAACACAGGTTTAGTCCCTCACCTCACTCAAGGATTTTTCTCAGAAAACTCTTCCCTAACTGCTCTATCCCATTTCTCTTTCTTTTTAAAATTTTATAATAGTTTCATAAGTTGAGATTTCATGTATGTATATATGTATGTATTTATAAACTATTTTGCCTCACTAGAATGTAACTACCATGAGGGTAGAGACTATATCAGATGACTCTTGCTGAGTAATAAGTCTCTCGAAAACTTAGTGGCTGAGAACAGCAGCCATTCTTTTAGCTCAGAATTCTACAATTTGGCTGTTTGGACTGGGCTCAACTGCATGGTCCTCTGGTCTAGGTCAGGTTTGGTTATTCTTGACTGGAGCTTACTCTAACATCTGCATTTGTTACCCAGTGAGCAGAAGGTTGGCTGACTCTTGGCTAGAGGGTCTTGGTGGTTTTTCCCATGTGACTTCTTATCTCTAGCTGGATAGTTTGGGTTTTATATGGTGGTCAGGGTCCCAATATACAAGTGCTATGCATGCCTCTGAATGAGCTACATTTGTGACAGTTCCATCGGCCAACCCAGATTCAAAGGTCCTCCATGCAGAGAGAGGAATCCATGGTTATTTTTACAAACTATTCCAGGGTTATTTTTACAAACTATTTGTTTTATTCACTTTTGTATCTGTAGTTTAAATGCAGGCTCTCAATAAATACTATTTGAATTAATAAATTGAGTTTATTCCAGAGGGCTAGAAATAGGAAACACAAAATCTGCCAGAACACCATCACAACTGGATGCTACTGCTGTGACTGTCACCGCTGTATTCCCATCATCCCCCCGGTCCCACCATTCCCAAAGAAGATGTGCACCAAAGCTTTCTCTATGCACGGCTGGCTCAAGGCATGAAATCAGCTGGAGCTTCTGATTGGCCCAGCCTCGCTCATGTGACTGCCCTGGCTTTTAGGAGGTGGGGGAGGAAGACAAGCTAGAAACACACACACACACACACACACACACACACACACACACACACACATTGGGGAAATTATCACAAAAGAAGGAGATGGATTCTGAAGAGATCAGTCCTCCCCAAATCCCCACAGGTGTCCAGTAAACACCTACTATTTAGAAACTGTTATAAATTGTTCCAATGCCTATTTTTTGTTAATTGATAATAGTTGATATCCATCTTGACCACACACACACACACACACACACACCCCATGCAAACATTAATTTGCAGATGAGGAAACCTTTAAATTTGGTCAAATAATTATTCTTCCTGAAAACAGCTGTTTAGTGAATGAATTAATTATTTTGTGCCTTTAAAAAATCATTTGGATTGCATATAGAGGCTGCAAAGTTCTCTGTGTATAGAATGCTTGCTACTCATTTATCTCACAAAGGAATCACTAGGATGACTGGGGGAAAAGTGCTGTAACTGTCATTTAAAGTAGTCATGGAGAATAACACACAAAGACCAGGCACCTCTGTCCCTTGAATAAATATGTGCATCCAAAAGTAGAAGACCTAGAATTGGTTACTGTCATGCAGAGCAGAAGACAATTTCAAATGTGTTACATAAATACTCAGAAGCAATAATAGGATCTGTGGCCTTTAAATCAAAGCTTCTTACAAAAAAGGGGGAGCTATAGAAAATACCTAACCCACACAAACTGGTATAATTTTTCATTATGTCCTCCAGTGTTTAGAAGACAGTTATATAACCACCACCCTGACAGGCACACACACACACACACACACACACACACATATGCTGAACAGTGCCCAACTTGGATCCAATACTACTTTTGGTTCTTTTAGCTCTTTACCTAGAAAGGGAAATCATGCTGGTGAACTAGGCCTAAGTGGGGTGTCATTCAGGATGAAACTCTTAACTTCAGAGCCTATGGTTTCAAGGGGTCCAAGGAGGCTAGAAGCAAGTCAGGCAGCACCCAACTGCCTGCCCATATCCCCCTGCCCTTTCCACACCACAATCTGTCAGCCTCATTTCCCAGTGCCAGCTCCTGCATTTCTCTGCCTGAGGGTTTTCTCTAACCATGAAGTCTGCTTTCCTGCCTATTTGGCAGCAGAAAACACAGAATCAACACTCCCCAACCCAGGCACGCTCAACCAGTGGCCAAGGGACTAGTATCCTAGGCAGAGTTTCCTCGCCCCTCTAACAGGATCATTCGGAGGCATATGCTCTCCCCTAAGAACAAACATCTCCCGGGTTTCCCCGGTGGGGATGAAGCTCCAGTAGCCCATGGAAGCAGCCACTGGACAAAGCCAGCTTTCCTGGCTGCCTCCCCTTTCCTGCTTTATTCCCCCGCCCATTGTCAGAGCCTCCTTCACCTCCTTCCTGGCTGGCTCAGAGTTAGTTTATGGAGGAACCCAAACCAATACAAAGCTCCAGCCTTCCAACCACCCCTGCCCCCAACACACATCCTTGCCTAACACTTGGTTTGGTCCTTGGAGCTCCTTGCTGTTAGGATAAGGTCTAGGTGAAAACTCAGAACCCCAAGGAAAGCCTCCTGTCCAGCCCTGTGAGCTATCTATATCTTAAAGAGCAGAAGAGATTTGAGGGCAAGCTAGGTAGGTGGGGGTGAAGGGAGGATGCCAAGAGTATGGGTCGTGAAGCACAGCACACCCCAGAAGGAGGCAAGAAGGGGCGCATCTCCCCTCTCTCCCCTGCTTGGGGAAAGCTGTGGTAGAGGACACGGCTCTAAGGCAATCAGAATGTGGCAGATGAAGCCCATCACCTTAACGGTACCAGGAACCTCTGTGCTGTCACTAAGCCTCGATTTCCTCATCTTTAAAATGGGAAGAAGAATAATAATACCTACCTCTGGAAGCTGTTAGAAGTAAATGAAATAGTTGCCCGGCTGGTTGAACATCGACCTATGAGCCAGGAGGTCATGGTTCGATTCCTGGTCAGGGGACACGCCCAGGTTTCAGGCTCGATCCCCAGTGTGGGGCATGCAGGAGGCAGCCAATCAATGATTCTCTCTCATCACTGATGTTTCTCTCTCTCTCTCCCTCTCCCTTCCTCTCTGAAATCAATAAAAATATTTTTTAAATGAAATAGTCCACATAAAGCATTAAGCACAGTGCCTGCCACACAATAAATGAATTGTTTTATTACTCGTTAATACTGTCTCAGGATTACCTTTCTAATGTTAACTAATATCATTAAACCTTGAATTTCTATGTGTCCTCCTGACCTGCTAAGGATCCAAGACCAAAGCAAATGGTAACTTTAAACAGTCAGTTGGCACCATCTGTTTCTGTCTTCTTCCTCCTGCTCTCTCACCAGCGCACACGCACCAGGCTACCCACTGCTGTTCCTGCCCATTTCCTTCCTGCTCTGTGACGTGGCAACCCCAGGGCGAGGGTGTGGAGGGACGGGAATCTCCTGTGCTTCAAACCGTGCAGAGCAACTGCAATGAAAACAAAAAGCAGAAAGGGCCAGTAATACTCATGGATACCAGGTTACCCCTTGTGTGAAAGCACCTTATCCCGCATCCTCTCCTGCCCAGCCTGCTCCGCTGCCTCACCGCAGGAGCCGCTCCGCAGCCCAGGCAGCCTTCCAGAGACGTCTTTCAGGCGCTTGCAGCAGATGTGATCATTATAAAATGCACCATCAGAGGGCCCGGGTATTTATCTGTTTGCCTCAATTTCAATTTTTACTACCTTTCCTTTAAAGACAGCTAGACACAGATTGAGCCATAAACTGTCAGATTCCCTATGTTACGAGGCTACCAATTTCCTGAAGTGCGAGATGATTTAAACCCCCAATCAGGACAGACAGGCAGATACACTGCAGCTCCAGTAGGAGCTGTAAAGCTCTCAAGCCCTTTTAACCTCCATCAGCTCGGAGTATTGATAGAGACAATAATCGCACCTTCAGAATGAGGTGCAGTTCATCGGAAGCCGGCCTGGCTGGCTGGAAGTGACTGTGGACTCCTCACCAAAAGCCCCCCTTTCCCTCCGACCCCAGCGGGTTCAGGCTGACAATGCGCTGGGTGTGCTGTCAAGATGCAGGAAGATGGTGCAAACTGCAAGAGCCAGGAGGCAGGCTGGCGGGAATCCTGCCTGCGAAGCCGTTTTGGAAGCCAGCCATATCCAAGCTAATACACTTGCAAAGACCAAGCCACACGAGTCCTCTGTGGCACCCTAACAGGTGTCGCTAGTTTTTTTTTAACCGTTGTCTTTGTTCTGAGCTTGATCTTGGTTGGCGATTTGTTTTTCCTCTGGATGGACAAGATGGAGGAGAAGACAGGAGATACACTTTGGAACATGATTTCCCAGATGGAACTCTTTGCCTGGCAACTTCAACACCTTGAAGCTTGCCTGGTTCTGGCAGATAAGGATTTGAACGCTACCAGTTGAGCTGGGAAGGGATCCCAGGAAACGGCGGTAGGGGAGGAAGGGAGAGAAGTGGGGAGAGGAAGGAAGGGAGCCAGGATGTAGTGTGTTAATGAGCGGGTTTTTATTGTCAGCACCTGGGACTCTGTCTGGGTGGACGCATCCACTCCAGGGCTGCCCCTCTCCAGGGGCAAGGAAGCTGCGGTGTTTACCCACAGTTCCTGATGAGGGCTGCTTCCAGGGGGGAGCTGTGAGCGCAGAGCCAGGCCATGGGAATCCACAGGCAGTGCACCAGCAGCATCTGCTGCAAGCCCTGTTCCAGGCACAGGAGCAGCTGGCGGCCGGGAGCCAAAGCAAGCACCAGGAAAACCCAATCCCAGTCAGGGCCAGCAGCCCGAGAAGAGGAAACGGCGCTCCGAACATGGAACATGTGGTGATGTTTTGCTAGGCGCGCTATTGTGGGCTCTGAAAGGGGCCCTCCGAGAGGATTTGCAATGCCTATCAAACCGTCCAGAAAGGAGCTTCCAGCTCAGCGGTGTGGTGGCGTTTGGTGGGTAACAGGCATGGAAAAGCGGAGGCCTGCTGGGACTGGGGGCTAATTAAATGCAATCCTGTTCCTCCTTCCTTCGCTGCTGAAACACATAAGCCCAAATCTCCTAAAAGCTCGAAATTTGCAGCCATATTCATCTCTTTAATTACCGTGTCTGGTTCGCTTTATTTGTGGGCTTGGGAGCTTTTTACAGCACTTTCACATCTCTGTGCAAGGTGTCAAAGAATCATAAAGACCCGGGCGAGGGGAAGGGGGTTGGGGGGGGATAACCACGCTCACTCGGGCCAATGACTGTGCTCCTGGCCCTTCTTTACATCACTACAAAGGCATGTCAACAGCTCAAAACTGAAGGGACAACAAGCTGGCAAAGCACTGAGGCCTGAGGGACCTAGGACTAGAATTGATTGGAAAAAGGCAGCCAAAGCCGCTTGTGGAGGGAGGCCTGGGTATGTCACTGGGTCCTGCCTTCAGCCCAAGGACCTCTTTTCCAGTTGCTGAGAGTGTTGCCGGCATTCGGCTCATAGCCTGGTTCCTCTGAGGGAGTGACCCTTAGCTGAAGGGAGCTGCCATGTCCATGTCCCTGCGAGGAGCCCCCCTTCAATAAGGTCTGAGTGGGCTCCAAGCCCCTTCCTCCTCGCCTCGCTTGGGACATCTCTGAAAACCACCCCAGCTCCAGAGCTCCCTGTGGCTGGGGCCTTGGTTGCAACTGCAGCCCAGCTCCCCTCCTCTGCCTGCTCCCCTCTCACCGATGCTGACAGCATCCCCAGCAAGCTTCCTCCACAGAAAGTGCACCTCAGAGCATGTCTCTCCAGAACCCAGTGTAAGGCAGCTGAATGCCAGATGTGCTGCAGCTGGCCAGGTGTTCCTGGAGAGCACTGTCTTGAGGAAAACATGGACGGGCGGAAAGACACACCCAGGGTGGATAAGCGGCCACCGGATGCCTGGCATTTCCCCGTATGTTACCCCACAGTGCTCTCACAGCACCCAGATAAATTAGCACATTCAGTATGGTGGAAAATGTTGGTGCAAATTTCTGCAGTGCAAAATGAGTAACTAGTACCATCACAAAGGTAACAAGACAAGTGAGAAATTGGGGATATGTGCAACATGTATGATAGACAAAAAAAAAATAATTTTCTTCATATATAAAGAACACTTGAAAATTAATTTTTAAAAGACCAGCAACCAAAAATAGTAAAAAGGCAAAGAGGGTGAACTGAGTTTGCAGAAAAAACAAATTACAAAATGGCCTTTTCACTTATAAAAAATATTCAACCTTACTCATAAGAAAATAAATGTAAATGATTGCTAACCTGAGATATCATTCACACCTAACAGGTGAATCAAGATCAAAGAGTTGAATAGCACTCTGTGTGGGCAGGCGTGTGAAGTAATAGGTATTCTCATAAAATCCTGGCAGGTGCATAAATTGATACAACCCTTTGGAAGGCAAATTGGCAGTTTTAAATGCACATATGCTTTGGCTCCTCAAGAATTTGTCTCTTAAAGTATTTATAAATCCAAAAAGTATGCAAAGGTGTCCACACAGGGCTATTCATTATAACATGGCTTATAGTAGCAAAAGACCAGAAATCATCAAAATGTTCATCATTGCATGCTAGAGTCAATAGATGTATAGTAAACCCATCAACAATACACTCTTCAGCCCAGTGCCCTGCTCAGCCTGCAAAGGATCAGTGTGGGGGCCAACCAAGCGTGAGGTCAAAAGAGCTGGCTGTACAGGCTACAAGTTAGGCAGAGCCCGCCCCAGCGCCTCCCCAGCCACCCAATCACTTTTCTGGGTTTGGTCAACTTGACCATCGCTCTGGGCAGCAGTCCTGGATTAAATAACCTTTGCAATTCATGATAAATGGGGGTAAAAACACATTTATCACCAGTTATATTTTGCCAGATATGGTGTTGTTTGTTCTATCATTAGTGTTTCACTTTAAGAAAAGATTATTTCTAGTGTAAGTTTGAATTATGTTAATTTTTGGATGTTCAAACCAATCCTAAGGAATTTTTTTTTTTCAGTACTCTTCCGCCAGGGAGTTTATTAAATAGCTTTCATCACAGAATGATTTAAAAGCAAATCTTCCCTAGGTTCATCCTATTTGTTATGGTCTTGAGCATCTTTATTCAGAAGAGTTCTGAGGGGTTTATATAATTCTGTCAGCCATAAATTTCTGTGTTAAGGGAGTAAGAATCTTTGGAGCGAAACTCTCTTAAAATATTTTTCAAGATACTAATTCCTGAAAAAAATTAACAAAGAAACAAACCAGAACAGAAAAACAAACCCAAAGCCTCAGAAATGTTCATCTGCTTCTTCTCGATTGGAATCAAAATTCTTAAAAAGCCCCTAGATGGTCTTCAGAGATAAAACTACAATGGTGGAAGAGGAGATTAGGAGAGTTCCAGGTACCTCTGTCCACTGCCCCTCCACTAATGCCCGCTGTCCTCGCCACAAAGAGGCCTGGAGGTCTATTCACAGCAGGATTCATCGACACAGGCACAGTGTCCGGGTTCTGTGCCACACAGGCTGAACAGTACTCTGTAGAAAAATGTCCAAGGCTCATAACCTCAGAATCCCACACCCAGAATTCAGATCCCTGAAAACCTGGACTAGCACTCACGACTCCCTGCCTCAGCTGCAGAGCCCAACCCCTTGTATGTTGCAACAAAGGCTGAAGAAGAGATGAATTGTGCTGGGCCTTGTCAATTCATTGCAGGCGTCCAAATGTCATAAGAAGGTGCGGGGATACTACTCTATTGGTGTAGCTCTTGAGATAAGCTGGGGGAGGGGATGCTGTGCTTGGGGAACTGAAAAACCATCCTTCGTGTTACACAAATGAACTAATGCATCATCCATCACTGGTGCTTGAAAGGACTTTGGATCACGTGATGCATTATTTTCCACTGAAACCTGCACATTGTTTTTAATTGCTCTACCTAACTGCATGACAGGACACTTGCTTGGAGTTCAGATAGCAACTCCTCCATCAGGCCTTTTGGCAGCTTCGGAGTGAGCGAGCGTTCTTGGCAAGGGGACTTTCTTAGCTGTGTGTTGATTAATAACTTGCGCTGCCCCCTCTCATTCTCTCATCCTCTCTTCCCAACAGCCCTTCCCCCTTCTCCCAACACATCTTCCCACAAAGCCCTGGCTCCCTTCAATCCCAGGCCAGGAGTTGGATGCAGGGCCTGGACGCTCTAGAGGGAGTCTGTGCTGGTGCTTAAGCCACAGCAAATGAAGTGAGGGCTAAGGGACTGGCAGGGAGCCCGCTTCTGCCTCCTCGGGCTGATGTATCGTGGGAAGTTGTGCCAGGGGCTGGTGGGGACAGCCCGTTTTATTAGGAGTCAAGGCCGCAACATGGAGCCTTTCCAAGGCGTCTTTCACATGTCCTTGCTACTCCTCTAATAAACCGAGATTAACCCCAAGTGAAGCACATTTGCTGGAGAGAGCCTGTAAATTTTACCTTGCACCCACCGTGGCCCTGAAGTGCTGGCCTTGCTTTTGGCAAACACAAAGCCAAACAAATGAGCAGCCACTTGCTTGCTTCCCCTCCACGCAGTACAGGGCACACCTCTCAGGAAGCAGGTTTACTAATGGGGGCCCCAGCATGGGTTACCAGTGCGCACGCACGTGATAACCCAACACTTTTTTTTTTCTAAGACAGAGTCCCCCCTCCTCAGCACATCCCCTCACTCCTTGCCAGAGCCAGCTTCGGGGTGTGCAACCTGAGCCACTGCTCAGGGTCCGGGGCTCAGTAAGATGCCACCGTTGGTTTCATGCTTGGCTACTGCCCTCTTGAAATCCTTGCTACATTTTCATTTTGCAGTGGAACCTGCACATCATGTAGCCCGCCCTGCTCCTGGCTTTATGGATCCTGACCCGGAGGAAGACCTGCTGGGAGGACAACCTCTGCCGAAACACCTCCTGGGGTTTGTTTTTTTGACATGAGGCTGCGGAGTTTGCAATATGGGGGCTGGCCAGGTTCTCACAACGTCATGGTGATATAGTTCTTTATTGCCAAAGCCCCCTTGGCAATATTTTTGAAACACTGTAGAAATTAATACTTACCAAATGATTAGTAAATCCCAGACCCTGTTCTAAGCACTTTCGTGCATTTTATCCTATAATCCTTACAATAGCATTGCGAGGCAGGCACCATCATTACCCCATTTGAAAGATGAGGAAATGGACTCTCAGAGAGTTCAAGTAATTTGCCTCAAATCAAACTCAGATGCAGTTAACTCCAAACCAAGTCATTTTAACCACTAGACCATACAGCTTGATTATAAAAGGAAAATATGTTCTCCATTTCATTGGCGGTAAGATTCATGATTGATGTGTTGATTGATTATGAGTGTGGAGATGAAGACCGGATGGAAGGAAAAAGTAATAGAAAAACATTTTTTCCCACTGAGTACACAGGAGACTGTACACTGATAATGCCAGAGTGCCATGAAGAAACAAGAATCTCCTGTAGCTTTTCCTGTTCACTTTGGTCTGGGCATTTCATTTAAGGCTGTTGGCGTGGGTAGCTGTGCGAGCTTTGGCTCTAGGACTGGGGGGTTCGTTATCCCAAAATGGGTGCCAGGCCTTCCAGCCCTCTATCTTCTCAAATGCTTTTAGCAGACCAAGGATAGTCCCAGAAGCCAGCATCAAGGAATCGTCTATGATAAGCCATCGTCATCTAATAATCAGGGGCAATGTTTATTCATTGTTATGAACCAGTTTACAAGTATAAACTTATTTAATCTCCACAACAACCATGTGAGGCAAGCATTTTCATTGTATTTTACAGGTGAGGAAACTGAGGCCCAGACAGATGAAGCAATGTGGTAAGGTAACTCTCAGAGCCAGGTTTTGAGATAAGGCAGTCTAGGGCAAGAACCATGCTCTTCAGCCCTATACTGTGTGAAAGCTGCATGTCCCCTGTCAAAGGCACTGTGCTGAGGACAGAAATCTAGAGAGATGAGTAACAAAGAGCGGAAGGACCAGTGGGTTTCCGATCCTGGAACCATATGCCCTTTCTCTCTGACCTCCCCCTTTTCACCTAACACTGATTGGATGCTTGTTCACTGGGAATGAGACCCCTTGGGCCAGCACCAGGGGCTAAATGGTTCTTTATTGATCTGGGTTACATTTTAGATATGTCCATAACTCAAGAATCCAATCTTCCTCAATTTCCTTACTACACCTACAAGGGAGTGATATCTACGTAATCTGAGGGAACCTAGTTCTTGACAGTTATTTCTTATAAAACCACTCATCAAAGAATAGATTCCCTAAGTGAATGAAGAAGACATTTCATGAACCCTGCTATATCTCCTTTAACTTCTCACTGCACCCCTGAGAGGAAGGTATCATTAGCTCCATTATACAGATGGGAAAGCAAGTTTAGTAACTTGTCCAAAGTCCCACTGCAAGTAAATGAGCTGAGGATTCCAATTTCACACAGCTAAAATGAAACCCAGGGTCTAAGCCGACATAACCTCTCCAACTACTGTGTAATGAAGCCCAGCACCAGCCCACCCTCTTGCATGGAACAGTGCAGCATCTTATCTCTCCGCATGAACTGTGCTGCCAAGGTCATGTATAGCCTCCAAGCCTCCACACCATGGTTTCCTAGTCAGTACTGGATACTCACTGATGTTTTCTCACATCTGAAGAGGTTCTTAGCAAACCTTTTTCCTTAGGACTATATCATACTAATTCAGAATTACTTGATGGGACAATTTCATGATTACAGAATATAGTAATAGCAACTTACCATCTACCAAAACTATTCATCTTCTTTTTCTTCCTCTTCTTCGCTTTAGCTCTGTAAGACCAAGAAAGGAGTCATACTTTAGAAAAAGCATCACACCAGATGTCATTCACTTTGCAGCTGTAGAGGTTACTGTGAACTGAAGGAGCCCATAAAAGGAGTGCTTTCCCCCTCCCTCTGTCCCCTCACCACCACCATACAGATGTAAGCACCTAGGCACGCACACACACGCACTCACACACTCTCAAACAGGTTCACACAATCACACAGGCAAGCCCAGAGTGCGCATACCTGCATGCACACACACGTGTATGCTCACACATGCACGCACACCCAGGCCCTCATACACACACACACACAGACTTGCTCATTCCCCAGGACCCACTGACGGGGTGCAGAGGTTCTTAGAGGGCAGACCGTCCAGGTAAACAGTGTCCTGTTCTGAGAAGCGCCTTTTCCCTCTCCTCTTAGACACATTCCCTCTTCCCCAGAAGCCAGCCTTGGGACTCACCGGGTATATTCAATTAACAAAGGCTACTGTCACTTCCCCACAATGACAGCAACGTGACTCCCCACTGTCAGCAGAATTTTCAACTGGTGGGCAGCACTGTCTATCCATTGGCCAGTTTTCTAGCTTTAGCCTAGATATATATATATATATATATATATAATTATGACTAATAACTCTCGCTCCTCCCAAAGTCCAAGATGGTGGCAGCTAGGATGCTCCGGGGAGCAAATCAAGTGCACAGGTTACAGGTGCAACAGGCGAGACAACGGGGTCCTGAAGGAGCAGCTTCTGACAACAAACAAGAGAAAGAGAGGGAATGCGGGAGGCTGGGGAGCCCAGCGAGCCCTGTGGGAGCTACGGAACGCTCCAGCCTGCGTGGGGCTGGGAGGCTGGGGGGCTGGGGGGCTGGGGGGTTGGGGAGTTGGGGTCTCGGCTCTAGGGCTCTGACTTGCAATGTCCCCGCAGGAAGGTCACAGCTACCTGCCTGAGCATTCTGCCGGGGAAGCGGGGAGAGCCAGCAGGAACTCAGCCCCTCACCTCTGCTCCGGGCCTGGGAGCGCCAAGGCAGGCTCGTGCCCAGGGCCTCTGCGGCTGCGCGGCTCCCGGAGGCTCCAAGCGCTTCCGCAAACCACCAGCACGTGCCGCCCACGGAGGGAGGGCCGTTCCACGGGAAGCACTTCCGTAGGACAAACAAGGGCGAAACTGTGCGGAGGAATTCTCAGAGGCCAGAGGGGCTGGCAGGTGCCATGGTTCGTGGCGCCCTCCGTCTCCAGAAGGAGGCTCGGGCCTACCTGCAAGGAAACTGCAGCCAGTTCCCGCCACACGCTCCAGCCCCTGGCGGCCCGAACCCAGCGGAGGGCAGGGGGACAGGCCGCACTGCACACACCTGCCCTGGCCTCCCAGCCCAGCGGCTCCGGCTGGGGAGGCCGGGGCCCGAGGCCTGACGCTCCTGCTCAGCTCCCACCTGCTGCCTACCCACCTGCACACACAGTCTCCACAGAGCCTGCTTCTGCATCCTGCCGCTTTCGCAAGGCTGGGAGGGACAGCTATTCTGTCTCATTCATATAAACAAATATAGAAAGTAAAACCAAATGAAAAGACAGAAGAGTATATCTCAAATGAACAAGAAAAATCCTCAGAATAAAAACCTAAGTAAACAGAAATAAAGAATTCAAAGAAATAGTCATGAGGATTCTCACCAAGCCTAAGAGTGGAACAGATGAATGGATAAAGAAACATTGAGATATATATATATATGAAATGGAATATTATTTGTTAATAAAATATGAAATTTTGGTACTTGTGACAACATGGATGGATCTAGAGGGTATTATGCTAAGTGAAATAAGTTAGGCAGGGAAAGATAAATACTATATGATCTTACTTATCTACGAAATCTAAAATAAACCAAAATAAATGAATAAACAAAAAATTAATCAGCAATATCCCTTACTAAGCACTCCAAAGAAAAATGTACTAAGCTTCCTTTGGCTTCTGGGAGCTATATAATTGTTTATTGTAAAAAATAAAAATTCTTACTTAGAAGTGCTGATTTCCTTTGTAAAGAATTCACCATGCTTTGAAAGAAATCTCTTAGTGCACACAACACATGACTCCACTGATACAATGTACCAATACGCTTGGCTTGCCGGTCTGACCTTGTCCCATAAAGTTCTGGAGAACAATCACTACAGGGCTCACAGAGAATTAAAAAGTAAGGTTCTTCTGAATAAACAAAAATTATGAGAAGGAAAACTCTTGATTTGAAAGCAAAAGTTAAAATGTGTTGAGTGGCATGAACTGCTTAAAAAAGGGAAGTTACTTCCGAAGATATTCAGAAATTCTCACGGAGAAAAAAATAGATGTGGTGTGCAGACCTCCAGCAGAGGGGCAGCCCCGGAGGCCTCGCCTAAGAGGTGCAGGCTGGATGCTACCTCTGCACCCACTGCCCCAACCCTGTGTCCTGCCTTGCTGCCAGCTGGTCCCAGAGCCATCAAGCAGTGCTAAATATAGGCCAGGCTTTTTTCTTTTTCTCTGTGCTGCGGAAATGATCATATTTTCGTCCAGATGAAAGCAAAGCAAGTGACTACTTTTTCTGGAAAGCATATGTTTATAATTCCTAATTTTG
The DNA here is from genome assembly GCF_951640355.1 of Cnephaeus nilssonii. NCBI lineage: Eukaryota > Metazoa > Chordata > Mammalia > Chiroptera > Vespertilionidae > Cnephaeus > Cnephaeus nilssonii. The sequence goes on from NC_137073.1 coordinate 46,716,279, forward strand.
CAAGAACCGGGCAGTGTAACTTCAGTTTATTAAACATGAATTTAGCACATTTGCCAAAGTGGTGATATTTATTCCCGCTGAACTTGAAATTATCTTGGATGTTCAAAGAGATCTTTACTTATGAATAGGCAAAGAACAACAGAACACAATGCATCGGGTTGTTTTTGTTTTTTGTTTTTTTTATTTTTATTTTCCAAGAGCAAGAAAATGATAGGTTAAACATTTACTGTTCTTACAGTCTTTATTTTATTTCCATCAAGTAAGTAAAATTTTTATTTTGGCATTAAAAGAACCTCCACTGTATGAAATATACAGGTTTACGATTGGCCAGATGTTTTTCCATTGGATTCAATTGGCTATTAGGAATACACAAAAATTGGCTTCTCCAATTTTCCATGGTTTAACATATGGAAATGGCCAGAGAAGAATAACTATACGTAGGTGAAGAGCTGTTGTGTTTGCCAAAGACATTTACACACAGCATCTCATTCTGAGCCTCCTGCAACCCTGTGATACAAGTTCAATTACTCTTTTCGGACCCTACCACAACAATGGAGTTAAAAAAAAAAATCATTCCATAGGAGGAAAACTTCTAGAGAAGGTAGGCAATTTGGCCAAGGTTTCATAACTAATCCTGGAGGAACTGGAACTAGAACTCAGACTCTCTAACTCCCAGATCACTCCTTTTGACCACACGTTCTATCTGAATTTTCCAGTAGAGTCTGGTGGCCATTGGCAACATGGCCTCCTGTGTTGGTAAAGAGATTTCTTAACAAAGTACATTTACGATGGTGCTGAGAGTTCCCAAGGCCTTCTGAAGAATTCTGAGTGTACCCCCAAGCTCATCCTTCACCTGCCCCGAGTACATAGGACCTGCCTTTAGTGTTGATCTCGCCTGCTGATGCCTACTCATCAGTGTGACTGCCAGGAGCGCTGTGTTGAGAAGGCATCTTTGGCTAATTATTCCAGGACCAATGAGCAAAAAAGTCATGAACATTGGCCAGTGGACAAGGGCAGGAAATGGGCGTATGACTTGAGGGGCAGGGATGTGGCTTGGCTTTACATGGCATATTTCTGACCTGAAGGCGAGCATTTTCTTACAAGCCTGTCCCGAATACCTGTGCCACACATAATTGTGGCTTCAGATGACTGGGACTTCCTTCAGAGTACAGATCCTTTTTCTTTTCTTTTGGGGGATGTAGGTGGGAGGGGAAAGGTAGCACACTGTGTAAACCATTACTCATTAAAATCTTACGTCTAGTGCTGCCGTGATCAGATTCTTCACGAGACCTGCAAGGGTTTCCAACTGGAAGTCTCCCTCAGAGTGTTTCCTTGAGCAAGTTCTGAGGTAAGCAGTGCCTTCAACGTGACTGCTCTACACAGAGCATTTGTTCCTCTGTGCACGGCAGGCTCCCTGCTGCCTGCGGACTACCCCCTCTGCTTACCTGCCTATCCAAGCAGGCGTCTGAGGTTGTCTCATAGGCACAGGACATGGCATGGGACACAGAGAGGCAAGAGGCTTGGCTCCAGAGAGAACGGGGCATCTGCATTTTGGAGTACCCAAGCAATAGGGCAAGATTGAAAAAGGGAGGCTGCCAAGTGAGAGGGGTTACTGAGATACAATAAAAATACACCGGGCAGTTTTGCTTATCATTGAACCACCACAGTGAGCTTTTGGAGTTCTCACCACTACCATTTTGCAAACAAGCTGAACCTTCAGCATCAAATAACATCAGAAAAAGGGGTCTCCTCCCCCACCCCCATGCTTTGCACCAAAGGTGGGCAGGATTGGCAGCAGCCCAGGCAGGAGGGTGGATTTCTCTCCTAATCCTAAATGCAGGGAGCATGTGACCTGGTGAATAGCTTCCTCCTTTGTGGAAATGCTCTCTCATTTGCTTGTTCTCTACCCTCACTGCCTCATGACAAACTATTTCTTTATAGAGTCCCTGTTCCTGTGCCACCCTGTACCACATGGGGAGTCTTATTGCTTTTGATCTCTTTCTGATTAGTTAATCCCTTTGCATGCTCAGGTTTGTTGTTTGTACATACTCTTTTTTAAAATGATAAAAACGCAAAGGTAAAGCAATGCATTCTTTGATTTTTATCTCCTGCAGATTGAAAATGAATTCTAAGTGTGTTTTCAGAAGTGACTTGCTTCCTCCTAGATTTCATTTTTGTGAGGCTAAGAAAGCAATTGAACAAGGAGTGAGGGTTGCAGGGACTACAAATATGACTCTGTATTAGATTGTGCTGATGGCATGCATCAAACAGAGTATCTTTTTCTATGTACTTCTTTTCTTCACTTTAAAATCTGAAATTATGAAGGTGCAAGACTGTTAGTATTTTCTTATTAACTGTGTTTATTTATTTATATCTACATTAGTCTAGTAAAGATTTAAGGAAGCATAATGTATAAATTTCTGATCTATATTCAGGAGCAGTTCTATTTGATTTTTTAAAAATCAAATCTACTTGTTAATGATTGGCATGTTAATGATTTAATGAATACAGGGGGTTTGATTCATTTACATCATCATTTACATTTCGTCAAGATGTGTTTTCAAGGAAACACTTGAGGTCCTACTCAAAGTGCTCCATTTCTCAGCAGGAGGGTCTTTTATTTTCCATAAGCAAAAGAAAGCCAACCTCGGAAGCCTGACTGGCATCTGAATCAGGAGAGGTAACGTGATCTCACCAAGGTCTCTCAAACCTGGAGGAGCCCACTTTTTCTATGTCTATGTTTGTCCTATGAGGTTCATTTCTCTATAAGGTACATAAGTCTATACAATTTCTAAAAGAAATCTAGGAGTGACCAATAGCCACCTCCCCCAGCAGGCTGAGAAAATGCCCAGAAAGCCTCAGGACCCAGGCACAGGGCCTGTTTTGCACCCGGTGAAGAAAGCTGAATGTCCTGCGGAACCTCGAAGTCAGGGTGTGGCTGGGCATCCTTTGCAGGTACAAGCTGAGTCATGTTCATGTGGAATAGAGTGGTTAGGACGAAACAGTGGCATTTGAGATGACTTTAGTAGGACACCGGCAGAACAAAAAATGTTGAAGGCATTGTGAAAAAAATCACTCTCTGCTGTCATTTTCATTTCTCTTTCAGTACTTCCAATGACTGTAGGAGAAAGTCTCCCCTCAGCGTTTAGTGGACATGTAACACCCCTCTCACTCCTGCTGAATTCATTGTCAACTAAGAGCTGGCATCAGGATAAAAACCTTGCGTGAGCCCTGGCTGGTGTGGCTGAATTGATTGAACATTGACCCATACACCAAAAGTGGTGGTTCGATTCCAGGTTGCAGGTTGCAGGTTTGATCCCTGGTCAGGGCACATGCGGGAGACAGCCAATTGATGTTTCTCTCTCTCTCTCTCTCTCTCTCTCTCTCTCTCTCTCTCTCTCTCTTCTGCTCTCTAAAATTAACAGAATAAAAATAAATAATAAAGCCGTGGGTAAGAAACAGTAGTTAGCTAGTCTAGTGTTTCACTTTTTTTTGTAATCAGACTCATGTTCACCCTTTCTACCAGGTGATGCCAGTCGTCCATTTGAGTGATATAAAGTCATCTTCTGAAACAAATATATCCAAGTATTTTTAAAAATAAATTTAAAGAAAAAAATTAAGTGAGTTAGATAGGTGGTATGTAAATGATGACATTTGGGTAACGGGGGGAATAAGATAAAGGGCCTCCAAGGAAGGACAAGCAGCTGATGTCCTGAGAAGAGTCCGCATTGACTGCAGAAGGGCTGAGTCTGAGACCAGAGCTCCTCCGGAGAAGCCGCAGGAGGCGATGAACGCCTGCCTATTGGCTTCCCCACGGAGAAGCTGGATATGATAAAAATATTAACTTTTCACAGATGGGTGGTTTAGGATCAAATGAGATATTGTAAGAGACAAGCTTATCACACATTGTCAAGTATAATACCATGTAGGGGACTCCAACAATAAATGAGTGGTTGGGGGGTGGGGGGAGAAAGAAAGATAAAAGGGAGTGCAGTTGAAGGAAACTAGTTCATTAGCTAGAAAGAAAATTCTGCTGTCGCTGTGGGTAAGTGGGCCTGGTTCTTGGAAAAGCAGGAAGAGGCCCCAAATGTGACTTGTCTTGCAGAAGGGTAGGTATCAGAAGAATAAAAATATCAAAATCAAACAAACAGGAAAACTGGCTTCAATGGGAGGACCCAGCGGGAGGGATGAGAAAGCTTAGTAGCCCCTGAGCCTGGGTGCCTCACCTTCCACCTGCTCCGGTCCATCCAGAGGACACTGCACACTGACAGGTCCCACGCCTGCGGCGCCGCAGTGTGGGCCCATCACACCCCCAGCTGCCGAATGGGCTGCTCCACGGGTCCCAGATGGAAAGGGACAAAGACACAGCAAACCCCACCAGGCAACAATGTTGTCAGCTTCCCTTGGTGCTTAACCTACAAGTGGGAACAGTGCCTGACAGAGTGGGTGCCCAGGAAGCATTTGTTAGAGAGTGAAAGGAAGAAGAAAGGGAGCGGGAAGGGGAAGAGAGACGGGGAAAGAAAGGGGGGAAAGCCCGTTCCCAGGCCCCAGCCCGGGCTGCGGCGGCTGAGGCCGGCATTCTGTCCCAGGCCCCCTGCTCCTCTGCCTGGAGGTGACAGCAAACGCAGCAGGGTTCCTGAGCGCGGGTCTGAGTCCAGAGGAACGAACTTTCTTCACCTTGACCACTTGCTAGTGTGTGACACGGGGCACATTACGAACGTTCCAAATGTCTTCTCTCTGCAGCGTGGGAGTGATCATCCCAGCTTCAGAGAGTTACTGCTTGTACGAAATGAGATAAAATATGTGCATGTGGTCGATGGGCCAGAATTGTATTTTTAAATATTACTGTTGCCATTACACAGCCTCTACAAAAATGCAGCGAAATCATTTTGATCCTGTTAAAAGTGGGACATGATGTGGATTTTCATTCCATAAACATACTCTTATACTTTTGCTTCCTAATTAGACTGTTATCTGTCATGCCTATAATTCCTGTGTAATGAAATTGAAATTAAATGTCAATTTACTTTGAATTACAGAGTAATTCTATGTAGACATGCCACGCACTCTGCATTTCGTTAGAAGATGACAACCAAAAATACCCTGACAGTCCCTCTGTAATTACAAGTGATCTGATTAGGATCAGTGTGACAAACTACCTGCCAACACCTGACAAGGAAAACCTGAGCTGGCGGAGGGGTCGGAGGGGTCGGCAGAGGGTAGGAGCAGGAGGGAGGGACACGAGAGCTTACCGCGGACCTCACCCTTCCCAGGAGCCCGCAATATCCTGGACCAATGGCAATCACTTTTGCAGGCAGTGGGGGAGATCCTATAAAAGGGGGAAAAAAAAACCAAACACTTAGCTACAGAACATGCCAAATGGCGCTGCTTCCTCTTCACTCCCTACCCCAGCTCCTTGAATGAGGTTGGTGTCTGAGGTCTTGAATCCCCGTGCCTCACAGACAGAGGTGAATGTGCAGAGAATCCGTCAGTCCTCATCTAGGAATTTTATCTGTCTGTAATGCACAAAGGGGCTTCCATCCTGTGACTTAAAAAGGAAATACGGCAGATAACATGAGGAAATGGTGAAGAGCAAATGTGGTGTCCCCAGACTGGTCAGTTCTCCTACCCAAAAGGCAGCGAGATGCCCTAACCGGTTTGGCTCAGTGGATAGAGCGTCGGCCTGCGGACTGAGGGGTCCCAGGTTCGATTTCGGTCAAGGGCATGTACCTTGGTTGCGGGCACATCCCCTGTAGGAGGTGTGCAGGAGGCGGCTGATCGATGTTTCTCTTTCATCGATGTTTCTAACTCTCTATCCCTCTCCCTTCCTCTCAATTAAAAAAAAAAAAATCAATAAAATATATATTAAAAAAAAAAAAAAAGGCAGCGAGAGCAGCCACTGATAGAAACTTTACCCAGAGGATGAAATGACTTTCAGTGTGTAGCTAAGGGTGACGTGACCTTTGCTTTCATGCTCAGTCAGGACCCCATCCCTGCCAGAGCTTCTCCCACTGTGAGCGCTCCTGCTGTAAACACCGTCAGAGTGCTTCCTGCCCTCCTCTGCCTGCCGCCTGACCCCGAATGAGATGCCTCACTTTCCGCCATCATGCTCCCTCGCTTCTCTTTAAATCCAAAGCTAATGCACATCCTAGCCCGGCTGCTATAGAGGTGGCATTGAGCCAGCTGTATGCTCGCCTGCTGGCCAAGGACATGGGCAATGTGAAACGGATTCTGATAGATCTGCCTGGAAATTTTTTAAGGTCACTGTGCTCGTTGCATCTGTCTCTTGTGTTCTGAATATTTCAGAGTTTTGCATAATGGGCAACATGAAAAAGTCAACATTTCCCCCTTTTCGTCTGCCAAATTCCATGGATGAATTTAAAAACACAACATTTTCTCTGAAAAGGAAATTGTGATAGCTGAGTAGCTTTTAAAACGAAGCCTACTATTGCCCAAAACGTAAAGTCAGTCATCTGTCTCCTGAGATTGCCTTTCCTGGTAGGTCGTTTTGGAATTCAAGAGAACCCAAATGGACCTCCAGGACTTCGGCTCGGCACGGGATGAGCTTGGCTCTTCCTTTAACACTAATTTTAACTCAGCATGATTCTCCTGATCCAGAAGGTCAGCTCAGCTGTTCACAAACCAACAGGCTACGTGTTTGTCCTTGGCTTTACATTTTCCTTTTTGTTTGACTAATTATTATCTGGACAGAGGAATTTAAAACTCATTGGGTATGTAAAGAGATCCGTTGCAAAGCAAGTGCCCCCGGGCCTCCAACCCAGAGTCTCTCACTGTTAAATACCTGTGTGTATTTTCACACCTGCAGATGTCCCATGCCTATACAACGAGTAAAGATATATATGAAGGCTGTGTCTTCTGTGTATTTTAAGTCATTGGAAATATATATATTATATTCCCCCATAAAGGGCAATAGTATATATTTTTCTGCAACTTGCTTTTGCTTTTTTAAAAATTGAATACTATATTTTGGAGAGCATTCCATACCACCACTCCTGGGATTCTTTTTCACAGCTGCTACTGATGGACTGCATTTTGCTATTATAAACTATGCTGTTAGATTAATTTCTAGTGGTAGAATTGCTTCATAAATTCATATGTGCAGTTTATTGTATTTTTAAAGTACATTAATTCTGAAGACTGAGTATATCCACATGATACAACAATAAAAAAATATGAAAGTGTATTTAGGAAAAAGTAAGCTTCCCGAATACCACTGTTTAAAAGCCATTCAGTTCCCACTGCAGGAACAACTTCTGTTACCAGCTTTTTTTATATATTGCCAAGAAATGCAATGTTCTACACCTTCCCTTTTCTCCCTTAACCATCTATCTTGGCTATATGGCTGTATATCAGCTCACTCTTTTTTTACAGTTGAGTCGTATAATATGGAGGGATGTGCCATAATTTAATTTAGCCAGTCCCCTTTTGATGGATTTGTAGGTTATTTTCAGGGGTTTTTTGCTTGTTCAAACAATGCTGCAATAAATAATCTTCTATACACATCATTTGGCAAACAGACAGATATTTCCAAAGGAGGATAAATTTCTAGAAATAAAACTGTTGGGTCAAAGGGTAGCTGTATTCTCAAATATAACTACTGCCAAATTGCCCTACAGAGATTGTAGCAATTTACATCCCCAGCAGAAATCTATAGGAGTGGCTGTTTCCCCATATTCTCACCTTACCTGAAAACACATAACGTATTAAGGAACTTCTTGATCTTTGCCAAACTCAGATCATTACGCTATTGATCTGAGTATCTCTTCTTATGAATACTGGTATGCATCTTTTAATATGTTTTAAAACCATTCATATTTCCTTTTCTGTGATCTGAGTATTCATATTCTTTGTCTATTTTTTCTATTGAGTTAGTGTTATCATTCTTTTTGATTTGTAGAAAATTTTTATATACTAAGAAAAGCAGCTCTTTTTGTCAATTATAAATTACAATTTGCTACTTGTCTATTTTCTTGTCATACAGAAAAATTAACTTTTGTATAATCCATCAGTCTCTGATATTAAGGGGTTTATGTCATACTTAGAAATGCCTTCTGGAGATTATTGTTTTAATTTTTCATATCTTTTTTGGGTACTCTCTTAAATTTTTATAGATTTAGTACTTTAAATTTTAATAGATATTGATAAACTATCCTGCAAAGAGATTATACCAACCTACACTCCAACGACACCGTATGTTTACTCTTCAAAATGCCTGTGGCTTATCTCTTATGAACTGTCCATCCCTCTGCACATTTTAACATCCTTGCAAGCAAAGGCTGTGCCTTCTGTGCATTTTAAGTCATGGTTCTAAGTATAAGTACCATGCACATGAAGGACAATCAGTAGGTTTTCTTTTTCATTGGAATTATTTCTGATCAAGAAGGATGGCCATGTCACATCTCCGCTTGCCACCTCAACCACAGCAAGTGGTGCTAGGAAGGTGGGTTCCTTGGCATCTGAGACCACATGTTTTTGAAACACAAGTTAGGAATCATGGTCTAATTATTTTTGGATTCGTTGATTGATTTACACATAAAGATTGTCAAAGCATAATAGTAAAACAACCTTTTAATTGCATATTACAAATCTCCTTTATTGAAGTGATATGAATGGGTAAAATTGGGGTAACTCCAGGAAGTCCAGAATGCTATCAAGAATGCTATAAATAGGAAACACGGGCAGCTGCACTGATTCCTGAAGGTTGGATTCCTGGGAAGGGTAGAGAAAGCAAAGAGAGACCACTTCCTGCTGAAAGCATGCTGAACACCTAAATAGGATGTCTATATTTGCATATAGAGTATGGAATATTATTAGACAGTATTAAATATAAACCTACTGGCACAGAGAGACTCTCAGAAAACAAATCTCTCTCCTGTGATCTGCTCTCCAGGGGCTTATATGTAAGTTTAATTTATTCCCCTCAAGTGAAAAATAATTTAAAAATAATTAAATATGTTACTTCAGCACAATGCAAAAGCCTTCTTGTGAATTCAACCCTCTTTCCCATTATACTGGCAAGCAAATAGACAATAATTGTATAAATTGCTAGAGAAAGAGGCTGGGGGGAAATCATATTTAATACTTTCTGAAATTACTAGGTTTCCCCCAAAGAACAGGTCCCAGCTTAGTTTTCCCTTCCTAAGACTCAGTGGTAAAAATCTCCAAGGGAGGTTTCCTAGCCAAAGGACTCAGGACCTTACAAAAGGTAGTGGGCATTTATTGATCTTTGACTGTTCAGCATGCTTCCTGTTCTGATAATAGCCCCTCAACATTCCTTGAGGGAATCATCTGAAATTTCTGTGAGTTTGGGGATGTTCTCAAACCTCATCCCTAGAAGCACTGGCATGTTTTTTAGGCCTAGTAAATCACTGATTTCCATTCCTTAGCTGTGGTCATTAGGTCAGGGAAGGATAAGTGACCCAAACCACATTCAATGAGACGTAGCCCTGAGAGTTTTATTGGAACTACTGGGAAAGAGAAGTGCTCTCTCTGCTGAGATAGCTAAACTGAGAGAGATGCAGTTAAGGACCTGCTTGAGAATGAAACCAACTGAGAGGACAGTCAGGCTAAGTGATATATGGGAGTTATTGAGTCCTAAGGACACGGTATAAACCCCTAAATCTCGCTATGCCAGAGACAGAGCCATTCCTGAACTGCTGTAAGAATCACACACACAAAAAATCTCATCCTCCTTTTTAAAATTTAGCTTGAATTGGGTTTCTGTCCGTTACAACCACTAGAGTCCTAAATAACACAGTAGAAGAATTGGGAAACTCTGTTCATGAGTGAACCTATGAAAGACTTCATAAATATATTCCCACATCAAACAATCAAGACAACATATTAAACCCAAGAATATCTTTGATGGACTATAGCCGTGGTCGGCAAACTGTGGCTCTTTGGCCCCTTGAGTGTGGCTCTTCCACAAAATACCACGGCCTGGGCGAGTCTATTTTGAAGAAGTGGTGTTAGAAGAAGTTTAAGTTTAAAAAATTTGGCTCTCAAAAGAAATTTCAATCATTGTACTGTTGATATTTGGCTCTGTTGACTAATGAGTTTGCCAACCACTAGTCTACAGAATCTAATCCTCCTATCTAATAAGAGGGAATATGCTAATTGACCATCACACCCTCACAAAGATGGCGGCACCCAAGCCAATAATGAGGGAATATGCTAATTGACTGCCACGCTCTCAAAGATGGCAGCACTCACAGCCACCAGAGTTCCCCAGTCCCCTCAGCCCCCCAGCCACCCAGGGCTGGCCCCAGGCACAGGCAAGCCGCAGATGGCAGCTGCCCAGCCGCCACCCAAGGTGCAGGCAAGCCTCGCAGGCAGTGATGGGCAACCTTTTGAGCTCGGTGTGTCAAACTTCGCCAAAAAACTGAGCATAACTCAGGTAGTGTGTCACTTGAGGAAAAAACTAACTCTAAGACTCTAGTCGCAAATGTTTCATCCTCAGGAGCAGCAAATGTTTCATCCTCGGCATGCGGCCACGTGTCATCAGAAATGGCTACACGTGTCAGTGCTGACATGCATGTCATAGGTTCGCCATCACTGCTTGCAGGTAACCATGGCCGGCTGAGACTTGAGCTGCCGTCAGTGGCAGCAGCAGAGGTGTGATGGGGGCATTGCCTTCTCCTGATTGCTAGGTCACCTCCCGCCACTGAGGGCTCCTGGACTGTGAGAGGGGGCAGGCCGGGCTGAGGGAACCCCCCTCCAGTGCATGAATTTTCATGTACCGGGCCTCTAGTATATAATAGAAGCCTAATATACTAAGTGTCCAGTCAACTGGTCAACTGTCAACCAATGAAAGCATAATATTCTAATGATATGCTAAGGCTGCTCAACCGCTCGCTATGATGTGCACTGACTACCAGGGGGCAGATGCTCCAACCAGTAGGTTAGCTGGCCGATCAGGACTGAGCAAGACAGGCTGGACATGCTCTGGAGCCCTCCCTGGCCCCAATCGTGCATCACCCTGGTGGGGTCCCTTGACCTGGCCTGCACCCTCTCACAATCAGAGACCCCTCGGAGAATGTTGGAGAGCCAGTTTTGGCCCGATCCCGCAGGCCAGGCCAAGGGACCCCACTGGTGCATGAACTTGTGCACCGGGCCTCTAGTTAAACAATAATGAGCAATTTTCCATTAATTTATATTTGCAATCTCCTACTAGAAACTTTTTCAGGATTTTCTTCCCCATAAATGTCAATAAAGATACTTGTATATTCATTTTACTTTGATGCAGATAAATACTTTGATGTAGGGCATTTCCTGTGACTCAGATTGGAATTCAAACAGTCAATAAAGCAGTAACAGACATACACAAACATCCACATATAGAAGAATTCCATGTCAAATAGCCTCATCTTCACAAGGCTATGGTAAAGGGCTTTATGTTCACCTGTAGCATAACTGATTTTAAAAGGCAATTTAAGAAAAAAATTTAGTGACAATGAGAAGTATTTAGAATAAATTACTGGGAAATGTTCCAAACTCAACTTCTCTAAACACTGTAAAAATAGGATGGGAATCCATACAGGTTAAAACCAACTATGTTTTAAAGCAAGAAAATGTTATAGAATCTATAATATAGACAAATGGTTCTTGAACATGTTTGCACATAAGAATCACCTCGAGTGATGATATACACATTTACAGTTTTCTTCCAGGATAGCCAAGCTGAGAGAAAAGGAGTCAGGTTCTATCCTACACCTTCTGACTTACAACCTGCCTTCTAGCCCCAGAATGTAAAAATAATGCTGAAGGTCAGGTGTATGGAGATATATGGATACATTAGATAGATATAGATATAGATATAGATATAGATATAGATATAGATATAGATATATTATATATTCTTTATTTGTGCTATTATCTCATCAAATCTTCATAATAACTCTATGGAGTAGTACTACTAAGCAATGACGTAGTTACAATTGCTATGTCTCTTATTACAGATTAGGAATATAAAGTTTAAAGAGTTCGAACACTTTTCTCAAGGTCAGACAACAGGGCACATCTAAGACTCTTAACCCCTCCAAATACAAATTTGACAGATAGTGTCATGATTGATGCATGAAATCAATAATTGAACTTCACTAATAACATAATTAGAGAATCAGACAGAATAACACTGCTTACAAGGGAAAATAAGCAAAGAAACAGCATTCCTAAAAATAAAAATGGGTATCAGAGAGAGCTGGAAACAGTTTTTAACCCCTCAGAAGCCAATTTTCAGAGAAAAAAAAATAACTGTTGCCCATTTATTTTAAAGGTTACATACAAGAGACTCTGTAGTCTCCATTATAGAAAGACCTGTATCTCATCTCTTCCCTTAATAGCTAATTTGAGTATCAACAGATGTCCTAAATGCTGATGTATGATCCCAGAAAGGGACATCCTACGGCTGTATAATATATGTCATCAATAGCAATAGTAATGGGAGTGGAGAGAAAATAGATTTCCCAGTGTGTAAACTACATAAGCCCTCTGTTTTTCCTTTTGCTCCCATGAACTCTGACTAAACATCAAAAATTCATCCTTTTTGGAAGCAGGTAAGATACAAAGAGCTTTAAAAACCATCTAGAAATAGTAACAACCCGGTATATTATGAAGAAAAGATTATGGTGAGGAAATAAAATTGCAAGTGTTTATAAAGGGCAGTTTAAGGGAGTTTCCCCTACATTGGCAACAAAAAAGAATATACAGTCTCAGGTTCCTTCCTAGCTCGGATTCACTTTATCTTCCCTACGACATGCTTACTGGGAAGTTATATTTTTTATATGTTAATAAAATCAGAAGATCCTCACGATGTCGTACAGGTTATTTCCATCACAAAATGTCAGTGGGTTTTGTATAGGTAGAGCTTTCATCTCTGGCCATTGGGATCTTTAATGGCACGGGTAGGCTGCCTGAGCATCTCTAATGGCGTGCATCAGATACATTACTGGTTGCCAATATCCATAGGCTTTTGCAAAATGTCCTGCTGATGGGTACTGAAAAGCTAATGGAAAAATCACTCTTTGATAATAAAACATCAATGCTTGACTTTCTGGCTTAGTAAAGTTTTTTCACATTAGGGATGGCAAATGGGGACCTATCATGACGTTTCTCAGAGAGATATGCATACTTGTAATTGTCCTTCAACGATGTTTTGATAATGGTACCTTAAATGAGGGTACCTTTATAGATACTTAGCTTGTGGATGCTTTTGGCAGGTCTTTTGTGGTTTTTTATATTCACATTCCTCCTAATTTATGGCAAAGACAGGCTTTTGGTTCTCTGAATAATAGGAGAGGAGCAGCAGCAGCAGCGCCGTGGCCCAGAAGGTTTCTCTGGCCAGTGTCTCTCACTCCAGTTTACAGCATGGGGAAGTCTTTGCCAAGCTCTTCAAGGGCCATTTGGGCAAAAAAGGAATGCGCATTGTGATGGTGGGCCTGGCCCCTGCAGGGAGGACCACCATCCTGCACACACTGAAGTTGGGTGAGATCGTGACCACCCGCCCCACCACAGGTTTCAACGTGGAGTCCGTGGAGGATAAGGACATCAGCTTTACCATGTGGGACATGGGCAGCCAGGACAAGATCTGGCCTCTGTGGCACCACTACTGCCAGAACACACAAGGTCTCATGTTTGTGGTTGACAGCAGTGATCCAGAATGGTGAATGAGGCCCGAGAGGAGCTCATGCTTATGCTGGCAGAGGAAGAGCTCAGGTGAAGCAGGAATTTTGGGGGAACATAGGCAGGCTTAGGGATATTTTAGAATTGGGGCCCATGGAAAAGCATGGGGCTGCAGACTAGGAGAAGGTACATTTCCATAACACCAGGAAGCCAGGTGCAGTTACATCTCCATAGGTATATTTCCATAAGACAAAGGGACTGGAAGTAGCCAAGAAAGGTCTATATTTACAAAATAAAAAGAAGGAAGCCCTTCATTCAGAAGGAGAAGAAGAAAGCCCAAAGGGAATAGGAAAACAATAAGGAAGGAGGGTTGGGGGGCAGAACCTCACATGTCCTATGTGAGGTTTGACCTTTGATCCCAGGAGTTACTATAGTAACCAGTTTAAGGGAATAGTGACCAATCAGAGGGGATATCAAGGCACCAGGATCTGCTGCCTTTATAAGCCATAGGGATAGGGAACACAATGGGACTCTTCCCCCTCTCTACATGGGAGTCAGCTCTGGGGGACCCTTTCTCCCTCCCTACGTGAGAGTCCATTCTGTGGGACTCTTCCCTCTCCCCATCTGGGAGTCTGTACTTGTTCTTCAATAAATCTCCACCTTTGCTATACCACTTTCTGTCCGTGGATTCATTCTTCGATTCCGGCGGACAAAGAATCCGGGTTCCAGTCCAAAAATTCGGTATCACAGGGAAACAAGCAGGAACACCCTATTGCCATGAACGTGGCCGAGATCATGGATGAGCTGGGCCTGCACTCTCTGTGCCATAGGAACTGGTACATCAAGCCACCTGCCCACCAGTGGAGCCAGGCTCCAATCAGCTCTGGAACCAGAAGTGAGACACACTCCTTTCCCCCCACCCCTCCCGCCTTTACCCATGCTTTCCTCTTATGTGGCAGAGGTGCCCCTGGGGTGTGAGTGCCAGAAGCTGACTCCACGGTCCCTCCCAGTGTGCTTCACCATGGGGTCCATGTGCAGATGCAGCCTGCAACTGGGTTTTTATTTAATGTAAATAGTTCTTGTTTCCATTGAGGCAGTTTCTGGTACTCCTATATAATATCATTCAGCTTTTCTTATTGTAAAAAGAGAATCAGCCCACTATTTAGTAGTGAGAAGGCATTTTAGGCACCTGGGGCCTCTAGGAGTCGCTGTCACATCAGACCAATGCTCCTCTGCTAGGCTTTAGATCTGTTGAGATCCATTTTGGTGGTTGGTTTTTAAACTAAACTCAGAGCATTTTTTAAAAATAATTACATATACAAGATAAGGAGACACGTAAACACAGATAAGGGAGAAATGTGCCTAGTGTAGATTCTGTAGTAACAGCTTGAGTCCAGTCTACCTGTGGTGTGTCTCCCATCTGGAGTGTGTAGTGGGCAGAACCAGTCACAATACATTCTGCATGGTCATTTACAGTCCCTGACTGGCTCTATCTCGCTGGGTCATCCACATCCCATAGCGTTTGTGCTTGTACCTGTACTTCAACCACTGCCCAGAAATGTTAAAGGGCCTGCTTTAACATTTAGAAAAAGAAGGAGGAGGAGGAGGAGGAGGAGAGAGAGGAACATAGATAAAAGAATAAAATGGCAATAAATACATACCTATCAATAATCACTTTAAATATAAATGGCTTAAATGCTCTAATCAAAAGACAAAGGGTAGCTGAATGAATAAGAAAACAAGACCTATATAGGGCTGTCTACAAGAGACCCACCTCAGTACAAAAGATACACATAGACTAAAAGTAAAGGGATGGAAAAAGATATTTCATGCAAATGGAAATGAAAAAAAGCTGGGCGCAATACTTGAATCTGACAAAATAGACTTTAAAACAAAGGCTATAGTAAGAGACAAAGAAGGACACTACATAATGATAAAGGGAGTAATCCAACAAGAGGATATAAACCTTGTAAACCTTTATGCATCCGACATAGGAGTACCTAAATATGTAAAGCAAATCTTAATGGGCATAAAGATGGAGACTAATAGTAATAGAGTCATAGTAGGGGATTTTAACACCCCATTGACATAAATGGTAGATCTTAAAGACAAAAATCAAGGAAACAGCAGCCTTACCTGGCACACTGATCAGATGGATTGATATCTTTAGAGCCTTTAACCCCAAAGCAGCAGAATATACATTCTTTTCAAGTGCACATGGAACATTTCCTAGGATAGACCATATGTTGGGACACAAAACAAGTCTCAATAAATTTAAGAAGATTGAAATAATATCAAGCATCTTCTCTGACATTAAAGGTATGAAACTGAAATCAATCATAAGAAAAAAACTGAAAACACGCAAAGACATAGGAGGTTAAACAATCTACACTAGGCACTAAACAATGAATGTGTTAACAATGAGATCAAGGAAGAAATCAAAAGATACCTTGAAACAAATGAAAGTGAGAACACAACAACCCAAAATCTATGGGACGTAGTAAACTAAAGCAAAAGTATACATGGAACCCCAAAATACCCACAATAGCAACAGCAATCTTGAGAAAGAAGAAAAAAGTTGAAGGAACACACTACCTGATATCAAACTATACTATAAGGCCATATTTATCAAAACAGCATGGTACTGGCATAAAAAGACAGACATATAGATCAATTGCACAGAATAGAAATAAAGCTATGCCTTTACAGTCAATTAATATTTGACAAACAAGGCAAAAACATATAATGGGGTAAAGACAGTCTATTGAGTAAATGGTGTTTGAAATACTGGGCAGATACTTGCAAAAAAAATGAAACTGGGCCACCTCCTTACACCATGGATTGAAGCCTTAAATGTTAGACTTGAAATTACAAAAATCCTAGAAGAAAACATAGGAAGTAAAATCTCAGACATTTCTCATAGCAATGTTTTTTCAGGTAAGGGAAATAACAGAAAAAATAAACAAACGGGACTATATCAAACTTAAAAGTTTTTTTCACAACAAAGGAAACCATCAACAATATGAAAAGACAACCTACTGATGGGAGAACAAATTCACCAATACATCTGATAAGGGGTTAATATTCAAAACTTATAAAGAATTTATAAATCTCAACACCAAAACAAAAACAAAAACCCACAAACAATCCAATTTAAAAATGAGCAAAGCAACTGAATAGACACTTCTCCATAAGGACATACAGATGGCAAATAGAGTATGAAAGGTGCTGAACGTCACTAATCATCAGAGAAATGCAAATTAAAACCACAATGAGATATCACCTCTCACCTGTCAGAATGACTATCATCAATAAATCAACAAACAAGTGTTGATGAGAATGTGAAGAAAGGGGAACGTTTGTTACTGTTTGGGGGACTGGAGATGGGCGCAGCCACTGTGGAAAGCAGTATGGAGTTACCTTAAAAAATTAAAAATGGAACTGCCTTATGACCCAGCAATTCCACTTCTGTGAATTTAGTAGAGGAAACCCAAAACACCAATTCAAAACAATATATGCACCCCTAAGCTCATTGCAGCATTATTTACAACTAGAAGCCCGATGCACAAAGATTCGTGCTAGAATGGGCTTTCCTTTCCCTGGCTGCTGGCACCACCTTTCCACTCCGGCCCAGCCCCTTTCTGCCAGGCCCTGGAGCCGCCTCTTTCTGCTCCAGGAGCTGCCTCTTTCTGCTCTGGCCCTGCCTTTCCATGCTGCCCAGAGGCCCTGAGAGACTGGGGGTGGGGTAGAACGCCTACATCGTTGCCATGTCCCACCCCCGTCACTCGGCGCCTGTGTATGCAAATTAACCGCCATCTTTGTTGGGTTAATTTGCATATCACTCCTGATTGGCTGGTGGTATAGTGGAGGTATGGTCAATTTACATGTTTGTCTATTATTAGGTTAGATAGCCAAGATTTGGAAGCAACCCAAGTGCTTATCAGTAGTTGAGTGAATAAATAGCTGTAGTATATTTACACAAGGGGTGGGGAGCCTTTTTATTGCCAGGGGCCATTTGGATATTTATAACACCATTCTGGGGTCATACAAAATTACCAACTTAAAAATTAGCCGGTTCTATTTGGCCAAATAATTAACTCACCCCTAATGCTTTCGCAGTGCCAGATCAAATGATTTGGTGGGCCTTATATGGTCCACAGGCCAGACATTCCCCACCCCTGACTTACATAATGGAATACTCCTCAGCCATAAAAAAAGATCTTACCCTTTGCGACAGCACGGATGGACCTGGAGAGCATTATGCTAAGTGAAATAAGCCAGTAAGAGAAAGACAAGTATCATACGATTTCATTCATATGTGGAATCTAATGAACAAAATGAACTAAAAAGCAAAACAGAGGTAGGCTTATAGAGAGCAGGCTGACAGCTGTCGGAAGGGGGTATGGATTGAGAAAAAAATGGAAAAAAACGGTAAAATACTCATGGACAGAGACAACATTATAGTGATGGGGGGGGGAGGGTGTTGGGAGGTATAGGGGAGATAAATCTTAATGGACAGAGACTTGACTTAGGGTGGTGAACATGCAATACAGTGTGCAGATGATGTGTTGTAGAATTGTGCACCTGAAACCTATACAATTTTCTTCATCGGTGTTACCCCAATGAATTCAATAAACAGGAAAAATACATATTTATTTTTTTAACATTCAATATTATTTTGTATTAGTTTCAGGTGTATGTACAGCATAGCAATTAGACAATCATATATTTTATGATGTTCCCCTGATATTTCCAGTATCCATCTGGTACTGTACATAGTTACAAATTACAATATTATTGACGATATTCTCCATGCTTTACTTAATAATCCCATATAAATGTATTTTTATCATTTACACTTTGTCTGTTATCTTTCATATACTGCAGAAATTCTCATAACCAAAAGCTGTTAGATTTTTATCTACATCGTCATTGTTTTCGAAATCTGAGCCAGGGGCAGCTTTGGCATGCTGAAGAATGTGAATGTTACCTTGTAGGCAAGAGGGAGCTCTTTATTAAAGGCTTTGAAGCAAGTCAGTGATAAGCTCAACAGATGTTATGTTGTCAATGTTATCTCATTTCACTGAGGTAGAAACAACATTGGTTGCTCTGCGGCATAGGAAATGTAACTGAGGTACAAAGGAGTATTTACTGACAGTAACATTGGCTAAATGTTGGGATGAGTGCTTGAGAGAGGCTGGAAAGTCACCTCAGGAGGTCTTTAAGAACAGACTAAATCTTAACTTGTCTTAGATGCTGCTTCAGATATGATTACCTGTTAGGGCAAGGGAATTGACTCCAGGTCACTTCAGATTACACAGCTCTTTTGTTCACAAAATATTGTCGTGAATAGAGAGAGCTCTGCGTTGGTTAGCAATTTGGACTTGATCCTATGGTTGCAGACAGATTACAACATGACAGAAAAAGAATGTTCACTTGAGAAATATGCATAGAATGAACATTATATGCATGGGAAGTAACTGATCTATTGAAGACAGAGCAACCTGGTTTAAGAGAGGTGAATTTTCCACTTACTTTCTCAAAGGCTCATGATCTATCCTTGCTGTACTCTATTCTTCTTAAGGTTATCTGAACATTAGAGCAGGTGCCATTGGGGGTGAGAAGACACAATAATGAGCTATAAAAGAAGTGAAAGAACTCACCCTAGATTAACTCGCTATGTGGGGGTGCCTTGCGTCATTGCTCAGGAAATTAGTTAAAACTAGCTATTGTTGAAGGCGACCTCTGAGGTTATTAATAATATCCAGAAATTTTATAGTTTTAGAGTTCAGAAAGTAAGTCCATGTGCATTACCTGAGCAGTTCTTCCCAAGAAAGACTGAAGTGAGCAGGCTTTTACGAATGAGGACACAGGCTGAGAAAATGACAATAACCTGCCGTCTATCCAGTTACTCACTGGCATAACCTGGGTTTAACCACCCTATAAAACACTCCCTCAGAAATACTTTATCTGAATCTTAGTTCCTGTAAATCTTTCCAAAGTAAGGGAACAACAGTTGGAAAGGCAGAAGACAGAAAAAGAAGCCACGATCTAAATAAAATAAAGCTAAATAAAATGATACCAGAACTCAGTTTCATTTCAGGGTCATGAACAGTACCAAGCAGATTATAAATTTGCAAATACTTACTCTTGGTAAACAACAGCCTTCGAATTAAGAAAAATTTCCTAAAACACTGAATAGATAACAGATTAAGAAAAGGCTAATAATAATAATAATTTCACCATAGTAATGAGATCCTGTGTAGCTCCATGTAACTTATCTCATTACCAAAATAAAATATCACTGAATTGATTCATTAAACTATGTATAACTGAATTTTTTAAACTAAAATACCACTGATTATAAGATGCACTATTACCTTATGTCCTATTAAGAAAAGAACAGACACTGCCAATTAAACTGCAAAATGCCATTGATTTAAGATATGTCAAGATTCTAAGCTTGCTAAATGGAGAAAAAAAATTCTACATTTAAAAATATATGGCCAGTGTTGCTAAGCGGTTAGAGCAGTGGTCGGCAAACTGCAGCTCGCGAGCCACATTCAGCTCGCAAGCCGCCGTTTGCCAACCACTGCCTTAGGGAAAAACACTTAAAAAATATTTTAATAATGTACTAATGTCTTTAACCTGAAGTCAAAACTTCTGGGTAAGGGTAATGCCTTAGCAGTGGTCGGCAAACTCATTAGTCAACAGAGCAGCAAACCGTGGCTCGTGAGCCGCAGTTTGCCGACCACTGGGTTAGAGCATTCGCCAGAGCACCGAAGCTGGTTTGATTCCCAGTCAAGGGCATGTACCTGGGTTGCGGGTTCACTCCCTGGCCCTGATTGGGGCACCTGCAGGAGGCAACCAATCTATGTGGGTCATTCCATGGGTCATGCATATATGCATAAGTTGTTTGGTTAATCTCTCCCCCCCACCCACCCATTTTCCCTCTTAAATATGTCAATCTGTTTCATGCTTCAATTTATCTTCATCTCATCTTAATTCAAATGTTAAGATTATTAGCAAAGTTTAGAATATTTTCATTTGTTTGTTAGTCATCTGCATTTATTTACTCTTCCAAATCTTCAGTTCATAGGTTTTGTATAGTTTCCTATTCTTATTGTCTTCATTGATTTGTAAAAACTCTTTACATGTCATTGACATGATACTATATATATTTTTCACTATATATGGAAATAGATATATATATAGCCATGTCACAGGTATTTCCTTGACCTGTCATTTATTCTTTAACTAGAGGCCCAGCGCGCGATATCACGTGGCCATGCCCACCCACCCGCTGCCCCACCCACCCACCCACCGACCAACAACCTTGCTGTGATCAGAGCCTGTGGTCCGGTCCTCGGGGGAGGGCCCGAGAGGTGCTCCATGCACCTCATGGTGACCCGTCGTTTGGTCATTTTGGTCGTGACGCCTCTTGGCCTTTTATTATGATATTATTTGCTGTTGTTGTTGTTTTACCATAGCAAACTATAAACTTTTATTTAGTAATAGATATTAATCTTTTTCTTGATGATTTCAGAGTTCTGTGTCATGCTTAAATCCCTGAAGACAATAAAATATTGCCTTCAGTATTTTAATTGTTCTATTTCTTATGTTTATATCTTTCATTCAATGAAATTTATATTTGATACAAGGTAGATATATAATTTTTATTTCAAAGAGAAATCCAATTGTCCTAGAATTAAATATTATAAACTATCTGCTCTATAGACTTCAAATGCAATCTTGTTTAGACCCTCTTTGCTGGCATATTGATTTATTTGTCCAATGTTTTAATAGAATTTCTTAATATTTATTAAGGTAAGTCTCTCCATAGTAAAATAGCTTTCAAAAAATTTTTGAGCAATCTTGCACATATAAACTTTCAGATAATCTTTAAAAAAAACAAATAAAAACTTGGCAAGTGCCCTTCTACTGTCTTCCCACCAAAACAACATTAGGTTTATGGTGGGAATTTCAGACGATTGATAAACAAATTTGAGAAAGATATATTTACCACTACATTTATTCAGTCCTATATCTTTTGGGGGGAAATGCCATTGCTGACTTCATGAAGACTTACTTACATTTCTTGTTACATTTAGTCTGAGACTTTTCACAGTTGTTGCTACCATTAATGATATTTTAAAAATTGTTAACTACTTATTGCTGATTAACTAAACTATCTCTATATATTCACTTTGCTTCTAAACATCTTTATGAACTCTATTATTAGTTGAATGCTATCCCATTTAGATCTATTTCATTTTCTAGGCATATGGTAATGTTTCCTGCAAATAATAATAATTGTGTCTTTTCCACTACAGATGCTATTGATTTATTATCTGATGGAATTAACTAGAATCTTCAAAAAAAGTAAATGATAACAATAGCATCTATATTTGCCCCCCCCCACATTTAATGAGAATACATTTAGTATTTAATATGATGCTGTTGTTTATGTCTAAGATTGTTTTTCATATTTAGACATTTTCTATCTCTTCCTATTTGGTTTTGAACTTCCACCAAGAGTAGGTGCTAAGTTGATAGATTTGCTAATGTTGTACTGTCCTTAAATAAATCCCATTTGATTATACTATATTTTAAAAAATAATTTAAAGCATCCTTGTACTCCAAGAATAAATCTTGAGTATGTGATATTCCCCTAGATAATTATAATGTACCATTTAAAATTTCTGTCATCATAGGTTAAGACTAATTCTAGTTTGTTTGATGTCCTTGTTGTTGTTGTTAACCTCAAAGGTCTCCCATCATATCTGAGCATATAACTCCCAGTCATTCTTTGCCCCTTTGTTGAATTTCACTTCACCAATGTTCAGCAAAGCCTTAAAGGAACCCCACACCAGTTTTGGAATTCTGTTTCTCTGTAGGTCCTTCATTTCTAGAACTCTGCACTGCCACTTCTGGTTGTTTCCGCCTCCCCGAACTCTAATCTGCATCTCCACAACTCAGCAGACTTTGTGTGGGTTTCTTCTGCCTGTGCCTATGTCTGAAAATGGCCTCCAAGTGTTAAGCCAAGAAGATCTTAGGGATTACCTCATCTGTTCCCTTCTCTCAGGGATCATGGTGTGTGGTGCCTGTTGTCCAATATCTAAAAATAGGCAGTCCTTATATTTTGTCCAGTTTTAGTGCAGCCGCCCAAGTCTGGTCATTGTTACTCCTTCAAGGATGAGAGCAGAATCCTAGTGCCTTTTTGATGGTAGATATTTAAAACTCTTCATTTCTTCAGTACTTAATTCTTTGTTTAGTTTTTGTTTTTGTCCTTTTCTCTTGAAGCAATTTGTGTAATTTTAATCTCCTTACAAAATGATGAAGTTCATCTAGGTTCTCAAATTTAAATAATTATTCTCTTCCATTTATAGCACTGCCAGATTTAGCAAATAACAATATAGGACACTTCAGATAAGCAATGAATAATAATTTTTGTATAAGTAATGGGACATACTTCTATTATGAGTATGACCCATATACCAGAAGAATGTTGGATGTTTACCTGAAAATCAAATTTAACTGAATGTAGGGTATTTTATCTGGCAAGCCTATTCATTAGGCATCCTTGTTTTTTTTTGTTTTTGTTTTTAAAGCTTTTGTTTTATTAATTAAGACCAGTGCTTTTGTATGTTTTAGGGGTAGGTTTTATAAAATACAAGTAGCCCTGCACACAAATCCATACACCAGTAGGTCTCTGCGGGGCCTGGCTGCTCCACGCCTGCTGCCCAGAGGCTCTCCATAGCCCAGAGGCCCATCCGCAGCTGGGCGCAGAACGCTTGCCTCATCACCACAGTGACGAAGCAAGCATTCCACCAGGCCGCTCATGCTGCCCCCTCTCAGCAGCCACCCCCCCCCCCCCCCGGGACTGGGGGACTCTAGCGGGGCTGAGAGGACTGGGTGCCGCCATCTTTGTGATGGAGTGATGGTTAATTTGCATATTACCCTTTTATTAGATAGGCTAGCACTTTCTGACTTATATTTATTAATTTCTTGCTCTCTTGCTTTCACTTGTGATTTATTTTGTTATTCTTTCCCTAGTTTCCTAAGTTAAGTGTTTGATTCACTTGGATTAAAATAATTTAGAGGTTTGAAGTCATGAATTTGGCTCAGGGCAGCTCTGTCCCCATGATGGAGACGTCTCAATGAAGAGGCCTCATTTGCATTAATTGCTAAAGCATTTGCAATTTCTGTTATTTCCTCTTGATTCAAGAGTCATTTAGGAAAGTTTTTCCACAAAATTCTAAGCGGGTTTTTATTATTTTGTTTTACTATTGGAATATAATATTTTAGTTTTATAGTCAGAATGTGTCCCAGAAGTGTTCTAGTTTTGGGGGAAATGTTATAATTTCTTGCAGGCCAAGTATATAATTAAGTTTTGTGCATACTTTATAAGCATATTGGAAAACTATGTATTTCCCCTTTACTAATTTTGAATAGTTGAATACAATGATGTTGGTTAATCGTGTTATTTAGATCCTTCAAATTTGTCCTTGTTTTTGGCACAGTTCAACTTGAATAAGATCATAACAAACAGAAACCATACTGAACTTTTACTCAAGACCGGCAAATACAACAAGCTTTTCTCCACGTTTTATGAAGCATTTTTAAACATGGCTGAATGTGTCCTTTTACAGGCATTTATTAGAAACTGTATCACTGAAAGCCAATTAGTCCCTGTCCAGAAGATAGTAGAACCAAAACCATGAGGTTACACAAAGTGCTTTATACGCTCACCAAAGCCAAACTTGCTCATTCTTCCACATAAAAAGCATGATAGTCAATGTTTTCATCAATGAATTGCTTGAAGGGTTATAGAGAAGACTAAGAGATATTTTTGTAAGATTTAAATTTAACCTCCAAAGTAAAAGCCTGGAAAGGCAATATCAGAATTTTACCTTCTCCCAACAAGTTGAGGAAAGAGACAACAAAAAAACTAGAGCTTGGATGTCGCTAATGCTAACCAGTGGATCACAAAAGGAAAGGAAGAGTGAGAGCCACATCTACATGTAATTGTGAAAACTTCCAAATGGAGTGGTTTTCAGTGTTCAGATGTATTAATCACAGATTTTTGTGAAATAGACTGGAATTTCAACATGTGGAAGTTTTTTGTTTTTTGTCTTTATTTTAGTTTTTTCATTTTTCTGAGCTTTTCTCAGCAGATTGCACTCCCTTTTGGAATGCTCCATGAAATGCCTGGGCTATGGAATGATAATTCAATTATACAAACACTAGGAGGCAGGTCTCTTTCTATGAGGATTATAGCATAGTGGTTAGAGCAAAGGCTAAAAAATTAGACCTCCTATTTTCAAATTCTAGCTCTGACACCTCCTAGATAAAGTATGTAATCTCTCTCCCTAAGGCTCAGGTTCTCCATTTTAAAATAGAGATGATGATAATGCCTCTCTCCACAAACCTGACACTCAGTAATATTACATATTTTTAGAGAGTATTTTATAAGCATCATATCTTGACTTAGCAAAATCTGTAAATAGAAATGGTTTTCCATGGTTTCTTTTTTAAAATATATTTTTATTGATTTCAGAGAGGAAGGGAGAGAGAGATAGAAATATCAATGATGAGAGAGAAGCATTGATTGGCTGCCTCCGGCACACTCCCCACTGGGGATCAAGCCGGCAACACGGGCATGTGCCCTTGACCACAATCAAACTTGGGACCCCTCAGTCCACAGGCCGATGCTCTATCCACTGAAGCTAGAGCTTCACATGGTTTCTTTAAAGCACTTCAACATGCTGGTCCTCAAGCTTTACAAAAAGCCAAACCATCCATGGCTTTTATTAGTGAACAACTCAAATCAATTCTGAAGAAGATCGATAGTGTCATGTTCCAATTATTGCAATGTTACCACTCTAGAAAATGACGAAAGGGCTTCACCTTTGAAGCACTGACAAGGTCAATGCAACACCTTAAGCACATACTGCAAATGGCTTCTGCCAACAAGGCTGCTCACCGAAAATCTTCCTCCACCTGACCCAGCAGGATGCCATTTGGTAACTTACCCTACACTGGAGAAGCTCTGCAATTGGACTGCAATTCCATGAGAGCAAGATCCTGTTTTTTATTCCATGTGGTATCCAGGAGCTAGAACAATGCCTGGCCTATAGTAAATGCACAGTGCATTTTTATGGAGATGTAACTGACAAATAACATTGTATTAGTTTCAGGTGTACAACATAATGAGTGAATATTGGTATTTATTGTGAAATGATCACTACAATAAGTCTAATTAACATCCATTACCAATACATATTTTTAAACACATTATTGAAAAGGATACTGATAATGAAAGAAAAGTACATTTTTAATTCTTCAAAGTTTATAAAGAAATAAAATGTTCATATCATCCTGCCAGAATCACCCTCGCAGTCACAAATGGAAACAAACACACCTCGAGAGGCAGTGTAGCAGAATGGAAAGCCCACAGGTTGGGAGTTAGAACACTTGGGTTCCAGACCCAGTTTAGCTTCCAGGCAAGTTACTGACTCTCCCTAAGCCTCAGTTTCCTGGTTTGTAAAGCAGCAGTCCCTGTGCTTATGTCACAGAAAAGTTCAAATGAAACCAAGGATTAAAAGGCCTTGAAACCTAGAAAGCACTCCACAATACAAATGAGACTCTAAAAGTGTAAAGTATAAGAACTATATTCATCACACCAAGCACATAGGAGTACGATGAGTCATAAATGGGAAATTGCAAAAAATATAAACATTCAGCAAAACTGTTTTCTTAAAAGAAAAATCCAAAAAGTGTGTCTACGTAGCTGATGTTCATTGCTTGATATTTGAAAAGAACATCTAATCATATATGTTGTATTCATTGCTGGGAAAGCCATTTCGTTTTGTATGCTTTCTCCTCTTAATTTTTGTACAAAAATAAAATTATTACTTGTCTTTATTTATAGAACAAGAAATAGCTCCACTGCTTACATTGTTTCTTTCCTATCTTGTCAACAGAGCCCAGAAAATGTATGAAATATGTAGATGGAGAATTTAAGAAACCCAGAAAACACATCTTTTACACTGTTCTATGCCCAAACATAAAGGATTACAGAAGTAAAGAGAAAGAGAAGAGGAGGATCCACACACAGTACACAAACTCTTTCTAGCATGTCTGACAAAGCAACTGGGAAAGAATATTAGTAAACTTTCACAGTTCTTTAAACAGCTGAGTTAGCCAGTGACACAACTGTTTTGTAAAGAAGTTGAGGTAATACCGAAATGAGTTGAAACGGCTTTCTTCACTGATTTTATGGAATACCAGTATTCCTTATAGTGATCCTGCTGCTTAGAAAATCTTTGGTTTTATGGATAACTATTGTGAAAATAAGCCATGAACACTGTGAGTAAATGTTTAGACCAGGGCATAAAATCTCTTGATCACAAATGTCTAAACGTTTGGTACTTTTTATATGCATGTACAAACATGGCCATTAAAAAGCACACACAAGATCCATGACTTATGCTTTTGGAAATAATGTTTCTGAAAGAGAAAAAAATGTATGTACTTTCTTAATTTCCAATAGTAAAGTTTTATGCATCATTTTCTTTTGGCCAAGGTTCACTGTAGCAAAATTTATTAATTCTGTTTCTCTTAAAAAAAAAAATATATATATATATATATATATATGTATATGTGTGTGTGTATGTGTGTATATATATATGTGTGTGTATATATGTGTATATACATATATATAATTAAATATATATATACATATATATTTAATTATCTTTCCTGGAATTATCATCTCCTCCTTCTCTGCTATACATTTCCATCAGTGAAACAAACATTTTGTTATTTCTTTTGTTATTAAAGAAACTGCACAGGCCCCACGGACCTTTTCAGCTATTCCCACATTTTTTCACCTATCTTAACATCAACCCATTCCAACGCCAATCTGATCCTCACCGCTCCTGCGATGGATGTCACCTAGGATCTCCATATCTCCAAACACCATGCTTAATTTTTCAGTCTCATTGTACTCAACCTTTCATCAACATTTGACACAGCTACCTGCTCTCTTCTTTTACAAATATTTTCTTCATTTCATTTCCAACTATTGCATTCCAAGTTACATAACCGGGAGAAATTCAGCTATATGTATATGAAAAGATAGGTATAAAAATATTTGTAGGAACAATATTTGTAATAGCAAAAACTAGAAACAAACTAAATACCAACAGTTAGAAGAGGTAAATAAACTGTGGTATATTCATACAATATACTGCTATTCACTGGTGTAATCAAATTAACTACAGCTCTATCTGAAACCTAATTCAAAATAATACATAGTACATAACTACTTTTTAATAAACTTTTTAAAACAAGCAAAAGTAATTCATGTTATTAGCAATCAGGAGAGTAACAGGAAAGGGGATGACTTGGGGGAGACAGGTGTGAGAGCGGCTGCTAGGGTGCTAGTAATATTCTACTTCTTGACTTCATTTGTAGTTATGTGGATGTGTTCATAGTGATACTCTATTTATTTATAAACTTATGATTTATTCATTTTTAACATGTTTATTTACATTAGACATTTTATTCAAAAATATCTATAAAATTGGTTCATCCTGTTATTTTATTAGCCTTATATGTGTAAAGCTCAGCATCCCCATTTTCCTGACTGAATGACCATGGGCTGAATTCAAATGAACATTCAGGTGACAACTATAGAAGCAAAATTGACAAATGACAGCAGTTTAGCAGTGCAGGAAATAAAATAAAGCTTCTTTAAACTACATCAAAGAAAGTCTCATTGAATAAAAAAAATATGTTTTTAAAGTAAAAATATACCTTGATCACTCAAAATACACTTAGGTTTTTTTGTTATTTTTTGTTTGATTTTTGCTGACATTTCTCAGGCAAATACTATACTATTTAGTTAGTATTTTCAATGTTTTTTGAAGCACGTCAGTGATAAATCAGTATCTTGTTCATTGCTTTGTTCCCAAGGCAAATAGTTGCTTGGGACACTATTCTGCTATTTGTGTGTTATTGCTATTTTTACATTTATTACACATCTCACATGCTTTGCATATGCAGGTACGGTCAATAGGAAAAATGAGGGACAACTTATGTGAAGTAGTTATACATAAGAAATATGCACAATTGGATTTTTACCTGTTGGCAGCCCAGTGCCTCTCTACCTTTTCTTCTACACAAATCAAACATGGAAAGAAAAATCCTTCCTGATAGAATCCCCTGCCCAATCTGATTATGAAGTGCCAAGTTTGCAGAGATTCTGCAATATATGATATTCATTTTAAAAACTGGCATCATTAACTTTACTATCTTTTGGTAAACATGAAAATTATTTTAAGTTTTTACTAGTAAGTTAAATGATCTGATAGTTCACACACACCCTTAGGTGAATGGAGAGGGTGTGTGTGTGTGTGTGTGTGTGTGTGTGTGTGTGTGTGTAATAAATAAATACTCATATAATATAATACTACCAACAAGTGTCAATGAATAAACTTGGGTACATCTCAAACATAATTTTTAGCAAAAGAAGATGACACAAGATAGTGAATAGTATGTGGTTTGATTTTTACAAAAATTTAAAAACAAGCCAAATCAATTTATGGTTTTGGAAATCAGAAAAGCAAGAGGAAACTAACAAAGTTATATATGCTTCTATAGTGAAACAACTAATTTTACTGACTTTTCTTCATCTCAACTTTAACACGTCTCAATAATGAAAACTGTCTCCTGGCTTGATTGCAAACGTATCTCCATGAGTGTGGAACAAAAGAGAGTAGGAGTAAAGCATGAACTGTGGCTCAGGGCAGAATGGTTCATCCCAGAGCCCCCCAAGTCCTGCCTCATCCTGGACCCTCCATAATTCCTCCCCTCCCTTGCGTCTGCCCCTGTTATTCACCACAGAGGGCTGCAGAGTTGAGATGGAGCAAGTGATTTTAGCATTACACTTAGTTTGTAAAGAGCTCTGCTGAATTGGGGAATGAAAAGCACTTTGGAAATCTATGTGATTATTGTTGCATTAGAAGCAAACCTAGGATAAGAGAAAATCCATTAGCAAGTGTTTTTGCTAAATGCTTTCTCAGGTGGTCATTCAGAGATACATTTGAAGACCCAAATGTAGGAGACCCAATGGACTGTTCCCAATAAGAAACACTTGGAGTGTCCAACAAGTGCTAATCACAGAAAGCCATCAGAGAACAGTACTATAATTTCTAAAACCAAGCTGAAAGCAAGCCCCTCCCTCAAAGACAATGCCTAAGGACTTGCTTAATAGAGACTTCCAAAATAACTTGCCTATTTTTACTCCAGCAAAGGTCACGATAACCACTTGATCTTACAGTTTGCCACTAGCCTGGGAGATTTAAAAAAACTGGAGTTTTTTATTACTGTCTTAAATCTGTAATACTACGCCAAAGCCTATTATTTCATATTGAACTGATAGCAGAAATTAAGCTGTACATTTAACATTAACAAGATATCACATTTTATTAAAAATGCTATAACTTTTATAAGTAATACATAGGCTCAGCCTTTGCATATGGGTGAAACACTTCTTTTCTGCCAAGATTTATGGTAGGCAGTTAGAAAAGAGCAGAGCAAGGACAATAGGCCAGGTAAAGAAGGTCACCAGAGCGGAAAGCCCCAGACGCCTAGCAAAGGGCAAAACTGGGAAAACAAGGACCTCACTCCCAGGGTAACCTTTCCTACCCCAGCATATCGCTGGTCATGAGGTTTGACCTTTCATATTGCTTGTCATGCAGCTGGGACCCTCCCCTGACCTTTCCTCCCCTGGAATGTTGCTAGTCATGGAGTAGGTCCCCTTGGAGGAGGAACAAGGGGCCCAAGAGTGGCCTCAGTCACTCCCATTCCAGCCTTCCAAAGACCACTCCCTAAGCATTAACCCCTGGGGATAACTGTAGGCCTCAGTTATGTCGGGCCTCCAGGCCCAGAAAAGCAGCGAAAGCAGACTAGCAGCACCTAGGCTGACCTCAGGACCAGCTGCATTGATTAATGACCCCCTGCCCTGGCACCGACCAATCAGTGGAGCGCACGACCCTGAAAGAACACACCTGGAAAGCTAATGAATATTCCATTGAGATCCTCCCCTTCAACCTCCCCTCAAATCTCCACCCTTAAAAGTCCTTAGTCTGGATGGACCCAGGGCACTTTCCCTCCTGAGAGAGAGCAGGACCACACATTTCCCATCCTCCTTCTCCTCCCCCTAGTCAGAGTTACCTTCTCTCTCCTAAGCTCCAAGGGCCCCTTCTTTTGCCTCTGTAACTTGTTACCAGAGCCTATTTCTTCTACCACTCACTTCTTCTATTTCTGTGACTTTCTAAATAAACTTGCTCGTAGAGTTTGAGTCTTGGCTCTAAATTCTTTCTTAGCCAGAACTCAAGTACAGAGGTAGCTGAACCAAGATCGGGTCTGATTCTACTGGTCTAACACTTTGTGCCATTCTCTCCACTGCCAACAAAGTGAGCCACTATCTGTAAATCACTTAGTACACCAACCACATAATAGGCATCCAATGAATGTTAGTTGATTTCCCTTTTCCCTGAAGACGTCCTTGTTCTCTCAACCTTATTTAATCCAATCTGAAGGAAAAAATTGACAACAATAAGTATCTTTCAGTTGGTGTCTATGTGCAAACTCTTATACATTAAATACTCTCAAATTTATACAATTCTACAAGGTGAATTGTATTGGTGTCCTCATTGTACATAAGAGGTTAAGTAAATTGCCCACCATTTGGATAGCAAGTTTTTAAATGGAGGATCATCTCCATTCCCAAACGAAAGTCCTGAAAAAATAAAAACTGTTATTAAAGAAGACTTGTTAGCTGTTTTTTCTCAATACAGAATTCTTCTTTCAGGATTCTGTGTTGAGTATATAACTAGACACATAGAGGTAGAGTTTGGAAACTTCTTTTGGTTTTCAGAGCAAGCTGCTTATTTTACTTTCTGTACATCATATGTTTTTATGTTATATAAATATTTAATACTTATTTGAGGATATGTTTATTGATGAGAGAGAGAGAGAGAGAGAGAGAGAGAGAGAGAGAGAGAGAGAGAGAGAAACATCAATATGAGAGACAAACATTGATTGGTTGCCTCCCATATGCACCCTGACCGGGGATTGAACCTGCAACCTAGGTATGTACCTGACTAGGAATTGAACCTGCAAACTTTTGGTGTATGGGACAACACTCCAACCAACTGAGCCACTTGGCCAGGACTTATATAACTTTCTTAAGGACAAATATATAGGCTTAATTTATGTAAGCCCTCATATGAAGCCCTATAAATATATGCCAGATACCTTGGGGTAGCACAACACTCAGGATGTTGTCAATGCCAAGTGGAATCATATCAGAGAGTCCTTCAGAGTTCAATTCTTCTCACCCCTGAAAACAAGTTTAAATTACCTTATTAGTGAATATTGCTATATGATTCCTGATTGCTCTACCACGTAGAAATTACATGGTGTTCCATTAATTAGTTCCAGCTATTTATTAAATTTCCTGATAGAGCAAGGTAATTTTATTTGAGGGATCATTTTTCATAATTAAAAATAGAAAGCCAGTCTCAAAAATAGGTTCATTCATTCTTAACCGTATACCTTCACTCATGTTATGGCCCTTGCTGGAAAAACCATACCCTAATCTATTTAAATTCTAATCATTTTTCAAGGTCTAATTAGATTTGGCATCTGCAACCATCACTGACTTCTACCTTAACTCTCTCCTCCTCTTTCTCAAAGCCTCTCTCAGTGGCCTGCATATATCATCAAAACACATTGTTAATATATCATTTGTGGTCTGTAGTACAAAATTTAGGGCTGAATTATTTGTTGTTTCACCTTTAAGTCATAGGTGTATGTCTAACATATTTAACTGAATTATAAGATCCTTAAGGGAAGAAACCAAGGGTATACTTCTTTATTATCAAACACTGCAACTAACATGTAACTAAGAACACAGCAAGTGCTGGGAGAATAGAGCCTTAGAATTGCTCGATGTGCCACTTACCCACCCACACACATACAAAAACATTGTAAGGCCTAAATGAGATGATTTATACAACGTTTGTTAAATAGCAAGCTCTTACCAAAAGAGCACTTACCCAGTAAACACACGTGCTCAATTTTTATTTAATCAAAGACTGTCGTCTTCATTTGAAACATACAGGGTGACAAAAATGCAAAAGACAAAAATGCCTATGTTACTGGATTGGGAGTATGTGGAAAGAGGGCACTTGGATAAACTATGAAGAATTTAAAATATCAGTATAACCTTTTAGGAGGGAAATTTGGCAGTCCAAAGTGATTCTACACATAATCATCATTTTCTTAGATCTTTTAAATTTTTAAACTCAAACTTTTCCCCATAATGAATAGGCCCATATTACTTTTTAACATTTTTACTGTTGTACATTTATTAAACATGATGAAGTTAATGATTAGTGATAAAATATGTCAAAAAAAACAAAAGCCCAAATATGTCTTACACTAATAGGCATTGGCAGTTGCTGCATTTTATGTTCGAGGGTGTTTTTTATTAACATGCATTAAAGCTCTCCTATTGAAAATACTGAGACACTACTGTGGTAGTTAAGAGCACAGATGCTGGAGCCAGACTTCTTATATTCAAGTCCCACTTCTGCCACTACCAGACTCTGTGCATGTGACTTAACCATTTCTATGCTTCGATTTTCTTATCTGTAAAATGAGGATAAGAGTATCGCCAATTTAGGACTGCAGCAAGGATTGAATAT
This sequence comes from Cnephaeus nilssonii, assembly GCF_951640355.1. Lineage (NCBI taxonomy): Eukaryota > Metazoa > Chordata > Mammalia > Chiroptera > Vespertilionidae > Cnephaeus > Cnephaeus nilssonii. The sequence goes on from NC_137073.1 coordinate 46,749,704, forward strand.
ATTTATAGATAATCACACTTAAAGCAATGTCATGAAATTTTTTGCAAGGGTTTACTTTATTATTATTACTAGAGGCCTGGTGAACAAATTCGTGCACGGATGGGGTCCGGCCAGCCTGCCCCAATCTGGGCTGATCAGGCCAGGCCACCCTGGGGCAGAGGACACAGGTTGTTGGTCAGCCGGCCCCGCCCCCAATCGGGGAAGGGGACCCATTGGGGGTGGAGCTGGGGGGGGGAGGGGCCGTGGGATGTTGGCCGGCCTCATCTACTTGTTGAACTCCTGGTACCCGGTCAAGGGGACAATTTGCATATTAGTCTTTTATTATATAGGATCACTATTTATTGAGCATTATGTTGTTCCAGAGGCACCTTATACTATTCTCATTTTTTTTTTATTTCATTTCATTTCATTTGTTATTTTTTGCTGTTCTGATTGGATGTTTCCTGCTTCCTTCTCTTCCAAATCTCTGATTTGATCATCAGCTTCATCTACTCCACTGTTGATTCCCTATAACATAGTCTTCATTTCAGTTACTAGTTCTTTTTTGTGTTTTCTACTTCCATCTTTATGTTCCCTGTCTCTTTATTGGAATTCTAACTAAGTTCACCTATTCTTCTCCTAAGTTCATTGAGCATCTGTATAATCAGTATTTTGAACTCTGCATTAGGTAGATTGCTTGTCTCCATTTTGTTTAGTGCTTTATCTGGAGTTTTGTTCTGTTCTTTCATTTGGGACATATTTCTTTATCTTCTTATTTTGGCTGCCTCCCTGTGTTTGTTTTTATGTATTAGGTAGAATTGCTTCAGCTCCCAGGATTCATACAGTGGCCTAATATAGTAGGTGTTCTATAGGGTCCAGTGACACAGCCTCCCCAATCATTGAAGCTGGGTACTCCAGGTGAACCCCTGTGTGGGCTGTGTGCACCTTTCTGTTATAATTGATCCTTGATTGCTGTTAGAACATCAATGGTAGGGGTTTATCCCCAGGCCCATCAGCTACGAGAATTGGTTATAACCACTGTGGGGAGAATCAGCTGTTGCAGGAGCCAACTCCATGGACCAGGACTTACTGAAGTGGGGTTTTGATGCTTGCTGAGACTGCCCCTTGAGTGTGTCTCACGGAGGTGGCTGGGTGGTACTTCAACCTGATCTGAAGTGGTCCACTCTGTGTGCTGGCTCTGGGGCCTCCCAGGATGCACAAGCCAAGATCAGCTGCTACTTGTGCCCTCCCTGGGGCCACTAGGATGAGCTACACAGTGATCTTCAGATGGCTGCTATTTGCACTGGGCTTGGAGGTACCCAAGAGAGGCCAAGCTGCAAACCAAGGACAGCTGCTACTAGTGCTAGGCCTGGGGCCACTAAGCAAGAGATATAGGGCACACTTAGTCCAGATGCTGCTTATTTGAGAGATTTTAGGAAAATCTGCAGCATGAGCTAAGGGAGGCCATTGTATGGAAAAACCACTGGAATTGGCTTGGGTGGCCCCAATAGTTGGGTGGGGCATGGTCTCAGGGAATCACCAGGGCAAGTGAACAGTGTTAGCCTGATTGATGGAAACTCAGATATGGCCTCTTCCTGTCAGCTCTGTGAGGGAAAGGCTCAGAAAAGAAAAAATGGGTGGGACATGGGTGAAGGGGGGCAAAGGGAGGAAAATGGGGGACTCTCAACAATAAAATAAATTTTTTTAAAGAAAGAAAAGGAACACTAGCCTCTGCCAGCACTTTTGTCTCACAGAAAGTTGCCCCTCCAGCTCTTGCCCTGATGTCAGACAATTCAGTTCCTCCCCACATGTCCCTGGTGCCTTTTGAACTACTGCCCCAGTGCTGGAGCTCAGAGGGAGTGAATCTGAAAAAAGTCATGTTTGGGCCCTTTAAGAGAAATGCCTGGGACTCCAGCAGCCCTCAATCTCATTCAGCCTCAATTCCTACTGGTTTTACAGCCCAAAGTTATGGGGACTTCACTTCCTGGCACTGCAACCCTGGGCTGGTGGGCCTGGTGTAGGGCTGGGACCCCTCTCTCCTCAGGGGCGGTCCTCTGTGGCCAAGATATTCCTCCCAGTTTTTATCCACCACATGTGGGTGTGGGATCAACCTGTTCCACCTCTCCACCCTTCCTACCAGTCTTGATGAGACCTCTTCTTTGTACCCTTAGTTTTAGGACTTTCATTCAGCTAGACTTCAAGCAATTCTAAATGATGGTTGTTTTATAGTTTAGTTGTAATTTTGATGTGGTTGTGGAGAATTCGAGTACCACATTTACCTACACTGCCATCCTGCCTGGAACCCCAAAGCCTAACTTTAATAAATACCTATAATCTCCTGTCCTCTCCCCATTCCCCTGAAGTGCCACAATGTTGAAATTATGTGGGATTTTAATTCTAAATTTTATATACTAAATAACAAATACTCAATTAAATAATTAATAATCAATTATAAATTATGCTTATATTTTTGCTCAATATTGCTTCCGTAGCTTCCTTTTGAGTTCATTATTAATATCACTGAAGTATATTTTCTATTAATTATTCCATGTAAGGTTCACAAGTGATATATTTTTAAGTGTTTTGCTATTTAAAAACATCCTATTTTACCTTCATACTTGAATGATAGGTTGATATGTTACGGAATGCTATTGTCTCACAGCTCTCTGAAAATACTAATTATACACATTCTGAAGTTTCCTCTTGATTGCTCTGTTAATTATGTATCTTCAGATATGTCTTTTTTTGTAAAACGTGATAGCTGTCTTTCAGGTCCTCTAACATCCTGATTTGGAGTTGTGAGGTTGTCATTTATTACCCCTTTCTTTATAGCCTGTCTGTGACCATAGCTCGCCTCCAGTAATAAAAGGCAGTCCTGGGCACAAGGGCTCCTCATTCCTTGTGGGCTTCACCAACCACTCTGGGTGTTGCCCTTCCTCCCGGGTTTGCAGCTATTACCTAGAGGAGAGAGGGTGCCGCTCACCTCCATGATGCTTTCACAGCAAATTTCAAGCAGGCCCCTCCTATTTCTCTCCACTCACTCTCAGCCCCGTGTTCCCCTGGGGCCATCTTCAACTCTTCATCACCCTCCCCTGCACCTTTTTTGGGCTATCGATTCCTCCTCCAATCTAATCTCATCTAAACTCAAAATTTCAGAAATTTCTCATAAATTCTGATCCCTTGATGCTATCTCTTCATATGTATTTAAAATTCTTGTCTGTTCATTCTAAGGCCTTGAGGGGTGGGAGGAAAAAAATGTGAATCTGCTCAATTCATCCCTTTAGCCTAATCCCCAATCTTACTAACATTTTTTTAAAGTCACACACACACACATCACACATCACACACACATATACACTCTCCATAGTTTAATGCTAAATTTAAAAAAATACTAGGTCTGCTTTGCTCACTTTCACAAATGGTAAAACACACTATTTCTATGACATACTTGGAATCAGCAACTTTCTTAACAATCCTCTACCAAAAAGTAGTTCCCTGAATTTATTTTTCTCTCTCGTTTAGGAGTCTTAGATTACCTGCTAAGGAGATGCTGCTTCTTGGTTTGACAGCTCTTTGTTACTTTTGTCTACTTCTTTCCTCCTCTGCCTCAGCCAGCCTGTGGAGCCCTCACAGTCTGCATACGACGATCATGGGATTCCAAGTTCAGTATGTTTTAAGGCTCCTTTCCTTTCTCTAAATCCTTACTTTGGAATTTGCATTTAGATGAAGTTACATGGACCCTGTATCAGAGGCCACAATTACACACCCAGCGCCAACAGACCGGAATATAAAAATGTGGTTCACTCAATTTACCACCACGTGCATATCACCAAGACAGGTGTATGCACTTCACATCAGTCAACCTTTCAGAGAAAATGTCTGAGGAGTGTTAGTAAGTTATGTGCAGCGATATAGATGCCTGTGCTGTGGACTGCACCTTTCTTTGGTTTCTGAGATAAATCTGCTTGTGATTGCTAAATCCTGTCACATATTTCCCCCCACTGTAATATGAGCAAACAAACAAACAAAATATATCAGTGACTAAATACACAGTGAAAGACAATTTAGTATAATGATTAAGTGCCCATACTCTGATTGAATTCAGATTCTTTTATTTATCAAATGTGTGTTCTTAGCCAAATGACTTAAACTCTCTGTGCCTTAGTTTCCACATCTATAAAATAGTAGGGACAATAATAGTACCTAATTCTGAGAATTATTATGAAGATTAAATAACATAGTGTAGGCCAAGTGTCTAGAACAGTACCTGGCACACAGCAAGCCCCATATAAGTATCTGCTAACGTTACTAGCAATTGCTGCTACCATGCTCAGAAGACCAGACTAATCTGGGCCTCTATTTTTGGAAAGAGTTCGTCCCTCTTTCCAAAATCCACATGGAGATTATGGGAATAGCAATGCTACAGAACAGACCACCCAAACGGTGTGGAGATGACAAGTCACTGTCAGACTATTGGGCTGGTGCCCAGGTGCCCCCAGGAGAAGAGTGCCTCCGTGTCCTTCAGATCTCTTAAGAAAATCCAAAACAACCCTCTGCCGCTTGGCAAACGCATCAGCCCACATCTGCTTTGAGAATCAAGTGGTCCGTAAGTGCAGAGCTGCCGTGTCTCACACTCCCCAGGTACAACTCAAAGAGCCAGGCCCCACTGCTCAGACAGCCTGCTGCTGCCAGGACCGTGTGCAGGATCAGGTACTGCAGTTTTAGGCTCTGCAAATGGCAAATGGCCATAGGCCTGTTCAAGTCATACTCAGCTTCTAGATGGAGAAAGAGCATCTCTTAATCAGTCCTGGGGGTCCGGGCTGACTAGGATTGATTGTGAAGGCATCCATACTGCCAAGGCCCTGCCAAGAAGTCTCTTTCCAGTCCCTTATCTTTATTTAGCCAGAATCCACTGGATGCAGAATGCCAGCTTAAGTGCTTATGGAGGGTAGGGAGGGAACTTTTAGAAAGAAGATAAAGGTAGTGTGGCTCTTGGCTTATAGAAAAGAATAGAATCTGCTTATGGTTCTTGGGCTGGAAGTGCAAAAAGAGAGCAGACTGATGAATGGGTCCCCCCCCCCCCGCTTCATTTCATATTGACTAGATGGATTATAGTTTGTGTAAATTTTCCCTGGTCTTCCCCCTCTCTCTTGCATTGTTACTTTAGCCTCACAGCCTCATTTAAGGATACATTTGTTTGCATGACTCAATCTTGCAACAGGTCTATTTACTAAATCCTAGAAATCAACAGTCTAGTTTGAAGGTATGGCCCCCACCTTGCTTTCCTAGAGATGGTCTCCAAAAGCATGGGGTCGCATCGTGTACACACACACACACACACACACACACACACACACACACACACACAGTGCTGTCATTTCTATGATCATCAGGAGACACATGCAATCCTAACCAAACAAGGTGAGACAGTAAAAGCAGCTCTAAGGTAAATGCATTTCATCAGAGTTTGCCAGAACCGGGCTAAGACAGGTGGGTGCCCTAGAGACTGATAATCTGCTTTCTCAGCCAATGGATATTCATTAAAATATTGACAAAAGAACACCTGCCGGATGAATTAAGAGGGGATAGAATCCCTGTGGCAGCTTTCCACCTCTCTGCTGCCCAGCAATTCACCTCTTGCCTCCAACTCGCACATCCACCTCAGCAAAACAAGAGCTCATTAACTGAATCTATGCTTTTTAGAAGGCAGTTTAGTAACTTTAGGGCCCACTTAAAGCCCTTGGGTTCATTACACCTCTCCTCCACTCAGAGCACCATACCAAATTATTCCAACAATGCAACCAAAACAATTGTCACCCAGAAAGGAATTCTGTCAATACAAATTTCCCCATGTCATTGCATTTCCAGGGATGCCTTTGTGCCTTTTATATATTGACTCGAGGCCCGATGCATGAAATTCGTGCAAGGGGCTCGGCCCTCACAGCCTCGGCCAGCCCTCGCAGCCCCTTGCAGCTCTGACTGGCCCTCACAGCCTCCCCCCACACACACCCCGCAGCCTAGCTGGCCCTCGCAGCGCCTTGCAACCCCTCACAGCCTCGGCTGGCCCTTACAGACCCAGCTTCATCCAGAAGGTCGTCTGGATGGATGTCCAGACGGTCATTCTGCTGTTTGGTCTAATTAGCATATTATCTCTTTATTATATAGGGTACCCAGGCAGCCCTGGCCAGTGCAGAAGGGAAACTAGGTGGAAAGAAGCAGGGATGGGAGGGCAGCTGCGCTCTCAACCTCCGGGCAGGCTTTCTGGTAAGGAGGGTAGGCAGGGGACTAAAACATTTTCTAAAACAAAAAAAAAACTAACAGCCCGACCAGCATGGCTCAGTGGTTGAGCGGCACAGTATGAACCAGGAGGTCACAGTTCAATTCTGGGTTGCGGGCTTGGTCCCCAGTAGGGGGTGTGCAGGAGGCAGCCCATCCATGATTCTCTTTCATCATTGATGTTTCTATCTCTCTCCCTTCCTTTCTGAAATAATATATATATATATATATATATATATATATATATATATATATATATATTAAAACAAAGCAAAACAAAAATTTAAAGACTATAGGGATGAAAGTGACCAAGAATGGGAAGTCATGGTGTAAGTGCCAGCTTTGGTCATATGGACTATCACTCATAAAATTTATGAGGATTTAGTTTCCAATTTTCTCTTTGTGAACTCCTTCATAGAACACTTGAGTTTGTCTCAGAGAAAAGACATAAGCTCCATCTTAACGCATTGCTGTCCAATAGAAACTAATAAGAGCCACGTAATGTAATTTAACTTTTCTAATAGCCAAGTTTAAACAGTAAAAAGAAGCAGGCAAAATTAAATTTAATACATTTTCATCCCATATATCCAAAATAACATCATTTCATCATATACACAATACAAAAATTCATTAATTTTTTTCATACTATGTATTAGGTAATGCAGTTATGGAAGCTCTTAGCCTTATGGAGAGATTAGTCCTTCTTCCCAGGGACTTTCCATTCTGAAGAGACAGTGGAAAAAAATTGAAGACCATCTGGGTGTGAGTTAGAGTTATCTGAAAGCTTATTCCAGAAATAAAGAGGTGGTATAGTTTAGTGACTAGAGGTGGAAGTTTGAAGAACTAGAACCTCAATTCTACCTCTTACTAATGGTGTGAATTTGGACAATCTACTTAACTTCTCCGAGCTTCAGTTTCTTGATCTCATAGGACTGTTTTGAGGCCTGGCCCTCATAAGAGAACTATTAGGTATAATAATATACATTATAAAATCTTTATTATCATTGATATTTTTACTAAGAACCTGGCATATTCTCTCATCTTCAGATCCCTGAAAAGGAAGATTTCTAATTTACCAATGAATGACAAAGCCCTATGATGAGAAAGAGAGAGAGAGATAACTAGTTAGTCAGTCAACCAGCCAGCCAGCTAGTTGAATGGAAAAAGATATAGTGGAATTGGGAAATAGAACACCAGCATAGGAGAACAGGAATTCCCTCGATTTGTTCTGTTCTGTATCTGAAAACACTGATGAACAAATGAATTCCGGGTTTAGTAAGTGGGGACATTTCCCGACTACCATATGGCTGGAACATAAGGAATAGAGTGGCCAGGCTAACTGGCCACTCAGCTCAGTCCCATGGTCTAGAGAAGGAGAAGAGAAGCAAGTAAGCAAGGAGAGCAGAGGCCTATCCAGTCAAGATGAAAGTAATTATAGTCCAAGCTCCTGCTCCCTGGCAGCAGAGTGGTTCTCAGAATACATCTCCCTCTTCCCTGTCAGGATTTCCTCATCTCAGGACCTGTTTTCAATACTGTGTGATGAAAAGATAGTGCAAATTTGGACATCACTGGAGGTAAACACAAAGTCTCTGATGTTGTAGGAACTTAGTCCAATCTCCTATCTATCCCCACAAAACTCCTTTCTTATAAGTTCCTGAAGGCTCCTTTATTCTATGCTTAGCCATTTGTACAATAAGCTCTTTAGTTGACAAGGTAGCTTACAGCTCTACATGTGAGAAAGATCCTCTCTCCCGCTTGGAGCCAGATGTGCTTTTGTTTTAAGTTGCATCTCACTCTTGGCCTTAGTTTTGCCCTCTGGACATGCATAATATCTCCTCCATAGACCAGTCTTCAAATACACAAAGGCAGCCCTTAGATGTCTTGGTGTGTGTGTGTGTGTATGTGATACCAATAACTTTGGTTTCTTTAGTCTTTAGTCTACTACTTCTCATTAGTCAATGTCTCCAAGCGCCTTCCTTGCCCTTCATGGAATCTGCTACATTTTTTTAAAATGTCCTTTCAAATCGCAATGCACAGTGTGGAACATCCTCCTCCTGACATGTGCTGGGCAGTGCCCAGTAAAGTAGATTATTGTTTGGGAGGCACAGCTTAGCAGCCCCGTGACACGTCCACCTCACCATCCTCCCAGCTGATCAACCCTCTCTTGTCTTCTCCCATGGTAAATACTGTCTTTTCTCCTTCCACAGTGTCTCCCATATCTCCCCCCAACCTCACCCAACCCCTCCCCACCCCTGCCTCACCCTGGGCTTCATCATTGCTCATCTGGATTCTTAAAATGATCTCTGATGGCTTACCTACCTCTTGCCTCTTGCCTCTGCAATCCATCTTTCGCCCTGTTGCCAGGTGATTCTTTCTGATTATAAATCAGTTCACATCACACCCTTACACAGAAACAATCACAACTCCAATGGCCTTATGCAGGCGTCCTCAAACTACGGCCCGCGGGCCACATGCGGGTGTTTTTGCCGTTTTGTTTTTTTACTTCAAAATAAGGTATGTGCAGTGTGCATAGGAATTTGTTCATAGTTTTTTTTAAACTATAGTCTGGCCCTCCAACGGTCTGAGGGACAGTGAACTGGCCCCTTGTTTAAAAAGTTTGAGGACCCCTGGCCTTATGAATAAGGCTTAACTCATTGTATAGCATCCAAAACGCTCAGTGATCCTGCTTTAAGCTATTGCCTTGGCCTTATTATCCTCTACACCCTTCTGGCTATGCCAGACCCCTTGTCACTATCCTCAACCTCAAATGTTTTATCCTTCCTCTCTGGTAGAAAGCTTTTTAGTCATTCTCTGAAGCCCAGAATAAATGTCTTTTCTCCATGATGCCTTCAATAATCTCCTCCTTGAAAGTCCTACAGCATATTAGTTGTATTTCTTCATTGGATCATTCATTTATAATTTCTTTTGCTCCTTTATTTTTTCCCTTTTCAACCAGACACTGTCCCTGTACTCAAGGAGGTTCCAATCTAATAAGAGAACTAGACAAGCAAAAAGCAACAGAATTTTGAGTGCTCTACAGGGCAGTGGTGTGTCTAACCAGGCAGGCTACAGGGTCCGGGAACATTTCACGGAGACCAGAACATCAAAACTGAGTCCAACGTGACTGGGAATTCCAGACAGACAGCCTTATCAGTGAAAAGCCACATGACAAGTGAGATCATGGGCCATTTAGAGAAATAAATGTGTAACCTTGTGGCTACTTTGTAGCATGAGGATGTGGTGTGATGAACACCAAGCTGAAAGACTGGCCACGGCCAGTTCAGACAGGACCTTGAAGACTGTGCTTTAGAGTGTGGGGAGTCACTGAAGGGTTTAAGCAGGGACTGACCTGCTGAGATTGTGAGCTTAGAAATTCCATTTTTTCAACAGTGTGGAGAATAGACCACTTTGGAGTAGAGATGAGGAGGCCTGTTATGAGGCTGGAGCAAAACTACGGATATGGCAGTAGGTCCAAAGATTGGTAAACAGACTCAAAAAATATTAAGTAGTAGGAACTTCAAACAGTGAACATGAATGTGAACAGAGAGAAGAAGGATAAATGCTGGGTCTCTGTTTACTTTATTTTGTCTTTTTTTTTTTATTGTTGTTTTTTATAAAATGACTTCAACAAAGCTTCAAGTCCCTTATAACGGGCATGATCTCTCAATCAGTTCTAGAGCCTCTGCGTTGCCTTCAGTGGTGTCCTGCACAAGTAGGGTCTAAACAAGCTTTTGCCAACTTTTCCAAAACACCTCATTTTTGGTAGGCAATTTAATGTATAATAATGTCAAGCAGGGCACAATATTTTCAAAGGAACCCTTCTATAGGAATATCACTTTGAGAAAGGCCTACAGTTGGGTCATCCCACGTCCATCCATCCATTTTTCATTCCACAGCTATTTACCGAGTGTCTCTCCCATGCAGACATCGTTTTAGGTGCTGGGATTAAAATGGTAAATAAGACAACAAGCTTCCTGCCTTAATGGAGCTTAAAATCTAAATTCACATAGGAATAATTGCAAGGAGAAAAACAAATTGAGTAGGAAGTGAAAATCAACCGAGGAGTAATAATAACTGGATGACAAGAAGGTGGCAAAGATATGTGAGAAGAGTGTTCTAGGCAGAGGAGAGAGCAACATGCAGAAAGCTTGTACCTAGGGACTTAAGAGGCAGGGAGGAAAGTGCCTGGAGATGAGGTCAGAAAGGCAGGAAGCTCATGCAAGGCCTCATGGATCCTGAAGAAGAGTTTGGATGTTCAGCAAGAGATGAGTATAATCTGACCATGAAGATATATATTTTTCCCCTTAGAGGTTGTCAAAAACGATCTCCTTGGAGAAAAGCAGAACACTTTTCCATGGCTGTGCCTTCCTGGGAATATTCCACAGGGAGCCAGCCAAATCATATTTGTGACCTTCACTTAGTACAATTTCACCTGGGCTCTGCACCAGCCTCTTAGGTAATAGTATTACGTATTCTTTAGCCAGTTACAAGAATGTACACAGCTCTTGGTCCAACAGGGGGCACTGAGCCCAGCAAGGAACAGAGTATTATGAGCCTGCTGTGTAAGCAGGCTTTACTTCTGATACCTGCCTCTCCCTGGAGCAGGAGCATGGAGGTGGTGGTGGAGCAGGACCAAGCCAGCAGGCCTGTTGTAACTGGAGCACTGTATGGCCATGCAAGGGAAGAGAGGGAGGCTGGCGCACTGGCGATGCCAGAGGGTGGCAAGAGAGCAGAAGCCACAGTTGCAAATGATGAGATTGAGGCTGAAAGAAAGGGGAAATGAAGGCTGAGGAGAAAATTGGGCTTTGAGCCTCTTACAATGAGATAGTGGTTCACATCAAAGTAACAACTGTGGGACACTTGTCTCTTCAAGTTGCCTCAAGAAGAAACAGACTTGATTATTTCTGATGTTCCAATGAGAAAAAAAATGAAATAACCAAAGAAAGAAGTTAAACTATAACAAGAAGCTAGATGTTACAAGTCCCTCCTATTTCTCCCTCCCCACTCCATTTTCACTTCTCAATACCTTAAAGAGACCAGAGAATTTTTAGAATAAGAAAACAGACTTAGAACTGAAATTCACATAAAGAGGAAAAACATCAGTGGCAAATGGTTCTCTGGATAGCAAATGCTGTTTTATTTTCTCTTATAAAGATTAAAAACAGACTGACAGCTGTCAGAGGTGAGGGGGTTGGGGCTGGGTGGGAAGGGTGAAGGGATTAAACAAAGGAAAAAATGGACACGGACAATGGCATAGTGATCGCAGGGGTGGGGGGAGTGTGGGGAGGTAGAAGAAGGTAAAGAGGGAATAAATATCAACGGACGGACACTTGACTTGGAATGGTGAACACACAATGCAGTATACAGATAAAGTATTGTAGAATTGTATACCCGAAACCTGTATGATTTTATTAACCAATGTCACCCCAATAAATTCAATTTTTTAAAAAGATTAAAAATAAGAGGGCCTGCAATGGTGTTTTGGTCACTGCCATTCTCCTTCTTCCTGACCCGCTTCCCTCAAACAAAAAATTCCTCATCCATAGAAGAAGCCTGTCTTCAATTGTCTCTAGATTCAGAGATGAGTGTTCCTTTTGCTTGTTATGAATGTGGTTGTGGCCATATCATACATATGGGGTCCTGGGCTTTTTTTTTTGCCCAATCACTAGAATTTCACCAATGCCCTAATAATTGAATGGCACCCATGTGTTAATGATCTCACAGATCCACCATTGTAATGCTTCATGATGGTTTTCCATAGAGGGAGGAGGTTTTGGGGGGGAGGTCCTGCATAGGCTCCAGCATGCACAAAACACTACTGTCAGAATTTCACCCCTAGTAGTAGCCAGAGCATGTCATTCTAATCACAAGGGAATCCTGTTGGCTCCTTGTCAAATGTTGAGTTGATTCTAAAATTACTTTGATGACTTATATATTCAGTGCACAGTTTGGGGCCTCTGTTTTTCTCTGCATATGAGCCTTGTTGCAGCTTGAGAGCATCTGAAGCTTGCTCCATTGGCCATTTACAAACACAGGTTTCAGTCCCAGGGAGCATGTGCTCTCGGTTGCTGTTGCGGCGTCTCACATTTGGAGTTCATTCCTGGCTGGTCTCCAAGGCACTGAATGAATAGATCTATTTAAGATGGAATTCCAGTTTTATCTTTACACAGAATGCTTTTGAATTAAACATACACATAAGTTGTGCATGATTTTATTTTGGGTTCTATAGCACATGAGAAGCTTGAAAGAAGACAAGAGGCAAGCAAAACAGAAACATCAGCCAGTTTACTGGTTAAATTGGTCACCTGTTACCTGGTTTACCTTCTGGGTTCAGCCAGGTGTTCCATACAGCAGGAGGTTTGACTCTGGCCCAAGCCGCCCACCACGATAGGTAAGAAAATCTTGCTGGCGTAGAGTGAAAATTCAGAATGGGACTAGAAAGATTAGACCTGTGTTCACCTAGGAATCAATTAATAAGGAAAGGAGGCGGAAACTGAAATAAAACTCAGGAGGAAATCTGAACTGCCCATGTGAGGGAATGGCCAGGCTTTTGTGCTGTGTGTTAGATTAGTGAGGATGATCATTAGTTGAAATCAGGAAAATGAAAAGACAGGAATCTGACAGCCTGAAAAACCAGAGTTCCCAGAGCTCTGCCTGTCCTGTCATGACTGGCTGATCCTTGCACAATTTTCCCCAGAGGGGATGCAGTACAAAATTCCTTATGCTTATGGACATGTTTGATGGATTAAACTAAAATCTAACCTGGGATAGCCATTACATTGCAAGATGCATGCTTGATGCTGCTGGACTGAGTAGAAAATATTTATGATGGAAGGCAGAGATGAGGTGAGCCTGCTTTTTAAAATTCATAATGTTAATGACTATGGTACCCAAGGTCTAGAGAGCTAATGATTTCACTTTCTGATCATGCTTAGTTCCTATCTACATTGGAAAGAAGCCAGTTGCTTCAATCCTGTCTCCAGAGAATGAAAATACCCTTAAGTCATCTTCCTGGGTGTAAAATGATAGCCAGCAAGCTCTGAATTAGCATTTCTCACCCCCTTTCGGGGTTTAATGTGCATTGGAGAAGAGGCAGAAAGAAAAAAATGATGTCACAGCCAATCCTGGCCATATTCTATCAATGCCATCATTTCATTTTCCAAAAACATGGGGCCCAAGTGCTGAATTCATTAGAGAAAAGTATACTGAATTTGGGGCAGCTGGCCAGGGACAGGACAGCTGAAGTATTCACAGCTCTGAGGTTGCCAATCCAAGCTATAAAGGGATGAGACCTAAGGTCGAGGCAAAATGTGGTCAGTCTGTCTGTGCCAGCCAGCACGGTTCATAATAATGTTCTCAGTCTGAGCATCAGAGGTGGATTTCCAGTGACGCTAATGACACAGCTTCAGGACCCCTCACTTTGCACAGACCCTGAGAACTGTGCAGGGTGACCTTGTCTCACAGTGCCCTGAACCACACGTTCATGAGTGGTAAAAGAGAAAAGCTTTTCACAATGCATGGGTCTAGAAGCTTTTCTGGAATGTTTTCTGGATTTGTGATGTTTGTGGTATCTCATAGCTTTTTTAAATGTAAACTTAATTGTGATTTCTTTCTCAATCTGAGTTAATATCTATTTTCACATCTAACTTATATGTAATTGTGTATCATTTTTTCTAAAGAACCCTGAAGGCCTGGATTCATTTCTGCCGGTGATTCAAGGTGGGGGTCCAAGAAGCCAGCCAGACAGCACCAGACATAATAGGCAAAGGGTTAGTGGAGTAAAGCTTTCTGGAACCTGAGATTCCAGAAGCTAAGAGAGGTATGCAATCAACATTCCCACAGATGCCAATGTAGCCTCCAGATATACCTGCCCTGAGCAATTCTGCCTGACCAGTTCATCAAGGGAAGGGATTTTAAACAAGATCTTTCGCTCTACACACCCCTTCCCAGGGAGGACAGAGTACCCTGAAGGAGCGCTGCTCTCCTGCTGGGGTCCTAAGTCACATGCCATGCTCCTTCCCACCACTGCCTCCTCCTCCGAGGGCTGGACAGGGTACCCACTGAGGAAACAGATCATCTATCACCGTGGTCGGTAAACTGCGGCTCGCGAGCCACATGCGGCTCTTGGCCCCTTGAGTGTGGCTCTTCCACAAAATACCACGGCCTGGGCGAGTCTATTTTGAAGAAGTGGCGTTAGAAGAAGTTTAAGTTTAAAGAATTTGGCTCTCAAAAGAAATTTCAACCGTTGTACTGTTGATATTTGGCTCTGTTGACTAATGACTTTGCCGACCACTGATCTATCACATGCACTTGAATAAACTCCTGTTATCACCGAAACTCAAGTCACGGAGGCAAATATAGGAGCCCCTCCCTATCACCTCACATCTCTGTCTGTGCTCCTCCAGGATGCCAAGCTCCTCATTCCTTCCAGGATAAAATATGAAATGAAAACCAAGCTCACTATGATTTACTTAATCACTCTAACACGTGCTTTCTTTCATTCCTTAGAGCTTAAGTATTCTTTTGGACAAACACAAGGCGTTGTTTAATGTCCTAACATGATTTTATTATTTTTCAACCTCTCTACTTCTTTCACAGCCCATCTATAAACCATACTCCAAAGAATGTTAATTAACAAAAGAAAGTAGCTGATAGAATGCAGTGTGGTGTCAGGATCTACGATCACATGCTTTGTTTGATGTACAAAGCATAATTGTGACACTGATGAACCAAGCATTTTAAGCCCATCAAATGGGTTAAAGTAAGGTATGTTCAGTATAGGCAGGCTATTTGCATATTATTCTCACACAGAATTATAGCAAACTGGAGACAATAAAAAAGCACCTAATAACTTTGCAAGAGTAAAGAATAGGCAAGCTTAAATCCCACATATTAAAACTGACAAGAAGTTTCTGGGTGTATGAAAACGCTTTTAAGCATACATGCAATAATTATATGGAAACTTTATACCATTGATGTTAGCCATGTGTCAGCAACCATGTGTCAGTTACCCAGTTGTAAACCCACATGCTCAGAAATCTGTTGTCAATTATTAAAGTAAAATTTAGTCTTGTGTTCAAAAGCATCAGACTGCAAGCATAATAAAGCATAATTCCATTATTTCAAATATCCCCAAGCAAAGACAATACTAAATGTGGACACCAAACATACTAGTCTTACCCTATCTTTACCAACACCACATAAATAGTAAAGTTTTACCAGCGAGATACCTAAAACTACAAACAGCATTCTATGATAGCCAGTCTTCACCATGGCCACCAACCATCCTTGCCTCCTAGGATTCCCACCTGTCTCGCAGTCTCCTCCCACCTTGTATCAGGTTGGGTCAGTGTAGCCAATATAGTACAGCAGAAGTCATGACATGTCACTCTTGAGATTACATTATAAAAGATTGTGGCTTCTTATGAACTCTCTTATTTATTTACTCTCTCCCCTCACCTATTACCTCAACCCCACCCAGCCCCATCACTTCCTCTGAAGGGAGCAAACTGTCCATTGGGAGCAGTGCTATGGAGAGGTACATGGGGTGGAACACGGAAGCCTCCAGCCAAGAGCCACTAAGTGACTGAGGCCTGCCAACATCCACCTGAGTGGAGGGAGATTTGACTGGTACAGTCCCATCCCCTATACCCCCTAACTTCAGTAACCTACTGGTAGAGGGAAGATCTCGATCACCTCACAAAAATAAGAAAAACCTGTGTATGTATTTGAACATGAGAGGGTCACATGTTGAAGAAATAACCATCTTCCTTGTTCACCAAAATACAAATAAGTGCACTTAGAGGCCATGAAAATGAGGCAGAGTCCAAAGGAAACTGTCAACAATGGTTCTGTTCCATTTCAGCTTCAAACTCATCATGTCTTTCAAACCCTAAAGAAAACTCTAAATTCAACCGCACGTTTTAGAGGCATGTTTAAATCACGGTGCACTGAATTTCTTGCAGTAGGTTTCTTTGAATATGACTTTGCATTTGCTGTGCATTCTGAGATTGTTTCAATAAGTCAATGAATGCTTTTCAGAAACTGTTAACTTATGCAATATGTCAAGTAAGGAAAGCATTTTTTAACCCACCAAGGGAATAGAATATGAAACATTCAATTATGAAAGTTCCCAAGTTAGAGGTCAATAGCTGCTAATTCACTGATATTTCTAGTGCAGATTGTATAGACAAGAAATCAATATTTCTAACCCCAAACTTTGGAAAGAAGCAGAGTAGATTTCAGTGACTGTGCATATTTTAAGCTGCCCTTTTCTTTTTCTTTCTTCTCCTTCCTATGTAGGACTCTCATTGACTTTTCTGCTACCATATTCTGGAGGTAACAGACTATGTCAAGTTCATGCCCACTCACATTGCTTATCACAGTGCAAGCCTACACTAGACCTGTCAAATGGTTTGATTTTAACTAAGCCCTTTCTTCCCAGGCAAAACCTAATGAGATCCTATGAAAGAGAACAATAGTCAGTAAAATAAAAAGTGAGTAACATTCCAAGAAAGCAAGAGAAATAACACATAGGCAAACTGTCATACCCTCCTAATGAATTCTTGCTTGATTCAAAGATGAAATATACTCAATATACTAAAGTAGAACAAGAACTGATTTGCAACCAAGAAAGATTTAGATTCAAAGCAACATGCATTCCCTTATTCTACTAATCTGCCAGAACAAAGTAGGGGTTTTTCTGATTCCATAGAAATGACCAATTTCATACATTTTAAATAATTAAAACAAGAAAAGTGTTATACTTTTTTATGTGAAAATAGGTAATAGTGAATAATTCTTTTCATATATTTTTCCACTGAAAATGTTTTTCCATAAAGAATCAATTGCTACTCAGGCGTGGAATTTGTCGCATAAAAACCACGAAACTACTTAGTCTTCCAGGAGATAGTATATGCCATTAACATCTCATTCCAGGCAACCAGGAAATAGAACTTTATTTACAAAGTTAAAATAGAAGCTGTAATAAATAATTACTGCCAGAAATCTAAAAATAACTTTTACTCCTAATTACTATAAAAATAATACAGGGAAATGTTGGAGCCCTATTTTCCAGCACTTCCTGGCTATGCAAATGTCAGAGTGTCACTTGGCAACAGTTGGACAAACAACAGAGTTTTGTGTCAATGAAGACAAAGCAACTGATGATGGCTGAGATGCTTGCTGAGGAACGGGGGTGGAGGGCTGCTGGGGAGTGGGGGTGGGGGTGGCAGTTCCTTTATGAACAAGATTATTATCTGTACCCTACCCCAGCCCTTTCATATTTTTTGCTTTCCCCAAAAGTCTCTTATTAATTTCCCATTAGACTGAATCAAGAGGAAACATTCTCAAGTATTGAATAAGCATCTGGCCATAATGCAAAACAACTGTGTTGGTGAATCAGCACCTTTATAAAATGGAGTTTGACCAATGAAGCAAGCAGTCTATGAGAACGTTTGTGTTCAACATCTGTCACTAACGGAGATATTTCCAACTGCTCTAAATTTCCTATCTGCTAAATAGTTCCCACATCGCTAGTAAGTTCAGTCTGACTTTGCTAAACTAATACTCTTCTGTGCAATTGGACATGGAGTACATGTTACCCAGCAGAATGAACTGCCCGGGTTTCAACCTTACTGTACCAATACTAGCTGTGTCCCTGGGCAAGTCACTTAATCTGATTTCAGCCATGGTAGAGAGGAGATAACAGCACCCATTTCCTAATGTCGCTCTGAGTATCAAGAGACAATGCACATATCACATGCTTGGCCAGGGCTGTGCATGTAGTTAGTGCTCAGGAAGTGTTGGTGCTCATTAGTCTTGTGCTGGTTTTATAGTCTTATTTCTGTTGTTAATATTATTACTATTGCAAAACTATGAGATCTGGCTTTCTAAAATAAATGTCCAGTGGCACAGTCACATGTAAATTTGACTATTGTCCACATTAAGAGACAATGTGCCCAGCTGGTGTGGCTCAGTGGTTGAGCATGGGCCCATGAACTATGAGATGATGGTTTGATTCCCCGTCAGGGCACATGCCTGGGTTGTGGATTGGATCCCCAGGCAGGAGGCAGCCGATCTATGATTGTCTCTTATCATTGACATTTCTATCTCTCTCTCCCTTCTTCTCTGAAATCAATAAAAATACATTATTAAAAAGAATTGATCATGTGTACTCTCTTGTCCCATTTGAGTCACTGAGCTGTTCCTCCCAATATTCTGCATGATGATTATTTTGCATCTGCTATTAAAATACATTCCAACCTTTTCTTAAACCCAGACTCTTATACTCTGCATAGTATTCTCAACTTCAGTGATAGAATTCACAGGATAAGTGATGAAAAGAACTTTGAGAAATTCATCTTCACTGTAACGAACAAAACCATAGCCAACAGGGATTCTATAATTTACTCATGTCTTTATTCAAATTAAAAGATGGAGATACCAATAAAGGAAACCCAAGAATGCTGTAGGCTAAAAAATCTCTTCCAGAAAGGGGGAGAGGCTCTGAAATGAAGTCTTCATCATAAAAGCAAAATTCCTGTAGGGCAAGTCAGCTGATTGGTTTTTAATGGAGTGCAAAGTTTAATCCAGTTACAAACTAAACAGCACCTAAATCAAATCAGCATCCCTCCAGCTGACTATAAAAGGAATCTAAGAGGGTACCATCCCTGTTGCTTTCCTAAAGATCTTACTCCTCTGTGCTACAGTCATCATTCAACAACATACAGAAATTATGTACTGCTAACTCTGAGTTAGGATTTACATTTAGCCAATTGTCTAGGGGTGGGGGGACAAACAAACAAAAAAACACCCTTTTCTCTTTCTAAGGGCAGGGAATAATACAGGGCTTTTTTGAAATAATATGAGACAATATACTTTGAAAGAGGAATATCAGTAATGCAAAAGTTAACTTTCATCTATTTTGAACTTAGCAAAAATAAACCAAAAAATTGATGTGTTTGAAGTTCTTACATATGGGAGGGTTATTATTTATGTCTATCAGTGGAATTCATCTGGCCATGATTTAGAGGAAAAGAAAGAAAGGAAGAAAGAAAGAAAGAAAGAAAGAAAGAAAGAAAGAAAGAAAGAAAGAAAGAAAGAAAGAAAGAGAAAGAAGGATTCGCCATTATGTGAAAATCTATTATGTGCCAAACAGTAGTGATTTGTGTAGACTAAGTCATTTACTCCTCAGAACAATCCAGCAGTGAGAGTATTATTGCTCCCATTTTAGGAATGAAAAAAGAGTCTGATGTTCAAAGAACTTAAATAACTGCCAGAGTCCTACAGCTCCTAGTGATTCAGCCACAGAGCCCAGACCCTGTCCATGGTCTTTGCACTCACTGTACTATTAACCTACAAATGGACCACATTGTTTCACACATATACACAGAAATTAACTTTTAAACAAGTTTTTTAAATTATTAACTTGGGTGTTAAGAATTCAACATGCATTTGAATATAGAGATAACATTATAAATGAGAGACTTGTGGACCAGTTTGCAAAGGGCTATTAAAACCAGAATTTTCCCCCCAGTGCTTAATCGTTGTTGCATAATCACTGGTTATTTTGTTTTTCTTCTCTTTTTTTGGATTAGGTGTTTAAATTTGTGGGAGAAGGAAGATGAGGAATTATAATTCATGACTCCAGATATTAGCTGGGTACTTTCTGGCTGCAAGAGCAAAGCTCACTTAAATTAGTTTAAATTAAACAGGAGGAAAGGGGGACTGAGGCAGAGACCTGAAGGCTGGCAGGAATGGATAGCCCATCCTCCAGCTCTGAAGGTACACTTCTTATCTTTGTTCTGCTCTGTGAGGTTGCGACTTTATCCCTCTCTGAAGATAATTTTCTCTGCCTCTCCACACTCAGGGCAAAGAATGTCCCACTTTATATCATGTCCCAGTTCAAATACATGCCTGAAAAAAATATCTCTGAATAGGTTTGCAAATAATCTTTGGAATATCTGGTTCACTGGAAACTTATATCTCTTTTCTGCTCCAGCAGCTAAAAGAGACGGGGGTGGGGGAGCTCTCCAAATTCTCATAGCATAGACTGTGTCTTAGTCAGCTCAGGCTGCTTTAGCAAAATACTGTAGACTGCAAGGCTAAAATAACAGGCATTTACTTCTCACAGTTCTGCAAGCTGGGAAGTCCAAGATAAAGGTGTCAGTGGATTTATTTGCTGGTAAATGTTCTCTTCTTGTTTACAGACAGCTGCCTTCTCCTGTGTCCTCAGATGGAAGAGAGAAACAGAGCTCTGTTCTCTTCAGCATCTTATAAGGGCACTAATCCCATCATGGGGGCCACTCTCATTACCTCATATAAATATAATTACCTCCCAAGGGCCCATCTCCAAATACCATCACATTGGGGGTTAGGGCATGGACATATGAATGTAAGGAGGACCCAAACTTTCAGTCCATAACAACCTGAGTCACTACCGTCTTGGTTCACAGGCCTACTCCTCCACCACCACCAGTGCCCCCCAAGGAAGTCCTGGTTCCTCAATTCCTGGCCCTCTCCTTCTTCTACCCCTAATCTTCCTTCTGCTCCTGGCACTTCTTTTTCTCTGCCTCCTCAATGGGCAAAGCCTGTGGAAGAGTTGTTGACCAAAGACTCCACGGGCAAGAGTAGATTTGGCACTGAACCTTCTAGCAGCATTGGTCTCCTAGAGGGGTCTCTGATGGATGTGGCCCCAAGTGCAGCAGCCAGAGGGCAGATTTAGGGACAGCTCACTCTGGGTTTTATTCCAGGCATTAGCATCATATACAGTGTCCTGGACAAGTCAGTTCTTCCCTCTAATCCTCAGTTTAAAAGTGAGAGGATCTGAGTAGACGACCCCTAAAGTCGTCAGTTCCATGACCAGCACACAATGCCAGCTTTGCCATTCCTCCATCTTTTACAACATGAATTCTGTGTAACTATTCTTGATGCTTAACCAACACCTATCCCCATATTACAAGTTACCTTACCCGCATAATTATGAATACACTTATTTTTAGTTCTTCAAAATCACAATAAATCAAAAAGGTTATGTTGTTTTATGAGTTTTTCATTGCTACTAGCACTCCAGGGAATTCATTTATTTTTTCACCCTTTCAACCACTGCTCAGTGAGCACCTTTGCCAGGCATAAAGAAAAAATACAAGACATGGCAGGCCCTCAAAGGAAGCTGAACCTCATTGGGAAGAGATAATTGATTACCAAGAAACAACAGCAGAGAATACTAACAGCTTCTATGAGAGCTAACCATTATGGCAGGCTGACATACTTTATAAAGTTCAGAGAAATGGGGGGAAATATCATCAATGATGTTTGTCAGGTTCCTAAATGTGGCTGAGACAGCTGAGTCCTTACTGGAGCAGCTTCAGTAAGCTGTCTTCTGGGGAATTAGCAATATCACCAAGATCTACAGTTAAAATGAGCATAAAGGGGTTGGGGGAGGGAGGATTGACGATTGGTTGGCTTCTCTGTGCCATCAGCCCCAGTTCTTATTTTCTTGCTAGAAGTGGGGAGTCGTGAGGCAGAGAGGGTAAGGGTGTCAGACATCTGTCATTCATTATGCCAAACTGTAGCTGTAATAAGGACGATTCATTGAAGTACCAGGCCAGCCAGCTGTGCAAGGTCTTTCTAGTCATTTCATTAACACCCATCACCATTGCCACACCACATGGCCCAGAAACCTGTGCTTTACAGGATTGAGTTTTCCCCCACCTGCATTAGTCAGTGTTCTCCAGAGAAACAAAAAAATTGCTTCATCTATATATATCTAAGGTAGATATAATCAATTTTGTTTCAACAGATAGATAGGAAGAGATTGATTTATTATGAGAAATTAGCTCAAATGATCATGGAGGGTGAGAAGTCCCAAAAAAAGCTGGTGTCACAATTCAGTCCAAATTAGAAGGCCTAAGAACCAGGGGAGCATACAGGGTAAATCCCAGTTGAAGAGCCGGAGAAGATGAGATGAGAGATCCCATCTCAAGCATTGAGGGGGAAAAAAAGTGGCCTATTCCTCCTTCTTTCATCTTTTGTTCTATTCAGCCCCTGAAAACATTGGATGATAGCCACTCATACTGGGGAGGGCAATCTTATTTACTGGGTCCATTGTCTTAAATAATGCTAATCGCACCCAGCATCACCCTCATAGACACACCCAGAAATAATGCTTAATCTGCTGTCTAGACAGCCTGTGGCCCAGGCAAGTTGACACTACCTATCCACTATGGCATGGTTGTACCCTATCTGAACAGTTTATAAGGAGGGGGAAGGTGAGACAGGGGCCAGAATAATTAGAGAAATGTGAAGTAAAACCAAATACACAACTCACACAGGCAAAACAAAACTATGCTGGAAATCTAACCAAATGGCAAGAAGGAAGACCTGTCCCACTCTGCTTTCCTTTCCGAATGTCTCCAGGGCCACGTTTTCCTGCCACTCCCATGCTGCCATCGTGGCTCATTCACAACAGAGCTCCCAGCTGGCCTCCCCAAGGCTATGTTTCCTGTCCTTCAATACTACTTTCAGAACTTAATGAGATTATCGTCTCCCAGCTGATTCCATCACATCATTCCCCGCTCAGAAACTTGATTCCATCTACATAAAAAACCAGACCTACCATTCAAAGCTTCCTGTTCTTCATGCCAGCCCAACGGGTCTCACCCCCACACAGGGGCATGCTCATTCCTGCCCCTCTGCCACCTTCTCTGCTGGAATACATGATTCCTCCCCATCACTCGCTTGAATATTTCAGTCCTTCAAGGTCAATAAAGCTCCACTCTCTTCAGGAAAATGGGCTGTGACCACTCTGGCTCTCTCCAGTTGATGGTCCCTTCAATAAATATCTATAATTCTATGTCAAACAATTTTGCAAGTAATGGTGCATTTTAATATCTTCTAATCTTGTCTCTCCAGTTAGACTGTCAATACCTGGCACTATACCTGTCAAACAGTCTCAATAGGTCTTTTAATAAATAAAAGAATGAATGATGGCACTGGCCATGTCATTTATATTCTTTATCTCTCATATAGCAAGTCACCAAGCCAGTACCAACATTTTATCCAAAAGCACTTATAAATGGTCCCCAAATGTAGCACCTGGAGTGGTAATAATGTAGGCAAACCCATGCCTGCACAGAGCAGTGCACACAAGTAAGAAAGACAGCACTAAAAATGTACAAATGGTCGATTGAAAATTCTGGACATAAAAATGATAAGACAGTTGTCATGTATAGGCTAAGGGCTCACGCAGGAGAGTGGATTTTAGGGCAGTGAGATGGCAGGCAGAAAATCATGAAGAAGAGCATGGGTTAATAACGAAGAAGAGCATGGAGAAAACTGTCCACATCCTATCTTGGACATGAGAAGGGGTAAAAGCAAGTGACAGAGGGAAAAGGCACAAGATGTATATACATCTGGTACCTGTTTTGATCTGTCCCCAAAGGATGAGTATGTGCCTGTCAGAGTTGGAGCAGGAAAGTGGGGGCTTGTTTGTTAATTTGTTGATTCTAACTCCAAGTATCTGAATATACAGCACCTATTCATTGATTCCAGGTGTTCTGTGTGGGTTCTGTTGGTGATTCATTTGTTCATACACAATTTTATTAGATACTTACTGTTTGTTAGATTCCCTGCCAGCTGATGTTAGAGCATATAAGACCTTGGGTTGGTCCTTCAGGTGAAAATAAGACTGACAGAAAAGAAGGAAAATGATAGTAAGAAAGTAAGCAAAGTGCCTGTGGGCAGGACAAAGAGTAACCCTTGAAGTGTCCAGAGAAAGACGAGCCAATTTTGGAGGCAGTATACAGTTTATCAAGCCAGCTTCTAAGAAAATTCAATCTTTTGTGGGTTTAACATGTATGTTTTTTACTTTACATTTCACTGTACCTGATTATCAGGATAATAATAATAACAAATATTTAAATAGCACTTACTGTGTGCCAGGATTCATTCTAAACATTCTACAAATGTAAATTCATTTAACCTTTATAATAACCCTATGAGGCAGATAGTATCATCAGCCCCATTTTAAAGATGAGGAAACTGAGGCACAGAGTAGTGAAGGCCTTTGCCCAGGGCCAAAGAGTCTGTCAGTGGTGGAGCCAACCTTCAAACCAGGGAACTGGGCTCTGGAATCCACGCTCATCTGCAGCAAATTTAAGGGAATATTCACGCACATACATTGAGTATATCCAACCCCAAACAGTTATGAAATCAAAGGTGTACCTTACAATCAAGGGTTCCTTCCTTAAAATCAAGGAACTCTGGATGTTGCCTCTATACTTGATACAATGCATTGAACTGGGAGTGGGAATTTGATATGATTTAACAAATATTTATTTAGCTGTGGAGGATTAAGAAATGAATAAGATGCAGTCACTCTCCTCAAGGAGGTCAATATGTAGTGGAAAACACAGATAAGTAAACAGCTCATTACAGTGCTCTGTGGTAAGTGCTTTGGTACTATTTCAATTGTGTCAACAAAGCTTGTGGGCTGCTAAAGACAAAGGGATTAATCCTGTCTGCCAAGTTTCAGGAGGCTTCACAAAGCTGGTAACTACTGAACTGAGCCTTGACAGAAGATAAGCTGCACGCAGTCTCAGGTGCGTGCAGAGGGAGCGGGAGGGATGGGAGAGAGGACTTTCCAGGGGGTGGCTATGTAGAGAGCTAATAAGGAGATAATAAAATCGTACGTAATAGTACCTAAGTTCTGCTTTGGCCTCTATAGTTCTTTTCCTCAAAGGTCTCTGAGGGGTATATGTGCACACACACAAAAAAAAGACAAAGCAAAGTCAGCTAATATTTTATTTTATTTTCAGATTCCCACCCCTCACCCCACCTCAAACCCTAGTGTAAATTGAGAAACTAAACTAGACTCCTGGAAAATGCCTTTTTCTGAGCTAGGATGGTTGAGATGCCCTGGAATCCCAATAGAAGGCTTGCTCTATGTCACCAAAAACCTAAACCCAAAATGTATGTCTCGCCACTCCTGGGGTGAAGGAAAGCTAAGCCAGAGCATAGTGCCCAAGTAAGAGGAGCCAGTTAGAGAGTGAGGGTGCAGGGACTGGCAGTGTGAGAGAGACCGGAGCGTCCCAATGAGGAGCCAGGGCTCTCCTGAGGGAACACGCCCCAGGCCTTAAACAACTCAGCCAAGGCCGGACAGTGTGGCTCAGTGGTTGAGCATCAACCTATGAACCAAGAGGTCATGGTTGATTCCTGGTCAGAGCACATAGCCACCTGGGTTGAGGGTTTGATCTCAATGACGGCGGGGGGGGGGGGGGGGGGGGCGGTGTGCAGGAGGCAGCCAATTGATGATTCTCTCTCATTATTAATGTTTTTCTCTCTCCATCTCCCTTCCTTTTGAAATCAATAAAAAGTAAATAAATAAATAAACCACAACTCAGCCAAATAAGTAGAAATGAAGGTAAAGAACAAGAGATAGAATCCGGCTGCTCCAGGGAGTGGCCTCGGTCCTCATTTCCACTCCTGCCTGGGGGATCCTTTGAAATTCTTACAACACATGCCCTGCAGCTGTTCTTCCTGTATTTTTTTACATGGAGAATAATGAAATCTCCAGCCACTAGCAGTCCTTATAAGGGACTAATCCATAGCACCTAGTTCTCCTTGGAGCAGAATAAGGGTGGTGAGGGGAAGACTGTGAGGAACAAATGTCCCCCACATAACACAGAGGCATAAAATTGCACAATGTATCCAGGGGACTAGTTTAATTCTGCATGATGGGTCATATAGTTCATGCAATGAAGAGTCAAAGAAATGAGGCCGTGTCCCTCTATCAGTCTTAGTTTTCCCATTTGACAATGAAGATTATCTTGAAATCTTAGCAAGAAATATTTATTTCTGAAACTCTAAACAGTTTTTGTCCACAGCTGGGGTGATAGAGAAGGCTTAAAGGAAAAATGGGTTTTTATTTTCTAGCTCTGTGCCTGTAGGCAAATTACTGACCTCTTTAACCCTCACTCTATAGATAGGGACCTCAATAAATGGCAGTGATGCCTACCTTCTAGTGCTGTTGGCATGAGTCAATGAAAGAATGTGTGTAAAGTGCCTCAACTCACTGATTCCCTGTGAGGGTCTACTACATGAGGACAGTCCCTGCCCTCAAATTCTATAGGACTGGACACGAGTAATGTTATTTGCAATAGGATCAGTACAGGAACCAGAATTCACCCCACGTATTTTAAGTAAAATAGATTTAACACAGGGATGAGTGGTTTACTATATCCCAAGGGTGAGAAGTGGAATTGACCTCCAGAACTAGCCTATTAGAGGAATGGCTAATTCAGAGGCACAACCAGAGCCATGGCAGTCTGCAGCAGGAGGCAAGAGCATGGACATGAGAAGCTTTGTTCAGAGATTAGAGCTCAGATCAAGATGTAGCATCACTGCTTCTTTACACCCAGGAAACTAGAGAAGCCTGGAAGCCAATGCAGAAACCCACAGAGTTGCTGGTCAATAGACATAGAAAGCCCCATCTCTCTTCTTCTAAATCTCCTGTGAGAACTTTTATCAGTGGAACTTAATTTATAGCCAGAATCTTAGCCGCAAGGGAGCCTGGGCAATGTAGTTTCTAGTAGGCAACCCATGTGTCAAGCCAAAACTCGATTATGAAAGAAGAGAACAGAATTTTGGAACCAACTAAATGTCTATCCCTTTCAGTACAAAATTGAAGGAGAAGGCATTTGAAGGCAGACCCAGAGGAAGAAAAGAGGAGTCAATATGAACAACTGGGTAACTTGTTCTGTGCCTGTAGGCAAGTTACTGACCTGAAGGATAAGAAGGACCCTGCAAAGAAGTTAGACAGCTGACATTGTCTAATAGCTAAAATAGAGACCATTTCTGTCTTTTCACATTTTCTCTGTTTAGAACAGTGAAAACTTACTATCCTTTCTTGAAAGTTCTTCTTCCCTAGTAGTCACCAAATCTTGTTTAAGGTTTCATTAATTTGTCACTATTAAATAGAACATGCCTACCTGGGTCTGGAAAGAACTAGAAGTCCCTTCCTCAAAAGCCAGCCAGCTCTGTATGGAGCTGGACCCCATGAACCTGTACTATTTTGTCTGCTTAGTTTCAATTAATGCACAAAGCAGCTGTCTTTTTTAAAATATATTTTTATTGAATTCAGAGAGGAAGAGAGAGAAACATCAATGATGAGAGAGAATCACTGATTGGCTGTCTCTTGCATGCCCCCTACTGGGGATGGAGCCCACAACCTGGGCATGTGCCCTTGACTGGAATTGAACCCGGGACCCTTCAGTCTGAAGGCCAATGCTCTATCCACTGAGCCAAATCAGCTAGGGCTCAAAGGAGTTATTAATAGTTACCTGCCACTAGGTTCTCTGAATTTTTCTTTTAAAATTCCATGTGTTGTTTTTATTATCATTATTAATCAAGGTGTGCTCTTTGAAACAAGAAAGAATTTGCTTGGAGTTGAATATTAAGTGGCATGAAGAAAAGTAGACAACAGGTAACAATTACATATTTATAAGGAAACTGTTATGTTATGTCTCAAAGTGCAGCCCCTGCTGGCTGGAGCCATTTTTCTTTGTTCATGCCTGTGGTGCAGGGAAGGCCTCTAGTTCTTCGCTGGTGAAAATGGGATGGCAGAAAAAGCAAAAAAAAAAAAAAAAAAGACAGTACTGTTTTCAGTTCGCACTGACGTCCCTAGACAGAAGCATGCATTTCTCACATTTGCTTTCTCAAGGCCTTTATTGTTTTAGCTTCCTGTTAAAAATCAAACTGGTGATGGCAGACCCATGCAATCCCATTCGAATACTGAAAGCAGTGTATTACAGTACCAGGCAGGAGAGTGAGGGCCAGACAATGGGTATAATAGGAAAGTGTTAACCACAAATGAAATTGATAGTAAGCACAAGCCATTACCATTGCAGAGTCCAGGCTATAGCTACAAAATGAAGACACAAGTATCATTGATGGAGTTTCACAAGCAAGCAAAACAGAAGAGGGTTAGGGCAAAGGAGAGAGAGATTGAGGAAACCCAGCTTTGTCCCTGCCAGCTCTCCCATGGAATTCACTATATCTCTCTAATTTAAATCAAGTCTGTGCTACCAGACACAAGCTTAGCTTAGACATTGAAAGAACAGTTTTGAACAAAGAATGCTGGAGCCATCAAACAGATAAATATGCTTGAAGTCTTTGATCTTTTTTGTGTGTGCATGCCACAGTGTGCATCACCATAACATCTAATCCAAACTCCTTCTTTGCCTGAGCAGGAGCGCCAAGAAGACAATGCCTTTCAAAAACATAGAAGATGAACTTCAGGGTCAGACCTTAAGGGCTTATAGCTAGATTCCCTTGACCCTTTAAGGAATCTAAGATCTAGTAGGCAAGAGAGAGATCAGCAAGCAGATAAACATACAAGGATAAGGATAAATGACTCTTCAGCTGGGTTTGAACATGTACCAACAGAGGAATTTGTGCTGGAATGTTTCTAAATCATTATAGAGTATGTTTCTAAAGATGTAGATATACAGTCATAGATACATGTCCTCTGCCATATTCAACCTTGCACTAGAGAAGGCAGGCCGTTACTTGCAGAGAAAGACTGATTTGAAGTTCCTCATAAAGGTATTTATTCCAAGAAAAAAAAATTAAATAAACTGCTAAGCTAAATGGAAACAGAAGCATGGATACATGGAACAGACAGGGAGAGGAGGAAGAGGGTGACTGGAAAAAGAAGGTGAAGGGATTAGCTAAGGAACATATGTGCATTCTCCATGGACATGGGCAATAGTGCAGTGAAGGCCAAGGGAGGAGGCGGCAGGGGAAGGTGGAGGTGGGCAAAGGGGAAGGATATGGGGACACCTGCAATACTGTCAACATGAACTATTTTTAATTTTAAAAAAAAAGAAAAAATTGCCTTCCTCACATCCTCCTGCCTGAAACAAGTGTCAGACTTTTTAGACAGAGAGGATATATTATCGAAGGCATACAAACTTCGCAAAATATCAGGCTAGATGTTTTCAACAGAGAAGGTTTATACATACTTAACTGATGTCAAGAAGTAGGAAACCATAAGATAATTCAAGTTAAACAAAATACTTTCGCCTTAAGATCTAGATGAATAAAAACATAAAACCTTACTGAAGGTCACAAAAGAAAACTTGAATAAATGATGAGACATACCACATTGCTAGATAGGAAGACTCATGAAAGAATTAAAAATATCAATTCTTTCCAAATTAATCTATAAATTCAGTGCGATCTCAAGTAAAATCCCAACATTACCTCTCATGAAACTGACAGGCTGATTCTCTGGATGTCTGTGGAAAAGAAAATGTACAAAAAATAATAAACTATCTTTTTTAATGTAATTGATTAATTAACTAAAGCTATACTAATTGAAGTAATGCATGATTAGCACAGGAAAAGTCAACCACATCAACAGACTAGAATAATGTACCACATATCTGCTATAAATATATGTGGTGTGTGTGTGTGTGTGTGTGTGTGTGTGTGTGTGTGTGTGTGTAAGAATTTATTTCAAAATAATGGGGAAAGGAGAATAAACGGTATAAATATAATATTTTACCCATCTAGAAAATAAAAGGTCAATCCCTACTTTATAACATACCTTGAAGACATTCCAAATGAATAATTTTTAAAAAACTAAATATTGTCACAAAAGCATTAGAACTGGAAACACAAAATCTAGAAGAAAAAGAAAATCAGATTGACAAATATAACTATGCAAAACAAACTCTTGTCAAAAAATATCATAAAACAAAATTAAAAGACAGGGAATAGGCCACAAGAAAATATTTGGAACATGTAACAGAAAAAGGAATAATATCCACAATATATAAAAAGATCCTACAAATCAATACGAAAAAGAAAGAGCACACTATAGTCAAATGGGCAAAAGGTTGAAAGACAACCACAGATAAAACTTGGCAAACAGAGTCTCCCTTGATTCCTCTCTTACTCACCCAACACATGCAATTCATCACCAAGTTCTTTTCTCTCCAGCTCCCCCATCACTACCCTAGTTCATACTACCATCATCTCTTTCCCTTCTACCATGACAACCTCCCATTTAATCTCCTTGCATCTAATTTGCCCTCTTAATCAGTCCTCCACACTGAAGGTAGGCTAGCTTGATGAAACATATGTCACCTCCATGCCTGAACCAAGGCTTCCATTATTCTTAGGGCTCAGAACCAAGGCCCCAGTCCTTCAAAGGTCTACAAGACCCAACAAACATTGGCTTCTTACCCACCACACTGGGCTTGTCTCCCACTGTGACAAACTTATTCTCTGGATGTTAGCCTTGCTTATTTTCTCAAATGTACATGCTCCTTCCGATTGCAAATCCTTGAAGCAAGTTACCTGGAAAACTCAGCTGCTCCAGATTCCCCCTTTTCCCTCTCCCTATCTTTTCCTAGGTGCCATCTATCCTCTGACTCCTCCTTGAAATCTAAAACCAATATCATCACTTCTTCAGGGAAACCTTCCCTGATATCCTGGATTAAGACCTTGCTCCCTAATGTAAGGTCTTATGCTATGTACCTCTCCTTTATTGCACTTTCCACATTTGTAATATTATATCCACTTGTATGATTTTTTAATTAATACCTCTCTCCTGTAGGCTGTTAAACTCCAGGAGGGGAGGGACTACTAGAATGTCTATTTGCCTGGAATGTAATAGGTGCTCAATAAATAATGTTGAATAAATAAATATTTATTTAAAATGTATTTACACATATTTGTCTCTTATTTATATTTATTTATGTATCATATAAAAAGTGCTGCAAGAATAGACACTAAATATTAGCAGAGTTTTTCACCTAGGATTTTTACTTTATTTGAATTTTTAATAGTGAGCATCCATTGCATTTAGAGGCTTAAAAAAAATAAGGTTTTCACCATTTGGGAAAAAAAGACTCAAAGGTAAAAATTAAAGCTCTATAACTGTATAGCAGCTGGGAAATTTTTAAATATGCCAGACTTAGGGTAATGATGACCTATATTCTTTCATTTTATGTTAGACGGTCAAAGGGCCACTGCTCAGGCAACTTGCTTACCTACCCTGCAGGGTCTTCAGGTCTCTCACAGCTCACTGACTTAGCTTAATTCCTTGGTCACTTCAGTTTCTCACCCTCATTTGTTGCCGTGGCTTTACTATTGTTATTATTAGCCTTTTCTTTTTTTAGTTCAGTAAAGTGCCTTTTGATTGCTTACTGCAGATACCATCCACCTGCCTGGCAAAAGAGACTGTCCTCAGCCTGTTGGAAACACTGCCTGATTAGGAATAATGCTAACAAAAAACTAAAAGGAAGAGAGTGAAAGAGGCAATGGAAACAAAAATACAAGCATACTTCCAAGATATTACAGGCTCAGTTCCAGACGAAAACAATGAAATGAGTATTCAATAAATCAAGTCATAATCTTTTTGCTGGTTGGAGGGTCTTGCCTTCAATTTGTAAAAAATGCAACATCTGTGCAAAGCAATAAAGCAAAGCACAATAAAATGAGGTATGCCTGTAGAGAGAAATTATTTTAAACAGTTAAGGGAAGGGCTTCTAGAAAGACGGAGATGGTCCTGATTTTTGAGTGATTGTCAGGATTCTCAAAGGTGATGCTTCTCAAATAATTACCATGGTGGAGCCAGAAAAGGTGTTAATTAACATGGAAGTCAATTACTTCCAAGATGATAGCTCTTTTCACCTTTGCATAATTACTCAGGCAAATGCAAGACAGTTGTAGGCTATCTATTCTGAGTCCGGCTCTACAATAACCCAGGAAGGGAATGGGGTAACGTAAATGAAAGTTAATGAAACGAGATTTTAGATGAAAAGTTTTAGATTTTGTCTTCAGCATTTCTATGACTTCATTCCCCTTGAAACACTGAAAACTGTCAGGCATTGGACCACATTTTAACAAAATTAAAGCCATGTACCAATTTTAAGCCTTAGAGATCCTTACAAATCCAGACATTTGCTCTGATTTTATAGCTATTACGATATTATTACAAATCTCACCTTAAAAATTAATAAGTGACACTCCATGAGCATAATTACATTGTTCATCTTTCCATAATCCATAATTCCTCTGCGTGTAATAACATGTGATCAGTCCTTCCTGTGGCCCAGCTGTTTCAAATAATTGCTTGCTGTCCTACTGAGAAAAACTTTTAATCAACAACACATTAAACAAAATAGTGCAACTCTGTTCTCACAGCTACAAAATCAGAAATTGTTTTTCCCCCAGAATTGAATCCTATGATTCTTTCTCCCTTTCACCATAGCCCTGGGTAGACTGAGGAGAGAGATTCAAATACTTCAATTAGAACCTCCACAGTTCTTCAGGAATGTGACCAGAATTTTGCCAATAATTGAAGAAATAGATAACGCAGCCTTTTGTTCAGCAGCTCTTATTTTCTTAATAGACTTTTTTCCCAGCAACTTTAAGAAATGTGTCCCTTTGAAATACAATATCACATAATGGGCCCCATCTGGAATAGCAACTTTGCACACAAACTGAGAAATTGGAAAAAGAAAGATTCTTTTTTGTGTGTCTTTGTCTAGGGTGGATAATTGCAATTAGCTACCACAAAATCTATATATGTTACCATGATAGAAAATGAGCAAAGCTTTTCAAAGACTAGGCACTGAAAATGCCAATATCAAAGGAAAAATATCTAGTGAATTTTATTTATTCAAATTGGAAGCATTTTGCTTCCTATTCAGTTCTATATTACCTTCATTTTTTATAGTTCTTTTTTTAAAAAAAGATAGGATTTTATTTATTTCAGAGAGAGGAAGGGAGAGGGAGAAAGAAATAGAAATACCAATGATTGGCTGCCTCCTGCATATCCCCCCACTGGGCATGTGCCCTCATCAGGAATCAAACTGTGAACTCCTGGTTCCTAGGTTGATGCTCAACTACTGAGCCACACCAGCTGGGCTCTTTGTTTTTTGTTTTTTTTTAAGGTCCATTTGGAATAACATCTGAACTTTTTAATCCCTTTCTTCAAATTTGGATGGATTCTTTAAGGAAAGATGAGTGTTTTGCTTTAAGTCAAAAAACATGGAGAATTTCACAGGAAAAGGTGGCCTCTGAAACCTTGTATGCTCTTGTTGGGGGTCAATGAAGACTGGAGTAAGCAGAAAAATTCAAGAACTGTGGACAGGAAAATACTAAATTGGAGCTGCTGGAGCACTTCATTCCATTCAGTAACAATTTCCTAGGTCCACATTCAAAGGCACAGAAGAGGTATGGGTACAACTTAGAAACATTAAATACCCTGCAATGCATGAAAGCCAAGGCCCTATGAGGGAAGGCTAGGGACCAAAGGTGAGGGTTGAAAGGAAGCAGTAGATTACACTGAGTGGCCAGGTTATTATGATCTCTGAACACATAATAATCTGGCCACTCAGTGTATATCCTGTATAATAAAAGGCTAATATGCAAATTGTCCCCTCGACCAGGAGTTCGACCAGCAGGCAGGTCAGCCAACAGCCCATGTCCCCTCGCCCTTGCCAGGCTGGCCGGACCCCACCCATGCACAAATTCTTGCACCGGGCCTCTAATATATAGAGATCATAATAATCTGGCCACTCAGTGTATATGATGAGGTGATTATTATATTAAAAATCAAACCAAAGAGGGATTCCTAGTCCTGTGTGGAAAAGACCCCTAAACCTCAAATTATGTCAGTGGGCTCAAACATTGGGTGGGTTAAGTGAACTCCTGAAGATTCCCACTTTGGCAGATATTCACAGTTAAGATTGCGCTGGTTGCCGGATTAGCACAACTTTGCATTTGCGTTGCCTTTCTCTGCCATCAGCCGTGCAGTGGGACCCCTCCTAGGGAGCGGCTTCAGGCCGAGGCAGACGGTTCAACCCTGTTCTTTAGTTCTAATTTATGACCTGATTCTAAATCAACATTTTTTCACCCAGTTTTGGCAAAGTTTTTTCCCTTCAGAAATTAAGGAAAGGTATGTTACTTGGCAAATGAACAAGAGAGAAGGGTAGGGCTAGTTCTAATTAAAAGGAGAACGTGAACGTGATTTGAAAGCATCGGGTCATGAATTCTCCCTTGTCATTATACCTGCGAACCTTTGTAAACCCAATCATCATCTCTGACAGTCAGAATAAGAAGGCTTCTCCCTCTTCCCCAGCCTTTCTAACAAACAGTCTGGGGACTGCTGACTGTGGGAATGGAAATTCTATTACAATGCCTGTGCGTGGAAACAGCAAGTGTCTTCCAAGATAAAACAATAAGCACTAAGCTCAAGAAGCATTAAAAGGAAGCTCTGGGTATTTTCAGACCTCAAAGGACTATATATCCTTTAAAGATAATGACATTTTGGACACAAAAATCACTACTTGACAATAGAAATATCTGATATTCAATCTGCCTCTGTCAACATATGTTCAGAGCCAATGCGTGCTGCTTATTTCATTAAATCACTGTGAATCTGGGATTGGAGTCATTATGCTATCACATTGCAATGCCTTCTTCTAAAGCATAATGTTCCCCATAAGTGTTTACTTTCATTCTTTAATTCTAGCCCTCCATCCTACTTCCCCTCTCCATGGCAATTACCCATGACAATAAGAATGGTCTGATGATGCTGTTTTGTAATCCAGGAATACAGGAGATCATACCAAAGTTTTACAATTACCTCTGGGAGGTGAGATCAAAGACTAGATCACAACACTCCGTGATTGAACAAACATCTATTACCGCAGAAATAAGGTAATAACTACCTTGGCAAACGGCAAGGCTTAACAAGTAGAAATTCCTCCACTTGTGTGTGGTTGGGAGCCTCCCAGGGCGCTGCTGTCCAGCAGCCAGAATCCACAGCCTCAAATGATACCTCCCCCTGCACAAGCCGTGGGGCCCACAGGGATCCCTGTGGAGGCACAGACACTTAGGGTGCTATGCCAAGCCACTGCAGCTCAAGTCCCAGTCAATAGAGGTGACCCCCAGTAAAAGTTCATCTTTCAGGCAAGGTCTAGAATCTATAATTAACACTTGACAAATGTTTCTCTGGAGAAGAAAAGCATTAAACACTCTACAAATTGTCATAACAACAACAACAAAAAATGGTAACGTTCTGATTGGAGCCCACCCGCCACATAAACAACTGAGGAGCAGGGCACCCTGAGCACCCTCCTCCGAGGCCTGATTAAAGGCACCCCGCACTCCTCCTGAAATCTCCGGATTTCAGGAGGAGATTTATGACACACTCTCTGGCAAACCCGGAACCCTGTCATTACCCTCCTTCGTTCAACAACACTCAGAAACCCTGGTCCCCAGGGGCGCTGTCATGTTTCACAAAGGGCCACATTGTGTCTCTAATTCCTACTCTCTTTGTGGTTCATTTTATATCCTTTGTATGTGCATTCTGATTTTCAGAACATGACTCATGCCTTTTAAGTCACTCTGTGACCGTACAAAGGGGAGAAAGGAGTAATGGGTTGGCTGACTGGAAGTGAAGGAAGGTGTCCCTCTTTCCCTGGACAGTGTGGCTTTTTAAAGAACGCACTAAGTGACTCCTTGGCTCAGCAAGATCAATGTGATGGTACAGTTGAGAAGGGAGAGACAGAGCGGGTGTTCACCTTCTCTTCTATTTAGACAGATCTTTATTTATTTATTTATTTATTTATTTATTTATTTATTTTTACTGACAGAAGTAAGTCGTTTTCTCTCCTGTCTTTCTCTCAATAAATCAATAAAATAAAAGAGAAACATAGAATGTTTAAGCTTAGCTAGATCTTCGAGACAGCTGGGTCTAACTGAAAGATTTCACTAAGTGACCTATTTGAGTTACAGTCTAAATGTACTGGACATGATCCTGTTGTCAAGGTTCACCCTGACGGGACCCAGGATTTAGGTACTGTGTAACTGTTTCATGCTTTGGGAAGGAGGTGAAGACAATTTTGTCTCTAGATTCACCTAGGGAGACTCCATGGCTTGATAGAGCTCCCTGTAGAAGATGAGGAGCCCCATCCAGGATCAGGGCCTGGAGTTGGGGATGGGGTTGGGGATGGGGGGCGGATACAGGAGTCGCTCTTCTTGAGACAAGGAAAGGAATGTGCTATTTGGCTCCCCTAGGGGTTAGGGATGTGGGGTATGGAAATGTAGACAGAAGTAAGGAGGGAGAAGAACAGGCCTTTGGAAACTGGGTTTCAATCTCCTCTGGAAAAGGGTGGCCACTGTGGATAATACCTCCTGAACTGATGGATGCTGCCTTCACCATTGCCATGTCCACTCGCCCCCTCTCCCCCCAGCTCCCACCGCACTCTCACCCATGCCAGCACAATCTAATGGTGTTTGGACAGTGCTCGTGGTTGATATCAGAGAGGGGCTGAGTCTCTCTGTGCTTCGTAGGTTATGCAGCAAAGATATACAAACTCAAGGGCAGAAACCATAGGAACTCGCATAACCACGGAAACCTGGGGAGCCTGCAGAAATCTCGGGGTGTTTAGTGGTTGCCCTGCTATGGAGCTGGGGATCGAGGCAATCTGATATAGACCCATAAGAGGAGAGACATTACAGCTACGTCTGGATTATCCTCTTCCCTTTCAACACTTACAGACGTTTATGTATTTCTTACATGTGTGTAGGTGTGTGTAGGTGTGAGTTTGTGTGTGTGTGAGAGAGAAAATTTGGGGTAGTATCCGACTGCCATATGAGCCCATTGCTCTTTTTCATTCTTCTTTTTCCCTGGCTAAGACAGTGCCTAATTTTAGACAAATCTGTAAAAACAAGTTTGGGTGAATGCCTTGCTGCCTGAGAGAGAACTTGGCTTGTCCTTGCTCTGACTGACAGCTCTGATTGTCCTGGGTGAAATGCTCTGACATAATAGGAATCATAATGCTCTTTGTTCTTTAATTATTATGACTTACATTTTTATACTTTTCAAAGGGCTTTTGCATCCATTATGTCATCTCATACTGACAACACCCCTGGGAGGCAGGACAGGTATTATTATAACCCAGCCCCTCTCCCATCATCAGTCACGGTTCATGACTGAAGCTGCTGTTTCCCACAGCAGGGAAAGCAGCCAATGGCTTTATGCCCTGCCCTCCCCACCCCACCCCCAACCCCCACCCCAGAAAGGTCCTCCAAGGCTGACAGTGTGACCAGGCTTCGCAAGTGGCTAAAGGAAAGAGTCCTGAACAAAGGGTAGCCTGCCTAGATGGGCATAGACAGAAGGGGGCAGGGCGGGGGGCGGGAGAGTAGAGCTGCTGTCCTATAGGATCACTTTTCTTCTAAGTCTGTGAAGGCACAGGGTCTGAGGTGTCAGGAGTCTAATGTGAGTCTTCCCTCTCTTCATTCACCTGGGAGATGATAATGCAATGAAACAGGGTAAAAAAGAACAATCCCTCTGTTTTGTTTCGAGGCCTTCCTTTGGTAAAGCAGCAAGAAATAAAAAATCTCTCATTTCCAGGAAAGACGCACAATGTTCTATTTCTATTTCCCAGCCAGTGATGGTTAAGTTTAGATGTACCAAACAGTTGGACTACTTCATGGCCAGGTGAGTCATTTTTTTTTCTTCCTCAATAATTTATATGTTCACAGCATGAGGTTAAAATAATATGTAAAGTTATCAGCCTAGTGGCTGGTACATAATACAAGTACACTAAGTGCTATCTATTATTATAATTATATGCATAAGACCTGCAACAGAGAGTATAAATTGGCATGTCTTTCCAAATGGCTAGATCTGCTACATAGCACTTAAGTGCCTAGGCCTGTTTACATAAGGCTAATAATTTTAAGTAAGCAGGACAAGTCTCAGGAACTGCTGCAAGCCAAGCCCAAATGGAAAAGCCAGCACGTTTAGATTACCATCAGTCCTTCCTGACCAATCACTGCATTTGTACTGCAACCAGAAGACCACCTCCTGTGGCATTGCCATGTGAAATAGTTCATTAGAGTGAGGGAGGCAGTGCTGCTGAATCCGATGAGTCTATTGACATTTGTTTGATGATCCCCTGATTACACACAATTCTGAAGGCAAGAGTCTAAATGATTTTTAAATGTATCCAATTCACAGCCAAGTGAAAATGTTTCCATACCAAGAATAATCTTACATTCAACTTGTTCTCCCCAGCGGCCTAAATTTAGCCAGTGGGAATTCTTTTTTTCTTTTAGATGCTATTCTACTCAAACTTTAAAAATGAAAGATCTGATCTTAATGTAAAATCTGCATTCCATCCAAGATGGGACACACTGTCCTTTGAGTAATTATTCTGTGGAAATCAAGCACCTTCTCTACTGCATGCTCAACAGGTAGCAAGAACAACAAATTGCAGGAAATCCGATTCCGGTCTGAAGAACTGGATCCACTGATGGCTTCTGCACTGGTCAAGCGCGGGGAACCCACCTTGCACTGCCAATGCTCACACGCCGAAGGAGCAAGTACTGTACTAGTCAATGACGTCACTTATAAGGAGAATTTAGAGCATGAATAAGTAAAATGATAACACTTTACAAATCTATGACACTTTGCTTTATAACCCCCCAAATATCTATCACTATATTTATTCTTTTATCAGCCCTGGGACGGAACCAGCCAGTAGGGCTCACGTAAGAGAGATTGTGGTTTTGACCATCCAGCTTGTAGGTGGTAAAGCCAAGACTTGAATCTCACCTACCCAGAGCACTTTTTTTTTTTCTGTCTTGAAACTCCCTAATATATGTTGAGACTTTTGTGAATGGTGGCAGGAGGTGTGATAACTTAAGGAAACCATTTCATAAAAAGGAAAGGGAGAATGATCATTGGATTGGAAATCAGATAGCTAGACTTAAATTCTACATTTCTTACTCATTAGCCTCAGAAAATGACCTAACCTCCCCTTCCACCCAGAACGGGGAACAATACGAAGGCCCCCAGGCCCTGAAAGAGGATGCTCAGGGTTTGTTCTTGGAAACAGAAGTGGAAGGACTTAGGAAGACACTGAAGCGAACATGGCTGTCTCCATCGTTAAGCCTGCCTCTGTGGTGGGAATATGGCATGACAAACACTGTGTCCCTCATCTTTAAAATGCTCTAGTGTTCCAGAGGGGATGTATAATGTGTAAAGGAGCTAAGATACCCTTATCTTCTCATACATTTGTTATATATGACAGCAATGAAAACCTAGAAGAAAACGTGTCCCAACAGAGATTTATTTTAGACCCTTGGCAGACAGCTGGGGTCCAAGACTATAACTTTAAAGCAAAGGAGACTCAGAAGCAGCGCTATAAAATCCACGAGGTCAACCCTTTGGGGTCCTCTTAAGGTTTACGGACATCAGAACCATGTGTCCACATCCCCACTGCACAGCCAAAGCCAGTCGGTCCAGCAAGATATTCATTTAGATCTACTTCACTTTCTCACATAAGTAAGGTCTAAGGTAGCCACAGACTGGCTAATATAGCTTATTTATATTCTCCCAGAATTTTTCATGCCTGCATTACTTTCAGAGTAGCTACCCACAAACACACCCTCCTTCTCTCTCTCTTCCCCACCCTGCCTTCTTCTTTCCCTGCCTACTTTCTTGCCTCTCCAAGAATTGGTTTAGAAACCATCACAGCATTACTTGCAGAATCAGGGATCTATAGTGCGTACTGAGTGGTTGCATTTACATGAAATTCAAAAACCAGCAAAACTAAAGTATAACGTGAGAGGTCAAGGTCATAGTTAAGTAGGTGGGGACTGTGATTGGGAGCACCTGCCAGGGAGCTCAGGAGTGCTAGTAATGTTCCCTCTCTTCATCTGGGTGCTGGCTACATTATAGTGTATTTTTCTGGATGTTTATTTTACTTGATTTAAAAAACAAACTGCGAAGTGCTTTTGAGGGAACAGACTCCTCCATTTCATCAGTAAGCCAAAAGTTCAATCTCACGAAAATGAATATTGTGTTAGTTCCATTTCAAAATTGAGTATATGGCCTAAAGAAAAAACGGTCCCCAAAATAAATGAAAAATCTATTACACCATCACATATTTTAAAATCAGCATGAATGCCTATAATGTTCTAGTATTAAATCTTTCAAAAATATCTCAAATAACAAGTCTCACATGTTCACATTAATATGGTATCCGTTGCCTACTAAAATACTAAATATATGCAATGCATGTGCTT
The DNA here is from genome assembly GCF_951640355.1 of Cnephaeus nilssonii. Taxonomy (NCBI): domain Eukaryota; kingdom Metazoa; phylum Chordata; class Mammalia; order Chiroptera; family Vespertilionidae; genus Cnephaeus; species Cnephaeus nilssonii. The sequence goes on from NC_137073.1 coordinate 46,790,081, forward strand.
AATTTGCATTTGAAATTTTGGGCAAAGCCAAAGCATGGTCTGAGAGCAAAGGAAAAATGGAATTCTAATCGATCTTCTGAGATATATTTCTCAGAAGAATCCCACAGTATAAAACTTCAACATAAATTGTGATATGGATCCTGTCTTCCCTGCCCAGATTCTGAACCAGTGAGGATGGGAAGCTGCCCCTGGGGAACAGACGAGATCATGTGCTCAATGTAGCTGACAAGCCCTGGAGAGAAAAAAGGCCAGAGAAACTCCGAAAGAGGTAATTTCACACCCTCCTCTTTTCCTGTGGGAAGGAAAGAGTGAGGGCCAAGATGTCAAAACTATGAAGTTCTGTCCTCAAAGAAGCAAACAGCAGGAGGGGCGTCTAAACTTCCTCACTAAAAGATAGCAAGGTTTAACCAATAAGTCAACGGGTGCCTTTAATGAGGTGGCCATTGCTAGAAGGACACTTTATCAGCAGGGAAAGCCGTGCTAGCCCACGTACAGGCCCAGCCTCACTTGGAAGCGGCTCTGATGCTGCTTTTCCGTGTCATTTACCGCCTGTCCCGGGTTAGGTTGGGCTTTGCATCCATGAGGTCGATGAGGCACACAGCCACCGCAAAACGTTAGTATTGCTATTCTCGCCCCGCATGTGAAATAACTGACTTGCAGAAAAGTTAAACATGTGCCCAAGGGTACTGAGCGGCGGGTCCTCTCCTGCCTGTAGGACATACCAGCCCCCGCCTTCCTGCGGCCTTGGCCAGACCATCTTAGGAAGGAGAAAAGGTAGCAGAGGCACACGGGTGAGTTCTGTGGAGCTGGGGGTGATACAGTCAGGCTGGCTCCAGGAGGCCCTCAGGAACACCAGTTAGAAAGACAACATGATTCTTATCAAGCAGGTTTCCTCATAGCAAATGGCACCAGAAGCAAGGAAGGATCAAGCCGCCGGCCTGAGGGCCTACATTCCAACCCCATGCTGCTCTAAGGGACCATCCTGGAGTGTATTGCGTATGCCCGTATGCCCTGGGGGAATCCAGAAAGAGCAACTTCTCTGCTGGGGAAAGAGCGGTTGGACAGGTTAGAAGAGGGTGGTGGCGGGCCTATCATGACAGGAACTCAGGGGGCAAAGGAGAGGCAGTGCTACGCAATGTGGGAGCCATCCCTGCCTCGGCTCCTCACCTGGGCTCAGATACCTGCTCCAACCCCTCCAGCTGCACCCGCCCAGGCAAAGGGCTTCAACTCTGTGTGTCTCAGGCTCCTCATTTGCAAAATGGGATGACTATAACTATCTCATAGGTTTACTGTAGAGTTTAAATGACTGTAAACATTTAAAGTATTTCAAATACCTGGCATATACAAAAAGTTATGTAAGCTTTTACTCCTATTCATATAGTGTCACGTATAGTAGATCATGCGGTATAAAAAAGGTGAGGCAGACTTAGAAGCCTGGAAACATGCACACTTGGCTTGTTTTGATTTGTTTTCCTAATTGATCAAGAGAGAATGCGAACAACGGTGTCCAGAAGAGTAGTAGCTGAACCATGTGAAATTGCTGATATTCAAACTTTTTTTTCTCTGATGCAATGTGGTTTGAGCTATTATTAAGGAAGGAATACAAGGTTTTGCTTTTCCTGAATGTTAAACTGCCAGAGCCTGCCTTGAAGCCAAGGTCAAGGATTGCATGTGGATTTGAGGGCCCTGGGCTCAGCCATTAAACAATCTTTACCCCCATGTGTTGCGCACACACGTGCGCACACACACACACACACACAGGCAAACATGGCACTGGCCCTGGGTGCCCTGGGAAACCCTTTCCTCTCACCTGAGCTTTCAGGTGGGCAGGGGAGACCGCCAAGGCCTGAAGGCATCATGGTGTTATCCAAACTAACTGATGGACTTTAAAAAGTACTAGTATATATGATCTTTACATTGAAAGGACTGTGAGCTAGCCTCCTTCTGGCACAAATCCCAGCCCGTCGCTGGGACTGCCGCTACAGTTACTAAAAGGTGAATATCCAGCCCGTTTCAATGTGCAGAGTGGTTTTTTTTTTTTAAATCCATCCATAAAGATATAAAATAAACACCAACTCTTCCTCACTTACCCTCAATAACTGATCCCCTTCCCTGAAAGAAACACTTTTAGCTATTTCTTAGGTATTTAAACAGAAAAAAAAGTTATGCTTTTTCCTCAATTCATGTTTATGCTTTTAAAATTTACACAAATGTGATCTTACAAGCATGCTGCTCTTCCGTGTTTTTTTTTTAACTTAAAGATCGACTTAAATCTGCCCACTATGTAGGTATAGAGAACCATGCATGAGGAGTGTCCCGAGGAGTCAGAAAGACCAGTTTGTCTGTTGGGGACCATGGTTGCCCATGCTATAACAGTAGTGACAGTCCCATCATAATAGCAGCTAGAAGCTTCAGAGGCCAGAAGAGAGATCTACTTATGGAAAATTCCACTGCACAGTTGTGTCCCTAATTTAAAAAAAAATGTTTTTAATTTATTAATTTGAGAGAGAGTGAGAGAAAGAGAAACATCTCTCTTTTTGTTGTTCCACTTATTTATGCATTCATTGGTTGATTCTTATATGTGCCCTAAGCAGAGATCAAACTGGTGTATTGGGATGACACTCTAACCAACTAAACTACACGGCTAGATGAAGACAGAAAAGAAGCAGTCCAGAGATGGAAGACGCTGATGATGCCTTGCCATACTAGCAGTCAGCAGCTGTGCGTCACTGCAGGTTGCCCAGGACCAAACCAGAGAGGGTCGGACCTGCATTACCACCATTTGTCCACCATCCAGAACTGAAATATCATTGCTGACATGTGCACATAAGGAACTGTTTGACATTGAAATTGGGTCTCAAAAGAACTGTTGGCCCAGAAAGAAACTCACTACAGACTGATTCATTTGCCTTTCAAAAAATAAAAATAAATAAATAAAATAAACTACCTGGCTAGGGACCCCCTAACTATTTTTAAACAGTCTCTTATTCATGACCTTTTATGTTCCTCCCAGTTATTTGCTATTAAAATGTTAACATAGTATTATCTTTGGCTCGGGGATGCACTGTTTCTGAGACAATTTGTTCTACTGCAGGATACTCCTATGATTAGAAAATGTGTCCTTGAATTGATTCAACATCCAATACTCCTTGAGTTCAAAGTATTGGTTATAATTTATAATTTGAGTTAGCTAAACAAACAAAAAAACATGTGGACTAATGTACTCTCAAGTTTATAAGACATTTCCAATCAACATTTCAACATGTATCCCGGGTAGGATTGAAAAAATTCAACAAATAAAAATACAAGGACCCAATCAGATATGAATTCCAGATAGAGAATTTTTTTTTAGTATGAGTTTGTCCCACATACTATCTGGGGCATAATTATCCTTTTAAAATATTAATTTGTTTATCTTAAATTTGAATTTAACCAGTGCCCTGTATTTAGTATCTGATAACCCTATACCTGGATTTTTTTTCTAGCTAAAAATGTCCAATTTCTGTGACCATATCGTGTATGATTTTATGTCAGGTCCTCTAGCATTGGGACATAGAGGTCCAAAGAAGCCCAGAGCTGGTCCTTCCTGCCATTAACTCATTCAGGACTGGGTCAGCCATTTCCATCCATCCCATAAAGATTGTGCCCCAAACAGATCTATGAGTAAACACACACACATTTGAATCTTACTATATGAGAGAGATGGAGACCACTCCCAAAGTACAGGAAACTGAATATCCATCTCGACTGTCTATAAAATGTGTCATCAGAAAACCGCTGAACCAGGAGGCCTGCTGTGCAACCTCACTTCCTTGGGCCACTATTCTCTCCAATACAAAAGGGAGCCATTAGGCTAGAACTCTTCAATTCAAATAATCTCCATGCTCTAGTAGCACAAAATACAATGTTACTTGTACTTTCTTTAAGGCAAACACTAGACTTTTATTATTCAAACCATGCGTGAAATTTCTTTTGTACATATGTGTTTTGTAACTTTGTTGAATGGTTGGTTTATCTTTGAGACTTTTATAAGTAGCCAAAGCAGGCATGCTTCCATAGAACAGATCATATAACAGCTCAACTAATTAGTCATCATCTTGATCGTGTGAGCTGGGGCACGGGCACTGGATCCATTTATTTTGACACTTTAACTACCAGTCTGGCTTGGCCTCTTTGCTAATCAACTGAGTTCAACTGGTTGATAATGAGAGTAAACACACACACACACACACACACACACACACACACACACACACACACAACAGCTCATGGTATGTAGATTTGGCTCTAATTTTAACCCATGAGAAAAAGTGGTTAAGAGAGAGAATAATGTGGAGTGAAAAGGAAGGCAGAAATGATAAAGGAAATAGGAAGAAGTGGCTAAAGGAGGCAGAGTAGGGGAGAGGATTAATCACTCTCCCTATGCCAGGCCATTTGTATTAGGTGATCATTTTCCTAAATAGCCCTGATAAAATAGAATCATAGTACATTTTTCATTCTGCAACCCCCGTTTCCACTCAATATCTCCTGAAGATTTTTTCCATGTCAGCACTTTAGATCCACTCCCTGTTTTTATGACTGCATACAATGCCAGTGTAAAAATATACCACATTTGTTTAGACCCCTATTAAGTTGTTTACCTTATTGCTATTGTAAACCATGCTACAATAAATATCCTGTGCATTCTTTCTCATGCACAATCAAGAGGTTTTCTTAAGTGTAACTTGTGAAAAGTAGAATTTTCAGGTCAAGGAAAATGCAGAATTTTAGTTTAAATAGATACTGCCAACGTGGAAAAAGTCTGGAGGATAATATTTTGTCTTCTGGGGAGAGGATTGGTCTGACAGGCAAGAGGGACTTTAGCCTTATCTGCAATGTTTTAATTGTTTTTTTAAATTAAGAGAATGAATTCACTTATTATATAATGAAAACATTTTTTTATAAATGTTATTTTTAAAAAGTATATTTTTTATTGATTTCAGAAAGGAAGGGAGAAGAAGAGAGAGATGGAAACATTAATGAAAATCATTGATTGACTGCCTCCAGCACACCTCACACTGGGAATCAAACCCACAACCCAGGCATGTGCCCTGACCGGGAATTGAACCATGACCTCCTGGTTCAGAGGTCGACACTCCTGGTTCATGGTCGACACTAGCCATGCTGGCTGGGCTGAAAACATTTTTTTAAGAGAGATTTTAGATGGACTACACCAATGGTTTAAATAACCTTGAGAATAAAAGAGATCCAATCAATCTGTCTATCTTATCAGGAACCCTGTCTAGGAGTGAAAATAGCTGAACTAATTAGAAGAGTCTGAGCTTGCTAGAGGCCTTCCCGACCCCTGTCCCCAAAACAAACACTGTCTAAAAGGCCCCCCTAAACAAGCTAAACACTTGGCTGTTCCTTCCAAACTTGGTATAAGCTGCACTTGATGGGATTGGGGTTTCTGAGGGAGTCATCAATGAGTAGCTTCCTGACTCATGTTCTGAATAATTGAAACACAGAATTAATGTAGAGGACAGAATATATTTATCAACCTGATTCCTGTAAGTTTGAGGATGCTGATTCTATCTGTGAGTAAAGAGGTCCTACTAATACTAACCTTAGAACTGGGCACAGTCACCCCCAGTCATTGGATGAGGGCCCTGGAGAAGGACGACCCCATGTCCCAAGCTCTATCAGTGAGAGTCCCAGCAGGGGTCAGAGGGCACACTCAAATTAGAGTAATCCAAGAAGACTCCATAAAAAGTGTGGCAAGGAAAAGTGCTCTAAGATGAAGAGAGAACTATCCTAAGTTGGTGCCCCAGGAAGAAGGCTCTGAGACACAGATTAGCATGCAGGGAGTGTGTGAGGAGTCCATTCAAGACACACACTGGGGATGGAGTGAAAGCAGTGGAACGGAGCAGAGGGAGATGTTGAACTGTCAAGAAGTTGCAACAAAGGCCTCAGTTGTTCCAAAGACTGGGATGAACCTTCCCAAATGTCCTGCTCAATGCAAGGAAGCTGGGTGGCGGGCTGCTTCTGGGGACAGTGTCACCTGTGGCTCTCTTCAGAGGAAGGCAGTTCCTGGAGAGAGCCTCAGCTGAGAGGCTCACCTTGCGCCACTAGCACTCTCAGAAGGTGGAAGAATGATCTCCTCTGTCCTAAGGCAGGATCTGGGCAGTGCCCCCTAGACCTCACCAGGGTTCAGCCCCAGGCCACTTGGGCCCATTTTCTTTAACAGGAAAACCTGGGAACGGCTTCTCCAGCATTCTGGCTGGCCTATTTTCCTGGGTAAACTTACAAGAGGAAGGTTAATGACATGAATTACAGCCCCCGTTGCTGCAGCTGTTTTTCAGGGAACTGATACACATGTGTCTCCACTCTGCTACTCCTTTTAGACTCCCCTCTCCCTTGGCTAGCACCTCTGTTGCTGTAAGAGACTTACCTGGTGGAGTCACCCTGACCTTCAATAAGATGATTTGAGCCCCTGGTCACCACCTCCTGTTCATTCCATAGGTACTGCCTTTGTACCTCTATCGTTAAAACTGGGGAAGGGAGCCATGACCGGTTTGGCTCAGTGGATAGAGCGTTGGCCTGCGGACTGGAGGGTCCCAGGTTCGATTCCGGTCAAGGGCATGGTTGCGGGCACATCCCCAGTAGGAGGTGTGCAAGAGGCACCTGATTGATATTTCTGACTCTCTATTCCTCTCCCTTTCTCTCTGTGAAATATCAATAAAATAAAATAAAAAACTGGGGGAGTTCAAAGAGATATCCCAGTGTGACGGCAGCCCTACCTCCTCCTGATCATCGGGGTCAATTACTCCTCTAGGATGGAGCCTCTTTCCCTCACCTGAAACACTTTGAAGGCACCAGGGTCAGTCAGCAAGTAGAGCTTAAAGCTTAATGGGACCCCGACTGAGTTTCCAGATGGAAATGTTCTCCCTCTGGAAATAGAGACCTCCAAACCCCAAAAAGCCTAGAAGTGCAGTAACAGGAAGCAAAAATCCCCTCAGTGGGTCAAAAGGAGTGGTATAAGCAGAGCCATTACTCCTCCTTCCCCTCCTTGGTTCCCAGACTCAGGCTTGCTACCTACTAGGGACATACCCCATAAAACAGTTGTTGATGTGAGGTATTTACTGTGTCCTAGAGACACTGGTGGAAGAAGGGTAGGTGAAATGATCTATGTTACCTGCTCATGTGGCTTCCTTGTGCCCCTGACCCTCTTGCAGCTCTGGGCTGTACCATAAATTGCTGTTGTTATATGGTAGGTCTGACAGAGGTCAAAGGAGGTCATTGATGTAGATCATTCAGGCCATGTTCCTGGAGCCTAGAGCAGGGTGCAGGTGGGTGGAGAGTGGACTCAAAGAACAACAGAAGATACTCAGGACGCCTCCAAACCCTGCCCACCACAGGGCAGAGAGCCCTGAGGGAATAGCAGAACCGTGTTCCTGGTGGGTAGCTCATTCCCAATTCTTCTTCCCAGATTATCCAAGCAGTAAAACACCTCCACCTCCCAGGAGTAGAATGAGTAAAGAGAAAGACAGGTCAGAAATGTGCTGTCAGGACTGCTGCTTGAACCTGAGTCTTGGCCTCTTGCCTTCTTCCTCTCTGAGCAGCGTAAGTATCAGCACCCGCTCCACCGTCTCCATAAACTGCTGCTGAGGGAAAATTCCTCCCAGTGGAAACCCAGAGTGGGACTAAGCATGTCTCCTCTAATAAGCAGGATGAGCTGGACTCTCTAGGCCCAGAAGGACTATGTGCAGCCTTAAGGGGAGGCCCTGTGAACAACAAGGACGTTCGATCTCCAGTGCTGTCCACCCAAACTCTTGGCAACGATGAAAACGTTCTAGAAGGTTTTGGTATCCAGAAAGATAGCCACTGGCCACATGTGGTTACGAGCAGGGATGTGTTGCCTGTGTTGCAACCGAGTCCCTTGTGACTTTAATGCCCCTGTATTTTTGGCAGCTACAAATAAATAATTTAATTCCTAATTAGGATGTAGGTATAGGCTTTAACTAAATGTTTCAATTGCTTTGGTTGTCATGTAGGTTATAGTCAAAGACTAAGAAAGTATGTTAGTCATGCCTAAAGGACTGACTATAAAGCAAACTCCAGGAGAAATGTTTAAAAGACACTTAGCTTGAGATAATAGAAAAATACAGCTAACTAAGCACAAAACAATGATAACGTAAATAATGGCTTGTAGTCACAAGATGCCTGATTTCTGCTTTTTGCTTTAAAGATAACATCACTGTAGCACAATTATGAGATATTTTGCAGAATCTTGGTTCTTCAACCCAGAACTCCTTGTTCTCACAGTATAATTTTATGTTGCTGATGTACTGTTAAACAGGAGAAGATAACTTGAGGGTTTCAAGGTGAATTTATGAGTTTGTTTTGCAGAAAGAAAGAATGTCTTCAAGGTAGCTATGACCAATTGCTGACGCCCAGGAGTCTGAAACGAAATAGTGTCATCTACGACTAAAGAAATACAGACTTGCCCTGGCCAGGTGGTTGGAGCAATGTCCCTATAAACCAAAGGTTTTGGGTTCGATTCCCGGGCAAGGTACATACACAGATTGTGGGTTCAGTCCCCAGTCAGAACACCTACAGGAGGCAACCAATCGATTTTTCTCTCCCACATCAATGTTTCTCTTTCTCTGTCTCTCTCCCTTCCTCTCTCTCTAAAAATCAATAAAAACATATCCTCAGTGTGGACTAAAAAACAATAACACAGGCTTCTCTCTCAGTTCCCTGGAATTCCCCCTCTCCTTACTCCCTAGCCACACAAAAACTCCCTAATTTTGCATTTTGGGAGAGGCAGATTTGAGAAATCTTGCTCTCTCGTCCTCACGCCTTGGTCAAATAGAATGAAGCTTTCCTCCAAATACCAGTATGTCAACCTTTTGACCTACTAGCTCATCGGGTACACAAACCTGAATTTTGGGAGGCAATTCTGCCACAGTATGATAGAGGACCTAAATTGCTTTTGATTAATTTAAATAGCCACTGAACAGCACAAAGACTAGGGAATATGGAGACCTTGATCCTAGAGATAAGACCTTCAGAGGCTCAATCACCCAAGTTCTCATGGATAATGAAGGCACTGGTGCTTTCTCCTAAATCCCTTGACTTTGATGAACCAATGCTGTTGGAGTCCAGAGTGAAATGAGCTTTGCAGTCATGGAGGCCCAGGCCCTGCTCAGCAGCTGTGTGATTTCAAGCAAGCTGCTTGCTCTCTTAGACCCAATTTTCTCTCCTGTGCAATGAGAATAATACTTTATAGGGCTAATGTGGATGTGAAATGAGAGGACATCTGTAAGGTCTCATTTCATCAGTACATCTTCTGATACCAGCCACCAGCCTCAACTTCCTACGACTCCTCCAGTTTTTCTTTAGCGAATCCCCAGTGTGTCAGCCCAGCTCTTACCTCTGAGCTTGCTGTCCTCACTGCGGAAGAATGAAGCAAGCAGGGGGCTTCCTGCTCTGGATATTCCCATTTTTTTACCTCAAGGAATTGGGGCATGGATTACTTAAGAGGGCAATGTCGTTACTTTTGGGGAGGGTGAAGTGATACTCATTCTGTTACCTCACAAACACGGCATTTCCTTCCACATCATCCCAATGACATGAACAACACAATTATCTACTAAAACCCCACAGCCTCATTGCATCAGTGGAAGTGAGATTCTCACCTATTTCTGCTGCCAGTTCTCAGGAGTAAAAATCTAAAATGAGGCTGAACTTCTCAGTCAAGGGCTCTGGTCTGGGAATTACATAATCCCCGCAGGGCACTCATCCAGAAGCCAAATTTGGCAACTCACCAGGGCTTACTGGAGGCTGACTTCACCTTTGTTTATTTGACTGTTTGGCACAGTTGCTTTTGTGTCGGTTTTGGGATGCCGTGATGGTGTTTTGAGCGGTGCATATTCTCAGGTCTGCCTTTTCGCCTGTTGTTGGGCAGAAAGGAGAGTTTCCTTTGTTTATGGAGTTTATTAATGATCTTGTTATTTCTGTAGCAGGAGGTGGCAGGAAGTTCAGAGATTCAAATTTTAATCTAGATCCAATATAGGTCCTGCTGATGAATTTATGTTTTAAAAAATATTTTTATTGATTTCAGAGAGAAAAGGAGAATAAAAACATCAATAACAAGAGAGAATCATTGATTGGCTGCCTTCTGCATACCCTCCACTGGAGATCAAGCCAGCAATCTGGGCATGTGCCCTGACTGGGAATTGAATGTGACCTCCTGGTTCATGGGTTGACGCTCAACCACTGAGCCAATCTGGCTGAGCTGTTTTAGTATGTTAGCCTAGGGCAGTGGTCGGCAAACTGCGGCTCATGAGCCACATGCGGCGCTTTGGCCCCTTGAGTTTTTAGCAAAGGCCAGCTTAGGAGTACCCTAATTAAGTTAATAACAATGTACCTACCTATATAGTTTAAGTTTAAAAAATTTGGCTCTTAAAAGAAATTTCAATGGTTGTACTGTTGATATTTGACTCTGTTGACTAATGAGTTTGCCGACCACTGGCCTAGGGATTTGAGACTGAGAAGCCTTGCTGAGTTTCAGGGGTGCATTTTAACATCAGACAGAGTCTCCTCATCTTGTTATTATCACCTATGCAAAACCCTGTAAGGAAGGAACAAAGGAGGTCGGTTCCAGCTGTACCGACACAGAACACAGCGAAGGAATTATCAAATAAATTAAAGGCCCGCGAGGTCGCTGGAAGAGTGCACTTTGATAGGTTTTCTTGCAGCGATGACCCTGCAAGTCAGACCCATGCCAGAGGACGGACTTGCGCAGCCTTCTCACAGCACAGCAGTAAGTGAGCGCTCCTAACAGGTTTGTGTGGAAAAGAGCACCAGATATTCAGGACAATGAGAAGCCCTGGGAACCTAGAGAAACTCCCCCCTCCATACCCCCACGTTCGTTACTCTTATATCATTCTCTGCTCTTTCTTGGGGTTTTGTTTCCCAGTGTAAAATAAAATAACTTTAGGTAGTTTCCTCTGAACTCCTAAAAGTCACTTTGTACTCTTCCAAAAAATAAATCCATGTCTGAATAGAATATACCAACATTTCTCCAGATTACCTGCCCTTACGGAGCTCCACCAGTTTGTAAGCTTTCTTTGGAAAGATGAGAAAAAAGGTTTTGGCAATTTGACATCTTAAAATGAACTAAAGTCAAATCCCTGGAGACAAAGAAAAAGTAAGATTAATTACAGTCCCAGTGTCTTAAAAGACAAATGTAATAAATGAAGGCACAGGGCAAGCAAAAAAGAAAAGAAGAAATTATGTCCTAACTAGAGTGCAGGGTTTCCTTTTCAGAGTTTTCCTCCAAGAGTAGCCCCTGTTGGAAAACATTTTTCTCACAGAAATAGTCTTAGCAGACAGCGGGGAGGGTCCCAGTCAGCTCTCCCCGGCAGAAAGGAGGCACCTCTTCTCTGGTTCTGAAAAAATGCAGGAGAAGCAGAGGGCCTTGTGCCTGGTCACTACACCTGGCCAGTGAAATCCCTTCTCGATTTTCTCCTGTCCACCTCCATTCACAGGGCCACGGGGAAGGAAACAGGAGATGCCCAGAAACATTTAATGTAAGTGCTTCCTTTCTCTGCCAAAGGGCCCAGGAAACAAAGTTCTCTTGTTTGGTATTTACCCAACAGGTAGGGTGATCTGGGACTTTCACTCCCCTGAAGAGAACAAGATGCCTGCTCAGTCCTTTTCCCTCCCCCTCTAGCCTCCCCCAGGTCCCTGGTAGTATCTGTGCAATCAGGCAGCATGTAAGGGGCCGTAACACCAGTTCTCAATGCCTCTGCAAGATCCCTTTTCCTCCCAAAGTCACTTCAGAGGGGAAAAACATCCTCAAAGTGAAAAGGAGGAGAGAAGTAGGGCAGGCGATTTAGGAGCAGTGCCCTGCTGAGCAGGAGAATATCTCCCCCGCCCCCATCACTTGGGTCACATCACACACACACACATACAGGCCTGCCCTTGCATCAAGCATGGAGGTGAGGTGCACGCCCTCTGCATGGGCAGCCCCTCATCCCCACATGCAGAGCAGCTGCCATCGTTTGAGACGAGGGCAGTGCTCCACCCAGGGCCCTGCAGACGTGGTATGATGGCACAATCCCGGCCAAGTCAGAGGTGGATCCCGATTCCAGCTTCTCCCAGATGTGAAATCTTGAACAAATTACTTAACCTCTTTGAGCCTTCATTTCTTCCTGCGGTGCATATGGATAACACCTCATTCACACAGTTTATAAAGATGCTCAAATAAGATAAATATCCATTCTCTCTCTCTCTCTCTCTCTCTCTCTCTCTCTCTCTCTCTCACACACACACACACACACACACACACACACACACACACACACACACACAGCAACACCAGACGGAAAGGACCAAGGAGCCAGGAAAGGGATACACGCAGCCGTGTATATACTAGTATGTCATTAGTATGTCATTAGTATGTCATTCAAGCTTCCAGGGTCACCACGTTCTCATCTGTAAAACCAGGAGTTTGGGCTGCATGACTTTGTCAATTCCATGAAAAACTGAACTGATCCATAATTGAGAAAGAGAAAATAAGTAAATGAAACTAAGCAGAATGGCAGGTGGGATCAGTCTGCAGAATTTCTAGAAGAATGAGAAGGCTGCCCTGGAGGGGATCAAGGCATTCCTGGTTCCCTTACAGATCCCAGCCCCGCAGGGAGGATGCAGGAAGATGCAGACGTCAACCGAGTAACTCCACTCCACAAATGGCAGGTGGGCAACAAGGCCAACAGCACACACTGCGGCTGGAAGTGCTTCCTCCTCCTTGGTTCTGTCTTGCTTGCTCAGAGCCGAGAGGAAGAGAGGTGGGCAGGTGGACGGGGAGCACAGAGGAGAGGGCCAAGCAGGGCCCTCTCACACACTCTCCCCCACACCCCCCCACCCACCCCCCCACCCTCCGGGGTTGCTCTTAAACCCAGATTCCTTAAACAAGCCACAGGGCTGGGAGTTGTGATAACACATCAAAGTGTAGATTGTGAATGCCGCAGGGAGCATGAATTTCAAAACACACATTCTCAAGTGGTATTGCGCACGTATCTTTTTTTACCTGACCCAAGTAAAACCAGGAAACTGTTGGGTCAGAAATGTCATTATGACATATATGAGAGAGTGAAAAAAATACCAGGTATCGTTCAGAATGGGCATATACACCCCATTCTCATTGGGCTCAGCTTAGGAGGGGGAAGACAGGATTCCCCCCTCTGCCCCTGAGCTGTTCAGGAGCCCTGGGGCCCAGGGTGTGTGGCACTTTCTTCCGTGGTGTATGATATAGGACATGAAGACACTGGGTCTGTCTCTAGCTACCCTTAGGACACTAACACTTCAGTGGTAAGTGCGGGGTGGACAACGGCCAAAGAAAATACAAGAAGAAAGCAGGCACTCTGTCTTTTAGGATAGCTGTCTCTACCTTATCCTGAGCAGGGTGGTAGTCAGAAACCGGGTGGTCCTGGAGAACCACCAGCGACCCACCCAGTCAGTACCTAGTAGATAGAGTAAGCAAGCAAAATACTTCACATTTTTTAAAAAGGTGTTGGCTTGCCCAGCCGGCGTGGCTCAGTGGTTGAACGTCAATCTGTAAACCAGGACGTCACAGTTCGATTCCTGGTCAGGGCACATGCCCGGGTTGCGGGCTTGATCTCCAGTGTGGGGCATGCGGGAAGCAGCCAATTAATCATTCTCTCTCATCATTGATGTTTCTATCTCTCTTTCCCTCTCCCTTCCTCTCTGAAATCAATTAAAAACCATATATATTATGTATGTAAAAGAAAAGGTTGTGTTTTTTTTTTAAGCTGTTGGCTTTTGATTGAAATTCAGTTTAATTCAACAACATTCTTTCCCCGTCTTGTATTGTCCTTGGGAGAATTGAAGGCTGCTTGCCCTCGAGCTGATGATGGTTGCTTTGATGCCTTGCGTTGGACTCAGCAAAAGTGGGGGACTTTGTTTTCCTAACTCTGGGTGTTATCAGAGTTTTGCTTGGGCAGAGAAGGCCTGGCCTCTGTGCTGAACTCGAAGACAGACAGCTCTGCACATTCCCTAATGAGTGCTTGACTCTATCCAGCCAGCACCACAGAAAATAAAGCCAAATCATTTTTTCCTGGCAGATTAAAGAAAAAAAAAAGAAAGAAACAAACAAACAAAAGGATGGGGGGAGATTAGTCCTAAAACCTTCTCTCTCACTATTAGAGTTCTTTCCTTTGTTTTTATCGCAGGTGAAATGGCTGTGCTCTCACTATGAAACCTTAGGAGAATGAAAGACACAAAGAAAAGAAAAATGTCTGGTGAAATAAAGTATCATGGACTCCTGTCTCTCCCCCCTCCCCCTCCCCCATAGCTATAAAAAAATAAAATACTTTTTACAATTTCCTCAAATTTTAACTCCGAGGAGGTTCACTGGACTCACTCAGAACTGGACCACACCGCACACCCCGCATTCCAGCGCGGCACCAGGTCAGGGCCGCCCACAGGGCTCCGTCACCACCTCGAACCGGTGACTCTGTGGAGAGCCCCGTGGCATGGATTCGCTCTGCACCCTGGGCCTTTCTTCAGTGTGTATGGATGGGAGAATGCTGGCAGAGGAGAGCTCCCCTCCTTTTAGGAGGGGTCCTCCTTACTCCCAGCAAGGCTTTCATCACGCAACTGGAGAAGCGGGCCGGGTGCCACGGGAGTCCCTGGCAGTTTGCCCAGCCGCAGATGCGAAAGGAACATGTGTCCTGACCGTTTTGCAGTTTGGCCGGTGAGTGCTCTGCACCCTCCCCAGGCAGATCAGCCTGTTGTTAGAGGGAACACTGATTAGAATCCCAAAGCCCAGAGCGTAGAAGCCAACTTGCAGAGGCTGCAGGGTTGGGAGGCCCAAGTCTCAGGAGTCAGAGGAGCTTTTTGATTTAGTGGCAGCACCAATCTGATCCTGTAAATTGTTTCCTAGCAGAATGTAACCAGCTCTTTTGAAAGTCAGTCTGACTGTAATTTGCTACTAATTGTAGTTTGGAATGAGCTACTCTGGGCCCAGCTGATAGCAAAGCATAAATTCAAGTGGCTGCTTTTAGGATGTCCTTGGATTAAGGTGAGCTGTAGCATTTTCACTCCGGGGCTCCTGGAAAGTGGATCATCTCCATATCACCCTACTCATCAAATTAAGACAAACTCCCAAGCGAAGGGGAAAATAAGAGTTTTCTGGAGTGTTTAAATTCCATCAAAGAGCAGCGTCCCAGTGGCTGCCGCGCAGTTCGCCTATTACAGATGCCTTTCTCTGGCTGCCCTTCCTCTGAGTGTTTTGCTGCTCCTTAGACCACTTCCTCCTTAGAGCCACGTCCACAGAATGTGGTCCATGGAGCACGCGGGGTCCTTGCAGGAATGTAGAGCTCTAGGTCCCAGTCCAATTTACTGAATCGGAATGTGGGTATGGGGTAGGAGACAGGTCCCAGGAATCAGCATTTAAAATAAGATCCCATCAGTGCACCCAAGTTTGAGAACCACTGCCCCGTAGAGAGATTCGTTTGGTACATCCATAAGAGGTTTTTAAGTCAAACAACTGAGTGCTGATTGTGGTGAAATCAAAATCCAGAGGAGAGTATGGGGTGGAAGTGCTAGTGCAAACCCTGTCTCTCCCTCCAACCTCCACCGCTGTTCTCCCACCCTGGGCACAAATGTGCCAGCACGACTAGAGTGGTTCGAGGGGTGGTATCAAGAAGGCAAACTGGCCCTGGCCTGTGTGGCTCAGGTGGTTGGGCATCGCCTGTGCACCAACAGGTCGCCGGTTTGATTCCCCATCAGGACACATGCCTGGGTTGCATTGTAGGCTCAATCCCCAGTGGTCTCTCTCTCTCTCTCTCCCTTTTCCTTCCTCTCTCTCTAAAAATCAATTTAAAAAAATAAAAATAAATAAATGAAAGAACATAAACCCCACAACAGGTTCTCCATCACTTGGCCTTGATCGCTTCCTCTTTCAAGCACACGCCACTCGGGCCAGGTCAGTGGCCCCTCTTCTCCTCACACGGCCATGCTCATGCCAGTCTCCATGTCTTTGCTTGCACTGACTCCTCCTCCCACCCAGAAAGTCTCGCCTCCGCCCCCTGATACATCCCAATCCTACACACCCTTCCTGCCTGAGTCCCAACTCCATATGAACCTTTTAGGTCCATTTGGGAATACCTTCCTCTCTCCATTTATTAAAACTCTACTTCCCTTAGAATCAATCTTGGGTTTGTTTCTTTTTAATGAGCATTTAATCATGACATCTGTGTAAGATTCATCTTGCTAGCTAGATTTTGAAGCTCTCCAGGCAAATTTCCCACAATGTTTAGCACTGAATGCAAAGTAAGGATAAGGTGGGAATCTAATACATTCTTGTTAAGGTGTTGATGGATGGGACACCTCCCTGCCTGCCCAGAGGATTATGTGCTAATTTCTACCATTCCTAGCATGTCTGTCCCAGTCAGCACCCACTGAGTCAGCGGTATCACAGAGGACACTGAAAACTGGCACAAGAAACACGCACAAAAAGGAGAGGACTTGTGCTAGTCGGTTTGTGTCAGTGGTTTGATCGTCAGCCCTTGGACTGAAGGGTCCTGGATTCAATTCTGCTCAAGGGCACATACCTCAGCTGCAGGCTCGATCCCTGGCCCCAGTTGGGGCACATGTGGGAGCTAACAAATTGATGTGTCTCTCTCACATCAATGTTTCTCTGCCTCTCCCCCTCTCTCTTCCACTCTCTCTAAAAATCAATGGGAAAATATTCTCAGTTAAGGATTAACAAAACAAAAAAAAACAAAAAAGGAGAGGACTCAACCATTCATTACATATTAAGCACCAACTATATGCCTGCCAGACATTGGATTAGGTACTGAGAATACAGTGATTAGTAAAACACTTTCCTAATGGAGTCCCCACCCTTCTGTTGGAGACAATTATCCAGGTGGCCATAAAAATGAATAGAAGACGATAACATGATACATATTAGAAAGGAACGATATATGTGGGCTCTGAAAGCAAGAGACGAAGGACCTTCCCTTCCCCGCGGATCAGAAGGAAAGAATCACTCTGTGCTGGAGACAGAAAGAAGTCTGAGCCTCCAGGTTAAGACTGCAAACCTCTCCCCCCATCCACCTCACTTAATTCAAGTTGCATGCCCTTCCCTTCAGTGGCTCCCACACAATTAAAGAGCTGCTTCAGTCCACGTGGCTGAGTTGTGACTGTCAGGTGATGAATCTGTTTTATCCCAAGATTGGCCAAATCCCTGGAATTCTCCCTGGACTTTCCGGCGGGAAAGTGGGTATGATAATAGAGCCCTGCTAAACACACGCTGTGGAGATTGAGGAATGACTGTAACACATTTGAACTCCTGGGAAGGGAAAGCAGTCATGGCCCGCCGCCAGCAGAGACATAGCCCCAGATTTCTCTGCTAACCAACCCCAGAGAAAGTGAGCAGGAAGGAGGGACGAGCACTCTGTGTGTGCGCATATGTATGTGTGTGAGCGTGTGTGTGCATGTAATAAACACAGCTCAGTTGCACAGTTCAGCTGCTCTCTTGTGACTTTCTGTGGATTGCAACGAAAGGACTTTTAGGGGATTCCGAAGGGATCCTCTTAGGAAACTCTGGCGGCCTATCAAATGGCAGAGGGCATCGTTTGTCCCCGAATCGCTTTGTCAGCACTGGGCAAATTTAACAAGATAGTCACCCTGCGAGCTCAGTGTGTAGAAAAAGCAATAACATATGGAGACAGAGATGCGTTTCTATTACTTTTCTTTCCTGAAGGGCTTGCATAACGTGTGCGACATAGTCCCCCTGAGACTGTGTGGGAAGGGAGGGAAGGCTGGGTGCGCCACGGGAGAGGCTGGCCAGCCACATCATATAGCCCTGCTCAGTCAGATGGGTTGTGTTATGCAAACGCACACATTGAAGACATTTCTCTTCAGCCTTTAAACCACAAGATTCAAAATAGCACTGTTATAAGACCCAGAAGATTTAAATAGATAAAGCGTCTGACTGTATTTAACAAAAAAACAAAACACTTTCAGTGACTAAATCTAGGAACACCATCCTATTAACTCTGATCGGCTTCTAAAAGCCATTTTATAATTACTCCAACCATAAAAGCAAAATACACCTGTTTTTACAAACAGATGCTTTCATGGTCTATTTTGACTGTCTCTCTCCCTCTAGGATTCAAATAACACACATTTAGAAGACAATTCAATAAGAAGAAAATATATTTACATTTGCTTTCTATGTGTCAAGCACCCTTCTAAAATCTTTGGGTATCTTAACTCATTGCAACAACCCTGTGAGGAAGGGATTAGCTCTACTTCCATTCACAGAGGAGGAAACTGAGGCACAGAGAGGTTAAGTAGCTTGCCCTAGGCCACAGAGCTGATTAGTGGTAAAGCCACAATTTGTATACAGGCATGGAGATGCTAGAGTCCACATTCTCGCCCTCTCTGCCACATCCTCTCTCTAAGGCTTAAGAAGAGGCATGGCTGGTAGTGATTATAATGGTCTTGGAGTAGGTTGGGAAAAAATATAGTGTTTCCTTAGGTTTTCCGTAGGCTGGTTTTTAAAACTGTTGTTTGGCTAGATCAGTGATGGGCAACCTTTTGAGCTTGGTGTGTCAAACTTCGCCAAAAAACTGAGCATAACTCGGGTAGTGTGTCACTTTGAGGAAAAAACATTATTTCACAAATGTTTCATCCTCAGGAGCAGCAAATGTTTCATCCTCGGCATGCGGCCGCGTGTCATCAGAAATGGCTACGCGTGTCATAGGTTCGCCATCACTGGGCTAGATGGTAAATAATAAGGTAGTCACAAGTTAACTCACAACAAACTAACTGTCATAAGTAAGTCTACACGGCCAATTTGTATAACCTAAGTCAGAATTTGCAGTGAAAGCAAGGGGGAGAAAATGTTTGCGAAAACTATATTCAGAGGGGGAAAAAAAGTAGTAAGTTGAAATTGACTCCCTGAGGTAAAACGACTCCACTCCTTGCAATTTACCCAAGTGCTTGGAGGTGACTTAAAATTCCCAGCCTGTGCTCAGGTCTGAGTTTAAAAGTGCTTCTTTTAGCAGCTCTGGCGGGATAAATTATGACTTCAAAGCAGAAATGTCTCCATTCACAAAATGGGTCACTGACAAAAGCTCTAGGGTGCACGGAAACTGTAACAAGCAAAGAAATATGGCAACAAGGAAAATGAATTTTTACCCGAGGTTCTCCTTCCTCATCGCGTTCCCGCTGCGTGATAGCGAGCCTCGCTCTCCCTCTCGTCACAGTGGGAAGACCACGAGAAAGGGGGAAGACTCAATGACACCCCACGGGCCTGGTCCACGCAGGGTGATGCTGGGAACGAGAGACGCACCCTTGACTGCGTCTCAGGCCTGTGCGGCTTTCGCAGTGAGAGCTGCAGGCCCAGGTCCCATCGTGGTGGTTGGCCAAGACTTAAGGACCAGCTTGGGGCTGGGAGTCTGAGCCCAGGGCGACAGGGAAATGCCCCTCAGCGGCGAGACCTTCTTCTGATCGTCTGAGGACCCACGGAGGCCTGCGGCCCTCCTTGCTGTGCGATACAGCCCACCTCTACACCAACGAGGGGTCCCTGTGTAAACAGGGCGGGGATGGCCACGCTGACCTGTGTTGGTTGCATGTATAGAAGTGGCTTTGGAAGTGCAGTGCTGACCACGTGGAGACGGAGCATGAAAACCTGTGTGTGCTTGGAGGGAGGCGCCCAGAGCATTGGGTGGTGTAGGAAATGGGGCAGAGCAGCAACTCGAGCGCTCAGGAAGGCAATGTGTGCGTGTGAAGGGAGGGGCCCAGGTTAAGACACACATGGAGGTGGCAGGAAGACACCTCGTCAACCCAAGTGGTGAAGGGACCGGGAGCCAGAGGCCACTTGGCAGGATCAGGTGATGGCATTGCTGGGAAGCAGTCCTTAGCGAAGCCCAGCCGGGACACACACACACAAACCCCCCACCCCACCCCCCCGCAGCCTCAGTGGAAGCAGTGGGAGGAGCCTCCTCCGCTTGGGCCTCTGGGCTTTGCCTGGGCTTCCAGGCTGGCCCTACAGTTCTTTCCAAGGATTAGAACGCAGCCGGGACTCAGACCGGTTGCCTGAGTCCTGACGCCTTATCTGAGCCTCACCATCTTCCTCCTTCACCCTCCCCGGAGCCTGAATTCTTTCTCCTACCCTATCCCTGAAGAGAGGAAACAGCTCTGTTTCCTAACTCCCTGGTTCGGAGAGAATCTGTGCGTGGTTCCCGAGAAACTGTGTGCTGCCTATTGATGCCACTCAGTAGAAAGCACAACCCACTGCAGGCCGGCTCCGCGCCAAGCACTCCACTAACCTCACCTCTCAGCCGAGAGGGAGGGATTTCTGTCTCCGTTTTGCAGATGAGAACCCTAGGCACAAAGGGTCATGGCTCCCCCAGGGCCTGCACCAGAAAGCGGAAGAGCCAGGGGTCAAATCTGCACAGTCTGCTCCTACGTGGCCCGTCACAGTTCCTCCACGACACTCCAGATGCACCCCCTCTCCTTTGGGGCTTCCCTCCAGCAGAGGCGAAGGTCTCCGAAGGGCGAAGGGCGCCACTGGGGGAGCAGTGAAAAGACGTGATCTGATCCCTGATTTAGCGCTGCAAGGCCCCGGGCACGGTGAGAAGATCCTCTTTTACAAAAGGGAGGGAGCAGATTCCTACCATTATTTAAATTTCCCTCTCCACCAGCCCATCTCTCTCTACTTTTTGTGGTGAAAGAAAAAACAGGACAAAGTCAGCACTTCAAATCTTCCTGCTGTCTTGATTCTGCCAGGAAAACACAGAAAACAAACCCAGCTCCCTGGGAACAGAATACTGACAAGACAGGGTGGGGGAGAAAACTGGATGCATGGGGAGAAATTGGAAAAGAAAGCAAAAGTGAATTCTTTTATTACTTCTAATACATATAGTATCAAGACACAGATGGAGTGGGGGAAAATAAATAAGAAAAGCAAAGAGAGGAGGAAATTTTTGCAACTATGTCTCTTTCCCTAATGGAAAGACAATCCAGTTGGCAGTCAAAGCTGACGGTCTGATCTTGGCTGTGCTGCTAGCTGGCTATGTGACTCTGGCCAAGACACTGCCCATTTCTGCCCCTCAGTTCCAGGTTTCGGTCCAGCCACAATCTAAACAAACACATCCAACCAATTAATCAATCCACTGGCACTGGCCTGTCACAAATGGTTCCTACGTTTTTATGCCCACATACAGAGACCCAAAGGGGAAGGAGGAAAACTGTCACACTAAGTTGCTTGCTTTTTTGTAGGAAGACTGTTTTATTTCCATATGCTTAGGAAAGAATTTAAAAGTCATGTTTACATATCCACACACAGGTACACACACACACACACACACACACACACACACACACACATACACACACACACACAATGCTTGCCTTGTGATTTAAAAAAAAATATATATATATATATATTTAGTTTGTCCTGACATTCCAAAAATAAAGTAGTAGGCGATATACTGTGAGATGAATTTTGCTGTATCTCTGTTCTGCCGTCATTAGCTGTAGAAAGGCAGGGCACAAACAGAGCTGACTAAGCATGTGGGCTTGTAGAAAATAATGCTACTTTACTTCCAGGACAAGCACAAATCATTTTCTGCAGATGAAACAAGGACTCGGGGACTTTTGCCCTTTTCTCTCTTTCCAGAAGTTAGCAAATAATGTAGGCACAATCACAGAATCTGAAGATATGTTTTCAGAATACGTTCTTTCTTAGCTAATGAGACTACCACCCACATTTTTAAATGTTAAATCCGCACAGTGTCAAAGAGACGAGAATAACTGTGGCATCTGGTAGCAAAATTAGTCTTTCTATAGTTACTGGGAACTCTGAAAATTCTCTGAGCTCTCTGCGATTAACTGTTGATGAAAGCAGAAAACTTGAAAATGGTAGATAACGTGTGGAGGAAAGAGATGTAGAGAATGGGGCCACCCTCCACCTTCGCCTACAAGATGCTAAGTGGAGAATCACAAGGCGTCACTTATAACATCTGCAATGGCATGCTCTTTATTTAATGCACTCAGCTACTTAATTAGCATGCTAATATCAATCTTCTAAACACTGTGTGCAAAGTCAACAGGGGGTCTGAGTCCTGATGTTATTTTCCCACAGCTGAATAAATGATTTCCTCTACCACCACCACACTCATAGGCTGGTCCTCATTAGTATGTATGAAAGGAGTGGAGTAAGCATTGGGAGATTTATACTGTACCATATACAACTTAATTAATAAGAAAGGGAGCCATTTCTAGAGGAGGAAGTAAATGTTCATAAGTTCCTATCTACCTCTGTTTAATTAATAATATAAATCCCTCATAAAGAAGAATTCTAAAAGTACCCTTCTCATTTTCTCTACCTATTTGACTGTTAATTAACCTTTTTCTCGGTAACTTACAGATGTTAAGGTGCCATGATCTAGATAGAGTCAGCAATTTCATTATAATCTTAATGTTTCTACCCTACACCCAACTCAGTCATTCAGTGAATAGTAAATGAAAGTCAACCTGGCCCCACAGTGTTCTAGGTATACAGGACACAAAGGTGAATAAGGAAGAGCCGAATTTTTAGGTAACTTAGCAAAGCAGAGGAGACAAGGATAAAAAGAAATGTGACACCAGGAGGGCATTTGTGAAGGGGAAGGTATGCATCACTTGCTAAAAGAGACTCAGGCAATGGTGGTGGGGGAACACAGCACAGAGGGAGGTCAGTGAAGGTTGCACAAAGGAATAAGGATTGCAAGGACAGGTACCCATCTCCCCCCAAGACCCTAGTGCCAGGAAGGCAGGACAAGTCTTGTTCACCAGTGTAAACCCAGCACACAGCACAGACTACGCACTCAATAAAATTGTCTGAATGAGTCTGCCAGGCAGAGAAGGATGTGACTGCACTTCAGAGGAGGCTCACGGCCAAGGGCCCAATGGCCACAAGCGACTTGCTACAATGGAGAATGTGGTTTGAGTGAGGAGGTGGTGAAAGGTGGGGTGGGAACGGGATTATAAAAATCCTGGCTTATAAAACTGGGTAAAATAAATGGCCGCCTTGCAAGAATTTTTATTTCTCTAAAACTTAGGCACATTTCAGAGCACATGTCATACATAAATAAAGCATATTTGTGGTACCTTCAGAACCACCCTGTATTGTTTTTGGACTTGTTTACATGAGTAAAAAGAAAACAGAGTTAATTTTTGAGTATGGTGTAAGATAATGATCCAGTTTCATTCTTTTGCATGTGACTGTCCTTTCCCCATTGTATATTCTTGGCTCCTTTATTGTAAATTAATTAACCATATATGCGTGGGTTTATTTTTGTTCTCTCTATTCTGTTCCATTGATCTATGTGTTTGTTTTCATGCCAAGGAGGAGGAGATGTTTTCTGTTACTTCCAAGAAGAAGCATCCCTGCTCTTTCCTGAGAGTTTCTGGAAAGGACCATCGCTCCTGCTCTCTCCAACGACACATGTGAAAGCTAGCATACTGAGAATTTGTTAGCAGCCAGATTACCACCATGAAGTAAGACCAGCCTCAGTGTGAATTCAAAACTGGGCAAAGAGGAGAAATGAAAAGAAACTTCGATGAGGCTGTTGAGCTACTGAGTTAAAGTAATCCAGAGGTCTGGCCTACATGTAGACTGCCAGTTCGATAGACCAATATACACACTTTTAATGTTTAAGTCAGTTTTTGTTTCTTTTTGTAAGTGATACACATACAGACAGACTGGAACCCAAGTTGCCTAAAGGCCTGGCTGGAACACAAAAATCAGAGAGCATTGCCCATTTCAAAGCCATGGCTTTAAGCAGAGCACGAGTCCAAGCTGCCTAAAATGACAGGTCATACTAAGTCACTCTCGTAGTTCCAGTCATGTTGAACAGAATGATAAAGAATTTTGGATAGATTCTTTTTTTTATTTTGGGGGAGCATGGGGGAGAGTGTCAGCAGGAAGGGAATGGCAGAGAAAAATGGCAAACACAGATCTGATGATAATAATAATAGCTAACACTATATTGTGCTTACTAAGTGCCTGGTGGTATATTAACTCATTTACTCCTCATAATATCTTACAATAATATTATACTTATCCCCATATTTTTCAGGGAAGAAAACAGAGGCACTAGAGGGTAAGCACAGTGCCCCTGCCCCCGGTCCCACAGCTAACGAGACGGTCTGGCTCCGGGGCTGGCAGAATCCCTCTCTGCGGCTCTTGCCTTTTTGGTCCTTAAGTTAAGGCTGAGGAGAAGGATTCCACTATCGATACTGGGCACTCTTGGTGCGTGGTTCCCTTTGAAACCCAGAGGACATACCTAGGATGCACCTGGATGAAGCAAGACGTTCAGACTGGGATGTACGTGGCAGAGCCCTAAGTGGGCAGTGTTTGCAAATGACTCACGCCGAGGACTTAGGCAAACAGAGGGAGTTCTCTGCCAGTTACCTGCACAGGCTTCACCGACACCCACTCACCTGGTGATGTCATTGAGAGCCAGAGCTGCTTCTCTGTAAACAGATTCCACCTTTCTCCCTCACACCTCCCTACAGACAGGGATGCTGTATTAAGCTGAAAAAGCACTGTGTGAAAGAGCAGACATTCCGCTGAAGTTGTGACAGTGTTAGCTGAACCCAGCCCCGCTGTAAAAGCAAACACACTAAAACAAAACAAAAGGGGGCATTTTTAACGTCTCAGGCTGGCAATGGAGGCTCCTGCTGTGTTCACTGTACACGTGAAGAGCGAGCTCAATGCGCTAAAGGACACTGCCATAAGCTCCTTGCGCATGGTCACCAATGTTGTGTACAGCTCTGTGGAAAACAACGAAAAACGCCTGGAAATGGTTATTATTGTGAAATATTTGCTTACTCCTCTACTTCTATTTTTCTTTTTTTTTTCCTCCTCCCCAAAGCTCTCCCACCGCACCCCATTCCAGCACAAGATCAGATCTCCACTCACTCGGGAGAGGCACACAATAGAGTGGAAAACAGGGCAAACCACACGCTTTTGTGTCTTTGTTTTACCAAAGCCTAAACCCCTGGGGACAGAGATGCTCTATTCACATCCTGAAGAAGCAGGAATGGAGAAGCTCCTCTGTGCTCCCCGGTTCCCTGGGCTTGGGGAGTGTGAAAGAGGCGGAGGTCTGGGACCAGTCCCAAGAGCGCAGTTATGCCCTACATTTCGCAGCCACTACGAAGGCTGCCAGCCCCCAGAGGGGTGGCTACATTGTGCACATCGAGAGAAATATAAGCAGCCTTCATGAAGATTCCTGGCTCCCAGCATGACATGGGAACAGCAGTAGACGGAGGACGGAGAGGACAAGCGCTCAGGCCCGCCCTGTCTGGAGCACTAACAAGACTACGTGGTGTCTCCTGCCTCCCAGCACTAGGCTCGGTGGAAGATCCCAGAACTGAGGCACAGCTCCAAGGAAGTGGTTAGAGTACCCCAAGAGAAACTAAAATTTAGTTGTGTTTTTTCTTGTTGGCTTGCTTTTCCACAGGCCCAATAGAATGGGCAAATCATAGTCTGGTCTCAAGTTGAGATGTGGAAAGTGACAAGCTGAAGTATTGCTCCTACACCAGCGTTTGGGGAGTGGATCCTAGCCGCTAAAGGAGAGTGCATGAATCCTGCCACGAGTTTATAATTTTCTAGTGCACAGAGTACAAAGATTAAATGAACTTGAGACCAACATATGGTTAGTAGCCAAGTGAGAGACTGTGTGGCAGAGGAGATATGATTGTGAGCCAGGGACACAAATGAAGCTCTCTGGAGGAGGTGGAATTGAGTGGTATCTCAGCAGAATATGTAAAAACTAGAGGCCTGGTGCACAAATTCGCGCATAGGTGGGGTCTCTCAGCCTGGCCGATTGGGCTGATTGGGGCCAGCGGCCAGGGGGGATGGACCACGGGAGGTTGGCCAGCTGCAGAAGGTTGGCTGTGGGAGCGCACTGACCACCAGGGGGCAGCTCCTGCATTGAGCATCTACCCCCTGGTGGTCAGTGCACATTATAGCAACCAGTTGACTGTTTGTTCATTCAACCAGTCGTAAAGGTCACTTAGGCTTTTATTTATATAGACTAGAGGCCAAGTGCACGAAATTCATGCATGGGGGTGATGTCCCTGAGCCCAGCCTGCACCTTCTCCAATCTGAGACCCCTCAGAGGATGTCTGACTACCAGTCGGACATCCCTCTCACAATCCGGGACCCCTGGCTCCTAACCGCTCGCCTGCCTGCCTGCCTGATTGCCCCTAACTGCTTTTGCTTGCCAGCCTGATCACCCCCTAACCATTCTCCTGCTGGCCTGATCGCCCATAACTGCCCTCCCCTGCCACAACCGGCCTCCTCCGCCAGGCCCCGCCTTCACAGCGGCCATTTTGTGATGGCCATCTTGTGACAGCCATCTTGTGACGATGTTAGGGCGTGATGCATGAGGGCATGACAACCACCTATTAGTATAGATAGGATATACAGTGGAGGAGGTAGGGCTCTCCAGGCCTTGGAACAGCATGAGTGAGGATTCAAGAGTTGATGGTGAGGGAAGTTATTCCAGGGTGACGGGAAGAAGAAACATTTGACAGACTTATCTGAGGGAATAGTAGATGATTAGAAAAATAAATGTGAGCCATACCCTCAAGGGTCTTGAGTGTCTGGCTTGTAAGAGTGTATTGGATACCATACACAATGAGACACCAACAGAGAGTCTAAACTGGACTGTGAAATGGTTTATAAAACTTATAGTCTAAGATTAATGTGAAGTTGGTGTGCCTGATTAATAGCCAGTGATATTGGAACAAAGTAGAGCACATGGGGTGCCATTTCAGTAATCCAGGAAAAAAAGGGAGTTAAAGGCCTGCATTAGAAGTGGAGGGAGAAAGAAATGCACACGAAATAGTGGAAGGAAACGTTTTGAAGAGTGTAATTCATTTGGCAAGTTGGAACTATGACTTTAGCATTCTGTTTGGCTGAGCTCACAATCAGTTGATCACTTTGGGCACAAGGTAGATCATTCCAACTAAGTAATGTTATAAGCAAAAGTCACGTGATATATATTTAGCTTGCTTTGTAAGCTGTTGTTCACCTTAGCCCCTTTGAAAATGCGGTGTCTTGGTTTGGGCTGGGGAAGAATTACGGAAGTGAAGAGAAAACAAGTGTTTCCACCCTCAGAATGTTTTCATTCCTGTAATGTTTGGTGCTACTGCTGTTTAATGTCTCCTGACACGTTGACGCACTGCTGTACAAACCAACTATGAAGACAAACATGCCTAATTGCAGGCACAAAGCCACCTTAGAGAACTTGAATCTGTTAGTTCTGGGGAAGGAAGAGAAAATTTAAAGAAACAAATAAGATTTGTGCAAAAAATGCCTCTGGAATACAAAATATATTCCAGAGGCTGCAAGGCATTTTTTCAACAGCACAGCAGAGCTTTGAGAGGGAGAGTGCTCGGTTCAAATCCCAATCCTAACATGTAATAACCGTGTAGCCTTGCACATAGTTCCTTAAAACATTATCCCTTAGGACCTCGTGCAAATTATAGATTTTTAAAAATTTATTTCAGAGAGGAAGGGAGACGGAAATAGAAACATCAATGATGAGAATCATCCATAGGCTGCCTCCTGCACATCCCCACTGGGGATTGAGCCCGCAACCTGGGCATGTGGCCTGACCGGGAATCGAACTGTGACCTCCTGGTTCATGGGTCGATGCTCAACCACTGAGCCACACCAGTTGGGAGACCTTGTGCAAATTAGAAACAGGTGCCCTTCGGGGAAGATAAAATCTCAAGGAGGCTGTAGGCCTCGTTTTGGACCCCCACTCACCCGGTGGCTGAGCACCACCTGCAGTAAGCAGTCCATACAACTGAACACAGCGGCTCTCTTCCTTCAAATCTCTGTGATTTCATTTCCTCTTTGGATAGTGAAGGGAATGAGAGCATCTACCTCATGGGGCTGTTTTGAGGATTCAATTGCCATAGAACACAAAGTGTTTAGTATAGCACTTGGCACACTTTAAACATGCTGCAAATGTTTACTATTTTTTAAGTATTTACTACTATTACAGTGTTTTTATTCATCTAAACCTTTCAGGTTTTAGGGCAGAGATTAGCAAACCAGGTTCCACAGGCAAAATCTAGCCCACCACCTGTTTTTGTTTTTGTTTTGTTTTTAGACTGGGAGATAAGAATTATTTTTATATTTTTCAATGGTTGAAAGAAAAAGAAAAATATTTTAAGACACATGAAAATTATATGAAATGCAAATTGAATTGTCCATCAGTAAAGTTTTATTAGACCACAGCTACTATCAGTCACGTGTGTATTGCCTGCGGCCACTTTCACGACAAAGCAGTGGAATAGAGAAGCAGCAGCAGAGGTGGGATGGCCCATACAGCCACAGATATTTTCCATCTGGCCCTTTGCAAAAAGCATTTGGTGATTCCTGTTTTAAGGTGCTGTCTCACTAGCTCTAGGATGTGCTCTTTGGTTTCTCCAAAGGATTAGAATGAAATCAAAATGATTTTTGAAATTCCTGAGCATCAGTGAACAACAAGCTGTTGAAAGGGAGGCATTCCTTCCAAGTATTCTGCAGTATCTTTCAAAACACTGTCACCTCTTTTCATGGGCGATGACAATGTGCTTAACATTAATTCTCCTTCTAATTTACAAAGATTGTGGCAGCACGGCGCTATGCCAGAGCCAGAGCAAACACATGCCTAGAGAGGCTGCCCCAAGTGTTCCTACATGTTAAACAGGTTCAAGTTGGAAACACTGTCTATGGACAGGTGCCAAGAAACATTTGGCTGTCACATGATGTCAATATATATACAACCAAAGCAACAAATCCAGTCGTTTTTTTAAGATGTTTCATCTATTTGATGCCTAAAACTCAGGTATTTGGAAACATATGGATAATTGATTACATTTTTCACTTTTCATCTGGATTTGGCAGTCAGCCTATTTCAGTTAATAAGAATAGCCAAATATTAGCTGTGTTCAAAATACTAACCTGGGGGGAAAATCCACTTTCTCCACAGCTTCTCTAAGATAAGTTTCCTGGTTCTACTTCTTCCATTTTAGTACAGGCACTGTTTTCTTCTTCTGGTCTCACCTCCTTTCTTTATCTTTTTTTTGCCTTGACTATTCTCTCTAGCACAATCTCTACAGTAAAGTTTTAAAGCGTGTCCTCTACTTTCTAATTCCCTTTATCCCAAGAAAAATAATTGGCTTCATAACAATTGAAATTCTCACTTAAAACCCAACGTTCAAGCTGCTGAAGGTGTAAATGGCTTCCCAATGCTGGGAGGCTGCTTCCATGCAATTGACCACACCCCATCCAGGGCAGAGTTCACGGGAAAGGTCACAGAGACAGCCTTTGATTTACCTACTCATACTTTTTCTATTATTTTCAATTGATTTTTAACAATCTGTTCAATGTTATAAATATATGTAAAACCCCTATGATATAATGCAGACTTCTCTGGGCCACTTATTTACAATTATGGCAATTACACCCTTTCCTTGACTTCAGCTATTTCAGGAGGCATGGTTATGGTCTATGCTGGTCCACAGCCTTCTTTTGTAATAACATGGACCTTGCCAAGACAAACTCACTCCTTTCTCCCTGCTCCCCTAAATTTTTGATTGATGTTCTGCCTTTATGAAGTCTTGCTGTGAACACAGCGTTTAATCCATGACGCTTCTGTCAGGATGTCTTTTGCACATTCCCACTGAGGGCTTGTTCTTCTCCAAACAACACTGCAGGGTTAACTGTAGCCCCAGATCATTTAAACGGGGATAGCAGCTGCAAAACTGTGAGTTTTATTGTCTTTGGTCCTAAGCTACTGATTTCATATTTAAAAAGAAAGAGCTACAGAAAGAAAAGAAAAAATATCTTGATGTTAAAATAATTATTGCATGATTCCTGGAGGTAGTGAGCTCTGTTATGTTCATACAAACACTTGGTTTCCTTTTTGCTTAAAGATCACTATCACAAAACTGCCCAGCTGGTGTGGCTCAGTGGTTGAGCATCAACTTATAAATCGATTCCTGGTCCAGGACACATGCCCAGGTTGCAGCCTCCAACCCCAGAAGGATGTGTGCAGGAGGCAGCTGATCAATGATTCTCTCTCATGGTTGATGTTTCTCTCTCTCTCTCTCTCTCTCCCTTCCTCTTTGAAATCAATAAAGTAAAAAACAAAACAAACAAACAACAACAACAAAAAACCAGCCTGCATGGCTCAGTGGTTGACCAGGGACCTACGAACCAGGAAGTAATGATTCAATTCCTAGTCAGGGCACATTTCTGGGTTGCGGGCTCGATCCCCAGTGTGGAGCATGCAGGAGGCAGAAGATCAATGACTCTCTCTCATCATTGATGTTTCTATCTCTCTTTTCCTCTTCCTTCCTCTCTAAAATCAATAAAAATATATTTTAAAAATAAATAAATTAATTAAAAAATCCTTCTTCTTGAAATTCTTTATAAACAAAGAGGAAAAGAATATGCTCCCAATACTAGATTGGTCAGCCTAACTTTAATGCCACTTAGCATCATAAATTTGTTAAAGACAAAAATCCTAGAAGAATGTCAGTAGTGATAATGAAATAGCAACTAATATGGTTGTGTGACAGGAAAATCATGCCAGACAAATTTAATTCACAGGTAAAATTACATTACAAAGTATACTATCAGAAAAATATCTCTGTATAGCTAAATTGCCTTAATGTCTGGGGGAGGAGGTGGTAAACCAGGATGACAGTGATTTTTAATTAAATTAAAAATAAACCTACATAACGAACTATTTTATGGAATACACACTTTCTCAGGTTTGTGCCAAAAAGCTTATATTCCCAACCTGTGGACACCATTTTATCTTTTACCTGTGTTGGGGGAAAAAGGAAAGTAGCCAAGATCATCTCAGCTCTTCTACTAAGATATCTATAAAAAAGGCGTCCCCTTTCAACTCTCCTTCCCATCAGACACTTTCAACACCCAGCCACACCCCTCAACACAGGGTTCAGTCCCTCAGAGCGGTGAGGAGACACGATGACAGCTCATCTCCCTTTCTGGTTAGAACTCACTGCTCCCTTCATTGCCTGACTCGCCAAAGAGCCTGGGAAGCAGCTTTGTTTGCTAAGAATGTAATTTCTACAAGTTCATTGATGTCTAGAAATGTATGGGATCACTTCTGTCCCTTTCTCAGAACCCGCCGATAAGCTTCCTATCCCACTCAGTAAGGAATCCCATACTGTTTTCTGAGAGGACCTACAAAGCCACCACATCCAGCCCAGCTCTCCTCCAGGACCTCAGGCCCTGCCTTGTCCTGCCCTTTGTCTGCTCTGTACCAGCTGCGCTGGCCTTGCCTCTGCACCTACGTAGGTGTCAGGCTAACCCTGCCAAAGGGCGTCTATAGTTGCTCTTCGCTGGGAGAGCCTTCCATCAGGTCCTTCCCTGGCTCCCTCAGGTCACTGAGGTGTCTGCTCAAGGTCAAACTACCACAAAGACCTTCCCTGACCACTCTGTGGTAGGCAGAATAATGGCCCCAATAGATGCCCTCATTCCAAATTTCTAAAACATGTGAATATATTACCTTACAAGGCAAAAAAGACCTTGCAGGTGTAAGTTAAGAATCTTGAGATAGACGATTGTCCTATATTATCTGGGTGGGCCCAATATAATTACAGGGTTCCTTATAAGAGGGTCAGTGTTGGCATTAAATTGGCCCCCATACATGGAGGGTCAAGGAGAGACCAAAGAAAGATGCGGGTTAGTAGTTGGCAGGATTATTAAGCAAGGGAACTTAACCTATAAGGTTTATCTTAGCAAGACGAGTAGACCTCCGCATCTACCCACAGAATCTTAAACGTTTATATAGAGGCCTTAACTGGATTCAGTCACATATATTGTCCAAATGGTCTCAACAACACAGTTCTCTGAAGACCACATCCTTGAAAATAGCTCCCACTGTAGAAACAGAGGGCAGAACATACATTCCAAGGACTAGGGAAGGCGTGAGAGGGCCCAGATCCAGCTCACCGGTCAAACAGCAGTCAGGTCCTCTCAATGATCTCCTCCAACAGTAAGAGTCAGAGAGAAATTTGAAGATACTAGGCTGCTGGTTTTGAATATAGAGGAAAGGGCCACAAACCAAGGAATAAAGCAACTTCTAGAAGCTGGAAAAAGCCAAGAAACAGATTCTTCTCCAAAAAGAATGTAGCCCTCCTGACACTTTGATTTTAGCCCAGTAGAACTCATTTTGACCTGTACACCTCCAGAGCAGTAAGATAATAAATTGTGTTGCTTTAAGCCACTAAGTTTGTAGTAACTTGTTACAGTAGCAATAGGAAACTTATATAACATATATACACATATACCAGTACACCCTATATAAATAACTTCTCCCTACTCCCCACTGAGTTGCTTTCAACTCCATACTCTGCTTTTTCTCCATAGTACTTACCACCACTGAAAATTATATTACTTTCCCATTTGCTTGCTTATCTATCTCCTGCAATAGCATATAAACTTCATGAGTGTAGAGACTTTGCTTTGTTCACCTCTGGATCTCACATAACTACAAGATTTCCTGGAGAGAGTAGGCACCCAATGGATCTTTATGGAAGGAAGGAAGGAAGGAAGGAAGGAAGGAAGGAAGGAAGGAAGGAAGGAAGGAAGGAAGGGAGGGAGGGAGGGAGGGAGGGAGGGAGGGAGGGAGGGAGGGAGGGAGGGAGGGAGGGAAAGGAAGGAGGGAAGGAAGGAATACTGATGCCACTAAAACATAATTTGGATGCTTGTGGAGTTGTGTGTGTGTGTGTGTGTGTGTGTGTACAGAAGTCAGAGTGGAGAAGAAGGAATAGTAAATAGTAGTAGTGGTGATAGTAGTGGAATTGTGGAATTTGGCCTATTTCTCTGATGGAGCAATAGCTCTGATTGAGAATAGGTAAGATACATGAACATTTCAAGAAGGCTTTGGATTACGAAAATGTACTCTCTATATAAGTTCAGAATTTTTCTGGACTATACTGTTACTATCATTTATATAACACCCTGAAATAAAAAGTTCTGCTCATAGGGCAACTATGAATAGTTCAGTGTTCATATATGGGTTGCATACTTTGAAGAATTGCCCCAAATTATATGACTTAAAGGAATTAATCTACTTGTGATCAAAGTTGTAAAGAAAAATTAATCCCAGAAATATTTAGGTCAGTATTTAAACCCACATTTTGTAAACTAAAAAGATGGTTCCCATATGAAAAAAGAATAAAGAAAAAGAGAAATAAAAAATTGGGAATTTAATTGGCATCAAAAATAGACCTTAAAAGAATTATGGGCCCAATTAGTAAATGGAAACTCAGCTGACATTTCTATTTCCTGTGTAATGGTGTATTTACTTAACTACCTTAAATGTTCTTTGTATTTGGAAAACAACAATTTTCTTTAAAATACTAATGATCCTTCAAAGAAATAACAGGATAACCTGTAACTTTCTTCAGTTTTATGTGCATCATATCACTGTTCTGGCCACCTCAGATGAATCCTGGTGTCATCAGTTAAATCAATCTGCTTCATTCATTCATCATGTGCTGGGCAGTGTGCTCAGTACTAGGGATTCAGAAATAAAAGGCATAGACCCTGCTTTTAAGGTTCTCACAAATAAAACAGCCACTGTAATAATATAGTGTTACAGATCAACCACACAGTGGTAGTAAGATGGAAAAGGTGATAGTGAATGAACAAGGCTTTTTCCAGGAATGAGGAAGCAGGAGCCATGCAGGAGAGGGGGCAGGGGGAGGGAATGGAGGCGGGGGGGGGGGGGGTGGAGGGGGGAAAGGGGTTGCTGTGGGTAGATATTCTGAAAAGGCTGACAAGCATGGGGGGCGGGGACACCCAATGACACACTTTTGATTTTTTTTTTCTACTTATGATATGTAGGGCTGTGTTGTATTCTTTTAAAATCTGTGTTAATTATACTTTATTTTATTCTATACGTTTTTCTTTAGCCTTGCTCCTTTAAATGACCCTGTTTGATAAATTATATATTCATTAAAGTTAGGTCCCTGGAAAACACACATATATATTGTCTGGCCTCATGGTCAGAGAATTTTGTCAAAGGCTTGAATTATCTTTAGCATAACCAAACTTATTAAGCAGAAGTGTCCTTCTCAAAAGAGTTCTACTTGGATCATGAGTAAAAACATCCCAACATTTAATGAAGTGATTTTGCTTAATGTCTAATCACGGTGTTTTCAAAACATATGTAGTAAAAATGTGCCTTTTATTTATAGTAATTTTCAGTAACTCTTGATATTCTTTCTACATGGGTATGTTCATTTTCAGCAGTTTAATGACATCTTCTTAAAATAACAATTCTTATTTTTTGTAAGGATATAGCTAATTCTAGTTTTGTAAATAAAAAAGGAACAAGTTCCCATACTGAGGTGTTTTTTGTTTGTTTGTTTTTGTTTTGTTTTTTAATTTACCATGTTAGTGGTTCTTTTTAAATGGCATATGTCAGGATTGGGTTCACTTTAATAATATTTAACTAGTATATAGACCTGAAGATAGCAAATTTATTATCTTGGAAATAAAATGCTATAGATTACATATATCTTAAAATTTCTCCAGAAACATTTTAAAAATGCTTCTAAAGACTAAAAGAGTTTTAATCAGAAATTTCTATAGACCCTCCCTCAAAGAAGTAGGCACAAGTTTAAAAGATATAGAAAAATCAACATGAAATTTCACTTAGCAATTGGTGGAATTGGTAAATGGATATCATAAACTCTCAATTAGTCACAATGTAAGAGTAGAGCATATCTACAGAAAACTTTAATTCTCAGCCAGTATTTGAGACCTCTTTTTCCACTTATTATCTTGCAAGATGTACTAAAAGATGGAAATATGCATGGATAGGTGGATGGAAGGAATGAGTTTTGCTTTATCTTCTTTAACATACCAACTTCTTTTCAAAGTTCTTTTGAAGAGCAAAACAACCAAATGAAAGAAGTAAAATGATGAAAGAGGTAAAGAATGCACAATCCACAAATAAAATCATTAGCTTCCAAACCAACAAGTTTGAGGGTCAACAAAAGCAGTGTTAAATAACTGCACTTATATCTAGAATTAAAGAACGAGTAAATAGCGTGTGTGTGTGGGGGGGGGGATTGGACATGCATGTATCATTGTGTTCTGATTCACTCAATAAAGATTTATATTTAAAGCATAGAGTAAGTATTTCTTCTGGTGAGGTAAAGCTGAGGACAGAGGGGAAGAGAATAGAGGGCATGGCTGGAAGTTTCTTTTTTTTTTTTTTAAATCCTCACCAAAGGACATTTTTTTTTCCCATTGATTTTTAGAGAGAATGGGAGGGGGATAAAGAGGGAGAGAGCAAACCTGCAATCCAGGTATGTACCCTTGACCGGGAATCGAACCCAAGACCCTTTGGTGCATAGGCCGACACTCTAACCACTGAGCACACCAGCCAGAGCTGGAAGTTTCTTAAAACAACAGACTAGATTAACACCTAGGCAGACTCAACTGCTCAGTATTTCCAACTGAGAAATGAATCTGTGAAGATGCGTGAAGACCTTTCCTCTGCCATCTTCCAGAGGTTTCTTCTCTAAATACTGTTCTCTTTCTCTTCATCAGGATCCCTTTCCTCAAAACATCTAGCCAGCACAGGGGCATAAGCCACTGTAAAAACACACAGCTATTTCATTCTCCTTTGAGGGACTCTCAGGTTGCAAACTATGTCGAGAGAGGAAGTTGTGGAAGGAGTCTGCTACAGCTCACAGCTGTGGGTCCATTCTATTGATGTTGGGTGAGTCTCCCAGGCCGTCTACCTAACCATGCCAACCTTTGGGCTGAATCAGCCACTTCAGCACATTCAGATGGTGTCTGGATGTTGGAGGACAATGCACCAGCTCTGTGGTGAGACAGCCATGGATTTAAATCCGGGCTCCCTCCCTTCGCTAGTACTGGCCTGTGAGCAGAATTAGTCTCTGTGAGAGACTATTTTCTTATCTCTGAATCTAGTGTGCACACACCTGCCTTTGTGGTGCAGAGCAAGGACCCTGAATGTCAAGTACCTGTGTGGCAGAAAGGACACTCCTGGAGTCCAGTTCCAGTCAGTGGATGGAGAGCCCAGGGGTCCATGTCCCAGATGGACTGAGGACTTTCAGAACTTCTCCTGTCCTTAGAGGCTGTGTGGGCAGATGGTATAACCAGAGGATGCGTCCCACGCCGATGGAACTCTGTGAAAGCAAGAGACAAACCTTGTGTTAAGCGATTGTGATTTTAGAGTTTATTTTCTACTGGGCATCACCTGGGAACTGGATAGAAAAGGCCCCACCCCTTAGCTACACACTCAGAAAATCTGGAGATGGGGCCTAGGAATGCACGTTTTAACAAGCCCTCCAGGTGATTCTGATGTACTGTCAAATGTGAGAACCACTGGCATAGACCATGCTGACTAACCCAATCCAGCACATAATGAGACTACAAGAAATGGTAGTTATTAGAAGTTAAACCATTTGCGACAAACTAGTTAATGCAACCAAGCATA
Source organism: Cnephaeus nilssonii (assembly GCF_951640355.1). NCBI lineage: Eukaryota > Metazoa > Chordata > Mammalia > Chiroptera > Vespertilionidae > Cnephaeus > Cnephaeus nilssonii. The sequence goes on from NC_137073.1 coordinate 46,826,680, forward strand.
AACAATCCTGGCTATTTCCATTCCTCATTACAAAATATATTGGTCATATTTTATAAATGGAATCTGATCTCCAGTTAATATCTGCTCCTTCCTCAGTTTGGAAATGAAGATGGAAAAACTGTTCAGATAACCAAGAAACGTAGGACATGGTAATCCACATGCTAAAGTCAAGTTTATGATTATAATTAAAATGATATGTGAGATTCATTAGTGAAATTTAGAAATCAAAACCCCAGATTCATACATTTTTCCTAATCAATTAGGCAACAATGCTGCAGCTACCAAATAGTATACCTCATCAGAAAAGTTTGAGCTGTATAAAGTTTACAGAATGACATTTGTCTAATCTATACAAAGTGTGAGTGGTGTGTCTGTGTGTGTATGTATGTGTGTCTGTGATAGTAAGGTTGGCCTTTAATAAAATACTGAAATTTCATTATAATGAAATTTATTACAATTTTGCTTTCTCCTTTTTCTTTTGTTCTTTAATCTCTGTTTAGATTTTTAAATTTTGCTTCGGCCCCACCCAGTGCTTTAGGTGCTGGAGTCGCCAGCCTGTGCTTCTCAAACTGAAAGTGCAGGCTTTACAGGCTCAGCCTAAGCCAGGAATAGATCATATAATGACCTTGGAAAATTGTAAATGCCTAAAGTCTTTACATTATGCTGTACAGAGCCCAAGGTTTTATTCTAAGACAATAGGGCCCCACTTATCATGCCCAGCCTCATTAATTTGATGTGATAATCCATTTTTCTCTCCAAAGTGCTGCATAACATTTATTTATTTGTCCTAATTAAAGTGAATTAAAGCAAATTTGGTTTGAAGTGGCAAGCACAGAGCTTTCCCGGAGATCAGCAAAATCAGATCTGGAAATCACTTTTCGGAGGATGCGGCAGCTCAACCATTCTTAGTGAGCAGGCACAGAGGAAAGAACAATGGGTTTCCCCTCAAGGACTTTTCTCCTTTAAGAATTAGAGGACAACTTGGCCCTCTCATTTGCAGTGTTTGATGCTAATGGAAATTACGATGTTTCTATTTTGTCTGTGCTAAGGAATTTTGTCTTTTATAAAATACCAGGCCATTACAGCTGCACATTATCATTGTTCTCAAAACCTTGGAGGGAATCACCAGTGAATGAATGGATTTTTATAAACTCCTTCTGTTCTCTGGCTATTCCTTAAAAATTCTGCTTCTTCACCTTGGAGTTTCATACCATCTTCAGAATCCATTCATCATTCACTTGACAAACGTTTGTCCTCTTTTAGGTTAGTTATTTTTCTATTTTATCTTATTTTCCATGTCAATTCCTCCTTTCAATAAGCTGTCATTCTGATATGTTTAATGGGTACCCTTTTGTTTGCACTCTTGCCAAATATTGCTATTCTGCAGGCATGTATTTTTAGATTTTTTTTAAATGGCATTAGGATATACATCTAATTTTCTTTCACACTGCTTTCACTCAACACTATGTTTTAGATACAATTATATTGTATGCAGTCAGTCTGTTATTTCAAATTCTTGCATATTAATGATGGATTCTTTTTTTATCTATTAGGTATAAAAAAGCATCGAATAAGAAAACTGTTTCCCTGTTTCCACAGAGCTTACATTCTAGTAAAAAAAAAAATAGACTTTAAGCAAATAACTATAAGCAGTATGGTAAAATGTCCATCATTCATTTTTTCAATGAATATTTATCAAATGCCTTCCATATATTAAACATGATGTTTAGCACTGGGGATGAAATAGAGAATGAGACAGAAGAGATACCGGCCCTCATGAAGCTTACATTCCAGACGATTAGACAAGTCTTGCAGATCATGGTAAGAATGTAAGGCCAATGGCAAATGATTAAATGGCTCCTGCAGCAGAATGCTATGGTGAGATCTGTATCTTTATTCTGGATGCCGGAGGAATAACGGGTTAGAGGGGAGCACAATGGGAGTCAGGAAAGCCAGCCAGGGGCTGCTGCAGTGAAACAGCTGAGAAGTGACAGTGGCTTCGGTGGGGATGGTGGCAGTGGAACAGAAAAGAAAAAAGAGGGTAGAGTAACGAGGGTAAAGTCGGAGATAAAACAGACAGAATTTGCTGATGGACTGATTGTGAGGAATGAGGAGGAATCCCTGGGTTTCTAATCTGAACACTGAGCTGGAGAAGACTGAGCCTGGGTCAAATTTAGGGAGAGAAGCAAACTCCTGTTTGGGTCATGCTGCCTTTGCGGCATCTAAATGGAGGCCTCAAGCAGGCAGTTGAGAAGACAGACCTGATTCTCAGGGAAGAGCTGAAGACTGAAGATGCATATTCAGGATTCATCATACATGGATGGTCTTTCAAATCATGGGGATGAATAAGAATGTAGACAGAGGCAAAAGGGGGGCACACGAGAGAGCCCAAAGGAATCCCAACATTCAGAAGCTGATGGAGAAGGGAGTCAGCGGGAAATGATCCTGAGAGCTCAGGAGGTGGGCTGTGTGAGCCACTTGGAGGACTCCATGCTTCCCTAAGGAATACCTTTAGCCAAAGCTTTTATTGTGGAGAGGTGGGAAATGACGCTACATAGAATGGTATAAAGAGCAAGTGGAAGGACGTAGAGATGGTGTGTGCAGACAAATCCTCAGTGAACATGAGGAAGAAGGCAGGGGAAGTGGGCGGGGGGGGGGGGGGGGGACTAAAAGCAGGGTGATTACTGGAAGGGAATTTTTTTTTAAAGTACTTTTTTAAGTGGGTGAGAGACTTGAGCATGATTAAAGTGTGATACACAGGTGCATAGGGATAGTGGATGGTAGCAAGTTCCTGAGAGGCAGAAGGAGATGAACTCCACGCCCAGGGGCAGGTCTGGCTCCTGGTGAGAGGAGGGGCAGCTCCCCATGACAGCACCACTCCACACCTTTCTCTGAACGTTATTTCACTGATAAAGTGAGATAAGAGGAGGAGCTGGGGTGAGAGCTCTGCTCAAATGGGTTCACAGTGAGCAGGAGCGGGGCCTAACTCGTTGAAAAGCAATTTGTTCCAAGGTCATTCTGAAAGAAACCAGACCTCCAAACAAGAAGATATCTATAGAACATGGCAGAGAATCTGATTTTTTTATTATCACAGGGCAAATTTGGGTTGGAAGAAGGTTGTCTGGTGGAAGAAAATTACTCTTTTCTCTCTGGGAAAAGACTATAATAGGCTTTGACAGGAACCCAGATAAATCTTCCTCTGTGTTTATCAAAGAGCTGAAAACTCCCTCTTTTTCCCGCTTCAGGAGGCATATAGAGCAGAAGACAGAGTCCCCAGGATAAATAAAATTCAGGAAAATCCAAATAAGTAGGGGGAATGATAAACCACATGGGTAGCGATCGGAGGACACACTAACGCCTTTCAGCATTTAGTTGGGCGCAGGCCAGGGTGAATCGCCCTCTGGGACCTTACCTAGGAGTCCAAGAGGACCTGTAATGAATTTCCTGCTCAGGCCTGGGCAAAGACCACACGCAAATTAAACAGCATTTAGTCATAGCTAGGAGAGGTGCAAATGGATCTCAACAGATGTGTTTCTTTCAGTCTTAGGCTAAAGAGTACAGATGTTTAATTTTCCTAGTCATAGTATTCATAGTCTTTTGGCACTTTCTCAGTTGACTTCTTATACATAGTAATACATTTACTGAATCGCATCCTACGTTTTATTTTTCAGATCTTTATGCCATTGAGGAGTGTAGGTAGTTGACTTGGGGGCAGCTACATGGTCAACAGAATACTCAGAGGAAATAAGCCATCTCCGCAGGGTTAGACTCTCAAACCCAAGCTATAAAAATACATCACAGCTAGTAAATAGAGGGGTAACATAATGGTATTACTTTGGGCAAGTTACTAAACTCCCCAAGTTATTGCACATACCAGAGTTCCCACAGGTACTTTTTAAGGTTCATCCTAGTTTTTAAATCCCTTGATCTGATGTATTAATTAGGATTAGCTTGATACCTGTGACAAAAGCAGACTTCAAACTGATTTAAGTAAAAGGGAAGATTTATTGGTTTATATAAATGCAAAGCTATTGGCAGTCTACATAGTCCCTTTTGAGAAGTGGAAACAGGGACACCTGAGTGAGCATGTGGCTTGGCAAGCTATTGAAACCTTGTGTGGAAAAAAATTAAGAGAAATCGAACAAGTCCTTCCTCTAGGTAGACACAGCCTTGCTCCCAGATGCACAAAATGGATTTCAGCCCCCATTTTTCCCTTTGGCCAAGAACCCTCTTCAATTCACAAATTGCTCAACTCTCTATAGCGACCCTAAATCCAAGTAGTCTAGCATCAAGCCCAGCTGGATCTAGGGACTCAAACACGGTCACTGAGGCAGGATAGTAAGAAGCTAGGAACATTCCTTAGCAAATAGAATGGGGAAACTGAGACAGCTAGCTGAACAAACTGGCCCAGCAATTTACACCAGATACAGAAGGTCACCTCCCTAGAGGTAAAACATCTAGGCCTCAGTGGTATTTCAGTTCCAGGCCCTGAAAAGCAGCAAAACCAGGTGGGCTCCCTGTCCTGGTGCTGACCAATCAGTAGAGACCATGACCCTGAAAATTGATGAATATTCCACCGAAACCCTCCCCTGAGGCCTCCCCTAAGATTTCTGCCTGCAGGAGACAGATAAAAACGCTCAAAACAAAGGACCACCACCCTCTCCCACCTGGGAACCTTTCCCTTCCCTCTCCTCTTCCTCCACAGGTATGAATCTCCAAGGGACCCGTTGAGACTTGCAACCAGGGGAGCAATGGGCAGTGGCAGCTCCTCCCAGGCTAACGCCCTGAGCCTGTCTCCAAGGCCCCCTTTTCTCTGACCTCCCAGTGAACCAAAGCAGCCCAGCCCGGGCTCTGCTATTGCTTCTCCTATCCTAGGCCCTTCCTTGTTTCACTGACCCCAGTTTTAATAAGTGTACCCTCAAAATCACCTGGACTCATATTGTGAAATCTTTCCTGCACCAAGTCAAGAACCCACACACTACCAGCCGGCCGGAGGAGGACCAGCTCAGAGCAGGTCCCCTTTCAGGTAACATCGCCAGAACTTACTGTCACTCTTTCCTCCTGGCTCTGCTTGCCTTTTATTGAATCCATTTGTGCATGTTTCAGATAGGCAGAGAGAGAGAGAGAGAGAGAGAGAGAGAGAGAGAGAGAGAGAGAGAGGAAGAGAGGCACCACACTGGGTCACATGCTGACCTCTTGGATCTAACCTTCGCAGTTAGTCATGAGCAGGGCAAGGACGATGGACCAGTTACACAAGGTCACCAGAGTGGAAAGCCCCAGGTGCCTAGCAAGGGACAATCAATTATAGGGTGGGACCCCTGGGTGACTTTTCCTTCCCTAGCATATCACTTCTCATGAGGTTTGGACCCCCTGACGTTTCCTTCCTAGAAAGAACATCTAGGCCACAAATTGTATTTCAGCTCCAGGCCCAGAGAAGCAACAAAACTAGGCCCTGCTGACATCAGAACCAGCTGCATGAAATAATGACCCCCTGTCCTGGTGTCATCCTGGAAAGCCACTGAATATTCTATTGAGATCTTCCCCTGGGACCTCCCTTAAAATCTCCACCCTCAAAACCCTTAGGATGGAGGACCCAGTGAGCTCTCCCTCCCCGCCTTTCTCTTTCCTGTCCCCTTCTCCCTCCCTACCCCCAGGCACGTTACTTTTACTAGTAGCTTCCTCACCCCCAAGCTCCAAGAGCCCTTCCTTGACCTCCGTAACTCGTTTCCTAAGCCCATTTCTTCTAGAAATTACCTTTTCTACCTCTGTAATTTACCCAATAAGTGTTCTCTGACAGTTTGGGTCTGGACTCTGAATTCTTTCCTAGCCAGAATCCAAGTACCGAGGTCGGACACCTGGTGCCATTCCCACCATCTACAACATACTAACTGAGAGAGCAGAGGAACTCAGAGTTCTCAGAGGAAGAGAAATATTCAACTGATCTGGGAAAAATAATCCTTGTCTTTTTCTGTGATTCTGCAGTTTTCAATCAGTTCGCCAAGGAGTCTTAGAAGAACTGAGTACCACCCCCCAAGTTTTTACATCAGCAAAACAATGTGAAACGATGCAGCCAGTGCCAACAACCCTGTGGTGAACCCAGTGCATCTGCACAATGCTGGGCCCATTGTTAACAGTCACTTGGCTTGGAAAAGCTATTGAGCAATTTTTTATCAATAGGAATAAAAACTGCTTGATCATGGAGCCCTTAGTAATAGCCCTGAGAATGTATCCTAGAGAACTAATGCAAATTGTAAAATTCATGTGTGTGAAAATGTTTATTCAGCATTATCTGTAATAACAAGTTGAAAATAGCCTCGATGTCAACCTCAGGGGAACAGATAAATTATAACAACTGAATGAAATATTGAGTAGCCATTAAAATGACAGTGTATATAACAAGTGTGCTAAGAGAAATAAGGTATGCAGAAAATTATATAACCCTTTAAATGACAACAGAAAAATATGTAAGCATGAAACCTAGAAAGGAACACCTAAAAACCTGGAAATCTTATTTGTTTTACAGTGGAGGGGTAATGGGAAATTGTTTTGTCTTTAAATTTATTGCAATGTTGGCAAAATATCCTTTCATAGTAAATAAAATTTACTGAGAAAATTCTATGATTTAAGAATTATTATCTCAAGCTCCTCATAGGGGGCTTCATGAGGATTAAATGGAATATTACGGATAAAATGTTTAGGGAGTGCCTGCCACATACTGAGGGTGAAATAAATGCTGGCCATCCACAGTAAGGTAATATATTTGAAACACTATGTGCACATTATGTCGTATTAGAAGATGATAGAAAGTGACTTTTTCACTTGAGCCTTCTCTTCTAACACTAAGAGAGTGATTTCCCCTTACCATTTCACACTGCCCTACTCTACCAACCAAACCTCAAGTGCCTTCTATGGTATTTCCTCAGAGGTTCATGGTCAGGGAGACTCAGAACATAAATGTCTGCCTGTATTAATATTGCCCAGCAAAGGTGAGGAAATGGGGGAAGGGCAGTCAAAGGGGAGGAGGAAAGAGAAATTGACTTTAAAAAGCTAATGTTTTAACACATGCATAATATGTAAGCACATTTCACTCTAAGTATGACAACTAACATGTCAGCTAAGGCTAAAGTCCTGTTTTACAGTTACCTTAGCTCGGGCTGCCATGATGAAATACCACAGATGGGACTTAAGAAAGACAGGTATTTTCTCAGTTTTGGAGCCTGAAAGTCCAAGATCAAGGTTCTGACAGGGTTTGATTCTGGGGGAGAGCTCTCTTTCTGGCTTGCAGAAGTCTGCCTTCTCACTGTGTCCTCACACGCTTTCTCTTCTTACAAGGGCACTAATCCCATCAGATCAGGGCCCCAGCTATATAATCTCATTTAATCTTAATTACTACCTTACTCCAAATACACCCTCACTGGGGGTTACGGCCCCAACATATATATTTTGGGCAACACATTCAGTCCTTAACAAGACTCCCCCTCCCTCCTTCCCCCCTTAGATGTTTCTTTCCCAATTATGACCTCCATTATCAATTCTCTGATAGTGGAAAGTATCCAGACTTTAAAAAAAAAACTATATATTTTATGAGGTTATTTTATTCTGTGCAGTTTTTAAAATCTTCCTGTGTGTAGAGTTCTTCAATTTGTTTTTTAAATAAAATATGTCTTGGCAAATTTTGAGAGTAGCATATAGGCATGTACTTTATTATTTTTTAGCTGCTGCATAATATTCTAAAATATGCTTACCAGATCCTATTAACTGTTTTAAATAATTAATGGCATATTGATAAGTGTTTAAGTTATTTCTAATATTTTTCCTGATTAAAGACACTCATGCTATGAAAATCTTTATACAAATGTGCTTCTTTGTGTACAAAGGTGATGTTTCTCTCAGGTAGATACCCAGAAGATGAATTGCTGGATCATACAATATGCACATTATCAATTTTAATAGATACTGTCAAATTGTCCTCCAAAGTGCCTATCCCAATTTATATTCTCATTTATTTACAAGGCTGCTTGAACATCCTTGACAACTTTTGAGATTATCAAACTTTAATATTCTTTGCTAATCTGATGAGTATAATGTTATCTTCCTATTTAAATTTAGATTTCCTTGATTAATGTTGAACATCTTCTGGGATATTTATTGGCCAATTGCATTGCCTCCTAAGAATTTCTTTTTTATGTGTTTTGCCCATTTTTTCTTATCAAATTGTTTATTATTGTCTTCTTCAATTTGTATACTCCTTCATATATTCTATATGCTAATTCTTTTTTTGAATCCTCACTGGAGGATATTTTTCCATTGATTTTTACAGAGTGGGAGAGAGAGGAGAAGACAGAGAGAAATAACCATGTGAGAGAAAGACATTGATTGGTTGCTTCCTACACACGCCCCGACCAGGGCCCCAGCTGCCCTTGACTGGAATCAAACCTGGGACCCTTTGGTCCACAAGCCCATGCACTATCCACTGGCTAGGGCCTATATGCTAATTCTTTATCCATTAGTTAGGTTGCAAATATTTTTTCCCAATCTGCCATCTTCCTTTTTACTTTATTTATGGTAGCTTGCCTTACAAAAATGTTTATTTTCAGAATAGTCAAAATTTCTGATTTTGTTCTTCAGAGGGTTTTGCTTTTAGTGCCACAAGAAGGCCTTTTCTGTTCCAAGATCATAATTGTATTCTCTTGCATACTCATTTAACTCTCTTATATGTTGTTTTTATTTTACTTTTAGATTTTTAGTCCATCTGGAATTTACTTTCAAGAGTGGTATGAGGTAGGAACTAACTTTACTATTTTCCAAACAATTAGCTAGTTGCTCCAGTGCAAGGAGTTGACATTTTTGCTAGAAGCTCAAGCTGCAAGATGAGAAAACCCTTTTGTATCTCTCCGTTTCTGGATCCAGCTCAAGAGGAAAATGAGCTGGTGTACACAGCTGAGCCCAAGCTCCCCAGATGCACGGGACACACACTTGGAAGCACAGAAGTCAGGGCGCATTCATTCTGCATGTGCCAGACACAGTTATAAGTGATATTTTAGTAAAGCTAACCAGTAAACCTCAGTGGAGAGCTTACCGCAATCTTGATGCCTCTCAAAAGCAAATTTTCTTTTCTATAAATCAATTACCAACCCCTGCATTTCTTTTATATTTAAGATTTTCTTCTAATTTGGTTTTTGAATGAGCATGCATTTAAACTTAATTTGCTGAAATTGCATAGGGGGAAGACTGGCCATGACGTGATACACATTTTGAACCAGATTCTATTTTGTTGAGTTAGCAACAGCATTAAATACCACATGCCTCTAGGATGTTTTGGACTTCCATGTTTTTCTCAAAAGCACTGAAACAAGGAACCAATTGCATATGGCAAGCATGCCTCCTTTGCCTGACTGTGCAATGCCATTGACAGCTGGGTGCTGAGGCCTGGGTTCGAATTCTGCCTCAGCCATGTCACAACTACCAGACTTTGGCCACATTCTCTGAATATCTACCTCATTTGCCTTGTCTGCTAAATGAGGATAATAAAAATACGTAGAATCATTAAAAGACTACATGGGCTAATAGCCACAAAGCTCTTAGAAAAGTCTCCAGCACGACCAGCATTCAGTGCGAGGGAAGCTGTCAGCCCCGCAGGGTCCTGCTTTCATCCTGTCCCACTTTTGTCCGTTTAAAAACTTCGCCTGTTTTCAGATTCACTTCTCTCTACCGTTATCACTACCTGCTTTCTCATGTCTTTTCAAAAATAGTCCTTGCCCCAAATTCATTGTCAAAGAGTGTCGGAAACCGTCTCTGCGGACAGCTGGGTATCAGAGCACCGGGTCCCCACACCCCAGCTGGACTCCAAGTCTCCGCCACGGACCTTTCCCAGTCGCCCTGGAAGGCCTGCCCCACGCCCGCATCATTCCTGCCCTCCCAGGATGCTATGAGAGCACGCCCGCCACCTTTGTCGCCTGGGGTCCGTGTTGTGAGCGGCCCTTTGCTAAGGGATTCCAGGGAAAGAGCTAAGGCTCAGGACGGCGGCTCACCTAGGTTCCCTGGGTCCCTGGTTCCCTGGGTCCCGCTGCGTGGCCCCTTTACCACACAGGCTGCCTCACCATGCGCCAGGCTGTCTCGCCAGAGGCCCCTGTTTTATAGAGCCAAGGCCTTAGTCCTCATTTGGAGGCTTCCCTGTGATCCCCGCCCTGGGAGATGATCAGTTTGGGGAACAGTTCGCATGTTTTTGGCTCCACCTGGATACAGTCCTTGTCACCCAAGAATGGCCATGAAGAGCCCAGATCCTTGCGGGTGCTGTATTAGGGGAGAATCCGAGGTGAGGAGATTAGTCAGTGAAGATGTTGAGAATGGGGGGGGGGGGGGGGGGGGGGGCATTGCTCATTCCGGAGAAGTCCCAAAGGACAAGGACAGCAAAGGGAAGTTTGGAAGGACCGAAAGGAGTGGGAGACCCAGTTGAGGGAGCCCAGAGCTGAGTGAGCAGCAAAACGCAGGGAAGAACTGCTGGAAGGAGGGCCATGTGTGCGTGATAAGCGAGAGTAACCAGGATGACAAGCATGGGGACCAGTGCTCCACATCTGGAAGGCGGTCCCTCCGCCGCTGAGAAAGGCTAGACCAGTGGCCGGCAAACTCATTCGTCAACAGAGCCAAATATCAACAGTACAACAATTGAAATTTCTTTTGAGAGCCAAATTTTTTAAACTTAAACTTCTTCTAACGCCACTTCTTCAAAATAGACTTGCCCAGGCCGTGGTATTTTGTGGAAGAGCCACACTCAAGGGGCCAAAGAGCCTCATGTGGCTCACGAGCCTCAGTTTGCCGGCCACGGGGCTAGATGGTCCACTATGCTGACAGGTAAGAAGTCCTAAAACAGGCTCCTGAGCACTGCGCAGATATTTAATTTGTAAAATAAAAATGCAATGGTTATATATGAGTTATGTATATTTTACATACATTATATTCTATACAGTAGGTCCTCGGGTTACGTCGGAGATCCGTTCCTACGGCGCCACATAAGGCGATTCACCGTAAGTTGGAACCCACCTACATAAGCAACTAGTCACTCACATGGAGCACATACACAGCAGTAATGAAGTGAAACAGTAAAAAAAATTAAAAGAAGGATAACAGTTCCTGACCTTTACTTGTTGTAAATAAATAATAAAAAACATAAAGCACATATGTACATACATCGAAATGCCAGAACTTGTTCTTTTTATAAATAAATGGGAGATGGCGACGTAACCACGAAACGACGTACATCGAGTCTGATGTAACCTGAGGACTGCCTGTATATCTTATGTACATACATAGGTTATATATAATATATTGTGTTTATATGGGGTGTATGTGTATGAACATAATTTGAAGAAAAGATTAAAGAAGATCATTTAAGAACTTTCCTGAATGTGAGACCCAAACCTAAGGGCCCCACTGGCCCTGCTCTAGGTGAGCCTGCCTGGAGGGCAGTGGGCATGTGATTTCTCAGGATTCATTACTCCTGGAGGGAGGCTGTTAGGCACTGAGTGGTTGTCACCTGAAGTTCATATGTTGAAGCCCTGACCCCAGTGGGGCTGTATTTGGAATAGGAAATAACTAAGGTTAAATGAGGTCATAAGAGTGGGGCCCTAATCCGGTAGGATTAGTGGACTCACAAGATAAGACACAGAGAGCGTTCTCTCTCTCTCTCTCTCTCTCTCTCTCTCTCTCTCTCTCTCTCTCTCTCTCTCTCTCTCTCTCCTCATGTGTACTGAGGAAAGACTGTGTGAGTGTACATGGAGAAGCCAGCCATCTGCAAGCCAGGAAGAGAGTGCACACCAGAAACTGAAACAATCAGAAGCTTGATGGTAAATGTCTAGCCTCCAGACTGTGAGAAATAAATGTCTGTTGTTTCAGACCCTGAGTCTATGGTATCTCATTATGGCAGCCTAAACCCATACAGGACCCACATGGAGGTGGTAATGTGAGGCCAGCTCCTTTTACTCTTGGTCTTTGAAGTGATCATCCGAGGTAACCAGCAAGTAATAGAAAAAGTCCTCATCATCCACACCATCGTTTCTTCTTCAGAGCCTCCTGGGTCAGCATACCTAATTCCTATCCTCACCACTCACTACACAGCAGGTACTACACAAAAGCAAATTGTACTCAAAACAAAGCACACCACATGCTGCCTACTGCTACAGAAATTGAAACGGTTAGAGAGAACTCTGTTCTTGAGAGCATTTCTTGACAGAGAACTACTCACTTTGCTCTAAACATTACCAGGTGTATAAGACATGCACCCACTGGCCCTCACGTGGCTGACATCAAATGTGGGTATTTATTCATTCACTCAACAAATATTCGTTGTATAGGATGTGCCCAGCACTATGCTAAGTGCTGGGGATACAGTGGTAAGTGAAACCAGTTCTTGCCATGATGAAGCTTACGACTGAGTGGCAGGAGATAGACACTAAACAAATAAACAAGTAAATACAGTTGTCCCTCAGTATCCACAGGGGATTGGCTCCAGGAACCGCTGCAGAGAGCAAAATCTGCAGATGCTCCAGTCCCTTAGCCAACCCCCTATACCCACGGTTCCACATTCGTGGATAGGGAGGGCCAACTATATATACAGGGTCACATGGCACCAAGGGCTGTGAGGAAAAATGAAGTAGGGGAAGGGAGCAGGGAAAGTACAATAGGTTGAGAAGTTTTACGTATGGTGATCAGGGAACCATGACTTTTGAAAAGAGACCTGAAGGAGGTGAGGGAGGAGCTGTATGGACAGCTGAGGACATGGTGTTCAGGAAGAGGAGAAACACAAGCTTGAGGTGGATGTGCACAGGCAGTGAGACTGGAGTGCAGTGAGTGGCCAGGAAGACAGGAGATGAGGGGAGAGGAGATCACGTGATGTGGGCTTTGGCTTTCATTCTGAGGGAGATGGGAAAGAAACCATTGAATGGTTTTGAGCAGAGGATTGCCATGATTTTATTGAAAAAGTTAAAGAATCTTTCTGGCTGCTACTTTGGGACTAGATTGTATGGTACAGAATACAATTAAGGTTAAATGAGGAAAGACCAGTTACGACAAAGCTACTGGGAGACTCCAGATGAAAATAACGGTTGGTGGCTTGGACCAATGTGATAGTGGTGGAAATGAGAAGTAATCAGATTCTGAATATATTCTGAAGGTAGGGCCAATAGGATTTGCTGATGAATTGGCTGTGACAAATGGTAAAACAAGTGGAGTCAAGGATGACTCTAAATTGTTCGGCCAGAGCAGCATGACATTGTTATGTGATCAAAAGACACAATGTTGACAAGTAAAATGCCACTGCATCTGAGTCACCATAGTCCAATAACACATTGACAGAACATTAGAGCATAAGGCTCATTCTCACTCCACCATGAGTGAATCCATACTGCCATACAATATTCTTATTACAGTTTCTTTGGCATATTTTGTAAGAAAACTAGCTAAGCCATTTATAGGAAGGAAGGAGGGAAGGAAGAAAGGAAGGAAGGAAGGAAGGAAGGAAGGAAGGAAGGAAGGAAGGAAGGAAGGAAGGAAGGAAGGAAGGAAGGAAGGAAGGAAGGAAAGAAGGAAGGAAGGGAGGGAGGGAGGGAGGGAGGAAGGAAGGAAGGAAGGAAGGAAGGAAGGAAGGAAGGAAGGAAGGAAGATAGATTAAGAAATTAAGCAAAAAGGGAAAACTCCCTAAGACAAGGGATCTAGCAAAACAATGTCAATGCTGGGTTGCAGTAAGTAAAAAAATCCATACTTGAGATCTTGTTCAGAGGGTAGAGAAGGATACAGTGATGGTGAGAAGGAGGTGATGGTTAGGGACTTTCAAAAGTTGCTTAAACAAGAAAAGATTTTAGAAGACTCTTTGAAGAAAGGAAATGACTCAACTGCTTTGAGGTATGGAAAGAAAAGGAGAGAACTATGAGGAAATCAATGTGTGTTTTTATGAGTCCTAATAATATAGTTCATGATACAATTTTTCTTAAGAAAACAGATGTGTAGATTTTCAGTTCAAATGTAAAAATGTAACATTCTAGTTTATATTAACAAGTACCTGGTTATGAATAAAGGTGTATTTAAAAGGTTTCACAAAGAAACTGGCATCAATTGTTCCACTTGTCTTAAATTTCGGTGAAGTACAAATTAAGCACTAGTAACTACTGAATCATGTGAAACTTTTGGGACATACCAAAGAATATGTTATTTATTTTTAAATGTGATATTTAAGCTCATTGCAACCTAAAATCTGAAAACATTCTTAAATATAGGTACTTATGTGTCAACAGTGTTTTATAGTGCTATTAACTAGAGCAGGGGTCCTCAAACTTTTTAAACAGGGGGCCAGTTCACTGTCCCTCAGACTGTTGGAGGGCCGGACTATAGTTAAAAAAAAAACTATGAACAAATTCCTATGCACACTGCACATATCTTATTTTGAAGTAAAAAAACAAAACGGCAAAAACACCCGCATGTGGCCCGAGGGCCATAGTTTGAGGATGCCTGAACTAGAGACTTGCCCCAGCACAAAATCCAAAGTCAGGTTAAGACACCAGGAAATCATCTTATCCTATATAATAAAGAGGTAATATGCAAATTGACCATCACTCCAACACAGAAGATGGCCGCCCCCATGTGGTCAAAGATGGCTGCCCCCATGTGGACACAAGATGGCCGCCACAAGATGGCCAGCAGGGGAGGGCAGTTGGGGGCGACCAGGCCGGCAGGGGAGGGCAGTTAGGGGTGATCAGGCCAGCAGGGGAGTGGTTAGGGGGTGATCAGGCTGGTAGGCAGAAGCGGTTAGGGGCAATCAGGCAGGCAGGCAGACAGGCAAGCGAATGGTTGGGAGCCAGCAGTCCTGGATTGTGAGAGGGATCCCAGATTGGAGAGGGTGCAGGCTGGGCTGAGGGACACCCCCCTGCCCCTCCCCCCCCCCCCGTGCATGAATTTCGTGCACTGGGCCTCTAGTATTTTATAGTTGTTTGTAGTTCAGAGGATAATTTTATATTCAACAATATTATTTTTTATACTTCATTTTAAAACCTGCTTTATAACTTTCCAAGCATATCTTTTTTTTAAAATACTTTTATTGTCCACAATTATCCAGCCAAAATTTAGATGTTTAAAGCCACTGTTCTTTTAAAACTTCAGTGTTGAAGCAAACAAAATACCCTTAATTGTCTCTATTTCTTTGGTTATAAAATTACTCTTAAATACATATTCAGCATAAACAGCAAGGAAAAAGTCTTTCAGTTGATATCAATACAGTGCTTTCTTACATAGTCTAAAAACTGGATTTGGAAAGAACTGAAATTTCATATGAACTGAAGTTTTATATTTTAGCATGACCAGAACAATTCCCTGTACCAGTAGGCCTTCTACCACCTGGGAGAAGAGCCTTTAAAAACAGCTCCCAAAAAATAAGTATATTTTACTTTTCATCATTCCTTTGGCCAAATAACAAATTCCAAAGTGGTGTTTAATCATCTGGCTTATCTGGTTATGAAAAGTATAAAGTACATTTAGGTAACTGCATTTTTAAAACAATTTCATATCCAAGTAGACACTTCTAAGTCTAAATGTTAGCAGGAAGGGCAATTAAAAGAAGTCATGTTGGAAGAGAAATGAAAATAAGGTCAGAGACAGCTTTTGCTCTTATTACATAACTGAAGTCTTCAATTAAATGTAAAGAGCTTTTGTGGGGGGTGTGGAGTTCTGGTTTACTTAGCATTTATTGTTCATTCATTACCTTATTTCTAATCGAGCATTCTCTTCATTTCCCAAACAATAATTTGATATCAGAAGGGGCTGGAGCCCAAGCGGCACTGTGGCACAGAGCAGTGATTGTTCCACACGGAGAGAGCACCCGTGAAGCTATTCATGGAGGGCAGACAGTAAATCACTGTTCGCACACTCCAGCTCACTGGGAGAGTGGTCCTGGGAGATGCTCCTGATTGTTCCCAGTGGATTCAAATTGCACTTTTATCTCCTTCCACTGGCCTTTTGGAGTTATATTATATTCTTACTGCAGCTTTTTTTCCAGCATCTTGTTTTGTAATTGTGGTATTTACTCATCACTTGCATCCATAAATCCTCATTTCCTTATTCAATAAGCAAATTAGACACCACGCATGGGAAGTCCTGTGTTGGGGGAAAGCCTAGGTTTTGTTCATCTTTCAAACTGGAATCTCAAAATAACAGTCCAGGGTATTCTTTCTTTCTTTTTATAAATGGTCCTATCCCATCCAAAGATCTTTTTTTTTCTACTTGAAAAAGCACTTTTCCTTGAAAAAGAACTCACTGCTTTCACTAACTCATCCCCTCTTTTATCTACCAAGCTCTTTCTCTCTGCTAGGTATTGCAAGTACAAGAGAAACAAAAGAGATGTATTCCCGCGACTTAAGGAGATTCAGATCTAATAGGAAAGAGAAGCTTTCTACAAATAGCTGCACTGAAAATTAACTCGAGCTATGACATATGGACTGATTTGGCAGGGTACTTTGAGAACACATATGGAGGGGGTCTGACATATCCTGGAATACAAGGAAGTTTTTCTTGAGGAGGGGACATTTAGGCTGAAATTTAAAGGATGAGTAGGCATTAGCTAGGGAGAGAGGTGATAGTGTCCCAGGCAGAAGCATGAGGGCAGGCCTGTAGTTAGAAAGCAGCGTGGAACTTCCCAGATCTGCGATGCTGCAGAGGGAAGATAGTGCTGGGAGCATGGCAGAGAGATGAGACCAGAGAGATGGGCAAGAACCAAACGGTGCAGCGCCTTGAAGGGTTGGGGATGCAAGCAGGCAGGTGATGTGATCAGATACACATCTTGCAAAGGTCACTTTAGCTACAATTTGGAGAATGAATTGGAAGGCAAGAGTAAAGAGAACATTATTTATGTTTAATTTAGGGGAAAAAACCACCAAACACATTGCTCTATTGGTTCTAAGTACAGATGGTGCATGTAAAAGTCTAGAAAATGAATTACCAGGATGCACAGAAAACTCATGATCGTGTTACCTGTGAAGAAGTGGATGGAAATGGGAAAGATGGTGTTGATTATGAGTTAAGCTTTATACATCACATTTTACCGCTTGAAATAAAGGCCGGAAACAAATATGACAAAATATTAACAGTTGCTAATTCTGGGGGGAGGGTGAAAATTGAGTTGTTATGTTGTTCTTTGGAAATGTCTCAATCTTTCCATTTCCTCAAAAGACAAGTTAAAAATGGAGAGAGGTAGGAGGCAAACCAGGAGAGTGATGTGTTGTAGAAGTCAAAAGCGAAGAGTATTTCACAGAGGAAGGAATGGTCGTGTTCATCATTGCCCTGAAAGCAAACAAAATAAGAACTTGAAAACATCCACTAGATTTACTGTCCTGGATGTCATTGAAGACCTTAACAAAAGACTTGTTAATGGAGCAGGGAACAGAAGCCCGACAGGAACGAGGAAATGGGAGAGGAGGAAGCGGCAATGGTGATTGTCAACAACCTGTGAGGCTATTTGGCGGAGAAGGGAGGAGCAGAGGGGTAGCTTGAAAGCAACAGAAGATCCAAGAAGGGCTGTTTCTAAGACAGGAGAGACTGAAGCTTGTTTACTTGGGGATGGGAAGGTACCGGCGGGGGTTGGGGGAGGGCGGGGGAGGGGATGAGGAGACAATAGGACAGAATTTCTGAGAATGTGTAAATGAGAGCAGGTGGAGGGACTGGCCTCAGATGGGAGGAGGGACACTCCCTCCACCAGCAGAGACAGGTAGGAAATGAGTACAGAAGCAAAGTTCCCCTCTGATCCACTGGTGTGTGTGGTTTTTTTTTTTCAGGGAAGTAGGGGGCACAGAGGGTGAAACATCTGGTTAAAGGGGAGAAAGTTGAGACTGAGAGAAAGGGAAGATGATGAGGCAGTGCTGAGGGTCCAACTGAGGTCGATACCTGAGTGTATCCCCACTGGATGTGTGCTTTGCATTGGTTTCCAGTGGTGTCAGCTGCCCATTGCAAGAGCAGAGAAGGCTGATGTTTATATCATTCAGGACCGGTTTAGTCAGATGGGTGTGACCAAAAGATAGAGGAGCTGGGGAGTTGAAAGCATTCACCAGAGAGAGATTGTTGTTATGAAGCTATGCTAGGTAGAGAGGGGAATGAAAGAAGGAGGGAGTGGAAGGATGGAGAGAGAGGCAGGACCCGGGGTTTGGAGGTCTCTGTGAAATCAGCGTGAGTGCAGAGGGGTGCCTGAGGAGCAAGCTGGGATGAGAGGAAGTGGTGATTGGAGAAGGTGATGAAAGCCTTAGTGATTTAGAAGATGCAACCCTTTCAGATAATAAAGCTCAACAGCAAGCCCTGGTGTGGGGGTGGCAGTGGGGGTAGGGGTGGAGCAGAGGTGAGTGAGGGGAAAGGACAGTGTAGATGAGGTAGAAGAGAAACTGAGAAGCAGAGGGTGGGTACTTCAGTGGACACTAACACTTCCATGAATGGTGTGGTAAAAGGACTATAAGCCTGGCCCTAAGTCTTTGAAAAGTGGGGTAAAAATGAGGTCTGTGGATATACCACCAATGTATTTGTAGGGCAGAGCCTACAAAGGTTTGGACGTTTTTGAGAGGAGAAATGGCCTGTGAAGCAGGGACACAGACCTCACTTCCCAACACTGGGGTTAGTGGGCAAGAGGGACAATGAACAGCTCCACAGAAAAGGCTGGGGAAAGCAGTGTTCTAGAACACCGCCAGGGCTCATTGTGACAGTGGTTCTCATCCTCGCTCCACACAGAGATTCATCCAGGGAGCTTAACAAATACCCAGGCCCAGGTCCCACCCCTGACTGACAATCAGAATCTGCTCTCCAGTAATTTTAACGTGCAGATGGATTTTTAATAACCACTGATTTAAGACAAGGAGGTGAAGGAGACTTTGAAGAAGGAATTGTAGATACAGAGAGACTTCCTGATTAGGATGGATAATGGCTTGATGTACAAACCGAACTCCCAGAGTGTCCGCCAGGAACTCATACTCACCAGGAGTTGAGTGGTAAGCACCAGCAGACCCTTCTTCTCCAAGTTCACTACTCCCTTTTGTCTTAAAGCAGAGATTTTGATCAGATGGCTAGAGGTGATCTTTAAGAGGACCCTGTGTGATTTTACCTGTCTATGTAATCTGCCTCCATACTTTCTGGGTGATGTGAGGGAAAGCAGGTGTGGTCAAACCAGCATTTATGACGAGGAGGTATGGGTAGGTCTCAGCACTGACACAGAGCAAGCCACATCTTTCCTCTGTGCCTCCATCTGACGCCTGTAAAACGTGGTGGTAAGATTGATGTGGAGGATGGCAAGCATGACCAGGATGCTAGTTAACTTTTACAGCGCAGTGTGTGCCAGCCCCTAGACGTGAGGTTTACATTCACCATCTCATTTAGTCCACACAGTCCCTGGGAGTGAGTGGTACATGAATCCCCATTTACAGGTGAGGCTACTGCGGCTCCAGAGAGACAAGTGACTTGCCCAAGGTCACCAACTAGTAAGTTATAGAACCACAGCTGGCCTCACTCTGCTTCCTGCTACTTAACTGTAAAGCCGTCTACCTTTCCTCCTAGTCCTAACGCCGTGATACTTTCACTCCCATTGGCTTTCTTTCCCCTAACAGACAGGGTAGATTGCAGATTTCAAAAGCTTTGGAGGGCTGAAACCGGTTTGGCTCAGTGGATAGAGCGTCGGCCTGTGGACTCAAGGGTCCCAGGTTCGATTCCGGTCAAGGGCATGTACCTTGGTTGCGGGCACATCCCCAGTAGGGGTTGTGCAAGAGGCAGCTGATCGATGCTTCTAACTCTCTATCCCTCTCTCTTCCTCTCTGTAAAAAATCAATAAAATATATTTAAAAAAAAAAAAAAGCTTTGGAGGGGCAGCAGTTTTTCTGAAAGGTTAAGGCAGGCTCCTGAAGTCATCTGAGGTGCACCGAGGGGAGATGACATCATGGGGTTTCCTCAGCCTATTCCCCACAGGTGCTCCCCTGAGGGCTTCGGGGAGTGACACAGTAGCTGGCTTTTTTTTTTTCCCAGCTCCTGGAGCCATCTCTCCTCTGGCAGGCGGACATGTAATCTCACCTGGTCAGGAGGATGGGCACCTAATTGGGTGGTGAGACTTCAGGATCTAACAATTGCCAGGAAGATTCTGGGAGGTATTTCTTATCCTTGTAAAGTTCACTCAAATTCTTTTCTTCTTGTATTCTATTATTTTAAATTAGGTAAATTTAATCTCTCACTTCTTGGCTCAGCAAATTAAAATGCAACTATTAATGAAAATGATTTCCCTTTAAAAAATATATCCTGAAACTCGATGTGGGGCATTTCCAATATACCCATAAAGCAAACAAGACAGCTTAATTGTTTGTTTCTCCAAGGGAAGAAGCTAAACTCGGAATTAATTTGGTTCAGCCTGTGAAACAATTCGGTGGCTCTGCCTAATTCTGCCAATGAAAGAACCTTTCCCAGATACAATTAGCATGTAAATCAGCGGCAGAGCGAGCAAGGGGCCCAGGCGGCGACCCGGGCAGGGCAGAGGTGCCTTTAGGAGAACCGCGAGGACCCTCCGCCTCGGGCCCGCGCCAGGGGCGCAAGGAGGCGCTCAGGAATCCAGCTCGAGCTGGCCCTGCCGTCGCCAGCCCGAAGCTGCCAGTTAAATAGTGCAGCCGAGGATGGAGCCGTCCCGGCCCACCAACGCCCTGCTCCCGATCCCAACCGGACTCGAAAAGGACCTCCGAGAGCCAGCCTACACCCAGGGTGCGGGAGCGCACAGCCAAGCCCGCCGCTCCAATCCTCCCCACCCCACCCCAGCCCAGCCCCCGTCCCCCTCGGCGCCAGCCCCCCCGGATCCCGGGGGCTGCGCGCGCACCTAGAATCGCCCTCCTCAACCCCCTCCACCATCCGGAATCTGTAGCGGCTTTGGTTGGGAAAGGTGGGGATAGCGGCCCCTGCTGGCAGCTCTGGAGAACAGCAGAGAGATTGACTTTCCCCCTTTACCAGTTCCCCACCTTTTCCAGGTGGGTTGTGGAAATAATAATAATAATAATAATAATAATATTTACATATACATGGATGGTGTTGTCGCGTGTGCATTTATTCTCTGTGAGTTCTCACGAACAGATGTCTGTACATAACTTGGGTTCCCAGTCCATCAGTGACCCTAGTCCCAACTAGGGCACAGGTACAGTTTCTAATCATTTACTTGAGGGCACTCGGCCCGAGGATGACCGCGACTCCAATCTCCCTCCCAGCGCTTTTCTCGCCCGACCCCTGGCTAGTAAATATTGCTTCCAGAACTGCGTGGCCGCCCAGTGTTACTTTCTTTCAAGGCCGTGAGTACGCCCGCGCCATCTGCGCAGCCCGCTGGGGAAACCTCGGCCAAAGCGCGCAATTGTTTGCACCGCGAGCGGGCGCGGCAGGGAGCGCGCAATGGCCGGGTTTGGGGAAATGGGTCTGGCCGGACCAGTTTGCACAAGTCTTTGTCAGCAAGGCTTTTTGGCGAATGGAACTTCAAGCGATGGAGGAAGGCTGTGTCTACCATTCTTCGTGAAATCACATAACAATAGCGCCTTGGAAGAAGTTGAGATTTACTTCTTCCATGAAGCCACTGGGTTCTCATGGGAATTGTTTGCGTTTTATTTCTTAAGTTTATTTATTTCTAAGAACAGTCTACACACTTCTAAATTTTAAAACAAATCGTTATCAACACCATTCTTTGTACTATGATTTATTTGCTTACTTAACATGCCTTATTAACGTGTTGTATACGCGTTCACTCATAGCTGTGTTCCTATCTTCTAAGTGTATTATTAACCGCACCGGCTTCTATCTAATTCATTTGGGTGCGTAGAGCGTCCATCACTTCTGGAATCTACCTCTTGATACAGTAATCAGAATTAGAAAGGCTCACCGTTCACTTACCCTCATGCTTTAAAACTTTTCCATTTAAGAAAATCGATGGACAAATCCTTTCTTGTAACTCGCTCCTGCGCTACATCTATTTTTATTTATTTTTCTCATTTAGCAGGACTCAGCAATACTGTCCTGGATTTTTGTTTTTTTCTTTTCCCAATGCTAGAGCAGATGCGAGGGTGGGGGAGGCAAGGGCTGGGCTCCGCCGGAGTCGCCCCCTCCGGGACCTCTGCCTAGAGCGCGTCGGCGGGGTCAGGACTCGCGATGGAAGGAAGCTTTACTGGTCAGTCGGTCCAAATCTCCACCTGCCGCCTCACCGCGTAGGTTCCCTCTCTCTGTCTCGCTCACTCGCATTCACACACAAACACCATAGCTCTCCTTTGGGTCGGAGGAGAAGCCAGCCAAAGTAGGCGGGGTTGCAGGAGGAGAGTCCGCTGTGCGTAATCCAGTCCGGGACTTGGCTCAGCCCGGGAGCGGCGGCCTCTCCAGTGACAGAGGAGTAGTGAGCGGCGACGGGTGAGGCTGCAGCCAACTCTGCTCCCCTCGCACTCGGCTGCCCGGGCGCTCGGGACGCAGCAGCGGCGCTTTTCCCTGGGCTGACCGCCCGCGATGTCCACTTAGGAGCGGCGGCAGCGGCCAGCATCGCCACACCCGCAGCACACCGCTCCCGGTCGCAGAACGGGGCTAGAGGGTGCCCCCCTGCCCCAGCCCCCACCCCGCCCCCCACCCTGAAATGACTTGTTAATCGGCGCAGACACCACCGAAGGGACTCGCTGGAGTGGAATCCAAGTGGAATTTGGATTTGAAGAAGAGTTTCTTGAACATTTACTCCTTCCTTATTGTTTTTTTTTTCTTTCTTTCTTTTTTCTGCTCCCCTTCTCCGCCTTTCATTGGAGATGAACACAGAGCTTTTGCATCCCAGAAAGTAGTCGCCGCGACTGTTATCCCCAAAGAGACAAGCACACATGTAGGAATGACAAAGGCTTGTGAAGGAGAGAGCGCAGCTCGCGGCCCAGAGATCCTCTCGATAATGGATTACTAAATGGGATACACGCTGTACCAGCCCGCTCCGAGCCCTGGCCGCCTACCCGTCGATGCACCGAAAAGGTACGGCTGGGACGCCCCGGTGCGCTCCACCTCCCGGGCGGCTCGCCTCCAGCCTGCGGTCTCGGGGCCGCGGCCAGAACGCGCTGGCTGCTTTGTGGTGCTGGCGTTTTATTTTGTCTCGTATCTCTGTCTCCTGAGCATTGCCCGGCCCTGGGGAAGCAGTCGTGAGCCCTGCCGGCCGCTCCTCTCTGCCCTGAGCCCCAGAGACCGCCGGGCTCCGTGTTGCGGGCTTCCCCACCCGCGCCGCACACAACGCCCGGTGCCGCCCGGGACCGCGACCGCGCGGCTGGCCGTCTGGCCCGGGGATGTGTGTGCAGGACCGGGCACGTCCTCACTTTGGGGCCAGCAGGGAGCAGAGATGCCCCAGGAGGGTGGGATTCTCGGAAGCGCCCTGTCCTCGTGCGAAAGCCAGGAGGGGGGTTCTGCCCTCGAGGGCTGAAAGAGGTTGGGTGGAAGAGCGCTGTTTTCATCCATCACCAGGTTTGGATTTTGGAGTGGGAGAATGGGTTCCGCAGGGACGGTGGGAAAGGGAAGAGAATCTTTTGTTGTCCGCGCGGGTCTGGGCTGGGCTCTGTGTGGAGTGTGTAAACTTGTAATAGCCCTGGCACCCGCGCGCCCTGCCACTTGGTGATATCGCGGTTCCCGCGGCCGCGGGCACCGGAGGTTCCGGGCTTTGTTTGCTCGAACGAGTGCCCAGGAGTGGTCTCCTCCTGGGGTGTGCGGCGCTCCCGCCCAGGGCCCCATCCCTCGCCGCAGCTCCTGGGCAGTGAGGACAGCATCTGTCGGGGCTGCGTCGTCCCTCTCCAGACAGAGCCTGCCACTCCGGGGCGGGTGCCCGCCGCGCCCTCCTCCAGGATCTCTGGAAAGGAGGTTCCCGGGAGGTGGAAGGGTGGGAAGATCTGGCAAGAGATGGCCAGAGCTGCTACCCAAACAAGGGCTCTGCCCCTGCCCCAGGTTCCGGGTCTCCGAACTACTAGCTACGTTCTAGAGCTCTGCCTCGCAGGCAGCGGCGCTCGGGAGCAGCCCGACTCTGCCCGCCCACCCTGCGTGGCCTCGCTGGGGTGGGAAGTGCCTGTTCTCCAGGCTCCCCCGTTGCTTCTCAGCTCTGCCGTGGTACACAGTGCAAAGCAGGGTCCTGACGTCCGCTCCCTCTCCCCTGGACCCGAGCGGCACTGGGGGAGCCAGGGAGCGTGTGGGTGTCGGGAAAGGAAACCGGACTCCGCTGCCTTTCCCGCTCCCTCTCCGCCCCCTCGCCCAGCGACTCCTCCTTCTTTTCCAGCACGGGTCACTCCACCGGGCGCTTCTGGAAAGTTTCTCTGAAAAGCCACGGGCGGCGGGCATGACCGGACTGGGGCTCAGCTTGTGCAGCCTGCGAGAAACTGACCCCCAGGGGAAGCCAGTGGACGGCCCCAGGGTGCAACCAGGAGCTGGGCGCGGGCTTCTTCCGACAGTGGCGCCCCCACTCCCCACCCTCCACCCTCGACCAGCGGCCCCTCAGGGTCGCAGCGCTGCACTTGCTGTACCAGTCTCAAGCAATGGAAGGAGGGGAAGTTCAGGGTCAGGGCTCGGGATGCTGATGCGGCCACCGTGGCCCTCGGCTGGCGCGGGGGTGCGTGTGGGCATTCCGCCGGGGCTGGCTGCCTTGCAGGTACCAGTTCCAAGAGCAGCATCCCAGCCTCCTGCGCGCGCGCGTTCGGTTTTCCCGTCCGCGGGAGTCTAGGGAGGAACAGAGCAGGTAGCCTGGTGTGCGTGGAGCCAGGTTGGAACCTCTGACTTCACAGCCAAAGCCAGCACTCGCGGGGACGGCGACGGCCGCCGGCCTGTGTTGCAGTGGGCAGCCCTTCCAGCCCTTCGCCGTCCGTCCGTCCGTCCTTGGGAGAAAGGTGGTTGCGTTGGGGAGGCCGCGGCCCGACGCGGCCAGGGTGGGAACGCGCTCTGCTTATGCCGGATGGAAATCAAATTGCTACTGAACGTGATCCGTGAAAGGTTTAAAAACACAGACGCGCACGACACACACTTTCTCACACTTGTTCGCACAACTTTTTTTTTTTTTTGCCTCAACTCGGAAAAGATCTTTAACCCAGTTGCAGTGTCCTGCCAGTAGGTCTCAGGAAAGCTATTGAATGCCCCCCAGCGCTGGTTTTTAAAGTCTTTTCCGAGTAGAAAGGTCGAGCGCCTTTGCTTGCCTTTCTCTAATCCTGTTAATGGTCAGCTTTCCTTCCAACACATTTCTTATCTTTGGCGTTAAGTCCACGGGTTGCCACTGATGGCAGGGGGGAGACTGTTGGTTTGGGATGCATGACTCCTCTATTTAGTTGTGGGTTTTTATTATTATTATTATTATTCCCCAAAAGTAAAGATGCCTGTGCTCAATTCTGAATGAAAATATCTTACTTTTTAACACCCCCTTATCCAATTGGCTAGCAGGGTGGTAAAAAAAAACATTTTGTATGTTTTTTTCAGACCCTGTTTAGTCTGCGTGGAGCAGTTTTATGATTTACAGTAAGCTTTGATTAAACCACTCCAGGCACCAAAGTTAATTATTAACCTAACCTTAAATACAGTGGCAGAACCGTGTCTCCACCTATTAACCTAAACTATCTGTTAAAAAAATAATTGCACTGACTATTTGAATTTGGTTTACCCGTGCTTGTTTATATGGTAACTTTAATTCAAATCTTGAGTAACCTCCACTCTCAATTAATATTCTGGTTTTAGGACATTCTTGAATGAGGCACCTTGCAAACCAACCTGAAAACAAAAAGGAATGAAATCCGATATAAAACTTCATTTTTGTGTTAATGTCCTTTTTCAACTTGATATAAAGAAGCATTCTAGTTCATGTTTCTTATTTACGATGTTTGTGTTCATGTTTCTTATTTCTGACAGTCTTCCCAAAGTGTTATGTTTTGCCGTTACCACCAGGTAGAGATGGGCCAACGTTATCAATAATGCATGTAATCCACCTGACATGTTCAGCAGACACCTAAAATCTTTATCTCAGGAGCCACCTGCAGAATATACTTATTGGCTAGAACATCTAAGTTTAAAGAGGTTAAAAATTCATAAGAATCAGTGTATAAACTTAACTAAATGTCTAATGAATCAATGAATCAATGAAATAGTCACACATGGTTCACATTTCTTACTGACAGTGGACCTGTTTGTTTTTTTTCCTAGTGAAAAAAAATCCATGCCTTCAAGCATGTGGTTATTATAAAGTAGCAATAAGCGCCACTCTTTATTTACACTCACAGAGACACAAACTTACACCCCTCAAGTTCTTTCCAAGTCTAGTGAATGCTTTTCTCATTAAAAAAAATATAACATTTGCATTCTGAGTAGGCAGATAACATTGCCAAGTGTGTTGAATGAGAAGAATAACAAGAATTAGGGAGACGTATCTTCATGCAATAAAAATAAGACACCCAAATTAAGAACTTTTATTAAATTCAAAATAAATACTCATGCTTTAAAAGTAAATAGGTAATTGCACTTCCATATAAAATGGAAGGAAAAATACTGTTTTGAACAAGGAAGTAAGTCAGATACTTTCCTATGTGTGCATAGTGGGTTCAGCTCTTTTCCAAGCAGAACAAAAGAATGATTATGGGAGGAAAACTTTTTTTTTTTACAATTACACAGCCAAGAGCTAATATATTCTCCCATCTTTTTTTGTTTGTTTGTTTGCAGAAAGGAATCACAGGACTAGCCAAGGTAATTGCAAATACTTTAATTAGCACTGCAAAGCCTGGGAAAGCCTGCAGCTATCACTGCGCTCCCCCACACCCAACTCCCAGAGTGGGTGTTCCCTGGGTGTTCACACTTCCAGGGGGAGGTGCAGCCTGGAAGCATCCTGCTGTGCCCCCCACCTCCCAACATCAGTCCATCTCTCTGTGCCTTTGGAGCCAAGTTGTCCCTGATATTTCTATTCCAGGGTGAAGGCTTTTCTCATCTGCTTTAAATGTGCTGCAAGAGCAACTGAGCTATTCTCTGCTGGCAACCACAGGGTTGCCTCTTGGGGATATGGTAAGGTAGGGAAGGGAGGGAGGCATTTAATCCCTTTGAAAGGGGCAAATAAGATATCATACCACACAAACCTCAAGGGGAGAAGGGAGCATGGGACTATTACAGTGTAGGATATACTAGTACACTAGAGTATCTTGCTTTGTGAAGCAGATGACTTACTGTAAAACTTTTTTTTATTAGAATTATTCTAATTACACTAATGGAGAGTGTCACATAAAACTATCAAAACTCTGATGTTTCCCAAATAAACTGTATCTTTCAAGTAGTCAACATTCAAAACACCTAATTTTGGATCTCTCTCCCCCAAATATGCTTTTCTTAAAATCTTCTCCGTCTCGGTAAATGGCATGTTCCATCCTTTGAGTTGCTCAAGCCTAATATCTGTGACTCTTTCTCTGTCCACACCCATTCCAGCTGCAATGCTCTTGGCATTCGGACTTCCTCCAGGCCTGCCACTTCTGGGGCCCACACACAGGCTAAGTGCCCTGAGCGCCCCTGCTGGGTTATTGTGCCTGCCTCCCAGCCAGTCTTCCTGTTTTGCTCTGGGCCCCCTACAGTCTTTTCTCCATGCCATCCCCAAAGCGGAAAGGCTAAACTAGATCAGATCACTTCTGCTCAGCTTTCCCACTTCGTTCCAGGGAAAGCCAGAGTCCGCCCTGTGGCCTTTGTGGCCCCACACGATCTGCACTTGGGCCCCCACCTCGCTGACCTCCACTCCTTGGGGCTACTTCAATGTGCCAGTTGTGCTCTCCGTGGTCCTTGGCAGGCTCTTTGCACTTGCTCTTGTATGGCTTGGGAAGGGTCTTGCCCTGGATGTCTTCATGATTGTTCCTCACATTCCTTAGGTCTCTGCTCAAATGTCACTTTCTCAGTGAAACCTTTTCTGATCACCTTAGTTACTTCACCTTTTTCCCCTCAACACTTCCAACCGCCCTGGCCTGCCTCATTTTTTTTTCCTTAGCACTTATCACAGTCCAATACACTATATGTTGTCCTAGTTTATTTTGCCCTCCACTAGAACATAGGATAGACATGTTTATGTTTTATTCACTACCGTACCTCCAGCACCTAAACCTGTGCCTGGTACATCCTAGGCCTTCTAGGACAAGTACTTGTTGAATAAATGAATGAATGAATGGTGACTCTTTTTGCAAACAACTAGTCTTTATCTCTTTTGTCTGCTCATTTTCTTCATATATATATATATATATATATATATATATATATATATATATTTCTTGATTTCAGAGAGGGAGAAAGAGATAGAAACATCAATGATGAGAGAGAATCATTGATTGGCTGCCTCCTGCACACCCCACACTCAGGATAGAGCTGGCAATCCAGACATATGGCCTGACCGAGAATCGAACCGTGACCTCCTGGTTCATAGGTCGATGCTCAACCACTGAGCCATGCCAGCCAGGCAATGTCTGCTCGTTTTTCTATACCATGTTTCCATCAAATGAGCTATCTCTCTGTCTGCATGAGTGTGTGTGTGTGTGTGTGTGTGTGTGTGTGTGTAACAATGTCTTCCATGTACATAGGTGCTATGTCTCATGCACCATTAGTAGAACATTCACTGTGGGTTGTTTTCCCAGTCTTGGTGATGGATTGGAGCCTGCTCATTCCCACACTCTCACCCAGTCCCCTTCTGTGTCCAAGAACACACATCTGTGTGACACCTGGTTGAAGCTGGAGGGAATCTGAGTTAGGCAAAATCATCTTGCCAAGAAACTGAGCTAAGAAGACAGCCAACACTTATGGGGATTGAGCTTTTGACCTTGGCCTCATTTGTTCTGCATTCTAACCGTTGGCCACAGAACCTTCTTGCTTTTTTGGAGTTTACTAACAGTAGTTTTCAAAATTGAACTTCCCACCAGGAGAAAATAATATGCTTGTTAATCCACATTTCTGCCCTGTACAAGTATAGCAGTAACTTGTTGAAGGTCCTGTACTTGGAGTCAGAAGACCTGGGCTCCAGACTTTAACTATCTTAACCTTTCTGATCTGCATTATTTTAAACAAAAAAATGTGAAGAGTAACCTCTGCTTCCTACCTTGTAGGACTGCTGGAAGAATAAGATGAAATCGGGAGTGTGAATGTACGTGGTAAACTATGAAATGCACTCTGGAAATTTGAAGTTTGATGCTAGCTCCTCCCTCCCCAGTCCCTAGGCCTAGCAGAGACCCTACTTCATTGTCTTCTAAATCAGAAAAGAAAGATTAGACTCTGTTGATGTCATTTTAGTGTAAACCACATTGTGAAATTAAACAATATCCTCAAATTCATTGAAAACACATAGTCTACATTCAACAGGGATAGTAGCCATATTAATCAGAACGCCAACTGCATCAAGTAAAGATTGCTTTCAATGTGACCATTAAATGGAGCGAGGTCATGGGAGGAGCACTCTGCCAGTCATTATAAACAAAGAGAGGGCATTGTTTTGACTTAGGTAAGTTCTAAACTGGTTAACGTCAACGTGCCCATGAATGTGGAACAGACCTGTCAGGGTGAACTAGGAGTAGTAGAAGTTCTGATCTTGGCTGTAACACAGGCAAGTATTTAGATTTTGTGATGTGAAGTTTATAACATGGAGGGACTGTCACAGGGAGGCAGTGCTGAGGTCATGCTTCTTAGGTGGACAGACCTCACTTGATTTGCGTCCTAGTTTTTGCCATTTACAAATAGTGTGACTTTGAGCCAGTTACTTAACTTGTCTCAGTTTCCACTTGTAAAATGCTAGTATGATGAGGTTATAGTTGTTAAGAGTGAATATGATGGTATCTGTAAATTTGTAGCACAATGCCTGGTACACTATACACATTCATTAAATATAAGGTGCTTAGAATTTTTTTAAATCCTTACCCGAGGATATGTTTTTAATGATTTTTAGAGAAAGAGGGAGAGAGAGAGAGAGAGAGAAAACATCGTTTGGCTGCCTCCCTTATGCAGTGTATCTAGGTATGTGCCCTGATCAGGAATCAAACCCGCAACCCTACAGTGTACCAGACAATGCTCCATCCCACTGAGCTACCCAGCCAGGGAAGGTGTTGTTTTTATTTGGGTGACAGTAGTCATGGAGAGTGCCCAGATGGGGAGAGTACAGAAGGAAATGGCCACAAGTCTGTAGCATAAAGAGATGATGCAAAGGAAACAACCTTTGGGCTAGAGATGAACATTCACACGGTCAGCCGGCCATCGTGTCAGGGGTTTTAAGCTGAGAAACATGTGAAAGCGTCACTTGCATGGGAAGAGGAGTCATGATCCTTTTTCTAACCGTGGAAGTTGAAATATCACACCCAACATAGAAGAAGAAAACAACAACACTATACAAACAAAACAACAGCAAGTAGCACAGGGCCTCACACCAAGTAAGACCCACAGGAGAGTTGTTTTAAAGAAATGACATCCTTCACTTACTAACATTTTAAGGATAAAACACACAATCTGAACCCACCAAAGAATCTGAAAGCGCCCACATTTGGCATCTGAGAGTAGCCGGCAATGACTGTTCAGTGATAAGTTGAATGGACCCCAAGCGCCATACCTGTGATAGGAGACACTGGCTGCCGAACGACCCCTCGGAGGCTGTCACCAACTTCTGCAAGAGGGTCTGCGAGCTGGCCATACACTTGCTGGGTCACTCTTCCCTGGGCAGACCTGCACTCCATTTGGGAGAGCTGAATCTTTCTCCACTCAGAAGCAAAACATCACCTTCCCTACCAAATGTTAGCTAACCCCAATAGAGACTGCATTTACTCTGACCACTATACTGCCATGAAATTTGATTCAAATGAAGCCATGCAAATTCTTATCAGTGAGGAGAATCTGACTTCTGAAAGGCACAGCAGAAGGTGCAGTAAAGGGGCATCATCACCACATTCCCTGAAGGACTCCTGCTGCACCAGAAGGAATAGGAACCTCTCCTGGCTTAGAATTAGTTCTTTTCTCTTAAGAGACTAATTTGTTTTTCTCTTAAATATTGTAAGTAGAAAGATAATATAAAGAGAGCGAGAAATAAATCAGCAATTAACATGCCTCAAAGACTGAAGGGCCAGGTCTTCTGAGCAGTGAGTGAGATAACTTGCTTTGAAAGTATTGTTAGTATTCGGTATTTCCACATACAGCCCACAGACCTGAGGCTTTCATTTACTGTGACTCAGCGCTTCTGTGGTTTCCCACCAACCTATAATTGCCATTTGTAGAAAATTTAATTCAAAGAATCCCCGCCAATTTAAAAATTTAGCAGGAGATGCTATTTACCTCTCTCTTAGCCTTTCTACCCTCCCACGTGTTTAAGACCAAGCCTTTGGCCATGATTAGATCTGAAGCATTTATAGCACGAGCTGGCACTGAACACAATGAAAACACACCATTGGAAAATAACCATTTGGGGGACTGAGAAGAAATACTACATTAGTTATGGTTTAATGTTATATGAGACTTTTACAGACGAGCTTTCTGTGATGGATCCACTCTCCTTTCCTTTTTCTTATTCCTGACCCTTTTTAAAGGAGAGTATTCAATCTTTTCATTAATATTGCAGTGACTCCAGCTGTCCTTGAATGAGGAAACTGAGAGAATACTGATTGAGCTGGTGAGTGGGAATGTTCCTTTCCCGAAAATGGAATGCTTTATGAAAAACTGCATTCCACAAAAAAACATTCCAACAATCCACCAACTGTGTCTCCTCCTTTTTACCCCGAGAACCACGTGACTTCATTCACTTATTTTGGTGTTTGTATGCATTAGTTCCTAGGCTTCAAATACCCAGGTGGAAAGCCGGTAGATTAAAGCCTTTAATTATTCTAAAAAATGAGAGCATTAGAGTTACTAAGAACGTGCTCATGTCAGCATTGTGAGCGATCCATGGAAACCGAATAGTTTACAGCATCCTAAACTGGAGTATCCGTAGCCGAATGGCAGTTGGGTGGATTTTTATAAGAATATTTGTTAATGGTTTTCGAGATGGATTCTGTGCTAATTTTTCTCGCATCATGAATGATGGCCCCAGCTAGACGCTGTCGCTGGGATCTTCATCTATTAATCATGGAGGCTGCTTTCTTATTCGGTTGCCATAGTTTCAGTGCCTCCGATAGTGTTGGGGTGTCTTGGGGAAGGTTTGAGATATACTAGGGCTTGCAAGACTGGCAGTTATGTTGGCAGTTGCGGTGCTCTTGAAAGAACTGAAAACCACTTCTCTTCTAATTCAGTGCTGGATTCAAAGAGGCAACTTCTGAGAGCGTCTCTCTGGACCTTGTTATGTGCACAGCCAGCTGATATTTACTCCAGGATTTGCCTCTTGCTCAGTGCTGCTGGTAAAAAATTACAGTCCAGGGGCTGATGTCACTTTCATCTTTCGGCGAGAAAGCACAAGGGTGTGAACTCTTCATTAGGACTATTTATAAATATGGAGGTAAATGAGGGCATTCATGAGTTTGCTCAACATTTCAGCTTCATAAATTGGTGTTGGCTCTGCAGATTGCTAAATAAATAAAATGACCTCAGGAGTGTTGTATCCCCTGCCTGGGTATGGCAGTGCAAACATTTAGTGCTTTCCTTCAGGTTTCACCTTTATTTTTTTAGGTTTGACACACATTACTGAGGAGCTAGAGACCATTTGGCTGTATTTGCAACAATGGCCCATAGGTCTGCTGCTTTGTCAACTCTTGAGTATAGGAGCTTTTTTTTTCCTTTCTGTAAATTGTAATATTTTGCTATTTTGTGTTTAGGTTTGTGACTTAAGGGTTGATTAGGAAAAGCTCTCCAGTTGTGCATATATTGCATGACTGAGTCAAGAAAAGATTTGGAGAAGTAAATTGTTGCAAGAGGGAGACCCACATACTAGCTGGATTTATGTGCTTCATGTGTGATGTGGAACACAGCCTTCCTTTGTTAGGTAAATTTGGCCTGTATAACACATACTGCTGGGGCACTTCTTAATGTTTTCTTCCCCATCCCTCAAGTGGACTTTCAAGGACTCCTCCTACCAGAGCCATTAAATTCCTCATAGACTAAAACGTAAAATAAAACAATCTCATACTTGATGCAAATGGCACTGAATTGAGGACATGCAAAGCATCAGATGAAAATCCAGGCAGGTTCAGAAGAAGAAAACCTTTAATTCATTACAAATGGGCCTCATCTAGAAAAATAGTCACTTTTTATTTTATTTTATTTTTTGCTAGAAAATGACTAGTTTTCATTTCAGGGTGAGCTTCAAAGCAACTGGTTCAAATTTCCCCATATCCAGCCTGTCACATTTTTTGTGTGTGTCAGATCAACAAGCATGTTTAATGCACGTGCCTATTATATTGACCCCCTCCCTTACCCAACCACACTAAATGATTGATTTTAGAGGCCAATAACTTGAAGTAAATTAAAAGGATAACATGCCCTTAATTGCTACTGGCTTCACCAGGCTTCTGGGCACGGGAATTCCTTGTGGAGAAACACTTTTAAGTGTCACAGCAGTTTTTGATCATGTGGTCTGGCTTACCCATAGGCTGCAATTATCCCCCAGCCCTTCTCCAGGTCCCCCTCAAATATCTCCATGAAGCAAAACAAGCATGCATTTTTAAATTCAGCATTATGGACCCCCAATTGTTTGACAGGGAAAGAAAATATGTCCTGCACATTTTACAGTATTCTCGTAAGTTAGTTGTTTTAAGGGCAAGGGGGCGGGGTGGAGGGGGAGAGAACAGTGGGACTAATATTTCCGATCAGGAGCTTTTGGTGTGAGAAGAAGAGCTTGTGTGAATTCAGTTTGCTGTCCTCTCTACAGTCACAGATTGGCATTATTCTTGGGTGTCAGGTCAGGCAAGATACTACACATAGAGCCTTAAGAAAAGCAAGCAGTACTTTTGTGTGGATGTCGGTTCAATACAGTGTGGACTTTAATTAACCTTAATTAACGATTTCTGATTACAGATTTTCTCTTGTGCCTCCAAGGCACAAAATGTATTTTGGTGGAACATTTCCAACGGCAGTGACTTGAACATGCTTCCATTTTCTTGCCATGCACACCGCACTAGGTTCTCAGTGTATGAAGAATGTCTTGCTGCATCCTTCCCTGAGTGGTAAAATGCATTGTCCCCCCCAGTGGTCATACAGATGCAGAGTATGTTGGAATGGCAGGTGAACCATTTTTCATTTTAAAGTAATTTACTTACAAAATAGGGGACATTTACTGGCTTCTACCTGGCTTTAAGGCCATTCCTCCCAAAGACTGGATGGGACTTTGAGTGGTGCCTCAGTTCCTTCAAATGAACGCTGCCATATGCTGGGGACGGTAGACCATGTGGTATTTACTGCCTTTGCCCAAAAGTATTTACCAAGTGTGACAAATACAGACCAGGGGCTATGGCAGGCCCTGGAGGAAAACAGGTCTCACATCTTGTTGGAAGTGCTTTTGTCCTGTGTCATGAGTTTTAGAACAGTATCAATAAGCTGAATTATATTGTTAGGGAACTATTTGCATTCAACTTTTAACTAGAGGCTCTAATGAAAGTTAGATATAATAAATTAAGTCCAACTTAAGAACTGAGTTTCCGTGACTAATCATTTTGTAGCTTATATGATGAAACTAATAGCATATAACTCATCTAGTGTAGTCGAGTGTGTGCTTATTATCATTGCTTTGCTTTTACAATTAAGCTTACCGATCTATAAGCATCTTAAGGAGAAAGTGCCTAAATTAAATTGATCTGTAATGTTTGCTGTACTGTGTTCTAGGGTAGTGATTATGTAAAATAATTTCTAAGATGGTTGTCCCAGTGCATGCAGTATGATTTTACTTTTTTTTTTTTTTAATATATCTTTATTGATTTCAGAGAGGAAGGGAGAAGGAGAGAGAGAAACATCAATGATGAGAGAGAATCATTGATCGGCTACCTCCTGCACAACCCCTACAGGGGATTGAGGCCACAACACTGGCATGTGCCCTTGACCAGAATTGAACCTGGGACTCTTCAGTCCACAGGCCGATGCTCTATCCACTGAGCCAAACTGGCTAGGGCTGGTTTTACTTTTTTAATAAAGTCAACCCAGCATCATGATCCCATGTTTGCCCAGCCAGGAGAAGAGGCTACTGGTGTCAAAAGTAGAAAGAACCGAGTAGTCTCTTATGCAGCCAAGAGAAAAGGTAACAAACATCTTTTGGATTTGTTTTTCTTTTAAAGGGATGTTCGGGAGTACAGGAAACAGTTTTCTATTAAAAAGTCAACTTTTATCTACAAGGTGTTTCCTCTCATTTGTGATGAGAGGAAGTTCAACATGTCAAATATGTTGATTAATTAATTCTCATGGGATATCTTGGAGGGTGGAGCTTTCGTTTTTATATTTTGTCATGTCCCGAACAGAAGACCTGTTAATATCGCCCAAACACATCCATTCCCAAGAATGAAAGGACAACAAAATTGCCTGTGTAGATCCTACAACACGCAGGTGTCTGAGAGAAGGCCTGGCAACCCTGGGAATAGCTTGACATTCTCACATTGTTATTGAAATGCAAATTCTGAGCAGAACTTGAAAAGGTTTTAAATGTAGGGCAGGGCAGTATCTTTTCTTGTTGTCAACTATATCTAGTCTTAACTCCCGGGCTTGTTCTAGTAAAAATAATCAAAACTCATTTGCATATGTCATAGTTTTCCAGGGCCTGTGTTTACAGTGCAGACACGCCTTCCTGGGTGGCACCTCCCAAGCAGAGGATAGGCTGCTTCCACTGTGAGGTGCCAGCACAGGGCTGTTCACCTGGAAGGAGTCTTGCTGAGCCCCACATCAGACTTAGAAATCAGGCTTACTTACAGGTGATGATCAACATCACCAGTATTTATAGTGTTATTATTAATAATAAAGACCTCATTTCCAAAGTGTTTATAGTTTTCAAAGTGACTCTATAAACATTGCCTCATTTAATATCATTACATCCTGGGTTAGGCAAGGCAGGTATTATTTTACCCAATTTAAAGATGAGATAACTGAGGTTCAGAGAGGTCAAATAATTTGCCTAGGAGAACACCTGGTAAGGGAAGGGCTTGGGACAAAGCTCCCAACTTTCTGACTCTTGAGTTTTGTGCTCCTCCATGTTATTTCACTGTTCACTCAATACTTAAAAACCATTACAGTCTTCCAACCATAAATGTTCTTACGTTATGCCTATTATGCAGATTGAATACTGATACGGAACAAAAGTAGCTTTCCAAGGACTTACCTGCGGCTTCTGCGCAGCTGGGACCTGAATTCTGCTTCTCAGTGGAAAGCCATTTCTGAACATTGTCTCCGGAGGCTCTTAGGGTCTTGAGCCTGTCATCTGAAAGGAGATCAATTGAAAAATGGAGGCTGTTTTTATTTGGGATTCTAGTCCTGTTTTATAGTAGGGATAAAAATAAACAGTAACATGAGGATGGAAACTTTGGCCGAGGTGCAGGGTCGAACTGGAGGGACAGAAGGTTGAGCCAGATACCCTGGCAGGAGTAGCCTCCTGGGGCTTGCAACTTATGCCTATAAAACAGAAACACGTGTTTAGCAAGGAATAACGTGGTATGGCACGGCATTAAGTGGATCTCCCCTCTGACTAAGTCATTTTACTCTCGGGTCCATGCTGCCAGGTCTAGTGAAGGCAGCAGCCTTCAACAGATACGTATTTGGCATCTACGTCAGACAAGTTCTAGATACTGAAGAGACACAGTGATGACCCAGTTTAGAATTTATTAATTGTGTACTCACCATAGGCCTGAAATTGGGCCCAATTCTAGCAAGAAGGGTGGGTACATAAAAAATCACTGTAGTGTCAGGTCTATTTTCCATCCCAGAAGCAGAGTGGTGAGGATGCTAAGGAGGACAGGAAGGAGCAGCTGTGTCCAGCTGGGAGCTCAGACAGGCCTTTGTGAAGGAGGAAGCATTTAAGTTGCATCTAAAGAATGAGAGAGGGTTCAGTAGGTGGGAGGCCAGGGGAGGAAGAGCAGTGGGTCTAGGAAAGGCAGGAGCAAAGGTCCAGAGGCAGGAAATGAAGGCCTTGGCCCCAGAGCAGCCAGGGGCCTCCCGGGAACTGGTAGTGTGGTGTGGCAGCCCTGAGGACAGAAAGGGGCATTGAGAGCAGCCAGCGGAGGGCTCTGCCCTGTTCTACTGAGGGGACTTGGAGGTGTAGGCAGGTGATGCTTTTGATGACATCATCAAAGGTGTGTTAGAAATATAAATCTGCTAGCACTGCAAGTGGAAAAGGGGAACATATTCTGGGTGTGTTTACAAGATACAGTTGTCAAGACTTAGGGACCTTGCCCTGCCGACGTGGCTCAGTGGTTGAGTGTCGACCTATGAACCAGAAGGTCGCAGTTGGATTCCCAGTCAGGGCTTGGTCCCCAGGGTGGGACGTGTGGAAGGCAGCTGATTAATGATTCTTTCTCATTGATGTTTCTCTCTCTCTCTCTCTCTCTCTCTCTCTCTCTCTCTCTCTCTCTCTCTCTCTTTCTCCCCCTCACCCTTCCTCTCTGAAAATTTAAAAAATATATATATAAAAAAAGACTTAGGGACCAGTTGGATGTGTGAGTGGAAGGAGTAAAAAATGGTTCCAAGATGTCCCCTCTGGGGAACTAAGCAGAGAGTGGGGACATTGGCCAGGTTAAGGACCCAGGTTTATAGACAAAAATAGTTAATATATATTTTTAAATATACTTTTATTGATTTCAGAGAGGAAGGGAGAGAGAAATAGAAACATCAATGATGAGAAAGAATCATTGATCAGCTGCCTCCTACCTGCCCCCTACTGGGGTTTGACTCCATAACCCAGGCATGTGTCCTGACCAGGAATCAAACCATGACCTTCTCAGCAGTCAATGTTCAACCACTGAGCCACACTGGCTGGGTCAAAGTAGTTAATATTTAACAGCTATGATAAACCTTATTTACATGACACATAATAGGCCAAACACCAAAGCCTTGGACCTCATCCCATTGTGCTCACACCCAGCTCTGTGAAAGGAGTGCTAAAGATTTGAAATTAAGAGTGTTTAAACTGTCACATTTGGTCTGACAGCTGGGACCACTTTCTCCAACATCAGGGAGGTTAATACCATAGCATGATGAGCAGAAGATGAGGAAGAGCAAAGCACCATAAAAACTGATTACGAAAGTGCAGAAGGAACAAGGGCGAATGATTCACTCATGAGAATCGGGGCATACGTTGAGCCACCTGTCTCCTATTTTTTTTTCCATTCCGAACTATTTTACTTTATGCAAGTTTTTTAATTCTGAAATTAGATATACATGTTTGTCTCTCCCTGCCCCTCCCCACCCTGTGCTGGGCATATTTATGTAAGTGTTTATCTCTTAAGTTGCCTTGAGCAATCAAAATGTTACAGATGATGTCATTCACAAAACACAAATAACACCTAACTTGTGTTGTTTATTTAATAAGACAGTGTTAGCAGATAGCTAGGCCTTTTTTTTTTTGCTGCATTATGCTAACTTTGAAGAAAAAATGTGTTTAATAATATTTTATTCAGAAAGAAATCAATCTTCATTACACAGATGATCGAGGTATCATAGACTTGGTTATGTTCCACCCCCTAGATAGTATTGATGTTGTACAGTTGCCCCAAGGAATCCTCCTGTGACTTTAATTGTTGAATATAACATTTGTACTCTAAAAAAGAATTCTAAAAAAAAAATGGGTATTACATATTTACCCTTCACTTTGCAGTTTTCTTTCAGAGGGTTCTAAATAAAACTTGTGACAGGAAAGTCTTATTCTATAATAAAATAAGGGTTTGTGCTATATTTTTAAAAGAGGTTGAAAACAGAAGTAAAACAAAGCAGGATTAGAAACATCAAGTATCCTTAGGGAGCTTTCACAAATTGAGAAGGTTTCTGGAAGGGAGAAAACCTTTATGATATAGTTTGCTTTGATGTCTTATTTTAAAGGCACATTAAAATTAAACATTAAGGAATTATTTGATTCCTTTATGTTGGGTTGCCATATTTAAGTTGGTGTCATAATGCTGAGAAAGTAAACTGTAGATTACTTGTTGTGATGTCAAATTATTGCACAGATGTAGTATCATTTGTTTTTCTAACTTGCAGGCTGCCCTCTAGTGTTACTTAATCTCAACACAACCACTTTGTTTAGATCCCATGAAAGGTAAAAAACATAATAGAACAATTTACCAACAAGTCAGCAGCTAACCCAGGCAAGCTAGACTCTTGTCTCTAAATGCAGTGTTCACAAGTGTATAATTCATGGTTTGAAAGGCTGTGCACAAATTTAAGAGTGCCCATCACCAAAGCTCTGATAGCAGCAGATAACACAGTAGTAAGTCCTCACTTAATTTCATGGGTAGGTTCTGCGACTTTAAGAGAAACGACATGAGTATAAGGAAATCATTTTTACCATAGGCTAATCACCGCATCAACATTATAAGGAAGCCATGCTATTCAAGGACCTGCTACACTGTGTGAGGAAAAACACAGCGATGACTGCAATTTAAAGTCAAACTCCGAATACAAAGTCAAATACTGGAGGAGAAGGTTTAGGACTACATTGTCCAATTAATTTCACTTACTTTCTTTTGTGTGTGTTCAGAAGAGTGATATATGATAAAATAAGCTCTCTCTAAATAAGCCTAAAAGACCTTGTTTAGTAAGTTTCAATAAAAATTACAAGTGTCAAGAAAAATATTTCAATCACCAGGTGGGAGATTTCTGAGCAGACAACCTCAAAGTTTATCATATAATTAGCCCTCAGGGAAGAGGTCTCAAACTTCAATGCACTATCCTATTCCAAACCATCAAAGAGTAAATTCCAGCCCTTTATAGATTATTCTCTGAAGCTATTAAGAAGAGAAACACATACTGCAGCCCAAACTGTGGGCATTAAGTATTTTCTGACACTGGTGCCAATTCTGCTTTTGCTCCAGAGTTTGCAATAGTGGAGGGTCAATTTCAGACTCAGTAGCTGTTTTTTTGCACGTATAATGTTGGCATTCTCAGTGGATTACAAAGATAACGTTACAACATTCCACATACATCCAGCTCCTCCCAGCAGAGCAACTGATAAAAATGGCTACTGCTGCTGCTGATTTTTCTGAAGTTTTTGTTTTTAAATATATATTTATTGATTTCAGAGAAGAAGGGAGAGAGAGAGAAACATCAATGATGAGAGAGAATTATTGATGGGCTGCCTCCTGCAGGCCCCACATTGGGGATTGAGCCCACAACCTAGGCCGGGAATCGAACCTTGGCATCCCTGTTCCTAGGTCGACACTCAACCACTGAGCCACACTGGCCACATGATTTCTCTGACGTCTTGCAACTAAGACCAGGAAGAACAACTAAGAGCACGTGAGTGCAGGACATAGAGAATGAAGCCGATGGTCAAAATTACACGTGAGAATCAGCTTTTCCTCTAGGGAGGGTGATGTGATACAGTAGTTAAAAGTGTGCTCTAGAGTTTCCTATTTTAGTGTCCATGAGATCTTGGGAAAGTTACTGAATCTCTCTGTGCCTGGTTTTCCTCAGCTGTATAATGGGAATGCCGACAGTGCCTACCTCATAAAGTGATTCCGACGACTAACCTATGGACCAGAAGGATGTCTGGTACACAGTAAGCACTCAATAAAAATCAGTTGTTGCACCCTAGCTGGTTTAGCTCGTGGATAGAACTGAAGGGTCCCAGGTTCTATTCGGTCAAGGGCACATACCTTGATTGCAGGCTCCTCCCTGGCCCAGGTCCTGGTTGGAGCATGTCCAGGAGGCAACCAATTGATGTGTTTCTCTCACATCGATATTCTCTCTGTCTTCCACTCTCTCTAAAAATCAATGGAAAAATATTCTCAAGGTGAGGATTAAAAAAAAAAATCGGTTGTTGCAATTTGACACCAAGTTCTCCTAATAGAATGGATTACATTCAGTGCGTTCTGTCACCAGCTGTATGGTTCTTGGCATGTAGGTTAGAACCGAAAAGACAAGAAGATGACAAGATGAATACGGTCCAGATGAGTCTTTCTGCTGCTTCTGTCTCCTTCTCCATGTTCTTTCGTGGGTCAGGGCATGATTTAAAATAACTGATTGATCAATCATTCATCATTTCACTTTATTTAGGGAACATTTAGTATGTATGTAGTACTATGTGCATTGAGCTATATTAGATCCTATTAGATATTTCCAAAATGCTAAGTAAGGTGTTGAGTGAGGTGACTAGGTTTTGTTCCAGATTTAATTTGCCTTTGTTGGGTCTAGTGCTCAGACGAGCCAGTGTTTATCAGGCTTAGGCAATGCCCTGAACTGCAGCCTTCCTAGACTCTGGGAATAGAGGATGTGGAAACTGAAGGAATATTAAGGGTTTTCTCATTCTTTTGTATGTAAAATTTAGATTGTAATTAGTGTTGTATTTGGGATCATAATATTCAGAAATTTTCACTAACAAAGAGGGCCCAATATCTCTGTTAACTTAATATCTGACTCAAAACCAATGTATAAGATGTATTTTATACAAAAATTTTTTAAGTTATAGGTGGAATTAATGACTTATACCAATAAACTGAAAATGTTGAATTGATTAATTGGCTTTAAACACTTTTCACAACATCTGAGAGTTGAACCTCTAAAACAGCATGGTGGATGGGTTGGAAAGTAAAACCCTATTCCAACCCTGCCCTCACCCCTACTCTCTGAGCTCTAATGAGAAGGCAGAAAAGAAGTTGGGCAATTAAAGAAGAGCAAAGGCCAAACGGATCATTAGCTCCCGAGCTAAAAAACAAATTAAGTCTGGCTTTATCCATCCCAAATATTTCCTCCAATGCAAAGCCTAACTCACAAAAATGAGGGAGGTGCTGGTTAGGAGTTAGGCAATGTGCTAACTTGTATATCTAGAGATGGATAATAGGAAGTGGGGCCCCCTCCCCAGTAGCAGGGAGCATTGTGTTCATTTGGTCAATTCACCAAAACTCAGGACCATCGGACAGCTGTTTGGTGTTTCTTGTGAAATGGACTTGGGCCCTGGCCAGATGCTAGTGGACAGATGTTCACAATACAAAAACCTTCATGAAAATAGGGGCTAATTGGCACCTTCCTAATGATCTGAACAAATAAGGCGGGAATGGGCTGGATCTGCCTGTACCACCTCAAGGCCCATGCCTGCCCCTCCAGCCTAGGGAGGAGGCCTTGTTGGGAAGCTGAGCTTTCTCCATCCTCCAGGACTTCTGGTTCCTGGGCTCCCAGACATAAACGCTGCAAAGGGATACTCAGTGTGTGTGTGTGTGTGTGTGTGTGTGTGCTTGGGCACATGTGCTTAACCACGGAAGCCTTTCAAGAAGGTGGGCAAGTCAAGGGTTGACCCCCACCAACGCAAGTCTTGAAGTGCAGAATTTTCTCCACGGATTTGGTTTCTGTGCAGTAGTCTTTGAACAAAGACATCCTACAAATGATTACATATTACCTTCCTGTGAACCCTCAAACAGAATGTATATGCTTCATTTCAGACTTTTAGTTGTAATTGATCAGTAATAGCTGCAACATAATTTTATTCAAAAGTTTAACCAAAGTTAGATTAAAGTGAGTATTTCAGGGGCAAACTGGTTTGACAATTCCCCATTCATAATTAGGTGGACTTGCGCCTACTTGTAAAGGCTACAATTAAGTGTCTTTGATTTCAGCTGTCTTTTTAGTGCCTGGGGCACTTTTGGAGTAGGAGTTCTCTCCTCTCTTTCTCTCAATTTTACAATTTGGGAACAAACTCTGAACTCCTGGCCTATTACTAATCGAATCTGTTACCCATTTAGAGAATGACAAGTAATGTTTTTCTAAGGCAGGACATAGTTTTATAATAGGTGATTGACTACATTTTTACTGATGTTATTGTTCATTGTTTGCCATGGACTCTGATCACATACAGATTAGGGCACAGACAGAGACCCTCTCTAAACTCCTGTAGCCCCCACTCCCAACCACACTCATTTTAGCCTCCTTTTCCAAGAAATAAAGACCTAAGGCGGAGGGGAGGGGGGAATCCATCTCCACCCAGACCTTCCTTAAAAAAAAAAAAAAAGAGTCACTACTATACTAACCCAGTTGAAGGACTAGACATATTTTGCTAGTCGTTGCTATAGTTATTTATCCAAAAAAATTATAGATTTGGTTGAAGCTATCTCACGTTGAGTGTGAGAGGATATCTTAATCATGGTATTCATCCTGATTGAAAGTCCCTGGATTTTTTCCCCTAACATTTTACTCTCAGGATTTCGCCTTCCCATTCTCTAGTGTGGCTCCTGCTCCCATGAATGAAAGGCAGCCCCGACTAAAAGAGCTAGAATATGCCCAGCAACCAGTGCTGGGTACTATTGAGTCCATTGTTTGCTCCCAGCACTGTGGAGCCAAATCTCATTTTATAGCACAGTGTGTTCTAGGAATTCCACTTCATCTGTACAACAGACCTTCTCTAAAGCTTTCCTCTTTTCCCTACTGGCCTCTGTCACGGTCAGCGCCACACAGTCCTGCGGCAGGCAATTAGAATTCACTTCCCTCCCAGGCTCCGCTCTCCCTCATTTGCAAGGGACCACAAGGCATCAGCTGCCATATTAAACAGACGCTAATGACACCAAGCGTGATCAGCCAAAGCAGCTGACGTGGTGGCGTGTTGAAGCTTGAATCCCTTTGAGGGACTGAACTTGGAGTTCAGAAGTGGTCTTCCTACAGGGGTTACACTGAAGCTGATAAGAAATTCGGGTAAAATTATACTGGATGGATTTTCAAGCGCTTAAAGGTAAGCAAGATGACTGTCTTTAAAGTGAGCATTATTTATAGAAGTTTCCCAACACAGGCACAAAACTAGGCCTGGTATCAAGTTATATCTACAGGGTGGGGCAAAAGTAGGTTTACAGTTGTTCCTATGAAAAATAATACAATTAATAAATCATAATACAAGAATCAACTGTTTCATGCACTCACAACTGTAAACCTACTTTTTGCCCCTCCCTGTATGTTATAT
This sequence comes from Cnephaeus nilssonii, assembly GCF_951640355.1. Taxonomy (NCBI): domain Eukaryota; kingdom Metazoa; phylum Chordata; class Mammalia; order Chiroptera; family Vespertilionidae; genus Cnephaeus; species Cnephaeus nilssonii. Next base: position 46,870,700 of record NC_137073.1, read on the forward strand.
TTGAATGTACGATATATACTTAATTTTTTAATCCATAGTTTTCAAAGCATTTTTGCGAATTAGTAATATTGTCCCCATTTTCCAAGTGGAGAAGTGTTCTTTGGTGATTGGCAGGGATTCTTGGGAATGAATGAATGTCCTCTGGAGCACAGCCGACTCCTCCTGGACCCGTGTCTATGCCGGGAACCGCTCTCCTCTGGAGACAGGGTCTCCGTCATTGCCTATCTACGTCTACACCCAATCCACATTAACGTTTTATTTTTTTTTTAACTTTCTAGCATATTTTGGCAATGGTTGAATGAAAATATTTTCATTTCTGTCACATCTGGCAACATGTGGCACCACTTATGAAATAATTTTCTATTGGATTTTTGTAAAATTGCCCCATTAAAACACTTCCTGTAAGTAAGTGTAAGTGTGAGTAATCGTCTCCCACTGATTTAAGGGTTGAGAGAGAACCCGATCTGCAGTCGCAGGTTCAGAGGCTGACTGGCACCGTGGACGCCCCTCCCAGTAGAGAGGATGGGGCCTACTGCTCTGCCTAGGCGGAAGCTGGCTGCCCTCACTCACTCCAGGGCTTCCAGCAGCTGTGCTGAGAGATGGCGCAGAGCATCATCCGAATGGGCCCCACCTTGGAGGATTTCATTGAGTACCAAATCATTAACTGACCCACAGCGTGACCACGTAATTAGTGCAAGGCTTTTCAAAGCTGTTTTATGTGCTACATCATGGCACCTACCTTTGCCCTGGTTTGGAAAAAAGAAAAGAAACACTCTCCTCTTGAGTGAAAAGATAGTCAGTGTAAAGTCATGTGTTCTTGTCATTTTGCCTAAATGTTGTGGCAAAAGTAAAACACGCTGAAAAGGACGATTGGCTACAAAATCCCTTTTTAAAAAGAAATGTGAACGTCAGAGGAAGCCTTAGGCAATGGACACAATACTTTTACACTGTCTGGGAGGCATTGAAGAGTAGGCACAAAGGCCACGGCTGGCCTCACAGTGCTCTCCAGTTTCATCGGTAACTCTGACTGGGGCCAGTGACATGTGGGCAGTGGTTGGCATGCCTACATTTTCTGCGGTCACCGTTTGTTCAGATGAATACAGAAAACTGAGTCAGGATCTATGGACAGGATCCTGTGACAGACCCTTAGCAGAGTCCTTGTGGAAACATCAGGCAGGAACCTTTAAAGCCTTCCCCTGGCTGTCAGAAAGGTGATGGCTCCTGATACTTTAGGTTGTCAGTCCCGGCATTCTAATTCCTTAGTGGGATTATTGATGTTGTTGTTGTAGCATGTCTGTGTTTAATTGCAAACAGAAAACTAATAGAGCAAGCTTGTTGTGATTACATCCTCTGAGATACCTCTTCTATCTGAATTCAATGACCAGGTCAAAACTTAAGGGTGGGTGGGAGCGAAACGACATTAGCAAACAGAACTATGTGTACCCTGCAGAGAGGCGGGAGCCTGGATTCAAATCCAAAGTTCACCACTCACTTGCCTGTGACACAGGCAAACTACCTAACCTCCTGTGCCTCAGTTTCCTTCTTTGTAAAACCGAATAGCTATAGTGTCTGCCTCACAGGGTGGCTGTGAGGATTAAATAAATCAATGTGCATAAATTGCCTTAAGGGACTATTACATAGTAAACACTAGATATGTATTTTCTGTTTTTACTCTTTTCCCCAAAACCATTTGTTCATGTAAGCATGCTGATGAGGCATAAGTTGCAAAGTGTGTGAGTGTGTGTGTGTGTGTGTGTGTGTGTGTGTGTGTGTGTAGAATATCATTAGAACTGATTCTACACTTGAATTGTAACATGGTCAAATTTGGCTTTTGTTGCCTACCTGATCATTCTGACACCTCTACACCCGAAGTTCCTGGTTATCACCCCTTCTCCACCTACCCCTTCAGGTATTTCCTACCCATGTTCTCTTTGGTCATGGCCTATATCTCATCAAGGTGATGTTTTATGAATTCTACAAAGCCATTCACCTTCCAGGTCCCCAAGAACATACTATACTCTAATATCTTTGCACTCAGTGTGACCTGCTAACCCAAGTCCTCTTTTGACAATGTTGGATTTCTGCCCTTAAGGGTGAGAATTGCAGGCATGAAGCTATTTGGGATAATGCGTTGCCAAAGACCTATCTTCAGCGTTGAGGCTGGGAATCTACAGGCATCAGATGTCCTTCAGGTGACTCTGATGGTCAGTGAATTTTGGGAACCTCTGTTTTCATTAATGGTTCTGAAAAGAGCATTCTTCATGTGCGAGATGATTAGAGAGCCAAGCTTTTATCCCAAGGTTTTGGTGCGCACCAAATGCTGCATTTTATGCATTGTAAAGCCCCGGGTAACCTCAGGCACTGTTCTCACTGTTAGATGCAGGGCACTGGGCTGCTGTGGGAGGTCTTCAGACCACAGGGCACAGAGGTGTCTGCTGGGCACCTGCTAAAAGGGCCTTGGGAAGCTGGTCATTTGAGAAAATCTCTCCTTCCATCTCACCTTTGCTTCTGCTGTGATTCAGTAAACCCTGTTAAAGGCCAGCTTTCAAGCTAGGCTTTAACTGACATGGGGGTTCTCTGTATCAGTAGATATTGTTAACATTAGCACATTTAGAGTATTATTTCACAGAGCTGGTTTCAAGTTCAAGAACTAAAAGGTGGAGTAATGGTGTCAGATAACCTCTGAGAGGATCATTCTCTTAGTAATCTCTCCTTTCTTAAAATAACCCAGACATTGCTGACAGCGTGAAATTTGTGACCTTTGGTAGATATATTTATTTTGCTTTTAAAATAAAACCAAAGAGGCTTAGAAGGAGCCATAAAATAAAATATTATGGAAATTAATGACCTGAAATAATTGAGGGATATTTATAATACTTACATTTTAAAATGACAATGGCTTAAAATGCCTCTAAAAAGAATAAACTCTTTACCCACCAACCCTGTTTCATTCAAACCCAGAAGAGATACAGTCCCTTATTTTCTATCTGTACAAGGTAAGGACCCATCACTGACTTAACCATGATCTTAAGATGCCCATTTAGAAGGCCTATGAGCAATGGAACGCATCCCAGCCAACTGAATAAGTGCTGTCACCTGCCCTCAAAAGAGCACTGGCCTTTGGCAGAGAGGTGTTTGATAGTGCACGGATACTTGTTTGAGCCTTCTGATTATTGTTTGTGTACCACTCAAAGCTCTGCAAACGTATAATGTAATGATATGGGGGAACACTCTCATGAATTTTGCATAAATGGTTTACTGCATTCCTGTTATTACTAGGAAAGTACTCACAAGGCGCATTCTGTTAACTATAATTGGATATTTATGCTTCATTAGAAGAGGAGGGTGTAGTTTCTCACCTATTATAAATAACATTATAAATAAAATCTTTTTTTTCCACATCTGCAGTTTCCATTTCTGTTTACTTCTGGTTTCACTGGTCAGTGCTGGCCGAGGTGAAGAGAAAAGGAGCCTCCCTAACCCCCCAATCAGAGGATGGGCGGCACTGAGTCACTGAGGGCCACGGCTGGAGCTGCTCCCCTGCTGGCTCCCTATCCTGCTCCTCCCCTATGGCCTGAGGGGTTCGTCTCCCTATCCTACTCCTCCCCTATGGCCTGAGGGGTTTGTCTCCCTATCCTACTCCTCCCCTATGGCCTGAGGGGTTTGTGGGACTCCAGTCTTTCCCAGGAGATAAACATAATCATCCCGATCCTTCTGCTTCTTATCTCCAGGCTTTAGCCTGAATTGAGTTCTAGTATCTGAGATCTCCATATGCTATGGGAGGTACAAAACAGAACTTAAACCATTATTAAGGCCAACCTCTCAGAATCCAAGAGAAAATTTAAAAAATATGTTTTTATTGATTTCAGAGAGAGAAAGAGAGAGGGAGAGAGAGATAGAAACATTGATGAGAGAGAATCATCAATCGAGTGCCTCCTGCACGCCCCCTACTGGGGATCAAGCCCACAACCTGGGCATGTGCTCTGACGGAATTGAACCCTGACCTCCTGGTCCATGGGTTGATGCTCAACCACTGAGCCACATCAGCCAGGCCCAAGAGAAATTTATTTTTTGATTCAGCCCTCAAGTGGTAGAGGCTTATAAAATAATCTCTTAATAGGTTCTTGGCTTTATTAAGGGAATTTAGTATGTGATTCCCTCCCCCTCCCCCCCAATTTTCAGAGACACATTCGAGATGATTTATCGGGTCCATTTTGTTGTTTGTTTATGACGATTTTGATTTTTAGTTGATTCATTGAGAGCCTGAATTGGAAAGTGCTTATTTGGTCTTCCCATTAGCTAGCACTGAGAACTTTTAAATTAGTGGTTTGGATACTGTGTCTACAAGCTCATGCTTCAGTTATTGTACACTTCTTTCTAGAAGTAAAAAATTGCAGGCAGAGAAGGCCAGACCTATCGCACGGTTCCCTTAGTTTCCAGGGCAGCATTCATGTAAGAACAGAGTGTAAAATGTTTCTGGATAATGACAAAACCTTTTTGATTATCCATTATGGTTTACGGAATGGAACTCTTGTGAAGAGCACTGTTTTAAGGTGAATTGGAGCCGTACAAGCAAAGAGAATAAAGTTGCCTTATACCTTCTGCTCATTTGGTATAATCTGTGGGCAAGATTTGTTTGTTCCTGGCCTCAGTTTTGTACTGAAAAGGAGATTTTTTGGAAACATCTTAAACCCTCCAGCTGAACAAATTACATCAATGAAAAATGTATTACCTAAGCACAACAGTAGATTTTGCATGGTATACACCATTATATTTATAGACTATAAATTAAAAAGAGCTTTCAATGTAACGCAAATGCTAGGAGGCCTGCTTTATATTCTTGACCATCAAAATCCCAGGGATATATTAGCAGCCCTTGCAATCTTCCAGAACCACCTGCAAAGTTGTCTGTATAAAATAACACGTACTTTCTGTCCTCCATGGCAAGAGCTTGAAACTTCCCTCCATTCACCCCAAAGCAAGTTTTCTGCTCCAGTGTAACACGAAATGCGATATTCACTGAAACACACCATGGGCCTTGAGAACCACTGTTGAGCTGACTGGGACATGGCAGCTAAATGGACAGGGTCGGGGGAGTGCCAGTCCTCCCTGGAAGCAAGCATTAAGGTCCATAAATCAAATCTCAAGTATGGAAAAGAAGAAAGAAAAGAGAAAGCTGTCAAGGGGGTGCAGGCGTTATAACTGGCCCTTGCTATTCTGTAGTGCCCAGCTGTGTTGAGGCCCACAGAGCTTTGAAACCAATTCAAGATACATCAAACCCAAACTAGACAATGAGGTTCCAGGGCTGCCCGACATCCCTGTCTGCAGGTGTGAATGTAAGTGGTAGGGTGGATGGCCTTACACAATCACCATGGTAGCCAGGAGCCAGAGTTCCCCGAACAGAGGCATGTCCGGGGATAAGGCTCAGCACTTTGGAGACAGCATTCATTAGTAGCCCCTAAAAGCACTTGAGCCACTCTCAAAGAGTAGCTTACAGATTGCAAGGTTCTGGGTATAATATACCTTGATTAATCGTGCTGATCATGTTCCCTCCTTATTTGCAGAATGCTTTACATTCACGGGTGTTGACTCAAGGGATCATTCGGCTTCTTTTATTAAGTACCAGACATATAGCAGTTTACATCATTGGATTTTCTCCTGGTTTAGATCCAAAGACATTATTAGCCAGCCTTAATGCTCACTTCTTAGTAATCCTGTTATGAAATAAAAGCTTCTGCTTTAGAAGCTTCCTTAATAGATATGATTTTTTCTTAATCAGCACATTACTTAAAGAGACATTAATTAAATAGTTAAGTAATGAGAAAAAAAGATACATACTTTGGGAAACAAAGCCCTTTTCATCTTAACAATATATAAAACCACTATGTTCTAACAACAGACACACACCCAGTTTGCTGGCATTTTAGGAGTTCATTTCATATGTTTGAATATTGAAAAGTAAACAAATATAAATGTAGATACATTTAGAAGGTTTAGCACACCCATGCCTTGGCTGGGAGTCCACTTAGGGTGATCTGGAAGAAAAGGATCAAAGCTAATCTTTCCATAACATTGGCGGTGAGGTTTTCAGAGCTACACCTCTTAGGACACTTAGTGCACATGCCCAGAATCACCTACCATTTCTTTAAGGCACTAGAATAAAACGACTGATTTTTTTTTTCCTAAGGATAATAGATTTTTAAAAATCCTTTTAAAGTTTTCCTATAATAGCAGGAAAAACTGATGCAAAGAGCAAACAGGATGACTAAATGGAAATCAGGCCACAAGCCTAAGGGAAAAAATAGGTCTGGAACCAAAAATAAATTGAATATATAACACCTCTCCATTATGTTCCTTTTCCTTTTTGTTTTTCATGAGAATCTATATTTATGGAAAAGTCGGTTGACTGCTTATCAGGCTGAAGCTTGTGTTTGCTCAGACTCGCCATAATGAGTAATAAAAAGAGGCGGGAATGGCCGAAGTGCGAGGAGGTGGCATCAGGGAAAACGGGCGGGCTCAGCATAGTGTTCAGCATCTGTTTTGAGAGCTGCATTTCCCCTGCTGCTGACCTGTTCACTGGAGGCGGGTTAGATGAGGATCTGTATAATGAGTATGCGGGGCTTTCCAGGCAGTCCGGGAGGTCAGCTGGCTCCAGGGAAGAGTTCCCAGCAGTTACTTAGTTACAGCCTTATCCGGCTTGACAAGTGATCTAAAGCCTTGCTCCTGAAGTGTGGCCCTCCAACCAACAGCATTAGCATCACCTGAGAGCTTATTGGAAATGCAGATGCTCAGGCCCCGGGCTAGAAGGACTGGAGGTGAATCTGCATTTTAATAAGGGGGTTGGTGATTGGCATACATATGGACATGAGATAAGAGGACCCACTTAGGGTGTGGGGTGCAGACATGGGGTTGTCTTAGGAAGAGGACAGCTATTTTTAGAAAGCTAGCTAACAGCACTGTAGGGATGTGGTATCTGTTGGTAGTTTATCTCTGAAGATGTAAAGCCATCAAAGTGTCTCGGGAAGTTAACTTGCACCCTGGCATGCTTGTAACCTGTGGTGTCACGGAAGCCTAATATTTGCCTAATAGCCCCAAGGCCACGTGGGCAAATGGAGCTGAGACAAGATCTGGGTGATAAGAAGAGCGACACTAATCTCAGTGGCCTTTAGGATTATGGCTATTGTCAGGTTTCAAAACCAAGACTCTGCCCTTGGTTTCTAGCACGTACTTATTAGTGAAACGATTTGCCACGTTTTATTAAAGCTTCCTGCTTTCAAAATGCTTTACAGCCCTTTAAAAACAAAGTGACTCATCGCAACAGCCTCATGAGATAGGAGATAGCTCGTGACGCTAAAAGGCAAATGAGGATTTCTGCCATCACCCCTGCATTTGGATGGATGGCCCACCTGGATGGGGCCATGTAGATGGCAGGACGGATAGATGCCTCTGTTCAGCGCAGATTGCTGCCACTCCCGAATGGCATCTCCACGCCCACAGAGAGGGAGTAGGTGGGTCCTTGTCTGTACGTGGGCTGCCATTTTCCAGAACAACCAAGTTTCCTGTAACAGTGGAGGGTGGGGCTGCAGGTAAGCCCTCTGCCACTTCAACCTTTTAGGCCAAAGTCTAAAAGCAATAAACACCAACCTAGAGAAACATTGACCAGAAATGGTGATATCACAGTAATTACAAATCTGTTTTTGTCTTTGTAATAACATTTTGATATAATGATCTCAGCCCTGTTTGGCAGGCAGAAGCCAATCTGAGCGTCACGGGAGGCCTCTCCTAAGAACCATATGAGGAAACTGCCAACTAGGCTGTGCCTGACCCCGGGCTGGGAAGGAGGACCGGGAAGGCGATTTCTTAGCAATCCCAGAAACCAACTCTGTGAAAGAAGGACCACCCATTGTGGTAACAGTTGGAAGGAGTGCCTTCCACAGCAATAAACCAGAAGTGTAAATATGTTGCTGAAAGAAAGACTCGTCCATGACCAGCCTTCCCAGTACTGGTTATTTCTTGGAAACATTAGGGAGCAAAGAGAATTCTTTTTTTCCTATTGCTATCAAGGTTCATTTAATCTGCCATATAATCAAAGGTCTGTCGAATGTATTTTAAGAGCTGCCCAAAAGATGAAAGAATTAAATGAAGAAGTAAAGCAGAAGGGAGAAGCTGTGGAGTCTGCCAGGAGCGTGAAGAGGGCTAGCTTGGGCCTAGATTGAACCATATTGGAGACCTGATCAAGAACATGGAGGCTTGGCACATTATCTAAATGCATACTGGTCTTATCATATGGTCCCATTTACTTTGTCTTCTTCGAGCACTAACTCCTATCAGCATGTGGGAGTGTATTTCTGCTACCTAATCTGGGCCAAGCAGCCCTGCAAAGCCAGGAAACCAGTCAGATTATAAACCTCTGGAGAAGATCTAGCAAGTATCACGTGCTAATCAGTCTGGACCACTCACTCTGAATTAAAAAATGATACTCTTGGCCTTATTTAAAACTGTAACAAGCTTAGATGTTAAGCCTTTTATATTAGTGGGCATTTCTGTATAGCCTGTTATGTTTCAAGAGAAATGAGAATTATTCAGGAAGAAGATCGTATTTTCAGTAGGAACTAGACCAAGAGAAAAACAAAAAGTTGAGACATCTCTACAGTTTTGCAGACTACCCTCATGAGAGGTAAAGTAGTGGGGTGTCAGATGATAAAGAACCCCCCGCCCCCCTGAACTGGGTCATTTTGCTCACCTGCTGCTACATAGAAGGGAGCAGGAGAAAAAGGGGGTTTTACTGAGCCAACGGGTCTTGTGAGAGATTTGCAAAACACATCAGGGAAAATTTAGGTAGTCATGAAATAGAAAAACAGCACCTCTATGAATGAAAGGAATTCAGAGTCATATCAGAAAAACCAGTCATCATCCCATTGTAGCTGAAAGATGGAACTGACATGTTCTTGACACAGAAGAGCTAGTATTTTCTGAACTTAGGGGGAAAAACCCTTCCAGTTCATGATTTGCTGCTTGGGCTTTGTGAGCACTCAAACAGAAATACAGGCACAGAATTTCAGGCTTCCAAATGGGAAACGATGCTGTCTCCAAAAGGACAAAAACTCACAGGGACAGGGGTCAAGTGGTGCTAGAGCCGCAGCTGCTGGAGGTAGTGGAAGTGGTTGCCAGTCCCGGGAAATGAAGACATGGAGACTGAACAAGTAGCCTGAACAGAGGAGACCCTACTGCCCTCACTCTCGCTCCCTATGCCGTTCCTGGTCCTCCAAGCATGGCACAGGAATCAGCTTTATTCACAGTTTAAAATGACGACAACCCCCACAAGTTCTATGTATCTGCAAATGGTCATTCATTTTCAAATAAATCCATATTATTTTGGAAGCCTAGTAGTGTGATATTTGCCTCTTTATTTGCTTTTTTAATTTTGTTTGTTTTACTTTTAGTTTCTTTGATACGTTAGATGCATGAACCCATTTTGCTTTTCAAATTCCCTGTAGTCTGAGGTAAATGAGAGGGGAGAAAACAAGTTTTTTCTGAACCATATTAATGAAAGATAAAGGGACACTCGGAGTCCTTTAAAAAGGCTATCAAAAATGATGTCTGCATATAAAGAGGTTGGGGAGGGGTCTCCTGGGGAAGAAATAAAATCTAAGAAGAGGCAAGAGCAAATGCCGAGTGTCCTTTGGAAGATAGGTTATTTCCCAAAGAAGTGTCCAGATCTCTGATTATTAAATACCAGAATATTGATCAGTTATGGTAGCAGCTTCAGTGGGTGGCTCCTAGATGATTTGGTTAGCAAATAACAACTGTGAAGGATATGAGAAATGATGATCTCAAACTCCCTATGCAAAGTCTTAAAAATCCCACACCAATTCCTGCATCTCAAATGAAGAGGGGATAGAAAGAGATTCTAATTTTTGATGGCTCTCCAGGCTACCCTCTCAGCAGCAGGGACTGGATCCTCAGAAAACAGGGAAGAAAATGCATGGGTAACCACCAATGCATTTACCAAGATATGACATGTGCTTCTGCATATGAGACCTCTTAACCGGGTAAATAAAGCATCTTAAAGAACTTAAGATTTTCTTCTGCCCTAGATACCAATTCATGTGTAAGATGTTACCAAGTTCACTCTAACTGTTAATTAGCATTTGAACTTGTAATGACAATAAGATGAGCTTGGTACTGATGGGATGAACTTGTGTGGGTGGCCTCTTAGCACAGGAACATGCACAGTAATTAACCCTTTATTTAGTCATGTTAGTCTGGAGTTGATGCCTTTTAAGAATATTACTTTCAAATGTCCTTGGATTCTAGTTATCATTTAAAAATAAGTAATAATAATTTTGGTGACTGTACCTTTCCCCTTGCACCCCACACAATAGACATAATAGGACTTCTGAAAGCAAACACAACAGATTTAGATTAAAGGCCTGTGGTATTAATTTGAATTCTGATTTTGAATATTTAAAGAGCACGGACATCGCTTCTCGGCCTTTTGGCTAAGATCAAGTGCAGTATCTGTTCTTATCAGTTTAAAGTGCACGGACACAGTGATCATCACTAATTAGCATTTTGTGTAGCCAGGCCAGCTTGTGATTCAACTGTTTTTGTGTTTACCCTCCACCCCCACCACTCATCATTAATGATCCACATGAATGGTACCTTGCATTCCCAGCCTGACAAAGACATGGTCCAGACCTGCCTCCTTTATTTGGCCCCAATTAGTATCAAGTGGGGCAAAACAATCTTCCCTATAAGTTGCTTACGTTGTCATCAACATAATCATTAATACTATCATAACTGTGAGTTTTATTGTTTTGGGATGGATCGAGAGCATTGCGAAGTTTGTGGTACAAAAGTTCAGTGCTGCTAATGGAAAATTTTATTTGCACAGGACTTTTTTCTGTCTGCATTCAGCCATACAGAAATAAATATACTGTCATCTAAGTGCCAAAAGATGCTGATCTGAAGTAGAAGTTGTTGGCTGGTACTGGTGCCAGTCTGATGAGAATAAACTGCCAAGGCAGAAACAAAAATGATACTTTGGGCCAAGTTTTCTCTCTCTCTCTCTCTCTCTCTCTCTCTCTCTCTCTCTCTCTCTCTCTCAATTAGTTATGTAGCACATGCATACACAACATCAGTATCTGTGAAATACGAGGGATGCCTGATTACAAGCAAAGAGGGAATCTTGGGCAAGAGTCTAGTGCAGCTGGATGCCCCACCCCTTATCTTGCCAAATCATGGTTCTGTTAGAGAGAGAGAGAGAAAGAGAGAAAGAGAGAGAGTAAAGTGACATGTGGGAATGATGGGGGAGTTCATTTCTCCTCGATGTGAGAGTATGACAAGGGGCCAGTACCTCCCAGTAGAAGTGAGTTGAAACAGAAGCTATAGCCCCAAATCAGGGGATCTTTGTGAACACCTGAAGCAGGAATTTATCCAGGGATAGAGACCTCCGATATGGTGGTGACTGCACACAGGCAGGGGCAGAAAACGGCCTCCGTGCTGGAGTTTATAATGATGATGGAGTCCAGTTTTACCATAATAATTTTTATACTCACCTACTTTAAAAGTGAATCAGAAGCATGATAATGGATACTTTTCCCAAATAAAAAAATACACCTAATGCATGTATTACTATTATAATAACTACATGCCCTGAAAACGAGTAGTTGAATACTATCACATATCTAAAGAAAATATCAGACTAAGCATATAAAAAAGACCAATATTTTATCTAACCAAAAAGTTACAGTGTAAGAAAAGGAGTTTTATAAAAATACACAGTTTAGCATAAGAAAATGAACAAGATGAACTTGAGACAGGAAGAAGGACTTAACAGAACAACGAATTAGATCAGAAAATTCTCAAGAACACTTACCACACTAAAAAATTAACCAGACAAAGCAATATAATGCCTTCTATATCTAGCGTTAGTTTAAGGTAGCTTGGAGAGAATAACTGATATGACTGATGACTAAAATAATTAAAACTGTGTATAAAAATCAAGAGGTTAAGAACTTGTAGGACAGAAGTAAAATAAAAACTGAAACCAAGTATATGGACTTTAAAGACCTGTAAAACATTTTCATCTGAGCATCTACCACTGATGAAAATGGTGTTAATTCTAGTAGTGAAATCAAGATGTTGAAGGAAATCCATCAGTTATTTTACATTTATGTGTGACTGAGGGTCAGCATTAGAGGAACTGCTGAGATGCACTGCAATGAAAGTCACACGGTCACCATATTACCATCCTGGGAGCCATTTCTTTGGAGTATAACCTCCGAGTATGGAAGGCGCTCTGCACGCTGCCCAGCACTGCTGCAGGGGTGAGACGATTCTTACAAGCAACGACTCTCAATGATTTGTTTTGTTCTCAGATGGCAAAGCAGAGAGAATGCTTTTCAAAGCATGTCAGTTTATGTGCCTACACAATAGTCGACAGATCTTCACCAGCCTGAGAATCAGGAATGTGACACACATTCCAGGCGAGAGACCAAAAGCAAACACAAACTGCAAAAGCGACCCAGTGTCACCTGCAGCTGTAGGAAGCAGACCTGCCGCGTAATGTGTGCCCAGGTCATCACAGTTACACTCCACTGCAAAACGCTGAAGGAAGCAATGCTGTTTGTTCTCACTTCCAGAGGTGGGCTCATTGTTTTGGTGCAGTCATGGTCATGTGCTGCTTAACATCAGGGATACATTCTGAGAACTGTGTCTTTAGGTGATTTCATCCTTGAACAAACATCACAGAGTGCACAGACACACCTTAGGTGGAACTACACACCTAGGCTACGTGTTGTACCTCCATCGTATAGGCGGTCTGTCGTTGACCAAAATGTCATTATGAATACACTAGAGGCCCAGTGCACGAATTCGTGCACGGGTGGGGTCCCTCGGCCTGGCCGGTGATTGGGGCCATCTCGCCCAGTCTGGGGTGGGGGGGGGAGAGGGACCATAGGAGGGTGGCCAGCCAGCCAGGGGGAGGGACCGCGGGAGGTTGGCAGGCCACAGGAGGTTGGCTGTGGGAGCGCACTGACCACCAAGGGGCAGCTCCTACGTTGAGCGTCTGCCCCCTGGTGGTCAGTGCATGTCATAGCGACCGGTCATAATGGTCACTTAGGCTTTTATATATATAGATAATGAAGAAAAATAGGCTTATGATTATATAGTGAAGAAAAGTGTGCTTGCCTTACAGAACACATAATTGAAAATGTTACTTTTTGTTATGAATGACTTCCATAAAAAAATCCTGGCAACTCCAAGATTAATATAAGTACATGAAAAGCAGCTTTTAAGTAGTATAGTCTAACTTATATAACAGGTTAAATAACAGACAAAAACATCACAAACTGTTGTTGCAAGTAAAAGCACATCTAACAACACACTGAAATTCTGTTCCTCTGAACAGAACTATCCTGAGAGCTCATGGAAAGTGACAGTGCCACAGAGCTTTGGAAAACATGGAATACAAAGGGCCCGAGAGTAACTCATTATCCCAGCACTCTGGGTGGCTCCTCACACGTGAGGCTGACATCTCAGGACAGTAAGTGGCATTGCATCTTTTTTTTTTTTTTTTAACCCTCTCCTGAGGATATGTTTCTATTGGTTTTATAGAGAGAGGAAGGAGAGGGAGGAAGAGAGAAACAGCGATCAGTTGCCTCCCATATGTACCCTGACCAGGAATCGAACCCACAAGCCACCTGGCCAGGGCTGGCATTGCATATTGGTTATCCACCTGAATTACATGAGGACACCCACGGGTCATGGTACATGACCAGCAATAAGTTATTTGGGAAGATAAAATGTTTTTAAATAACCAACAAAGCCTATTACTAATACTGGAAAAAACAAACTCAACCATTGAGCCAAATAGATGGATAAGAGGTATAATATTCACATGTGAAGACAACAGATTGTTAAAGTCCTATGAACCACTTGGCCCAAGTTTTTAAGAGTAGATTAAAAAAATTAAACGTTCTGTTTGCGTGACCTACCTGAATTTATTCCCCTTATGCTTACTCATATACCATTGTGGTTATTTTTAATATCCATTTTATCTTTTTTCCTCTCTTCCCCCCCCCCCCCACCCCCTAAAACATTAAGATTCCTGAGAAGGTGAAAATGCCACTACCACTGCTCCTAGTAGTACCAGTCATAGTAACCAATGTTTATATAGTGCTTGCTACACTTTCACTTAATCTCTGCAGCGACCCCAAGGGCACATGTTACTGTTATCCACAGTGTTTAGTCGAGATTCTGAATGATAAAGGGATTTTTTTCCCTAGGTCACAAAACTGGAAAACAGTGCTAGGGGTTGCGGGCCAGACTGGGCTGATGGCAACACCCATGATCTGGTCCCCACTGACCCTAAACACTGTTTCCCATGCAGGGCAGTATGGGAGCACCAGGACATCCTCTTGTTTATTTGTGAAGGATCTGTGTTTTTGGACAAGTCACTTAACCTGAACAGGCCACGTCTTGTAGACAGAAGCATTAGATTAGATGTTCTAGCTCTGTATTACCCCCCGCCCCGCCCCATCCCTTTTCAAGAAGTGGATTTATTATGAATAAATGCTATAGTTTCCTATGGATAGATCTGAGTGAGCGTGTATGCACGTGTGTGTGTGTGTGTGTGTGTGTGTGTGTGCCTTTTGTGTGTGTGAGAGAGAGAGATTGTTGCCAAAAGATTTTAATCAAAATCACAGGAGTCAAAATACCTTCTAACTGCTGTTGGGGCTGCTTCTGGCTAGGTGGCTATTCCGCATCCTGGGCTGCTCTTATCATGGACTTGATTTTAAGGAACACCTATTCTTTTTACTTTGTTTTTCAAAAATGCTAATATATTGTCCATCTCGCCTCTCCTAATAGCCCATGAGTCTTAAACTTGGAGCCAGAAAAGCACTGCCTTTGTAAAGCACAAAAGAACACCAGCTTTGTGGATTTTTTTTTTTTTTTTTAAGAAAAATCACACGAGGTCTGAATGAAAAGCTCCTGGGCCATTCAGAGGCCGCTGCATTGTGCAGCTGTTCTGACTCTGCTGAGAGCCCCTCCGCGGCGGACAATGTGGTACCTGGAGGAAGCGAGGCACAGGGCGCTTATTCAGGAGCCGCGGGCCCTGGGATCCCTGCCAGGGTCCTCTGGAAGCTGGGGGGCCTTCCCCCCGCCCCCCCCCCAAACCCTGATAAGCATATGGCAGTGTGTGGTTGCGTTTTGTTGTTCGCCTGCCAGCGTTTGTTTCACAATTTTATTGCAGCGGCGTCTTCCCAACACGCTGGCACGTAGGGGCTTTCTGTTTTCCTGTTTGGGTCCCACCTCCGTGATGTGGACAGGGAGACTTTGATTGGTCATAGTCCGCTCCGAGTGAGCAATGCCTCACTGTGGACTGAGTTCCCAGGACTCTGGCTCCCTGAGACAAAGTCTCTTTCTTCACCAAGCTGATGGTAAATATCTGGTCAGCCTCATCTATTTAGAACCAGCCAAGCAGGAATCCTAGTGCTGGGGAGAAGATTCTTTTGTTTGTTTGTAAGTAAACAATGGACTCCACTCTTCCTAACTAAAATTAAATTACAATCACTCTTAAAATAATACCGAAGAACTAATCTAATTGCAACAGGAGGGTGGAGGGCGTTGAAGGCAAACTCACTGGTGCTTCACTTCTCTGTTTAAAGGGTGTTCTCCACCTGATAATTCTGGAGAACTTTTTTTATGCAGAGGAGATTATTATGTTCCTTGCAGGTAGACAGAGCTGTGTGAACTAAAAGCCAGGTGGGCACCTTTTTCTGAAATCATTTCCTTCTGGGAACATAGGATTGAGTTATTTGGGGGTGGGCATTATTTTTTTTCTTAGTGTTTTTAAGAATGCCTAAAAACGAAAAAGCTGTGCAAAATGACTTGCGTGTCTTCTCGCTTTAGAGTGGTAAAAAGACCCCTGCTTTCAACAGCCTCAGTTAGGAAAATGTGCAGTGATGCAAAATCCAGGGAGTGGCTGTAATGTTTTACAAAATCATTTCTAGGAGGAAACTCTTAAGCAGAAGCTCCTGTAGTTGTATCATGGCCTATTTAAAAGATGAATATTGTTGAAAGGTGCAGCCTGATCCCACTTCTCCCTCAGCTCAGCACCGGCCCCCTGGCACAAGCAAGTCGTCATCCTAAAAGGGGAGATTCAGGCCTCCAGCTGAACCCCAGCGGATCGGCTGTCACTCATCCTCTCCCTGAGGTTGACAGCAGCCTTCTTTCCTGAGGTTTGCATTCCCATCTGACCCTGTAAAGTCATCAGCCTCACTCCCCTGCCTTTCTGATTGGACACAAAGTCAGTATAACTGTGATGTTACCTTGATCACAGTTTCTAAATAGTTCAAAATCCAAAGATCACATGCCTATCAAGAAACTCCTGCTGCTCACTCATATGTGCTCACAACAACTTCCTTATACAACCGGGCCTTTTGCTCATCGCTGCAATTCCTATTCATCTCCACCCAGATCCTTCCTGTCTCCTTCCCAGCACCGTCCGCTGGGAAGCTAGCTTTGTGTTTATGCAGACTTGCTCTTCTGCACCCACTTGCTACCCAGCTTCCCTGTTTCCGGCCAGGTCAATGACCTTAGGACTGGGTCTAACTTTAGCTTCCCTGGCTGGGTAGGATTACCCGCCATAGTGGGGCTCACCCCTCCTTTGCACTCTGGACTCCTCTCAGTTGTGCTCGTGCTGACCCATGCCAGGCAGCCCTCCTCCAGGCCTATGAACACAATGTCTGTGGTTCCCTCATTTCCCCGTAATAGGTGTATTTGTATTACGCTAAGTGCCTTTCTCCTCCAGGCTGAGCGGCCTGATTTGCACACATGTAAACATGAGTAAGGCATTTCAAATGCTAGAAAGCTTAATGTGGATTCCCTCGGTTGTTCTTTATTGAGGTATGCCCCTGGTTAGGCTTCTGTCCTTCTAGAACGGCCTTCTGTTGTAAAAGTATAAAGTCTTCATTTGTTCACTCAATCACACAGTACGTGCCTGATTCGGGGCTCAGCACTGGGTGTCCAGGGGCGAATAAAAAAGACACGATGCCAAAATTCACGGGGCTCACAGCCTCATGGAGGCAGAAGATAATTTAACCAGTACCATTCGAGTCCATTCCCCATGACAGCCTGTGGTCTCCGGCATGAAGGGAAAGAATGGGGTGCCATGGAAAAGGGCCTTGTGGTGAGGGGTGGTGTGAGGGACCCACACAGATGGCTGGCCACAGAAGGTCTCTTCAAGGAAGTAACGTGAAGGAGGAGCCAGCCAGGAGAAGTCAGGGGAAAGAGCTTCCTAGTGAGAGGGCACCTCCGGGCAAGAAGGAGCTCTAGGGTATGTGGGGACCCAAAGCCTGGCTGGGATGTGGTGAAGGCGGGGGCAGGGCTCTCCGGAGCTGAGCATGCAGCCAGTTTAGGGATGTCCACATGCTGTTCTGAGTGCCCGGGGAAGCAGTGAAAGGGAGTGATGAGATCTGACTTACGCTCTGTACACAAGAAGTTCAGCAAAACAGTAGTGGCAGTAGAGATGAAGAGAAGGTAAGGAATTTCAGCTGAGTTAGGAAGAATCAACAAGGCTTGCCAAGATAAAGCCTTTGGATCTGGCAGCTAATCATCAGTGGCCTCTTTGAGAGCTGTGTTGGTGGAATCACAGGACAAGGGGGCTTAGCTGTGGAGGAGATGGAGGGTTAAGGAGCAAATGCAGGTCTTAGCTGTGCAAGGTGTTTGGCAATGAGGAAGGACATAGCCTTCCAGGGAAGGAGAATGAAAGGTTTGTTGGGAGAAGGGAAACAGGCATGTCTGTGGGCATGTCACTGGATGGTGAGCAAATGAAAAGTGCTAGAGCAGGGGCAGCGAGGTGGGCACCCTCTGGGAGGTGGGGAGAATGGTCTCAGACAGGGGTGAAGAAGGGGTCATGTGGAGACTGGAGGGAGAAGCCTGGAAGTGGAAGAAGGAAAGGTGCGAGCTGATGGCCTCCTGGCCTTTGTTTAATCAGCCGGGTAGGAAGTTAGGCTCTGTCCAGAGAAGGGAAAAAGAGTAGCAAGGGTTTGGAATTCATCAATCCGGGGGAGGGGGGCTGCTCTCAAGCAAGAGAAAGCCCTGCAGAGCAGGTCGCAGCTTGGCGGAATTGTTTCGGAGCCCTTCCAAACAGCCAGGTGCCATCTTTTCTCCAGCAGTGCTGCCTCGCTTCAGAGAAAAATGTGCTGATGTACTTTGGAAAGATTTTCAATAACAAGGGCTTTCTAAATAACTTTCCGTTTAACCAGGGCATCATTCAACCAGAACGCCCTCTCCCAAGTATTCCAGTTAGTCAAAGTTTTACTGAAACATGTCAGCCCTGAAAAGTGCAGAAGGCAGCTAAGTAGGACAGACTAGAAAGGTGTCAGAAACCCCACATCTGTGCACAGAGCCACAATGGCAGGCCTCCGCAAAGCCTAACCCTTTCAGACCTGCCGTCCCGAATGCCTGGCAGCACCGCGGGTTACACAAAGGAAGAAACAAAGGAGGGAGTCCGCAGCCCAGCAGAAAGGCGTCCAGAGTATTCCGAGTGTGGTTCTTTAGGTGAACACGGCATTTTGAAATGTTAACTTCGAAATGAACCAATAGCTTTGCATAGCTTGAATGAACAGTTCAAGGGACCCAAACGCCCACAATGTTAGCAAGCAGGTGCCCTCTAGGATTGATTTGTAAACAATCCTGTAGGAATGTGGACAGTGCACACACAAGAGCCAAGCTAAGGTGTGTTTGTGAGCTGTTGGCAGAGGGCATGGAGAAACCCGATCCTGCACTTTGTAAATTATAAACTGTTTACACCTGTCATCTCTGTCTGGGTCTGGGCTAATGACACTTTAACAATTGGCTTATGTGTGACCGAGTGCTAAGAGCCAGGGTTTCAAAGCAAACACATCCGAAGCTCTGCCATTGATGTCCACTGGTGTCTGCGGGGAAATAACAAGCACAGTGACACAGGTGAGAGAGGACTTTTCCCAGCAGGCTGTGGGTATTTTTAGAAGGCTTGCCTTTGGAAATGTCTCCAGTGGAACGAGAGGGCCTTTACACAAGCAGTTGGGGCGTGGGCATGCAGTTATACCATCCAGAGGGACTCAGATACCTCAGAGACACTAACTGCTGGGTCCCACGATTCCCCCAACTAGAAGGGCCAATTGGAAAAGGCGGGCTTTAGTGTATCATATTAGAGTCATGTCCATGTGGCCCACAAAGCTGTGGTAGGAATTGTGTTCCCTCTTTTCTCCACTCCAGACCCTCCCCATCCTTGCCCCCAACCTCTAGTGAGATGCCCTGCATTCCGGCGCTGATTAAATGTTAGTGAATTTACGATTTCGGAAATGACTATGATTAGAGAGCAGTGTACATAGTAGTTAAGAATGTGGGCTTTGGAGCCAGCTTGCCCAGGGATCAAATTGTGCTGCCCCACTTACTAGTGTGTGACCTTAGGAAGTCTCCTCATCTGTAAAATGGGGATGATAATAATAGGATGCATTTCAATGTGTTGTTAAGATTAAATGAGTCATTATATGCTTGACGCTTGGAAAACACACAAAATGTTATTATTTTGCAAAAATAAATTACTCTTAGGCAGAGGAGCTCTTCTGAAAATACTCCACCTAAAATAAAGGCAAGCAGGGTTTTTTGGTGACTGATTAAGAAAGATTCTACAAGTTTTGCATCTTCAGTAGCCTGTTTTTAAAGGTAAAATTTTTAGATTAATATGGGTTTGTAATTTTCAGAAGTCCAATGGGTTTTATATAAAATTTTATTTTTTAAAAAACAACAACAGTACAAATCTTTTTTTTTAAAGTAAGTTAAGCTTGTTTGGCTGTTGTGACTCAGTGGTTAAGCATCAACTTATAAACCAAGAGAGTTTACCAGTTCAATTCCCAGTCAGGGCACATGCCCACGTTGTGGGCTCCATCCCAATAGGGGGTGTGCAGGAGACAGCTGATCGATATTTCTATCTCTTTCTCCCTTCCTCTCTCTCTAAAATAATAATAAAAAAACCACATATTTTTTAAAGTGTGAAATATTTTTAAAATAAGTAAAGTAAGTTAAGCTTCTAAAATATTTTTTCTCCAAAAAGAACCCCAAACAAACCCAGATTCTGTTACTCTTTGGAAACCAATTCACATCTGGGATGCCAAATTTCAGTCTTAATGCAGTATGGAACAGCTGAATGATAATTTTTTAACATCCCAGAACACACAGATTTCTCATGGGAACATGGGAAAGGACATTTATCTTTTCAGCTGCATGAAAATGAAACCCATACTATATTTTAGTGAATAAAAGAAAAATATATATGAAAACTTAAGGCCATGTGTAACAGGGAGTCTATGTAGCTGCAACATTGGAATTTGTACAATCAGCCTATTGTACAGATTATAATGTCCCTTACCAATTATTGGAAGCAATAGTGCCTTTTATATTAGAATGAAAGTAATGTAAACAGTGGTTATTTTCATTCTAATATACTTAAGATTTACAACATTTAATTCAAATGGATGTATGTGCAGCCACATTGAATTATAACCGCCTTCTGATTAGGAAAACGAAATGCAGCCCTCCAAGAAAAGGGGGAAATGCTGATGAAAATTGCTCACTTAATCCCTGGTTTTAGACCACACAACAGCTGCCTTCTAGCTGCATCTCAAGATTCTAAACTAACTGGTTGAAATATAAAGTACTTGGTTAATCCCTATTCACTCTAAATAGGTTCATTGTTCGCACTGGCCAGATTCTTTTTGTTTTGGTTGTTGTTTTACTGCCTGAGGTTAATAACACCTTAGACCCTGCCCACAGGCCCACCAGTACTGGCAGAGCCGTGGCTCATTATTATGCCAGTTTCACAATCAGAATCCATTAGTTAATTTAACGCAGTCAGAGGAAAACTCATTTATCTCCTTCAGTGTGTTTCACAGTCAACGTGACACAGGGTCAGGCATTATCTGGTGGAGGGGGACAGTGAAATTAAAGTCCCTGGGCACCAGCCGTTCTCGGCAGTAGAATGGATGATTATCAGGCTGGATATAATTATAGAGCCGCAGCCGTCCCCCGCAACACACTGGCTATCTGCCTAGCACAAAGGTTTAGATCCTTCATTTGTTGCAGGCCAGAATATCAAGGAAGTAGTCATCCATTTTTGTGTACCATCAATCACAACGTAGATAGGCAACTGCTGCTGTCTGCATTTTGGAAGCTTGGCAGCTGCTAAGCTTTTGCCTAGTTTTCAGAAAGGAAGATAGGACGCAGGTCTTCGGAGAGGCTTTTAGTGGCAGAATGATGACACCTCTGCCAGGATCCTATCGCAGGCTCATTAGCTGAGTGGATATTTGAGCCCAGCCAAAGATATACTCATATACAGAGTCATCTTTTTCATTAAGCTAATTTACCTGAGTTCGCTTTCCTGATGATCAGCTGCTCCTACAGTATCAGCTCCACTCTGTTAAGATAAATGAGGATTGGGGGATGGGGGTGTGTGTGGGAGGGGGACAAGAGGTATTGGCCAGCAAGGTACTGGGGTCCATGTGGTGGTGTTTCCCTTCCATTGGGCACTTCTAGAAATCCGCATTATATCCACAGGCAAGCGTGAAACACGGCAGGAAGTTCACGAAGGCTTGTTACTCACTTTTTGGTTGCAAAAGATGAAGTCGGGAAAATGAGAGAGGGACTGTGTGCCATGTTAATCACATAAAGTAGTATCCGATTGTGAAGAAAGGAAATGAAGAAAGGAAAAGGAAGCCGGCAGTAAGGGGTACACATTGCTGATGAGGTGTTTAACCTGTAGTGATCCTGGAGAGTGTAAATTGCTTTACAACTAGATTCACTTAGATGATAGGAACTGAAGGAAATTATCCCTGCAACCTCTATCCTGCAAGGAGTTGCTAAGGAAAAATCTGCATTCCCCCGCCCCCATCCCTTTTTTGGTTCTCCAAACTGTCTCTTTGTTCATTTTTTAATAAGCTTTTGCTTTGTGGTATTTAGACTTGAGTGTTTATTAAATTAATGACACTTGAATTGGACTTCAGCGGGTTAGAGAGATTAGTTAAGAGATGTTTGGATGTTAAAATTTAATCTTATCTAAGGATTTGTGGTCTCAGAGTTTACTTTTAACTGAAAGTTCTTACTGACTTTCGTGCCATGCTGTTAACTCTGACTGCCTTAAAACTAACAATTAGAATTCATTAAACCAACTGGTTTGACAAAGAGACATGGAACAGTATGTGGTACCTAGCCCGTTCTCCTAGCATGTAGCTAGAACATAAGCTATTAGGAGGGAGATGGACAAGAATTCTTTCTCCAACCTCATTTATAATTTCACCTTTCATGGCCTTTTGGGTATAAAAGATCACTTTCTGAAACTTCTTAGGTAAGAAATATTTCCCTCCATATAATTAAAAAAACATATATGCCCTTCCATTAAGTCATTAGAAACAGTTTATTTTATTTAGCAAGCCCCAAATCCATTTGTTTAATTTGGCAATCATCATCTTTTGGCCATGTTCAGTTTTCTTTATCCAGCATTTTGCAAGATCCAACTCCACCCATTTTTAGGGCAGAAATGTTCAATTACTTAGTTCTGATGACAAAATGTTTAAAGCCAAGTATGACTATGAAGAATTAACCTCTGTTTGAATTGATATTTTGCTGGTACGAGGTTTAAGTAACGATTTCAACTTCATTGTCAGAAGTTGATAAAACAAATATCATCATTTCACACCCGGGGAAACCTGGGCCAGCTACATCTTTCTCAGTTCTTATTTCATTGTCCATATAATTGAATAAAAAATCGGCTCCAATGCAATATTAAGGTCACAGATTTAATAATACAGAACTTGGGGAATGCCAAATTTACTTTTCTCAAGATAACCATTTCTTCCATGTGCCGGGCATTACATGCACTTAAGCTCTGCTTTCAGCAATGTAACTAGGTCAGGGATTTCATAGAATATGGAGGTGTTCACGTTATTGTATGAATACTAGCGTCTTACATTTCATGTATATTTCAAGAGCCTGTGTGCCCAAGTACAAAGGCAAACGCTGTGTCAGTCTGCTGTCCATTACCAGGGTGTGTGTACACAATGGAGGTGCTGAGGCCAGCTAGCACTAAGGCCCTTACAAAAGAAAGTCCGGTGCAATCTATAGTGACTGCTTCAAGACCCCAGTCCGCTATGAAGTGAACTATGTAAATACATTTCCATCTTTCTGGAAAAATTAAAACTATGAATGTGTAGCATTTTTCATGTGGTTTATATGTATTTGTACTTTATTTTACAGTTTGTTATTGATATCTCTGTCTCCCATAAGTTGTAAATCCTCTGAGGACACAAATTGTGTATTCAATCATTCATTCATTGATCCTTGCTAGTATATTTATCCATCAAACATTTGTTAGTCTTTCCCAGGTTCACTGTCTAGTGGTGTGGGCAGATTAGTAAACAAATAATGTTGATTTGATTGTTATGATGGAGCTCTTGCATGTGGAAGAGAGACAATAGTGATTAACTGTCAGTGAGGATCAGAAAAGACCCCACTGAGGAGGTGATGTTTGAACAGTGACTTAGAGAAGAATAGGAATTCCCAAGGCAGAAAAAAAAAATCGAATAGAGAAGTTGGGTGAGGGTAGGGGATAGCATTGGGGGAAAAATGGCCAGGGCAGAGTAGTATAAGATACAAAGGGTCAGAAGAAGAGAAGAAAGCAGAAGAAAATCCAGTAAAAGCCATTCTTGTAAACTCCACCAATTCAACTGAATTGTGAGGATTCTCAACCTTATAGTTAGGGGCAGTTCACTGAAACCCTGGTGTATGTTGTTAATCTTGGGTAGCAGGCAGAGAAACCAAGGTGCGTGGGCAGGCTGCTCACCTAGAACTGGTAGGTGAGAAGATTAGAGAAAGTTCTGAAGTGCTGCTTCCTTCCCAAGTTCTTATACGTCAGCCACCCCTCATCTTTCTCCGGTCACAGTGCCTGAGACAGTACCTTGCTCATCAACACAGTCTAACAAATGCTCAATTTAAATTGCTGAAAATAAGTTGAAGTGAAAGGGTCTCCTCTTTGAGATATTTTCCGTGTAGTTGGGAAGAGAGATATGAACCAAGTAGATAATGACTAACATCAGCGACCAGAGACTGTTTCTCCTTTTTACATTGACATGGTCCTTAAAAAATGCATCATAAAAGTGCAACCCTCCTGCCCGGTCAGAGTGGCTCAGTTGGTTGAGCATCATACTATGCACCGAAAGGTTGCCAGTTTGATTCCCGGTCAGAGCACATACCTATATGAGGGTTCGGTCCCAGGTCAGGGCACGTATAGAAGGCAACCGATTGATGTTTCTCTCTCACATCAATGTTTCTCTCTCTCCCTCTCCCTTCCTCTCTCTCTAAAGTCAATAAAAATATAAATATTTTAAAAAGTGCAACCTTCCCCCATCCAAAAGGAACAATTTAGCCGTCCATGAAATTTTGGTTAAACACCAAATGGTAGTTATCATCTTCTCAGAATGGCAGCTGTGCATAAGTGAAACAAATGTGGGCAGCTCCAGTGCAAGACATAGAAGGCTCTGGTTGGCAAGTTTTAGGGAAAGAGGAAAAGTGATTACCACAAGGAAGTATTTTTATGAAACAAGTGATGCTGAAACATGAGGATACTTAGAGTTTCCAGATGCCCACCAAAAGCACAAAGGGCATGGAGAAGAAGGTGGGAGCATATATTTATTAGACACGACTTTATGGGCCAGACGCCATAACAACCGAATGAAGACAAAGCATCACTATCCCACTTCACAGTCAGACACCTGAGGCTGCCAGAGCTTGAATAACTAACCCAGGGCCACTCAGCTCTGAAACGAAGGAATGGGATGGAGACCCACTAGAATATAAGCATAAAAGTGGAGACTTCTTTTGTTCACTGAGGATCCTCAGTGCCTAGGACACATCTGACACATAGTGGGTGCTCAGTGAGTATTTTCTGAAACAACCCAGACTTCCAAGCCTGTGTTTACAAAGTGGTCAGGGTCAACTTAGTCACAGAGAAGACAAACTTTTGTACTTGCTCCTGGGATAAAGAAGTGCCTAGATAGGCAAATGGGCAGACATTCAGTTGGGATGAATGAACTAACAGCAGTCAGAACAAGTAAGATAAGGAAGATGAGTTAAGAGAGAGAATTGCCTAGGTCTTTACCCAAAACATTTTTTTTTCTTGTATTAGTAAAAAATGTTCCCCTTGTCATTGAAATAATAGCTAAGACAAAGCATAGAATATCTGACCCCCTAAAGAATATCTTCTCAAAAGTGTGTGTGTGTGTGTGTGTGTATGTGTGTGTGTGTTTGAATGTACATGCAATCGTACACACATTCTATAGGAGGTTAAGAACCTGTGAAAATATATGGTTATGTTGAAATATGTCTTTCACCTTAACAGGAGCATTTTTCTGGTGGAAAGTCGGTAATTACTGTTGTGTTTTTGGTGGTGACGGTTCAAGATTTTTTTAATGGTCTGACAGCTAGCTGCCCTCCTGATATTTATGTGTTTCTTGTTAGGGAGCCCAAGATTCACAACTCTGAGCTTATAATCAGGAAAAGAACACAATACAAATAGCATGAAAAGGAATATGAACTGGGTATCGCCTGAGAGACAAATAACATATTCTATGCTGCTTTAATTGGAAAACGGTTCTTTCATGGGGTTACTTTCTCTTCAGCTGAGATAATTAAGTCTGAGCTGACACTGGTGACCAGCTACTGATGATATATAGTCAGTTACTAACAATGCAGCAATCAGTAATCAAAATTTATATTTCCCAGGTTACCAGGGCACACCAGAAGAGAAAACCGTTTTGATAAAGCTGCGAGATAGGCTTCCTAGCACAGTCTTCACAGGGCCTGTCCTCCGTAGCATCTCCATGGGTTAATTAGGTCTGCTTTATTTCAATCCTGTCACTAAATAGAACGTACCTATTGTCTGTGTTTACATTAAAAATACTTTGCAAGCCCTGTGCTAGAAAAGAAGTTTCTGCATGGCTCCCCGTAATTTTTAATGTGTTAAATCATACTTTGTTAGTGGTTTGGCATCAGGGTAGGGGGCATGGAATAAACTTAGATGTTTTAAAAGCCACTCCATGCAGCTGGCACAAGTACAAGTTTTTTGAATCATGATTAATTATCCCTGGCCATAGCGGCAGGCATTGAAATGGAAGGGATTAGGATTGTAATTTGGATACTACTTGTGTTTATATCAGCGGTTCCCAAGCTTGTCTGCTCACAGGAATCACCTGGTGGCCTTAAGTCACAGTCTTTGGATGTGGGACACAGGCATCCTTAATTTTTGAAGCTCTCCAGCTGATTCCAATGTGCAAGTTTGGAAACCATTGGTTTATACTCACAGTATGATATATTTTTGCACTTAGCTATGGACAGAGCAGCATATCCTGGTGGAGTGATGAAATGAGAACACGTGTGTTCCAATGGGCAGCTCTTGCTGCCAATGTTCAAGTTGGAGTTGAAACTGAACCAGAAACTGCTGTCTCCCACCCCAGTGAGAGACTTTGAGCCCTAAGAAGAGGAGCATACTGTGACCCACCTGGTGAGAGAAGCAACTTCAAAGTGATTGATATGAACTTGAGGAGAAGGGGAACAGAGAAAGTAAGAAATAAGCCTTTACCCCTCCCCCCGGCACCCCTGCAGCATGTAGCTAGCTGTTTGTTGAATAAACGAGTGAAAAGATGAGAAAGGAGGGGACAGTCACTTGTAGCTCACTTCCTAGAAAAAGATGCTGGGATAGGATGAAGGATGCTTTCCATCCATCAGATCCTGATACAGCAGGTGCCTCTCCACTCAACGCTCTTTGCTTTTCTGATAAAGTCTCTATCGTAGTCAGTGCCATCTCTTCTCAGAGAGCAGTCATTCTGGGATAGTCCAAGGTGACCATCCCAGAAGAGACACTCATTCGCCTTCTAAAAAGTGGGCCATCCTTTGGGATGCTTGAGAAGCAGCCTTTGGCCTTTCTTTGCCATGGGAGGTGATGGCCAAGAAAGAGCAGTGACACCAGAGAACATGGAGACACCAGAAATGAACATGCAAACAGAGGGGAAAAACATTCCCATGCACAGCACAAGAACCTTGTTTATGGAAAGGAAAATGAAAAATATGAAGGGTATTTGCTTTGAGCACATCTGATTCTTTGTATTTGACTTCACTGCATGTTGGCTTTCTGAGTTTGCTACATTTCTATTTGACAGGCAATAAATTAGGCAGCCATTCATATGGCATGCAGGCAGGTTTATAGTGTTGTGCCAACTACCAGCTACCATATATATCCATCTGCGTCACAGGTAAACTAAAGTTGTCACTACTGACACTACAATGGCTATAAACTACTCGCATCCCATATTCCAGAACATTACCACTGGCTGAACGTCTCGTGAAGGGACAGGGTCCTGGGGAGAATTGTGGGAATTGGCAGAGATCAGTAGGCCTGAGCTCCAGGTTTGCCTCTGGGGACACCGATTTAAAAAACACAACAAACTAGTTTGGTTTTCTTCCAAAAATTAAACATATGTGCAAGAAAAAAAAACAACAACACATGAAAGAGTACACTATAAAAAGTGAGTTTCTTTACTACATCTGACCTCCAGTCCTCCTCCCTCAGAGACATCACTGTTACTAGTTACTTGTATAATGGGCTTAAAATATTCACAATACTTTTTAAAAAATCAGTCGTGGTTTGTATTTCAACATTCGTTAAAAAAGTTGCCCCTTTTACAATCATTGTAGAACTCAATGTGCAGGTACTTAAAAATACTCAAAGCCACTTGAATAAAAATCAACAAATATTTAACAAGTACCTTCAATGTACAAGATGTTGCCTAAGCAAGCCATTTCTAATGAGGACTTCATTTGTATATATTTCATATTTTTTCCGGTGGATAATCAAAGAATCTCAACTTATGTCTTTGTGTTAAAGCCTTTTCTCAGAAACAAAAAGCATCTCTTTCTTGCCCCTCACCTCCACCACCCCCTCCCCTTTAACTTCTCAGCCTTTCACACATTCTCTAATTTGAGATCCGTGTTGAGCCCAGATCTCTGGGTGGGTGGTGTGTTTTGGCCAGAGTACTATCACTCATACCTTCTTCCAGATGGACTGGCTCAAGGACTTGATAGTCCCAAAAGAAATAAAACTTCTCTGAATTGTTTAAGGAGAGGAGCTATAGTGCTCTTTGCTCAAAGACAGAAGGATGAGAGATGGTCCATGACAAAGCAGACATCCCCACCCATGTCTTGTCTGCAAAGGGGGGAACACCCACACTCTGCGGCCCACCAAGGCATTCTGGGCTGATTGCACAGATGAGGGCCCCCAAACCACCTCTAACTCCAGCCAGCAACATCTGTGTGTCTTTTCTCCAGCTGGCTGGCCCAGCTGTTGTGGTGTCAGGAGAAAGTTATGAGTCACTGGGAAGGGATTTGAGACAAGAGCGGAGTTAAATCATCTCTTGGGTTCTGTATGTCACTGGCAATTGAGCCTTAGTAACAAGCCAATGTGGATGACATTCATCCCCAGGAAGGCCACACACCAGAGCTTCACTTTGTATCCCACACTCGAACACCTTCTCTGAGCTTTGCGGAGATGAGAAGTGGTAGGGCAGTGCGTATGGTGTATGTTCCCACTCCAGAAACCCTCTGGTGCTCATTTGGTTATGACCATCTCTCTCCTTGCATATACTTTTTGGCTACGGACCTATCACCTAGCCAAGATGGTCAAACTGGGATCCTGAATGAATGAGACCTGGCCAAAGCCTGAGGACTTTCTCTTTAGTCTTTTGATTCCAGACATGTTATTTCATCAACAGAGCTATCTGGGCAGCTTCCAGCAAGAGCTTGAGTCAACAGCAGGATTGTGCTGGACCGTCTATGGCGTCCTCCACTAAGCAGTGTTTCCTCACTCTGTGGGAATAAAGACTTGTCGGAGGATCCAAGAATCATAAGTAATGCTTTCCACTGAAATCTTAAACATTGTCTAGTCCAGCCCTCCATCCAATGTCTGCCTCCCATGGACGATGTTCCTTCCACCCCGCACTCATCCGGCCTCCCACCCCCGTAGGTCAGCCAGTCCATGTTTGTGCTACTGTAACTACTACAAGTTCCTTCTTATTTTGAGCAGACATTATCTCCTTATAGTTTCTGCCCATTGATCTAAGTTTTACCATCATAACTGTCTTCCAAGTTTCTATTAAGATATATGAAAATGCCTACCCTTGCCCCTTGCATATCCACTCTTCTTTAACATTGATTTGTCAGAAGTTGTTCTGATGTTCTTTCTTGGAGTAACACTTACTCAATCTCCACTATTTCCTGGGAGTCCACTGTGTAGTAAGCTTTGTTCCAGAACATGGAGATAGTGATTAACAAGACAAACTTGCCCATATGAAGCTTACATTCTAATGGAGGGGAAGAACAGACAAAAGTAAACAAGAATACACTTGTGGAAATGTCAATAAGGGACAAATCCATCACAGATATTGAGAACAAAGTGATGGGGGGGAAAGCATTGGATTGTTTGGGGTCAGGGAAGGCCTGTTCAAGGAAGTGACATTTTAACTGCATTCTGAAAAGTGAGCCAGCTATATGAAAACTGGATGCGGGGAGGGCAATATCTTTCCAAGTGGAAGGAGCAGCAAATCCACAGGCAGGAGTGAGAGCCTGTGTTTGAGGGAAGCCAGGCTGGGGGCTGGAGCAGAGTTAGGAAATGGTGGGATGTAACAAGATGGGGGCAGGGAGTATGTGGCACATTTTGCATCCTGGATTGTGGGTTTCAACCTCGTTGTAAACACAATAAGTGACCATAAGAGTTTCATGCAGGAGAGGACATGATCTGAAATATGTTTCTAAAAAGACCATCAGCCTCTCCGTGGAGATTAAATGGAAAGACGGCCAAATGGAAGGAGGGAAACTGATTAGGAAGCTACTGCAGTTGTCCAAGCAGGTGCTGATGGTGGATTGGACGATCCTAGGTGGCAGGTAGCATGTAGAGAAGTGGACAAATGTGGCATGTGTTTGGGCTGTAGAATCAATATCTGGATGTTACCTCTCAGTCCTCTGAACTCCGAAAGTATTTCCTTTTCCATTTACGTTGCCTTCCACTTTGGTACAGCTAGCTGCTCAGGTACTATCTCCCACAGTGGTCTGGGGGCTCTTGACAGGCACAGAACCCACGACAAAGCCCATGACCTCAGTACCCCACTCTGTCCCAGCACAGTGCCCTGCTTGCACATGTTAGACTCCACCATTTCTTGAGTGAATGAATGGATGAGTGAAGGCAAACCACTAACAGGGACAGTTTCTTATTTTACTGAACATGGAAAATAAAGTCCTGTCTCAATGCCTACACACTTGTACTATGTTTTTTCTGCCAAAACGTTAAAGAAGTAATTCATGATGTACAAAAGCAATGCTCCTTTGAAGTAAAAGTGCTTGCAAAAATGGAAAAAATTACTATTGATGCTTAACCTTCAAATATACTTTTTGTGTGAGGGAGGAGGAGGCATTCCTAGGCCCCTCACTTTCATATGGTGACGCAGTGCCCAAGCTTGGGTCATCTTGCTCAGGTGCCATACAGCATCTTGCTCTCTCCTCACTGAGGATTCTAGGTGGGTCTCGGCCTTCTTTCATACCTTAGTGTTGCTGGAAAGGGCTGATTAAATAGGTCTGTGAAGAACACATCTGCTTATTCTTGCATACCACTTCAGAATGACTTCTTTTTTCACTCTTTGGAGTGATGAAGATTATGTTAACCGAACAGGAAGCATATCACTGGGGGAATGTGCCGTTAGAAAAGTTCATGCATTATTCCTTTTCCACCTGTTCCAGAGCCTTGCTTTTTCCGTCTCACTGCTCAGCCCTTCAAATCCTTACCAGTGAAAGCCTGCCTGACCCAGATGGGCCTCTGGGCTTTCCAATAACCAGGCAATGAGTAGTTTTCAAAGCCATTTATGCATTTCCTGTGCCTCGGAGCACGTGCATTCAGGGATCCTTGTGCTCTCCTGGGGCGGCCAGCTGCCCAGGCCCCGCTGCTAGGCTGGACATGGGCTCACGCTCGCTTTCTCTCTGATTTATCGCCTCTCATTTGTCTTACCCTCAGCACTTTAATTTGGTTTCCACTTGTCACACTCAAGCTTATTGGATAATTTCACTTTCCCTCCTGATTCTGGTCTCTCTCACAGAGATTGTAATTACAGTGATTGTCTGCTGGGCTATTAATTATGGGGATTGCAAGGCTTATTTATTTATTTCTTTTTCGATTCATGGGTTAATTGGTAATATCCATGTGCTGTTTTCCCTCCCGATAATTTGGATTGCTGCTATTAACCACGTGCCTCCACTTTATCGCAGAGTTAGAACTGATTACCGCTGTACCTGATGCCCAGTGTCTACTCAGTGAGAGCGAAAGCAGGGGCCAGTGTGTGGAGAGGCCCTTCCTAGAGGAAGGGAAGAGGGAGAGAGTATGTCTTCCTCCTTTGTCACTCCCCAAGATAACAGTTGCCCTCCCAAATTAGTCTTGAAATACAAATTCTTCATTTTTTAAACTTAATCCTTCAGCTTACTGGTGTTATATGAAAAGAAAGTTGCAGGTATTTGAAAATTAAGCAGCGAGCAGACCCTGCCAGCTGACCATTCCCTCTGATTATGGGAGCTGGAAAAAGCCATCCCCGGGGTCATTCCTCTGGGGAGAGAAAGGTTACAGGCTGCAGACACTGTGGATATTCCTTTGGAGACACCACCACCAACTGCACAGAGAGCCTGCGACGGCGACACATTTAGCACGGAGAGAAGAAGGGGGCTGACCCACCTGTAGTTGGCTGTCAGATGGAAGGAAGATGAAGTGTGTCCAGGCTGGGGTTGCTGCACCGGGTGAGGCAGTCACACGTGCGCTGCGGGATGTCACTGCTCACCCGAGAGGCATGAGACAGACCGTCTCTACCAAGATCACCTCCGTGCTGAGCATCATTCATGTTGTGGCAGCCAGTTCTTGTCAGTTGCTTGTATGGCTAGGAGCCGGGAACCCTGTTATGAACACAAGATAGGAAATTAAGACTAGATAACACAGTCAGCAATTCACAATCTCTGAATTATTCTTGCAAGTAAAGTATAATATGATAATATACTTTGTAATAAGATTTTAAAATATAAGTGAAATCGATTACATTTTTAAAATTCTATGGGAATCTCACGCTTCACCGTGGGGTCACTGGAGAGTTCCTGGGTTTAGAACCAGTGCTGGAAATTCTGCTCAGAGGGTCTCCTTGCCCTCCTTTTTAATCTCCTCAGGGATGAAGGAATAAAGTTCCACAGTCTCTTCTTGGAACAGATGTTTTTCGGGGTTTTAAATTTTTCAGATTTCAGGAACAGTAATCTGGGACATATATGCCTGTGGGGGCAGCATCCAGTAATCCAACCACCAATGTTTGTGCAGTGAAATGTATACATATGCATCCTAAGAGTTAGATTAAAAAAGACTTTAAATGGTCTCATGTCAGTTCAGGTCAAGTTTTGCCACAGAATGAATAGGAAAACTTTTGGTTTCCAGGTTTGGGGGTTTGTTTTTGTTTTGTTTTGTTTTTTTGTAATTGCAAATAAGGGATTGTGGACCTGTATTTCCAAAACCAACTTGTTTCATCCACATTTAGAGGAACAGAGAGAAATGAACCTTGGTTTTCTTATAAACTTACGGAGAAGCAAGGTATATTTAATTAAAATGAACTACTACCAACATAATAGTTCATCCAGATGCTGACCCCCTTCATCTCTGTGAACGGGTCTGTAAATCTGTTTCTGTACAGTGACCTTTAAGTCACCTACATAAGGAACCAAGTCGTTATGTGCTAGAGACATTCAAACAAACGCATAGTTTCCTGGAACTTACTCTTATTTGGCCTTAAGGAAGCATATTTTCAGGATGTTTGGAAATAGTTATTAATTTTGAGGGTAGGATTTCACTTTAAAAACAGATGGGCATTTTAGGGAGTGTTATCACTAGATCTGACTGATTGGGAAGAGGCAACTAGTGAATGGTGCTCTCTCCACCCCAATTCAAACTGATACCCGCTCCCAGTAAATCCAGCCAGCCTGATGAGGAGCTCTCTCTGTGTAAAGAACATGAGCAAAGCCAATAAAGATATCACTCATTCCAGAAAAATATCTTCCAAATTCAATAATAAATTTAAATAGGTTTAAATGTATGGGTTTGCAGTTTTCATCTGGTTTATCAGAACATAGCACAGGTTCTACCGCACCCCCCCTTCTCTTCCCCTCCCCTACTCTCCCCCCACTTTCTCCCTTCCCCGCCCACCCTTTTTAATTAAAAAAAACGAATTTCCTAAAGAATATAAGAGCATTGTGGAAACTCAAGAGATAATGTTTCCATCTCATTTTTGTTCTGGATGAGATATACATATAGATAATCCACTATGTTTATAATATTTTACTGATGAAAAACCCTAGTCAGCGGTATCATGCTTCGTTGTGGAGCGGATCCTAAAATGACATGATGTCTCTTGATATACAATTAGAAGCTTGTAGTCAAATTTAAACTCTGTTTTTGGCTCTCGGGGGACTGGGAGAGCATCAGAGCTCATTGAAGGAGACAAGGAGCACAATGAAAAGTGGCATGCAGCGAGCGCGAGAGAGCCTGATCCAAAGTCTAATTTCAAGGGAATGTTTTTCACATCCTGATCTTGAGACTTGTTACCAAAAAGGCAGTAAGAGTTTTTGTAGGGTTCAGTCAAAGTTCCAATCATTTGTGATTGGTGATATTGTTATTTTAGGCCATTACTCAGAGTTCAGAGAAGGAGGCTTGCAGGTTGTTTTTATTTCTCTCTGAGCCAAGTTTGACTTGACTTCCACTCCAAAGTGGGAGAGAACACATCCCTGCAGCCATGTGGGCCTGAGCAATCCCAGGCCAAGCAAGGAGCAGGAAGGGGAGAGTTATGGCTGGGAGGCTCTGTTTTCTGTTTACCACACTGAACAGAGGAGAAATTACCAGGGAGAGGCATCCTGTCAAAGGCCAATGATTGCTCTATTTTGGTTCAAATCAGCTTAGGGTTTTGACAAAGGATCATGGAAAACTCCGGTCATTAATATCTCTAGTTGAAGTCTCTCTACAAACATTTTTCTAAGGGCTGGGGAAAGTGCCCTCAATTTAGGCATGTTACTTTTGCCCTTTACTTCATTTTTAATGAAATTACAAATGTACAGACACCCAAAGAGAGAGGACTGTGACAGTAACTCACATAGCACCTTGAAGGACTAAACACCAATCTTCTGAGATTTGGCTTCACACCTATGCCCCACTCCCTGCCCCTCCTTCTTCTTTTACCGTATTCTTAGAAGGAAAGAGTAATCAGACACGATCTTTATTTTGCTATAATTATTAGACTGAACTTTAGATGAAGTGAAAAAAAAAATCCATCTATTTAGACAAATAATTTGAAACTCCTTAAGCAAAGAGTGAAATGGTCCAATTTGACTTTCTGAAAGTCCAACTGGCATGGAGTTGTTTATTTTAACATCCCACTCTCTTGACCTTGTTTTTCTACCTGAAATGTCTTGCCCCTCCTCTAACCCCCACGGTCCACAGTGTACCATCGTGCAACCTGCCAGGCTTTCTCCAACCAGAGGCCTTCACCGGTCACCCCACCCACATGCCTCTGCAACCTCTTCATGCTCCAGGCAGTATTCTTCCTAACAGAATTTTAATTTCTCTTTGAAAAGTTATTGTTGTCTGTTCATGTTCTATTTTGGGGACAATGGCCCAGAGCCGTTGAGGCCCATCTACTAAAGAGTGAGGTCCTGTGGGGGTAGGGGTGACACAGGGGACCTTTTTTTCCATCTCTGTCTGTACCAGCATCTAGCACAGAGCCGGCTCCCAGCAGAAAAGCAGGGAATCAGTAAGATGGAAATCAGGCAATGGAAGTAATGAACATCAGGCAGCAAGCCAAGGAGAAATGAATGAGTCTTGGCTTCCTTTCTGAAAGCAGCATAATGTAGGGACAGAGCCTGGTGGAGGAGTCAGGCGTCCTCAATTGCTGCTTAGCTTTGCCACTTTTGAACTGGGCCGCATTTCGCAAGGAACCTGACTTCTCAGGGCCTCAGTTTCCTTAACAGGAAAACAAAGGGGGCATTTGTTTCTGTTTCTGGAGCAGATGTTTGAGTTCAGCAAATCACAGAAGTTGAAAAAGACAGAGGTGGCAAAAAGCTGGGGTGTGACATCGGTAAATATGATGGGAATTGTTGCAGCTCTTTGAGATCAAGCTGGTTGGCCACAGTATTATCAGGCCTGCTAAGATCATGACCATAACTGCAGAGCCCTAAAGAGTCGTTAGACTGTATCTGAAACCTCCAAGCAAAGTACATTAAATGCACTGGCTCAAGAGTGCGAGGGAGTGTGGGAGTGTGTAGGGGTGTTGGTAGAGAGAAAGAAAACTGTCGTGACAAAGGATCACCTGAAACACAAGGCTTGCCTTCTCCCCTTAGAAGATAACAGGTTTACAAACAACCTTAATTTTTCCAAAAATATTTTTTTCTCACTGTTCTTCTAAATTCATAGCTGGCTTCCTGTTCCTTTGTGATAGTGGTTTTAGACTTAAAATGGAACATCAATTATACACAGTCGATATTTATTATTATGCTCCATAGAATGCCATCATCATTCTCCAAAACATGGGGAAGTTTGGTCTGTGGCATTTCCCTTTCCTCCGAAATGGGTCCTTTTATGTCTCTGCTAATGGCTGAGGAGAGGAGGAGAGAAAGACTAGCTGCCTTATTAAGAGGCTAGAGCTATTTTTCTCATTTGCATGAGCCTTATATCTTAATGCAATATCAGCAAACAGTGGCCAGCGTGGTCCCTGAAGATTGGGTGTACAGTAAAGGTTTCAACCAAAATCAATGGCCAAGTTGTTCCTAATTCCATTTGGGAAGTAATCTTCGGGGGGCCCAGCTATGCATCCTGTGGACAGCAGCATCCTCTTTCTGCTCCAGTCCGGGACACAGGGCTGGGTAGGTCAGTGAAGGACACCTGCTGTTGAAACACTCTGTAATTCTCAAAATGTTCCTTTGGTGCAAGAATAATCAGCAGTTCAGATCTCTGTGAGACAGGTCCTCAGCGTGCAGCAAGCTGGATTTTTTGCACAAACACCTGCCCTCCCTCCTCTCTCTGGGCAGAGGTTTCTTACTCTAACTTGAGAGGTGTCCAAATCGGTTTATCGTGTCAGCTAGTAAAGCAGGCAGCCTTGTCCTTACCCTGTTCTCTCTGATATATTGACTTTAAAACATTACTATTAAGGAGGCTGTAAGCAAGTGGTTTCTCTGAACACAGTGGTGTCACGAGATAATCAATTCCTCCTAAAACTGTGGTTGAGAAGCGTTTGCATCTTTCCTATCACCTGAGCCTGCAAGCACAGGGCCATAAAGTGGAATGAGCCTTGCACGCCGACATGTTTGCAAGCCACTGTGTACTCCTTTTATAGATTTTTATTACTGAAGCCATTAGGGATGTTCAGCCACTCTGTCCATGCCAACTATTACCTTAAGTGCAGTTTCCGTTTATGCTAGCATCTCTTCCCAGCCTTCCTTCTGGCCCCCGTTCTTTGTACTGGGAAAGACGCAAACCTTGACATCACAGAGACCAGGGTTTGCAGGTTGGCTTTCCCTTTTCCCGGATGTGTTGCACATGTGGACTGTGTGCTGTCTGGACATGTTGTCCAGCTACTCTGAGCCTCAGTGTCCTTGTGTGCACAATGGAGATAATGAGGCCCGTGTCTCTGGGTTGCTGTGATGTTAAATAATATGCATATGTACCTTGCACACACAAAGTGCTCAGCAAATCTCTATTTCCACCCTATCCATTCTCCATTTCCCAAATCATTATTTTCCTTTGCATTTGTGTGAGTACTGTGATCTGCATTTAAAAAATCCCACACTCAGTTATGCCATGCTGGGGCAGACTCTCCTCCTTCTCCAGCTGCCCAGTCCAGTGTGAGGCAGCTGGCGGCCTCAAGGAGGAAGGGGGAGGAGGAGGGTGAGAGAGGGCTGCTTCTCCGCTGAACAAGCGAAACACCAGTTACTAGTCTGGGGCCGTCCTGCGAATTTCTTAAGGAACTCCAAGAAAAGGTATTAAGAGGTAATTTTTTGTATCTCCACTGACAAACATTTTCCGAGAGCTACAAATGCTTATGTGCATTATCTCACAACCAACCTTGCGGTCGTTTTACCGAAGATGGGAACGGAGGCTCAGGAAGTGCCAGCATTTTGCCAGCAGTCCCAGCAAGCCAGTGGGACAGAGGAATCCAAAGCCCAGGATTTTACCCTCTGCTCTTCCTGCTCCCCTCTCTTTATTAGCAGTAGTTTGATTTCATGTAGGAGCTTTAAAACTGATTTCGATTCAGATTTACAAAGACAATCCCCCTGTATGGGCAAAGATGCGGAGGTCAGACAGCTGAAGCAATAAAAACGAAAATGTTATCCTTCGTGTAAAACCCAACGAAGCTCCGAATGTGATTACACAGTAACAACGGCGGTCTCTTTGGCCAGGTTAGAATTTCTGTACTTATGGGACTTGAACTTTGTCCTAAA
The DNA here is from genome assembly GCF_951640355.1 of Cnephaeus nilssonii. Classification (NCBI taxonomy): domain Eukaryota; kingdom Metazoa; phylum Chordata; class Mammalia; order Chiroptera; family Vespertilionidae; genus Cnephaeus; species Cnephaeus nilssonii. The sequence continues at coordinate 46,908,341 of NC_137073.1, forward strand.
ACTGTCCTAAGGCAGTGCCGCCTGCTGGGGTTTCTTTGCTCCGGCTTGAGGAACTGCAGCTTCCATGCGGGTCCTAGAGCAGTCCGAGGACAGGGACAGTGAGGTGCGCTTGGGCTGCTCCATCCCTCATCACTGCCTCACACAGTGCCGCTCCCTCACAGACGCACTGATTACCTCCAGAGTTCCCAAGCCAAGTGCAGTTGAGGGGAACCAGGAAAGAGGGCAGGAAAACCAGCCGTGTTCCCTCTGGAAAGAGCGCTCACCAGGTGCATGGGGCTTTTACTGCCCAACCGCTGCCATAATCCCAGAGCCATAAACCTGGCGCGTGCCAAGACAAGCACCAGCGCCGGGCCCCACTGCCCACCGTGCGGAGCTCCAGCAGCCACCCGCCTCAACTCCTCCTCCTCCTCCCACCCTCACACCTCCAGGTGGTGTCCCTGGCCTTGGACACGGGTTACAATGACGTGTCCCGGCCCAGGGTCACTCCATGTACTGTCCTCCCTAATCATCTTCACATACCCACTCCCTTCTTCATCGGGGCACAGTCGCCTAGAACTGTACAATCTCAGAGCCTGGAGGAGTACCAGAGGCTTTTACATTCCGTATCCTTCCAATTTACAGGTGAGGAAACTAGCGGCCAAGGAGGCTGCGTGACTTACCCAGGGTCACACTGTTAGCCTACCCTTCTTTCTATTAAGGCCAGTGTGAATTATTATCTTTAAAACTTCCCATGATGGCAGTAGAAAACGTGCTTTTTTGTTTTAAATCTTCACCTGAGGACATGTTTTTATTGAACTTAGAGAAAGGGAGAGAGACAGAAAAAAACACATTGGTTGCCTCACCCCTATGGGGGATCCAACCCATAACCTAGGTATGTTTCTTGACCGTGAATCGAATCAACGACCTTTTGGAGCACAGGATGACGTTCCAACCGAGCTACCCAGACAGGACTAGAAAATGTGCTTCTTAAGAGAATTACTGAAACCTGGTAGTAATTTGCCTCTTAGAAAAAGGGCCATTGCTATCACTTCCTTTTTATCTCTAGGCCACAATTATCAAGCACATTTTGTATTTGCTAGTTTTCAGGTAAATTATTTTTCTCATCTTTTTTCCCCACTTATTATTAACATGTTCATTTGGATGCCAGTGTTCTGGAAGATGCTGTTGTTGTTCCAAATCAGACACAAATTGTACTGCTACAGCCAAGTCCAAGTGCACTGATGAACTGTTTGCTGCAGTTGGACATGTAAACAGTGTGCAGCTGCCCAACTGTGTGTTTGAAACAAGCAACATCCATTCATCTGTGTGCACAGACATTGGGTCCCACCAGGTTCACTTGCTAAGACTGACTGACACAGAGCAACTTGCACATGATGGCAAGGACGAGCACAATAACTCGAGCAGCAGTGGTGAGATGCTGCTCCTGGGTGGAGTGAAGGTTGCCCTCAGCGTTTTCCGGGGTCAGGCAGTAAAGTTTTAGGGGGTGAGAAAGGCTTCAGAAGACAATGGAGAGTGGTGGGAATGTTTCCAACTGGAGAGGGCCAGCGCCTCTGCTTTAGACAGCTACTCCTCAGCTCTGGAATGTAGGTCATGTATAATTTTGGCCCACAAAGCCAGATCTCTGATTTCTTTTTTTAAGAAACCAGAAATCTGGAGTTGTATGTTAAATCGTCTCCACTTTTCTTTCCTCTCCTAAATGCTAGCAGCTAGTTTGTTTATTTATTTGTTCTCTGTGAGCCAGCTTTGGCCAATTCCTACCAGTTTTGTGAGTCCAAGTAGATTTTGCCAGGCAGGATTTGGGGAAATACTTGGGCAGAGAATTGACTGAATCTTGGGGTAAATGGGAGTGGTCCTGTGCCTGGACTTCCCAGGCCTGGCGGCTCTTATGAAATTAACCTGATTAATCAGAAATAAGATGTAGCAATGTATGACCTCATTCTCTGACTTCATAATCATTTCCAGTTCTGTCATAAGTGGTCTCTGTGCCCTCGGTTCTTGTCTTGCTTGTAGGGAGGAATTCAAACAAGAGACAGTACCAAATAGAAGCAAAGCATGCAAGAGTGTATTTGCAAGAAAAGGAAATACACTCAGAGATAGTCCAAGCAGGAAGCTTAGCTGGCCAAAGCTGAACCAAGTGCCCCACTCATTTGGGCATCTGAGATTTTATACCCTGGAGTTGAGTTGAAAACTTCCTCAGGTTTCAAGGATGCCTCACCTGGATTAAAGCTATAGACCACATCCTGGAGGAGGTTTCAAGTCTCTCCCTTCCTCACTCTTGTGTCTTCTAACTCTTGGTTAATTCTTGTTTGTTACGTCTCCCCCGTGTTCCCCTTGATGGTAGCCATCTATCTGGCTCATGTCTATCTAGCTCTACCTACTCTAACCGTTCTAGTGACATTCCCTTTGTTAATGCTTTGCTGACACAATGACCTGCTATATGAATGACAAGGGTATGGAGGGTGGAGTGGTGGAATGGAATATTTGATCATTTTAAAAAACAATTATCGACACAAACACAGTCACAGGATTTTCATACAGACTCTTTTGAATCTCTTTTGTTTGGTCCTCAATCTGGAATGCCTGAAGGCTAGTTTCCTGGCCTTCTGCAAGGTCCATTTAGCTTACGGCAGCCAGCAGTCACAACACCACTTTATGCATTAGTTTGGCCTTAAAAACTATAGGGGAAAATTACAGTAAAAAGAATTTTTCTCAGGGCTCAGAGCATGTAGAAAGTCAACACAATTCTTGACCATCTGACTCAGAATAAAGTTGTATAATTAACTTTAGATTAACCCAAACAGACCTAATAAATTCACCAACAGATGCCTATTAAACTAGCTTAAGGTTTTCCATGAATTTTGTGGGTTAGGAAAGAATAGGATTACAACTTTATAGTAATGGTGTATTTTACAAAGGGCATTTCTCTTCAGGCTAAGCATAATGGAAGGTTGAGAAAATTAGATGGAAAATTCAGGCATAATAAGCTTCCTTCTGAAGTAAATTACTTACTTTTGTTTAGAATCCTCATATTGACCATCTTTCCATTATCTAATTTTCTGGATAGCTGCTTTAGTCTGCCAGGTTAGCCTCTATAAGCAGGGTTACAGAGAGGGAAACCAACAAATGTCTGCAGATGCCCCAAAACATTTTTAGGTAACACTTAAAGTTTCAAAGATTACCTAAACAATATCTTTAATCGCCGCAGCCCAGCCAACTCAAGATTTTGAGGCACAGTGGAAAGTTCTTGTTTGCTTTTGTTCTCCCAGCCAATCCCATTGCTCTTAGCGGGGATAGCCAACCTATGTTCTACAGGATGGAAAATGACAGTGTGATTGAATTGGGATCTCTCCACCAAATAATCACTTCAATAAGAAAATATATTGACTATATATTTACAAGGTTTAGAGCCCGAAGTTGTGTAGGAAGGGAGCAGCTATACATCAAAGCCTCAGCTGAAGAAATTGTAAGGTGTTCATGTGGACTGGCAAGATTAACTGGTACTGCTGGAACACCCTCACCCATATGATGTACATGCTAACAACTTGATGGTGTGATGATAGAAAGACACATGAAACAGCTATTTTTTTCCTGGCCTAGAGCCCTATTCTAAACCTGGAGATATTTAAATTTTTTGTTAATCCTCACTGAGGATAAGTTTTTCCATTGACTTTTAGAGAAAGTGGAAAAGAGGGAGGGGGGGGAAGAGAGAGAGAGAGAGACATCGACTGGTTGCCTCCTGCTTGCACCCTGTCTGGGGCCCAGGAAGGTACCCTTGACTGGGAATAGAACTCAAGACCCTTTGGTCCTTGGGCTGATGTTCTACCACTGAACCACACCAGCCAGGGCTAAACCTGGAGATATTTAAATAACCCATCTCAGCCATGATCCTGGCTATGTGTAGGGATTAAAAGAAGCCACTGAAATGTGTAATAAGTATATTTATTCTGCATGCAATGCTCTTCCTGCCTGCCTCTGGGGTTGAGAATGTTGCATCTAACCCAATTTTAAGATGGAAAAAGATAAAATCAGGAGATATAATAAAATAGCAGAACTTTATTAGCTTGTAGGACATTTGCACAAAAATGAATGCAGTTGTGGAAGGATAGAGATTCATTTGTCATGTCAAGAAAAATTAATCTTTAAAAGTATACACATATTCCCAAAGATTGCTAAAGAAATGAGACTCGGTCTTTTGAGTCCCATTATTCTTCCATTACATGCTGCAAACTCTCTGAGGTACTATGCTCCTGTATAACACTGTAATACTGCTCTGGAGCTCTTGGTAAATGTTGCCGCTTCCTCTTCCCCATATACTTTCTCATCTAAAATATACCAGCCAACTGATGTCTGGTTTATGTTTTACTTAACTCTTATTATTGATTTCACCTCTTCATTGTTATACTGAACACAAACTATGAGAAACAAATATGAGTACCTCAGAGCTTCTTCACTTTGGGATGAGATTCTCCAGAATAGGAAGAACTGGAAAATGAATGGATGAATGGGCTACTGTGTTTAACCTGCCTATGTCTCTTGGTAACAGGTCACCCCTTTGAACAAGTTATCATTTAAAGTTTAATTTTAATCTACACATCAGAGCTGAAGATATGGAATTGATTTGGCTATTCTTTCAGCCTCGCTCCCTCTTTGATTTTTAAGATAAAGCCAATTAATTAATGTGCACTTTTCAACTGAAAAAACGATTAAGACCCAGCGGTAACTGTAAAATTATAAGTTGTAATGCAACACTCCGGACTTGTTAATGCTTTTTTTGGCATGAAAAAGAGAGACATAGGTATCTTATATTAAGTGGTGTTCTAAAAAGCGTAAGTTAGCAGTTTGTTACTAAGTTTGACCTTTCTACACACAAATCTTAAATGATGGATGGACTAATGTAAAATAGCTTTGTTCAAAAGAGATCATCTTTGGCAGGCTACTTCTAAGGCTTTACTCTGGAGAGATGAAAAGATATCCTCATTTTACATTAACTTCCCTGATAGAGCAACACTTGTTTGAAATATGCCTCAGAATTATGTGATATTTACTGTTTTAATAGTCTTCTTTCACTGTATCCAGCTGCTCTACGTGGAATGGTTTTTACTTCTAAGATTTAGAGTTTTTTTCTACACATAAAGAGCATCTTTAGGAAAATACAGATGGGTAGAACAGTATATCTGGCATTTTTATTCATGACTATTTCATTGCAAGGTGGTATATGAGACTAAAATATACAGGGATATGCTTTTTTAAAAAAAAATCAACCCTCCCATTTCAAGATGTGGCTTCAAATTCTCCCTAGAGTATTCTTCAGAGTCTGAAAAGAGCCATTTACTTCTTTTTAATCACAGATTCGATTCTGTAATTTTATGTATGTCTAAGGTCACTACAGAATTACTATGGAATTACAGAAAGCAAGGGTGAAAATCTCAACTAAAGGGTCAAGCAGGTAATGGAAATAGTGAATGGGACCAGTTATAGGTATAGGAGAGAGGGAAGGAGGGAGAGAGAGAGAGTGTGTGTGTGTGTTGGGGGTAGGGATGGGTGTGGTGCCTGAGAGGAACTGTTATTTAGGTCAATATGGGACCAGTTATAGGTATAGGAGAGAGGGAAGGAGGGAGGGAGGGAGGGAGGGAGAGAGAGAGAGAGAGAGAGAGAGAGAGTGTGTGTGTGTGTGTGTGTTGGGGGTAGGGAGGGGTGTGGTGCCTGAGAGGAACTGTTATTTAGGTCAATATGTTATTTAGGTCAATATTCTGGCCCTAACTGGTTGCTCAGTGGTTAGAGCGTCAGCCCTCAGACTGGAAGGTCTTGGGTTGAATTCCTGTCAAGGGCACGTACCTCAGTTGCAGGCTCGATCCTGGCCCCAGTTGGGGTGCATGCGGGAAGCAACCAATTAATGTGTCTCTCTTGCATGATGTGTTTCTCTCTCTCTGTTTCTCCCCCTCCCTTCCACTCTCTCTAAAAATCAATAGAAAAAATATACTTGGGTGAGGATTTAAAAAAAAGAAAGAAAAGAAGAAAGAAAGACATTCTGATTTGTATAAAGTTTAGAAATCTCCTAATTTTTCAATATTGGCAACTACAAATTTTTGAAAGATCCTGGGCTGGCCAAACAAAACACGTCTTGATGCTAAAAACCTGCTGAGAAGGAAAAGGGATTTACACCTTTCAAAAAATGTTTCTTCAGTTGTTCACATTTTGAGGGATGCCGTTTCATAATTGTGAAATAGCCGCCGATAATAGCCTATTATAGGCTGAGGACAGAGGAACTAAGGCTCTCTGTCACATGTCTGGGAGAAGCTTTGTGAAAGCGCGCGGATGCCTGGGGAAGGCGGGTGTGCCGTTGGGTAATAGATGGATGCAGGTTCCTTATGTAAAACACAATCATCAGTGAATTCACAATGGAAAAGATGTGAAGCAGAGACCTCTTTTCTCTTAACTTTATCTTCAATGCCAATTCATTTTTATGGAATAGAGCTGACTTGCAAAAAGAGAAAGAAAATCCTTCTTTGCTCTTTGGCAGGGTGAAGTAGAGAAAGAAAGTCTCCCCGCTGAACTACTATGAGGCCAGAAGCCTTGCTGCTATATCTCACACTGCTGCACTGCGCTGGGGCTGGCTTCCCAGAAGATTCTGAGCCAATCAGTATTTCGCATGGCAACTGTAAGTACCCACAATCCCACTCTCTCCCTTTGTGGACACTGTAACACATTAAAAAGTTTAACAGAATAGGAGACTTGTTGGTCACTTTGAACTTGTGCAGGTGGCAAAGTTAATTCAAGTCGGTGAGATGCCCGTTCTATAACTTCATTAAATGCTATTGTAGGACACATATGTGTGAGCATTTGAAACGTCCCTCAATACTTTCGATGAAGTCTCCGTTACCACATAGAGGCTGTGATCCAGCTGGAAACCAGCTGTGGGACAATATCACTATCCCTTGGGGATTACTAGTATTGCACATTTTCATATGTAATTAACATATGAATTTGCTAGAAGATAAAGACAGAAAATAGTAAGGCTGCTTTGGAGCATTCTAGAGACAAAAATAAACTTTTTTTATACTTAGAGATTATATCATTACTAGATTTAGGTAGAGTGAATTTTAATCCCAAGGGCCTGTTTTAACTGTTTATATAACTTTCCTTTTGGTCTGCTTCATTGATGAGGATAGAAAGCAACATGATTGAGAATTTAGTTGACTCCTCAAATGAAGAAAATTTACCTGTATATTGGATGGAGCAGCCAATTTACTACTTTTTTTCCATCCCTCCAAAAGACAAAATATTTTATCACATTAAAAATGAAAGAGGGCATTTTCCCCAAATATATATTTTCCCAGTAATTATCCCAAAACAAACATCAAATAAACCATACAAAAGATGTTTAAACTAATATGGAATACTAATAAGGTCTATTAATGCCCATCTTTCTGCTGGATGGTCTGGGATGAAAAAGATAATTTTATAAGGTGAGGTGGCAAGACTGATACATAAAACAATGAGAGAACAGAAGTCAGAACATGACTGAGGCCAAATTATGTAGTTCAAGATCATCATTCTTGAAGTGGCAGAGTCCACCTAATTCAAGGTACCAAACCTTAGTAAGCATTAATTTAGCACCATTTGAGATAGGTATCAGAAGAGACCCCAGCCCAAATGTGCTGCTGAAAAGGATACTCCAGTGAGCACTTGAACCTTGATACTACAGAGACATGATACTGCTTTAGCAAGCTCCTTAATGAATGGGTAAATGAAATTTCAGAGCAGTGGGGAGAAAGGCATGAGAAAATTCCATACTAGAGCTTAATTGTGAGTAAAATAACTGTGGCTCTTGAATAAGACACCCACTGTGAGTCATGCCCAGATACTACTAAGGTTTAAAGTGAGGGGTCTGAGCATAAATCTGTGAATGGTTTTTGAGTCATTATATACCCACCCAACCCTCTGAAAACAAGTGCTTTTTAAATGTGACTCATCTTATGTGAGTCCTTAGTTTCTTTGGAGGAATGCTTGTGCTCCGAAGTTTGTAGGATTAAAGGCAGAGAGATTTTTGAGATGTAGGTATGTCTAAAGGTGAGGCATTATTACAAATTGCCCACTGTCAACCAAAGAGAACTGTGAGAAAGGAGAACTAGGCTCACTGACTCTCCAAGCCAGGGAAAGTCCAGATCACCCGACTGGCTACACTCAGTTTGACCCTGTCCTGTCAAACTGCCCGTTTCTGTGAGATCAACCAATTGCTTAACTCAAGAGCGAACTTCCCACAGTTCCTAGAATGCCAACCAACCTAGCAGGGCCGCCTTCAATGGCAGATTATTCCAACTGGACGCCTGTGGAGACTGTATTTTTCTTCTGGCTCCTGGTCGAGGGCTCTCGCCTCCAGACCACATTGCCTTTGTGGTGATTGATGGGAAGGCCGCTTTGAAACAGTTTTGTCCCGAGACAAGATCTTTGGCAGACTGCCCCCCAGGCTTAGCACTCTAAAGAAGATGAAAAGAGAACTGGGGAAAAAGAGCACCTTCATGTAAAGGGTTCACTTGCAAGTTTAAGCCCCAGGAAGAGGGACAAGTCAGAAATGGTGACACTTAGAAATATAAATGCAGGCTTATTACCATCTGAAAATGAAACTGTAACATGATCATTCTTTTAAAGAGCACTCTTCCGTCATAATTTTTCCTAAAATAACAGACTCATTGAAGATGGAAAATGGTGGCATGGTCTGACTTAAATATGGTTTTGTTTTGTAGACAGCCCCCTTTCTCTCCCTGCCCTGGCAATGCTTGGCTTGATTTCCTTTTCCCTTTGTTGCCCCATCTCCTCTTTTCACAGATACAAAACAGTATCCGGTGTTTGTGGGCCACAAGCCAGGACGGAACAGCACGCAGAGGCACCGACTGGACATCCAGATGATCATGATCATGAACAGGACCCTCTACATCGCTGCCCGGTGAGTGGCCTGCTCCACAGCTCTGCTTTCCAAGCACCCGAAGGTCCTGAGATACAAATGGACCCGCTATGCATCTTGTTAAAGATCATGACATTCCCAAACAGAGTGTTATTTAATTTAAAGGCTACTTTAGTGTGTCAAGCAACCATTCTTTTGAGACTTTCTGTGTTTGTCTGACGTAATACGGCTTTAGATAATTGCCTATTTTGGATTTTAGACGCAAGTAATCCAATGTTTTTCTTGAACATATATGCAAATATTTACTCAAGCACTGAGTAGAGTGCCTTTCTCCTTGATACTTGTTTGTTAAATTAAGTTGAATGTGTAAACATGCATTATTATATAGTGTGTGTATATTAAAACTGTTTGTATTTCTGCAGTGAATGGATAGTATATATCATTACTTTAACAGATTGGCAGTAGCACCCAAAGAGTCTTTGAGTTGGATCTAGTAAGAAAATATTCATCCACTGGGGAAATGTCATTTAAACACACTATGTCTTAAGGCTGACTGGCATGGTAAGAAAACTGCCTAAACAGGCATCACATGGATTTAGGCTTTTGTTTTAAGTTCGCTCTTGATTTACCTGGAATATTTCTCTGTCAAATGAGAGGTTGGAATAGATTATCTTAATGAAGTCTCTTGGGATTCTAACAATGTATGATCCCCTTTTGAAGGTGTGTAGCTCATTCAAAATAATTTCTAAATGAACAGCAACAAGGAACACCATGATGAAATTCCACTGTGGTCTTACTGAGTTTAGATTGATTAATAATCTCACAGAGGGAGAAAGAAATAAAGATTGTGTTTGTGGTTCTTGTCTGGCTGTGAGCACAGGTAAAGAACAGGTAAATAGCAACAGTGGTTGATTCTTTTAAAGCACGTAGATTTTCTGAAATGTCAAGCTGTACGACATAAAGTAAAAACAACAACAAAACCATCGGTGACATTAAAATATCCGTTAAGTACCCCACATTTGGTGACAGGGAGAAATGCCAAAACACTTTTTTAAAAATTTCACAAAAACTATATAGTACATACTAGTTGTATGTGCCATATAAATTGCAAATATAATTCTATGTTCTTTATAAATGTTAATTCATTCGATCCTGAAAGAAAGTCTATGAGAAGGAAATATTATTATCCCCATGTCTTATGGGAGGAAACCAAAGTACAAAATTGGTAAATGATTAGGTCCAAATGACAGAGCAGGATTTGAACCAGAATGGTCTTGCTTTAAAGTCTGGGTCATTACTCCCTATACTGTACAGCCTACTGAGCAGTAGAGGTGGTAATATTTGTCCTGGGAATAACCTTCTAAGAGCTATTGCCCAAGAACATCGTCATTGCATGCATTCATTAAAAAACAAGGTCTTGCCAAAACTGGTTTGGCTCAGTGGATGGAGCGTCGGCCTGCGGACTCAAGGGTCCCAGGTTCGATTCCGGTCAAGGGCATGTACCTTGGTTGCGGGCATATCCCCAGAAGGGGGTGTGCAAGAGGCAACTGATCGATGTTTCTCTCTCATCGATGTTTCTGACTCTCTATCCCTCTCTCTTCCTCTCTGTAAAAAATCAATAAAATATATTAAAAAAAAACAAAAACCAAGGTCTTCAGTAGACATGTCTGTGGCAGAATATTAACTTCTTCTTAAATATCATTTTTTGTTTCCTAAGACTACATTTGTATCCAATTATCTAAAAGCTGGTCCAAACAAATGATTAAACATTGGGTCTGTGAGAAATAGGCTGACTCGATAACGTTCTATAGATTGTTCACTTTGCAATGGAATCTCTGGTACATGCCTGATGATTTAGCATGGCTGTGGGCTGCAGTTCCAGGGTGTACCTGAGTTAGGAGCAAAGTGCTATGCAGACTTAATCCTGACCATTATTCCAGCTGGTTAAAACCGTTTTAAACTAACCCCTTACACCAAGAAAAGGAGAAAGAAGAAATGGAAGGGGAAAAAGAAGAAACACATTCAATTTTTAAAAACTATGAAGCAGACTTGCCTTTTGTAAGAGTTAAAATTTGTGAAACCCTAGCACTGACAAGCTGCTTTCACTCTATACTCAACCACTGTCCTTCAATACACACTCTTGGAAGATTCCTATAGGAGTTCCGTGGCTGCCATGTTTAGGGTCTCTCCTCTCACTTTAATTTCACATTTTCCATCATTGCTCTGAGAGATCCAGGTTCCTAGGCAGCAAGTAACACGATTTCAAGTTAAATTCTTCCGCCAGGCTCAAGCCATGGCAACACAATTCAGTGGTACTTACTGGAATGGGGAAGAGGAAGTCCTAGGATTAAGCCAGTTTATGTTCAAATAACTTAATTCAATAAGAGCTGTGTATGATTCCTAGGATGTACTGGTCTCTGTTTAGGAATAACCTTTGACCCTGGACTGTTTCTGCTTGCTGGGCAATGTGATCTCTTGGATATTGAAAAAGATTGCATTGTCCAAAAGGAGATTTCATTCACAGACTGTATTTTTAAAAGGCTTCCCAATTCTTCTAGACAGTTATGTCAGCAATCGGAAGCGCCATCCAGAATCCGTGGACTGACTGAGGCTTGATGGCAAGAACCTCTTTCAATTCTGCTTCATTATTATCCATTTTGTAAATTCTTTTCTTCCCTTTAATCTCTAAACTGCTAATTAACATAAACAGGTCATGCCAGGAGGGGGCAATCCAAGAGCTTTCTGAGGAATTGCCAATGCATATTAATCAGCCGTTAATTTACAATTCATATATTCGGCTCCTACTTAAAGTTTTGAGGAGAGGCAGAGCAAAGAAAACCTGGAGTCATCTCAAACCTGATTCCAGAGTCATAGGCAATTCCATTCCAATAATGAGCCTGACCCACAGCACCACCAATAAAGTCAAACAAGTAATAAAGGAATGCAATAAAACTGCCTGGAAATTAAAGGGCAGCGAAATTCTGGCACCCTACTGAAGTCTGAAGAACTTCCCAATTCAGCAATTTACAAAGCAGGCTCCCTGTTCTCCCCCTCACACATTCTCATTCGCACTCTTTCATAGCAGGCAAGGACATTTTCTAAGCCCACTGCCTTGCCCTCTTCTTTTATTTTCACACAAGAGAGCCTGTTTTTATTTTATTTTTATCTATTGTACCTTCCCTTAAAATGGTTGCAAAAAGATTTCAAAAATATTGAGAGGAAAAATGGGGGTGGGGGGGGATTGAAGAAATCCTGACAGATAATTCCTTTCTTTCCCCTTTCCTTTCTCCCCCCGCCCCCCCACCCTCCTCCTTTCTTTTAAGTAATGAGGGACTTGAGAGTCTGCCTGGGAGCCTGGAGGTCTTGGTTTAAAGCTGTGGGTAATTTCCCAGCCTCAGGACTTCCTGCATTTTAGAAAAAGTCAATGTTATTTCAAAGGAAAATGAGCTGTTTTGCTTTCCCTCACTAACCCCCCATCTCCCCAGTTGAGTGTAGTTCTTTTCTTTTCTTTCTTCTGAATTCCAGACAAAAACACCCTTGTACTCAGCTCAAACAGAAGGGGATGGTTAAATATAGCCCCACACCTGAGCTGCCGGTTCCTCTCTCCGCTTCCTAGGGGAGATTGGCAGCGAGTCACAAAGACAACCAAGTTCTCAGCGAAACAGGAAGGTGAACAGAAGCAAGAAACGGAAACTTAGGCTCAAGTACATTTTAGACCTTAGTGGACCATCCTTGTGTGAAGAAGAGAGTGACTTCTGGAAATAATTTTCCCTTTATCATCTTCCATCTTGCCAATCACATCACCAAAGCGAAGGCTGAGAGACAGAGACAAACGTTAACGTTAGCGTTCATTCGCCCCCCTGATGAACAGATGCGGCATGCTGAATACCAAGTGTCTGGTACACGGGTTTGAAGACACTGAAATGTGAACCCATCTGTATTCCAGTTTGGGGCCAATTTAACGTTTGTAGGCCTTTCTCCTGAACTATACGATATGCAGAGGTTACAGTTCTGATATGAGAGAGATTGCAGGAGAGTTTTCATAATAGATGCTACCACATCCAAAGGTGCTGAAAGCTCTTCCCGCTTCCTTGCACGTGGGTGTCTTGTTGTTTTACAGCGGGATATGGATTTATCTGCCTTGGGTGAGATACATACTCATTCAGGAGAAAATGAACTGTCTTGATGCTTATGTTTGACATTGTATTCATTTTTCTTTGTTTATAGGGACCATATTTATACTGTTGATATAGACACATCACACACAGAAGAAATTTATTGTAGCAAAGTAAGTAGTTTTAAAACCATCTTTCTGAAATGAAGGACTTTAGGATAATTTGTGAAGAGAATTTGCATTTTAAATGCACGGATTGAGAGGACATGGCCAATTATAATTTAAGATAATTTTGTGAGATCTTAATTTGGGGCTAAGTTAGGGCTTTATATATGTTCAGAAACAGTTATATATGTCCTATTTTATTCATCACATATGTGAACATACACATTTTGGAATCTTAGGTAATTCCTATATTCCTTCAATAAAATATTGCCATGTTTGTCCAGGAAAATATCAGTTTTCATGTGTAAAACTTTGTCCCACAAATGTTTAAATGTTATGTTTCCAGGTCTTGCAGTATTAAGTTTGATTTGACTGTTGTGGCTCAGGAATTTGATCATTATCCATTTCAGACAGACATAAAATATAGCCTGGGCTCCCCTGATATCTCCGCATGGAGGTATTTTAGTTAATAAAATCTGCCATAGAGGTAGACGGCCCCTTTAGTGCATGAATTTACGTGGAGTGTAGCCTGAATTAAAGCTTTGTCCACCTAAAGAGAATGTCTCCTTTATTTTTAAGAAAATGACTTCCATATTTTAAGGAAAAAGCCTGCTTTATGAAAATTGATTTATCAACTGAAAGGAAAGGGCAACGGCATGTATTTTGTCAAAATGAGCATAATTTAGCAAGTTAATTTGGGTATTTTATGTGAAATTTGCACAGTTGTTTATTCTTCTTTTTCCTCCATCTGTATCCCAAAGAGAAGATCATTTTGTAGTTTAATGAATACATAGGAGTTCAAAATTAAATGAACATGTCCATCTTTAATCTTCCCTTGTTATGGTGAATTAGCCATGGAGAAAGGGTGTAGAAAGCTTTCAATAAATATATGTTCAGTCTCTAGTCTCCCCAAGGGAACTCTTACTTCTAAAATCAAAGGCAGCCATCTCTGGGCTCTTGTTGATTTCTTTCTTGGTCCCTGCAGAAACTGACATGGAAATCTAAACAGGCTGATGTAGACACATGCAGAATGAAGGGAAAACATAAGGTAGGCCACTTTCCTTTCTCCTGCAGCTGCCACTTTGGGTTAAGGTTTGGACTGTTATCTCTAGCCACAGACCGTGATGTGGAATGGATCATGCTAGGAGTCCCTTTACCACCAGTAACTGCTTTTTCCATCAACTTATTGAAGGCTTTAATTTGCAAAAATAGTTTGCTTTTAATGTGATGAAACACCAGGACATCAGCTAGGGCTGCATCACGAACTACTTAGGGGCCTGGGGATTACGGACACAAAGCCAGCTGCCCTGACTCTTCTGAGTGCACTCGCTAGTAGCCCACCTCACAGTCCAAAGCCCCCAGGGACTCTGCAGAACAGCTCCGAAAAGGCTGCTGCAGGCACACAGGGGTTGTGCCTTTGGCCACAGAACCACATAAAACCACACTTCAGCCTAGAGTCGTCCTATCTATCAAGAAACCCTACGACATCTGGCATTAAAATTAACACAATGGGAGGCTGCCAATTCCAGGCTTGCCTTCCTTTTGTGACATAAACACAGACTCTACGCCATGTCTTTATTTACTGTTCTAAAGGCAATTGTTGTTGTCAATATCATCTTCTGGTAAACATGTGGAGGAGCTCGAACTATTAACAGATGGGCGCCTCAGCCACCCTCCTTTTAACCTGACTGTCTAGATCACCGTACACAGCGAAGAATGGGTTTCTGGGTTGAATGGATTGAATACAAAGGAGTCTCAATTATTTTTCAGGATGAGTGTCACAACTTCATTAAAGTTATTCTAAAGAAAAACGATGATACTTTGTTTGTCTGTGGAACTAATGCCTTCAACCCTTCCTGCAGAAACTATAAGGTAAGTGTGATTTCGTCAGTTGGAACCACATGTCCTGGAGGTATTTCATAATTCACTGGGATTGTACCGGCAGCAACCTAAGAGGGGTAATTCAACACTACCTGGGCTCCTCTCTCTTGTTGGACTTAATGTGTTGTTCCACATGAGTGATCCTGAACAAGCTTCTAAGCTTCCTGTTAGTTCAGGATTGATTGACAGGTCTTTAAAGAGCCTAGCGAGCAAAGTTGGTTTCTGTAAGACCCTATTCTTTATTGTTCAGAACACCAACATACCTACCACACAACCATATGGATTTTCTCTCTCTTCCTTTCTCTTTCTGCCTCCCACCTCTCTGAGCACAGAAACACTTATATGTATTGTGAGTCATTCCTATTTTTAAAGGTGTCTCAAAAGCAGGCCATTGGAACTTGTAGACTTTCCTCTAGGTAACATTTTCAAGAACACAGGAATTTAATTCTATTTAATACTCTGCTTACTTAATCATGGCCTTACCTACCTCGGCCTTTATGCAAGGGGAAAAAATTAATAAAGCCTTAATAAATCTAGATAGTTCTGATAGAGCTATTGCTGAAGAAGTGGGAGCTACCAGCTGCAAAGCAGAGGTGGCAATGATCTGAGGTCCTGGCCCCACAGCAGCTAGTTCTCCCTGTCCCTTCTTTCTGCTACAGCAGGGGTCCTCAAACTTTTTAAACAGGGGGCCAGTTCACTGTCCCTCAGACCGTTGGAGGGCCAGACTATAGTTAA
Source organism: Cnephaeus nilssonii (assembly GCF_951640355.1). Lineage (NCBI taxonomy): Eukaryota > Metazoa > Chordata > Mammalia > Chiroptera > Vespertilionidae > Cnephaeus > Cnephaeus nilssonii. The sequence goes on from NC_137073.1 coordinate 46,924,138, forward strand.
AAAAGAAAACTATGAACAAATTCCTATGCACACTGCACATATCTTATTTTGAAGTAAAAAAACAAAACGGCAAAAACACCCACATGTGGCCCGCGGGCCGTAGTTTGAGGACACCTGTGCTACAGTCTTTCATTCAGCATATATTGAGTTTCTCCTATGGCCAGGCCAAGTTTAAGGACAGCTAAAAGGCCTCCATCCTTAGGGAAGCCAGACTGGAAGAAGAAACCACAATTCCACAGGGTTGCTGCCATGGCAACATAAGGCAGAGTATTATGGAAGTACAACAGAAAAGTACTTAGCCTGAGATGATGAATCTGGGAAAGCTTCCAGGTAGATGAAAGAGGTAGGTGACCCCTCTCTTCAAATATCCCCCCACCCTGCTGTTCTTACATATGGAACACAAACACCTGCCGCCTAGAAGAAACCCCTAAACTCTGTGAGTGCAGGGACCACACCTGTGATTGCCCAGAACCTGACATAGTGCCTCCAAACAGGTGCTCAATTAATTTTTGTGAGATAGTGAATGAGATAATGCCTAACCTTTGTCTTAAAGAAGTAGAAGTTAGCCAAATGAAGGGAAGGGCAATCCAGGTAGGCGGGACAGCATGAACTAAGGCATGGAGTAAACCCGGTCAGTTGAGCTTGGGAACCTTCATTTGGCCCTGGAGTGATGGATTGTGAAGTGACAAGTAATAACAAAAAAGAGACTGGAGAGGTAGGTGGCCCCATGGGTGAAAGGAAGAGAACAGATTCAGGAAATACTTAAATGACAAAAATCAATAGGACTCAATAACTGCTAACAAGCACAGGATAACGAGAGGGGAGAGTTAAGAATTACCACTAGGTGTCTTTTGGGTGAATGGATGAAGCGGGCTGCCTTGTTTAGACAAGGGATGATGGAAGAGTATTCGGGTTGAGCAGAGTAGTGAGGAGCCGGGGGTTCAGTTTTGTGCATTATGAGTATGCATAGCACTGTGGATGGCAATGCCTGTGAGACATGAACAAAGATATCTAACAAGAAGCTGGATGGCTAAGCCTTGATTTAGGGAGAGATGTGGGGAGTACTAAAGATTTGAGTTTCACCAGCATAAAGTGAAACCCTGAGGTATGAAAATGAGAAAAGGTATCAGAACCAGGGGGTCACCAGCCTTTGCTTTCACAGTTTTAAGAGACATTCTGCCTTAGACATTGGGGAGTCTGTTTTATCCTAATGCTCATCTTCAGTCTGATACTTGGAAATGGGCACCAGGATTAGGGTGAGGCAAGTGAGGCACCAAAAAAATTCAGTAATCAAGCAAGATAAATGATATTTTTAATGCAATATTTTTAGAAACCTAAATAGATGAAAAAATACTATCATGAAGTATCAAAAAACTTAAATAATGTCAGGATCCATGCAGTTTATAATAAACACAGCCAATCCAGTCAAACATTTACTCTAGCCAATAAGAGCACACAGCTGAAGTTTTTACTTTAATTCTACCACTTAATATTCCATTTGTCATTGTTTAGGACTCATTAAGACAAATTCTTCTAATAAATCCCAACAAACTCCCTAGCTGGAGGGCTATCTTTTATGACAAAATACAGGTCGAGAGTGATCTCCCTCATTCTTCCCACACATGTTCCATTCCCAGAATGCCTCACCTGTGGTGATCCCTTCACCGCTCACTTGTGCTAGCCTCACCTGCTGAGACATGTTCCAGGAGCACGAGCCTCTGAAAAACCAGACAAGATGTTCTTCCTGTGCAGTCCCCATCTATATGCCTAGCATGGCGAATGGTCGTGAGAACATTTGGCATTGCTCAGAAAAGTGTTCTTTTATTTATTGACTAGAGGCCCGGTGCACAAAATTCATGCACGGGGTGGGGGGTCCCCCAGCCTGGCCTGTGCCCTCTCACAGTGCGGGAGCCCCGTGATCGATCACCAAAGAGGTAGGCTGGAGTCGCGGGACCCGCCTCCGTGCCGCGCGGAGCAACAGGACCCGCCTCCGTGCCGCGCATGCAGCATCAAGCCCCCGCCCACCTGCGCACGCCCGCTTCGCACGCAGCCTCCAGGTGATCGCTCATTACAGCCTGAGAGCATCACATGTGAGGGTGTCACAACCACATAGGCTTTTATTAATAGGATTTATCTATTTATTTATTATTTTTAATCCCCACCTGGGGATATTTTTCCACTGATTTTTAGAGAGAGTGGAAGAGAGAGGGAAAAACAGAGAAATATCGGTGTGAGAGAAACACAGTGATTGGTTGCCTCCTGCACGAGCCCCAACCAGGGCCCGGGCCAGGGGGGAGCCTGCAATCGAGGTACAGCCTGGATCAGAATCGAACCCGGGACTTTTTGGCCCGCAGGGTGAGGCTCTATCCACTGAGCCAAACCGACTAGGGCAGAAAAGTGTTCTTTTAGATTCAGGGCACAGCAGAACTCGGTTGATGACACAGGACATATTGTATTTGGCTTCAGAGAAAATGGACAGCCTCTTTCTTAAGCACTTTTTATCAACAGATCAGAGCCAAAGATTGAAAGCAAAAACACTGACCGGTCTTCCACTGAAAATCCCACATCCCATAGTTGATCCAGAGGCATCAAGTTGATTAGACTTACTTGAGGCAGGAGGGTGACAAAGTGTGCTCTCTGCTTTTGTTCCATGCCTTTAGTTATGTAAAGAAGGCTGAATGTGTTAGAAAGATTGTGGCCCCAAATAAGATTATCTGGGGAAGAATTCTGAAGGCTACCCACTATAAATCTAAAACTTCACTCCGTACCTTTTCCCTCCTGTGCTCTAAACCTCTTGAACTTTTGCAAACGTCAGGCTGGTTCTTAGCATACTTATCTGTACCCTACGGTGATTTAATTTCCCAGGGGCTGCTGTCAAGTCTGAGAGTTGATGACTAATGCAAAGATTAGTTCTTGCTTCATGAAAAGAGGATTTCACTGTGGCATTGTTTTGTCTCTGCACCTTCCATACTCACAAACCAATCTATTAATTCTTCACTGCTTCCTGCCTTTGAATAGCTGTGCTATGGCCACTGTTTTAGCAGTAGGTACATTTAAAAAATATCTCCGCATTGTACATTGTTTCCCCAATGCCAGGATTACACAGTGCACTGCTTGGGAGAAGGGCATTTCTGTTGCATCACGGTGTACTAAGCATCACATTTTTGTTGTTGTTAATCTTCACCCAAGGACATTTTTCTCTATTGATTCTTTTTAGAGAAAGTGGAAGGGAGGAAGGGACGAAGAGAAAGGAAGGTGGGGGAGAGAGTGAGAGAGATATTACACTCTAACCACTTAGCAACACTGGCCAGGGCCTAAGCATCTCTTTTGAATACTTGCCTGACCCATAGATGGCAAAGTCGGTCACAGTTCATCAGGAAGGTCTAGTTGGAATAAAATATCAGAAAGACTTTCATAAAAGATGTGCTGGGGCAGGAAAGGAGTGCATTTGCTTTAAAGGGTGTCTGACTTAAACTTCTTTCTCCTAAAAATATATGGTTTTAACACAATTGCTTTGTGATTCTCAACTATAGTTTAAAAAAATAGGATGGCTTCAATAGTGGCTCTCTCAGAATGGTTACAGGTAGAAAAGGCCTGTCGTATTCCAGAAATGGTTTCTGGAGGTTCAGGACAAAAGACACCACCGACTGGACAGCACTAACGGCTGCATAGTAGAACCGCACTCTTTCCTCTGGGCAGTGACTCCAAGCACCTTGATTTAATGATGAATGCTTTTCCATGGATCCTTCCTCAGCAGCAATGCTGTCTTAGGTCTACCTTCTTTCAGTTTTCATATCTGTAGTCAAACCATGCAACTGCCAGATGATAAACCAAGTACCCTAAAACTAAAGAAGACTGAATCACAGAGGGGCATAAAAACATTAATGATGTTACCTGGCTGGAGTGGCTCAGTGGTTGAGCTGTGACCTCTAAACCAGGAGGCTGTTGATTCCGGTCAGGGCACATGCCCAAGTCGTGGGCTTGATCCCTAGTATGGGGCGTGCAGAAGGTAGGCGATCAATGATTCTTATCATTGATGTAACTATCTCCCTCTCTCTTCCTCTCTGAAAAAAAATATATATATACATATATATACATATATATACATATATATATATATATATATATATATATATATATATATATATAATAAAATATTAAGGATGTGGAGGAGATTATTTTATGGGCTCTGTGGTTCTGAGATTCAAACGCTAGGAAGATCCCATGGTATAAGGAAGAAGACCATGAGGTAGAGGCGGAAACTACTGAACATACTGGTCAAGGTGGGCCAGCCTCTGACCACTGTTAGTGGCTGACCGATAGCACTTCATTTCCTGCTACCCTCACAGTCGAGCATTGGTCAGTAACAGAGATTTTGTTCTACGAGGTTATTCAGGAGGCCAAGCTCCATCGTGTGCTCATACCTCTGCCATCTCTTAGGGCAGTGATAGCGAACCTATGACACGCGTGTCAGCACTGACACGCGTAGCCATTTCTGATGACACGTGGCCGCTGAGGCGGCCGCATGCCGAGGATGAAACATTTGCTGCTCCTGAGGATGAAACATTTGCGAAATAATGTTTTTTCCTCAAAGTGACACACTACCCGAGTTATGCTCAGTTTTTTGGCGAAGTTTGACACACCTAGCTCAAAAGGTTGCCCATCACTGTCTTAGGGTATTGGAATTGTCCACTGGATCCTCTGTGTCTAGGGGGAGAATGTGGAAGCAGAATAAGAGCAGAGGACCATGGAAGTTTTTTAGGAGCCAGAGCTAGAGGTGATGCATAGTCTTACACTCACATTCCACTCAGTCATGTGATCACACCTAACCACAAGGGAGGATGGTAAATGTAGTTTAGTGAGATACTGAGGAAAGATAAATGGTATTTGGTGAATAGCTAGTAAGGCTTTGCCACACCTGTAAATGCCTGTAGGATCAGGCAGGTAACTTAGGAGGGAAGCATGTAGGCTGTTGATACATTCTGTGGGTGAAGGGGCCTTGGTACTGGATACCACATGCTTGTTTGAAGGAAATGGCGGGTGTCCATTACTCAACAAGTAGCTTGTTGCTGCCACTTGGGTAAGAAGGGCCTAAATTGACTTTCCCACTTGTTCAAAAGCAAGAAATCCAGGTTTTCATGTGAAAATTCCATTTTAAAATAGGGATCAGTTTTCCTTCCCTCCCTCCCTCCCTCCTTCCTTCCTTCCTTCCTTCCTTCCTTCCTTCCTTCCTTCCTTCCTTCCTTCCTTCCTTCCTTCCTTCTTTCCTTCCTTCCTTTGTCTTTTTTTTTTTTTTTTTACATACTAAGATGGCCAAACAAAATTCACTGGCAAGCCAGTGATAACAGTTAGCATACAGTAACAAGGCCTGGGTTGGGCACTAGGGGACTGAAGTCAAATAGCAGCCCCATCCCTCACTGCCTTTGACAGTGTGGGCACCTCAGTTTCTGAGCCTCTACATGATCTGAGGCTGGGACATTTTTCTAAAGTAGGTGCAAAAGGCCACCTGAGCTCTGCTTACATCCAGGTTTTAGCACCTTTGCTGATGCCACACTAGTCTACCAGGTAACCCAAGGAAGAACTTGGTGTCTTCTCCTGGGATTTAAACCACAGTGGCAGGCTCCTCAGGCAAAAAAACAACAAAAAAACTTAGGTCTTCCTCTGTAGAGGTCATGACTCCACAGATAATTGGGGGGGTGGGGGTTAAAAGAGGGAAGCAAATATGTTTTCCTGGTGATTGCCTTGGAAATTCCTTCTCCAAGGAGAAGACACTCATTTCTAGAGCATTTTAGAAGAATATGGGAATCTCAAGCAGACATGACTGAATTTCAGACTCTTTTAGCTATAGAACCTTGATCAAGTAAGAGGCTTAATCTCTCCTAACCTCAGTTTCCTCAGTTGAAACCAATAAACTTACCTAAGAGGGTACCTGAGGATTCCTCGCACCATGAATATGAATTATTTAGCACATTAAGTGCTTTGTAAATATTAGTTGCTATTACTACTGTTAGTTGTTGTTCCTAATGAAGTCCTATTATTTCCTTTAGATGGATACTTTGGAACCTTTTGGGGATGAACTTAGTGGAATGGCCAGATGCCCCTATGATGCCAAACATGCCAACATCGCATTGTTTGCAGGTAAATGCTCTGATTTCTTCTCAATGCATTTGCTTTCATGTGCTCTGCTGGCTGCTGCAAACCTGCTCTGGGGGATTTGCAGAGTCACAGTCATACTTTACTTCTCTGGTAAATACTATAATTAACAATGCCTTTTCCATCTGAAATTAGTATGGAAGTTGTACTTTGCTTTCTTTGCTATATTTACCCATGCTTTTGTGCCTTCAGAAAAGGCTAATAGTTTTGCACTGAACATGGCATATTGGTTAGGGCCTGTTTGGGCTCCAATAATAGAAAACCCCACCTCAAACCACTGATATAGGTTTATTATTTAGTGTAAGGGCTGGTTTGACCCAACAATTTATTAATATCATCCAGGACAAAGGTCCTTTTCATTTTTCTCCTCACTTTCATTTCCTTTTAAGAGAGACTGGCTGCCCTCACAGTCATAGATGCCTGCCAACCCCAATTAGGAAGTTTTTGGAAGCTCTCTCAGAGCAGTGAGGCTACATACCCCCCAGTTTCCAGCAAACACCTTCTCAGATATCACTGACCTAATTAGGGTACATGCCTATCTATGGTGCAAAGGTTGTAGTAGCCCAGGGGATGATGCTGGTTAGCTTGGGTTGACCCATACTCCCCATCCTTACACCTTCCTTCCATTACAAAAGATAGAAAGCAGCAGGAAATAAGCCATCATTTTCAGATTGAGATTTTTGTGGATGAGTGTATGCGCTTTAATTAGAAATTTGTTTAGGAATTCAGTGCCAGCTGTGTGTGTGGAGGTGGGTGTAGGGAGAAGAGTTGGCATAATAGTGATTGTTATAGCAAGCAATGAAGCAGTTAGTTATAATTTCCATTATAAAAGATAAAAACTGGCACATCCTAGCTTAGATGAGGAGCTTTAGGCCTTTGATTGTGAAATAAAATTAGCTCCTTGAACCTCACTCATCCTCAGTGTCATCCATTTGTGGTCCTAAATCTGTAGTCACAGAATGCAGAAAGAGCTTGTGCCAGTTAAGGACTGTTTCCTTGGGCCCCTGCCAAAGTTAGAGCACAGTACTACTGGAAAGCAGCATTGTAAGGGTCACGAGGTCTTGTAAACCTATGTCAGCATGGGCAGGAGCAAGCCCAGCAGAGGAGATGCTTGGGTATATTCCCAATGTGTAACTTCCACTGTAGCACATTTCTGACACTTGAACCTGCATTAGTTGGTAACCATGGAGGATGTGGGCTGCAATGGAGAATGTAAATTTAACTGTAAATTAAAAAGAGGACTTATTGTAGTCTGGCATAGAAAAAAAAAGGAGAATGGACAAAGTATTTTCTAAATCCAACTTTCCAGGGGCTAAATAAAAGGAGCCACATGAGACAATCCTATGACTGCCCCTCCCCCTCCTCAATAGGTGTTCCCTGGAAGGTTTGAATTCTCACACATGTTCAGCCCTTACTAATAGAAGAGCCTTGCTGCAACTGAATGGTTGTCAGACTATTAAGAATGCCAGAATAGTGCTCTGTTTGCAAGTAAAAGTCTGGTGAAATACCCAGTGTTGAATGTAAAACAAAAAGAGTAGTGGGGAGTGGTCAGAAGGAATGAACACACACACACACACACACACACACACACCCCACCTTCCCCCTCACCCCCACTTCCCAGTTCTATCTGTGTGACCTAGGGTTATGACTCTATAATTAAAGTTGTGATTCGTGTAGATATGTTTATCAACAGAAAGGTTTGTTGTCTGCAGTTCCAATCTAACCCAAACAGTCAACACTTACTAATATATGGCTGTTAATAGTGCAGATATTAAGGCTGCTCTAAACTGAACCTGAACCACTTTCCATTATTTGAAGTCCAAAGGCAGACATTAAGAACTTCCTTTAGGTATTTTTGGATAAGCTTTTTATAAACCATTATGCTTTCCTACAAGTGGGAGAGCTTAAAGAATACTATATTGTACCTAAGTGCCGACATATAATTAAAGAAGATATGTAATCCATTAAAAAAGAACCAAGGAAGTAATTTTTTAGTTTGAATATAATTATAGTCTCTGTTTCATCTATATAGATTTTTCTATTCTAGAACATCCCATTTAATTATTTGTGCGTAAAGCGTTTGCTAATCCAGGAAAAGAATCAACATCTTCAGGGATTAATCTTTAGTCTAATTCAGTCCCTTTTGCTTTGGATGTACTCTCAAGCCTATCTCTAATGTAGCTAAGTTGGCAGGGGTTAGTATGAACCCTGACTCTCGTGACTCGGGTAAGGGGAGCAGTGCCTCTCAAGATCTAAGTAGCAGTTTAGTCGGCTCCTTTTTGTTTATGAACCCCCTCTCTTAATTCCCCTCCCCTGTTCAGTCTGAGGACTCCATTACTTCCGCTGAATGTAAACTTTCAGGTGGTAACAACCAGCTTCTGTCTTCCCCGGGGACCCCAGCTGATCCAGTTCACCACAGTGCGGTGGCGGCGGCAGCATCCAAGGGGCCTTGGCCTGGAGACTTTAGTCAAGGACCATCTAATCAATTGAAGCAAACAACATTTTTCATTCACCCTGTCCCTGGAGCTGCTGCTGCTTAGAAATTGCCGTGCAATTTAAAAATGAAAAATGTTTCCTCTCTCATGATCCCAATTTAAAATGGTTAGGAATGTGGGCCAAGTATTTTCCCAGTGCCTCTTGGATTTTTCCCAGTTGTCCTATCTAATTTGCCTGATATGGGAACGCCGTCTGGGGTATGTCTCTATTATCCCTCCATGCCCACGGTCTTGCTCCCCACCCCATCCACCTCTTTTCTTTTTCTTCCAAGATGGAAAACTATACTCGGCCACAGTGACTGACTTCCTTGCCATCGATGCAGTTATTTACCGGAGTTTTGGAGACAGACCAACCCTACGGACTGTCAAGCACGATTCAAAATGGTTGAAAGGTGAAAAAACAAAAGAATAAGGTGGGGGGAGGGTCGATAGGTGTCTTGAGGGGACATTTAGGTCCCAAGGGACCAGACTAGTTTCATTTCATTAGTGGCTTCTGACAGACGGGAAGGTGCAAATTGCATCTTTTGCCTCAACTGATTTATTTACCTCCCTTTTTCACTTCCCATGAGCTTCTGGAATGTTAACAGAACTACCCATGCTACTACAGTAGAGCACATTACATTCATCTTTCCTGCCTCACACTCTCATTTCAGAGTCCCACATGAAAAGAACAGGGATCAGGGGATTGGAGGTGTGGGGAACAGGAAAAGAGCTCTCATAGCTCTGCAGGAGTCAGGCTGGCAGGAGATGTGTACGACACCCTCTCTGTAACGTGGGCATTCCATTGTGGAAAATAAAAGACAGGGATATGCAGCACTCACTTAGTCTTCATTGTTGGTTGCAACCACCTCTGAAACATGTAATTTGTAGGCTCCAATGCTTTCTGAAATCACCAGCACTCACATGTGTGCAGTCATTCGAAACGGCTGGTGTTAACCAAATGTCTAATGGCCCTGTGCTTTTAATTAATAACATGTCACTGGTTGCAATTGATTAAAATTCTTTCAACTGGGTGACTTGTCCCCAATTAAAGTTCCCAATTTGTTCACAGAACCATATTTCGTCCAAGCAGTGGACTATGGAGACTATATCTACTTCTTCTTCAGGGAAATAGCAGTGGAGTACAACACCATGGGAAAGGTAAGAGGGGAGGAAGTCTCCCTGTTGGGTCAATATGGTTATAAATGACCTTGGAATAGGAACCATCAATCTAAGGACAAGGTCATCATTTTGAGAAGATGCAAAGATTAGTGGAAGTGAAACATGGTGCTGCCTCCAAGCCCTGGGTGCTTTAGCAAAAAAGTAACGGAGTACAGGGGACATCCTAAATATTTCTTTTCAAAATGTAATAAGCAGATGTTCAGTGATTTCCTACTGAGTTTCAAGTGTCTTGAGATGTAGTTTCCAGGTATACTCAACCGTTTTCTCTTTTTAATGAGATGCTCCACACAGAGAGAGTAGATATCCAGTATCTTTAAGCAAACTGAGGGTCCTAAATTTTATCTTTATTGAATAAAGCAAGAGAACACTTAGGGGATGGCCCTTTCAGTTATGATTACCAGAGAGTGGATCAAGGTCACTAAGTTGGAGGGCACAAAATCAATGCCAGGTAGCTTGCACAGTTAGAGGAATTCAGGGTATGAGATTTGAGGCCCAGAGGCAGCTAGTGAGGTTGCCAGAGATGGTGCATACAAAGTGCGCTTTTGTCTGAGGAAATAAAAAGCTAAGCAGTCCATATGGAAATGAGTGTATGTGGCTGAGAGCTGATCCCCTGAAGGATTTATGGCTCTGTATTAAATGCCACAGCCTTATCTTTTAAAACATGCTGTTCCAATGCTGAGGTTTTCCTTTTTTTTTTTTTTTTAGAAACATGAGATTAATTTAAGCACCTTGTTGTTCTGTTTCTATTTTCAAAGAAAAGAAAATTCTAATAAGATCGCCTCGAAAAGTTAGTGCATTTCATTTTCCCTGTGTTTTTCCTCTGCAGGTAGTTTTCCCAAGAGTGGCACAGGTTTGTAAGAATGACATGGGAGGGTCTCAGAGAGTCCTGGAGAAACAGTGGACATCTTTCCTAAAGGCTCGCCTCAACTGCTCAGTTCCCGGAGACTCTCACTTTTATTTCAACATACTCCAGGCGGTTACAGATGTGATTCGTATTAATGGCCGTGACGTTGTCCTGGCAACCTTTTCCACACCTTATAACAGGTAACCATGCCATGGCGGTGTTGACTTAATTGGTTCTTCCGGCTTCCTTTCCCCAGGGGCTCTCCTCTATCTAATACACAAGATTCACAACGGATGGAAAACTTGCCACTCACTATTTGTGGCTAAAAAAGCACTTAACACTCAGTTTTCATCAACAAATTAAGGGTCATTTACAGGCGTTATTAGATTAGGATTTTAGGGAAAGTAATTAGGTAAATTATAACAATATCTTCTAATTATAGGCCTGTCATATAAACACTATTCACGTGTTGTTTCTCAATCCTTCCTGTAATCCTGGCAAGGACTACTGTTGCCCTATTTTACACTGGACAAAACAACTCAATTATAGAACCTGGTCCAGGTAGTCAGTAGACGGAAGAGGCAGCTTCAAACTCAAAAATGGTTCTCTCTCTTCTAGGCCATGTACCATTCAGTTTTGGTATCTTTTGAAGTAAAAACCCTGGAAAAATGTTAAAATGCTACAGAGTGAAAGTGATTCAGATGAGTCCATACCCACCTAAGACACCCTGGTTATTATTATCCCATCAGAGGAGCCTGCATCCCAACCATAGCACCACTGTCTGACTCTGGAGGGCTCTATACATTGTCAAACCTAGAAATACTGAGTGTCAGCCTGTTTATTCCTATTTTGGTAGTTTTTAAGCTAAGACTTTGAGGAATTAAATAATATTCTAATAACTGTTCCTGGAGCAGTGGAAATATGCGGGGTTTAAAGAGCAGAAAGAATACGGGCATTTAGATTCTCTGGTACTCAGCTTTCCCAGGCCTTAAAGTCCTAGCACGACTGTGAAAATGGTCATCACTCTAGGTGTGGTCACACAATCTAAATGTACTGTCTTCTCATTTCTATGTAGAATTTTGGATATTCTATATTATCTTCCTTTAGGAATACACTGTTTTATTTTGGATTACACTTTTTACAAAGACTTTTAAGAACTCAATGAGTACCTAGATGATAGGCATGTACATGTCGAGATTGGAGGACAGCATCTAGAAAGAAATGTTTCAGAATTAGGTAGAGCCCGGATCAGAACAAGCTCAAGGATGAAATAATGTTCCTTTATTAGTTGGAAGTCAAGAGTTCCCTGCTGAAGGTGCATGAAAATATTAACCCATACTACAGCAAGAAGCACTCAGTGAGATTTAAGTAAGCTTTAACCATCTGTGGAGATTTGTAAGCCTGAGAATAGAAAAGATTCAATAATTCAGACTTTGACTGTTCAGACTTCCGAATGCATCAATCTAGACTGTTGAAAAGGAATACTGTTGTGGTACATGGGGAAAGTAGGGGCTAGCAGAATTTCAGCACACTTCCGGTTTGTTGGTTTAATTTTTGAGGGCAGTGAGTTACTTTATGATTACAATACAGCAAAAGATTCTAGCATATTATAGATACTCCATTTAAAGTATTTTCTTTAACAGCCCCTAAGAAACATTCAATTATTGCATGCTTATGCAATCTCAGAGACATATTTGCTCAGTAAAATCAGAAAGTGGTAAAAATGCACATACCCATTTCATCTCTAAATTATTGGCCCTCTCTCATTTTACTCCCTCTAGATTCGTTCCTCTCCACCCCATGCTCCACTCATGCAAACTTGGTCACTGTCAGGTTTCAAATCCTTTAGGTGCTCCTCTTTACCCTGGGGATAAAGTTCACGCTCCTTAGAATGGTGTCCAAACCCCCTCATGGTCTGGCCCATCTCTGCCAGCAGCATGTGCTTTCTGGAACTAAGATCTGTCTCGAACATGCCATGCTTGCTCATGTCCTGTTCTCTTCCAAGTCCGCTGGTCCAACCAATGTCTGTTTGCCCACTGTAACCCTAAGGATGCTCCAAGTCTCAGCTGGAGTCGCTTCCCATGAGATCTTGTGCATACCTCTTTAAATACTGCTCTTAGCAAGTTGTCCTGCATGAATTATTATCATCATTGTTTTTGTTATTTGCCTCCACACTGAACTGTGAGTCAACTGAGAGCAGTACTCTGTGTTATTTATTATGCATTTACTGCCTGAGATTAGGGATTCCATAATTATAGGTTGAATGAACAGCAGGTAGAAAGAAAGGAATGAAAAAAAGATGAAAGGAAGGAGGAGGGAGTAAAGTAGGGAAGGAAGAATAATGGATGTCACAAGTAATTCTAACCTTGGGAAGATTATAAAATCCCAGGGTGTCTTTAGTTACTACAAGGTTCCTCATAAAATAATTCAATATTTATCCTATTTTTCTTAATATTTAAAGTAAATATGTACACCTGTTACTTTTAGGAAAGGGAGATAAGAAGAACCTTACAAAATTAAGTAAGGGTTCTAAAATTTCAAAACAAATGGGGATCACTGTCTTGTATACTCAATTCTGTAAACATATATATATATATATATATATATATATATATACTACTTTAAAAAATGTATTACTACTTTTAATTTTAAAATACTTTAAAGTTCATTCTGCCACCTTGTTTTAAATAAGCTTTCTAACCCTCTCCCTATTTCTTGCTTTACTAGTAATTCTTCAGTAATTGTTGTGAAATTAAAGATAGCATAAAGTTTTCCTAATCATTATGAAGTGATTTCCATATCCTTTCTACATTTGCAAAATCCAGACCAATCCTTCTCTCTGTGCTGGATGATGTTCCCATACTGCAGAGCGCAGTCTTGCCCTGATGCTGCTGTGCACTGGTCCTCAACCTCAATGCCTGATTAAAACCTTGGCCAGCTGGTGCCTGCAATTTATTTGATCAAAACCAAGGAACAACCATAGTCAAAAGCAAACATGGGTTCAAACAGTATAGCCAGATGAATGAATTATTCATGCCTCTCACCACTGATGAAAAAAAAAATCCCAAAGTCCTTCCAGGAGTGCCAGGCCAGAATGTAATTATAGGTAGAGATTACTGTCATTATTATTACTTAGCACTTAATAGAGCACTTTATTTGCAAAGTGTTGATGCTTTAGAGACTTATATTGTTCAGTCCTATGCAAATAAACAGGAGTAAAAACTGGAATGTACACCGACTAACAAAATATTCCCGAGTTCCGCACACAGACATTCTCACTCCTGGAGTCCTTAGCTTGAGGTTCCAAATCCAAAGAAGCAATATTTGGACCGTGGAGGCACTTTTATTTTAAATTTTTACCAATATTGGAGATGTAGAATATATTTTCTAAAAATTTTATTGGGGGAGGGGGTTATTGACTAATAACTAACATCAGTGAATTCATGAAACTTCTAAATCACCAGTTCAAGCACTCTTCCTTTCTAAACAAAAGCAGTCCCAGAAGACATGAAGAGGTCCTTTCTCTTTATGAGTTGCTTTAACTAGCCTTTATTTAAGGCCACTGATGAAAATTTGATTCCCAGGAACATTCGCTTTATGCACTAGGATCCCTTGCATTTATTGTGTTCAGTATATGAACTTTACATTTCAATTGCCTGTAATAGGAAAGTTTCTTTGGAGTATGTTTTCCAAGCTGCCTGTGCACTTGGGCATGAGTAACACTGTGTGAAATGTCATGTTGCAGCATCCCTGGGTCTGCAGTTTGTGCCTATGACATGCTTGACATTGCCAATGTTTTTACTGGGAGATTCAAAGAACAGAAGTCTCCGGATTCCACTTGGACACCAGTTCCTGATGAACGAGTGCCTAAGCCCAGGTACATGCAAATATCTATATGCTATTTTGTTGTTAATCCTCACCTGAGGATGTTTTTTTCCATTGAGTTTTTGAGAGGGTGAAATGGAGGGAGGGAGGGAGGGAGGTGGAGAGAGGGAGAGAGAGAAACATTGATGTGAGAGAGATTTATGGACTGGTTGCCTCCCAGGCCTGTCCCTACCAGGGCTGGGGATTGAACCTGCAACCCAAGTATGTGCCTTTGACCAGGAATCAAACCTGAGACCCCTCTAACCACTGAGCATACCAACCAGGGCCATATGCTATATTGAACTTCTAGAAATGGTACAGCTTGCTCCTCTGATAATGAATTGCACACCAGTGTCTTCCATGCCCATGCCAGCCATACAGATAAGATGCTGGAACAACGGCAAGGCCTATCAGGTCACTTATCTTCATCCACTTAAGCAAAATTCAGGGTTGCTTATATTTAAAACAATGACTCTCTAGTCTTTCGCTTAATCTCTGTATCTGTGGTTTAGCCAAGTAATCCTAGGATGAATAGATCCATTTCGCCCAGCCAGCTCCAATGGTCTGTAGTCAAGGAAACTGGGGCCCAGAGAGGTATAAAGTATATAGTGTAAGTTCACATAGCTGGATAGATTGTTTCCATTGTCCCTCCCTGCTTCCCTTCAATTTTACAGAAACTCGTGTCTTTAAATCCTAATAAAATGTGGAACACAAATGGTGTGTGTTCCCTGGATTTTTTGACCAGGCTGGATCAGAGCTGAGTCAAGACTCAGGCCAAGGGCAAGAAGAGAGCACAGGTGCAGTGGACCTTAACATGTCTCTGGTCTGCCAGGTTCTGGTCTATTTTGGGTCCATATACAACCCAAATTCCCCTCTCCCCAAAGTGTGCCCCAGAATTGCCTTCATTGGGAACCTCTTGGTCCTCTGTAATCTCCTTCAACTCCTCACACTAAAGCCATGAATTCATCCTTTTTAACTGGGATGGGAGAAAACTGTCCCCCAGCCCTGTGCCTGCCCTCTTTATGTGGTACCCACTGGCTACCTTCATTACAGCATTTGCAGTCTAAGTTACCTGGAAACATCCTTGTGTGCCCAGCTTCCTCCACTGAATTTGTGGGCCTCTGGAAGGAAGAAGCCCAATGTCTTTTAAGTTTTTTGGTTTCCAACCATCTCCTCCAACCTCAAGTCCCCCACAGAAAATACCTAGCCTGAGCCATTTAATTGAACTAATTTAAATAATGTGAACCCTGTACCCAGGAGAGAAAGCCTTGTGGTTCTGTCTTCATCGTCTGAATTGTCTGGCATATGCATTGGGTGCAAAAAGCACACTCTGGCAAAACCTCAGATAGATCTTCTAAGTCAATGTCTGGAACTGTTAGCTACTTTCTAGGTAAGCAGGAGGGGGATTTAGCCTGAGGGGTCAGGTTTCAGGGAGAACTTACTTAATGTGTTCTCCTTGGTGTGTAAGCCATGACCAGGAAACACACTGTAAGTGATTCGCTACGATTGGCAGTGTGTTTAGCCTCATCCTCCCGCATGCTTGCCTCGCCCCTCTTGCAGATATTTGGATACGCCCACAGGGCTGGCTGGGTCAGGGCCGTGACACAGTGCATGCATGGGCCAGACTATGCCATTGCTGTCCGAGTCCAGCTGTGTGGGTAGGCCTGGTGTCAGTGTTTCCCTGATCTGACTTTACCGAGATGTCCCTTGACTCCAGAAGCCATCGCATTTCCTGTAGAAAAAGGTTTTCGCGTCACAATGACACGACCTTTCAGGAGGGAAGCTTCAGTGTCATTGGCTTTTCATACCTGCCCAAATCAAACAAAAACAAAAGCATCCGTAGAAAACCAAATACAGACGTTCTCTGACTCCCAGTGGGAGATGGTTACGTGGCGTCTTGCTGGTACATATGCTGGCTGGTGGCTTTTGAGTGCCTTTGTTTTCTACATTTGTGGAAAAGTCAGCTCAATTCTCTCCTTTTGTAGAGCAAATGCCTCGAGAACTTCCAGCAGGGTTTTAGGGCAGAGAGAGCAGCCCTGGGACATGTGCACACCACACACTCCCCCCTTGTTTCAGGCTCCATCACTGTTGATGGAATTTGTTTGTACTTCTGGGGGGAAGCCAAGTTGCCCCCAGCCAAGGTTGAACTGCCCGGGCGGAGGCTCCTCTATGGCATGCGAGGCGGCCTGGAGGAAATCTAAGCACATTTATTTGGTGGCATCTGCATTGTTCAACTTCCTCCTCTCAGCCTCTGGTACATTTTCCCTCATGCCAGATGCTTAGAGAAGCAGTTCATTCAAAGAATTTGCCATAAGGCATGAAACAAACTCCCTCCCTTTCTTTTCAGGCCGGGCTGCTGTGCTGGCTCATCCTCCTTAGAAAAATATGCAACCTCTAATGACTTTCCGGATGATACCCTGAACTTCATCAAAACGCACCCGCTCATGGACGAGGCCGTGCCTTCTGTCATCAACAGGCCGTGGTTCCTGAGGACGATGGTCAGGTGGGTGCCAAGCACGCCGAGTCCTACAGGGATCTTCCCTACTCCATCTCATGCTCATATCAGCGGATCATGTTTTGAAATGGCACAGGCATCTTCTGTGATCACGTGCACTGATTCCACTATGAAATGCTGGCGAGTGGGGTGGATGCCACCAAACCCCGCGTCCACATTCCCATTGAGAAGAGTTTGGGTATTGTGGGGCTAACTGGGCGCATGACAGCAATTAGAGGAAACAAAGATATCCCCTTCCCGGGTAGCCCTTTAGTCCAGTCTGTGCCAAAGTGGAGGAGCAGTGAAGGAGAATCAGTTGATGATGTGGACACCTGTTTGGTTGGATATGGTTGCAAAACAAGCTGCAGATTCCATTCAAGCATTGTGCCCTGGCTGTTAACTTTCAAGTGGAGCACGAACAAAAGGAGGATTTGCACAAGTCTGCCAGCATGAAGGTTCATGCGTTAGCATTTGTTATCTGAAGTGGTGGCCAACTGAGATGGGATAGCTGGTGTGAAGTCTGTGAAAGCATTAAGTACTCCTCCTTGTATGTATTTAGAGCTTATTTCCAAACAATTCAACAGGCTTTCCCAAGTACCATCCAGTCTGGGCAATCATCAAACACAAGGTTAATTAAATTTACCACCATTTTTAAACTATGCCTTTATTGAAATATATTAAAGTATTATAATGGCTCTTGTCCATAAGATGGAAACAATATAACTTGAAGAGGGTCCATATTTTCTGGAACCTGCCATGGTGCTTAGGACAAATAGGTGTCTATGGAGTATTGAATGGCTGAGGGAAAGAGGAGGCCCAATAGGACTTACCCTAGATGTGTGACAAAGCTGATGCCCTTCACCTTTGCTCTAAATGGATCTTGCTTGGCTGGCACATCCTTCGGAACTTCAGTCCTTCTACATACAATTGAAAATCTTTCCAATCTGGCATTTTGTTGATGTGGCTTTACATCTTAGAAGAATGGTATTTTAAAAAAAATGGTAGCCATTGCTTTTCTTTCCAATGTTAAATAAAATGTCAAATGAGTTCCCTTATTCCTCCCCTCTTCAGAGGAGACATGAGCCTTCCCTTCTTGATCAGGGCAGAGATGATTGTGGAGTGGTTTCTGATGGTTATGGCTGGCTACTTATTATGTAACTTGGCCTCCACACCCCATACCTCTGTTCTCCCCTTGGAGCCATACTAATGCTCTGCATATGGAAGTAACATACCAGAACAGCTTGAGAGCATTATTTACATGCATATATTTCTCTTGAGGTTATTACTAGAAAGCTCTGTCACAATTCAATTGTGTGAAGTGAGAAGGGGGACACTTGAATGACAGACCAACAGAGAGATGAAAAATGCGATCCTGTCATTTCAGATACCGCCTCACCAAAATTGCGGTGGACACCGCGGCTGGGCCCTATCAGAATCACACTGTGGTTTTCCTGGGATCAGAGAAGGGACTCATCTTGAAGTTCTTGGCCAGAATAGGAAACAGTGGTTTCCTAAATGACAGCCTTTTCCTGGAGGAGATGAGCGTTTACAATCCTGAAAAGTATGTAGAACGTTTGGTCCTTTCTCAGCAATTACTTATGTTATTCAGAGGAAGTCAAGGCAGACATAGGTTTTTTACATTTTAGGTGTGGCTTTTAAAATTATTTGTGAAAATCTTTTAATACATAAAAGGCAATATTTTCTCCTTGCCAATAATGTATTTATATAGTTACACATATAGATGTGTGTGTGTGTGTGTGTGTGTGTGTGTGTGTGTATGCATGTACAAGGATCTATTTCACCTTTACTTAGATCAGATTAAGAAATCACTTCGTGGGCTGGGTGTTGGGTATGAGGATGGTGGCAAGAAAAAGAAAACTGACCCGAGGGAAACTTTTAATGCTATTATCCTGCCTTATACAATTAGGTGTAGCTATGATGGAGTAGAAGACAAGAGGATTATGGGATTGCAACTGGACAAAGCAAGCAACTCTCTGTATGTTGCATTCTCCACCTGTGTGATAAAGGTTCCCCTTGGTCGGTGTGAACGACATGGGAAGTGTAAAAAGTATGTACTTTGCCTCATTGCCTATTAGGAAATGCTTCGAAAGGAGGCCTAGGTAGCTCACGGTCATCTTCTTCCTGCAGGACCTGTATCGCCTCCAGAGACCCCTACTGCGGGTGGGTGAAGGAAGGAGGTTCCTGTGCCTATCTGTTGCCTGGCAGCAGGTAAGGCACCCCAGGTGTGGGAGAGTGGAAGGTGCTATCCATTCTATATGTATTAGTTAACTGTGCTTGCACATACCACCACCACTCAGCCTTCAGTGCACAGCCTCATCAATGGGACGGTCAGCCATTCTCCTTCCTTTTCCCATTTCACAGAACACCCCAATATCACAGGTGGCAGATTTCCAATTGATTAATCATGCATCCTCAGGCTGATTAAAAACACAAAGAGAAGAAACACAGTGGGCTTCTGAGTGTTCCCTGGAGAGAGGGACAAGGATGTGCATGCCTTAATCATCACAATTTGAGAACAGCGGAGAAAAGAAGCAGTTGGGTAGCAATTAGATTAGTGATGCGGTTTGCCCAGCCATCACAAAACGGGCTCCTCTAATTGACCATACAAGGCTGGGAAGAAATTGCAGAGCATTTGTTAAGGATGCGTTTGTACTGCAAGCATGTTGTATACATCCAATAAATCTTCTCCTGCGCTGAAGAACAGTTGACCCTATTACTCATTAGGTAGTCAATTCTTGGCAGTTCTCCAGCAGATCAGCTCGATCGCGGCAGTCTAACATGCCTGTGATTTCGGTGCTTGAAACTGTGACCCGGTCTTTAAATGCTCAGCTGGCATTAGTTAAAAGGTTTCTTTTATGTGTTTACTTCATTGGATGTGAAATCCAAAATAACATTGGAAAAACATCCAATGCATGTCCTTGACAGGTTATGGCAACTCAAGAGAGGTGCCATATGGCAGCACAGTTCTTTCTTAGCCAATTCCTTCAACTTCCCCAAATCCAAAGGGGGAACAGAAGGGCTCACATCACTGACTCTCCTCTCCCATTTTAGAACAGCTAGACAAATAGGCAGAAGGCCCCCTCATGACTACCACCTGCATCATATGAGGGAAAGTATTCCCATAAACAGTGTGAATGATAACTAAATCTGACCTGGAAATTTGACTAATACAAAGGGTCGACTTCTATATTTTATTACATCATCTTTACAAGTAGCAATATAGACATGCTACAGTGGTAGCACTTTATATCTTTTCCTGGGACTCTTGAAGTAAAGGAGGAAGGATCACAAAGCACAGTGAAGAAAGCTAAGGCATGATCTTTCTATATTCAAGGTATAACCAGAAGTATACTCCTGAGGACGGGGAGGAGTGAAGACAATACCTGAATGGTCTCAGCAAAATGCACCTCCGAGCCCTCTCTTCTTGGGCCCCACATAGCCACTGGCCATTTGTACCTTTAACACTTAGTTATATAAGTTACTGCTAAGCAAAGAAATAGATAAAAATCTAGGAAGGCAAGGGTCAGGGTGAAAGAGTAGTAGAGGGGGAAAGACTTATTTTTAACTAGAGGCCCGTGCACGAATTCATGCACATTGAAAGGGAATTAATTAGAAGAAATATTTTAGAGGCCGGGGAGGGACTGCAGGAGGTTGGCTCCAGGGCGTGTCCGGCCCATCTCATCCAGTCCCAATCTGCCGGACCCCAGCTGCAAGCTAACCTACTGGTCTGAGTGTCTGCCCCCTGGTGGTCAGTGCACATCATAGCGACTGGTCGAAAGGTCAACTGATAGGTCGGACCCTTAGAATATTAGGCTTTTATATAGAGAGATTTATAGACTTCTATATTGCTCAGAACAGTGTATTTTAACATTTAAATGTTTAAGACATACTCAGGGAATCAGAGTAAAAGACAGATATAAATAATGCACACACTAATTACCTCCTGAATAATATCTGAATTAACTTCTTAAGCCAGGGCTTCTTTTTGGATATTCTTGTACATAAGACTCATTTCTGTAAATTTCAAAGATATAATTTTCAAGCTGTTATCTACATATTTTTTGCACCTGCCACTCAGTTTATCCAACTGTGTTAGTTGCTTTCGTGAAACCCGAGTAATGACTCACATGATTGAATTTGTTTTTCTCCCCCCTCCTTTTCTGAAAGACTAACTTTTGAACAGGACATAGAGCGTGGCAACACAGATGGCCTTGGAGACTGTCACAGTAAGTGAAGCTTTTATCCGTGTTTATCTTTGGGCAGAGCAGCTTTCTGGAATGGCCTGGGAACATTACCCTGCATGTGGAACGGAGTACAGCTGGCACCAAAACATGCACACATAACAGGAACCATCTTCTAAATATCAAATAAAGAAAAGAGTGTGTTTTAGAGCCAATGTTATTGTCGATGCTGTTGCTATAAATGCTGGCACCTAGTGCATTATTACAATACTGAGGAACAGACTCACTTAAGAAGATATAAATTATGCAGAGCAGTAAGTTTTGTCTGCATTTTCTTTTTTTGAAAGCCCAGTTTTGTTGTTTTTTAAAAATGTGCTATTTACACTGTAATTTTTAACCAAATATGATAAAAAGGTTGGACATCATACTCTAGCTTTTTAATTGAATGGAACTGTTTTATTCTTCTTCAACATAGAAACTAACAAAAGTAATTATATTTTTTAAATTAGATTTTTGTCTGTTAACATTTGCAGTAGAAAAAAGTTTCAGATATAACCCACTAAGAACAAGGTGACTCAAAATAACCTTTTCATAGAAATTAAACTGCGTGAATCTGAGTTCATTTCTAAAGTTATTAAATGGTAACATTTTAGTTAGAACTTCATGTAAAGGATCCTGGTTCTCCTATTTCTGATTAATATCAAAACTCTCCTGAAAATGCTAAGGTATCATTCAACTTTCTTATCTCTTATAGAAATCAGATATAATCAAATAAAGAGACATGGCAGCCTTATCTCCAAATTCTTTGCATATATTTTTTTGTTTGCAAATATTATATATTGGCAAAAGCTTCTTATGTCTTCACACACAAAATTTAATAATGAGTTAAAAAATCAGCATAGGAGACAGTGTCATTGCCAAAAGATCTACATTACTTTTGGGGAGTGAAACAATTTGATCCATGGATGTTAGTCACATTGATGCCTTAAGGCTCCATTTTCAGGAAACAGGTTTTGGTTTCTATATGAACTGAATTAGCTGACTAGTGAATAATTTTCATCATATTTTTATGATCTGGTGGTATGGGCATCTGTAGAAAACTGGGGTGTCAATTTGGATTTCATAGGCAAATCTATGAAAAACGTGAAAATGGTTGTTAATAGCTCTACCAAGTGTCCACTGCACCAGTGGGCTCACACCACACCTGTATTCTTGGCAGAAAAGCTGAAGGAAGCCCCAGTACTAAGCACAGGGGAGACCCTCTCCCCTGGCCCGTGACTTACTCTTTAACCTCAGCAGTCAAGCCTCTGTTTTCCTGTACTCCCCACCCTTGAACCTCATTCCTGCTGAGGCTCTTAGAGGCCCGCTCAGGGCAGGAGGTAGGGCTGAGCAGACCCTCGGCCGCCTGTCCGAGAGCCTTCTCAGCTCCCTGTGCTCTGCTGGAGCGTGACCTACTTCATGGGACTTACCTCTTCACAGACAGGCATTCAGAGGCGTTCGGTCATTGGTGCACAATGACTGCATCAGGATTTTAAGGGCAGATGAGAAAATCGTGCAGAGCCAGTGCCAGAGGCTGAGGAGCAGGCTGAGGGAACCATGTTCTGACCCAGACACAGCATGCACACACAGGTGTCTGCTGCCTCTGTGTGGATGTGATTTCTTTTATTTTTGTTTTAATTACCTAAGTAAGCCCCCTGCTGAGTTCAGAACATTGTGATACTGGACAGTTCCTCACAGCATGGTTGTGAGGATGAAATGAGAGAATGTAAAAAAGGGTACTTTGTAAGTGTGGGTCCATATGGTACTTATTTTATCCACATATATGGTAGGGCGTAAATTCTCAGAAACACATATAATCACAGTTACCATTTCTTTACTAACTCTTGCTTTTTCTCTGCCTCTTGGCAACAAAAACAGTGACTCTGAGGAAACTCACTTGGGGAAGAGATGGGGGTGTGAAATTGGACCGAATATAACGCATCTTACATTACAAGCCAGAATTGAAATGCACTTACTTAGTGTTGGGTGTCATATGTTCTTATAGTCCTGTATTAGTTCATTCCCACGTACTACGTAAGTCACACTAAGGAGTGTTAGACATAAGTAACCTTCTCCTCCCTTTTGTCTTTCAGATTCCTTCGTGGCACTGAATGGTAAGGACATTACTCGTGACTAATTATCGATAAAACTCTATTTAGGAAATCCTGCTTCACTAATCCTCTTCAGTATTCTCAAACTTTAGGTTTCTCTCTAAATTAATTTTTTTGTCCTCGTTATTTTTTTATAGACATTTCAACTCCTCTACCAGATCATGAAATGTCTTACAACACAGTATATGGTCAGTTGATGGATTTCTTTTTTTTTTTTTAATTCTTCAAGCCACTCATCTTGTGGTAGTTTATAGTTTTCATTCCTAAACACCATGGACCAGATTCTTTATTACTTCAGGGCCCCAATTCACTAAAATTATTTATAGATTGCATGATGCTTCAAAAATCACTCTGCCTGTATTTGATGTATGAGACTTGAGTCCTACAGTTTAATCCATATAACATGAAATATGCCAACCTTAGGGAATTTGGTGAATATCTTTAATGAGTTCTTGAAGGAGAAAAAATTGCTATTGGACATAAGTATATCCAAGATAAAAGAATAGTGCCTATAACTACAAGGCCATAACTCTTTAACTGATAGAAAGCAACATTCCCAAAATGCTGACTCTCAGGACCATACCTTCTTCAGGGGAAAATCTATACAGAGTGAACATACCAGCTTCTTACTAGGCAAAACTTTCCAATATAGCATGAAATTGGCCATCAAATTTTAAGTTCACAAAGAGTGCAACTATTTAGACATATTGTCATCGAGATTTCTTTAGAATGTGTACAAGGAAGAGTGACACAGCGCAAATGATGTGCACACAGGGCTTCTCCCATTGTTCCTGCTCGGAAATGCAGAAGCTACATTAAACAAAGCTATTAAATCCATAAACAGAATATTCTGAGCTCTTTATATGAAAAGTTTAAATGTAGTTAAAACATTCCATTTCTCAAAGTTACTCCAAGTATTTATTAGGGTAAACTATTCATGTGTTTTTTAAATATAAAATGAAAAAATATGTGTGATGGCAAACGTAAGCTTATGTGTTACTGAAGCCCAGTGCACGAAATTCATGCATGGGTAGGGTCCCTAGCGGCTGCCGGCTGCCAGCCAGGGCCTCCTTTCCCCTAGCCGCCTGCCACCACCACCGCCAGACAGAGGGAGGGGCCTTGGGCGGTTGGCCAGCGATCCTGCCCCCTGGTCGAACTCCCAGTTAAGGGGATAATTTGCATATTAGGCTTTTATTATATAGGATAATGGGGACTATGGGTTTCATTGATACACAAATTTTATAGATTTTGTGTTTAAGAACAGTAACAGTTCTAGGACAGTCTTTAAATGTAGTGGTAGGTAAGAAATGAAGGGGAAAAGTAAAGAAAAGAAAGCAAGGTGGATTTCGGATTCAAAGAAATAGTTCAGGATGGCTACAAATGTGTCTAATAGCTCTATGTGAACTCTCACTCCCTGTGAGTATTAGCAAACATAAAAAGCCTCTTTGAAAGTCCTAAAGACTATCTTATAAACTGGAGCTGTGCAGATATGGAAAACAATGCCTGGTTTCTCCGGACTGTCCCCCACATGAAGTGAGGTAGTGTGGAGAGGAACCCACAGAATTCATCCACCTTTAATATTCTCTCATCTGTGATTCCAACCAACACATTAAACACCAACTACTAGAAAAAAATTTCTCAGGAGGCATATGTCCTCTAACTTAGCCTGTCCTTCAGAAAGAGAACCCACTTAGCTTCTGCTCTTTCTCAATATCATACTTTGAAATCATTTCTTATAATTGAATAATCTTTATCAGAAATTGAGAAATTCAGGTCTTGAATCTAATTGAACCAGCAACCTCCCTAGCATTCATCAATTTGTACAATTTTAACTCCCAGGTAATTTCTCATATCGATAGAACAATTAAACTATGGGATCTTCTTTATGAACAGAAATAATCTATGTATCTCTTTTTCCTTTTCAAGGAACTTATTAATGTCTCCATATTAACACTTTTAAAGGACAATACCTCTCCACCCTCAGCTTTTGACCAGTAATTTCTGTGATGAAACTAAAGAAGAGTTGGAATACTGTATTCCTTTTAATGAATAATCCTGTCCATTTCAGGCTAAATCTATCCAGAAGGGAGTGGTTAGATGATTAACTGACCATCAAAATGAGGCTGCTCGAGACAGTACTTAGAAAAATACAGGAGACTTTCTTTTCACATACTATTGAAGATATGCTGATTTTGGAATTAATAAACATAGGACAGATGTAATTAATTTATTCAGCAAATAGTGCCAGGCACTGGACTAGGTGCTGTATTGTTACCATCAAAGGAAATACCAAATTGCTATTTTTAAGAGCAAGGATGTAGCTTAGAAGCCAACCCCACAGTCCAAAGTGCACCCACTGCTCCCCACTGTGTCCTTTGAATGTTTCCATAAAAAGTTCATTGGCTGAGTGCAGGCTCACAGAGTGAACAACAAAACCACAACCGCCTAAAAAAGGGATCATTTCAATAAACCATGCACTCTCTGCTTGGCAAAAGCTCTGTGCAACATCAGTTTCATAACCAAGAAACCCTTTTTAGTGAATTGGACCCTGGTTATTTTCCTTCTCTCTTCCTCTCTTCTATTGATATAGTATCTCTTTTTTTGTGTCTAATTGGCTATAATTATTGTTAATAAGTTAGAGTAGTTTGAAGGGTCTCTAACCTCTGGAATCACAAAGATTTGTAGATATAGAGAAACGGTATGATGCATATTAAAGTTAACTTTTAATATCTACCTCTTTGTATATTATAAGAATACATCATAAGCTCCATTAGTTAAAACATGACCTCCCTAATTGGATTATCAAGACAAAATTATAGATTTGAACTCTATTGACATGTAATACTATATCCACAAATGATTGCCTATTTTTTGTAGCATGATTTTGGTTACACTGTCTCTTAGGGAATGCACAAACTAATAAAGCCTATAGAATCAGATTCTCAGAAGAAATAAAGTGATTTTCTTTCAACATTTTTTTAAGCTTGGAGAGGTAATAATCATATGCCTCTTTGATTTCAAACTAAGGACTGCTGCTTAATGGTCCTTTTCCATGGTGCTTCTACAATTTTTGAGAATCAGGTATTGCTTTCTGTGACTACTTGATTCACCAGTGACACGTGTTGCCTGTCCTTAAGCATAAGTTTAAAAGATTACAAACCTCATGCTGCTCTATTTTATTTTTTCATTTGAGTACATCAGATGCATGGTTTCTCTAGATTTACATACAGAAAATGGAGATGTGGTGGGTATTAGACTAACACTTCAGCGATAGGAAGGAGCTGGTTTCTCACATTTGTGTAAAACATTTCCCTACCTAACTACCATCTGGCCCACATTAATATCCTCTCATAGCCATAGCTTTCCATTACCAATGAGTTTTCCACGTATTTGCAGCATATGGTCCTAGAAATCTTTCTACAGAGAATGTGTCCCTTAGGCATATATTTCCCCTAGATTACCGTATTAAGAAATGTTCTCCCTTAACCATACTTATGGTATTATCATAAAATTGCCCCTTGGACACAGTTACATTGAAAGTGCTCAAAATGCAAATCAACTCAGGTTAAAAAAAAAAAAAATGTTTGCTACTTGGAGGAGAGGTTTTGTCACACATACCCCTTTTAGCTCCCGAAAAGCTATTTGTAATTGTTTGCTTATGCTGGGTGCTGAATTCTTTCTTAGGTTAACAATATATTTCATTAGAGCTGTGTTGAATTGAAGGGTAGAAAATTGAGGCTGTATTTTAGAGCTCAATATAAAAGCAAGAGGAAGCAAAAGAAATTCCAGGTGATTTTCCTACCCTTGTTCTCTTGTCAGTATCATGAGATGAGGTGTGACGCCCAGAAATGTAAAAACAAAAAATCTGGATCCAAGCCTTCTTGAGTTTTAAATGAACGTGTTTCTAGCAGTTGGTTATGAATCAGACTATTTGTAACAAAGTGGATGTTTGAAGCTGTGTGGGAGCCAAACAAGTTCTACGCAGAAAGCCGCCTCTTAAATGTTACCAAAGCTTTGCATAGCATCTAAGTGTGGTGCTTTCATAGAAATCATTATAGCTTAGACAAGCCACTTGGCTGACTTGCTTTTCCCGGCTCTTTTACATATATATTCTGTAACTGGCAGTGGTACAGTCTCCTGGGAATCCAACTTCCAATAATAATTGTAAAATGGAACAATGTAATGCATTGATCATTACAGCCTTTCTTCTGGCGGCCAGTATTTTATTTATCACATGCACGGTGATGGCAGCCCAAGGTGGAGACCACCTGGGATTCTGTCCTGCTTTCTACCAAAGGCACCAATTACACATTCACCGTAGTTGCCCCTAGATGTCTTTCTAAAAATTACTCAAGAGGTTGCTACGGGTAAAATGGCTGAATACCCAAAGACTACTTAAAAATCCCAGAGAAGTCCTATTTTATTTCTCCTAGAAAGAACAGGTAAGGTGCATCTTTAAATCATTGCACCAGTTTAGATCCAAGCACTTAATAGGATCTGCATTTAACCTTGTGGAATGATGGAAGAAGGAAAGCTTAGGAATGTATTCGCAGGAAATGTCCAGTGTCTGCCATAATTCCCAACCCAGCCATTCTTCCAACATCTATCACGGGCTACTCTGGATCTCAAAAAGCTATTTCCAACCGAACAGTATTAGTTGGTGTGGCATAAAAACAACCTCTCACAATTATGACTCCTAAAACTTTGAAGCTAGCATTGCTGGAATAAGACACAGAAGACAAAGCCAATAACAACATGGAGCATTTGAGGGGAAAGGAGGTGGGAGCAGATCCTTTTAGAAAGCAACCACTTCTTCCAGAAAGAAGTTGAGTTGCAGCTGAAACATAGATGCACCCTCAGTGAGGAAGGCTCAGGACCACTGAGCTGTAGGTGATGGGGAGAGGCTGGTGCCGTACCATAAACCTCCCCCATCAGTCCCAGAGTGGACCCTTCTGCCTTTTCCTGCTGCTGTGGGAATACCAAACAAGGGCACTAGTATCTCCTGAGCACCTACAATGTGTCAAACACTCCTAGATATTTTCACCATTATGTCGCTTTATCCTCCCAACACTGTGAGGTTAAGTGGCATCATTTTGTGCACAAGGAAAACCAAGGCCCAGAGAAGTTAAATGATTTTCCAAGGCTCGCTCAGCAAGAAGCAGAGATGGGCTCTTACCCTTTATCCTCTGAGTTCAAAGGGTCTTCTGCTGAATCCCACCCCCGTTTTTATTATTTATAGGGCCATCTCCTTCCAGTCTTACAGCCAGCTTGGGAGTCCAATCTCCTGGCCTCTGAGCTAAGGGGATGGGGGTGTCTCGGGTGATGCTTTCCCTAACTGTATTTGTGATGAAAACAGGGCACTCCAGTTCCCTCTTGCCCAGCACCACCACGTCAGATTCGACGGCTCGAGAGGGGTATGAGTCTAGGGGAGGAATGCTGGACTGGAAAGATCTGCTCCATTCACCCGGCAGCACAGACCCTATGGGGGCAGTGTCTTCCCATAATCACCAAGACAAGAAGGGTAAGGCCTTGGAATTGCCTCTTCCTCTGGGGGGAGAGGGAGGGAACATAGGGAGAACTCTGTAACTGCTTCCAGCAGAATCATAGCAAGATGTAAGAAACCTCCAACACGCTATGATTGAAAGCATCTCAAAAAAGACTGCAACCCAATCCTCTTTGCTAAGCTTGATCCTAAAGTATTGCCCACGCAAGGAGAAACCACACAAAACAAATAACACAGCCGCTAAGCTTCCTCCACCCAAAAGAGGTGTGGCTTGGCCCAGCACAGATGCTGGCTCCTGAGACCCCCTCCGCCCCTCTCCTGTAATCTGTGGGTCCTCTTTTCCCACCGCATTGGAATGAACGCACTGAGGGCTTTGGCAAGTGCATGTAAGCAAAGTCAAAGCCCGCTTAATCAGTGAATGGAGAAAGAGCAGGGCACAGTCTTTTCTGGCTGGGAGCATCTCCCACTCTTGCCTGGTACTGCGTTTGAATAGAGCCAGGGTCCTGAGGCCTACTGTCACTGCCTCTAGGACAACAGCTAAAACAAAAATATGTTATTGAACCAAGCAGAATTGCTATGCATGGAAAACGGAAAGGAAGCTGCCCTAAATGAAAGGGACTCTACTGTGAACTGTGCTAAATTCTCCCTGGCTTTCTTTGCTCAACTAGAGACAGAAAATGTCATCTTTTTTTTTTTTTTTCTTTTCCTTGCCATTTGCTGCTCTGGTAACACAGCCTACTTTAGTTGCAGCTGCAACCAAAGAGGCCGTTACTTGTCCAAAAAACCAGTCCTGTAAATCAGAGACTGAAAAGCCCGGTTATGTTGCGAGCTGTTTCCCCCCCCGTTCAGAATTGTTGACTCCTATATGTTTTTAAGAGTTTCACCCAAGCAGGGCTTGGAGTCTGGAGGGCAGACCAGCCGCAGTGAAGGCAGTCTCCACCATGTCCTCCCTCAGGGTTTTCTGTGTACTTACTCCCTTCTGCTCCGAGAGGGTGTTTCCCAGGCAGACCTGCATGCGCAATTCCCATCCTTTTTGCATCTCATCTGCTGAGAGTGCATGCTGCTTCTCTGCGTGCTAAGACGTAGCCCTTTTGACTTGTTCTCGAGCCATGTCCCCTTAATCAATTTTATTCTTCTTCTGTAACTTCTTCGTACTGTGCCCTGCCCCAAATCTTTTTTAAGTGGCTTTTGTCTCAGCGGCCTCTTTACGTTGGAGGGATCCTTGCCCTCACCCTTCCAAGAAAGCACCAGGCCGATCTGTGAAGGGACAGACTATCCCACAGGCCACAAGCCCTAGCATGTGCCATGATTTGTTATGTGTGGCTCCAGACCGCAGAGGTATTCGTCTTGGCCGGGTTCTCAAGAAGAGACAACTCAGAAAAAACACTTTGTGTTTGCCCACTGCGACTTTCTAAAAAAACCAAACAGCCTTTCCAGTAAAGCATTAAATATGTCGACCAAATATCTAGCTGCTGGTTACAATTGTTTTCACTTCACCCGAGACCTGGTGGCTTGAATTTTCTCCAATTGTTAACTCCCCCAAGGGATGGAGGTTATCAAAGAGTCCAATTAACACTTTGACATCGTTTTAAAATTCGGCATTGTTCATTCTCTTGGGTCTTATTGTGAATATTGACAAAGCTGGAAGCAGTCTACAACTTGTCAAACAATGGTGGCAGAGGTGTGACTGCATGGGTGTTTAACATGATCACTGTTCTTGTGCTATTAACTCCTTGCCTTGCCCTGTCAAATTGGATTTTTGACAATTGTGTATTTGATGGGGCAAAGACAATGAGATGCTGTGCAGAAAATTTTGAAAGATGTAGCTTTGATGTTCCTTTTACCATGATTTTTATGATTTTAATTTCCATTTTTGCTCTGACTTGTTTTTGTTTAATGATCATGATTTCTTTTGATCTTTTGTTTTCTTTTGCCAAGCACTGTGTGTTGTGACTTGGTGGTGGCGTTACTCTGTTGGAAAAGTCTTGTTTCTTTTCTGACTCATTATGACGTTCCTTAACTTGACCCAATCTGTAATCCCCTCGCTGCTTCCCTTTCATTCCCTGGCGTGGATGCCTTAATGACGTCACATCCGTGTGTGCAGCATCCCCTGGGATGCGAGAGTTTCCTGGGTTTTCCGAGGGCCTCTGGCAGGTGCTCTTGTCACTGGGTCGATTGTCTCATGGGAATGTGACATTTGTATGCTCCAGCTTCAGGAGCTAAATATACTCTGGAATTGTCTCTAAAATACTGCACATTTCCTCCACTAAGCAGAAAAGGTGTCCGCTGACCAGCTAGCTGAGGAGTCAAATGTCCAATGCCCTTTTTATTTTGGCCGCTGGAAAAAAAAACACCAGTGAGTAGACTAGCCCACAGCTCTGCCCTGCAGACATGCTGACCACCACGGGCTAGTCCCATGCTCTGACCCACCTCCTCCTCCAAACAAGTCTGCATTTCCAGAGTATGTTTGCTTGCCTTTTCTTTCTTTTCCTTGCTGTTGTCTTTCGTGTTGATTTAATCCTGTGCGTCCCTCACCTTCTGTTAAAGCACCTTTCCCAGCCTTGCAATCTAACCCCCTTCTGCTGCCATTGTTCTTAGCCTCCCCCTTTCAAAATAATAGACCCAAGCCCTCTGCCCCTCTGTGGAATGTTCCAAGGCTCTTTCCTTCTCTGCTGTGAGTAGCATTCGGATGTTGTCTGAATATCTAGTCATATTAACAAAGCGTGAGAAGAGACCTGCAAAGCACACAGAAGCATTATCACAGAAAATGAAGTAATTTTCTCGCTCAGTAACTGGCCTTGCCCTTCATTACCCTATTGGCCTTGTCTAATGTCTCCTGTCCTTGCTGCTTTTCTTTAAAATTGCCTGATATCTTTCAAGCCCTAGATTCATTAGTAAAAACACAGCCAACTGCTCTGTTTTATCTCTCGGTCCCTAGATGTCTGGAGCCTCTACAGCCAGCCCTTTAATCACCAAGTTGATAAATTAGATGCAGCCCTAGCTACTTCCTTCTTAGTTTTGCCACATTTAAAAATATATATTATATGTATTCTTCCTATAACGGTTGAGGTAGTAATCAGTAGTTACAAAGGGGCTCTAATTACATGTGAATAAGAAAGAAAATTCGGTGTATTTTTAGATCTGGCTTGTCTCCCCTCACCACCAAACCCTTCCCACAGCAAAAAAATAAATAAAAGCTTCTTTTCTTAGGGTAAGCAATACTGAGGATTAATAGTCACTCTTGTGCTTCTTGTTTCTGACCAAAAGTAACAATACCATAAAACCTGATTTCCAAGAAGACTACAAGATATGGGAGGAAATTAGCCATGTACAGATCTGCCTAGCGAGCTGTGTAGCATAAATGTAAACTATAAATGCTGACCATTGGGATGCAAGAATAAATCAGAAACAGAAGAAAATATCCTACTTCAGACTTTCTTTTATAGAGTTCTTGTGAGCTCTCAGAAAATAGACGACATAGTCGATCTATACGATGGTCCCATTTGATTGGAAATGCCAGAATTGTAGTACGCTTATTTATTTTGGGAAATCTTTAAAGTGAAATATTATCACATTATCACATTTAGTCAAGATATGCTTGTTATAGACATGGAAAAGATTTAGAAACAGAATTTAAACAAGAAATCAAATGAATAATTTAAACTAAAATGTACAGTAAATGTTGAATATATTCTAATCAATATACGAGCTATTTGTATAAGCAATTTTTAGTCCGGGAAGTAATAGCCCCGTAAGATTCATAAGGTCTATAAAGGATAATGAGTAAATTATCCACACTCCATAACAATCCTGAATGGAATTTTATAAATCACAGGGTTTATTAACAATCCTCTTTATAATCAATTATCTATTCCTCAAAGGCATCTTAGCCCGCAGCAGCTCTGCCTCCCGGTTGGACACACACAGCACCTTCCATAAGATGCTTTAGGTAGCTCGGGGCATCATGGCTTTCAAGAATCCTGTGGTGGGAAGCCGCACCATTTTCATTTCTCTTTCCACCTTATTGGTGATGTCAAGGAAAAGTCTCAGTTTGGTGCTTTATCATTAACAAGTCCCTAAACTTGCTCCTATCTCTTTTGACGAGAAAGAATTGGCTTTAGGTTGTGGGCTTTGACTTGCAGCTGGAACTAGCTGAAATTAATATTGTTTTGCTTGCCGTGAATTTTATTTTTATAGCCACCTTTTATCTATGAAAAGTGACACTTTTTTCCATGTCTGGTAATGATATAAAGTTTCCATTTGAAATACATTCTAAAGGAAATATTAAGTAAATAATATAGTCCATGAGACTCATTGGTAGCACTAAAATTGGAGTATTGGTAAACTGAATGACTCAAATTTAGGTAACTCTGCCTACAGTAATTAAAAGACTCCACCGAGGATTAAACTACTACCAAAACTTTGCTTCTGGCCTTTGGAAGAACAAAATTTAATAATCGCTCTACCTTCTGTTGGCTGGGCTCTAAACGTTCCAATTGCATTATCTAGTGCTCTTCTGATTTCTCCTCCAACTACTAAGCTTTTGTGATTGGCAATGAAAAGTTTGGTCAAGGAGGAATTTAGAGTAAAATGAATTTAAACTTAAAAAAAAAAAAAGTCATTCTAGGCTTGTTAAGCATCTGGTGAGATTTTTCTCCAGACAGCAGTGAGCAGCCAAGTATAGACTGCAGCTAGCTATTACCCAAACTGTGGCCTGGGGGCGAGTTTACCCTTAGCGCTCGGGCTACTTTCCTCATATCTGGAAGGTCTCCTGTGTTACAGTGCATCCCTTGGCCTGGCAATAACCTACACTTGACCCTTCTTTCCCTCTTCTCCCATTCAAACTTTACCTATTCTGAGTCCCAGACCATTAGAGCCCAGCTTTCTTCATTAACAAGCTTAGAATCCCAGCTTTGAGTATATTTGCTAATAGAACCTAGCCCTGATCACTCTTCCATGTTAACGAACTCCAATGTTTAAAATCTCATGGGTTGGGGATTTTAAAGCATCCCAGTTCTCCCGATGAGGAAAGTGATTTCTTAGCTCCCCTCAAGTCATGTGTAGGTAATTTTCTGTGCAAACTATTGCCGATGACAGTAATAAAGGAAGGGGAATCGGCTTCCCTTCTTTTCCGGACTCCTTCACTCGGATCCGATTTTCTCTGCCATTTCTTTAGTACTATCACCATAACAAAAAAAAATGTTTTCTGACGCTTCTCAGACAAAATGTATTCCTGGCTCCATAGCACAGCGTTGGATGCCATTAAGGAGGTAGAGGCCATACTAGAGATAGACATAGTTCCTGTCCAAGAACTATCAACCCGCCAGACGGATGAAGCACACACAGACTAGGAAATGCACCAGAAAGCTTTTACGACCTCCACTGTCTTTGTGAAGAAGGCAAACCTGTGCACAGCAGATTTAAAAAAAAAAGGTATTAGACAACTTGGCCAAACACATCAAGGACACAGGACTTGGAAACCGTTTTTCAGCCCCTTCCCTTTAGTCCTTCCCTGCAGCACCAGTGTTATAACAGCCATATATCACTTGACAGGAAGAAGAAAGTGAGGGGTGTTTGGGATGGGGTTCATATTTAAAATTGCTATAGAAATTCTGGCAAACTCAGGCCTTTTTTTTTTTTTTAACAGTCTGAACTTGATTTAAAAACACGCACACCCCACTAAGCCCATGCATAGCTTTTTTAAGTAAAACTTAGTATCACAGCCATTTCTAAATGCGATGGTTGAACAGGACAGTCTTAGAGAATTCAGAGAAAGGGCTCTGTCTGATGAGAAGGACTGCCTAGTGGGAAGGGCAAGGAGCTGGACTCCCACCCAACAATTTGACCATTAGCTGAACCAGTTAGGAGAATGCATGGTTAGGGCCCAGGATACCAAGAGATGGGAAACCAATGGCGAGTGTTCCAACAACCCTTTTGAATTAGAGTTCATTTATTTCTGTTCTTGAGGGTTAGAGGAAAGGTATCCTTCAAAGCTCACAAGAAATTTGGTACCTAAGTGCCTGTTGTTGCTGATAATGAAAAAATAAAATACAATTCTTGAAATCAGTTCATTAGTATTTTTTATTTGCAAATTATGCTATACTTGGCCCTTAAAGGTTTAGTATTATTTTTATTATCTGTTAAACTATTTTTATTATCTGTTAAACTATTTTACTCTCCAAAACTTTAGAGTGGGTCTAAAGAATATTTCTAAGAATCATTAGAAGCACATTACTTGAGGGGAGGAGAGTAGGATTGCTAGGTAAAATACACACTGCCCAGTTAAATTTGAATCTTAGTAAACCATGAATAATTTTTTAGTGTAAGTATGTCCCACATATTAAATGGGACATACTTATACTAAAATATTACTGTTTATCTGAAGTGGAAATTTAACCAGGTGTTTTATATGTAGTTGCTGCCTGGCAATCCTATTGAAGAGGTTCCTGTTAAGTTATTCAGTGAGAATATAAGATCTAATCTCTAGATTACACTTGCTCTTTAACCCTTAGAATAACCCATATCAGAGGAATTAAAGTAAAAATTTAATTCTGTGAAAAATATTTAATTTTTCACTAAAAGTTATGTGTTTGAAACATAATAACTTAATTGATTATCACTGAAAGCAAGCTTTTAAATGTCAGTTTTAAGTAAGGGAGGCTCAGAAATCAAACCATTCCTAAACAAAGGCATTGTTAAAACTTTTGGTTCTTTCTAATTTTATTTAACCTCAGGTTTTAATCAACTATTATATTAATCATCTTTTTTTCCTTCTTTGTGTGGCTGTTCTGTTTTTCCATTTCTCATTTCCATGGCTCTAAAGGGGATGAACTGGAATCCAAAAGGCACTACAAAATAATAATTTAATAGTAGTGACAGTAACACTAAAAGAAAAGCAAAACAGCATCCTTCATTTCTCTCTTCATGCACTCAGCAGACATCCAACAAGTCTGCTGTATATAAGCCTTATGCGGAGTGTTACAGTGCACACTGATCTGAAATCAACACATAAGCCCTGCACCCAGGAAGCTTACAGTGTAGCAGGCGATACACACACGTGACCTCCTGGCTAGCCAATGAGGCAGCGTGAAGTCTGAGAGTAAAGGAATTAAAGGAAAGAAGGGCCGGCCAAGGGCTGAGAGAGGATAAATGGAGGTGCAACTCATTGCAAGTTGAGGGCTAGGTAAGGTCTTCAAAGTTTTGAGGGGAAAGGGGAAAGGACATTCCAAGTTAAATAAGTGACATGACCAAGACACAAAGCGATTAAAGTACAGAGCATAATGATAAAGAGGCAAGTAGCATGCTATGATGAACGTGATAAAGTATACAGAGGGCCAGAATGGGAACTGAGGTTGAAATGATAGTACGGAGCCCCATGCTAAAGGCTCTGGGCTTTATCTGCAGGCAGTGGGGGATAGGGAGGTAGATGGATGGAAAGAAAGGGACAAAAGGAGGTCGGAGAGGGCCAGACAGAGATCCAGAGACTGATAGGTGATAGACATTTATTAAATTGATTATTCAGTTTCCTTAGGCTCTAGGTTATTAATTACACATACACAATAAACTTGGAACATGAAATTTTGCTTCAGTTTTGGGTCTGAGGTGTCTGCACATCCCTGGCATTTTCCTGGCAGAGCTCTGGCCAAGCTCAAAGCTCTAGTATGTTAGGTAAAGGCCCAGCCAGCTTCCCTTGCGCTTCTCTGCCACTTTAGTTAAAACACTGGGGTGCGTGGCACATGGCGGACTTTTCATCCAGAACAGATTCTGAAACCAAGGAGACTGAGAAAGTAATGGTACTGTAATCCAGGGTGCCACCATTTATTTTTTCCATATTAATAGTTCTTTGTCACCTACTGGGAAAGGAATGTATTGGCAGTCTCTGACTTCTCTCTGAAAAACTGAAGAGAATGATATTATGAGGTCAGGAGCTGGGCTCTCAGACAGATGACGTGGGGATTTCCCTGGGAGTGTGTGCTGGGAGGAGGGACGAGGACTGGAAGCCCATGTAGAGGCTGAAATTGTTCTTCCAGCAGCTGGGGCAGAGACGCTGATTTGATCTAATTAATTTTGTGTCCTCTTGACGACTTGCTGAATTTATCTAAGGTCTTGATGAGATTATTATGGAAAGGGTAGAAGAGAAAATAAGTGGTCTGGTCAGCCATGTAGAAAATGGTTTCATCTCCGTCTATCTGAATCTGCACACCAGTATTTAAATTTTCTTTCTAGAGATAACTAATGAAACCTATTTTCACCTAACAACCATTTTTCTTTTTTTAAAAATGGACTTAAATTATGATTATGGCGACTTGAATTTTTTCTTTTAAAATCAGCAACTTAAACCTCAGGGTGTTTAAAAAATCAATTCACCTTCTAGAAGTGCTTTTTACTTTTGCTCCACAGCCACTTTTTCAAGCCACATCATCACTGACTTGAATTCACTTTGTCCCCTCCCTTTTCCTGAAAAATCTCTTTATTTCCATCCTCTCCCATCTTATGCACAAACACACACCACGATGACAAAGTTTTCTGACAGCCTAATGGGACTTTCAAGGACTACAGGGACGAGGTTAGGCACAATCTTATTAACTGAACATCTGGTGTAGTTAAAAATTTGCTCTTTAATTGGTTCAACTGCACTGTGTTCATCTAACATTTTTTTTGTCCTAATAGTAAAACTGTGAAGAGTCATTCGTATTTAGAATCATGTATAATAATGGAAAAATAACATTAGCTTTGTAATAAAACTTTCTGATAGCCTCATTTCCTGGAGTTAAAAAAAATGGGGGGAGGGGGGAGTTGTTACAAGTTTTACTTCGCACACCTCACTGCTCCATAGGCAAAGGAGTCTAACAAGGCAAAATAGTGGAAACCCGGACATTTCCTAAGGACATTTTCTCTTGTCTTGACATTATACATGAGAATGGCCTCGGAAGCTGCAAGAGTCGCTCAGAATACATAATTCATGCGGTTGCCAGAGAGAGAAAGAGGACAGAAGAGCTGTGTTCTTGTGCGGGTCCCAGGGAGATACAGGCTGTGCAAGTCATAGGGAAAGTCCTGCAAAGCAAGGGGGCTGTGCTTTAGGCCTGGCAGGATCCCTGTGAAGCGCGTCAGATGTCAATTCCCGAGCACCTTAAATCGCTGAGGGGCCCTGAAGTAAGCTAGTGAGGTGTAGTTGAAGATATTCAAACATATTGGATGCACAGTAGACGGGATCTTAATCGGTGTCAGGAAACTCATTACGAGCAATGTGAAGGTTTGTCATCCTTAATTAATATTTCTTCAGCTCTTGGTAGTCTACAGCCTGAAAACTGTCCTTGTAAAAAGATTCATTTTTAATGGGATAATAGGAACTTCCCACTCCAATTATTTTTAAATTTCATATTTTTCTAAAGGACGCATTCTTTTTCCAAGATGTGCCTGCAATTACACGTCTTCGCTGAAGACAGGGCAGTCATGATGAACTGCATAGAAATAATGGAAATTCAGTGTAGTCACCACTGACAGTGCTTTATTAGGAGGGAAAATGATGTCAAGAAATTTATAGGGCAGCAAACCGCATTATGCCTAACCTTTTGGACATATTAAAGCTTGTCATTTCTAGTCTTACAGCTTCTTGTTATTCATAAATAATAGATAACACTGGACACAATCATCTGACATTTGTTGAGGTAATAAATATACCCTAAGTGCTGATGGGTCTTGCACTCCATGATTTAAAAGCACACAGCAGAAATTTAATGTAATTTAAAATGTCTTATATAATCCTATGGATTTGCAGATTCAGTTCAACTCAGCAGATCTGTAGGCACTGAGCTCCGATGAGTGCACTGTTTTGCTAGGCATTTTTATTATTATAAAGCAGGACCTTAACGTGGGGAATGAACCATGAACTCAGGTCCCTCCTTCGATCCAGAAATATAAAGAAAAATAATCTTTCTGAGTTTCTTATTCTCTTGCCCAATCGTGCAAAGATAGGGAGAAATGTTGTTTGACGGCTGTGTGTCGCTTGAGTGGAGTTGATTTCAAGGTGACGCGGTGCAGGCCTTTAAAGAAAGTTGTTTGGTCTATTCAATAGTGAGATTCTGCTGCTTCTCTCCCTGGGACCCAGTCCTGACTGGGCTGATCCAGGCTAGGACCTCTCTGATGGTCCCTGTGACAGAGATGGGGAGCAGCCGAAATTTCCCTCTGAGTCTCCACGCTGGGACAGATAAAGAGACCACAGGCATTTTCCCAGCAGCTTTGGGCTCTAGCGAATTGGGTTCTGTTACAGGAGTAGTGGCATGGTATTTTAGGCTGTGTGTCAAGCTTTTGTCAGGTACCAAGGGGAGGTGTTAGGGATTTGCCTTTCCAATACAACCACATCAATTTTTGTGTTCTTTATCAGAATAAGTAACCACAGTGAAGAAATTGTCATACACGAGAATCACCAAAGATTCATACTTTCAACACCAAGCAAGACTGCATTTATTCATGTAAATTCTGTTTATATACTGCCTTAGTGGTGTGTGAGGTTGGACTTTTTTAAAGCTAAAGATGTAGATGCATTTTCTGGAATACTGTTCATGTCAGTGTTCCTCAAGCTTTTGTGAACATTAAGAGTCATCTGGAGGCCTTATTAAAACACAAAATTCTGAATCCCAACCCCAGAGCTTCTATCTCTGGGTAGGACCCGGGGAATTGTGTTCTAGCAAGTTACATGTGATGCTGATGCTGAGTAGCACTGGTTTAGAATAATTTCCCAGTTGCTATGGACTATCTTTCTTATTTACAGTCACTCTCCAAGATTTTGTTGTATTTTTAAATCCTATTTTCCACTCTTGGCTAACACAAACCCTCCCAAAGTGTTGCATTAAAATAGTCTATCTTGGACCCTGTCAAAGGCAAGTTAACTTGTCACAAATTCTAGAAACACTTCCCTTATATTATTAATTGAGCATTAACACATGTCCTACCAACAACAAGTGCTTTATATGCATTCATTTACTTAATCTATTTAATCCTTCCAACAACACTTATCTCATAGCCAACACCTCTGGGACTTAGAGAGATCGAGTAACTTACCCAAGGTCACTCAACCAGTTAGTTATAGAGCCAAGACTTAAACCCAGGTCTTTATGACCTCAACGTTTATGTTCTAAACCATTAACACCCAGCCTCATCTATGACCTAGATCCTAAGAACTATACCTCTAGCAAGTTTAAGCTGTCAGTTTTAGGAGTTTTCAAACAGACCTATTTCCTCGTATTTATTTTATCCTTGCTTTGTAAAGAAAAAAAAAAAAAAAAAAGAAAGCCTGAAAATTATACAAGGAATCACCTAAATTTCACAATTTTTTAAGGAAATCCTCTGCCCCATTTTGCCGCTTTGATGCCGTGTAAGAGAGCAAATGAAAAAGATGGGACCAGGAAGCTGGACAATAGAAATGCTTTGTCTGGTTTCAGAAATGACTTAGATGTTGGGTTTCCAGTGTTATCAGAAAGAAAACCTCTAAAAGGAGGGAAACAAACCATACAAATATTACTAAAACTTTGTCCATCTGAAATAACCATTACCTTTACAAAGACAGTGACAGTTCCAACACATGTAACCACAGACCAACATCCCAGGACCTGGCTTTTAAAGTTAACTTATCATGACTCCCCTCCAGCCTCAGTCCCAGCTCTGGGGGTAGCACGCCCATCGGGACTGAGGGTAGCGCCAAACCTAAAGCACTGGAGCAGAGGAGGAACAATGAACTGAGCACTCCTGTTGGCACAGAGTGGGAAATGAAGCTGTTTCTCTCCTAAAAAATATAAAGTCAAACGAGTTTCATGCTCATTCTTCCTGTGATGGCCTCCCAACAACAACAAAATGCATCCGTTTCAAAGGTGATAGAACTGGAAGCGGGTCCATTTGCAGTCAACCACACAGTAAGCACTACTGCAGTATGTAAATTATTTTAAAAATAGCTTCTGAGCTGAGGTTATTAAGCAGCCAGAAAGCTGCTTTTACGTTGGCATGGTCAGTCATTAACTTGATCATCTTGAAGACCATGACCCCTCCCAGCATCTAATCTTCAGCCTCCTGTTGGCACAGAGGGGGAAAATATCAAAAATAAAAGGAAAAGGAAAGTTTGAGTTATAAAACTCTGAGCCCATTTCCATGGCTGCTGGCGTTTCAGCTTATTCCTCAGCCATCTGGTTCCCATTATCCCGTAAGACAAGAAGAAGGCTGCTTCCTGACCAGATAACCACAGAACGCTCCCACTGCGCTTTCAGTGTGGCCATCCGCATGGGCGGGGTGTGGCTTGGAGGCTGAACGGTCTCCAGTTAGGGTTTTTCCCCCGATTTATTTTCTTCTCTCCCTAATGGGGATTACAGCGGGCCCTCTGTGGTTAGCGGCCATGATGCTTGGCCCATGGTTAGTTCATTCATACTGCCTTGCAGGACTGTAAGCCTGGCATTTGGATGCAATAAGATTTTCAAACAAGAAAAACTGGGTTGTTAGATTCCATTCAACCAAGTTGTTATGAGGATTTCAAGGAAATTGTAGGTTTGTCTTACTATAAAGCAGAATCCAGAGTCTATTTTAGGGGATCCTGCCCCAGGGCTTTTCTTGGTGTTTTGCCATCTTTCTGAGCTCGCAGACCCAACACGGAACCCCACTCTGGCTCGCAGTGGAGGAAATGTCCATCCTCCTCGCTGCCTTTGCAGATTTTTCTAAAGGACACAGAGAGGCTTTGTTGTCTTTGTGGCTACCAGGTCCGATTTACACAGATGCCTATTAATCACTTCACTATGGAGACAGACACATCCATCATATCACAGCAGCTCTGAATCAGGCCGTCCCGTGAACACTGAGGGGAGCGTATGCACTTAACCATTTCGAGGTACTGGCTGCCCTGGTCTCATATACTTAGCCAGGTAATTGGGGACAGATGGGCGGGCTCTTCTCTGGTATTTAGCTTAGTAAATGCAATTGATTTTATGTGGGGTTTTTGTTTGTTTGTTTTGCTTCATTTTTTGAAAGGACAGATAACATTTACACCTATTTCTGTAGTATGCAAGGGATAAGTATAGTTGAAGACCCTTTTAGTTTTAAAAAGAGTAATAATAGATTCAAGTAGACTAGCTGTGCTTTAATGCAAAGGTATTGACTCTTTGAAGCCAGTTTTTCAATAATGGATTCAACCTGGAAAAGAGACCCTTGAAATTGCAGGCAAATTTACCAAGAACTTTCCTTCCAAAACTGGCATGTCTTCTAAATATCTTTTTTAGTCACTCAAGGCTTTCACAGCCTGCTTCCAAATGGTGTTCAGCTCTCACTCTTATTTTCCCTCCACAAATACTCATTCACTTAAACTACTTATTTAACAGATATTTACTGGGCACTTTTGTGCCTGGGACTCAGTGGTAAATCTCTCACTCCTACAGCAGCCTAGGTGAGAAAAAATAAACATAAAGCAAGTAGCACAGAGCGATGATTTTAGGATTGAGAAGTAAAGAGTTCAGGACACTTGGAGGAAGAGCTGACCGAGTCAGAGGGATTTGGAGAAGGTGAGCAAGGATATTCCAGACAGAGAGCAGCCTGTGCGAAAGCCCAGGAGTCACAGCGCAGCACAGTTCTGGGCACCTAGGGCAGAAGAGACGGGAAGGGAATGAGACCTTTCACCATTAATGAGCACAGCATTCCTCTTTTCCCTCCATGCCTTGTTCTTATTGCTCTCTCTTCAGCTGACATCCTATGCATTCATTTTTTTTTTAATCCTCACCTGAGGATATGTTCATTGATCTTAGAGAGAGAGAGAG
Organism: Cnephaeus nilssonii; assembly: GCF_951640355.1. Lineage (NCBI taxonomy): Eukaryota > Metazoa > Chordata > Mammalia > Chiroptera > Vespertilionidae > Cnephaeus > Cnephaeus nilssonii. The sequence continues at coordinate 46,966,791 of NC_137073.1, forward strand.
AGAGAGAGAGAGAGAGAGAGAGAGAGAGAGAGAAGAGTGAGAGGAGAGAGAGAAACATCTATCAGTTGTCTCTCGTATGTGCCGGACTGGGGATTGAAACCCGCAACCTAGGTATGTACCCTAATCAGGAATGGAACCCACAACTCTTTTGATGTATGGGACGACACTCCACCCAGCTGAGCCACCCCGCCGGGATGACGTCCTATGCATTCTTCAGACTTAGCTCGAATGCCACCTCCTACACAAAGCCTTTGCCCATGTTGAAGTAGAAGCGATGTATCTCATGATACTTGCACACTTTGGATGTAGTTCCTGTGTGAGCACCTGCCTCCTTCTCCCCTCCTGGATCACAGGGTTGTGTCTCCTTCACCTTTGCCCCCCCAGCACCTAGCACAGTGCCTTAGTCCATGCTCAGCAAATGTTTGCTGGAGACAGTCCCAAAGATGCTTGGGGTCCTGATGACACCAGGGGAGTGACAGGAAAGGCTCCAAGAACATCACAATCCGCCCCTGGTTAGGAGCGCCCCTTCCCTGAGGTCACTGTGCAGAGCCTGGTGCTGTGCTCCCCGCAGGCCAGGAAGTTGGAGAGAACCTGCAGGCAGGGCTGCCAGGAGCCATTCCTAAAGAACTTGATGTTTGAAATTTCAAAATGCATTGACATGGCCATCATAGGAAAAATCAGAACTGTGTTAGACTTCCTCTTATTTTACAGCTTATAATTGTTCTTATTTTGAATTACATATTGCAGGGCCTGGAGGGCGGGGTTGTTCACAATCTTTTCATCACTTCAACCTCTAAAACCCTTTAACTGCTCCTCTGAGACCTTCTTCCAGCATCTCAAAACTCTCTCACCTCAGGAAAAAAAAAACATAACAGTGGAGATTCTATTCTTTCTCGGTTCTGCCAATTTAGGCATGATTTCAGAGAAATCTCTAAGCCATTGTGTGCCTTGCTTCCTGCAGTAGGAAGGTGGAAAGAATAAACCATTTAGCACTTCATGACTGGTGAGAAATAGCTTGTGGTTAATGAATCAATGCAAAGGATTTTTCAGAAAATGTTTTCATTACTAATGTCCCATTTTCAATTGGTGAGCATAAAAAAACCCAGGAGCTGGTAAAGAAGCTCAACTTTGATGGAGTCTATGGGGAGGGAGTCTACCACCCACCATACAAAGGGCCTTCCTCTTCCCCAGGGCTGCCCGTGACCATTGCCCAGATGCATTTGTTTTGAATTATTCAGTTCTATCTGAACACTCAGTTGTTACAAATAACCCATTGACCCTCATCTCTTGGAATTATCCCAGGAGGAATTTTCTTTTCATTTTTAAAATAGTTTCATTATTTTGAACAAATACTGAGCAGCTTTATAGATTCCTTTTGTCTAATGGATGCTAGTATGATTATATTCTGTTACATAATTGGAGATACATTTTTGTGACTTCAGAAGCAAGGTTATAGTCACTCCAAAGATGACCCACCAAGTTTAGAAGTCCACTTTAAAATGTCTCAACAACGCACTGCAAACTCATTTATTTAATAATCCTTTATTATGTGCCTAAGAGCCCTGGGAATGGTGAGGGTGGTACATCCGTATAGAGTTCAGTCCCTGTCCTCAAGGAATCTAACTGTAATCACTATTTTGCTGAACATTGCCCACTTTTGTTGTTTTATTTACTTAAAAATTCAGCACCAATAGGCAGTGTTATCTTATGTTGTCTCAACATATCATCCTTTGGCAACATTTGGACAGCACAAGGTTTGGGGCTGGAAGAACATGCCTGCCCCCTCGCCCCAGGAGAGCCATAGCCAATGAAACCAAATGGAGCAGCTGGGACTATTGGTCTTGAGCCGGTGGTGAGGTACTAACCCACCACTTCCCTTTGGTGGCTTGACTTTTAGATTTGTCCAGCAAACTACAGCATCTAAGTTCTTTCTTATTCATTATTTCATTTGATTCTTGCAACAACCCACTAAGGCATTAAAATTAGGTGTGCTAACCCCACATTACAGATGAAAAAACTGCGGTCCAGAGACGTTAAGTCACTCGCTAGAGGCCACCCAGCAGTAAGCATAGGCCTAAGATTCCAATGGCACAGAGATGATTTAATCATTTCCATGAACGCCCCTTTGCCCCTTTTCATGATATAGGCAAAAAGCTTCATGTTTAGAAGGCATTTTCCAAAAAGAACTTTTAACTTCTTGACTGCACTTTCAACTTAAATCTCTGACTGTTCCTAACTTTGGCGTGGAGTTTCTGAATTTGCACAAACAGATGAGGGAAGCCACCTGCTTCATGGTCGATATCAAAGCTGAAGAGATACAGAAAGGTTTTTAAGGGCACTATTTACATAACAAAATGAGACAAGGGGGAACTGTCTGACACATCATTTTTCTCGAAGGTCAGACCCTGCTTGATTTGTTAACAACCAAAAACCTGAACCCAAAGTCATTCGCTCAAAAAAGTTTTTCCCAGTGAAAGAGCAAATGGTTTCCACGAGTCTAAGATAGAAGTGGACCTTCAGATATGAAAGGAAGAATGGGAGCTGAAAGTAAAGAAGCAATAACACACTTGAAACGTTTGCAGTATTCCCAATTAAACAATGAATGGAAAAGGTGGCCTGCTCTAGCCTTATTCTTTCATGTTCCTCTTCAGCTGAGAGGGCAATTTAAATTGTAATATTCATTCCAAAGGCGACTGTAGATAGCTACCGATTATGAGTATGCATTTATTGGGAAGACACGGCCCCCAAAGATATGCTTGCCTGAAAGGGATTCATAAAGTACCCTTTGCTATGAAAAACATTACCTGGTGTCCCCATCAGTGGTCTAGCCCCACTGAGATCACCAAGTCAGCGAGGGAACTTAAGTCCATTTTATTCACAGCTTACATTTTTGTAGCATTATATGTAGGTGGTTAGAAATGATGTTCCATAGAACCCCATACACAATCAAAATGGGAAGAAAAGCAGTGCTGTTTTAGCATTACAACAAGGAAATGCAAATTTCAGGAAGAAATTTTCATTAGCACAGATCCTTGGGTGACTGGGTATTAAAACATATTTGAACACAGAGACACCCCACTGTTTGGGGAGTTCCACAACATAAAAGGTGTGAGGAATAGCTGAATTTCCTGCTGGCTTTTTGCTTCTCCTTTTCTACCCCTTAAAAGTTCATGAAGCTAAATCTAGAAATATTTGAAAAGTGTCCCATTTGGAAATTATTCACTGTCTTACCATCTTACATACACTTTCCCTGGGGTGAATTGCCTCCCCTGCCCTTTGTTACCAAGGACATTTGTTTAGTCACAGACTCTTTCACAAGAGATATCTGCTGCTTCTATGTATTCCCCACCTGAAGTCACAATCCTTTGTCACTGGACCATCCTTTCCATAGCAACCGTGATGTCAAAATTGAGGGGAGGAGGACAGTTTAGAAAGAAAAGAGAATGTATCATCTCAGGCTAAAGTTTCTGAGTTTTAAGACCATCACTCCACTAATCAAAATATTTTACCAGAAAAGCCCCAAGGCAAAGCTGCGTTTCTTCACGGTCCCAGCTGTGACATAACAAAGCATTTCAGCAGAAATGTAATGGTTGCATGTTGTGGATTTTGGGAAACAGTGGAGATTTTTATTTCGTTTCATTCTAATTCTGTGCCACTGATATCTGCCAGGAAAATACATTAAACATATTCCAGAAAGAGTTGATTTAGTAGATGAAAAATGTGCCTCCTGGGACCAGAAAAGGTACATGTTCGGTCTTACTATCAGTTTCCATAATAGGAACAATGTTTACATTTCCTCAGCCGGAGCGAGCGAGCGGTGCCTGTAATGTATTCATGTTCTTTCACTCTCCAGAGGCAGGAATTGAAGTATTTGAGGTTTTATTTTTTAGCTACCGCATCAAGCACTTAAGATCTGACGATGGTGATGTGTATTCTCACTTGGCATTAAATAATAAGAGCTTCGGTGTTTGCATTTGATTAGAGTCGCTCAGCTTGGTGGCTGATTAAGCAGGAACAGGGACAGCAACTTTCCTCAGAAACACGGAGTCTTGGTTAATGTAGTGTAAGTTTACCGACGGGTGTGGTGACGTCATTTTTATTAAATGGAAGAGATTCGCTCTACTGAAGAATCTCACCGTGGCCGCAAACTCCGGCCATCATAGTGAGACATGACACTTCTCAAACCCACGCCGGGGCCCCAAATGGTCCCTCCTTTTCTAACCATCCTTTTAGTTCAAGTAAGGGAAGAGCTTAACTCAGATATTCAGCACATTTACCTGAATTTGGGTGTGCGTGGGGATTTTTGTTTGTTTGAAGATGATGCAAAATGAGCACACATTTGTAATCTGTGAGCTTTAGCTATTTTCTTTCACTGCAAATGACACACTTTCCTCCAGTTGCTTGAAAGACAAATAGATGTAGCTTTTCTCCAGATAGAGGCCCTCGTGCCCACCAAAAAGTCATCAGAAAAGACCCGGGAAGCCTCAAGTATTGTGCAGTTTGTTCCTTTACCGTGGGTAGAATGGCTGCCTCTTCCCCTGACTCAAAATACCTCGCTTATCCCACTTCTTTGAGGGGAAGACTGAGAAAAGATGAAGAGGGGGGAAAGGGTTGAATTTTGGAAATGACAAAACTGCCATCTTCCACGGAGTGAAGCCAAGTAGAAAGAGCGAGTACTTGAGAGGGAGAAGCACTTTTCTTCGGAGCACAAAGAAGGCAACAAAGAAAGTCTATTTACATACTTCATGGGGTGGGGGGGGGCGGGGGAGGCCTTGGGGAAGGATTAATTAGTTAATGCTTGGCAAGCTGCGCCTGGAAGACAAGTTATGCTGAGGTGCTATTGTCACTTATTCCCGTTATTAATTAACAGGGTGACTGCCGCACCGAAGTAGGCTTCGCGGTGTCCTTTCCTTTCTTAACACCACGTGCGATGTCTGTTGCAGGAGTGATTCGCGAGAGTTACCTCAAAGGCCAGGACCAGCTCGTTCCTGTCACCCTCCTGGCCATTGCGGTCATCCTGGCGTTTGTCATGGGGGCCGTGTTCTCCGGCATCGTGGTCTACTGCGTCTGCGATCACCGGCGCAAGGACGGGTCCTCGGCGCAGCGCAAGGAGGAGCTCAGCCACTCGCGCAGGGGCTCCATGAGCAGCGTCACCAAGCTCAGCGGCCTCTTCGGGGACACCCAGTCCAAAGAGCCGAAGCCGGAGGCCATCCTCACGCCGCTCATGCACAACGGCAAGCTCGCCACGCCGGGCAACACGGCCAAGATGCTCATCAAGGCCGACCAGCACCACCTGGACCTGGCGGCCCTGCCCACGCCCGAGTCCACGCCCACGCTGCAGCAGAAGCGCAAGCCCAGCCGCGGCAGCCGCGAGTGGGAGAGAAACCAGAACCTCATCAACGCCTGCACGAAGGACATGCCCCCCATGGGCTCCCCCGTGATCCCCACGGACCTGCCCCTCCGGGCCTCCCCCAGCCACATCCCCAGCGTGGTGGTCCTGCCCATCACGCAGCAGGGCTACCAGCACGAGTACGTGGACCAGCCCAAAATGAGCGAGGTGGCCCAGATGGCCCTGGAGGACCAGGCGGCCACCCTGGAGTATAAGACCATCAAGGAACATCTCAGCAGCAAGAGTCCCAACCACGGGGTGAACCTGGTGGAGAACCTGGACAGCCTGCCCCCCAAGGTCCCCCAGCGGGAGGCCTCCCTGGGCCCCCCGGGAGCCTCCCTGTCGCAGAGCGGCCTGAGCAAGCGGCTGGAGATGCACCACTCCTCCTCCTACGGGCTTGACTATAAGAGGAGCTACCCCACGAACTCGCTCACCAGAAGCCACCAGGCCACCACTCTCAAAAGAAACAATACTAACTCCTCCAATTCCTCGCACCTCTCCAGAAACCAGAGCTTTGGCCGGGGAGACAACCCGCCCCCCGCCCCGCAGCGGGTGGACTCCATCCAGGTGCACGGCTCCCAGACGGCGGGTCCGGCAGTGACTGTTTCGAGGCAGCCCAGCCTCAACGCCTACAATTCATTGACCAGGTCGGGGCTGAAGCGCACCCCCTCGCTAAAGCCGGACGTACCCCCCAAACCTACCTTTGCCCCCCTTTCCACATCCATGAAGCCCAACGATGCGTGTACATAATCCGAGGGGATGGTCAGGTGTCGAGCCGGCAGGAAAGGCGAGGCGCGCTGCGCCCGCGCGGTTCTCCGCTGCCTGAGTGCACACCAGACCGAGAGGGCCGCGCAGCGCCCGGACGCTGGGCCTCTGGGATTGTGGGGGGGACTCGCCAAGTGGCCCACGCGGTTTGGTGAAGGTTTGCGACGCGGGACTCACCTCCATTCTCTTCCTTCACTCTCCCCCCACGCCCCGCTACAGGTCGTACTCACGAAAGACTTAAATTATCATCACAAACATGAGCCAAAAGCACATACCCACCCACGCCCACACGTGTGCACATGTGCGCACGGACACAGAGAGAAAGACACACACTCACACACAGACACTCACACACAGACACTCACACAGAGGTGAACAGCAATTGCAGGATTTTGTCCGGGACTGCACAGGGCGCTGCCAAGGTCGGCTAGCGTTCCAACTTGCAAAACACAAATAGATTTTTTTTTTTTTTTAAATCATGCAAGTTAAAAAGACAAAGGAATTCATTGATAATTCTAACTCAGACTTTTAACAATGGCAGAAGTTTACTATGCGCAGATACTGTGAAATGCCCACCAGTGTTACAGCTTTCTGTTCTAGCAGGTTAATGCCATGTTGGGCAACTATGTCATAGATTTCTGCTCCTCTCTTTTAATGAAATAACGTGACCGTTAACGCAAGTAACTTTATTTATTGTTCACCCTTTGTTTTTCCTTAAGGAATGGACTCTTCCACACACTGCCCTATGAACAGCTCTTCAGAAAGCCCCTTGGCGTTACACTATTTAACGTGAAATCCATTAACTGGAATAATTGAGTTTCTTTATTTTTACAATAAATTCACTGAGTAAATAAGTTGGAGCTGGAATCTGAGCTTTGTGTTTGGACTGTCTGATCTCTAGCTAAAGGAGAAAGTTAAGAGGGGAGTGTTTATTTAAATCTACCAGTTAATGTGCTGGTGAAATCTCTGTGCTATAACATGCAAAAAAGTAATCGGTTTAAAAGTCCTTCCAGATCCTAACTTCTAAAGCAACCAGGAGAGGAACGTCTAGAATGGCACAGCCATGCCTCATTGCTGCCAACATGGCTTTGTCAGTGGTTCCTACTTTCTTGCGAAGGCACCAGCTTGTGACACGCCATCTCATTTCGCCTTGCATGTGAGACAGCAAACAAAATCCACCAACGGTGTGAACTAATTACTACGCTGGCTGCTACCTTGCATAAATTAATGGTTTGATCACACAGGTTTTTCGTGGGGTTACATCTGTGAATAGCCTGTTTTCCACATGTAAATTTGTGCCTTACACCCTGAGTTGTGTACACTTGTAAACTGTCATTTATGATAAACTTTTCCCTCCTTTTGAAATAGAGATATTTATTTAACCCTTGCCTCACCCCACTCCAGTCCTCTGGAGGATTAGCCGTCCAGCAGATAGAAGAAGAATGCAGTGGTGATGCTTAGAATCTCACGGCCTGGGAAAGCTGGGCGCACAACACCCTCCAGTACACACCTCCTTCTAGTCGTGCCAACTCCAACCACCCTTGGGCCGTGCTGATCAACGTGGACCCGAGTGTTGTGGGTGGCAAATCCCTTCTCTCCCTCTAGAGCTCCCTGCTTCCCTTAGACTCTCAGATCATTTCAACATGGTAATACCCTCATCTGCCAGCAGAGAAAGGACTGAAGTCCCAGTCCTTATTTCTGCCAGGTCCACTGGCTGGAGGACACGCCGTGTGCAGTTGGGCAGGCATCTGGGAGGCGTCTCCAAGCCGTGTGCTCCGCGCGTGCAAGCCATGCACACAAAGAAATGACATGGAAATAGATACAGGCAGGCTGGTCCCTGCTGAGATTAATGAGTAACTCCCAAGTACAAGGCCAACTACAATGGATGCTGCAAAAACCTTGACTGGGGCAAAAGATGTTTAAAATTTTTAAGTTTCTTCTTTTTGTTGTTCTGGTTTGTAGAGGGTGGGGTGGGTGGGTGTTTTCCCCTTGGTTTTCATTGGCGCAGGCACACCGAAGGGACTTGTGTTGACCGTGAACAAAAGACTGTCAACACACTGTAAACCGTGAGCATTTCTGGTTGTTGTTTTAAACAGTTAAACATATTTGGTGGTCTCTTTGTCTTTTTATTTCCAGTTTGACCTGGGGTTAGTTTGGTCTTTAAAGAAAAACTTTCTAAAAAGACAATTTGGGGCAATTTCTAGTTGGCTGGTAAAAACGCGACGCCTCCTTCATCCGAGAGAGACCTAGGTGTGTGGCAAGGTTGCCCGCACAACCTTTTGTCCCAAACATCTCTTGCCGTTTTGCTGTTGTTTGGGGTAAGCCTTGTTGTTTTTGTGTCCTTATACTTTTGTTTTGTTAGTGGAGTCAATGTTCACATTCTGTGAACTCTGCCCTGAAACCATGAAGTCTTTTTTAGATAGAAACCAAGACACTGGTTTATCCCTTGGATTTTCTTTAGAAATGCGGAGTTTAGGAAAGTGATGGGTGTATATTACCCTGCTCCCTTCTTCCCCAAGCTCGACTCCCAAGAGTATTGACGGGGCAGTGCCCACCGTCTCATCCCCATGTGTGGACGTCATTGCCTCAGCTGTGTTATGGAGACCTGTGTCAAAATTCCAACCCACACCCTTACTTCCCACAACGCATCACTTGCAGTGTTGACCCTAGAATGCCTACGTGTATTGAGCTGGTCTTCTGCATTTGAGTATTTTTCCGCCTTTTCTTTTTTTCCCCACCCCGTGTGGGGGGAGGGTCCATAAACCTGAGTGTGCCTTTGCTTTCCACCCTTGCTAGACACTGGTAGATGCAACAAACTCAGATTTATATTTGTTGTAAAGTTGTAAAAATATTGTGATGTCATCAACTTTCCTTCCATCTCCACATCCCTTAACATCTGATTCACAACTTAATGTATGTTGTAAAAAAGAAAAGAAAAAAAGGGGAAAAAAAAACAAAATAGCAAGCAAAAAGGCTCTTTATTACTTAAAAGTAATAAAACAAGACTGTTCATTATCCTTTGTGTCCTGAATGCTTTTATTTATCTCTTAATTTTTCCCTTTTTAAATTTCACACTGTGGGGGTAGCAGTCCATTCTTTCCTTCATCACTATTTGGCTTCCAACGCTTGAATAACAATGTAGTTAGACCCATTTGTTTGTAGTACCCATACCTTTCCCCCTTCCAGAAAAAAAAAAATTGTTGATGTGTTTTCTCTGCCTGCATCCAGCCTGGAGCAGGATTGTACAGAAGCCACCGGTAATTAAAAGGCAGAGCACGCACTGACTCCTTCTATTCATTTTATGCATTTTCTTTTTATGGGCTTGTTCATCATCAAACATTTATGGTAGGCTTGATAGTTTAAGAGATCAAAGCTAGGATTTTAGTATGTACAGTCCACTAAAAATAGATCCTTGCACAGATGTGACTTCAGCCTTTTTACATATTAATAAGGTGGAAGGTGCTGGATTTCACTCCTTGTTAGCATTTATCTCTTGTAACCTAGAAGACACTGTTGGAGGTAAACTGGGATGCATCACCTGATTTTTACTTTGCAAAATAGCATTATGAAATGCCTAGGTCAGGTTTTCCCCTCTGGGATATTTTTTTTAAGTTATTTAAGTCCTCAGCTACAATAGTTTACTTTTGATTTTCTGAACTAATTTTTTTTAACGTTTTAGGTCAGTTTGTGGAAAGCTCTGGGGTTGGGCCTCAGTTCACACCTGTAGTAATCTAGTCATCTTTGATAAGTCATTTCCAATTGAATTTCTGAAATCCCACCCATAGGGTCAGGCACTGTCAGGCACAAAATTGACTAGGATATGGTTCTTTCTTCCTCTAGTATAAGGACAGATTGATGTGCTTCTGTAATGGCCTTTGGGAGGAAGTGGCCCAGAAGTTTGGGGCACGAGGCTGCAGTTGAGCTGGTTCTTACAGAATGAGTTCTCTAGACAGCTAGCCCAGGTAGAAGGGATCACTTGTGCAAAAGCACCAAGTGTGCTGTGTTTGGAAAATAAAAGTTCTGGCTGGCTTTGAACAGGGCCTGAGAGTGCCTGGCTGGGACAAGGCTGGGAAAGGGTCGGTGCCAAGACCAGGAGGGGCCTGGTTACCCTGTGCTAGGATTTTGGCTGATGGGCAGTGTCTGGAGTATACGAAGCAGCAAACACATGTGTTTGTGCTTTAGAAAGCTACCTGGCAGCAATGTGAAAATGGATTGGTCCAGGCAGAGGCTGCAGGCTGCTGGGTGATGTGCCAACGGCATGCCAAGCTATTAGGAGGACACAAGTGAAAACTCCCCATCCAACGTAAGATTCTTTAGGAAACAGCTCTATGATTATCCCCTTTTGCCAGAAAGATCTTGTCCCTAAAACTGACAGGTTTGCCCTATCTACTTACACTCAAATGTAAAACAGAGAATGACCAACAGTTACTCTGATCCGTTCTTTAAAAAAATGAGGAAGCTGCCCGACTCGTGTAGCTCAGTGGTTGAGCATCAACCTATGAACCAGGAGGTCATGGTTCGGTTCCAGGACAGGACACATGCCTGTGTTGCCGGCTCGATCCCCAGTAGGAGGTGTGCAGGAGGCAGCTGATCAATGATTCTTATTGATGTTTCTCCCTCTTCCTTCCTCTCTGAAATCAATGAAAATAAATAAAATATGAGGAAGCTGAGTTCCTCTGAGTGAAGGGATGTGCCCACAATCCTAAAGCTGTGGTAGAAGAGCTCTTCTGAAGACAATTCATCTGTCTCTTACTCGCCCCCCCCCCCCACCACCACCACACACACATCCCCCATTCATTCACATCATTTGAGCAATACTAGCTGGGAAGCTGAGACCCCCTCAGCCCAGACAGCTTCTCCATCTCACTCAGTCATCCTTTCTCACAGGAAGCCCTTCCTACCCGCCTCCCCACCTCCCCCTTTCAGGCATCCCAAATTCCTTCATCTGGGCCGAGGGGAGGGTGGGCTGGAGCTCAGATCACACTGGCTGGAAGCAGACAGTCCCTGAAGTGCAACCTGACTCTTAGTAGGGTGGCTTCTGCTGCAGTCAGCTTTGTTCTGGTCTGGGGAAGAGGTGACAGAGGCTGAACAGGTGCCGCCTGTGTGTTAGTTGGGTCCCCGGGGATGTCCTGCTCAGGCTGAAGTGCCTCAGACAACCCAGCTTGTTCATTGTGCGTGCTTGCTTGCTTGTTACAGGGCCGGTGGTTTCTGCAGGGTGTTTTTTAACTATTGGCTTTAAGGAGTAGCTGTCCCACCCAATGCAACCAACGGGTGAGGTGTTTCATGGGACCAGACCTGCTTGCTTTCCTTTAGCGCTCTGTTCATAAACACAAACTGGTCCAAACTAGATGCCCCAGAATCATGGTGCCTGGGTTTGACTGCCTGAACAAAAGCTCTTTCAAAAACAGTCGTTCAGCAAGTGAAGTAAAAGTGTCAGAAAGGCACCTACAATTTCAGACACTGGTGCTTTTGCTTGAGGGGAAGGGGGAGAGGGGAATTTAAAAGAACCCGTTAGTAACAGAATAACATGATTAAGAACATAATCCCTGTCCTGGCTGAGCACTGTGACAGCTGGGCCCTTAGACTCAGTAACCCTTAGAAACCCACATCTCATGCTTGTCTTCAAACCAGGTGGTGACGTGTCGCGTACACAGGATTGGAAAGGAAGGGCTCACATTTATCGATTGGGACTGCCAGACAGATGGGGATCTTCAATATTCCATTTAGAGTATTGTGTCTCCTTAGCTCTAACCCCCTGGGATGCCTGGAGGTGGAGGGTGGATGACCTCAGCAGAGGGTTAGGGCTGAACTGATGTGCATTAAATGTTGGCTGGGCAGAAAAATGTGCAGATGTCCCTCTAGCAAATGGAAATGAAATTGGAGCAAATCAAGAGAGGCAGCTGAGCAGCGGGGAGTTCCCCATCTCCCTCTACAAACATCTCTGCACACACACGTGCACAAAAAAATGCTTTCAGGAGCCTTTCTCCTCTGGGTGCCCAATACCCAAAATGTCACAGTGTTCAGAACCCACATCTTTCACCCCTTTTCCTGGTAAAACATGTGTTCCACCTCAGTACTTTCTGATCAAATGTGAACTGTCCTAAACCACAGTTTCAGGGGGAACCAAGATCTTTGCAGGGAAGCCTGGACACGGGTCCCTTACAGCCCACCGATGCTGACTGAGGTGCCTAGCAACGTTTTTATTCTTCCTAATCACCTTCAGATGAAGACTCCCTTGAGAATCATTAACATCATCTCTAGAGCAAGTCATCAGCCCTGCTAACGGGTTGCAATAATGGTCCAAATAAAGCGATGCTAATGAAGGGGAGAAGTAGGGAACCATGAAACCAGAAGCATTTTTCATGGGTGATTTTCAGAAAAAAATAAAAGACAGATGAAGGGGACATTGGACACAATATCAAATGCCAGGAAGCCCACACGAAAGAAACGCAGGCAGGATTCCCCGGGGTTTCCTAGAATGAGGAAGGAGATGGAAAATCTGTCTGAGAGCCAAAGGCTCTTTTTTGCCTGCTCTTCATGACAGCTGCCCTTCCATGGTGCAGGGTGGTGAGAAAGTGAGCTGATCTCACAAAGTGTCAGTTCTCTGGTGTGGACGCTGACCATTTTGCACACCTAGTCCATGTCAGCACAAAAGCATAAATCTTGACCACAGGGCTAAGGTATATTTATTTATAAAAAAATGAAAAGTGTACACCCATGAGGGGCAGGGCTTGCCACTCTCAATAACAATGACAATCAACATTAGTGGGATTTCAGTTTGCAGGCACAGCCTTGTCCATTATTTTGGTAGGTCCTCATGTGAGCTATCTAGTGAAGTGGGCAGCGCATAGGGGATTACCCTCAATTTACAGAAATTGGAGTTTGGAGAGGAGGGATCTACTGGAGCACTGATCAACATGAAAATGTAGTCATGTTTCAAAACCCTGTGTGTTGACATCATCCCGTAGGCTCTCTCGGGGATACCTCAGGTTATACAATTACTCTGCTCCACCAGCGGGGAAAGGCCTCCCCCAGCATTTCCCAGGGGAGATGGTTACAACAATAAAGTCCCCAAAATAAAGGCTAGGCACACACGTTCTATTTTAAGGGCATTGTGCTCTAATATTTTTCCGTCATTAAAGAACACATCTCTTCCTTCCTGTGTCTGCAAAGTCCTGATGCCGGCAGTGTTATTAGGGACTGTCAACAAAGCAGGAGCAGAGAGAGCTGAAGCCAAGTGCCTGGCCTCCCCCTGGAGGCGCACCCACCCTGCTGCTGCCTCAGGGGCCCTGGCACCCACTGCCTCAGAGGAAGAAAAAGGGCAAAAAGCATGGCTTTTATCACTTCTTTATCCTACTCAAGCCATAGATCACAAGAGAAATTTAAGAGAACCCAGGATTAACTGGGGACAGAGAAGAATAAGAAGAGCGAAGAATTTGCCCACCTTTTCCTTCATAGAAGACCCAGGTAAAGTAAGTGTGAAAGGAAGAGGTAAAAAAGAACGCTGTTGTCTTTGTTAGCCCCATTAGCCACGATGGCACTGTGGGTACCAAACAATTTGACTTCATCCCTGATGTCAAAGGTGGGATGATTGCCTGGAACAATCTGCCAAGAGGAGACAGGAAGTAGCCATCGTCTGCATGTGGGTACCTATCTTCCTATTGCACATAACTGCCCGTGTTCCCTGTTGCTACTTCCTCAGACTGGCTCTCCTGGAGTTAATAAGCTATTTGGTGTTGAGTGTGTGAGGTGCAGGAGAGGCAGGGCCATCTGTAGATTGGGCTCCTGGCCTCCCTCCTGCCCTGGGAGCAGTGTGCGCTGGCCAGTCACTATACAGAGCACCCAGCACTCGGAAGAACCCAGCATCTTCCATTTGCTGCCTTGACAGTTAACCTCAGACAGATTTCACTCAGAAGGCGAGAAACCCAGCCCTTCTTCTTAGAACCCCACTTTTCTCTTTATGTTTCGTTGGTTGCTTTTCTCAGTACACAAATATGCCTTTTTAGTAAAGACATAGGCTTAGTTGCCACCAACTTTGGAAAAATATAGATTATTCCAACTGCCACACAGTGATATTTACTTATGTACTCAATAAAGGTAACAACCTTTGAAACAATTAACTGTAACCGATCCACTTTTTTTCTGTTTTTAAGGTATCCTTAGTCACTTACACACGAGAGTGAATGAGTTTATCAGATCTTTCCTGAGAACAGAGAGAGGAAGAATAACCTCTTAACTTTGAAAAGGAAGGTTGCTATACCAGAGTGTGTATTTCAGGACAAGGCCAAATGCTATAGTTGTTCTGAAGACCAGTTCTTCCATTTCTGGAGAAAGAACACATTTTTATTTTTATGAAAAAATTGTTGAAGTTTGGTAGAGTTGTTGGGTGATTTGAATACTTATTAGTGTTTAATTTTATATGAGAACTAAAGAGTAACACCCCCCCCCTCTATTTCCGGGGTGAAGAGAAGTCCTGTGATCACATTACTTGCTGGGGGAAGAAAAGATAATGTGTTAGACTTATATGTATGAATAGAAACAGGTAAAAAGTCATATTTCCTTCTGACTTTGTAATTTAAACAGTGCAAGTCAGTAGGGAAGGGCTGTAATTGGAGCCAAAGTAAGTGAGGTGAAAATTACTAGGTGTTGGAGCATCTGCATCTCATTTTAATTAGGTGACTGTAATGGCAAGATCAAAAACTTTTCCTTGTCACTTAATCTGTTGAGCTTTCTCATCGAGAAACCAAAGGGCTTGTTTCGTGCTCAGGAAAGAGCGACCCAAAAAAAGATCCTCTCTAATTAGCTGGCCAGAGCAGCAGGGCCTGTGCCGGGCCTGGGCGGGAGGCGGGGGGGGGGGGGGGGGGGCGGTGCGGTGGGGGGGAACAGGGCTGGGGGGCTGGTGACATGAGGGTGAGGTGCCCCAAGACCAGCCCCACAAAGAGGCTCTTCAAGAGAGTCATGGCTAATTTGGTAACTTGGGAGTTTTTGCTTCTCGCGAGGTTGGGGTGATGGTAGAGGGATTGAGCAAAAAATAAAAAAAAGCAAGAAAAACCTCATGGACATGGATAACGGTGTGATGATTACTGGGGGAAGGGAGGGTGGAGGAGGGTATAGAGGGGATTAATGGTGATGGAAGAAGACTTGATTTGGGGTGGTGAACACACAATACAGTATATAGATGACGTGTTGTAGAATTGTGCACCTGCAACCTATATAATTTTGTTACCTAGTGTCACCCCAATAAATTCAATAAAAAGGGGGGGAAAAGTAGTTTAAAAGGAAGCTTGTCACCTTGTGAGTTGGGTTCTATCCGAGCTGGCCTTGCCACTTGTAGGACAGTCATTCCAACTCCTGGCACTTCATTTTCCCCGTCTGCAAAATAGACTCTGCAGTGGGTACAAGTCACACAAAGTGAGTGTTGACTGGCACTTGCAAAACTCAAAATCCCAACTTGGTATTCAAAAAGAGATACCAGTTCACTCCATCTTCAAGTTAAATAAATGACTTTGAATCCCCATCCTGCTGATAATTAAAATGTCTCTTTCTCTCTCCCCCAAATACTTTTATCTGCCAACAAAAGCAGTCAGTAGGACCTGGTTAAACAAAAGCCCTGCTTGACCCGATAGAGTTCTGGCTCTTCGCACTGATGTGGCTATCTCAGCCCCACGATGCCTGTATGGAGGCCTGGTGGCTCTAACACTCTGGTACTGCCCTCCTCCTCCATTCCCAGATGGCTAGTCTGGGGAGAACAGGTCATGCCCTCTGTGAATTCTACCTCTCCTGCTACCTAAGACTCCTGTCTGGTTGGCCCGAACTGTTGCCTCTGGGCAGGACTCTCTGGCCTGCAGAATGGGCTGAGAATCCACTGCAAGGAACACAGCTGTAAATTCACGCACTGCCTTTGTCCCTATCCTCAAGGCACTAGCACATGATGCCCAGTACCCTTGGCTTGCCTGTCTGCTTTGGTGACTTCCTCTTTGAGCCAATACACGCCTGGCCATTTTCCAGAGCACACCTGCAGGGCTGCCCTGTCCGGCCCAGAGCATTTCCAGTCTCAGCCACAGTTGGCCTGGAAGGAAGGACTGCCCACTCAGTCCCAAGCCTCTCCCAATCTCCTGTCCCAGGAGTTCGTGACGTTTCTTCCAAGAGAAAAACTGCTTTGTTGCAACTGTAAAGCATTAAACCAAAAAATATAAGTGACAGTCATTACTATATGTCTCATGGTGCTAAGAGATCTAGTTCAACTCCTTCCTTTTGGAGAAGAATACATCAAGACATGAGAGGTTGCACAAGAACACTCCTCTAGTTCATGACAGGTCTAAGGGCAAGAAGCAGGTGTCCCGATTCCTAATTCATTACATGATACCATAATCTATGAGGTATAGACCTAACTCCGGAAAAAAAGGTAATGCCAGCTAGGGCAACTGAGAATAAGATAGAAATTTATTTCACTCTCATGTAATAGCCCCAAAGCACATGACCTAGGGTGGCAGGACAGGTCTGCCATCTTCAATGGCTTCCACCTTCGGGATACAAGCAGTTTTTCCAAGTGTGCCAATTACTCGGTCAGAAAGAAGAGTAAAAGAGAGAGTGGGTGGGACATACCCAGCCATTTTTAGGAGTTAATCCCAGTTGTTGCACAGGACACTTTAGCTCAAGTACCAGGAACATCATCTCAGGGCCATAGCAGGTAGCAAGGGAGGCTGGGAAATGTACACCTCAGTGGCTCATGCTCTATAAAACTCAGGAGTGGGCTAGTACTTTAAAAAGGGAGGGGGGGGCGTAGTTGGCCCTGCCATTGTGGCTCAGTGGTTGAGCATGGATCTATCAACCAGGAGGACGAGGTTTGATTCCTCTCAGGGCACATGCCTGGATTGTGGGTTTGATCCCCATTAGGGGGCGTGCAGGAGGCAGCTGATCAATGATTCTCTCTCATCATTGATGGTGTTACTATCTCTCTCTAACTCTCGCTTCTTCTCTAAAATCAATTAAAAAAATTTTTTTTATAAAAGGGGAGGAGGGAATGGATACTGCAGGAAGTCAGCAGTCTGCCACATTCTGTACACATAGGAACATATAAATCTTATTACACAGTGCATGTGTGTGTATATGCCTCTGTACATACTTGACAAAAACAAGATGCCATCAACCAGTGCTCATGCGCCTTGCTCACCAAGCCTTCCCTGAGCTCCCAGGCCGGTTGTGCTCTCCTTCCATCCTCCCCCAAAGCAGCCAGTCCTTAAAGGTTCTCATCTGCACCACAGTGGAGAGATCTGCTTTCCATTAGACTGCAGGCACATCCAGGGCAGGATGTATCTTCTTTCCCTTTATAAGGCAGACTACACTGAGCCGGATAAATTGTAAGTTCACAATAAAGCATTTGCTAAACTACTTTGTCATCAAACATAAGATAGTAGTAGAGGCTGAGTCTTCACACACCTCCACACAGAAACAAAATCACTGCAGTAGTTGCCGTAGTTGTCCCAGTAACTGTAGCATTGCTCACCTACTCACCAGGTGCCAGGCATTGGGTGTGTGTTTCCTTGGCTATAGCTCATTTAATCTCCTCAAGAATCCTACCCTTTGTTATTTCCATTTGACAGATAAGCAACTGAAGCACAGAGAAGTTAAATAACTTTCCCATACTCACTGAGCTAGTACTGGGCGGGTCCAGGGTGCACACTGGGGTGACCCTACAGCCAGTGCTGTTAATCATCTGGTGTCATATATGTGAGGCGGGATAGGGGATGCTTTTTGTAACATGATAAGGAGAGCCTGTCAGAAATCGAGAGACAGCCAACACTGTAGGAAGCTAAGTGATTAATGACACAAGGGATAGGAGTAAGACTAATCCCTTAGCGACACTCTTCCAACCACACAGACGGCAATGTGCGCCCACCCCGCAGACATTCCATATGTGCACGCCCCCGTCAGTGCGGCGGAGATGCTCGTCCTGTTTTCCAAAGGGCTTGCGCGTATGAGAAAGTAGCTGAAACTGCAAGTGTTAAAAATAATCAAACCAACCTTCCAATATTCTAAAACCTTGACCTTCATGAGATCCCTACCCCAGGGCACATGTAAGTACCCCAATCGTTTGCAAAACCACAATTACAACTGAACATGAAATGGTAGTGGGATATAAGTTAGAGATGACCCCAGAGAGAAGAGTGGGCGTTGGGGGGATTCTGACTTGGGGTGACACTGAGGACACAAAGCACATGAGCTCTGGAGACCAAGCAGGTACAGGGAGAGAGATTTGGAGAGAGAGAGGGGTGGGGGAGGGAGAGATAGGCGCGTGCTGGGGGGGGGGGGGGGATTTACTTTTCTCTTCATTGATGCTCTGTTGTGTACTAATAAGTGCTGATAAGAATTTCCTAAAACTATTTTAGGAGACATTTGTAGATATTTTTAATGCAACTTGGGTCCTTTGGGGGGTGGGGGGGCAGACTCATGATTTGGAGGGGAAAAGACAACAATATTTGATTTCACAGATGCTTCAGAAATAGTGACATAATCTTATCTGTTTTCAGCAAATACAATCTGAAGCATTCAAGCTTCTAACAAAGGTGTATCGTCTTCTTCATGGGTGCAGCAAAGTGCAGATTAAGTGTTTTTAATGGTGTTCAAACTGCCTGTGAAGCAACCTTGTAGGAGATATGGTTCAAATAATTTTGCAAAGAGCAGAAGATAAAGAATAGGTTTTTACACTGAACTGGTTTCCTAGGAAACACTAAAAAATTGTAATATGATATCTCCTGGAGGTAGTTTAAGGACCAGGACTCCTCTTTAATTTTTTTTGAATGGTGTTTAATATCTGCCTCTCCCTCTCCCTGCAGTGGGCAGTGGGAGGGTAGGACAAGCCCTCAGGTACCCAGGAACCTGAGTGCCCTTTCGTGAATCGAGTGCCCGCTCTACACAAAGGAAAGCCATTTGAGCCAAGTTGAGCCTTTACTACTCTACACCAATTTGAAGTAAGAAATTAAAGGAACAGAATTTGAATCTTTTGCTCTATTATTTTTTTAAAAATCCCAAAATCCCAACTAAGAAATTTAGAAAAAAGAAGGCCAACCTACTCTTTTTCAAATAACATCTAAATTAATCTGTTTCAAGTCCTTCAAATGCCATTTATTCTAGGTTTATTTTTACTTTGGCTATTCACCCGTCTCTGTGATGTGCCAGCATATGCAGGCTGACAGAGGGTGCCTGATTTAGCAGACGTGCACACTTCCCAAGTTCAGATGCCGCTCACCAGGGTCTAGAGGAGGCGAAGAAGCTCTGGAGGAAGAGTCGGAATCTGCAGGTCAGGACCTTCCAAAGAGCAGCAGGTTGTCGAGATGACGCCTCCACCAGGCCCTGATGTCTATCATTCATCACTTATGTCAAGAGGAAATCAAAACAGGAAAAGTGAAGGAACATCTGGGCTGTGTGGGAAGAAGTTAAATTTGATTTTTAAATAAATAAGGCGTCAAAATTTCAAGTTTTATTCAAAAATTGGAGATGAAAATTAAAATGTTGCTTTAAAGAAGTTTGGGATCTTTCTTGTGGGTGGACAAGGGTGGGAGGGGGCTGCAGCCTCATGTGAAGTTCCTCACTCATGGATACTCTCACCCGACCTCTGTGCAAAGAACTGGGGAGAGCGCAGAGAAAACAGAGGGGCCAGGAGGACCGCGGGGGAGGCAGCCTCCCAGCACCCGCAGGCCACATACACCTGCCTTTCTTCACAACCACTGAGTGTGGGGAAGTGTGACACTCTGGGAGGAAACCTCTTAAAGCTGAAAACAAAACCATTGTTTCTCGTTTGGGGGCTTTGAGGAGGAGAATCCCTGTAAGAGTCTTCAGGGTCATCAAAACACATTTAATAACCACCTTTTACAATGGGACACTGTGAGGAGCTGTCCAAGAAGGGGGAGGAACCAAGAATTTGAAGCCTTTTCTCTAAATGAGGAACTATGAAGCCAAACGAGCGAAAGCAGAGAGACATGCACGATGGTTATCTGTAGGCTTCGTGGGACCTGGCTCATGCCAAAGGACATGGCAGGCCCTGGAGGGACACTACAACCCATGCTGTACATTTTTAATGCAGGTTGAATTATTTTAAAATAAATATAAAGAACCCTATTTGAAGATAAGAATTCCAATTTTAAAAGCATCCTGTTGGATACACGAAGAGGGAACAAAGCAACTGGCCTTGGTATAATAAGGACACAGGTGAAAATAAACAGCTGATATACATAAAAGCCTCAGGCAATAGCTGACATCCAAGGCCACATTTCCTCGCTTCTTTTTTTGACAACAGCATCCTATCTTCCTCCTGGAGAACCAGTGCCCCCTTTGTTATGATGCTGATGGACCCTTACAGTAAGATTGCTTGCCCTTCCCTTAACCAAGAAGTGGACAGGTGACCCAAGCCACAGCAAAGGAGTCTGAAGGAGAAGGATGACTCAGTGGTTGGCACCCATACTTCAACAGATGACGTTCCCTGGAGGTGCTCTGGAAAGACCACGCCCAGGATGTAGCTCTGGAAGCTGCTCCGGGTGTAGTGACATTAAATACTCCTATCCACAGAGGACTGGGTAAGTGCCGTTTGAGGGGGATGCACATATTGGTACACAAAGAGGTGAGATAGGAAGTGGGAGCTACTGTATGAGCCTTCCGTCTGGCTCAGGTGGAGCTCCATGAGGCATCGTTCAGCTGGGTCACCTGGAAGACCTTCTAGAAGGCATGGCGGTTAACGGCAGTTTGCACGCAGCATTGGTGAATCACGGGGCAGAGGCACCGGGCCTTCTAGACAAAGGGTACAACTTGAGAACAAACTAACATGGCACACAGTCAAGATTGAATCCAGTACAATGGGAGTTTGCTATCAGGATATGGGGTCATCTCAAATACTGGATGCACGAGTTCACTGGGCCTCCTGGGGCCTGGAACCCAGAACTGGAAAGAAAAGAAGCTGGGTGCTCTGTGTCTCAGGGGCCCCTGGGCCTCGGATGCCCAGGCTTAGTTTAGTCCCAGGGACTCCTCTGACTCTCTGCACGTGCTTCTAAAGTGGCCACTCCAGAAAGGCAGCCTGACCTTCCAGAGCGCATCACTTCCTGGTTCACACGTGGCGGAGACTGACCAGCCTCTCGGAGTGTCAGCCTTGGGACTCGGGATTGGAGCCCAAGGTTTGGAATCTGTAACTGCGGTGGCCGATGTAGAGGGGGTACAGGCATTACCTTGGAGATACAGGCATTACCTGCCCTTTTGAGAATTTCTTAAGGGTCATTTAAGAACAGAAGGAAGAAGCAGAGTTTGATTATGAAGTTAATAATTATCACTTTTAAATTGAGGAAAATTACTTAACCTTTCTGAACCCCAACTTCCTCATTAAAAAAAATTTTTTTTTTGAGAGATTTAAATTAGATCATTTAAGATAACTACGGGCACAGCGAGGCTCTCAAGAAATGGCAGCCATTCTCCTGTCTTGCCTGCCACATAGAGGGTCACAGGGGACGAGGACAGGGGCCCTTCCAGTGATGCTCACATGGTCCCGAGGTTTCACACATGCATAGGCAGTACTGGATTTTTCTCAGCTTTTGTGAAGGCTCATTCTGACTGTAAACACCAGTTCACCAAGCTTGCCCTCACATCCACACCCTGCGTGTGGGACCATTAGGCTGAGTGACAGCTCTGTAAGCAGTCTCTGGGCCCTGAATGGGTTTAAACAAACATGACATTTTACGTGGTTGATGGGACTCAATAGGTGCTCAATGTATTTTCATTCTTTCATGTTAAAATTGAAAAATAGAATAGACCACATGTTAGGACACAAGTCTCAATAAATTTAAGGAGGTTGAAATCATAGCAAGCATTTTCTCTGACCATAATGGTATGAAACTGGAAATCAATCACAATAAAAAACTGAAAAACACACAAACAGATGGAAGTTAAATAATATGTTACAAACCAATGAATGGGTTAACAATGAAATCAAGGAAGAAATCAAAAGATACCTTGAGACAAATGACAATACACAGCAACCTAAAATCTATGGGACACAGAGAAAGCAGTCCTAAGAAAGAAATTCATAGCATTACAGGCCCACCTCAAGAAAAAAACATCTCAAATAAACAATCTAAACTTACACTTAGAGGAACTAGAAAAGGAACTACAAATAAAGCCCAAAGTGAGTAAAAGGAAGAAAATAATCAAGATCAGAGTGAAAATAAATGAAATAGAGTCTAAAAAAAATACAAGAGATCAATGAAACCTAGAGCTGGGTCTGTTAAAAGATAAACAAGATTGATAAACCTTTAACCAGACTCATGAAGAAAAGAAGAGAGAGGACCCAAATAAATAAAATCAGTACCAAAAGAGAAGTAATAACTGACACCACAGAAATACAAAGGATTGTGCCGAAACCGGTTTGGCTCAGTGGATAGAGCATCGGCCTGCAGACTGAAGGGTCCCAGGTTCGATTCTGGTCAAGGGCATATACCTTGGTTGTGGGCACGTCCCCAGTGGGGGGGGGTGCAGGAGGCAGCTGATCGATGTTTCTCTCTCATCGATGTTTCTATCTCTCTATCCCTCTCTCTTCCTCTCTGTAAAAAAATCAATAAAAAATATATATATTTTAAGAAATACAAAGGATTGTAAGAAATTATTATGAACAACTATATCACTACAAACTGGACATTCTGGAAGAAATGAATAAATTCCTTGAAACATACAATCTTCCAAGACTGAATCAAGAAGAAAATCTGAACAGACCTATTACAACCAACGACACTGAGACAGTAATAAAAATCCTCCCAACAAACTAAAGTCCTGATAGAATGGCTGTACAAGTGAATTTTACCAAACATTCCAAAAAGAAGTAATACCTATTCTCAAACTATTTCAAAAAATCCAAAAGGAGGAAAGATTCTCAAGCTCATTTACAAGGCCAACATTATCCTAATTCCAAAACCAGATAAAAACACTATAAAGAATATGAAAGTTACATGGATGCTAAAATACTCAACAAAATATTAGAACACCGGATCCAGAAGTACATTAAAAAGGTCATACACCATAATCAAGTGGGGTTTATTCTTGGGATGCAAGGTTGATACAATATCCACAAATCAATAAGTGTGACACACCACATAAACAAAATGAAGGATAAAAATCATAACAGTAGATGAAGAAAAAGCATTTGATAAAATCCAGTATCCATTTATGATTAAAAAAAAACACCTCTTAACAAATGGGAATAGAGGAAACACAGTTCAACGTAATAAAGGTTCCATATATGACAAACCCACAGCTAACATTTTGCTCAGTGGGGAAAAACTAAAAGCATTTTGCTTAAGATCAGGAACAAGATAGGGATGTCTGCTTTCACCACTTTTTTATTCAACACTAGAGGCCTGGTACACAAAAAATCGTGCACTGGAGGGGGGCGTCCCTTATCCCTGCCTGCCCCCTCTCACAGTCTGGGAGCCCTAAGAGGATGTCCTACTGATATCCAACCGGGCCCATCAGGGGAAGGCGCCACCCCCATCACCCCACTGCTGCTGCTGCCACCGTTGGCCACCGCGGATGCTGGCCCTCCTCAGCCACCAGTCCTCTTCGGCCCTCGCAGCCACCGCACTTTTGTCCAGAAGGACGTCTGGAAGACGGCTGGTCTATTCAGTCTAATTAGCATGTTACCCTTTTATTAGTATAGATAGTACTGGAAGTTAGCTACAGTTATTATACAAAAGGAAGAAATAAAAGGCATCCAAATTAGAAAAGAAGAAATAAAGTTCTCATTACTTGCAGATGACATGATACTGTATATAAAGAACCCTAAGGACCCCACCAAAAAACTACTAGAACAGATAAGAGAATTCAGTAAAGAAGCAGGATACAAAATTAATATTCATAAATCAATTGCATTTTTATACACCAATAATGAAATATCAGAAAGGGAAACTAAGAAAGCAATCCCATTTCCAATTTCACCAAAAAACAAACAAACACATAAACCTAGGAATAAATTTAACCAAGGTGGTAAAAGACTTGCACTTGGAAAACTATAGGTCACTGAAGAAAGAAAGCAAAGAAGATACAAATAAATGGAAGCATATACAGTGTTCATAGGTAGGAAATATTAACATCATTAAAATATCCATACTACCCAAAGCAAGCTGTAGATTCAATGCAATTTCTATCGAAATACCAATGGTGTTTTTCACAGAACTAAAACAAATAATCCCAACATTTATATGGAACCACCAAAGAACCTGTATAGCCACAGCAATCTTGGCAAAGAACAAAGTTGGGGGTATCATGCTACCTGATATCAAACTATTCTATAAGGCCATATTAATCAACACAGTATGATATTGGCATAAAAAATACATTGATTAATAGAACAGAATAGAGATCCCAGAAATAAACCCATGCCTATATGGCCAATTAATATTTAACAAAAGAGATAAGAACATACAATGGGCTAAACGCAGTCTATTCAATAAATAGTGCTGGGAAAATCAGATACATGCAAAAAAACGAAACTAGACCATCCTCTTACACCATATATAAGAATAAACGCAGAATGGATTAAAAACTTAAATCTAAGACTTGAAATAATGAACTCCTAGAATAAAACACAGGCAGTAAAATCCCTGACATTTCTCACAGCAATATTTTTTCTTCTATATGTCCTCAGGCAAGGGAAACAAGAAAAATAAGCAAATGGGACTACATCAAACTAAAAAGTTTTTGCACAGCAAAGGAAACCATCAACAAAATGAAAAGACAACTATGGGAGGACATAGTTGCCAATGCTACATTTAGTAAGCGGTTAATATCCAATATTTATAAAGAATTTATTTAACTCAACACCAAAACAAACAAACAATCCAATTAAAAAATGGGCAAAGGCGGTACCCCCAGCAGGCCCCCGGATCTGTCTCTTGCTTCAACAGTGTTTCGACGGAACAGACCCCGGGACGCCCCCTTCAGCCGCCACCTTGGAACCACCTTGGAACCACCTCAGCCATCCTCGGCCTCTGAGACCAGCCAGCACCGCTTTTCAACCTTAACTGCATATTGCCAAACAGCCATGAGCTCCCAAATTTGTCAAAATTATTCCACTGAGAAAAGAAAAAGAAAAATTATTCCACTGAGGTGGAGGCCGCAGTCAACCGCCTGGCCATCCTGCATCGCAGGGCCTCCCACACCTACCTCGCTCTGGGCTTCCTTTCAGCCTCGACCATCCGGCTCTGGAGGGCGTGGCCACGTCTTCCTTGAGGTGGCCGAGGGGAACCCGCCTTAGGGTGCCCAGCGTCCCTTAAAGATTCAAAGCCAGCGCGGTGGCCGCATTCTCTTCCAGGACGTGCTGCAGCTTTTCCAGGGCGAGCGGGCAAAAACGCAGGAGGCCAAGGAAGCCGCCCCGGCCTTGGAGAACCTGAACCAGGCCTTCGGAGCTGCACGCCCTGGGTTCTCCCCTCGCTGACCCTCAGCTCTGTGACTTCCGGGAGAACCGCTTCCTGGGTGAGGAGGTGAAACTCATCAAGAAGATGGGCGACACCTGACCCATCTCCGCAGGCTGGCGGGCCCCCGGCTGGGCTGGGCGAGTAACTCTTTGAAAGGCTCACCCTCCAGCACCACCAGGAGCCTGTGGGGCACAGAAGCCTTTGAGGGGCCCCTCTGCATTCCCCTGCTGTCTGGCTTAGGCCTGAGCTTCTCCCTGAAACCACCAGCCATCATCTTGCTACTTGACTGAATTCATTTTGTCAGTTCTGGTAGTTTTCTGATGGAGTCCTTTGGGTTCTCTATACACAGCATCTGTCACCTGCCAATAATGAGAGCTTTATTTCTCTTTTCTCATGGATTTTCTCCATGTTCTTCATTTATTTATATATGTGCATTAGGGAAGGCTTTATGCTGCTTGTCTTCCAAACAGATGCAGGTTGTTCTAACCCTATTTACTATGTAAGATATTCTTCCCACTGTCTCATATTATTGGTGTGGTGTCAACTAGCGAAGCTGGAACTGTATTTTCCAAAACTCCCTTTCCTGTATGGTCCAGGTTAGAATAGCTGCAAGAAAAATCAAGTAGGTGGAAGTGACACAGCAGAGATTATGCTTGGAAGGTCATTGTACAGGACAAGGTGTTCTTGGGTATTGTTGGCTGAAGCAACACCCAGGCCTGCAGCTCCTTGGCTCCCACCAAGTCTCCATCAGCGCCTCTGAGTCTGGGCCAGGTGCAGCTCTGTGGGGCAGGGCACCAGCTTCTCCTGCAGGTCACCCATGGATCAAGATGGTGACAGACAGACGCGGGTTCCAGTTTGTCCTCATGGTTTTCCGTTTGTCCTTTTCCTCACCAGCTCCAGGTTAGCTTATTTTCCTGACTGCTCTGTGGCAACTCAGGCCCTAACAGCAGAGGCAATAGCCTTGCACAGACTTCTCAATAAGCTCCCACTGCTGCTTGAGGTCTATTTCCTATAACGAATACTTTATAGAAGTGTTTCTCAACCTCATCTCCGTTAACATTTGGGTTGGATAGTTCTTTGTTATGTGAGGCTCTCCTATGCATTGTAGAATTCTTGGCAGCATCCTGGCCTCTACCCATTAGATATTAGTAACACCTGCCCCTCAGTGTTGGCTACAAAAAATGTCTCCACACATTGCTAAATGTTTCTTGGGCCCAAATCATCTGTATTGACAACTGCCATCTATATCATTGATAGTTGTTCTGCTTCTGTGATTGAACCCTGAGTGATATCATCCACATTGTTTCCAAATTTACTTGGATTCTTTTCCTTTTTTCTCTTCCATTGATTAATTTGTATCAGGACTATGCTTCTTTAGTTGGGTGGTTTTAAAGCACATAGAGCAAAACCATCACAATATTCTGTTTTAACATTTCCTTGGTACTTATCACATATTTATTCATCCACACATTATATAGCCATGACTAGGATGTAGCCATCCCTGACCCAGAATAGCATCCTCAATCATCCTATAGAGAATGGGTCTTTAAACTGGGGTTCTTGACCCCCTTGAAATTGTATGCAAAATTGTGTATGTGTGTGTGTCTAGTGATCTATGAAAGGTGGTCACTCTGAGTTGTAACATTTTTCTAATCACCCTCCTTTTTTTTCAGAATTTCTACAAAGAAACTGGTAGGGTGGTCCATCCACATTAAAGGTAAATAAAGTCTTTGCATGCACAGAAACTTCTCTGAAATTTGTGAGAGGTGCTCTGGAGAAGGACATAACCAAAGGACTCTCTCCCATGTCCAGCTAGGAATGATATAAACAGCGACAGAGACGTCATTGCCTTATGGTGTGACAGAGAGACCAGGGTGTGTACCTAAGGGGTCCAGAAGCAAAACCCATATACAGGGTGGGAAACCTCTTGCTTTATTGGGCCAGGCTGTTGTGAAACATATATTCAGCTCTCATTTATTATTTACTAACATGCCCTACATGCTTCCAAAAGGAGGTGACACAGCTGTCAATAAAAAGCACACATATGAAAGAACCATACAACCTCTAAAACTAATGTCAGAAGGGGGTGGGGAGGGTATGGTAGGATAATTATATCAGAAAGCATTGGCTTAGATCCAAACTTCCTCCGAGAGAGAAAAAAAAAAGAAAGAAAACACAATGGTATATAGCTCCCTTTAGTTGGTAACAGGAAATAGATCACCAGGAGAGGCATTAGGGACCTCCTGGGAATTCTGGCCCTTTGGGGGCCAGGCAAGGGAAGGAAAAAAGGTGTGAGTCCCTCCCCAAACATCTGGGCCCTGTAGGGACACGTGTCCATTAAAAAAAAGTGCTGATTTTCTGGTGTCTAAGGGAAAGTTGCCCTTGCTGAACTATTCATTTTGTTCATCAAATATTCACTGTCAAGACTCCATACTAAGGATTTAAAGAGAGAATAAGAACCTGCACCTTTCTTCAGGGAACTCACAGTTGAGGAAGGTAGACATGAGCAAATAATTGCAATAATTGTAAGTGTCTTCGATGGATGAACATCAAGCCATGAACTTTGCTGGGAGGGATGCCAGTGCCTAAGAGACGAGGATGGGAAGAGGGGGGCGGGGAGGGGAGGGGGCCGGGGGATAGGAGCACTTCCAGCTGAGGGCCAAACATGGGGAAAGAAAGCAGAGAACTGGCCAGCTGGTTTTGGCGCGGTGGCATGCATGCAGCGTAGAATACACGGTCACGGTGGAACAGGTATCGACCTGAAAATCTGGCTGCAGTTGAATCGTGAAGGCCTTTAACATAAGCCTAAAGAATCTGGGCTCTACCATGAGGACCATCAAAGACGTTTAAGCAGATCTGATGCACTCCGATCTCTGTGGGTTTTGTGTGTTTGCTTAAGATTTTCAAATCTATACCCAGAGGGCTTATGAAGGGTCTAAAATTGGTCAACAAATCCTCACCTGGAGCAGCCAAGAGCTGAAACAAGGGCATTCCCTACGAGCTCAGTGTCCTTTTGCAAAGCAGAACAGTGTGTCCTTCCTCGTCGTGAAACAGGTAACGAGGGACTCTGGCTCGGTGATCCTACTTAGGTACAACCGAGAAGTCAGCAGCAGTGGCTGCTTCCAATAATAAACATAGGAGTTTGGGAAGAAAAAAAAAGAAGAGAGGCATGTGGGAGCTATCTAAAAATACATTCCTTGGTGAAGGACACACAGGTACTTTCTGCTTCTCTGTGTAGTTAAAAAAAGCAAAAAATAAAAATAAAACTGGCCGGTTCCCACGCGTGCAGCAGGTTTCTGGTGGGATGAAAAGCCAAGGGCAGCGCCGCTGAACGAGGCTCAGACGCTCAAAATGGATTTGGGACCAAGGGCAGGGGTCCAGGCGGAGCCCAATGGTTTGTGGGGGTGTGGACAAGAAACATGCCTGTTCTAACCGGGAGGGAGGGAGGGAGGGAGGGAGGGAGGGAGGGAGCTTGGGAGGCTGAGAAAGGGCAAGAAGCCACAGAGCATGCCGTCTGCAGGAACAAAGATGTGGCCACCCACCTCGGCTCCACCTCTGACAATAAGCAAATGCCTGTCCTCGCTGACCAGCCCCAGCAGCCTCCCTTTTGGAGCCTGTGGTCCTCCATTTGCTCATTTCATGTGTTTTGGGCCTGAAGAATCGGGTAGGAAAAGGAACTATTTCCACAGTTTGGGCATACAAGTGATTCGTGATGCCAGAAACCCTGCAGGAAGAGAGGGCTGCAATCCAGCCGTGACCCTCTCACTTCAAGGCTGTGGAGACTCGCTGTGCAGAGCCTGACCTTAACTGTGACCTGCCGTTTGGTACATAAGTCCTTCCTCAGGGCCGTGTGATGTCACGAGGTTGTTTGCCTCTAAAATCCAGAAGTGATTTATTTTCCCTTTGCCCTTCCTGAGACCCAATCTCTCATAGTTGGCTGTGGCTTTTATGCGTTCCCCACAAATACCTCTCAGGCAAGCTTTGCCTATGACCATCCAGTACCTCAGATCTCCCCAATCCCTTGCGGGGACGTTCCTCAGAGCTTCAAACTCCCCTGTTAAATATGAAATTGCTCTCTCCTCGGCACTTGTTCTCTGACCCCTTTTGGACCGGGATGCCTGCATAAAGTTTTGAAAATGGCTAGCATAAAAGTGCTTAGTTATAGGAAAAACTCCAGGCTGCAAGTCCGAGTCCTCCCTACACACACCAGTGACCTCAATGCATTTTCTGATCAGGGCCCGTCCTCCTCCTTTTAGCTCTCCCATCTCATTTGGAGCTAACTCCCCACGCTCTCTATGCCTCTCTGGGGCTCAGCCTCTTCTCCTCCTCCTCCCAGGTGTGCCTCTGGTCACTTCCACATTCCAGACCTTTCCTGAAGCCCAGCCCTCCACCAGTCACCCCTGCCCCATCTCCTCACTCCCTGCACTGTTAATCAAACGCACTGCTAAAGAAGGTGCTTCCACTCCCCAAGTCCAGGTGCAGTGCGTGTGCCGCCCTCACCTCGTCCCCACCCTGCAGCAGCTCTCCTCTAACCTTTGCAGAACGTCACCTCCTCATTTTATTCCATCCTGACACAGCTATCGAAGTGACCGGTCCGTCATGAGCAAGAAGTGGACACAGCTCCAGCCAGGCCATTCGGGCTCTTCTAGAGAGAAGTGACCAGAGGATGACCAGCCGCTCCAGCCTTTGTCTGCACCGAGGGCTCTGAAAGAGGAGCGCGCTGCCGGTGGCTTCCCCGCTCTCCGCGCCTGGGCTGCGCCCTGTCCGCTCTGAGGGCCGAGTAACTACCCAGCGAAGTGCTCCCCTTTATTCTCTTAGATTAGTGAGCAAGGCAACCCCTCCCCCCCCCTAATAACATTTCTTACCGAAAAGAATGGAAACTGTGGACATTTTAAGAAAAGGAAGGCTTGGGGAGGGGGGGAGTGTTCCTTGAAAAAAAAAAAAGGAATTGGTAGTAGATGCTTCCAGACCATCTCCGTCTCCCTGTGATTCTACAAATAGGCTCCAGGGGAGGATCAAAGGCCCCAGGGTAACATTGGACACATGCAGAGACCTCTGCATGAGTACCCCACTTTTTTATGGTCCAGAGAAATGACTCTACCCAAGCAGCCTGGCCACGCCCTTGCTGGTGTCCTCTGAGGGCTGGTGACCTCGTCCTCAGGCCCCGGCCTGGCTGGGCACCGCTGAGCATAAAGTGGGAGCATCCCCACAGGGAACACAGGAGGGGGCTTTCACACACACACACACACACACACACACACACACACACACACACCTGTCAGAAAGCCTCTGGCTGCTGCCTATCACCCTCCTAGACGAAAGGAAGAACAATTAAGTCAACAGGGGTCTGGGGCAGAAGTACTGTGATACTAATAAAACCCAAGCTTCAGGACCTCGTCCAGGCTCATACTAAATCAAGGCTCACTTCTTTATTTAAACTAATTCCATATTGTCAGTGTATATATATATATTTTTTCCATAAAGCAGGCCCTCCAAATTGTATAAGCATAGGGCCGCACAAAAGTTGGCTCTATCCTGAGTATAATACAGAGGAAAGAGAAATAAAGCTAGGAAGCTCAGAGGTAGGTGCTCTCTGAACAAAATTAAAAGCTAAATATTATTTTTGCTTTTGAAGTAGAATTGTAACCAGGGAGTGTCAGGAACCTCCCTTCCTTCTGTCCTACAGGGGATGTCCCTCACTCCTTAGTGGGGCCCTGGGCAAGCGGAGATGCACGCCCCAGTCCCTCGGGCCTGAGGAACTGTCTGTGCTCTGCAGTCGACTCCCAGCAGTCCAAGGCGGGAGGGCTGGGTGCCGCCAGGTGATCAGGAAGCAGGTGCTTCCTCTTTGTGAGAACCACCGCCCTGGCTTCCCGGCAGAAGCCGGCTCTGAACTCAGCAGGACGCCTTACTGAAGGATCAAGAAGGTGTCCTACGGCAGACACAGTAGATGAGCCGGAAGGTGTGGCTTTATTTAACTAACATTGTTCCTTGCCCCATACAAGGTTGGGGTGGGAGAACAAGACTCAGAGTGTAGGCCTGCAGGAGGTGTCGCACATAGGCAGGGCTTTGTTCTCCCCTAGAGCAGCTGTTAGTGTATGCTGTGCTCCTGTGGGAATTAGAAAAATAAAGAACACTCCTCCTCCATCTCCATGGTGCTTGAGGCAGACACAGCCTCATGCCTGGACACCTGGCTTGGTGAGCGGAGCATGGCTGGAGTTCTAGGCCTCACTCACCCCATCAGCTCACGAATGCTCAGACATAAACTGCCCAACCTGTTCTGGGAGCCCTGAGGTCCCCTAACCCTACCTCCTGAACTCCTCCATCCCTCTTGTCCTGTAGCCCCGCTCTTCTCTCTGCTTCTTCCAGGGTCTCGCCCCCGTCTGCTTGGACACCACCCTCCTCCTGGGAAACTAGTCTGCAGGTGCAATGCTGTCTCCCGGGGCTGTGCAAGGTGGTGCCCCCGTTCCTTTGCTGGCTGCAAAGTGGGGAGACGGGGGTCTGTCCCATGCACAGTAGGGGTACACCTTAGTTTCTTCACCATTGATGGCTCGGGCTACTTTATGATCCTGGAAGAGCTAATAACCTCACCCAATAAGAATCGGTTTTCTTCTAAAATTAATACATCGGGTTTTGCACTAAGTGTGCTTACTTTTTCAATAAATAGTTTGGCCCTGCTCTCAGAGAAAGCATAATCCTAGCATTACTCTCTTAAAGGGAACAGTGCCGTCTCCAAGCAGTTTCATTTGGACATGAAACCTCCCACCTACAAATCGAGGTGGAGGGGAAGTCTCAGGACACCACAGGACGGTTTCAGGGCCCAGCGGGAGAATCACATCTGGTCCCTTCTGTGCACCAGTGACTCACTTTGTTCTGCCGCTTCCCCGGAACAGTTACTTTCCCTGCTATTTAATATATGCGGCATTTTTATGGAGTGTGAAAACTATAATGCAGTTATCTGTTAGCTATTGCCACAATGATGTCACATAAACGCGGAGGCATACAGCCATAAGCATTTATCTCTCCCTCTCGCATTGGAAGATCAGCTGGGGTTCAGCTGAACGAGGCGGGGCTCAGCTGGCCTCCACTCGGAGCTGCAGGCTGGGTCCAGGGCCCCTCCACGTCTCTCACCCTCCTCGGCCCAGCAGCTTTGGAGGCATGTTGTTCTCATGGTAAAAAGTGGGAGTGCAAGTGAATGAGCTCAACCATAAAAACACATTCCGAGCCTCCACCCATGTCATATCTGCTAATATCCCAATGGTCAAAGCAAGTTACATGGCCAAGCCCGAATCAAACCAGGTAGCCAAGCCCAACATCAGTGGAGCAGAAAAATATATTCTGCCTCTAGTGAAAGGAACATCAATGTTATAGAGCAAACAGCACACTGCGAGGGGCCGAAGAGTGGAGAATAATAAGCCACCTACCTACCACAGGGAGGAAGGGAAAAGGCAAGGACTGCAAAAGAGGTATTATTTTCAGAAATCTGTCTTGTGCCAGGTACTCTACTCTTTGTTTCAGGCTCAACGATTAACTTAATCTTCTCAAGAACCTTTTATTATAGATGGAAAATGGACATTTAAATGGGAAAGCTGGTGAGAAACTGAGCCAGGACTCACACATGGGCCCAACAGACTCTAGACTCTGCCAACAGATATGGAGCCAGAGACAGAGACCTTCCGAGCTGCAGGTGGGTATTGAGCCAGGAAAGAGGTAAATAAACTGTGATCTTTTCAAACACAGGCATCTCCCAGAGGGCCCAACGCTTGGACATTCTGCTGAAAATAATCACTGGGGTCTGATGCCCTGAGTCCTCCATCATTGGACGGCAGATGCGCTGGGGTGCTCCTGCTCCCGGTACCATTGCAGGCATGTGAGCTCGCCTGAGTCGGATTATCTTGCCCTGAAATCTATGTGATAATGGGATCAGGAACCATTTTAAAGTTCTACATAAAAAGTTCAGATTTTTACATTTTTTAAATTGTCTTCTTGCTTTTGACTTATCACGTGTTAACGCAGAAGGTAAGCGTAGGAGAAAGAAGATAATGTTATCAGATAGTGCCCCCGGCTATGGCTGTGAATCCTTAGCATGGAGTTTTAGATTGGCTAAAACACTTTAAGAGGAACAAAACAGGACACAGAAGTGTGTGGATCCCGTATTAAGCTAGTAGGTGCTGAATAAATATTTGTCAAAAGAATGAATTCCCCAACACTGATTTCCTACCTGTGCTTCAAGCCGTGGGTTTGTGGGCCTCGAAGGATGATTTGGTTTCTTCTAAACCACCAACACCGTCCACTCAGAGGAAAACGCTACCTCTGAGGTTGCCTTTTCTCCCTCCTCCTTTTAGACTCTAGTGACATTCGGATGACCCCCTCTATTCACTAATGACTTGGGTAGAACAGCCTTTCCCTGATCCACTAGTCCAGTGATGGGCAAACTCATTAGGCAACAGAGCCAAATATCAACAGTACAACGATTGAAATTTCTTTTAAGAGCCAAATTTTTTAAACTTAAACTTCTTCTAACGCCACTTCTTCAAAATAGACTCGCCCAGGCCGTGGTATTTTGTGGAAGAGCCACACTCAAGGGGCCAAAGAGCCGCATGTGGCTCGCGAGCCGCAGTTTGCTGACCACGGCACTAGTCCCACAAGCGCTGAGGAGCATGGGTGCCACTGTGAATGGCCCTGTAGCACCTGAGCCTGGCAGTGCCCAACTCTGCCAGCTCCAGCAAACTCCATCTTCCCCACATCCACCCCCTTCTGCGGCCTAGGCTTCTACCTACCCTAGGGCATCACCGTTGCCATATTTTCAAACTGCAGGTCAGAGCCATCGCTGATTCCTGAGGTTACTGTAGTGAACTGTAGAACTTTTACAAAATAAAATAGAAAATCTCCAAGAGCAATGCATGTAATAAGGTATTTTTTTCATGAAACTTTTGCTTGAATTATATGTATTGATGAGTATACATGGCTTGATGTCAGTTTTTTTTTTCCTAAAAGTCATGATCTTTAAAAGTATGAAAATAATTTCCTTGGCTTTTTCCTTTGCAGAACATTCCATTACAAAATGTTCTCTCATTCACTCTCCACTTTTCATATACTCATTGCTGCAGCTCACTTGGTTGCAAGTGGTCCATTAGCGTGGCAGGTAGAAAACGTAAGAACAGGGATATTGCTGCATTATAAATCTCCTACTCCACCTCAATTCCCCTGCCCCGCGCGCGCGTGCGCGCGCGCGCACGCGCGCGCACACACACACACACACACACACACACATTGCCTAGTGTATGTGATGTGTGTGTGTCTGTACTCACACTTGAGACTGAAGGTGAGTTTTACATATGAGCTGACATGGGACAGGTAAAGCAGAAATCTTGGGCAAGGTAATGCAGGCTTGGGAATTTGAATGAACCTTATAAAATTAACTCAAGATACAGGGAGATTCCAGTTGTCGTACAGATTACCAAGTCATAACCCAGAAAGATCAGTGTTACAAACTCCAACCAAAACGTCACCTTTGCGTCAATGTAAACGATAAGTTCAGATTTCCCCTTGGGTGACAGGACAGAGCAGGATTTCTCAGTCTTGGTACTACCGGTGTTTTGGGTTGGATAGCTCTGTGCATTGTGGAGTGTTTAGCAGCACCCCTGCTCTCTGCGCACTGATGCCAGCGGCACACCCCTCCCCACGTGTGACAACTAAAAATGTCCCCCACACTGCCCTGAGGTGTCCCAGGGTTGAGAAGTTCCCCTGTGGCCACGCTCTCCTTTGGCCCCGCAGCAGCCCTGGAGGTAAGACGGGCTCACTGGAGCTTCCTGTGGCCCCGCCTGGGTTAGCGCAGGGCCTTGGGAGCGCAGCCTTTCCTCTCTGAAGCAGACAGTCTGTGGCTTCGGATTGTGAGCCAGTCACAAAATGAGCCACCTCTTTCCACATTCTCGGTGTTCTGGCAGTGCTAACACAGGAATCCAAATACCGCGAGACAAGCTGTGGAAAGTGCGCTAGGGGCCAAGGTGGGACATTCCTGCCCTGCCTCGAATCACAAGAATTCAGATTATTAACATCATTCACTTCCTCATTTACAGGAGGCTGGGGCCCAGAGAAGAGAAATAACTCCCCCAACATCAAATGTATCGGTGTAGCCTCCTGCTCTGGACCCCTGGTCCCTGACCTGGACATAGTCCTGATCCCAGTAGATTACAGACCCAAGTCCCAATTCCTGGGAGCAAGTTATAGGATGGCGGCTCTCCAGGTCTCCAGGGGGCGCTGTTCACATAAACCATGGAAATCCTAGGGTACCTAGTTCCATAGTAAGAAAAGGGCCTCAGGGGACACCCCATGGATAAACGGCAAATCTCAGAGAGGGTGGTAGCGAACTAGGCACCTCAAAAGGGGTACACTAAAGTGGTCTCAGGCAGGTCACTAAACTTCTTGGAGCTCCCTCACCTCAATTTGGCAATTATAAAGGTTGGCCCGCAAACTCTTTGCCACCCCTTCCATTGAGAGCTGTGGGTCTTCGTGCCTCCCCTTGAATCTGGGCCCTGGGACAGTTGGACCAGTAGAAGCTGGCACAAATTCTGCTAGGCCAGCGTCCAGACCCAGCTCTTAAAACACTGCAAATTTTCACCTGATGCCTCGGGATGCTCGCTCTGGGGCCCAGCCACCTGCTCTGATGCAGCCCCGGGAGGGCCCAGAGGGAGGGCTGCCGGGGGTGAGTGAGCCGACCTGGAAGTTCATCCTGCAGCTTCCAGGCGGGTTGTCTCAGCTCCTTCCTCAAGGAGCAGAGATGAGCCTCCCCCACGAAGCCCTTCCCAAACTGCAAACCCACGTGGCAAGTAAACTCTGTGGGTGTATGCAGCCTCTGTGTTGGGGTGGGCTGTTATGCAGCCATACCAAGAATGCTCCCATTCTCAGCCCTCCTCATGCAAGTGTCTGGCAATCTAATGACACGGGGTATGAAAAGTGAAAGCTCTCAGTGAACCCGGAGAGTCAGATCAGCCATATTTTGTCTTATTCTGAGATAAATAGGCAGCAGAACTGTGGCTTTCCTAGCCAGTCAGCAGCTGGCGTGTGTTCAGGGAGAGGAGGTGGCTGCTAATGGCCACGACCAGAGGAGCCGGCCGGAGGAGGAGCCGGCGTGAAGACGAGCGACCGGGGCAGAGTGCTGCGGTGCAGCAAGTCTCGGAGCCGAAGGTGACCCTGGGAGGCTGTCTGAGACCCTTCCTCCAGACAGATACCTGAAGGATATCGACTTGGCTCTAAAGGTTCTGTGGGGAAACAAATGTCAGTGCTAGCAGTAAGTTTGAGTTATTCCGTATTCTCCGTCAGGAAATTCTAAACCAGGTCCCGCTGGTTTCCTATGTGGCCCGTATCCTTGGGTTATATTGTCAGATAAATTAGAGGACAAAAGTAGAACGTCTAAAAGGAAACAGTTTAGCGGAATTGGCTGGGAAGGAGGAGACAGCTGAAGAGACAGCCTGGAGGGTGGGTTGGGGTCACCAGGCACCCTTGTGCCAGCACATCCTTGGCCACAGGAAGCCCAGTCCAGGAGGAGTTTCCAAGAATCTCAGTTGCTGCAAAGGGCTGTTGTATTGCAGTCTTTTAAAAATACTTCCCCATCTTTTTAACGTACATTGTATAAACTGCGTAGAAATCTAATCGTCCAAGTGCTAATTTGGTGATGGAAATTCCTAAGTTATTTTGCCCCTCAAGGTACAAACACCACCAAAGAGATCTTTCTGAATCAAGTGCAATGCCTGGTCATTGCCCTTCAGGTTTTCCCCTTTGCAAGTCAGAGCTGGGGCTGACCCTGGCGGAAATGGCCTGTGACCTCCCTACATTGGATCTGCCAGAGAGCTGAAGGGCAGTGAGTTGCAGCTGATTTTACCCTGAAAACCAAAGACAAAAGTCAAGACAGAGGCCAACTCAGTAAAAAATTAATCAATTAATTACTTAATTGCTTACCTACGTTTTAAAGAGCTGAAAACGGAAGGAAAATGAGTCCCAAGGACATTGTCTGAGGTGCGTGTCCAGCCGTGCCTGAAACCCGCCCTCCCCCTGGGCCCTGCAGCCTCCGCAAAGCAGCACATTCTGCTTTTGCCAAAGACAATGCGAGATGGCGCTTGTGTCACTTGCAATCAAGAGTCCTATCTGACCGGCACATACGAAGAAAATTTCCTGAGCTGACTGGGGCAGGAAGAGCACATGGTAAATGGTTTACTCTGCAGAAATATCATAAAGACCCCCGTCCCAGTAGGAGCTCTTTTATTTTCTCGTCTGTCCACCTTCTGAGACAGAAAAGGGCACCTAGTGGGGGACTCCTGGGCCTCGACATTATTTGCCTTCGCAGTGCTGAGCCTCCTGGTCCTTGAATCAATTCAGCTGCTTCTCACTGCTTACCTTCCCCCAACCCCACCCCCATCCCCCCAACCTCTCTCTACAGTTAGTTTTGACCACAGCGTGCTTGTGAAAGAGCCTCAGGGCAACAAGTAATAAGATACATGAAATTAAAGTTTTGGGAAACGTGTAGCTATCTTAAAGCCAGCCCATAAAACCCCGGAGAGGCAACAGAGGGCACCAGCTGTCCCAGGTGGGCCCACGTTACCCCTAAACACCAGGCTGAGGAAGGGGCTGCAGAAGCCCCCTCAGACCTTTGACTGTAGCAACCTCGCTCCCCAGAGTTTAGAGGAACGGTCTCATTTTTAAATATTCTACCCCGGGAGCACACCATGTACCCAGACCTGGGATTCCGAAAAGATGGCTACTGCTCATAAAGCAGCGCCGAGCTAGCCTGTGTTCTCAGGAGATGAAGCTCCCGTCACGGAGGGAGCACCAGGCTGGAACTCGGTGGTCTGCACGCACCGTCCTTTCCCACCCCTGGGAGCGGGGCGCTGGCAGCTCCAGGCTCAGAGCCCCCGTGCAGAGGGCCCGTGCGGAAGGAGAAGGAGTTCTGGGTCCCCTTGGGCCTCCATCACCAAAGCGTGGCATGTCAGAGGGCTTACAAGTGCTACACAAATACTTCCATTTCAATTGTCATGTCCTAATGTAAGGGTGCTTTAGAAAAAGATAGAACTAGTATGTCATTCCATGACTATGATTACCTGACATGAGGCCAAAATATTTAAGAAGTGAGTCAAGCTAAATGAATATATATAATAGCTCAGTGATCTATTGTAATGACAAAAATCACAAAGGTGGTAGAGAGAAATAAAGAAAATTTGGTAAATTCTGTCCCTGGTTATTGCTCTTCAAAGGGCTCTGCCTCTCTGGACCAAATTTCTTCAGCGTTTTCAGTTTTGCTCTCCTGGCCTTCACCTCGGACCCCGCCCCAGCTGAACCCAGCAACGTCACCTTTGGCTACAGAAAAACAGTGATTAAGCCCCTGAACTTACCGGAGCTTCCTAAACTATGTTCGAAGAACAATGAGTCCCATCATCACATGGGCCGCCATGGGGATGTAAGTTAGATGTGATCCTAACACACTTCCCATGGAGACTTCACAGTAGGGCATATGCTTAAAGGCTCGTTGTTCATAGCTCTGACCACGGTGCAACACTTGTTTAACTTCTACTAAAGGGAATAGAAGCACTGTAGTGGCCGAGGGCTGGGGTGGGGGGCTGGTGCAGGGGAGATGACACTGTGCTCAGGGAGGTCCCTGTTAGTGAGGAGGATGGCAAAGCCACACAACCCATTTTATCTACAATTCTCTGGCCGTAGGGTGGGCTTCTTGCAGGCACTCTTGCAGGAGAACACTCTATGGAACATGTAGCTGTGTCTATATCTACATCCATCACAAAGCCACACACAAGAGCCTCTCAGACCACAGAAGTACATTTTAGAATGGAGTCTTACAACTAATTGTAACCCTGAAGGATGCATTCGAAGGAAAAGCACAAGCATGAATTTCAAAGTCAGAAAACCTGGATTCAGACCTTGTCTGCCTCACTTATCAGCTACATGATGTTGGTTGGCTTATTTCTTACATCCTCAACCCTAGTTTCCTCATTTGAAAAGTAGGTTAGTACACCAATCTCCCCTAGTTTTTGTGACAATTCAGCTAGATTATTTTCTGTAGCACTTGGCTCCCAGTTGGCAAATACTGACTGTTCATTCCCTAGATCCACCCCCCTCCTGCCTCCTTCAAACACACAAGCTCTGTCCGTCAGTCCATTTGTCCGTGGGAGGAAGGGGAGTAGGTGCTGCGGGAAGGGGCAGGGCGGAGGTGCAGGGATGGCACACACTTCACGGAGGAGGTCGGTGTAGGCAGAAAGCTGTGGCCCTACTCCTCTCAGCCCTGCCCCCCAGGCCTTACAGACAGAACACTGCTGGGCTCTCAGGGAAACCAGCGCCTTTCACACCATCTGGAGAGAGGAGCAGACCTCCCGGAGGAGGGCAGGGCAGGCAAGGCAGAGAAAGCTGGGCTGGGACAGGCAGCCCAGGCGGCGTTCCCAGCCTGCTCTGCCCGGGGCCTCTCCCTGGCCAGGGGACACACACGGGTCTTCCCTCCTATGGCGGCTCTCTCCAGCCCACAGGTCTGTTTGGCAGTCCAGCTCCAATGATGGTCTTGACTTGGCAGGTCATAGGGCTTGGATGCCATCCTGGCACCGGATGGATGGTCGGCTACCGCCATGGTGCAGGGCATCTGATTCAGGGTAGAAAGGAGACATAGATAGGCTTTGTCTCTTTTATTATTACTAGAAAATGAAGATATATGCCAATACCAAAAGATGGGGCAGGAAAATGAAATGTAACCAGTGATCTCACCCCCCAGAGATACCCACTGTCAGTGAATCTTATCTGTAAACATCTCAATTCTCCCTTTTTCAAAATTACTCTGTCACTCTTATTTCTTAAAAAAAAAAAAAGCTTTCTTTCAAGAAAACAAGACACTTGGCAAGTGGTTTCTCTACGACACATTCCAAGACTATCCAAGGCTAATGGTTCCCGACGAGTCCCTCGTTTTGGAGAGTGATGCTGGCACGTCTGCACACGCTCCATGCCCAGGAATGCCCTTCCGAGGCCAGTGCTGGGGTCGCATACTGGAAGGAGCTGGCCCTTCCTGGGACTCAAAAACGCAGCAGGAAGGAGGGTGAGGATTGTCGCATCCAGATCTCCGCAGTCACAGGAGGACAAAGACAGGTACAAAGAGCCCCAGGGCCCCTCAGCTCTCCACAGCCTCCCACGAACACACGCTGGGCATCTTCCCAACTGCAAGGCCCATCAAGGGCAGTCCATTCTGCTCGCCTCTCCGTTTGGAAAGGGGATGGAGTGGGGTTTGTAATTAACCCACATTGCTATGAATTAAAGTAATATTCAACTAGTGCATTGTGCATTTAAATGACTTATTTATGAAGCATGATTGATAAAGTTTTGCATACACAGCTTTGCTGAGTCATGGTAAAAGTTTCAAGGCCTCAGATGACAACTAAGCTTTCTCTTGGCTCTTGGCACCTGCGCCATCTGCTCTTTTGGGGCCTGTTCCACCAGAGGTATTATCCTTGCAGCTCCCAGGTCTGTGACTTTCAAAGCAAAAATGGCTGCCTCTCTGCTTCTGAGAAACCAGGGCAAGTCCTTGTGTTCTTGCTGCCAACTCAGAAGGAAAAGACGGAGTAAACAGCAGGTGTGGAAACTGGACCTCGTCCTCCAGGAGCTAACAGAGCAGAAAGGAGCGGCTGGCTGAAGTGCCAGAGCAGCAAGGGGGAGGGGAGGGCTCCACCAGGCCGGTGGCTCCAGCCACGGTTGCAGGATGCAGGGAGAGTGAACACCTGGATGGTCGGGATTCCAGCCGTGAGAGCTCATTGGCTGCCTCCTTCAGTCACAGGATTGCAGCCTAGGCAGGCTGAGCAGCAGCAAAACTGGGCCTAGGGCAAGTTCATCCTTGAGGGCTGCATG
This sequence comes from Cnephaeus nilssonii, assembly GCF_951640355.1. Taxonomy (NCBI): domain Eukaryota; kingdom Metazoa; phylum Chordata; class Mammalia; order Chiroptera; family Vespertilionidae; genus Cnephaeus; species Cnephaeus nilssonii. The sequence goes on from NC_137073.1 coordinate 47,008,272, forward strand.
CATTTGCTAGGGTTTCCAGAAAAAAGTACTGGGTGGCGTAAGCAACAGAAATTTAGTTCCTCACAGTTCTCTGGAGGCTGAAAGTCTGAGATCAATATGCTGACAGGGTTGTTTTCTTCTGACGCCTCTTTCCTTGACTTGTAAATGACATTAACTGGGCCACTCTGATCCTCTCTCAGGCATACAAACAGGAAATCTGGAGAGAGGCTGCCCATGGGTAGTAGGAGGAGAAAGAAGACCCATGAACAGAAGTTGTTGAATCACAAGTAAATTAAAGATCGCTTCTGACCCCACTGATGGAGGCCTTTACCAGCTACAATCACCCTGAGCTGCATCCACACTGGGGTTTGGGTTCTGAGGTGTCTGAGCAAGTACACATGTGTGCTGCGTCCAGCACAGCAGGTTTGGTGAGCCTGAGGAGGGGTGGTGAAGGATTAAAGAAGACAGACAAGAGAATATAGCTGGGGCTCGGTGGCACGCCACTTCTCTGATGGAGAGACAGCGCCATGGCCTGCAAGCCAAAGCTTTATTTTATAGTCAGAGCACACAAAGCAAAACAAGAGAAGTAGTCAACATTTTTTAAATGTTCTTGTGAGTTTCACCTTGTTTTGGCAGCACTTGCTGTACCTCCCACAGCCCATTAGCTACCTAGGAACAAGGGAGGACTATAAGGTCAAGCTTAGTTTTGCTAGGAGAGCTCTGCCCTCCAAGCTGAGACTTGTTTGTGGCCCTGCCACAGGTCAGTCCGAGGCTTAACCCCATAGCTGCTTCCTACACACATGGGTCCAGATAACAAGCCCCTGGTTTGGGCTGATCCTACTGTGTATCTAGCCCTTGCAAAGGAAACAAAAGATACCCCTCAGGCAATATAGATACAAGTCACATGTGTAATTCTTAATTTTCTAGTAGCCACATTAAAAAATGAAAAAGTACCCTAGCTGGTTTGGCTCAGTGGATAGAGCATTGGCCTACAGACCTAAGGGTATCAGGTTTGATTCCAGTCAAGAGCACGTACCTTGGTTGCAGGTTCCTCCCCGGGACAGGGCTCGTGCAGGAGGCAACCAATTGATGTGTTTCTCTCGCATCCATGTTTCTCTCTGTCTACCCCTCTCTCTTCCATTCTTCCTAAAAATCAATGGAAAAATATCCTTGGATAAGGATTAACAAAAAGAAAGAAAGAAAGAAAGAAAGAAAGAAAGAAAGAAAGAAAGAAAGAAAGAAAGAGGCAGTGAAGTTAATTTTAACATTTTATTTAATCCAATCTGTTCAAAATATTATCATTGTGACATAAAATTTATATAAATTTTTAATGAGAATATATATATATATATATATATATATATATATACACACATACATATATATATGACTGCACACATCTAAGGAACCATTAAGTATATAGATAAAGCCCTTGTCTGAATCATTCAGGTCCTAAGCTCATCTTTTTCTTTACTGTCTACACTGAGTGATTTTGTTTCTCTAGAACCCCTACTTCAATGATCTTGGAACACAAGGACATGTTTCCCTGGGAGCGGAGGGAGTACCCTTGCTTTTAGACTTGGAAATAAGAATAAGATGGGGGTGACTTGCCAGCCTGGAAAAGCATGCCAAGGATTCAGGATCATGTGGACTTGCCCAGCCTGCACCATGGAGGCAGGGGAGCCCCGGGAACATAAAAGTGTCCAGCTCTGTTTCATTGCAAAGACAGCTGTTGCTGCCTGGACATTGTTATCCCCCTGCCCCTACAGATGAGAAAACTGAAACCGAGGCATGATGTGACTTACTGGAGGCCACTCCCTCATGTGTAGTAGAGTCAAGATTCAAACCTGGGTCCCTCTAATTCCAAAAGTGGTGCTTTTCATGGTGCCCAAGGTTCCAGGGACTTAGGTTTAAAAATGGCTGTTCCAGAAAATGAAATCTAAGGTAGAGAAGTGTTGTTGTTGTTTTAGCTTATTAGTCAGGTCCCAACCTCAAGCACTCTGCCCCTGAAAACCTCCCCTGGTTGAGCAGGCTGATCCCAGCGCTGGGAGGAACTCAGGCTCGTCCATCCTGCTCTGCTAAGAAGCCTGGGGTCAGGTCAGCGGGATCTTGCTGGCCAGGGGGTCCAATGGGAAGCAAAAGCCATCCTCCTTGATGGGTGAAGTGGGAGGAATGAGACAATGTCTGTTAAGCAAGGACATAGAGCATCTTGGAATAATGGCGCTCTCCTAAGCTTTACTTAGGGATGTGTGATCTGCCCGTAGCATGCCATGCTGCCTGTAGCAGGATCATTCTCCCCCTCCAATACCTGGAATGGCTCCTCAGACCCAGCCCGGGCCTCCTGATCCCTAGGATGTATTAAAAGACTCACCTATGTGGGTCTGAGTTTAATTACACTCGTCAGGCAAGGGATTTGGAGAGCTTTAATTTAAGGCTGGTGTTGAATGCTTTGAAATTATTTTAAATTTTCTGAGGCACCCAGGTGCAACACACATCTTTTATAAATTACAGAGCAAACGCTGTGGAGGCTGGGTGCACAGAGGGCCAAGGACTGGAACAGATCCCCAAAGGATGAAATATGTTTCTGGCAACGAGGAAGAACTCAGCGCTCACCTATCATTATTGTTAATGGGACCGGGGTGTGCAGCTCACTCTCGGGGCGCAGCACGATGCAGATTTGGCTCGTGGAGGCACTTTCTCACTGCTCCCTGCCTGCTCAGTAGCACTGAGCCCTGCTGAAATGTGTGTCAAGTTCTTCAAAACAATTATTGCTGCTAGAGGAAAAATGATCAGCGAAGTACTCCGAAGTTAACACCTCCTCAGACTGCAGATGGAAATGGATTCTGGAAATGTTTGCATTCTGTTTCATATGAGTCTGCAGACATCTCGGCTGTTGTGTGCAAAACAGGGGAGGGATTGTTAACAGATGATAATGAGCTGAGGAAGGCGCTAGCAAGGTCCAGAGGCCGGAGCAATGAAGCGGTGGCCACACTGCGTTCTCGCCACGGTTCGGCTGTGTGACTGTGGGTGAGCTACTTCCGCTCGCCAGGCCTCCTTTTGGGAGTCTAACTAACCAAAACCTTCAACCAATCATTTTTGTTAGAAGCTAAATAACGATGCCCGTTACTGGTAAGAGTGTAGGAAGTCCCATCATAAGCCACCGAAATCCTCCCCAACGAGTATGACAGCAAGGTGTCTGAGCATGCTCCGTGGAAATAAATGTGTCACCACTGTGACCCAGATCCTATTGGTTCCTGGACAGAGAGGAGATTTGGGGGGAAAGCCCAAGTCTGGGATGGGACACCCCTCCACCAAGAAGAGTCCCCTTATAGTTAGAAGTAGAACCAGGAAATTCTGGCATGGAACCCACGGTATGGACTAGGGCAGTGGTCGGCAAACTGCGGCTCGCGAGCGCGGTTTGCCGCTCTGTTGACTAATGAGTTTGCCGACCACTGACCTAGACTCTCGATTCCAATAATTACAGGCTGTTGTTGCTCCTTGTGATTAAGCCCCTATCCCAGTGGTCGGCAAACTCATTAGTCAACAGAGCGGCAAACTCGCGAGCCGCAGTTTGCCGACCACGGGACTAGAGTGTTAAAATGGGACTCGGTATGTCTCAGTTTGAGTTGAAACCCCAGGAGCCAAGACGTATCAGTAAACAGCAGGAGCCAAGAACACCCCAATCCAAAGCAAGGTGCTGCGCTGCTTATGCAGGCCTGTTCCCTAGCCGCGATCTGCCTGGCGGAGACAGGGCTGAGGCTAAGGAAGCTGCCAGGCTTTCCTAGGAGAGAGGGAGGGACGTATGTTGAGGGCTAACTGCATGCCACGATGGCCACTTCCCTAGATGCGGGAGCCCAGGAAGGGAACTGGCTTGGCAAAACCTTAGCTCTGACCCATGTGGGCCCCCAAGAGGGAAATGGGACCCAGCAGGGCCAATGGAATGTGGGGGCCGAAGGAGAAGAGGCATTTTAACAGGTGGTAATGCCTTTTGCAGGTGAAGGCCCCCAAGAGGAGACTGTCCCCACAAAAACAAACAAAAGGCCCCTGTTGAGAACCTGTCCGACCAGGAGGCAACAGTGTGGGTTCCAGTGATGCCAGCCAAACACAACCTTCCTCCCGTCACCTCTCCTCTCTCCCCATCTCCACGCCCTGGAGAAGCCGAGCAGCCGGGTGACGTGAGGAGGGGAGGATGAGAACGCATGCAACCGTTTCCCCCCTGCCTGCTGCCCAGGCCCCAGATGGGAGGGGGGGAAGATTTCATTTTTTAATCAAGTTTGATGTTTTAATGATTATAGCAGACTGGATGGTTTAATTATTTAAATGAATCTATTCTTAAAACTTAAAGCAACCAGAAGACTTTCTATTATCTAGGAATGATAAGGAAAGCCATGGGGTTTGCCCAAGCATTCATCCCACGGGTGGGTAAAAACTGGTCCACAGCATGGGTTTGAAGGGTCAATACTGAGAAAGAGTGAGACTGTTTTCTACACGCACCCGCCGAGTTCGGTCATTCAGTGTGCCAGCTCCATACACCTCAGGGACTGCAGTGAGCTCTCCAGGACTCAGTTCCCACCGCCGGTACAGCGCTGACCTGTGAGACGTATGCGAAGGCCCAGCCGCACTGCTCCCGGGTGCAGAGCTGAGGGGGGTCTGCAGTCGCCTCTGTCCAGGCCCTGAATGCTGAGCTGGTGTCCCAGAATAAATCCACTTCCTCAAGTGCTTCATTGCCTCTACAATGTATATTTGAGTCATAGTTGCTCTTAGATAAAAGAAATCTCATTTCATCTTTCTTTTTAAAAATTTTTAATTTTATTGATTTCAGAGAGGAAGGGGGAGGAAGAGAGGGAGATAGAAACATTAATGATGAGAGGGAATCATTGATTGGCTGCCTCCTGCACATTGGACGGAGCCCACACCCAGGCATGTACCCTTGACCAGAATTGAACCTGGGACCCTTCAGTCCGCAGGCCAACGCTCTATCCACTGAGCCAAACTGGCTAGGGTCAAATCTCATTTCATTTCATCAATTATATACTAAAATCAGAGAGTTTAAGGCATTCACTAATTTTACTGTTCTTTTGGTTGCAAATACTAAAAACAAAACCAGAAACAGGAAGGAAGGAAGGAAAAAGGAAAGGAAAGGAGGGAGGGAGAGAGAGGGAAAGAAGGAAAAGAAAAAGACAAAGCAGGGGATCATTTACTAGTTCTTGTATCTGAAAAGTCCAGGCATTGTTTGTGCAGGCATGGCTGTGCCCAGGTGCTCAATGAATATCCCCAACCCACCTTTCTCCATTTCTTGGCAATGCACTTGCTTTCCTGTGAGGTGGCAAAATAGGCCACCAGTAGTTCTAGCTCTATAGCCTATCAACTAGGCATCCCCAGCAAAAATAAAGAGACTCTCTTCAGTATTTCAGTAAAAGTCACAGCTTGAATTTCACTGACCTGGTTTAAATTGCATGCCCAGTGCTCCACTAATCACCACAACTCTGAACTGACTGTCCTGGCCTTGCGCATATCCTCCCTAAGGCCAGGTGTGGGATCAGCCCCGAGGAAAGCGTGCTGTGTGAGTAGGAAAGAGTTGCTGTCACTTGAATACAGGGACATGGGTGATCGGCAGGCAAACACAACTGATGTCCATACTGGACAGCAGGACAGTTGGTAAATGTCAAAGCCAGGATTATTCGAACGTACACCTTTTGATTCCTAAACCCAAGATTTTTGTAGGCCCCAAGTAATTTCATTGATGTGCCCCTCTTTTTACATTTCACTAGGCAGTATAAGCAGGGTGAATTTGGGGTCCAAAACCTCAATTTATCCAGCCCTCCAAAGAAAAGTGCCAACTAAAAATAAACCCATGCAGACAACATTATTTCATACACAAGATACCAAATAGAGCCATCGGCTTCCTTTTACTTGTACAATTTGTGCTGTAATTTACTCTGACACCAGAGAAAGCTCTAATTTGATAAACTCCTGATTCAGGATTACAGAGTGCCACTGCTTTCCCATGAGCGAGACAAAATGTAGAGGAAGCTGGCAATAGAGTCAAATGTATTCTTCAGCACTCTCTGGATTCTGTCAAGATATCACGATTCATCCCAAAGCAGGGAGCTGAATGAGGCCGGCGGAAGTGACAACGTTGTTAATTTGTCAGACAAGAGATCAAGAGCATAAATACCATATCTAAGGCGAAGTCTGGGGTTTTTCCTTTGTTATTTACTTGTACATAAGAAAAGAAAGTCCCCCCCCCCTTTTTTTGTCTTCAGAGAAATGACAACTAGATTTTTAAAAACTCCATATCCCTGCTACACAAAACTTCAGAAGTTCCCATGAAATGAGTGGGTTTATGCTGGAGGTTGGCTAGTCACGGATGCTAATCCTGCAATGCTCTCCCTTGACGCGCAGAAGCAGGGCAACGGGAGGCCAGTGGGCTCTGAAACTAATGGAGCAGTAATCCCATAAGCCCTTATCGACTCCCTGTTCGTGGGTATTGAACTCGGGATTGGAAGTCCGGGCCCAGCCCTGCCCAGACCTGAGGGGAGTGAGAGGTGGTTGGCAGCAGGAGGGCCATGTGCCCTGAGTGTGTGCAAGGCCCCGCAGGTGAGTTATGGAGCCTGGAGTAGACACAGTGAAGGCGGTTTGAGAGTGTAGGGGTCGGTGGACATAATTTTCAATGCATATTTAAATAAACCATTGTGTGCAGACAAAATTCCTGAGGAAGATGAGCTCCCCCTGACTCCCCTGAGGAGAAGCCTGCACCTCAGAAGGGTGACGCACATGGCCCATCGATTACCAGCCTGTACGGAAAGCTGGCCTACGGCCAAGCACTCAATGACGGTAACTTCAAAGCTTGACAAACTTCCATCTGTCCTTCCTTCCTTCCCATGCATCCATGCATCCAGCCAACCCACAAATATTTCCAAGTGCCCACATGTGCCAGACTGCACATGAGACCCGGTCTCTGACGTCTGGAAGCAAGAAGCATCAGGGAAGCTCACACTGAGCAAACCGCTCCGCGAGTGATGAGTGAGGATCAGCAGGAGTGCAGAACCGGGGCCCGACCGAGCTCGGGGGCCCGCTTTCAGGAAACACTGCTGCCCCAGGTGTGGGTGGCTGAGAGTGTCACAGCCAGCACGCGGCCACAGCTGGAAGGATGAGGCTGCCCGGGCGCCCTGCGCAGAAGGCAGGCTTTGTGCTGGCCCCGTGTGGAAACTCTGACTCGGGCACTGCGGGCTTTCAGATGGATTTCCTATCATTTATCTTCTTATCAAAAGGTTTAATCACTTTCCGCTCTCCTGACAGTCTGGGAATAATGAGCTTATTCTGCCCCTACCAATACAATGCACAATAGAAACAGTTCAGAGACGATTCGGCCTCTAAAAATGAATGTTTTTCTTGTATACACATCATTACAACCACAGTAAAAGGCATGTTTAAAGAAGAAAAATAAATCTCAGTAATCCCAGGCGCAGCTATCGCATATTGCTGGCTGGTCTTTGGGTGCACACCAAGATGAATTTTATGTGAAAATTGCTTGTCAAGACATTTCCCCAAGAAGCTGGATATACTCTGACATGAAATGGACCTGTGGCTTTTGGAGAAGAACGCACACTCCCTCATGATTTTCAGCTTCTCCGTCCAGAATGAAAAAGTACTTAGAAACGGAAAACTAATCGCGGCGGTTTCTGTGCCGAGTTGGGTTGCTTAAGCCTAGTTCTGGAAACAGTTAAAAAACGGCATTGCAGTCCTGGAGGGCAAAGTCTGTATCCTATACCTTGATGCCTCAATTAGCTCACCCCCCAAACAAAGCTCCTTTCTGTGAAGTCAGACGTATTAAATAACAGAAGCAGCACGAAACCTGAGACGCGAGCGGCAGGGGCTGTTGGGCGCAGAACACGCAGACACGCAGGTCCTCAGAGTGGTGCTGGCTCCCTGGGCTCCTTTCTCCAGCCTCTCTCCCAGGTCAAAGCCAGGGCCTCATTTCCTCCATCATCAAAAGGGAGAGTTCTTTGCCATTCACCAGTCAATGCATCCTGTGAAAGAATTCTCCACTGCGTTTACCTTTTTCTCTAGTTGTAGCAATACAGGTGGATTTTAGGCACCGGGAAGTGGGAGAGAGGAATGGGGGAGGGTGCAGAGGAGCTCTGGCAGCACCCTACAGCCTTGCTACTCAAAATGTGGTCCCTGGACCAGCGACACATGCGTACCCTAGGACCGTGGTCGGCAAACTGCGGCTCGCGAGCCCCATGCGGCTCTTTGGCCCCTTGAGTGTGGCTCTTCCACAAAATACCACGGCCTGGGCGAGTCTATTTTGAAGAAGTGGCGTTAGAAGAAGTTTAAGTTTAAAAAATTTGGCTCTCAAGAGAAATTTCAATGGTTGTACTGTTGATATTTGGCTCTGTTGACTAATGAGTTTGCCAACCACTGGCCTAGAACCATTCAGTGAATCTACCCACCTGCAGAATCCTCCTGGGGTATCTTCCTGTTGGTGGAAGTGGGTTCTCATTTCCTTTTTGGCAGAAGAGACCAACACACTTGGGGTGGAAAACTCCTTTCCCATTCGCTGCTACAGCTGTCACTCAGGTCCAGCTAGCCTAAAGCTTTGCCTCATCTCCACCTCTCCTCACACCCGCTCAGGCCTGCCTGTCCGCCTCCAGGATTTCCAGCCAGAGTTGTCCGGTCCGGCACATGGGATCCCATTTAGTTATCACAGCGTGGTCATAGCAGATCTGAACCGTGTGATATAAGACAGTATGACTTCACTGTTGCATGTTATACACAACATTGCAATTAATACGAATCATCCAAAATTTTTAAAAAGCCCATCAAACATTGTGTAATTTCAAGACCAGCACAAGTTCTTGGGAACAGTATATACTTTCCCCACAGAAACGCGTGCCAGTCTTTCTCAGAATCTGTAATCTGTGAAACTTCTTATTGTTTACATAAATCAAAGAGTTTGCTAGTATAGTGATGACAGTTTTGCTAACAATAATCTTTACTGACGTAATTTATTGTCTTTTTAAAATACATGACTTGTATCTATAAGATCTAAATGTGGATGCTCATGCTAAGGCTGGTAAAAAGCAACACCAAATCAAAATCTTTGCAAAGGGAAGTCAGATGTGGTAAAATTCTGCAATGAAACCGGTCCTCGCACTCTGATGTGCTCTTTATGTAGGAAAAGGCTCTGCAAAATATTAAAGATAATGCTGGGGGGGGAAGCAGCTTTAAGGCAAAAAGACAACAGAGTAATTACAGATTTATACTCTCCTGGAACACATGCCCGACTCTACATTTTCGCTATGGGGAAATTTGTACTGGATTATGCAAGCTCTTCAAAAAAAAAAAAAATGTGTTGCGTAAAATGTGACCATGAAATACTTGAGAATATTTTACTCCTCAGGTCGCTGAAGCCATCATGTATCCTGATGTGTCCACCATGATTTCTCCCACGGCCATGGAACGCATCCCCTTCGCTGGGTGAGGAGCCAGAGTCTCCCTTTGCGCCCCAGGACCCACACATCGTATTGCACGCAGTGGACACCCAGGAACACGACCATTGTACCACTCCCAGTGGGTGATCTGGTTTTAACCCCTTCTCTGTTCTTAGTTTTTAAAATCCAGGCTGATAATATTTCTGAGCTCTGGCTGATGGATGGGTGTTTTCCTTCTCAGGGCCTCAGTTTCCCGTCTTTGCAAGTAGACGTGCCCTCAGTCACTGCTGACAGTCGTTGCTTCAGGGAGTTGTAGCAGCATACAGACGGAGCCCTTGAGAAGTAGGTGGGCAGGGGCCTCAGCCGTGTCTCCGGCAGTGGGAAGCGTGTGCGGGTCCGTGCACACTCCTGTGCCCATTCTTGCTCTGCGGGGGGGGGGGGGGGCATCGTGGGTGGGACGCAGCCATCACATTCATTTTCCTCCATAAGGGAACCTCTCCAGCAGTGGGATATGAAGGGTTGTATCTCAGGACAGAGCGTGGGGTCGCTCTGGCGTCTGTCTAGAAAGCAGCTGGTTGCAGCTGTGAGTGATGAGCTCTGAGTATTAAGAGGTAACCAACGGTTGAGGTCAGAGCTTTGGGAAACACTCCCACTTGAGGGTCAAAGGAGGAAGAGCCGGAGATGGTCAGAGAGGTGGAGTGACAGGGGCCCAAACGGGACAGTACTTTTCCCTTCTCCAGCCCTCACCCCAAATGCAGGTTCTCAGAGGCCAAAGGAGAAGTGCTGAGTTGAAACATATGAAATTACCATTTTTAGATACAAAACAGTTGACTGTTAGCAATTTCACATGATTTAACCTAAAATTGCCTCATGGGAAGGCTTGGGAGCCTCTGACCTTTGCCTGCGGCAGAAGTGGATGCGGGGAGGGCGGTGGGCAGTGAGCTGAGCTGCAGGGGGAGAGCTGTCTGTCCCACACAGTGTGGGGGGGGGCAGATTAGAGTGGGGTGTGGGCTGCAGAAGTGACCCCACCCCTTTGGGTGTGGAAGAGGGTGAGGGCGGGGATTATCCCTGTGAGCTGCAGGCAGGGCCACCGCTGGCTCGGGGATTGATGTGTAGCTTTTCAGAAACTGGCAGCACTTTCTTCCCGAGTCTTACAGGGGATGTTGTTATCCCCTCAATCTCATCCGTTCTGGCCCTTTACCCTCATAAAGCAGGTTTCTGAAACAGTGGAAACAGACACCGGCCACCACTCCCCTCCCCCCAGTAGGTACCTACCAGAGAGCTGCAGGAGCTTCTCAGGACGGAGTGCAACCTGCAGACTCCTGAGCCTCTTTGCTAGGCAGGCCGCTGACTAGCCCCAGGCAAAGGATGTAGCAGTTGCATTGAGTTGAGTGTGCTACATAATCTATTTTAAAAGAAAGAACATACCCCTAGAGGTACACAAGAACTATCAGCAGCCCTGGCCAGGAGAGACATGGCAACAGCAGAATCCTAAAAGGGTGGTGGAAAACAGGGCGAAGATGTGTCTAGGTGCAAAATATGTCCAGTGCAAAAACACAACAAAAAACCATTTCAGAAGCCCGAGGGATTCGGGCAACAGAAGCACAAAGCAGCATGGAAAATGCCTCTCCACCGTCTCTCCAGAAGAAATGTCCAAGGGTCCTGGAAAATGTAGGGCTCACGCGGAGGCAGGGTGGCTGGATGCTGTGCTCCAGGAAGAGCCCAGGCACCCAGTGCACCCCAGCTGGGCTGCTATCCCACCCGGGGATGCAGACCTGGAAGGCCCTGCCATTGGGAAAGGCTTTAGGTCTGTGTCATTCCCTTGGTACTCGTGTCGATCCTCCAGATCCTCTCTTCTTAGCAGGTCAGTGTGTCCTCACCTCAGTCATCTGCTTCTTTGGAGGAAGTGGAGTGTGGAAAACAGCTTTTCCCACAGTCCCTATCCCTTCCTAACAGTAAATTCTGCATCTGGCTGTTTCTCTAGGAGGGGGGTGAGGAGTGGGGCAGCATTGGGCACTTCTGACTTTGAGGACCCTTGTAGACAGCGCCTGGGAAGGCACATGGGCATTTGTTTAATTATTGTCAGCTGAGTCCGAGGCGACAGGCAGAGCCTCGTCTTGGATACACATTCACCAAAAAGGTGGATGTGTTATCAGTACTGACTCTTAACTTTGCCCAGGTGTCAGGTAGTGAGACTTCGATATGTAAATCCAGTCAAGCACCAGGAATGCTCGGGCCTACTCAAGAATGCAAATAATCTCCTTTGATCCTAACTTTTGGTGATACTTCCTGGTATTTGGGATACATAAATAAATGTGCTGCATGGGCTCTGGGTCCCTGTCCCTCCATCAGAGAAGGCAGCGGTTCCACCCAGCTCCCAGCTTTTTTTCTATCTCTGCGTCTTGTCTCTTTCTTTCTTTTATTTCTCAATCCCCAGCCGCCTCCACTCAGAACCGGTTCATCTCTCTTTCTGTGCTGAACACAGAAAAGGGAGATCCCCGCCATATCTGGCCCCCTGCCACAGACCCTCTTTTATCGTCCCTTCAATCTGCAGGCTCTGAGGGCATAGAAGTGACTGGAGCGGGCTAAGTGGGGGCTGGAGCAAATGGAGAGCACCCTCAGCCCCAATAGCCTGTTGCCATGAGAAAATGTGCATCCCATGTCATCAGATAGGCTGTTTTCTCTTTTCTTTTTTATTGATTTGAGTGAGAGAGAGAGAGAGGAAGGAAGAGAGGGAGGGAAGGAGGGAGGAAGAGAGTGCTCATGGGTACTCATAATTGATGAAGACACAAACTTTCTGGCAATGAACTGTACCTCCATCTCCTCTCAAGTAGTACAGAAAAAATCAAAGTGTTACCCACTTTCACATGGTTCCTGAGAAGCCTATACAATATGGAGGAGCTAAACCAGATAGCAATTAGGAGAGCCCATTCTACCTCTCCTTAAAGTATATTGCTTTATGGATATTACATATGACTCACAAGAAAACATATGGGGGAAATCCATCATTGATAGTTACCAACTATATTCTTATGTATTCCAGCTTTGCTTTTGGGCACAGAGATATTGTTCGTGGCCTTTCTTTCTCAATCAGCCAATCATTAACAACTGATCATCCCCATCCCAGTCTCTAAAGAACATTGAGGAGGAGTATTTGAAAAACTGAGTCCTTCCTGAATAGAGATTTCTCCCAAGAGGACATGCGGATGGCCAACAGACACATGAAAAGGTGCCCAACATCACTAATCATCATGGAAATTCAAGTCAAAACCACAGACAGGAATCACCTCACACTTGTCAGAATGACTATTATCAAAAAGACAACAGAGAATAAGTGTTGGTGAGGATGTGGAGAAAAAGAAACTCTGATGCGCTGTTGGTACAGCCACTATAGACAACATTATGAAGATTCCTCAAAATACAGCTACCTTATGACCCAGCAGTCCCTCTTCTGGGCATTTATCTGAAGAAATTAAAAACACTAATTCAAAAGGATATATACATCCCTCTGTTCATTGCAGTATTATTTACAAATGGCCAAGATATGGAAGCAACCTAGGTGTCAATCAGTAGACAGATAAAGAAGATGTGATGTGGATATACAATGGAATATTACTCAGCCATAAAAAGAATGGAATCTTGTCATTTGTGACACCATGGATGGACCTAGAGGGTATTATGCTAAATGAAATAAGTCCAACAGAGTAAAACAAATACTGCATGATTTCACTTTTATGTGGAATCTAAAAAACAAATATACAAACAAAACAAAACAAATGAACAAACAAAACAAAACAGAAACAAACTCATACATACAGAGAACTGATAGTTGACAGATGGGAAAGGGGCAAAAAGAGGAAGGGGGATTAAGAAGTACAAACTGCTAGTTGCAAAATTAGTCATGAGGATTTAAAATACAAAGACCTTCTTTGAAAAAATGGGCAGAGGACAACATCAAGCATATTGCAAAAGGAGAAAAACATAAGAAAATGTACAACTTCACAAGAAAAAATGGAAAGTCCAAAATACAATTTGGCAAGATTAAATGAAGAGAGAAAAGCCAATGTAATTGACGAAGGGGCACCATCATACACTGCTGATAAGCATACAGATTGGTAGAGCCTCTTGTATTTGGTGTGTAGAGTTTCAACTCGGCAAGTAAAGCCCACCTTTAAAAACTTATTTTAAAGAAAGAATTAAGATTTTGAACAAAGAGTTTGTGCGATGATTTTCATAACATCAAACTTATGGTAAAAAATCAAAATCTTTTAAAATATGAGAGCCAAGAATAATACATAAGAAATATGTTTATTAATGTGGAAGGTTGTTTGCAATATTTTTTACAGATCACACCACAGTATGTTCATCGTGGTCCCATTTGTATATAAAAGTAAAATGAACAAAAACTATATAAACCTAAATACACAAATATATAAGTATACATACATGCACACACCTGCATATGCATACATCTCTATTTATTCCTCTATCTATCCATCTGTCTAGGTAGATAGATAGACATACACACAGGATGTACACACACACACATTTGTACATATACAAATAATCTATAGATGTTTTATAAACTTAGATGTTAATATTCCATATCTCTAAGTAGTGGGATTATGAGTAATGTCTATTTTCTTCTTCTGCGTACTTTTAATATTTATAACATTTTCTACAATAAGCATATATATAGTATACACACACACACACACACACACACACACACAATCTTTTTTTTCTTTAACTTAAAACAAGAAAGCTCAGCGCCCCCTGCCAGAACCCATGTCAGGGGGTGGACACTCACTGATAGAAAATGACGCTGAGGGGCAGCAGCTCTGAAAGGCGCGTCCTGGTGCTCACAGACTGGACCTCAGCACTGTGCGGCCCAGCAGGAAGAAACGCTGCTCTGCTTCCCGAGACACGTTGCATGTCCCAGCGTGTATTTCAGAGAACAACAGGCAGAGGTAGGAAAAGGAGAGAACACTGGAAAGTTAAGTGACAAACTTGAGGCCCAACAGGGACAGAGTGGCAAGAGGGCATAAAGTCCATCGAAAGCTGCCATTGTGCACACAACACCCCGGGTATCTAAACGACCACTCTGTCAGTGGCTTCCCCGTTTCTGAAAAAGTTGAGAAGTGAATCCACATTACGGAAGGGCAGTGTTTGCTCTAGAGTCGCCTTCCAATGGAGCAGAGACATTTCGATTCAGCTCAGCACGTTTGTTGAGTGTCCCCTACTGAGATCTAAAAACCAGGACTCCCTCCCTCTTCTAGAAATAACAATGTCAACGAGGACGAGGAGGACAGTATCTTACTCGGATGAAACATTTCTTAACTCGAATCATTCACTCTTTACAACAGCACTGTCATGTAGATATGTGGGTATTATTACACCCACCCCATAGATGGGGCAACAGGCGTAGGGGGAACAACCAGGACTTGACCTAAAGGTACTGACTCTCTCCTCCCTATATAACTTATTGTAGCATTTTTTTTTAAAAATGAAACTCATTCAAAGGCAGCCATTTACTCCAAATACACATTGCAATGCTTGATATTTAAGCAAAGGAAAGGGCACAATCATGCAAATCTTATTTATCATCTTGCCTCATTACACAGTCAAATTAAAGTTGCTGATGCACTGAAGTGTGAATCCAATTTTTTGTTTTGTTTGGTTAATCCCACAATGGAATTTCTGGTCCACTAATCAACCTTGGACCTGGCCTTTCCTCCCCCAGAGGCGCTCTCTCTGGCAGGAGGAAACACTCTCTGCTGGAGGGAGCTGGCCTGGCCGGCTCCAGCTGACGGGAACCTGAGTGAGCCCAGGAGCTCTGCCCTTTACCCTTCACTGCCAGAGCTGTGTTGCCCATCCTGGTCCCTTCCTGGCGAGCGCCTGCGTGTGCCGTGGGCGGGAGAGAGGGCAGGAGTAATTTCCTCCTTCGTTTCACTGTCTCTGGGAAGGGCTGGCGGGCTTCCTCCACGCTCCTGTGCAGCCTCTTCCTCCAGCTGAGAAACACCCTGGTGCTTCTAAAGTGGAAGCTACGGTCTTCAAAGCTAACGCAGGCTCAAACAGCCCTTATTAGGGAGCAGAGCATACCCTCGGTTTTCTTTTGTGCTGAGAAGTAAACCCGAGAGGACAAAAGACTCTTGAGGAGCGGAGGTCCCAGGCGGTGCAGCAGGAAGCAGCGCTCTGCAGGGAAGGGTGGTGCTTCGGGCTGCTCGGGGCTCTCTGTGTGGTTAGAGAACAGTGTTAACAGAGCTGCAGGCTTTGCTTGCTTGTTTTGGTTCATGGTTCTTCTGATGTCCTTTGTTTGTTTGTTTGATTATAGAAAAAATGAATTTATATATCTTTCCACTTATTTTTTTTTGAACAGCCAATACATTTGCATGTTTCAAAAAAAATAATATAAAAATGGAGCCCAGCCTGTATGGATCAGAGGTGGAGTATTGACTGATGAACCAGGAGGTCAAGGTTGGATTCCCGGTCAGGGCACACACAGCTGGGTTCCGGGCTCAATCCCCAGTGTGGGGTGTGCAGGAGGCAGCTGATCAATGATTCTCTCTCATCATTAATGTTTCTCTCTCTCTCCCTCTCCCTTCCTCCCTGAAATCAATAAAAAATATATGTTAAAAAAATGAAGACATGGAGAAATCTTGCTCATACCCTTGCCCTCATCACCCCATTCTCTCCCTCATAGACAACCGTTCTTATTAGTTTCTTATATCTCCTTCCAGTTTGATATATAATATACTTATTTTCTCCCTTTCTTATTGAACAGGCATTCTCAACAGGGAGTGATATCATCCCCATGGGGGTGAAAATTGGTTTTTAGAAGTGAAAAATACTTAATCTTTTTATGTATAAATCACAGTTGGACATTATACATACAGAACATAAACAAATACACATGGTATTGAAATTTCATGGGGTTAGCAATTGGGAAACACATGTTGCAAAAAGGCTTCTTAGAGGGGTGATAATTTAAAAAAGGTTGAGAAACACAATTATACAAAGCAGTACACAATATACACCTTGCTTGTGTCACTGTACAATATAACCTAGAGATCTTTCCATATCAAGTCAAATGGATGCACTTTCTTATTTGTTATAGGGGTATAGTATTCCATTGTGTAGATGTACCATTATTTGTTTACCTAGTTCTCTATTAATGAATACTTGGATCGGTTCTGATCTATGGCTATTGTAGTATCAGGTGGCTCCGTTGAGTGGAGCATCATCCCGTACACTGGAAGGTTGCAGGTTCTATCCCCATTTGGGGCATGTACCAGAGGTAACCGATTGATGTTTTTTATGTTTCTCGTCTCTCTCTCTCTCTCTCTCTCTCTCTCTCTCTCTCTCTAAAAATAAATAAAAATATATCCTGGGTGAGGATTAAAAATAAATACAATGCAGAGAGACATGCCAGATGCCCCTCCATTTTGCACTCCCAACCAAGTCTGTCATCCAGTAAGTAAGAAACAGGTTAGCCACTCTTTAAATGGCTTAGTGACTAAGCCTTAGTCTGACACCTCCTGAGGGTCATGTGACTGGTTGCAAGGTAGTCACTGGAGTCTGGGTCTTCTCTTGGTTGTGCTGTGACCAGGGTGTGCCCAGCCCTGACGGGGCCAGTGTGCCCCTGGTTGAGCAGAGGATGGCCCTTTGTGACAGCACTTCAGGCAAGGAAGGGGACCTGCTCTCAGAGGAGGAGCATTCAGGCCATTAGAAGGAATACTACTTGGGGTGACCTCAGCCACAGCGTGGGACTTGGCACCCTCCCCCATAATCTGGAACCTCCAGTTTGTGAGAAGAAGGCAGTTCCCAGTACCAGCTGAGCAGCACCCAACCTTGACCTTCTACCCTGGGAGCCAAGGGCCTGGCCAGGGAGGCGATTTCTGCAGTGTTGGCTGCCTCAGAGCTCAGCGCCTAGCACAGTGTCCTTCCCACTGGGCTGCACAGGCAGGGAAGTGAAGTCGCCGTGGCCTCATGTTCCCCGGAAACCTTCCACGGCGCACACCAGCAGGACGGGCGCGACAGGCAAGGCGCCTTCCGTGCAGTCTGACTCCCACTTTAATCTGCGTCCCAATTAACTGGCAGCTTGAGAGACACTGGTGCTTAACACCTCAACCAACTCCGTGAGGTGTTACTTGGTCCTTAAAAGCTTTAAACCAGTATAATCATATTTGCTTTCAACAGAAATCTCCCCCGCCTCCCCCCCTCCCTGCTCGGGACTGAAAGCAGAGACTAAACGAAGCCCAGGGCGGCTGTGGCTGCATTCGGACCCCTGGCAGAGACTGCACCTCAGCAGGCTGCTCTCCATGACGCTGAGTGCCGTAAAGCTCGTGTTGGTGAGAAACATGCTAGAACTGTCAAACTTCATAGATCGTGAATCATGAGCCACAGTCCCATTTGCTCTGCCACAGTGTAAGAATTGCAAATTTTTCATCAAGAAAGGGCTTCAGTATAACTCAGTTGCCTCCCCCAGGCACAGACAAGTTTGGGAAACTGAACTACTGGAGAAGCTTCTTTGCAGGTAGAAACGATGCCATTTTAGAAATGCATCAGCGAAACACAGGCTTGCACCAGAACAGTAAACTGACCAGCTAAAGAACTGAAGGAGAATCATGTGACATAGGTTGGAAATGGTTTAGAGAGAGGAAGTCACGCATATCATATAGTAAAATAAATCTTCCGAGCATTACAGGGCTCATTTCGGTCTGGTTCCCTGACAGAGAAGCATGTGAATGGCAGGATGTAGGCCCATCTGCCTGGAGGTGCTGGGGAGACTAAGGGAGCCGAGGCCACCTGGCACAGGGTATGAAAACCGTAGTGGCCCTTGTGCTATTGCTGCACAGCTCTCCTCGGGAAACACGTGGTTTGTTGTTTGTTAAAACAGGCCCAAACGGATGCCCCGAGTTGGCTCAGTTCCCTTTTTGAGGTGAAGTGTCATCAAGTTCCAAAGAGAAAGGACTCGATCTCAGCGACGGCCGCTCGAGCTGACGGGTGACCAGTCTACGACCATGGCCTGAGGGAGTCTCGGTCAAAGCCAGCCCTGCTGGAGGCGGCTGGCGGCTCCTTTCCTTCGATGTAATGACCTCTCCCCGTGTTGAAAATACAGTTCTCAAGTCAATGTGGCCCCTAGCGCTCTGCTCAGGGCCGCCCTCGGCCCGGGTTACGGGATTGCAGACTTACACCTCACCAGCCCAGGCAGCACAGGTCTAGAGGCGACACCTCACCAGGGCCTGCCTGGGCCCAGCCTCCGCCCGGCCTCCCCGAGGGGAAGGTGTACACAGTGACCGTGACCGAGGGCTCAGCCAGCCTGCAGAGGAGGAGGCCCGGCCTGCAGGGCAGGGAGGGAAGGAGTGGGATGCAGGGGTGATCCTCAGTCTCCTGGCTTATACAGGCTCTCAATTGTTCATTTGATTAAATATCTTCCTTAGGTGAACAGATGGCATTAAGATAACATCAGATGCTTCCATTTCCTCTGGCTTCTCCTTCCTTGTCCTCAAGAGCTCCAAGTTTTTTTTTTCTGTGTGTGTGTGTGTGTGTGTGTGTGTGTGTGTGTTTTTCTTTCCGTCTTGTCTTGTTTTGTTTTTTAACAAAGGAAACTAGACAAAGCAGAACATAGAAATCTTTGGCACACCGCGTGAGGGACAAGGGACGTATGCTGTCTTTGCAAAAGGGTGGCTGCCGTTCTATTCTGCTCTGCGAGGATCTGTGACTAAGGAAAGGAATCGTTCTAGCAAAGAGCACCAGGGTTCAGTTCCCGGGCGCAGACCACAGCTGGCAAGTCAGCCGGGCTTCTGCTCAGCTGAAATCTTCCCCAGGGCAGAGCGTGACGACACGGAGGAGGCCGCGCGCCCCGAGATGCGCTTCCCGTGTTAAAGTCTCCATCCGTGCTGGTGAAAATAAAGTGTTTGCCTATAGGTTTGTTTGTCAGACATCTTGGCATCTTGGGCATATTGAGGTGAGAGGGGGAAATAACAGAACCCAAACTAGCACAGCATTGTGTGGGAAGGATGATGAAATTATGGCACTTTGCATGGTGACAGACACCGAGGTTTCATTTCACCGCTCTGTAAAAGTGCACTTGGGAGATTTGCTGTTTTCATTACTTTTTTTTTTCTCCTTGTCCCCATGTTTTCCACACATTGTCACATATTTTACTTCGATGTTGGATGTTTTTCCTCATCTCCTCCTACCTCAGACCCACGCAGCCTTGCTGCTCAGTGGTGGCTGCGTCTGTCCCCGCAGCCCAGGAATGGCTCCCCAGCTCTGCATCTTAAGGCGCCGCCCCCAGGCACACATCCGCAGCCTGGGCTGGCCGGAGCCACCTCATTCAAAGGTCAGGCACGGAAGGACTGAGAAGTACAGATTGGCAGCCACAAAACGGTCCCGGGGATGTAAAGTACAGCACAGAAAATATAGTCAATCGTGTTGTAATAACCATGCATACATCTGGAAATATGGGGGTAACTCCTGGTAAAGTATATGATTGTCTAACCACCATGCTGTACACCTGAAACTAATATAATACCGAATGTAAGCGGTAATTTAAATAATTAAAAACAAAAAAGCGAAGATAAGGTGTGAACTACTGCCCCTTGGAAGGTAAATGCATCCCCGGAATCTGGGAAACGGGATTCCCTGGTCTCTCTTCCCGCCGCCAGCTCACAGAAGCCAGGCAGGAACGTCTGCTGGACTGGAAGGACACTGTTCGCCACGGCGAACGGACGCAGCTCCATTGCACCGGTCTTGTGGTGAACAGGTTGTTCCTCCCGTTGTGGTCAAGTGCACCGTCCTGCCTCCTCTCCATCAAGCCCAACCCCAACCTGAGCAGCCCCAGAGAGGGAGGGAGCGGTGGATGGCTCAGTCCCTCCCCTCTGAAATGGGGACTTTAAGCCACCCCCACCCCCCGCCCGCCCAGGACACCGTATCCTTTGCCTGTGAACCCTCTTAGACAACTGTGCGTGCCTGCACAGAATGAGGCTCCACAACTATTAGCTGCTACACTCATTGGCTCAGGCAGGGTTTGATCAGAGAAGCAAAACTGCTGTGGATGATTTGGGAAGGACTTTTCAGAGTTTGCAGGAGTTGGGCCCTCTGCAACAGAGGTTGCAAACCACCTAGTGATGCAGGCTGCGCAGGCTGCTGCTCCTGCGCCTAGTGTGGGACCTGCAGTTACTGCAGACCAGCTAGAAGGAAGTGGGATACGGATGGAAGAAAAGACAAACGGGAACCTGCAACGATGAACTGAGACTTACATGGAAACTGGGAAGAAAACTGGAACCTGCTTTACCTCCACTCTCCACATTAAAAATATTTATTTACTGATGAAAGAGAGAGATCAATTTGTTGTTCCACTTATTTATGCATAATTTATGCATAAATTGGCTGATTCTTGTATGTGCCCTGACTGGGGATTGAACCTGCATCCTTGGCATATCAGGATGACACTAACCAACTAAGCTACCTGGCCAGGGCACTTTTCACATTTTATTCAAATTACCTTGTACAGCCAATAGTCACTAGAACCATATGAGAAGGTAATTCAGGGGACTGTAGCTACAGTTTAGCTCAGTTGTTACAGTACACACCACCAAAATACGTCAAGAGATCTCTGACCTCCCACCCCCACCTGTGGAAGGAATACTAATCCCAATGCCACGCATTCATCCTCCTCTACACCCATCACAAGGCTGTAAGGGCCAGGGAAATGGAGACATGGTTTGTTTTGCTCACTGCCCTCTTCCTGTGCTGATAAGGAGGTCAATTTTGGTTGAATGACTTGCTACCAGAGACAATCAGAACAAACCCTGGTCTTTGCACAAGTCTTCAGCCCACTTTGTACTGTTGCACCAGTTAAAATGGATTAACAAGCATTTACTGAGCACCTGATTTGAACCAGACATTGGACTAGTACTGAGGAAAATGCAAAGAAATACAAAAAGGCCCTCAAAATTGTAGCCATCCGGCTTAAGAGGTGACATAATTCATCTAAAGTGAGTATCAGTGTTACGTTTGGTAAGAGGCAGGGCGTACAAATGAATACTCCAGGCATCCTATGGGTAACACGTCAGGGAAGGCTTCCAGCGGAGGTTGGGCTTCAGCCGGTGTGTGAAGATAGATGAAGAGGAGAGGGAGGAGGAGGAAGAGGACAGCAAAGGCACAGAGGTCAAAGTTCCAAAAGCCCACTTAGAGCAGCATTAGGCCCGAATCTGGATTGCTTTTAATTTTGTGTAGAGGATGGGAGGACAGAAGTTGGGGCTCACACCAAGGCTGCTCCCCGACTGCCCAGCTTTCCCAGCATTGAGAATGAAAAATGCCATCACATTGATCTTCAATGATGATTGAAAATAGCTGACACTCAGTAAGCACTTACAATATGCCAGTGATATCCATCCATTCCTTAATCCTAAAATAACCATTGGGTCGTTACTATCATCCCCATTGATGGATAAGGAAACTGAGGCTTAGAAGGATGAAGTTCCTCGTCCAAGGTCACCCAGCCAATAAGTGGCCAAGCTGGGATCCGAACTGATGCCTGAGCCTGCAGCTCTGTCCCTAGGCTTCCACCAACACTGACATGTCTATAGTCAATGATAATTCCCTCCTAACCACTTCACGACTTCCCAGTTGGGCCTGCAGTTCAAAATCCTAGTGAGGAAGGTGTTGCTGTAAAAGCTAAGTGACCGAGCAAATGTTAAGCTCTCGAGGGCCTTCTTCTGTCACTTCGTATCAGTTTTGATTTTGGAAGGAAACATCCCATAATGTAAGCCAGCTAAATTATAAAGGAATTCTATTGCCTCAAAGGTGACTTTCTCTATCCAGGAGGTGGATTGGGGAGAGAGCCCACACTGTGGCAAACACACACTTACCTTAGAGTAAGCACTTGGTACCGCTTTGCTTCTTATTTTATGGGGGGTTTATCCCTATAGATTACAGGTTCTTTTGTAAAAATAAATAGATAAATAAAATGTTTTCAGTTGGTAAGTGGAAATGCACTCATTAATGTCAGAAATGAAAATGTGCTTGCACAGAGAAATCATCACCTAAGAGCCCAGCCTGTGACCAAACAGATCCTAGCCCTGTTGGGCCGGGGCTGGGGGCAGCCACTCTCCAATCCCCACACCCAGAGCGGCTCCTGCAAGGAGAGGCCCAGCTGAGGCAATGAAGCAGGAATGGAAAGCTAGTAAATGTATCCATTATTTGGACTCCCTGCAATTTAGAAGCTGATTTCAAAGAAAAATTGCTTCAGGCTTCCAACTCCTTCTGTAGTTGCCAACTGTGGCCCATTTTTACAGCTGAATGACCACCGGCTAAAAACGTGGGTCTTCGATAGTCTCAGCATGCCTTGATGGCTCCTCGCTGGCCCCGAGCAGAAGTCAGGAGCATAATTACAGCTAATGGAGGCAGGCTGGGGCAGGCCGGCCACCACATCACCACCACCTGCTTCCCTAAGGACTGGGCTGAGGCGTGCACTTGCAGCTGCTTGTTGTGAATCCCAAGTCAACAGCTGACATGATTCATTAGAAGTTCACACTCCACTGCAATCCCCTCACACTTCTCTCACCTTCTCTGCTATCCCTCATGCATAGCCCAGGCCACGGGCTCCCTGATCCCTGCCTTCCTTCTCTCCCACCCTGGCCCAGGCGACCTCTCAGGTTAAGGATGCTGCCACCAGCTTCCACCCAGAAGGAAAAGAAACAGTCTGATTTCACTGGGAGCGACTGGGCAGAGGGGAAAGAAATCCACTCCCCACCACACGCCCATAAATCACATAGGCCCTCTCCTTCAGCAGTTTCAATTGGAGAATGTCTCATTTAAAAGCCATTTCTCCCTTGGCCAGCCTGGGATTGGGGATGAGGGTTGCCACACTGCTCTGGGGTAATAAGAGACACATTAATCTCATCAGAGTTTCCAAAGGAAAAAAAAAATTTTTTTTTTTGTTGTTCAGAATGGGTGGTGATTTAAATGGGATTTTTGGAGGATGAACCATTAACATGTTGTTCCCTCAACAAACCTTTTTTTTTTTTTCAACAAACCTTTTAAAAACCTGTCAACGGCCTCGGTTGTTCAGAGGGGCATTCCTCCGCCCGCCCTGTCTCAGCGCAATTGGAGGATGTACCCCCTCTGCTCAGAGAGCCTGTCCGCAGGAACCTCCAGGACGCCCTCAGCCAGCAGGGCTATTGGCCGGGGCAAACCAGGGGCGGCCAGGAGCAAAGGGAAGCAGCCACCTGCAGGTAGGGCCCAGGGAACGGAGGGGTGTGGACCAAATGACCTTTCTCCTCTGCGGCACCCCAACCCTGGGCACCCTGCCCGAACTTTCTCCTTTTGTGAAGACAGCAGTCTAGACAAACGGAGATAACCTTTCCAGATCAATCACCGCTTTGCTGAGACATTTGCATGCAATTCTTATGGAAAGGTCACCCAGAAAACTCCTTAGTCAAAGAGCATCCTTCCAAACAACAAATGTGACAATGAAAACAAAGCACCCTGCTCATGTGATGGCCGGGGAAGCAGCTGGGCTCCAGGGCGGCTCAGCCGGCCCAGGCCTGTGGCATTTGTTACCTGAGGAAACAATAGCAGCTCTGTAGGCATTCCTGTCGAAAGGGCAGCGCTGTAGCCAGCTTCTTGGGTTCAGGCCAATAAGAGAGGGTATCAGGAGACTGCCCGTCCAGGCTGCAGGGCAGCTGCCCGTCTTCTCCACCATCACCTGTGCTCCTGCCCTGGCCTCCTGTCACACGAGGCACACGCACACACGCACGAGTGCGCACACGCATGCGCTAGGGATGCACCTTGTTTTGATTTCAGAGCAGGGCTTGAAGCTGGGAGCACCCTGCAGGCCCTAAGACTAGGTGTGTCTCATTTCACTCTGAAATAGCCAGATCGTCTTTGAATTGAAAAAATATGTGCTGGACTGTTAGAGCCAAAGACACGTTTTTCATCTTCTCCCAGCTTTTCTCAGTCTTCCATGGAAGTGACAGTGTATGGAGAGCTTATAACTGCTTTAAAAAGACTCACATGCCCATATATGCTGTCTATATTGGCAGGTCCTTGATGCCTGCTCAGACCACACTTTATTCCAAGGAAAACACCATTCCCTACCCACACCCCTTCTGCATTGTTCATTGGACCAGGGGTTCCCTCTCCCTCTCCCTCTCCCTCTCCCTCTCCCTCTCCCTCTCCCTCTCCCTCTCCCTCTCCCTCTCCCTCTCCCTCTCCCTCTCCCTCTCCCTCTCCCTCTCCCTCTCCCTCTCCCTCTCCCTCTTCCTCTCCCTCTCCCTTCCTCCTTCCCTCCCTCTCATATGAACCATGAATCAAAGAAGAATTTCCTACTGGCGTGAGAAATTACTCCTGAGGAAACTTACAACTGAAAAAAGCCAAAATTAAGGGTGAGCTGGGGCTATGGGCAAGCACATGGAACCTCTGATGGTTGGGCCTGAAAGAGAAAGGCCATCATGCAGAATGCAGGTATTTGGCCTTAATGGTGGAGTGCTTCAGTGAGGACCCTGCTAGCGCCCCCTTGAGTCCATGTGTTCCATTTCCAGATGACCCAGCTATACCTTGGTTTCTGCCCTTCCTCACTGATCCACATATACCTTACCATTAAATCCCCTTTACTTAGGCTAGCTTCAAGAAGTCTCTATTCCTTCCTTAAAAACCAGCCTGGAAAAAAAACAAAACAACAGATGTCTTGGGGAGACTTGTTTCTCAGGGCCCAGTGAAAAAAAGAGAAATTATATTAAGAACACATTTAATTGTCGCTATTCTAATTGATTAAAGGAAGGAGGACAAAAGCCCTGATTTATGAGGCAATCACCAGATCCAACGAGGATGATCCCGGCAGCCAAAGGCAATGTCATTTATACCGACTGAGTAATCTGATTGCCTCAGAGGGGGAAAGACAGGTGTCTGATCTCTCCAGTCAGAACAGCTGTCCGTTTGGAGATTTGAGAAGCTGAAGTCATGGCAGGCAGTTCTCAGGTCTCTCTCTGTGCAGGGACAGCAACACTGGCGCTGCAGCAGATGAGGCCTGAGAAGAGTTAAACCCTGCTCTGCCTCTTAGAACCTGACAAAAGATGAGACCTACAGGAGGGTTGATTAGATTCATATTCTAGGCTGGGTGTCAACCACTTAGGTGTTTGATATTTTTTCTGTTTGACTAACAATGAACATGCTCCAGGCTGGGAAGAATGCACAGTACTTTTATAAATACCATGAAGTTTCTATACCATTAACATTAAATATTCTTCACAACTTGTTTAAGGAGGCTGGGAGGACAAAGGTAGAACAGGCCATATAATATAAAAAGGCCTCAACCAGAATTCAATTAACCCAAGTTTGTCAATTAATTAGACATTTTACTTTCTATTTTTATAAATATAAAAAAGTCAAATGACAAAAAATCAATTAAAAGGTCAAACTAGATTATGTATTAGAAGGTAGTCATAGAGATCTCTAGCATGATGACCTTGAGATATTGTAGCATCTTGAATCATTTGAAATATTTGTATGCTCATTAAATTCACTAAATGGCTGCAAATATTTTGGAAATATTTGCAACAAGAGAAATTTCTGTATTATTCACATGGAAGCAGGGAATTGGATGCTCAAGATGCTAAACATCATTTTTAAGACTATATTATAACAGCCCAAGCATCACATTCTCTTCTGAGAAGAGGGATCCTGAGGAGAGATTTGTCCAAAAGCCCCTGAGCTAGACCAGGGCCTCATACACTCAAAGGCCTGAGTGAACCATTGGACATAATCAAGTCTTGGGGTTTGGACAAGGGATCAAAAGACATGGGTTCAAGTCCCAGCCTTGCTGGTCAAGAATGGTCTTGGGAAAGTCCAGAGCTCATTTTCTTCAGCTGTAACATGGAGGGATTGTATTAATGTATAAAATGATCTATCTCCAAAGATGATCTCACTTTCAAAATCTGAACCATCATTCTGAGAGAAAACTTAGAGGATGCTTATCTTAATTTTAGCCCTAAACTCGAGACAAGGTGTAGAGGGAGATACCTTTGACTGAATCCCATGCTTTGCATTTTAAGTTTGCCCTTGGAGGAAAACTCTACCTGGGATAATAATACTGCACATCCAGTGCTAGTTCTAGTTCACAAACTTGTTTTCTTGATTCAGAAAGACCTTGAAGGTTCCAGTCCATCACTCAGATTTGGTATTTAAAGACAAATTTTTCTCATAGTGGGGAGCCCCTGACCAGACCTGCAATTATGTGGCTCTGAAGACTCCTTTCTCTCTCTCAGACCCTAATCCCAGGCCACACTCGGGAGTTCTTCCAAATCCATGTGGAGGTGAGGAAGTGGGAGGCTTCATTTGGGAAAATGACGAGGTACTTCCTTCCTTTTTGAGCTGAGTGAGCTCCCTCTTCAGGACTCCCACGGCCTCAGAGGTCAAGGGTCAGGGGCCTCAGAAATAGGGCAGAATCAGGTTTCCTTTTGGACCACAGACAGCACTTTTGCATCCATTACTCAATCCATTGCAACATTTGAGTGTAATCTCATGTAATCAAAGTGTGAGAGATAGTGTTACTAATGGTTATCCGCTTAGGCTCTCAGGTCACTTAACTTGCAAAGTGACTTCATCTACTTAAGCTTTAGTTTCCTCATCCGTAAAATTGGTTTAGAAACAGTCCCCAGGTATGTTGTATGTGTAGTGCTAGGTGGGTACTAGAATTATCGAGGGATCACTTTATAGATTATATAAATGTCTAACCACTATGCTGTACACCTGAAATTAATATAAAATAATGTTGAGTGTCAACTGTAATTGCAAATAAAATAAAAACTTATTCAATGAGATCATTCATTTTAAGTATCTGGCATATAGAAATTGTTTAGTACTACATAGCTCTTGTTTTTGTTGCATCTCGAGTATGCAAACACTCTTCTTTGTCCCCAAAAAGTCTTTCCTGAGGACAGGGTATGACAGGAGCTACATTGGTTGTGACCTACATGCCTCCTCTGGGAGAAGGCAGTGGTTGGGGTGGGCATGAGGCAGTTCCCTGATTTTGCACCTGTGACTTCACTGCACCCAGGCCCAAAGCACCTCCTCTGCCATTTGTAGATGGAGGTGAGAAATGAGTCATTTTTGCCACCCTGCTCAAACCCTGATAATTTCAGTCACACCTATGTTCATTAGTGTTCCATGGGAAACAGAAAATAACTTTTAGTTGAGGTTTGGGCACTCAAATGCACCCAAGCTTAATTAGAAAAAAAAAAAAGAGGTTATATAATTGCACACAAAGAGGAATAGTCACCTGTGGCACCTGCAGCTGAACCAATGAAATTGAGGGTCATTCATCTGACTCTGCCACTTGCCAGCTGCATAGTTGTGGGCAAGTTGTTGAACCTGTCCAAGGCCATGCTCCTCCTTTCTGAGGAGTAGGTAACGGCCTAGTAATAACCCCTTCCCAGGGTGATGTGGAGACAGTGTCGTGTAGTTAAATTTTGTTACTGCTGAATCCCCTGGACTTCTCTCCAAGACACTGATGGCTGGTAGGCGATTCTGTCACCATTTGGTATCTCCTCATCGACAGCACACAAACACGCAGCTCATCCTCCCTCGGGGCCCATCTCCAAGGAGCAGTAAGGCAGTATGGCCTTGAGACTCCAGATCAACACGGAAGACAGCGTGTCTCCCTGTCATCCATGTGTCAGCCTGGGATGAGCTGCAGTCACAGAGCCAGGACCACTTACCCTTGGTTCCATTAGAGCTCTCTCACTGCTGAGAGGGTCCACATCCTGCTAGCCTGCGGTGGGAACTTGAGTCAGGGACTGTGGCTTTGACAGGATACACAGAAAAGCCCCTTCCTCCCTTCCTTCCCTCGATGACTCCTCCTGCTCCTCCAGTGGAACTTCCCATCCCTTGTCCTTCAAGTCTCAGTCACAGCATTTCCTACCTCGGTGTACTGTTCATTTTTTCTTACTAGTAAACTTTTAGCAATTAATAGCATGGACTTTGTCTCAAACTCTCTGAGTTGAAGTGCTGTTCTACCACTTGCTATTTATGTGACTTTAGCCAAGTGACTTAATCTCTCTGTCTCAGTTTCTGCAACTGTAAAATCCTATATAACAAAAGGCTAATATGCAAATCGACCAAACAGTGGAATGACTGGTTGCTATGTGTACTGACCACCAGGGGGCAGATGCTCAATGCAGGAGCTTCCCCCTGGTGGTCAGTGCGCTCCCACAGGGGGAGCACCACTCAGCCAGAAGCCAGGCTCACAGCTGGCGGGTGCAGCGGCTCCCACCACCGCAGCAGCGCTAAGAATGTCCAACAGCCCTAACTGGTTTGGCTCAGTGGATAGAGTGTCGGCCTGCAGACTAAAGGATCCCAGGTTCAATTCCGGTCTAGGGCATGTACCTTGGTTGCGGGCACATCCCCAGTAGGGGTTGTGCAGGAGGCAGCTGATCGATGTTTCTCTCTCATTGATGTTTCTAACTCTCTATCCCTCTCCCTTCCTCTCTGTAAAAAAATCAATAAAATATATTTTAAATAAAAGAATGTCCAATAGTCAGATATCCCCTGAGGGCTCCCGGGCTGCGAGAGGGTGCAGGCTGGGCTGAGGGACCCCCCAACCTGCCCACGAGTGCATGAATTTTGTGCACTGGGCCTCTAGTATTATTATATAGCTCCTCCTTTACAGGGTTGTTGTGAGGATTAAGAGAATTTATGCAGGTAAAGCAGTCAGTGCATTGTCTGTAACATGCTAAACACCATATTACCATTGACTGCTTTATTGTTGCTCCCATAATATGCCTCAGTAATAACTCATAATTAGCGGGTTCTTCAGAGGTTTTATCTTTCAGGAAAGAGGGACTAGAGACTGCCCAGTCAGCAATCCACTCAGGACATTGAGTTAATCCGTCATGTTGCAACACACGGTTGGCCTCTTGCTGCCTGTTTACTGTGATCCCAGAACAACCCAGTCCGTCCTGTTCTTGGGACGGTTCCTCTTTTTCCGGAACTATCTGTTTACTCACATTTCTGTATATCCACCCTTCCCCACTTACACAGAGAGAAATATATATCTATATTTTATAAACAGATATATACTTAATTTTTAAAGTCAAAATACCCAAAAATGTCAACCACATGACCACCACCACCAGGCTCGAGCCCACATCAAGGCCCAAGATGGGAGAAAAAGGCAGCTATGCTATGTCCCTAACTCTCTCTAAACGTGGGATGCACACGGAAGACTTGGTTTTTCTTAATATTTTCCCTCAATAGCTAGCTATCTCTTTTTTAAAATCCTCATCCAAGTATATGTTTATTGATTTTAGAGAGAGAAGAATGGAGCGGGTGGGGAGGGAGAGAAACATCAATGTGAGAGAGAAACATCGATTGGTTGCCTCTCGTACCCGCCCAACTGGGGATTGAACCCACAACCTAGGTATGTGCCCTGATCTGGAATTGAACCCACAACTTTTTTGGTGCATGGAATGACTCTCCAACCAAATGAGCCACCCGGCAGGGGCAATACCTATCTCATTAAAAACTACAACAACAGAGGAGTAGAATCAAAAGAGAATTCTCTAAGGTAAAAAGTTATGAAAATAATTTTCCCAATCCCCAGAACATCCTCTCCCTACCCAATGCCCCAGTCCCCAAAGCCCACAGGCAGCTTGAGAACAGAGCCCATCTTCAGGAAGAGCCCTGGTGAAAGACATGGTGGAGAAAGCCACTTTGCTGCGGCCTATGTCTCTCGCCCGTGGTGACCTGGATCCTTCCTCATGGCTTTTCCCCATCTGCGTGGCACTTCAGTCATTCCCAAGTAAGTGCCCATCAGCTTCCCAGTAAAACAGAAAGCCATAGTTGGCACTTTCTTTTCTCTCTCCACCCACGCTGTTCATGCAGAAAAAAATATTTAAAGTCTACAAGTTGAAAAAGGCTTTTTTTAAATGCAGCTACCCACATTAAAGGAAGCCTGTTTAATTCTAGATCTACAGCTAGAAGATCAAAAATAGGAATAATTAAAGCCTGAGATGTAACTGTTAAGAAAGGCATTTTTATCCTCTTTGCCAAGTCTTTAAACAGGTAAACCACATATTTAAAGAAAGTACTAAGGTCTGAAAATCGCAATGGGAATTTTTTTTCTGGTTTAAGACATAATGAATTCAGTCTTCGGAGACCACAGAGCAGGGCTTGTTGAGCTCTCTGACTGTCAGCTGAATAATTATCTAGCGAAGCCTGTGTGTAGGTGACTCCCTGTGATTCAGCTTCTTTCCTGTTTTGAAACAGAAGGTTACTAACCTCTGGAACAAAATCTGGCAAAGTCAAGCAACGTCAGTTTTATGCAAACAGTATTTCCTTTTTGTGGCCTTCCTTTTCATCCTATGATATTTGATTTTTAAAAGTCTTATAAATGTAATGAATTCGCTCGAGTACCCTTTCCAAACACCCCAGAAAGAATGCAGAATTAATAATAATAATAAGAAGAAAAAAGCCAAACCAACCAGTTGAAAAATCTCCCTTTTCCAAAGTGGCTGGAGCCAAGTGAACTCTATGTCAAACCCCACCAACAGTCTGACAATTTCTATCCCAAGGAGAAGGTGAAGCGGGCATATTAAGGGTCATATGCAAAATGGGAATTCTGAGGGAAAAAATTTCATTACTGCCAAACCTGTTGGTTGTTGTTGTTGTTTTTTAAATGTGATTATAATTTTAAACTGTGACTTTAAAATCCTGAGTGCTTAGATGTTATTGCTATAATGTCTCCCATTGAGAGGTTGTGGCTGTGGTTTCCCTTCCACCTACCAGGAATGCGGACAGCTGAATAATGGGCTCATCCTTTTGTTGTGTGAAGCTGTTCATCAGATTTGGAAACTAACTTATTCAGCCTTCTTCCCCACAGGATGCAAGCACCTTCAGGCAGAGACAATGCATCTCATTATCCTAACTCAACTGAAGGAAGAACCAAGCAATGAACTCAAAATCAGATGCAAAACCTGACGTGGAGCAGAAACGGTGCCTGGCTTGCTGGTGTCCCAAAAGAACTTTGCCTGTGCCAGACAGGGCTGTGGTCTGCACCCGACCAGGCAGGAGATGTGGGGTTTGCAGAATAGAACACACAAAAATAATCAGTTCATTGTTGTAAAGGAGAAAAATTGTTAACAGCCCACCTGTTCCAGAGCTGGCCAGCTTCCCTCAAGTTTAGTCAGACAGGATGTTGTGTTGCTCTCCACGGTTGCTGCTGCCGCTGCCGCCTGCACCTGCCAGAGGTCACAGTGAGCCAGACAGCAGCGGGCAGGTGGTTTCCTGCTCGGCGCTCCTCTCGGAGAGAAGCGGAATTGAGGGGAAGGCAAGGGTCAGCAATGCTCTCCTGCGCTCCTGTCCCCACTACACCTCATCTCCATTACCCATGTAGGGAAAGATGGTTACACAGAGGGGCAACCCCACACACAGTTGTAACTGTTCCCCCTGATGGAACCTTATTTCTAGACTCATCAGCCTGGACTGTGCTCCCAGGACTGGAACCGGCAGGCACGCCATCAACATTCACTGACAAACTCACAAATGAAGAAACAAGCGTGAAGGATCCTGCACCCACATGTCGAGTCGTTTCCCTGGGAATCAGGAGTTACATTGTAGAATATTTATTTTACCCGGCTTTTTTCAGGTCACCCCAGTCCTAGAAAAGCATGTGTTGATGACTCCCTCTTACCTCAGGACAAGCTACCAACTTCTTGGGAAACTCCTCTGTCCTGACACCAACACCTGCGAAGCTTGGGGGTGGCATTCATCTCTTCACTCAGGCTGCTCGATGCTCAGTGCTCCAAGAACCATCAGCGTAAGAGTTTCTTTCACTTTTTCCCTCCACACTTCAAAGACCTTGTAAAAACTGACCCCCAGGGTTGTCCTGATGCCTTGGAGTCCCAGGTCCGACATGAAGAGTAGACCTTGGCTAGTAGGCAAGGCCAGTTTCAAATGGGTGGCACCACATAAGCCCAGGAGGGCTTGCCACTCTGGATGCCAGCTGCCTCTGTCCTGAGGAAAATGTCTCAGCACAGCCAGACAACAGATACTCCTCTATCACCCTTATTCTTCAGTACTATAAACTCTCCCGCTCTGATCCTTGGTGTTACCAAATCATGTTGCAGCCAATCCCAGTCTTTCCCGGCTGCATGAAGGTCAGCCACGAGCTGTCTTCACCCCCTCCCACCCACTTTCTCTCTAGAAACTATAACAGTATAGCACCTTGAACCAACCAATGAATACAGGAGGTCATTTTGAGGATTAGCTTTTAGTTCTGCAAAACCTATAAGTCAAATTTTAAAAAAAATACAATATAGTGGAGTCATTTAACTCCCTTAAGGGGCTAAAATAATAACTGATTTTGACAGGTGGGTGGAATGGTTACTCTAAATTTTGGAAAACCTGTATGAGCAAAAGTTAGTCATTGGGAAGTCATGAGAAGTCACTGGTCAAATATTACAATGTGGACCCATCTTCCCTAGCCAGGTCCAGCATAACTTCCTTTACACGTATAACTAAGCAATTCCTCGGGGTTGGCGGGGGGGTGGGGGGGGTCTCCTTAAATCTTTAGGAAATTGTTTCAGATTTCTTTTCCATGCACATTTTTTATTTACGTAGTTTATTCCTGGGTAGCTTAGAGCTTCATAAATGTCATCTTTTGTTTTCTCATGACATTTTTGCAATTGTTTAGTAATGGGTAAAGTATCTGGCCAACTTGCTCAATTCTCTTATTAGTTCAAAACATTTTTCAGTTGATTTGCATGAATTCTTTGAGTTGACATATTATTTGCAAGTAAAAACAGTTTTGTCTCTTCTTTTTCCATATTTATATGTTTTATTCCATTAGCTAGGATGCTGAGTGATAGTAGTGCTAGTGTCTTGTCTTTGTGATTTCAAACTAGTGATTTACCATTGATAGGATGTTTCTGTGGGGTTTCTTACCTTTATTAAAATGAGGCTGTTTTCATTCTCATTTCTATTTTGTTAAGTGGTTTTTTAAATGATAAATGGGTCTTTGTTGAATTCATTACCTTTTTTCTAAATTTATCAAGATGATGTTATGATCTTTCCCTCTTAATTCTTGATCAAATGAATTACATTAATAGATTTCCTAATGTTCAATTACCTGGCATTCTAAGAATAAGCCCCACTTAGTTAAGCTGTATTATTCCTTTAGTATATAAATGGACTAATTTGTTAATGTTTTATTTAGGATTTTTGTATCTTTGTTCATAAATGTGATTGATCTATAGTTTTCTTTTCCCACGATATCTTTGCTTAGGCTTGGTGTATGGTTATGCACACCTCATAGATAAGTTGGGAGGCCTCCAAGTTTATTGTATGTTCTCAGGGAAGTTATAGAACCCCAACATTATCTATTCCTTGGTGAATGGAGCTTTATGACTAACTCTGACTAAGTTTTAAATGTTTG
This sequence comes from Cnephaeus nilssonii, assembly GCF_951640355.1. Taxonomy (NCBI): domain Eukaryota; kingdom Metazoa; phylum Chordata; class Mammalia; order Chiroptera; family Vespertilionidae; genus Cnephaeus; species Cnephaeus nilssonii. The sequence goes on from NC_137073.1 coordinate 47,042,130, forward strand.
TGCAATTATTTATCTCTCTTTAGTCAACTTTAGACATTATACCAGGACACCACCCATTTTTAAATCTAGATTTTCAAATTTATTTAATAAAGTTGAGCATGGTATGTTTTTATGTTTTAAATATCCTAACAGTCCCCAAGATGCGCCTCTGTGGTATGCAGATTATTTTGAGCTAAAGGCAACTGAGACCCTGTGGGCTCAAGACAAACTTCTGTCCCCCACCTATAAACTTACAAGTAAATTATATTAAAAATGAAAATAATATACAAAAAAATGCCCTAACAGAATATATGCCCCAATAAATTTAATTAGTTTTTTCAAATAAAATACAATATAATGATAGTAATAATAAATAGTAACATACATTAATAAATATTAAAATTAATATAAATATAGTAAGAAAATAAAATTTAAAAAGTATATATGTCCTTTCTTATTTCTAACTAGAGACCTGGTGCACGGCATTCATGCACTCCGGGGACGGGGGGGGGGGGGGGATTCCCCTCAGCCCAGCCTGTGCTCTCTCACAGTCCGGGAACCTTCGGGGGATGTCTGACTGACAGCTTAGGCCATCAGTCAGACATCCTTAGTGCTGCAGTAGAGGCCAGAGAGGCTCCCACCACTGCCACTGCGCTTGCCAGCTGTGAAACTGGCTTCTGGCTGAGTGGCACTCCCCCTGTGGGAGCGCACTGACCACCAGGGGGCAGCTCCTGCATTGAGTGTCTGCCTCCTGGTGGTCAATGCACATCATAGCGACCAGTCATTCCACCATTTGGTCGATTTGTATATTAGCCTTTTATTATATAGGATGTTTCATTAATTTCTTCCTTGTTCCTAATTGGAGTTGCAAAGCCTTGGTCAATTTTTCTTTTTGCTTTTATTCCATTAACCCTTCATTTTCACATGTTTATTCTTTCTTTTACTTATTTTGGGTTTACCTTATAATTTGTTATTTAGCGTTCCAATTTATAAGTTTAGCTCATTTTTAAGAATTTATCTTTCAATAGGGAACACTTAATCCATTTATATATATTGTAAATACTAATATGACTGGATATGTTTGTACAATCTTATTTTGCTTCCCATGTATACTATTTTGTAAATATATATATTTATAAAATATATATATTTTATAAATATATATATTTTATAAATATATATATTTACAAAATATATATATTTTGTAAATATATATATTTTGTAAATATATATATATATAAATATATATATTTACAAAATATATATATATATGTATATATATATTTCTTGTTCCCCATCTTTTAAAATTGATTTTCAGTTCTTTGAATTTTTTTGCTTCAGTAGTTTGGACATTATATGGCCAGTGTCTTTTTTTCTCTCTGTGATTATCCTTACATTTTAACACACATTTAATTATATTTTTTCTCTGGTACTTACCAACATTTCTACATTTTCCCTGAAAGGCTATCTATTGATTTGATACCAATTCCAATTATGAGTCTATGTTCACTTTCTTCTTCATCCCAAATCATTTGAAATTTTCATTCTAGGTTAGTTCTATTAATTATTTTTATACTGTGCTATCAAAACCTTTTTATATCTAACTACTAACTTTGCAGCATTATTGGTGTACCACTGTCTTATTACTTGTTGGTCACTTTCTTAGGTTCATTTTTCTTCTTGCAAGAAACACTTGAGTATCTCTGCTCCAAGAAGGTCTGTAAGCAGAAATCGTTCAATTCCTTGCATGTCAGTGATTTCTATTTTGTCCTTCAACTTTAATGCTGCTATGGCTTAGCATAAAATAGTAGTTCTCTGCAGCCATTCTCTTTCCTGTGATTGGAAACCAACCAGTTCCCCTCAGTGGCTATCGTTTTGGTCTACTGCTATTTTTCTTTAGGTTTCAGTTTAACAAGTATTTATTGAGTCCCACATTGTGCTGAGTACATTCCTAGGTGCTGGGGATATAGGGGTGACTAAGACATAGGCCTAATTTCACTCCCCACCACTGCACCTGTGCTTTCCCCAGTGACTGGCCGAGGGGCTACCAATGCCTAGGCTGGTCAACATGGTCTGATATTAAACAACAACAATAAAAAAAACAAACCACAATAAACAACAGCAACAAAACTGAGCTGTGCTGATTCAGTTCCCATTCTTATGCATTTGAATGGGGAAATGCCCAGAGAATGAAGCTGTAAAAATAACGCTGCCTGCTTCCTGGCCATCTGCCTACCAAGGGCAGAGCTCAGGGCTTCTGGTCCCTCTGATAAATGCTCTGACCCAGCTCTGACTGTCAAGCCACAGGTTTCTCACTATCACTTTCTGAGCGATGACATTTGGGAGAGGAAAGGCTAGCTTCTTGGTAAAATGATTCCCTGAAGAAAGGAAATAGGGCTATGGTTGGGGGGGAGTATTTATTAAATCACCAGGGGCACTTTTTCCAAATGCGCATTCTGGGTCCTTACCCCAGAGAACAGGACTTGACTTCTTGGGGATCACGGGTGGAAGAGGGGGGGAGCAAATACACACATTTTGAAAAAGTCTTTCAGGAAATTGTCATCTGCATTTTATGTATGACCACTCTGCCACCTCCTTGTTGACAACCACTGATGTTATCTAACCCTGCCATTTTATAGATTGAGAACATGGCCCCTGAGGATAGGTGATTGATTAATCTAAGGCCACACAGCTAGTTAATAGTGGAGCCAGGATGAGACTCAAGAACACTTGATTCCCAGACTAGTGCTTCTTCTGACATTATCCACAATTCACCTTTAATCCTTGCTCTTCTGGCAATCATCCCCATTACCACCACCACCATCATCATCGTCTTCATCATCATCATGGTCACCAGACACTATTGACCACTTTATATAAAACTAGAGGCCTGGTGCACGAAATTCATGCACTGGGGGGGGGGGGGGTGTCCCTCCGCCCAGCCTGTACCCTCTCCAATCTGGGACCCCTCAGGTGATGTCCGACTGCCGGTTTAGGCATGATCCCACAGGAACATCCCTCTCACAATCCAGGACTGCTGGCTCCTAACCGCTTGCCTGCCTGCCTGCCTGATTGCCCCTAACCGCTTCTGCCTGCCAGCCTGATCACCCCCTAACCACTCCCCTGCCGGCCTGATTGACGCCTAACTGCCCTCCCATGCCAGCCCAATCGCCCCCAACTGCCCTCCCCTGCAGGCCCGATCGCCTCCAACTGCTCTTGCCTGCAGGCCTGATAGCCCCAACTGCCCTGCCCTGCTGGCCTGGTTGCCCCCAACTGCCCTCCCCTGCCGACCTAATGGCCCCCAACTACCCTCCCCTGATCTTGTGATGACATGGGGGCAGCCATCTTGTGACAACATGGGGGCGGCCATCTTGTGATGACGCGAGAGCGAAACACCACCTAGGCTTTTATTAGTATAGATTATCTCTCAATTTTGCAGTAATCCTACAAGGCAAGTATTATCTCCATTTCTCATATTCTGACCATGTTCCTAACCTTTACATACTGTATACCTTGACATTTGGGTATCTATCATCAGCAAGTGCCTTTATATCTTTTATCCTTTTTTTGTTTCTTCACCTCTTGCCCTGATTTGTCTGTCCCTTGCAAATACCACCTCATATGCAGCCTCTCTAGTTAAGGCTCATCTGGTCCCAACTCCATTCTCTTTATATTAGAGGGCTTGAGGGTGGGGTAGGTGTTTCATTGAACTTGCAATTCAATTATCTTCCCTCCTCCTTCAAACTTCCCAGATCCTTTGAAAATCATGCCAGATTTTACCACCTGCCACCTGTACTTGCTACTAATATCTACCAACCGACTTTCCTTCATTCATTAATGACTTTAGCACCTATATTCCTGTCACCATTCTTAGTGTCTTAACCTTGTAGAAGAGTGACCCATTCATCACCTCCATCTCAGCCACCCTCTCATGCTTGTGTTCCTAACTCTGTCATCACCACTTTCTGGTATTAGTCCACTGATCCTACCACCTTCACAACTTTATAAAGACACAAAACAGACACACAGATACCATATATATTCTTCCCCTTATACACACAGATACCATATATATTCTTCCCCTTATACACCCACTTGCCTCCTTTTCTGCTTGGTTTAACATTACAATTACTGTTTTGTAAGCTCTCTTATTTTTCTTGCCTTTTCCCTTCCATCAGCTTCATCTGGTGAAAACATGTGGATTTAGATAAAAGTCTATATCCACATATTTTGTGATTACTCCTGAGATCTTCAAAGGTGTGGTAGATGCTGCAAAGGTGCTGAGGGTTTACCTTAAACACATCGCTGTACATCCCAAACAGGAACCCAGCATGCTTGGCAGTTTATGATACTTTCCTAATGTGCTCTTTTGCACTCTGTGAAAAGATTGTTTCATACTCTCACCCCCTTACACTTTATACATGGCTGTCTTAGCCTGAGTTCCCTAAAAGCTGTGCCTGAGATACAGGCTTACCTGCAGGTCGTTTATATGGGACGTGATCCCAGGGGTCCAGAGAGAGAACCTGAGGAGTGAAATGGGAAAAGTGGGAAAGGCAAAGATGCATGACTGTGTTGGCTGCTCCTATGAGCAACAGGGGGTCAATCCCATGGGATCTTCTAAGGAACTTGATGGGATGCCGCTCAGATTTTCCTGCCCAGAGAATGAAATAGGTGGGCATTTATCCATAGATTTCTGTCTTCCATTGGTCAAGGGTGGCCCCTGGTACTAACTCCCTTACATCTCCAGGCTGCCCCTGGAGGGCCCTGTGGGTTCTGAGGGCATTTGCACACTGGTTCAGAGAGGCCCTGGGCAGACACTGTGACGTTGCTGCTGAGCAGGGCTGTTTTGAAGCCTGTACTGAATGGGTTCCTGCAACAGACATAAAGTAAGGAGTGAGGCTGAGAGGACCCTTGCGCCTTCCTATCTGTCATGGACCCATTAAGTCCAACTGAATTTTTATTCAAGGCTGCAACCTCTGCCAGGACTTAAAGCAAGAGAGTGAATGAAACAAGCTCAGGTCCCCCTGCCCAGGTGACCTGGAGGCCATAATTGATATTCATCATCTATTTCTATCACCCAGTCTCCATTTTCCTCCTCCTCAGCCAGCACTTAGCTGGTGTAAGTTGATTGCTTTATGCAGCGACAAAGACATTTATTCCCCAAGAGGTCTGATCCTTAATGTCTTGCCCTTATTAGGTCATGGTTGCTAAATTGCCCATTTAGCATAGTCATTGGAAAAGAAATTCACTATAGATCCCCTGGGTTCAGACACAGACCCCTGCCCTCAAGGCCATGGGGGCCTCGCAGCAATCCAGTCCTCATTTGATGGGGGCCTGGGATAGCATGGGGTATGAGGACATTGGCCTGAGTGGAAGGTAAGAGATAAAAAGATTAAAGAGCTTAGAAGGTAAGAAGTCTCAAAAGTTTTAATAGGATGGAGAGGAGATGCCAAAGACTTTCTCCACGAACTTCATAAGAAGGGCCTGTCTTTTCTTAAGTACCTACTATGTGCGGGCAGTTTAGGTGACTTGATTTCATGTAAGAACGGCATTGTTACAAAAACATTCCCTGTTCTCATAAGGAGAAACGGAAGCTCAGATCAGGGAACTAACTTGCTGAGCCAGAGCGCACCCCCAGGACTGACTGCAAAGCCCCTCCTGTCAGCCTCCGCCTCCGCTCTGGGAAGGCATGTCTGTGAGGTGACACCTAAGAACATTCCTTCCACGGCCCGGGAGACTCAACCTGATTAGGCCTGATTAGACGTGTGTAACAGCACACGCCCTGGGGCCTCTCTCCCCCAGCCTTCCTCCACTGTGGCTACTGGCTTCTTTCCCACTCTTCTTTTCGGAGTGGGGTGTGTTGGGCAGAGCAATAATGTGATTTCTTCAAATCCATCTACTAAATGCCACTTTCTCCTTCTTCAAGTCACTCTCTTCCCACGAGCTTCCCTGTCCCCAACAGCCAAGTGTGTCACCCTCGGCAGGTTGGATGAAGTCCGAGGGGCGGTCAGCGAGTGCTGTGCCTCCTTCTGTGAGGAGCCCAGGTCTGTGCTGGGAGCAGCAACACCGCAGTGATGACAGCTGACAGCGTGTGGCTAGGAGCGGGCGGCGTGCAGGCCGGACCCAAACTAGAGACTCTCTCTCTCTCTCTCTCTCCAAGGAGAGGCAGGGACGGCAGCCAAGTACAGTGTGTGCCAGTCCCACTCAAAAGTGCTGGGCGCCTGGGGACGAGCAACCAGTGGGGGATCCCTAAACCTGAGATGTGTGGGGGAGACAGCAGCACAGCGCAGGGCAGGCAGTCAGGTTTGACCACGGCTCACTGCCCAGAGCCGGTCAGAACTCAGCGCCTAGGTTTCCAGAGCGCCTGCGAGGGAAGCTGTGGTCTGAGAGAAGCATCCTGGAAGCAGGCGGGCTGACCTCAGCGCCCTTCAGGGTCCCCACTGACCTTGCTTGTCCTGCCTGACCAGCGCCTCTCCTCATGTGTCATTCCTGCACTGTGCTGGCCCCCACGTGCTGGCAGCCAGAACACACCCTGAGCAGCTCCGGCAGCCGGGAGGTATGCGAGTAAAGGCTCCGGCTCCATGTGTGCCTTTTCCGGCCAGGCATGGGCCAGAAGCTCCCCCACTTACAGGGGGCTGGAGAGCACAGCCTAGGTGTGCCCACACTTTGTGGATCCCCTGCCTGGAGTCTTGGCTCTGCCACCTTTCCCACCTCCTGGCTGTGAGACAAGTCATTTAGCATCTCTCTGCCTCAGTTTCCTCCACCACAAAAAGGGGGTGTGAGGGTGAGGATGATACAACCTTCCTCCCAGGGTTGTGTGGATTGAAAGAGCAATATGTGTGGAGTTTCTCGAGAGTTGCAGAGCGGGGTGTGTTTTGATTCATTCATTTACTCTTCAGAACAATGCGACTTGTCACATTTTACAGATGGGGAAATTGAGGCTCTTACTGGATGACATGCATGGAGCAGGCGCTGCAACTTGAAACCCAAACGTTGTGACTCCAAGGCCCGTAGTCCTTTTGGTCTCCGTCAGAGGCACAGACAGGCAGGCAGGTAAACAGGCAAAGGGAACCCCAGTCATGGCTGGGCCGGCCCTGGGCCCTGGCCAGAAATGGGGATTCCAAGTGGTGCTACTTCGTTTTTGCTTCTTCTCGGCCTCCTGGAAGCAGACCAGGGTGCAGAGCCAAGATTCCTGCTGCAGAGTGACAGGCCTGCCTCCAAACCAGACGAGCGCGGGAGCAGAGGCGCAGGTGATCTCTGCAGCCCCGGCCCTCCCCGCAGGCAGGGCCTGTGGTGCCCTGGCCACCTGCCAAGAAGCCCTGGGCTCCGGAAAGGAAGGTGGGCTCCTGTGGAGCCCACACTGAAGCCGGAATCAGTCTAGTTCAGAATCCCATCAAAGCCCGTCCCTCGGCCTTCTCGGGGCTCTGTTTCTGGACAGAAACCAAGAGAGAGGATGGAGGCCGTGGAGGTTGTGCTCTGGGCACAGGCTCCAACCAACCCCATTCTCCAAGCTCTCCCCGTCCTCGCCTTTCTCCTCAGTTTACTTCTGGCAGCCCTGTGCCAAGCATGCAATTAACCACGCTGCTTCTGCCTCCTTCCCAGCCAAATGGGTACCAGATGCACCGTGTAGACCTTGGACAAAGTGGGGAAGAAAAACTTGACTCAGACAAATCAGCAGAGAAAACACAATTAGGCAAAGCAAACAGAGCTGAAGAGGCGGCAGGCAAGCCAAGCGTCCAGGAGCCCACCTGCAGCACATTTCCAGGAGCCCCTCCAGAGCCATCCTCTGTTAATGCGGGCCACATGGACGCCACTGCCAGGCAGAGGGAGGAGCTGAGCGCAGCAAATCCAGACAGCCGCCCTGCCAGGGGCTGCGGGGTGGGACGAGGTGAGTTTGCTTGTGCTCCACCCTCTGGTCTCCAGGAAGGATGTAGGGTCTGTGGCTGCTGCAAAAACATGAGAGTTCAGTGCCAAGAAGTGACCAGAACATTGGCTCAGCTCCTTCCTCATATTGCAATCTAGACTGCCAGCCAGAGCCAGGAGTTGCAATCACTGGAAAAGGAGGGGTAAAGGGCCTTTCTTTGGGAGGCCTGCTCCAATCACTGAGGTAGAAATAGCAGCGGCCTCCCTGGGGGGACAGGCAGGGGGCGCTCCCCGAGGTCTTGCCTGGAGCATCAGGCAGGCCTGGAGGGGCCTCTGCCAACAGCACATGCCAGGAGCCCCAGATCCCATGGCGCTGCCCCTCCTGGGAAGCAGCAGCTGAAAGCAGTGCTCACCCACCCTCCGCCAACATCACAGACTAAAGCGAGAGGTGAAGAGCCGCCTCGTACCTCACAGAGCACAGCCTTTCTGATCAGACAGGCATCGCCTCAATTCTCAGTTCTGCCGCTCACAAGAAACTGTGCAACTTTTAGCAAGTTACTGAACCTCCCTGGGCTTGCTTTTCCTCTTGTAAAGTGGAGACGTACGCCCAAAGTTACTAGGAAGATTAAGTGCGATATGTGCATCCACGCTGCTGACCATATACCTGGCACACAGTGGCACTCCATAAATGGCAACAGCTTGGTGCTGAGCTCATTAGGAGGGCCTGCACACCTACAGGAACAGGAGGTGGGAGAGAGAAGAGGGGATATGAAGAAGAGATCGAGCAGAGAGGTGTGAGGAGATGAAAGAGCTACAGTTGAAAACACACAGAAAGTGTTGATAGAACTGCATCATCCACACCCTCTTGTAAAAAGAGGAGCAGACTCTGCCAGCTTATTAGCAGGGAACGTGTTCTATTTTAAAAACCACCCCACCCCAAGCAGACATCAATTGCCCTGCCTCAAACATGGTGGGAATTATCACCCAGCGCTGTGTCTTCTCCATCCACAGCCTTGCGTGAGGCCGGGGCTGGCTCCCCACCCCTTTCCCAAGCCTCTCACCCCGGAGCGGCCTTTCCTCTTCCCTATGCTCCCTCCCTTTGTTACAGAAATGACACCAGATGCGAGTGGTGGATTCCACCTGGAAAGGAAGGTTCCCAGGGTCCTGCAGCGGCTCAGTGTCATGGCTTAGTCCCAGGAGCTGGTCTTGACAACACAGAGGTCTGGCTGACCTCCACGGCCACAGCCTCTGTCACGGGTCTGACAGCCCCACGCCCCTGGAGTGCAGCCGGCGTCCGCTGGGAACCCTTCCTTGGAGCTGACCAGGGCTGAGGACCTCGAGCGCGCAGGGAGAGCTGGAGGGGGGCCATGTGGCTGAAACCTGGGCAAACCAGGCCACGTGCTGTCACTCACGGAGCTTGTGTTTTGTATCACTCACCCTAAGTGACTGCAGAAAGCACCGTGGGCTGCATTTTGGGCTGGCACGTCCTTAAGTTACTCCATTGCTCAAGGCAGAATGCTGCCAAACCTCTTATAAAGTCTGCCACCTGTTTCAGAACAATAGCTGATGAAGACAAGCTCCGTGATTTAATTCAACAGTGTAACAATGAACTTCATTCTGGCAAATGTCGCTCCTCACCAGTCTCCGTGCAGCTATAGGGCCCTGTGGGGGTCCCCGGGCAGGCTAGGTGAGCTGCCGAAGGACACCAGAGAGCAGCCCCTGAAGGGCAGAAAGGCAGCAAGAAGTCCAGCCTTTGTCCTCTGTGTCCAAGGACAAATCACTGGCCTGTTTTGAATGGCCAGTGAGCAGGAGCCCTTCTCCACGGAGAAGAGGACTTCGGGTTGTGGAGAATCAGCAAGCCTGAGTCTGAATTTGAGGCTAGCAGTGTTCTGTGTGGCCTCAGGAATGGGATTAAATCTCTTTGACCTGTTCCCCACAGCTCAAGTAGTAGGGTTTCTGTGAGGATTATGTGCTATAAACTAAGTATATACAGGGGCTGGCTAACAAATTCCCTTTCCCTTTGGTTTGGGTTCACAGACGAAGCTTGCTGGGTCTGGCCAGACTTACTGGGCTATGCCTTCATCTCCCATGCCCCCATGCTCACATACAGCCCCTGACTGCCCCATCCCCACCCCACGCAGCCCCTGCTTCTGCCCGCAAATGCCTGTCTCTGGCTCCTCAGTATCCACAGCAATGGGATGCCCAAACCACAGTCCAGTGTTCAGTCTGACAGCATTTTTCTTCTTCATCTCATCTTGACTCACCCCAAAGCAGCTACTCAAGAGTTAGGATCAAAATAATGTCGTCTGGGCAGCAGCAGAAAGGTCAGAGCTAAACTCTTTTCCTGTGAGAAACTGGACAGGACAGTATGAAGGGGGAGCAGGTCCGTTTTTCTGGACGCACAGAGGACCAAAGTGCTCTGAGACCCAACTTGACGTCAGATTGACTGGACGGTGGCTTGGATTCATGGGGGGGGGGGGGGGGAACGATTAGATAAATCTGCAAGGAAATGTAAGTTGGCTTTTCTGATGAACAGTAACCCTGAAGCTCTTACTTGTTTTCTACTTTTGCATGTCCCTCTCTGAGGCCGCAGGCGAGCTCACACCCTATCAGGCAGCAGAGCCCTGCATTGGGCATACTCTGGGCCAGGACGACACTCAGGTCCCAAAGCACTTCAGCCTCTGATCCCATGTCACTCGCCCGTGCCTGGATGAAGCACAGTCACATTTGTATTTGGGGCTGGCACATCCTTCTAAGTCCCTATGTAACTCCAGTGCTCAAGGCAGAATTCTGCCAAACCTCTCGCAAAGCCTGCCACCTGCCCCAGAACAACAGCCGAGGAAGCCAAGCGCCAGGGCGGCAGGGAACTGTCTCGTCCGGGATTATTTCTCCAGTATCTGCCCCAATGCCTGGCACCTATAGGGGCCCAGTGCCTGTTTGTGAGACTGAGTTCCGCTGGTCTGCTGTGGACCCGACTGTGAGTCAGACAGTTCCAAGAAAAGAGATGTGTATCACAGGCAGACGTTTCCAGCTCGGTTCTGTTGGGCTTCGAGCGCAGTGACAGAGCTGTGCACAGGAAGGAATGCGGAGACAGGGAACTGATGGAGTGTAAGGTGCGAGGAGTGGAGAGGGGGGTGCAATGACGAGAGAGCTCACTTGTTTAGGAAAGGAGAGACACCTGGAAGCTTTAGAAAACAAAAACAGTCATGCTCCAGCCCTGCTGGCGTGGCTGTGGCTGAGCGTCCACCTATGAACCAGGAGGTCACAATTCAATTCCCGGTCTGGACACAAGTCCTGCTTGTGGGGTCGACCCCTGAGTAGGGGGCATGCAGGAGGCAAGCCAAGCAATGATTCTCATCATTGATGTTTCTATCTCTCTCTCCCTCTCCCTTCCTCTCTGAAATCAATTTAAAAAAATAGTCAAGCTTCAGACAATGGGTATTAGGTTCTTCCCAGATAAGAGAGGGGGGGGGGCGCAGGGGGGGGGGAAGAAAGGGTGATTTCAAATTTTGGAATTTGCAGTAAAATTAGTTATCAACCTCCCCTATCCCTGCCATTCTAATCCAGCAGCTAACAACAAAGAACAGCTGCTTGCCACTCCAATACTGCCCAGTTGCTACCCGCTTGGCACCAGCAAGGCAGTATATCAGACACTCCCATCCCACGGGGTGTGCGGCTTGCCCTGCCGCTGTGTCAAAGAGAAAGCTGAACTCCGAGGCCTGAAGCCAGGCACACAGCCAGCTTCCCAACGAATTCTCTGCTGAACCCAAGTTAGCCTACCTCTTAGTGAGAATTACCTGCACTAGGACATGCTTCAGGGAAGTTCACACCAACTAAACTGATTGGAAGGCGGAATTCTTTGCTCTTGAAAGCTACAAAATCATACCACCTGAACTTGGAAGGTAAAAGCAGAGGGCAGGTGATGAGGGAAGAAGCACTTAGGTGTCAAAACCAAGACGTGAATACCATAGTTCGGCAATAAATGCTACAAGAAAAGTCCCTATCAAATCCCCTACATTCCTGCAGAGTGCGCAGCTGCCCCCATGGGGCTAAAATGCGATTCATCTCACCCTTACTCCAATAGCGTGACATTTTCTAAACACACTTTTTCTAACCAGTGTTACAGCACACATTAGCGCTAATTTTAATCTCTAAGAAGTGAGTGAACATGGATACCTAGCGAGATTTTAGTAATAATTCATTGGTACAAATAAATGCTTTCTGACTAACATAAACTGTTCTTGACTCATATTTTCCCTATCATCTCAGAAAACCTTATATTTTATTAAAACCTAGGTCTCTTGTTTCTCCGTAATTATCCACAGTAACTTGTGGCTTCGGTATTGAGAGTTCTATAGAGCTGTGGTCCAGTCGCTCCGGTCCCCACCCTCTCGCCCCAGTGAGTGTCACCTGTTCCCATTCCCTGGCTTCTGATCTGTTTGTGCAGCTTAGTTTTAATCGCCCAACCTTCCCCACAGACATGGTGCTCTCGTTTGCTTTTCAGTTTATAAAAGCGCCCCTCCATTGGCATCCTTTTAAGCACTGACTTTTGTCAATATTTTCCTTCTTTGATGCTCTGAGCATTGAAAAACAGGCATCTCATTATTATTATTTCTTTTCAAGCTGTGCTTATTGAGCTGTTGCTGTCTAATGAGCTATCTGGACTCCTACTTGCTGCAGTTCCTCTGTTCAGCTTGGCTTTGATTCTGCCTCTTTCTCGTCATCAGTCTGTCCCATGGAAAGTTCAGCTTTTTGGTTGTGTTTCTCTTTCAGGAGAGAAAGCAGTCTTCAGGATGCCGGATCACTCAGTCCCCCCTAAACTGTGTTTTCTGATTAGGATGCAGTTACCTGCGTGACTGAGATACTAATTTCAGAGCTGCTATTCTTTTCCCTCTTTATGCTCCCGAATCCGTTCAACTTCCTCTCTTTATAACCAAAGAGGCTGAGTGATTGGCAGGATCCCAGCAGTTTTTTCCAAGCCCGTACAATCTTCTACTTATGGTGTATGGGTTTTTAAACCTGTTATACTATTGAAGGTGACTCACATGGTCCATTTAAGAGCTGTTATGATCAAAGAACTTCAGTCTAGCAACCAAAGCAGAATTTTCAAAATAACTCACCGTCCCTTCTTTCTTTCCTTCCTTTCTCACACATTTCTTTCTTTACCATTTCTTGAACATCTCGAAGACAATACACATTCGCAGGAACAATTCTTAAAATTCCACTTTCTCTTCCTTTGGTTTCTCTCATATATTCTATATCCCTTCTCCTTGAATTACGCTTCCCAAATTCCACCCTAAGGCTCACTTGCCTCTTCTAAAGCTCAAAGAATACCTCTAAAAATAGCAGAGACTTCCTCGGAGGACAAGGGAGAAGAAAATGGAACAGAGGAAACTAAAAAACCAGGTTCCTCTTTTAAAGGAAATGGAAATGTTGGAAAATAGAAAAAAATACATGCAAAATATTTTTTTGTCCTATCACAAACCCAAGTGCACAGTGTTTAATATGATCCAAGTGCTCTCCAGTACCTTTCCTTCTGATATGCTGGTGGGCAGGAGTGATGATGTGCAGTATCACCTGCTGCTGGGGCTGCAGGTGATGAGGACAATGAAGGGGTCCAGTGTAACTTGTTGGCCTGGGGACAAGAGGTGTTAGGAAGCCCTCACACTAGCTGTCATTGATGTTACAGTGAGCCAGTGCCATAAACCAACAATATTAGAGATCAGAGAAAGAGGTCTCTAAAGTTCCTGAGCTCATCGTGTTTTAAATTATGCTCTTTGGAACACTAGGCCATCTATAATATTAAAAGTGTAATATGTTAATTAGACCAAACATCCTTCTGGACAACCTTCGAAGCCAGGGTTGCGCTGCTGTGAGGGCCGGGGCGAGCCAGGGCTGCTGCTGCAAGGGCTGAGGCGGCAGCCAGAGCTGCCGCCTCGGCCCTCAGAGCCCCTTGCACGAATTTCGTGCATCAGGCCTCTAGTGTTATATTTGGGGGCGGGGGGGAGGGGTGGAGGAGGAAGGGAAAGAAACTATATGTTAAATAATTTTCTTTACTGCAGGATTACTCAGAAACTTTAATATGGTAATAATATTTACATATCCCTTAGAGGAAGAGACCATCAAATGTTTCTTTAATGTATTTGATCATGGAACTCTTCTCTTTCTGGAACCCATATTTTGTACAACACCTATACTAATAAAAGGGTAATATGCTAATTAGACTAGGAGACCTTCTGGATATCCTTCCAGACAAAGCCATGGTGGCGGGGCCAAGGCAGAGGTGGTTAGAGGCAATCAGGCCAGGAAGGGAGGGCAGTTGGGGGTGATCAGGCTAGTGGGGGGGGCAGTTGGGGGCAAGCAGGCTGGCGGGGGGGCCAGTTGGGGGCGAGCAGGCCAGCAGGGGGAGCAGTTGGGGGTGATCAGGCTGGCAAGGGGGGGCAGTTGGGGGCAAACAGGCTGGCTGGGGGGGCATTTGGGGGCAATCAAGCCGGCAGAGGGGGGCAGTTGGGGGTGAGCAGGCCAGCGGGGGGTGACAGTTGGGGCAAGCAGACCGGCAGGCAGAGTGGTTAGGGGCGACCAGGCAGGCAGGTGAGTAGTTAGGAGCCAGCAGTCCTGGATTGTGAGAGGGATGTCCCGAGGGGTCCCAGATTGGAGAGGGTTCAGGCCGGGCTGAGGGACCCCCCCCCTCCCCATGCACAAATTTCGTGCACTGGGCCACTAGTAATTTAATAAGAGTGAATATATTTATATTTTTGCTTTTATTTTTCTAGAGGTTTTGTAGCTCCACATGTTTTATTTGGTAACAATGTGATTTGGTAGTGTGATTTTGAGGAAACTTCAATAGGATGCAAGGTATTTCTTTATGTTTAAGACTAGAGGCCTGGTGCACGAAATTCGTGCATTGCGGGGGGGGGGGTCCCTTGGCCTGGCTTGCACCCTCTCGCAATCTGGGACCCCTCAGGGGATGTCCGACTGCCGGACCCCTCAGGGATGTCCCACAGGGATTGGGCCTAAACCGGCAGTCGGACATCCCTCTTGCAATCTGGGACCGCTGGCTCCTAACCACTTGCCTGCCTGCCTGCCTGATGCCCCTAACTACTTGCCTGCCTGCCTGATCACCCCTAACCACTCAGCCCCTCCCTGATCGCCCCTAACTGCCTCTGCCTCAGCCCCCGCCGCCGCGGCTTTGTCCGGAAGGTTGTTCGGCTGTCTTGTTTAATTAGCATATTACACTTTAATTATTATAGATATTGTCAACATTAGATTCAATTTTTCTAAATAACCTTAAAGCTGACTTAAAAAAATATATGCTCATTATAGAAAATTTGTAAAATATAGGTAATGATCAAGAAGATACTGACAGCCTGGTTGGTGTAGCACAGTGATTGAGCATTGATTATGAACCAGGAGGTCACAGTTCAATTCCTGGTCAGGGCACATTCCCCAGGTTGCAGGCTTGATCCTCAGTGTGGGAAGTGCAGGAGACAGCCGATCAATGATTCTCTCTCATCATTCATGTTTCAAGCTCTCTCTCCCTCACCCTTCTCTCTGAAATCAATAAAAATATATATTTTTAAAAAGAGTAGAACTACTTAGAGATTCTCTTTACATATCACCAAATTGCTTTCAAGGAAGATTATTCTGATAGTATCATCAGCATTGTATAAAATAGCCTATCTCACAACAGATTGGTATGAATTTTTATGACATTTAAATTAAATGTAATCTATTAATTAAGCACTACTGTAGGTAATGCAAAATTTAAAAACATTTAAATGCAGTGAAATTTCTTTCACCCCTATCTTCCAGGGACACCCCCTCTCCCCAGAGGCAACCAATACTTGTGAATACTTTAAAGACATTTTGTGTATGTGGTAGCAAATATATGTAAATATATTCTCTTTTTCACAATCCTGCTTATTTCAGTTGAAAATATTACATGGATCCATTCCCTGTTAGGACATAAAAGATGTCCTCATCTATTTTAACAGTTGGTTGGCATCCCATTGTATAAAATGTGCAATTTTTAAACCAATCCTCTATTAACAGACATTTGTAATATTGCCAGAAAAAAATACATACTATTTCACATGTATGCAAAAATATCTAGGCCACCTTCCTAGAAGTAGAATCGTTGCTTTACAAAGTGTGTGACTCAGTAGCCTGGCGAGATATTAACAAATGCTCTGTGGAGTCTGTGCTGCTTTTCATTCAGAGCACTACTGTGCGGGGCCGCTTCTGCACACTCTCGCCCGCCGGAGTGCGGGTAAGTGATGAACTGGCTTCAGGGGAGTGAAAACCTTGATCTGTAGTGTTTGCCAATTTCCATGATATAAACACTTTCATCACGGCTGATTTCAAGCTATCAACATGAAGTCACTTTATTTGGTGTTGGGAAGAGATGTCCGCAATTGACTCTTACACTGCCCACACAGAGTGCTGGCAAGCATTTTAATCGTCACCTAACTGAAAAATGAAGTGTACGAGATTGAGTATACTTTCCTCTATTTAAGAACATTTCTTTTCCTAGAAGCTGTTTATGTCCCTCATTCGTTTTCTATTGCGGTAGGGGTCCTTTTCTTATTTGTAGAAGCACTTGACATAATGGTTGTCTGTTTCTTATATGATTGGAATAGCAAATATTTTCCTTGGTTTATTTATATTTTGAATTTGCTTATGAAGGTTTTGCCATGAAGAAATTTTTTTACTTTTATAATTGTATTCATCATTCTTTAAGCTACTTGAGTCGCATATTATAGTTAGGTCTTCTCTTTTCTAAGATTAAAAACGTAATTCTCATATGATTTTTTTCTCATACTTTTATAATTTTATTTTTTATACATAAAATTGCTGCTACATTTTCTTTTGTTTGTGTTTTATTTTGAATGGCATATTCTCTAATGCCAATTAGGTCAAGTTTGTTGATAGTATTGCTCATGTCTCCTCCTTACTAATTTACTTACTTATTTCTTTTGTCTGCTGGTTCTATTAATTGAAATCTTCAACATTTGTGGGTTTGTCTTTTTTTTTCTTCTTTTTGGTTCAATCAGCTTTTGCTTCAGGTTTTTTGAATGTCCATGATTAGGTAGGTGCATATACATACTTGGTATAATACTTATTCTTGTTGATATTTTGACCCCTTTATCATAATGTAGTGGCAGTCTTCATTCCTGGAAATATTACTTGCTCTGAAGACACTATCTTCACCATGCACCAGTGGGGTCCCTTGGCCTGGCCTGTGGGGATCAGGCTGAAACCAGCTCTCCAACACCCCCTGAGGGGTCCTGGATTGCGAGAGGGAAGTTCTGCGGTGACAGAATCGGGATCCCGCCTCTCTGGTTCCGGGCAAGAACCGCAGCTGCCAAGTCACCGCAGCTCAGCAGCTCCTGCCCCTTGGTGGTCAGTGCGCATGATAGCTACAGTCAGCCGGTCGAACGGCTGGCCTGTCGGCCAGTCACTTAGGCTTATATATATATAGACTAGAGGCCCAGTGCGCACGAAATCGTGCACGGTTAGGGTCCCTAGGCCTAGCCTGACCTCCGTCTCATGGCCTCTGTCACCTTGCGATGCTACGTGAAGCTCCCCACCCCGGGACGCTCCATGATGCTCGCGGCCCCTCGACTGCTCCGCGAGGCTCCTCCTGCCCCTTGACTGCTCCATGAAGCTTGCTGCCGCCCCGCTCCTCGAAACTCCCCCAGCCCCACCACTGCTCCGCGAGGCTCCCCCATCCCGCAGCTGCTTCGCAAAACTCGCTGCCGCCTGGGTGACTGCTCCGCTAAGCTCACAGCCACCCCGCGAAGCAGCCCGCCAACGCCGCTCAACAGTCCCCAGTCCCGCCCCGCTGCCAGTGCCCCCTCATGATGAGCGGCTCAGGGGCTGCACTTCACGGTGACCGGTCGCCTATTCGGTCGTGACACCACCTAGCTCTTTATATATATTAGGATAGTCACTCTAGCTTTCTTTTCATTAGTGTTTATATGAGATATCTTTTCCTTTTATTTTTAATGTCTTTATATTGAAAGTATGTTTTTGTAAACTGTTACAAAGTAGGTTCTTGTTTTTCAATTTAAGTATTTTTAATTGCAGTGCTTAGACCATTTATATTTAATGAATTATCAATATAGCTGAATTTACATCTAACATGTTCCTGTTTGCTTTCTATTTCTCACATTTGTTCTTTGTCCTCTTTTCCTGACTTCCTTTGGATTAATTGAATATATTAGTACTCCATTTTCTCTCTATTAGCTTATTAGCTATATCTCTTTATTTTTTAGTGGTTGTTCTAAGGTTTACCATATATATCTCTAATTTATCACAGTTTACTTTCACATAATATTGCATATGGTTAAAGAATCTTAAAACAGTATGCTTTCATTTCCCTCTGCCCATCTTTTGTTCTCATATATTTTACTACTACATATATCTACATTTATTATAAGCCCCCAGAACATTGTTACCATTCTTGTTTTAAACAGTTATATTTACAAGACAGTAATAATTCAAAAATGTATTTATTTTCTATTTACCCAAATACTTTCCATTTCCTGTACTCTTCATTTGTGTGTGTGTTTTCAATTTTCCATCAGAAAAAAACATTTCACTTCTGCTTGAAAAGCTTCCTTCAACAATGCTTTCTAGTGCAGGTCCAGTATCAATGAATTTTCTTAGCTTTCATTTGTCTGAACATCTTTATTTTACCTTCATCTTTTAATGGTGTTTTCATTAGGTTTAGATTCTAGGTTGATATCTCTCTCCCTCTCCCCCTGCACTTTAAAGATGTTCTATGAATGTATTCCTGAGGAGTTGGCTGTCACATTTCTTTATTTCTCTACATGTAATGTTTATTTTTACTCCTGATGCTTTTACCTTCTCTAATGATCTTCCTTTTTAATGTTTTTGATCTATACCTTTTCCTTTCCTTTAATAACTTATTTTAACATTTCTTGCAAGGCAGGTTCACTAACAACGAACTCCCTCAATTTTTATCTCAGAAAGTTTTGTATTTTTTTTCTCTTGAAAGTATTTTCACAGGACACAGAATTGTAGGTTGATGTGTTTTTTCCCCTCTCTTTCAATATTTTAAATACTTCACTCCACTCTCTTCTTGTTTCTAAGGAAATGTTGGATATAATTCTTATCTTTGCTCCTCTATAGATAAGGCACTTTTCCCACTCTGTTTTCAATATTTTTTCTTCATCTTTTAAATTCTGCAGTTTGAATATGATATGCTTAGGTGTAGTTTTTTATTGTTGTTAATCCTCACTCAGGACATTTTTCCAATGATTTTTTTGAGAGTGGAAAGAAGAGCGAGACACACAGGGAGAGAGAAACATTGATGTGAGAGACACATCGATTGGTTGCATCTGCACATGCTCCCCAACCATAGCCAGGGATGAGCCTGCAACTGAGGTACGTGCCCCTTGACTGGAATCAAACCCAGGACCCTTTCGGTCCAAGGGCCAATGCTCTATCCACTGAGTCAAACCGGGTAGGGTGGTGTAATTTATTTATTTATTTATTTATTTATTTATTTATTTATTTATCCTGTTTAGTGTTTTCTAAGCTTTGGATCTATAGCTTGCTTCAAATATTGCTTCTGCTCCTTTCTCTCTTCTCCTTTGTACTTGTCCCACAGTTCATGGATATGCTGTCCTATTTTTTTTTTAATCTTTGTTTTCCAGTTTTAAAGATTTCTATTCATACATCCTCAAGCTCAGAGATTACTTCATCCACTGTGTCCAGAGTACTAACAAGTCCATGAAAGGCATTCTTAATTCCTGTTTGTGTTTTTGAATTCTAGGATTTCTCTTTAATTCTTATAATTTCCATCTCTCTGTTTACATTACCCATCCATTCTTGCATGTTATCTAATTTTTCCATTAAACCCATTAGCATATTAATCAGTTATTTTAAATGTTTAATGTCTGATAATTCCAACATCCCTGGTATTGTGTGAGTCTAATTCTAATGCTTGCTTTATCTCTTTAAACTGTATTTTTTGCCTTTTATATGCCTTGTAATTTTTTACTGCAAGCCAGACATGCTGTATTGGATAAAGGAAACACTGGTAGAAAAGCCATTAGTGATATGGTGGTGAGGCATAAAGAAAGGGAAGGTATTATATGGTGCCATGATTAGGTCTCAGTCTGTTAGTGACCCTGTGTCTCTGGGCTGTGAACTTCCCAAGAGCTTCTCAGCTGTTGCACCTCTTAGGTGGGACGAAGTGGCTAGGGAGAGTTGGAGTTGGGTATTACCCTTCCCCCATGTTGGCCAGGCTCTAACAAAGCCCCAATAGGTTAGGCTCTGGTAAAATAGTTTATCTTAAGGGCAGGCCTTGTCAAGAACAGAATGCTCTGGCCTATTTAAAAATAGTTCTTTCCCCCTCCCCTACCAGAAGCATGATGGATGGTTCTACAATATTCATCATGAAAACCTGGTGGGGCTTCTAGAGGGAAAACTCAGCCGAAGTGTGGAGGCTCCTCTGTACTTGTCCCCTCTGGGGTTTTTAGCTCTCAAACAGTTCAACACTGAGCCTCCAGCAATTTGACACGTACAGTATAGGTTTTCTGCCTGGAATTGGTTCCCACAGAAGTCCCTGCTCTAGTTAAGATGTGATTCTCTGTACCCTCATGTCTCCAATTTCGGGAACTGTTATTTGCCCCGGGACCTCACTTCTCTGACAGATCTAAAAACTTGTTCATTCAATTTGTTCAGCACTTTTTTAAAAAAATTATATTTAGGACTGAGGGATGAGTCCCAAGCTCCTTACATCTCTTTATCACTGGTTTGCAGCAATTTGATTATGATGTGCCGTGGTGTGGTTTTTGGGATGTTTCTTCTGCTTGAAGTTTATTGAGCTTCTTGGAACTGTGGGGTTTAATGTTTCTGTTAAATTTGAGAAAATTTTGGCCATTTCTTCATTTTTGTCTGCTTCACCCCATTCTTCTTCTGGGATTCCAATTATATGTGTGTTTGCCTGCTTCGTACTGCCCCACAGCTCACAGATGCTCTGTTCATTATTTTTAAGTCTGTTTTCTCTGTTTCATTTTTGGGTAAGTTTTTCTATATTTGGATTTATATTTCTGTAACTTCTAGTTACTGATTTTTTCCTTTTGCAGTGTCTAATCTGCTCTTAAACCTACTCAGTATATTTTTTATTTCAGATATTGTATTTCTCATTATCTGAAATTCTATTTAATACAGATTTCTTCCATTTCCCTCTTCATTATGTCCATGTTTTTTTAAATTACTTTAACAAACAGAACATATTTATAGTAGCTGTTTTAAAATACTGTTAATTTCATCATCTCTTTCACTTCCAGCATTATTTTTATTAATGTTTTTTCTCCCAGTTATGAATTGCATTTTTCTGATTCTTTGTAAAGGTAATAATTTTTACTGGTTACCCAGACATTGTTTAACATTGTTGAGTGCTCAGTTTTGTTGTATTCCTTTAAGTAGTGTTAAACATTTTCTGGAAGGTAGTGAAGTTGCTTTCAACATTAATTTGAACCTTTTAAAATACTTTTTTAAAGTTCTTTTTAGGAGGGCCTCGAGGAGCTCTTGGTCAGAGCTATTTTGCCTCACTTTCAAGACTTGGCCCTTTTGAGGTCTCTACTGAATGTCCTTCAACTTAACAAAATCTCTTCACTCAGTCAAAACAATTTTCAGTCCTTTATGAGGTCTGGGAATTATTTATTTTACAGTTTCCCTGTAATTATTTTACTTTGGGAGTTGTTTTTGCCCAACTTTGCAGGATGTTTTCCATTTCTCTACTCCTTATATTCATGTTTCCATTGAATTCTTTGAACAGAGCATGCACAGATTGGTAACCAATCAGAGACTCAAGGGCCACCCATGCACACGTCTGTAGCAGCTAATCCCTTGCAGACAGAAGCAGAAGAAGCTCTATCTATGTTTAATGGAGATGGAGGGAGATGCAGAAATGTTGTATCATGTTCTTCACATTTCCCAAAACCAACACATTTGTCTTAAAGATTTAGAACTCATTCCTAAAAATAAGGCATGTGGGACCATATCTAAATTGCTTTATACCCAACATAAGTTTTCTGTCCTTTGCTTTATGTAAAGCAGGGAATACATGGTGAATGGGGTTAGTACTCGAGCACAATAAGTGGCCCAGCTTCTTAAACTGATGTAAAATCCATTGTGCACTCTATGCCTTTGTAAATAGAGCTTAGACTTAAATCGCTATAAGGCAGTTGGGTCAGTTCCCACTACCCAATGACATTGAAAAAATTTAGGGGTAACAAAACAACACCTCTCATTCCCTCCTCTTGTCTCTTATCACTCTGAACAGAAATGCTCACAGGGAATATATTACTACAAAGACCTCAGACCATATCTCCAAATGCTGCCTGTGTTATCCAATGCTTCTTATGTCAACAACCCAACACTCTTCTCTGACTTGTGAACAGCTCTGGCTAGGGCACTCTTCTCTTTTTTGGAAAGAGAATCCACAGCCAAAGAGACTTACACAGCAATTCTTAGAGTTCTTTCCTCCAAAAAACAGCACAGAGCTGAATCCTGATAGCATACCTGGTCCTGATTTCCTTTCTGCTGAAGATACAAAAATTGGGAAAACAGCATTTTCTGAGATGAAATAGTGGAAAGGAAATAGATTATACATAATCACTTTAAATGTTGGTATCAGCAGAGTTGGAAAAATCCCCTGGCTAAATCCCACCGTGAAAAGCCGCTAATTTTGAGGGGATTAAGTCAACTGAATGATTTTGGATGGGCAGATAATAGAAGTAACTATTCTGACAGTTAAACTGCTCCAGGGAAGGAAACTTAATGTTTAAGTCTCTGGCAATAATTGCAAATAGAATTTGGTATTTTTTAAGCTACACAATTGGAACTGTTTCTTCTGATACAATTTACATTTCCATAATCTCTGCATGCCAGTAGTGTTAACATTTTATTCAGATACAAATTCACAGTTCAACTATTACTGTCTGAAAGCCATTAGATAGTAATCTCCCTATTTACCTTATCAAAAAAGGACCCAGGCATGATTGGGCCTGGTTGGTATAATAATTCCTACAAAAGATTTCCTTTCCCATTTTCAACACGGTGGCCAATCTCTCAGAATGATACTGTGTTCAGCAGAGGCTAGTGGCATGTGGGGTCAGTTTCAAGCTATGAGAAGCACAAAACTTTCTCATTTCTCTTGCTTACAACTTTCTGCCTGGTTGGCATAAAGTTGGCAGAAGACACAGACAGGAAGGAGAAACAAAAGACATCTCATTGAACACATCACTAAAACCCTTCCCTTACGAACTGCCTGTGAGGTCCTCAAACATGTGGAAGAAGCTGTGATGGGGAGTTGGGAGCTCCTCTGGGACAGAGCTGTGTGTTTCATTTTATTCCTGTGTCCTCAGTGCCTAACGTCCTGCTGGACAGAGCAGAAGCTCCACACGTGATACATGCCAGTGGGAGAGCCCGGGAGTCCCCGTTCTGAGAAGGAATGTGCCACTCACCCAGTCCTTGCTGAAGTGGGGGAGCAAAGGGAATGGACCAGATGGAGCTCACGCCTCCTCTTCTCGAAGACATGTGTTCCCTGATGGACTCATCCTTTATCTTTATGGCCAAAATGTGAAGTCTTATTGTTTTTCTCTATTCTGGTGTCTTGTTTGAGAATCAGGATATTTCCAGCAGAGGGAACAGTAAGGAGGCATAAGATTGAATGGTGTGTTTAGAAATGGTTCTCTCTCTGTGTTTTTCTTTCTTTCTTCCTTTAGCTGTCCAGAGTGAGTTCAGAGGTTAGAGTGGATCATGTTCCTTTATCCATGGCATATTATCATAATGGGTCTGCTCAGGTTTCTTTGTTTTATTTACACGTCTATTACTTTTTCTCATAGATTGGCTTTTGGCTTGTGACCCACTAAGGCTCCCATTGATAACAGATAGCATCTATAATAAATTTTTCTTTTTAAAAAAAAATCCTTTATATAAAGACATCTGAGGGGATAAAAGGGGTTGAGATTCTGGAGAGTTAAGAGAAGTGAACTGACCCCCTGTAGCTGTGTCTTCTCTGCAGGCATTTGTTATTTTGCCCAAAGTGCAAAAACCTGAGAATCAGGCATTCTATCCGAGCACAGCAAAAGAAACCAGAAGACGTTTCTGGCAGTCTCACAGGGATGGAAACCTGATTGGCCACAACGCACCTCATTTTTCCCTAAAGACACTTGTCAATTTCTGGAGCTATAAAAATTGTAAAAAGATATGTAGAAAGCTGTTGAAAAGCAGAAAGGCCTTTGGGGTAGTCTCACAGTAATGATGAAACAAAGAATAGAGTTCAGGGCTTACCAAGATGCGGGACCCAATGACCATGCCAGGAAGATTTGGAAGACAATCCCCTAGGTGCAGGGATGAATGTAAACTTAGCCCAAGTCTATAACTGATCCAGAGGTAGACTGGACTTAATAGGTGTACCGGTTAATAATGGTGGATTTTGTAATCAAAGAAAACATAATAATTTCAAGAGAAACATCAAAAGTGCTTTATTCAAAGTAATGTCCATCGCTAGCTACACAGTTCCCCCATCTTTCAGGTAATTTGTGGATACCGTCCCAATAGAACTTTTCTTGTTTTGAGGCAAACCATTCAGAGACCCAATTTTCCACTTCTTCATACGTTTTGAAGTGCTGCTCAGAAAATGCGTGTGCCATTGATAGAAACAAGTGGTTATCTGAAGGAGCAAGGTCTGGTGAATACAGCGGGTGGGTTAATACTTCCCAGGCAAGATCTTTTAACGTGTCTTTAACTGGTTTTGAAGTGTGTGATGGTGCACATTCTGGTCATTTCACGATCAAACTGTGGTTCAAATCGATTACTTGTTGTTGGTAGCAATCAGTATTAACGGTTTCACCTGGTTTTAGAAGTTCATAATACACCACACCTTCCTGATCCCACCAAACGCAGAGCATTGTCTTCTTTCCAAAGCGATTTGGCCTCACAGTCGATGTTGATGGTTGACCTGGATCAACCCATGATTTTGTGCATTTGGGATTCTCAAAATAAATCCACTTTTCATCACCAGTCACAATTCGATGCAAAAAAGACTTTCTTTCATGCCGTTGAAGCAACATTTTACTGATGACTTTTCAGTTTTCCATTTGTCTTTTGTTCAGTTGATGTGGCACCCATTTTCCTTCCTTTAAAATCTTTCCCATTGCTTGTAAACGATCGGAAATTGTTTACTGAGCAACATTTAATCTTTCTGCAAGTTATTTTTTAGTTTGACACGCATCTTCATCCAATAATGTTTGTAATTGTTGGTCTTCAAACTTTTTCGGTTGACCTGGACGTTCTTTGTCTTTCACATGGAAATCATCACTTTTAAAGTGTTTAAACCAGCATTCACAAGTATCTTGATATGGAGCATGTTCACCATAAGCTTCCCGAAGTATACAATAACTTTTGCTTCAAAATAAAGTAATAAATTAAAACTTCCCACAAATGCTCTTTTTTTTTGGCATGAAATTCGACATTTTTAAGTGTAAAAATATCTATGATGTTAACACCTTCAGCAGATTTGACATATGAAGTTTTGAAGCTTGCTGTCAATACAACAAAATAGCATACATATCAAATTGCAAATATATCAACATATGTGTAATTCCATCTATTGAAAAAAATCTGCATTATTAACTGGTACACCTAGTACAAAAGTGGCATATAAGCATTTTCTTAGCCCAGATCCTGATTAGATTAAGTAATCAGCTCCTACTCTGTAAGTCTCATAAAGGAAATGGTGAATCAATTCTGGTGAAAGATAACATCTCTACAATTTTCAAATCCACTATGTTCAGCATATAATAAAATAAAACTAGAGTTAAGAAACAGGAAAGTGACTGATAATCAAGAGATAAAATGGTTAATAGAAGCAGACAAGAAACGAACCAGACGCTGAGGTTTACAGGCAAGAATTTCAAAATAAATAAGATTAATATACAAATAAAATAAAAATAAAAGGATGGAACTACTGAATGGAAAAAATTAAACATTATAACAAATAATTTGAATATAGATATAGATAGTTGTTAATCCTCACCCAAGGGACATTTTTTCCATTGATTATTTTTTTAGAGAGAATGGAAAGGAGTATGGAGAGAGAGTGAGAGAGAGAGAGAGAGAGAGAGAGAGAGAAACATTGATGTGAGAGAGACACATGGATTGGTTGCCTCCTACCACCCTGGCTGGGGTTGGGGATGAAACCTGAAACCCAGGTAAGTGCCCTTGACTGGGAATCAAATCCATGACCCTTCGGTGTATGGGCCAACGCTCTAACCACTGAGAAATACTGGCCAGGGCTTGAAGTCATATTTTAAAGAGTCATATTGACATTCTAAAACTGCAACATAAGTATCACAGAGGCTCTGTTTTCAGTTTTAGAAGGACTAATGAACATATTCTCCTTCAAATAATAGCTATAAACCCTGAAAAAATACAAAACAAAGGGGAAAAAACTATCTGAAGACTCTAGAAACTGAAAAATACGGCTCTGGTTATAGAAAGAAATTGAAACTTAGAAAAATGATCAGCACAAAATAAATTCCCTGTTCTTGTCCTTTACCCCAAGGTAAACAGATGTGGTGGCAACAATGAAAAATTCCTAAAACTCCAATAAGAAAACCCATTAACTTATTGTCCAGAGTTAGCAGGGACAGGAGTATGGGACAACCTTGGAAAGGAGTGAGCCAGAAAGAATTACACCCTAATTCTGCATGGTCTATAACTGATCAATGCATCATGCATTCTGGGTAGAATTAGAATGAACTTGAAGCTAAAACAGAGAACTAAATTGAGAACCAAGCTGTCACCCACCTCAGGCATGACAGTATGCAGTCTGAGTAATTATTAATATAAAATGTCTAATATGCTAATTGTCCCTCTGACCATTCAACCAGTCGCTATGATGTGCACTGACCACAAGGGGGCAGACACTCCGACTGATAGGTTAGTTTGCTGCTGGGGTAAGCCGATCAGGACTGGGACGAGCTGGACATGCCCTGGAGCCCTCCCTCAGTCCTTCCCCAGCCAGGGTGGGGTCCCTGATTGCGAGAGGGCGCAGGCCAGGCCGAGGGACCCCAATGGTGCATGAATCTGGGCCTCTAGTTATTAATAAATATGATCCTCTATGTTCCAGCTTTTGAGGTCAGAATGGGCTCAAAAGTGGGATGTCAGGATTACTGTGGATCTGATCATGAACAGGAGTGTGTTGGGACTCTCTTATGGCTCTAGCTACCACCAGGGTTCAGGAATATAGTTTTAGTTGTTAAATCATCTATCATTTCCCAAACCCCTATTATGTTTCACAACAATCTGGCTCTCTGTCATCACCAACATGCCAGTCACTTACCTTAGCAGTATATACATGAGCTGGCCTGGGGTCCTAGAGAAAACTATTTGCATTCTGGACTGTGGGGGGTAGATATCCCACAGTCTTGGGCCAGGCACCATGCTTTGTATGCTGCCATGTTCTCAGTAGCTAGCACAGTGCCTGGCCCAAAGTAAGTGGTTGCTTAATAAATATTTGTTGAACTGAGTTAAATTTATTTGAAGCCTTTGGAGAAAAATTCAGTAACTTTACGCCAATCCTCCAAGGATATCCTTTTCCTGCTACCTATCATCTGTAATGGGTAAAACCTGTCATTACTGGTTAGCAGTCCCTCAGGCTTATGTAGATGGACAGTGGCTATGTGGCTAAAGGGCCTTTATATACTTTACACATATAAAGTAGGAGCTCCAATTGTTTTTAATTGTTGTGCAAGATTTAAATTCCTGCTGGAATCATTATACATTGTATTTCTGGAATCATCATACGCCATAACCACTGCTGAATAAAATACTTTCCCTACAACTCATTAGTTTCTAGGCATTTCCACAGGAGAAATGAAAGCATGTGCCCTCCCAAATACATATACGATTGTTCACAGTAGCTTTACTCTTAATTGCCCCAAAATGGAAATAAACCAAAATCATATAAACAGATAAACATTTTGTGGCACATCCATACAATGGAATACTCTTCAGCAATAAAAAGGAACAAACTTTGGATAGATATAACAAAATAAATAGATCGAAAAAAATATGCTAAACAAAGGAAGCCAGACACAAAAGAATACATACCGTATACTTTTCATTTACATGAAATTCTATGATAGGCAAAACTAACCTGTAATGGCAGAAAACAAATCAGGGGTAGAAGAAATTGGCTGCCAAGGAGTATATGGGAGCTTTTGGGATGATGAAACTTTTCTATATCTTTTTTTAAAATGTATTTTTATTGATTTCAGAGAGAAAGGGAGAGGGAGAGAGAGATAGAAACATCAATGAGGAGAGAAAATCATTGATCGGCTGCCTCCTGCACATCCCCTAATGGGGATCGAGCCTGCAACCCAGGCATGTGCCCTTGACGGAAATCTAACCGGGGACCCTTCAGTCCACACTCTATCCACTGAGCCAAATGGGCTAGGGCAATGTTCTATATCATGACTGTAATGGAGATTTTATGGATCTGTGTATACATCTGTGAAAACGTATTGAATTGCACAATTAAAATGAGTACATTCTATTGTATGCAAATTGAATCTCAACAAAATTGACCAAAAAATAAATAATTTCTAGTTTTTACATTTAGTTTTCAGACTGTCAGCTGATCTCAAGTCCAGGATGATGTACCACAGTGGAACAAGCTATGCCATTCTAAGGCCTGAGCTCTCGCCAGCGGCTGGACTAGAGCCTTGGAACTGACTTCCTCTCAAACTCAATGACATCCCAGGACTAAAAGTCCACTCTTCTGAATGTTTCTGTTTACAAAATTCTCTCCTAGGTGTTGGAAGATGATGGTGAGGTCTTGGCTAACAAAGAAGTCCCGTGAAGAGCTGTTGAATTCCCAGAGTTTGGCACAGTGTCCTTTGAATGAATGAATAAGACAAAAGTAAAAGAAGAGTATTTCCAGAGGAAACCTTAGATCTCTAGAACATCACATATGCAAGGACTGAGAGAGTCAGGGTGGAGAGGGAGAAAAACAGTGGCTTTGAAGAAAACCATCAGGCCAGGAAGTGCCTCAGTACTGGCCCTCAGAGCAAGTCCAGGGTATGAAGTGCATTTGCAAATCCTGGCAGCGTCATTCCTCACTGATTTCAGCGGGCCAGGTGAATAGAGCAGCTTTCCTAGTGAGGGAAATCTTATTTCCCATGCACCTGCACCTCCCGAAAGATGCATCTCCAGCCAGGGCCAGCCTGTAAAGTGTAACTCTGATTTCACTAACACTCCTTGTGGAGCATCTGGCCTCTCCCAGGATGCTCACAGGCAGCCTCTTTTCTCTGGACCCATGTGTCTCTTGCTTCCCACCACAGAGGTGTGTGCACATCCTGAATCAATTAATCAGCATGAGTTCCTTCTCAATGACAGCCAACAAAGGCATTCTAAACATGGTCTGACGTAGCTAGCACAGCCCTTGGCTCATATGCATCCCATCTGTTGATGAAAATTAATGACACACTGTATGTCACATATGCCCATATGTTCATTGTAGAATGCAAGCTAGAAGTCATGCTTTGGGGAAGCTTCAGAAGAGTATGTGGAGCAGGCTCTGTTGGCTCTCCCCTCTTAAAAGGTTCCATGCTTTTGGCTCCCTGGAAAAACATCTGATCAGAAATCACAAAATGTCCTACTAAGTAAACCTACATAATAAAGGAAATTCATTAGCACAATTAAGCTGCAGATGTTGGAAGGCTTATGAAGAGATTTTATGTGGGGGTGTAGGACCACCTCAGAGAAACCAGTAATGCTTTGAGGAGGGTAGGAAAGGGAAGGTTTTGCTTGGCCCCAAGCCTGCGATGCTGTGGACTAACAGGTGGCCAATTACCTTGAGGGATATATTTACTAGTATCTGACAGACTGCTAGTTGCTTTCCCAAAGGTAATAGTACTGGCAGGGGAATTTCCTGGATCCTCCAAATAGAGACTTTTGTACTAGGTAAGGGATAACCATGTTTTGGGGTGTTCCTCCCACTTGATGGCAGTTTTTATCACCACCCCTTCTCATCCCACTTGAAGAATCACTGGTAAGGGTTTGGACTGAGGATCAGGAGACCTGTCTTCCACTCCTGGCTCTACCAAGGAGGGGCCACATGACCTTAGATAACTCATATCTTTTCTGAGCCTCACTTGTGGTTAGATCATTTAGTATTACCCTAGTTCCTCCTGGGTCTTTACAGGTTATTTTCATTTTGTCTTCCAGAATGTTCCTTTAACTTGTCCTCTAGTACTATTCATTTACCTCGTCCCCAGTGGAGGACTAATGCTGCCGTTTGACCTGCTGGTGGGGCAAATGCTGCTGCTCCCATTTGCATTTGATCAATTTTAATAAATAAATGAACAGATTACCATACGCATAGACAAACTTCTAACTTCTTCCTGTATGCCGGCTCTCTCTGTGGGCTGCTATTGCTTCCCATCAAACAGGGATATTAAAATTAACTTAAACTTGCTCAGTTAACCAGTTTACTCAGAACCTCTATGTAGCAGGCATCAAAGAAGGCAGATACATGCAATGATCAAAGACATATGACAACATCCCTGCCCATAAGAAACTTTAACTGTTTCCTTAATATAGCCTGTGACTATACAGAGATTTAAATAAGGGAAGTTTAACATAAAGAATTATTAAGTTACTAGTGGCCTGGTGCATGAAATTCGTGCACGAGTGGGGGGTGTTCCTCAGCCCGGCCTGCACCCTCCCCAATCTGGGACCCCTCAAAGGATATCCCTGCCGGTTTACAGGGATCGGGCCTAAACCGGCAGTCGGACATCCCTCTCACAATTTGGGACTGCTGGCTCCAGCCGCTCACCTGCCTGCCTGCCTGCCTGATTGCTCCTAACCACTCTGCCTGCCGGCCTGCTCGCCTCCCAATAGCCCCCCCGCCAGCCTGATTACCCCCAACTGCCCCCCCTGCTGGCCTGCTCGCCTCCAACTGCACCCCTGCTGGCCTGCTCACCCCCACCTCCCCTCCCTACTGGCCTGCTCACCCCCAACTGCCCCCCTGCTGGCCTGCTCACTCCAAACTGCCCCCCCGCTGTCCTGATCACCTCCAACTGACCCCCACTGATGGCCTGCTCACCCCCAACTGGCCCCCCTGCTGGTCTGCTTACCCCCAACGGCCCATGCCGTCCCATCCTGGCCTGATTATCTCCCCCCCCCCCACCCCCGGCGATCCAAGGTCCCAGCCCCTCCTTTTTTTAATTTCCTTTTTTTTCCCCAGCACCTCCTTGAGAGGAGGCCAGGGCCGGCTGGAAGCAAGTATCTAGGATTTATTTATCTTCTATAATTGAAACTTTGTAGTCTTGAGCGGAGGCCAGGGCCGGCCAGGGCGGGCAGGAAGCTTAGCTTCCTCCATTGCCGGGGCAACCCAAGCCTCCTGCTTGCTCCAGCTCTGTGGCCGGCCCCCATCTTGGTTGGGTTGATTTGCATACTCGCTCCTAATTGGCTGGTGGGCATGGCTTGGCGTAGCAGAGTGATGGTTAATTTGCATGTTTCTATTTTATTAGTGTAGATGATAAAACAGTAACTGTAATACATAAGAGAACTTCATAGGGTCCCATAGGGCTGAGAAAGTGCCCAAAGAGGAATAAACTTGGAAAAGGATCCCCCTCCTCAAGGCTGGGGTTCATACCTCATTGGAGAAGGTATAGTTGAAATACTAATATATTGAATGGAAGACAAGTTGGTTGGTTTGCCCAGGCCAGAGCTGGTCTATAGTCACTGGGAGAGCAGGAAACAACCCTCTGGGAAGTAGGTAAGGCACAGTCAGTAACCAGATGTGCACAGAGAATGTCACTGTTTGTAGAATGCTTGGCACACTCAGTGTCCATTGTCAGGATTGCAAACCTGAGGGGCAGGGAAAGTGAGCAGAGGGAAGCATGGCACAGGTGAGTCATAGTTGGTGAGGAGGGAAGTGGGCACCAGAGGGGCTGGAGGTACTGCCCTGGGCAAGAGGCCTAGAGTATGCA
This sequence comes from Cnephaeus nilssonii, assembly GCF_951640355.1. Taxonomy (NCBI): domain Eukaryota; kingdom Metazoa; phylum Chordata; class Mammalia; order Chiroptera; family Vespertilionidae; genus Cnephaeus; species Cnephaeus nilssonii. Next base: position 47,074,019 of record NC_137073.1, read on the forward strand.
GTATCTGTGGAGAGGACCACAGGAAAGAGCTCACCAAACTAGGCCAGGGCTGCAAGGTGGACAAAGGACTATGTGTTCTGGACCCATGGCTGGGGCAGAGCACCACCAGATGGCCTCACATTCACATTGGTGACCGACATTTTCTTTCCAGTGCCCTCTACTGAGAAAGCTTACCATGGTGCTCACCATATAGAAGAGCTTAAAGGGATTCCAATCATTATTACAGAGCAGGTATTAAAGGGGACATTCAGAGCCGAGGCAAAAAGTTGATATTAAAAGAGCCCTAGCCCAGCCAGTGTGGTTCAGTGGTTGAACATCGACCATGAAATAAAAGGTCACTGGTTTGATTCCCAGTCAGGGAACATGTCCAGGTTGCAGGCTCGATCCCCAGTAGGGGGCATGATGGAGGCAGCCAATTGATGATGTTTCTCTCTCATAGATGTTTCTATCTCTCTATACCTCTCCTTTCCTCTCTCTCTAAAAATCAATAAAAAATATTTTAAAAAATAAACAAAGTGGCCCTCTCTAAGGAGGAGGGGGATCCTTTTCCAAGTTTATTCCTCTGTGGGTACTCTCTCAGCCCTATGGGCCCCTATAAAATTCTCTTATGTCTTATAGTTAGTGTTTTATCATAACTTAATAATTTTTTTATTGTATTAAAGCATTACTTTTTTTAAAAAAAGAACTCTAAGGCTCAGAAATTCTGAGTATATCTGTGTGATCTTGGGCAAGTGACTTGTCTCAGTTTGTTTATTCATTTATAAAATAGAAATGATACTTGTCCAGTTTACTAAACAAGAATACTGTGAGGATCAAATACTATTAGGAGTATGAAAGGGCTTTGTAAACTGTAAAGTGCTATACATTTCCAATGGGTCATTGCTGTGTTAATTGTATTCAGTATTACATCTGCTGTTCGTCAAGCTGGGTGATGTTCCACCTGGTATTAAGGCCACAGAGATGAGACCCTGTCTTTTTCTTTTGAATTCCTGGCACCTAACACACTAGCTGGCACGAAGCAGACAGTTAATTAGTCTGTTACCAGAACTATACTGTTTTACTCATTTATTGATAGTCTCATTAACCGAGGCACTGAAGCTGAAGGTAATGCTGTGCCTGAACAGGGACAACTGTAGCTCCTCAGAGGTGGCCCACACCGAGGTGGCCCATCTTCCCTACCACCACATAGCTGCTGGAGGAGTCAGCAGGGTGAGCCTCTCTGCCCCCTGATCAGCCTCCTCCTGAGGTCCTGGGGCAATACCTTTATTGTAGATCCTGATACTCAAGCAGAATAAGAGAACTCACTTGTTGGTCTATTAGATAGTTAACCTACACTAATAAAAGAGAAAGATGCAAATTGACCGTACCTCTGCGACACCCACCAGCCAATCAGGAGTGGATATGCAAATTAACCCAATAAAGCTAGCAGGTTAATTTGCATACACAGGCGCAGAGCGGAGACTGAAGGCTCTGCCTGAGCGAAGACTAAAGACTGAAGACTGAAGACTGAAGAGGCTTGGCTTCTCTGCTGCAGCCAGAGCAGAGAAGCCAAGCCTTGCTGCGGCTAGAGCAGAGAAGCCTAGCCTCAAGGCTTGGCTTCTCCACTGTGGCTGGAACAAAGGCCTGGGTCCCTGGTGCCGGAGGAAAACCAGTGCCGGAAGCCAGGGGAAGGAAGGCCTATTGCATGAATCTTCATGCAATGGGCATCTAGTGAATAAATAAATATATAAATGAGTGAATGAATAAGCAGAATTGTCCAGCTAAGGTCTTGCCTAGCATCCTATCTGGGTATGATAATCATAAGACTACCAAAATGCATTTCTCTTAACTATAATGACTACACACGCGCACACACACACACACACACGCACACACCTTTGTCCATTTCTTTCTCTACTATTCCCTTCCTTCCTTTTTCTTTAACAAAATTAAGAAATCAAGGTATATATGCAAAGCAACTGCTGATTAATTAATTCATTTATTGTATTTCTGCAGTAGAAACCTCATAGTAGAATACAGCAGGGCTCTGTCTGGGCATCTTGGGCACTACTATTGAAGGTCTCAAGCTGTCTGATTTCTGAAGAGTCTGTCTTAGCGTGAAGGGCAAGTTCCTGGTGGTCTCGGCTCCCACTCTGTCCCATCCTGGGAATGCTGCTGATTGATGTAGGGAGGAAGCTGGGAACATGCTGCAGCGGGAGGGGCAAAACTGAACACACGCTGCTGGGTCTGGGAGAGGAACCTCTGCCACATGGCTCTCCTCCCCGACAACAGCAGCCCCGAAGGAGAAGCAGGAAAAGACAAGCAAATTTACTCTGAAGCATATCCTGGGATATTTCAGAGCTCCCTGCAGGGGGCTGAACTGCTCTTTAAAGCTAAACATCACATATAATTAGAGAAAATGGTTTTGTCCAGCCTAAAACACATTTTGTGGTGAAGTTCAGCCAATAAGCACACAGATTTGGGCATGGTTGTGGTTAATTGTTTGAGGCAGAAACAACTTGGCATTGTAGAATCTGTTTGCTCTGCTTTTGATACACACTGGGATGGGTTAGCTATTTCGGGAGTGAAACCAACACATGGAAGAAGTCTTTCTTTCATTCATTCCCATCTGAAGCAAATCCTGTGGGTTTCATTTGATGTGTCAGCCCCACTTGCAGATAACACAACACATTTAGAAAAGGAGGCACAAAAGTAGCCCTAAAGTGGCTTGGACATCTGTTACTGGAGCATATAAGGGTAACTTGATCAGTCAGTTAATCTCATCCTCCTTTTTCTGATTCCTACTTAGCTGTGTTTGCATGGTAAATGCCGAGTCTGAAAAGAGAGGCGCTTCCTTCCACAAATTCAGCAAATGGTCAAGACAGAATCCTGTCAGACTACCAGAAGGCACATTCATACCTCCTTAGAGTGCTAGAGAGCTAGAGGGAGAAGTTCAAGTTCTTGCTCAGAAATGTACAGGAAGATGAATGAGGTCACTTTCCATCCTGGCAAAAACTGGTCTCACTGGTCTATTGTAGCAGGTGAGTAGCCATTGAGCCTTTGAAAGTGACTCAGCTGTGTCTCCCCTCTGTTCTCAGAGAAGTGGATATTTTGCTTATTTAGAAAGGATGGTTAGAAGTGTCAAGTTGATCTTCTTCAGAGGAAGTGGGACTCATTGATTTTAAAGCCCTCTTTTCTTACCCAATGCACACTTGAGAGTTAAAAGGTATCAATGATGCCTTTGATATTTTTGTCCATAGCCCACTGCACGCTTACCGCTGAAAAATAAGACAGATTTGCTAAGAAGAGCTATAAGGGACAGGAGGGAAATTGTGATTGCATTTAATGGCACTTGACTAGAGAACCTCCAAATGCCCAAATCTTGTCCTGCCAATCATTCCTCAACCCTTGATATTCCCAAAGGAGCTGCACACAGAGAGACTAATAGCAAATGAAAAACAAAGTGACACTTTCAGGGCTTGAAACCTAAGAGTGTGAAACTTTACTTAAAGATAGGTTTAGAGCACATGGTTCACTCTCGGGGCCAATGACGGACCCTCCTGCCCTCCTCCCCTACACACCTCAGCTTCATCTCAAATTAACTAGTTCCTTCCAGCCACATGGCCCAAAACTAAAGCAATGATGCATTATTGCAGCAGAGAAAGATGGCTAGGCACCAAGGGATCCCTAGTTCTACTGGCAATTCCAAGCCATGAAGTGTCACAGAGGATCACCAAGAGCAGACATGGTCTTTTTTTTTGGGGGGGGGGGGGAAGCGGAGGGGGGAGCCTTCCGGTACGAGCCGGAAGACCTGCTGGACAAATTCAAAAAGAGCTGTAAGCACTAGACATGGTCTTTTTAGAGTACTCTATCCATCAGTAAACATGGCCAATCAATATTTTATAACTTACCGAACAGAATAGCAAGTCATTATCCCTTAAGAGAAAGGGAAACAGGAAAGTAAGCAAAAACCAGAAGAATCCCTTTCTCTATAAAACATTCACCCTCTCCCCACAAAAATGTTCGGTTTCAAACCCTATATAGATAAGCTTATGAAATAGAGGTGGCTTCTATAGTAAAACTTAAAATATATATTTAGTTTTAGAAAGCTGATGAAATAAGTAGTAATTATTTAATCATAAGAGAATTTTTTTTTACTTCTCAAAAAATATGATTCTATAGAAAAAAAATTTGACTTTGTAAGGTCCTACCTTTTCAGGCAGACACTTTGAAATCCTGGAACCCTCAACATAGACTATAGTGCTAAATATGAAAATTAATTTAAATGTTTTTGAGATTATACTGATTACAAATTTAACTGAAAAGGGGCCCAAAAGTATAAATGCATTTGTGGGAATAGCATTAACCAAGGAAAATGATCCAGGAAGACTCAAAGCTGGAAGGAGTGATTTCCAGAAGCCAGTAGAGGAGAACCAAAGCACTATAAAATCAGCACGTTTAGGCAAATTCTCATTTAGTGCTGAAGGGATAACCCTGCAGATGGTGGTCACACTCTATGGGTCTGTCAGGTCAGGGAAACTACTGACACATCTGAGCCCACCCAGAAGAACTTTATAAGACCTCCTTTTACGAGGGAGGCTAATGGCAACGATGGCCACTCCCAGAGTCCCTCAAGCATGCTCTGGGTAATTTGCAAGTCCAGAAAGCTGATGTACCCAAACTTGCTGACTTTTTATTACTACTCCAGTCAGTTTAGATCACACAAGTAAAGTACAGAACCTACTTTTCAATATGAAACACCAAAACTCTGACAAAGAGGGCCTTTTCTGCCACAAGGTAGAAAGGTGTTATAGTCATTCTATCAAGAAGAAACTGATCCCTCGTATTTATACTACAGGGGCGAGGAACGTCTGGCCCGAGGGCCATATAAGCCCAAGAAATCATTTGGCCTGGCCCTAGCATTAGGGGTGAGTTAATTAAATGTTTGACCAAATATAGCAGGCTAATTTTTAAGTTGATAATTTTGTATGGCCCACGAAAGATGTTATAAACATCCAAAATGACCCTCGGCAGAAAAAGGGCTCCCACCCCTGATTTAAAGGCATGGACTTGGTTGCATAGGGAAAATTTTAAGTAAAATGACACTGAACAGCTTTCTGCCTGGCTCTCTGCATTTTGCTCATATTCTGCATTATCTGTGTGAGCTTGTTCAGATTCTTCTCCAGCCTGTTTTTGATAACTTGGAACCATCTTATAAGGGGAGACTTCTTTCTAAAACTTTGTATTGAATTGCCCCACATCAGTGAGGAAAGCCTCTTTGTAGTCAGTGTATATATGTGTGTGCTTTTAGTCAAGACATACTGCTTTCTACAGGAAATTAAAATCTGGGTAATGAGCTCACAAAATCTATACATATTTAACATAATCATAATATAAGGACATATTGAGATGTCTTTCTGGAGCACTTCATTTGACCCTATCACATAAGTCACCTCTGAATTTGGTAGGAATGCAGCTGTTTTGCAGTCTTTGCAACATTAACACCAGAACATGCCTAGGTCAAATTCATCACTATGGTAAATCTCACAGCAGTGAGAACTTGCTCTAGCATTCTGGACAAGTAAAGTACAGAACATACTTTGTTACCAGGCTTTCATTATCCTCCTGTATATCTCTTGCTCCATGAATGAAAAGATCAACAACTTCAGGAGATCCTCCCCAGATATGGCTACTCCCTAGTGGAATTACCAATGTATTTAACTAAAGCAGTTTGAAAACTACTCTTGTAAATCTGAGGTTTATGATGGCATGGTCTGTTTTCTAGAATTCAGATGGTACTGTGCAAATAAGAGAGGAAGAAGGAGAAAAACTACTTATGTACTCCATTAGTTCACTCAGCCAATATTTCTTAAGTACCCTGATGTTCACAGGACTACTTACATCAGCATGCAATAGAGTGAGAGGCTGGATTACAAAGTTGAGCACATGGTTTGGGCTGTGTGAGTCACTACTTTCTCTGATCATTTGGAAAATTACTGTGCTCTGCTGCCAAAGCATAACCACATTCCTGGACAGGAAGGGATGCTGAAGCTTCCAATGCTGAAGTGTTAGAGCAGCCTGTTTTGGGGGACAGCTTTCTGCTTTGTTAATGAGTATCCTGGCTGAACCTGTAGGAAGAATCTGAAATATGAATTAGAAATAGCACAAAAGAAATCTTGGAATCTCAGAAGCAAGGAGATATGGGAAAAGACCTTGAGAAATCACTGAGCTCCATGCCTCACAGCACATCTACATTTATTATAAATGAGAAAAACCTTACTGGCTTTTCCTTAAACAATTCAGGTAGGATGTATTGTATTCTTTAAAATGCAGTTTCAGAAATAAATGCAACTATTAAATTTACTATTAACTGCTTTTTCCTTCTTTCCCTTACTAAGATTCCTTTGAAGAAATAATTTTTAAAAAACCACAAGTATTTTATAAAATGAGATTCACATATTCTCATTAAAAGATGCTAAAAATAACTGAACTCTGGTTTTATAAAGGGGACATTATTATATATTCATTATTTTGCCTGCCTTGGAGATTTAAAATATTTTCTCTAATCCTGTAGCATCCTTTTCCTCACATATTGATAGACTGGCCCCACTTCAACTTTCTTGTCTTTGCAGACTATTTCTTTTGAAACAAAAACTAACAACTTTTCATTTCCAATAAAACATAAAACAAACAAAGCAGGCTATGAAAACTGCCAGCATTTCAATCTGAATCATGGGCTGCCAGTCAGCTAGCACAACCTTACAATTCAGAGAAAAGCAAGAGACATTTTAAAAGATTCGGGGGGTGGAGAGGGGGGTGCACAGTGGCAAGGAAGCAATGATAAAATCTTGAAATTCTCCAAATTTATATATGCCATTCAACTTTACTATAAAATCCCTCAAATAAATGTGTTTCTAATATTAGCATTAAAGGAGGCTGGTGTATTGAGTAGAACTATTTGCATAATAATGACAAAGTTTCAGGGAAGCAAAATAGACTCAACTAAACTTAAATTCTAATCCTGAGCAGCTTCTGAGTAATGAGCCTGAACAAGTCAGAATTATCCTGGCCCTCTTCTTCAACAGTGGAAAAGGGATTATGTAAAGATTATTTTTTTTCTGAGAAATTTACAATGTAACCTATGGTTTCTCAAAGTTTTCCTTCCATGGAGTCACACTGGGGAAGTAGGGTGAATATATCCTCCCAGTAGCTGTGAATTTAGCCTGAAGTTGCCCATTTCTCTTTAACATTCATATACATTTGAACTGTATGACATAAAATATTTATCTCTCTGTAAAAATATAAATGCTCTAAATTACTGGCTACTTAAAATCATGTTACCCCCATATTAGTTAGGCTATGTGGTAAACTGCTATATTAAGATTCCAAATATACTTGCTAGAACAAGATATTTTATTTCTCATGTTAACAGGCTGGAGATAGCAGTTTGTTAAGAGTATATCAGCAATATTGCTCCATGAGGACATTCAGGGACCCAGCTTCCTTCCATGTTGTTGCTCCCTACCCTTTAAGGAATAATCTTTGCTCAGTCAAAGCTCACTCATCTTCAAATCTGTTACAGAAAAGTGAAGATGAGTATCATTTCCACTTACATTTCATGGGTGAGACCTAGTCATATGGCTGCAGTAGCTGCAGAGGATGGGAAACATAATTTCTAGTTTCCATGTGGCTGGCAAAAATTAAAGGAAAAGTGATGCTACAGAAATAAATACCACATATATGGATATATGGATAGAAAAAAAACTTCCATAAAACCTACTGATATGTCACTAATGGCCATTTCTGAATTATGTGATTCTATAAATTTAGGTTACTTATCATTTTTGGTATTTCCTAATTAAAAATAAACATATTTTATAATTGAAGAATTATGTGTATTATTTGTAATAGGTACAGAAATAGTACATTGGTTCCTTTCTAACAAGTAATTCTACTTTTATTCAATCCTCATGTCAAACACTCATGCAAGGCATATTTATTTGCTAAGATAGTATGTTCAAGTCCCCACTTACCCTCTCACCCATCTTATTTCTATTTAAAAGTAACATTCAGTTAATACTTTTGGGGAATGATATCTTCTTTGACTTGTGTATTGAAACAAAAGTGGTGCCTTAGGGAAGAAAATGACCTGCATTTAAATATATTTCAGGAAAACATATGTTCTTAGTTGGAATTAGACTTTCTACTTGTCCTTTCTTCAATGCCTGTGATTAGGTGATTAGACTTCCTTGAACTATTTACTACATATTTGTTTAGGTTTAGATATATTAGGGGGCATAAAATGAGCTACCATTAGAAAATTCATTTTGAACTGTCACATTTAATTTAGATACCTACATTAGGAGTTAAGTTGGCTATGAAACCGACAAAAACTTCTACCTATCCATATGGTCAGAAAGGCCTAACAAATTCAACTTGAGATGATATATGTTTAATTGTACATAAGAAGTCTAAAAATATATTTATCAAAATGTTTATAGTAGGAAGTTCCCTCTGGGGTCTGGCAGAACAGAGTATAAACAAATAAGACAGATCTATCCCACAAGACACCTATGGAGACAAATCTCATTATATTAAAAATATGTCTTCCAGATATCCTGTCAATGGAAGTTTGAGTTTAAAAACTTTTAAAATCAATCAACTATGGACAGCAACTACAACATTTATTTTCTGAAATACTGAAATAATCCAAACTCCCAATTCTTATAAGCGACAACATGAAAGCACAAATATAAATAAGGGCATAAATTATATATATTGAATATTTATTTGGGAGACATTTAACACTTGTATTACTCAGATACCTCATATAAAGAATGTGATTTAATATCAATGGCTCTGTTTCGGACATTTCTAAAATAAAATTCCTTCATGTGAAGAAAAGGCATTTTGAATCTCTCTCTCTCCCATTTTCTCCCTGTCCCTCTCTGACTTTCTGAAAACAATAAATTCAACAGATATTAGTTTTTACAGACAGCCATGCTCATATTTATATATATTCATAGCATAAAGTACTGTGCACTTCAGTTCAACTACTTCTGAGACAAACATTTTATTGAATGAAATGAATAAACATATTTACAAAAAGAGAATGTAAAAGCTATCTGTTTTGAAATTTTAAGGATAATCCTACAGCACTCATTATAATTCTTTTTCTTCATGATTTGAATCTGTCTCCCACATTATGAAATGAATCATTATTAATCTGCAGAAAGAAAAGCATACCAAACCCTGAACTGTTATTAAATCATTAAACTCAGAAAAAAGTAAAAGTGTGCAGAGAAGCTCACACTGGAATCACTGGATAACTACTACCAGCTCTATTTTTAATTTCTTTCCTATATTATTTCCAAAGCAAAGTATACTCATTATACTCAGGAAAATATACTGTAATGTGTTTGACTGCATGGGGCTGCTTTCTTATTTTTATCAATGTAATTGTTAAGTTCTGTATTCTACGGGTACTCAGTATACCTTATATCCATGGACCCTCCTTGATACCTAAAGGTATCATCAAGTATGTAAAAAATGCATCTAGGCAATAAAGCAAAAATAGGACAGTAAAAACAATATGGTGTTCACTTTTGTTTTTTTGAAAGCAAAAGTATTCTTAACAATTGCTTGCTTGCTATTGGCTCACGGAACTAGAGAATGTATATTAGAATCTTAGTCCTCAGGAAATTATTTCCCTTAGCTACTATTTGTCTTAGAAGTGATAAACCATAAAATTTACAAGAAGAAAACTACTGAGTCCTTCAGAAAACACAACCTGGCAGTCTGTCTTCAAAGCAAAATGATGAGGTGGCAGGTGTGTGATGTGGAAAGTGGTCTTCAGGAACATCAGGTAAGAGAATCCAGCTGTGCCTGGATGGTCTCTAGCTATTTACAAAGACAAAAAGAAGAGAGAGAGAGCTGGTAAAGAAAGAGAAATTCATATGAAGTGCTGTTTAGGAACATGCAAATAGAAGGGAAAGGATGGCATTGGCAATTATGCTTATTAAATCCATTCACAGCAATAAATACACCACTTAATTTTTTTCTTTTTTTGTGATGATATTAGAATTAGTGCTTGCTAAATTTTCAAATTTGTAAAGGAGGATTTCTAAATACTACTGTTTTAAGTACACCCAGCTGTTTCATTTTAAATGCTCATTATATATGACTTTTAAAGGTATGTGTGTGGGGGAATTTCCTGGATTACAAAATCAGTATTTGGAAAGAATCATCAAAAATACTCAAAGATAAATCTTTAAGGCCTGGCATCTTCCTTTTCTTTTGCAAACAGAAATTAAAATATTTAACATTACTTTATATCTAATGTGCCAGTGTGGCTAGGTACCACACAAGTCATTACTTATTGTTTACAGCAATACTCCTATTGCTTTAATTAAAACCATTTCCATTTTCTTCCTGATTTAGTTTGTCAGATTCTCATCTCAGCAATGCTTCCTACTGTGAAACATAAGGTGTTTACAAGTCAAGTTAAAGAACTTAGTTCCATAATAGGGAATATAAAAATAAGAATTCATAAATAAAGGAAACATTAGGAAAAAAAACCCCACTTCTTAGAAATTACTTTTAAAATACTAACCTTGTTATAGAAATCAAACAACTCCTTGTGATTGAATTCCACAAGAACTTTCTCCAGACTCTATAAGAAAGAAAAAGAAAATAGAATTTAGTTGTATACAATTTATAGTTTTTTTCTATCCAGCTAGCCCCCAAATATGCCATCTTATTCTGAGTAGGTTTAAAAGAAATACAATATAAATGCTACCTGCTCTACTTAATATCATTGTTCCTAGAACTCACAAACGCACTTAATAACACTCCACATTAGCAAAAGGTTTCAACTCTATAGAGATATCTGTTCTTTAGTTGACTCTGCAAAGTTTAATAAAATAGATGCCAGCAAGAGAACAATTTCATTATCTATCTTTTCAAGACAGAGATAATACATGAGATTATATTTCATCTTTCTCAGCAGTCCATTTGAAATCTGGTAAATGCCATTACATAAAGACACCGGGGGCGGCATATCTGATTGGATCCATCCAGCCATTAATGCCTCACATCAGCACTGCTGCTGTCTCTAAGCATCTAACAGTTATGATCTTAACATGCTGAGATTGCTACCTTTTTCAATGTACAGACTCAGCAAAAGTTAACAATTAACACAACAGCTACAAAGCTGGGACTTAAACATGCTCCTTCCTTTTAACCCTTTGCACCCGCTTGCTTTTTTCTCGATTCCTTTATTCTAATGCTAACCGTGTCGAGTCACACTCGACATCCGAGTGCAAAAGGTTAACCCACAATGACTTAGAGAAGACCTCAAGAATAAGGGAGGAGGCAGCCGATCAATGACTCTCTCTCACCATTGATGTTTCTATTTGCTCTCCCTCTCTCTGAAATCAATAAAAACATGCTAAAAATTCTAAAAAAAAGAAAAAAGAATAAGGGAGAATATAGAAGTGGTTTTAAGTGTTTCATGTCTATATGTAAAGAGATTATCTTTAGAATTTGAGAATCTATGTTTATCCATGGAGTGGCCAAGAGCAATTGTTCTTTAGGAAGGTAACAATGGAGCCTAAGATAAGGCTAAAATTGAAAGGCTAAAAATGAAAGGGGAGCTGGCCTGCTCCCCACATTGCCATGTTCTGGCATGAAACCCCAAAGGGTCTAAAATTTTAAATTCAAATCTGGCCTTCTAGGACATTATTAAGGTATATTATCCAGAAAGGAGTAAGATCAATTTCATTTAACAGGTTGGTAGCTTTATTTATGATTCTAAATTTAGACATACAGTAGGTCCTCGGGTTACATCAGAGATCCATTCCTACGGCGCGACATAACACGATTTTCGCCGTAAGTCGGAACCCACCTACATAAGCACCTACGTCACTCACATGGAGCACATACACAGCAGTGATGAAGTGAAACAGTAAAAAAAATTTAAAAGAAATATAACAATTCCTGACCTTCACTTGTGGTAAATAAATAATAAAAACATAAAGCACATATGTACATACATCGAAATGATGGAACTTTTTTTTAATAAATAAACTAGAAGCCCGGTGCACGAAATTCGTGCACGGCGGGGGGTTGTCCCTCAGCCCAGCCTGTACCCTCTCCAATCTGGGACTCCTGGAGGGATGTCCGACTGCCCGTTTAGGCCCGATCCCACCAGGATCGGGCCTAAACGGGCAGTCGGACATCCCTCTCACAATCCAGGACTGCTGGCTCCCAACTGCATGCCTGCCTGCCTTCCTGATTGCCCCTAACCGCTTCTGCCTGCCAGCCTGATCACCCCCTAACCACTCTGCTGCCAGCCTGGTTGATGCTTAACTGCTCCCCTGCCAGCCTGTTTGCCCCCAACTTCCCTCCTCTGCCAGCCTGATCACCCCTAACTGCCCTCTCCTGCAGGGTTGATCACCTCCAACTGACCTCCCTTGCAAGCCTGGTCCCTCTCAACTGCCCTCCCTTGCAGGCCGGGTGCCTCCCAACTGCCCTCTCCTGCTGGCCATCTTGTAGTGGCCATCTTGTGTCCACATGGGGGCAGGATCTTTGACCACATGGGGGCAGCTATATTGTGTGTTGCAGTGATGATCAATCTGTATATTACTCTTTTACTAGAGGCCCGGTGCATGAAATTCGTGCATGGAGGGGGGTTGTCCCTCAGCCCAGCCTGTACCCTCTCCAATCTGGGACCCCTCAAGGGATGTCCGACTGCCCGTTTAGGCCCGATCCCTGGGATCGGGCCTAAACGGGCAGTCGGACATCCCTCACAATCCAGGACTGCTGGCTCCCAACTGCTTGCCTGCCTGCCTTCCTGATTGCCCCTAACCGCTTCTGCCTGCCAGCCTGATCACCACCTAACCACTCTGCTTCCAGCCTGTTTGCCCCCAACTTCCCGCCTCTGCTGGCCTGGTCACCCCTAACTGCCCTCTCCTGCAGGGTTGATCACCTCCAACTGCCCTCCCTTGCAGGCTTGGTCCCTCTCAACTGCCCTCCCTTGCAGGCCAGGTGCCTCCCAACTGCCCTCTCCTGCTGGCCATCTTGTGGTGGCCATCTTGTGTCCACATGGGGGCAGGATCTTTGACCACATGGGGGCAGCTATATTGTGTGTTGCAGTGATGATCAATCTGCATAGTACTCTTTTATTAGATAGGATAGAGGCCTGGTACAGGGGTGGGGGCCAGCTGGTTTGCCCTGAAGGGTGTCCCTGATCAGGGTGGGGTACCCTTGGGGCGTGGGGCGGCCTGAGTGAGGGGCCTGTGGTGGTTTGCAGGCGGGCCACGCCCCCTGGCAACGCAAGCGGAGGCCCTGGTATCTGGAATATATTTTCCTTCTACAATTGAAACTTTGTAGCCTGGAGCAGAGCCAAGCCTGCTGCTCCCTCCGGGGCGGCAGCCATTTCTGGGGCAGTTAATTCACCTTCTACAATTGAAACTTTGTAGCCTTAAGCGGGTGAGCCCGGCCAGGGTGTGCGGAAAGCTTTGCTTCCCCTGTTGCCGCCGGTAACCCTGGCCTGCTCTCTCAAGCTCCATTCTGCCGCCATTTGTTTGAATTTGTTTACCTTCTATAATTGAAAATTTGTAGCTTGAGTGGAGGCTTAGGCCTGCAATGGCTATGGAAAGCTTGGCTTGCTCTGTTACCTGGGAAACCTTGCTCTCTGTGGCTGTATCCATCTTGGTTTGGGTTAATTTGCATACTCGCCCTGATTGGCTGGTGGGCGTGGCTTGGCTGGTGGGCGTGGCTTATGTAGCGGAGTGATGGTTAATTTGCATATTACCATTTTATTAGAGAGGATGGGAGATGGTGGCGTAACCACGAAACGATGTACGTCGAGTCCGACGTAACCCAAGTACTGTCTGAATAGTCCATGGCTCCATTTTTACTCTTGCTTCAGGCCTGAAAATATTAGGAATGGGCCTGATCAAAAACTTTTCCATGACATTTTAAGGAGGAAAATACTCCTAGCTTTCCTTTTTTTTAAATTTGTGGATATTTTACCAACCTTTCAATCCTTGAGAATATAATTAGAAAGTCACAAATTTGCTTATTAGCAAACCAGAATCAACTCTCTAACTTGATTGTTTATTCCTCCAAAAATGTTTGGAAGGGTCTGTTCATTAAGGAAGTTATGTTTTCAAACAACTTCTTTTCAGTTTACTGTCAGGACATGAAGCAATGGTAGTCTAGACCCAACAAGGATGTAAGAAAAGCATTATGTTTAATGGGAGTTCAATTGTTCGTATTTCAGGGGTGCATCTCTTTGGATTATCTAGCTCTACATATATCTTCCAATACTTTATATCGCCCTGGACTTTAAACCAACTCCGGGTTCATTAGTATCTTTGTTAAGGGAAGAAGAGGAGTAAATAAATTAGAATCCAAACCCTCCATATATCAGCTATCAGTAGCAACTCTAACAATAGGCTTTCTGGAGGAAGATGTAGAAAATACTGGCTGAAGTCATGTTATAGGCTGAATTTGACAATGGATTTAATTATTCACTTGCTTCCTGTCTATCACTGTCATTAGATAATGAGACTTGATTAGTTGGTCCTACCCCGCCTCCCCACCCCAAAAGAGTCAGAAAGATCGTCTGGATAAATAAGATGTAGCCTATCCTATATAAAAAGGCTAATATGCAAATCGACTGAACAGCAGAACAACCAGTCACTATGATGCGCACTGACCACGAGGGGGTAAACGCTCAATGCAGGAGCTGCCCCCTGGTGGTCAATGCACTCCCACAGGGGGAGCTCCGATCAGCCAGAAGCTGGGGTCATGGCTGGTGAGCGCAGCAGTGGTGGCGGTGGCGGGAGCCTCTCCCACCTCCGCGACAGTGCTAAGGATGTCCGACTGCCAGCTTCTGCGGGGAGCAGGCCTAAGCCGTCAGTCAGACACCCCCCAAGGGCTCCTGGACTGCGAGAGGGTGCAGGCTGGGCTGAGAGACACCCCGACCCAGAGTGCACAAATTTCGTGTACTGGGCCTGTAGTTATATAATACTAACTAAGAGAAATATCTTAGTGGCATAAAACTACATTTGAAAGTTATCAACTGTATCATCAATTTGTCAATCATATACCAAACTACTTTTAAACTAGAACTAAACAACTCTAATCTTACTTGGTGAAACCAATTAAATATAAATATTTTAATATATGTACATATAACATATATATCTAGATATATGTACACACACACCTTTAGATAGTATGGTACTTCATTTTTTAAAAAATATATTTTTATTTTTTTGTAATATATTTTTATTGATTTCAGAGAGGAAGGGAGAGGGAGAGATAGAAACATCAATGATGAGAGAGAATCATTGATTGGCTGCCTCCTGCAGGTCACACACTGAAGATCGAGCCCACAACCCAGGCACGTGCCCTGAGGGAATCAAACCATGATCTACTGACCAGTAATCGAACCATGATACTCAACCACTGAGCTATGCCGGCTGGGCAGTACTTCACTTTTTTACATAGTCAAGTGTTTAAGAAAAAAGTTTACAAGAACATTATATCCTCATTCTTCCAGTAACCAGGTACAAAGGATATGTTCATACAAGGAAAACTGTATTTTAAGTAAAAACATGTTAGAGAAAGAACAGAGAGTTTATAATGTCTTCCAAAGGAATATAATGACTAGATAATTAATAAAAAGTATTTCTGGGAGGACTTTTTGTTGCTTGTTTATTCAACAGAAGTATCAGTGGATATTGCTATTATTTACCATAACTCATTAAAAACTTACTAGATTTGTGTGTGGGTTTTTTTGTTTGTTTGTTTTTTAAATATATTTTATTTGATTTTTTTTAACAGAGAGGAAGGGAGAGGGATAGAGTTATAAACACCGATGAAAGAGAAACATCGATCAGCTGCCTCCTGCACAACCCCACTGGGGATGTGCCCGCGACCAAGGTACATGCCCTTGACTGGAATCGAACCTGGGACCCTTCAGTCCACAGGCCGATGCTCTATCTACTGAGCCAAACCAGTTAGGGCTAGATTTGTGTGGTTTTTTTAAAAAAAGAAGTAATTTCATAATATCTAACTAGGCCAAGATATTGTTATACATGCCCTCCACATAAATGAATACTTTTTAAACATAAAAATAAATAAGATAGTTTTGTTTTATTTCACTTTGTTGTTGCTATTGTTTTATTGGAGATAAAGAGGGTGGTTAATTTTTACTGAGTCATCCACACAATTGCACGGTCCCTCTTGAGACAAAAGTAAGATGGAAGCCACTGCTAATGATACCTGCTCATGTGAGAATAGAGCAGGGTAACATTTTTTTAGTCTCCTTGGTTCTACACAATCTTCCTTGATCTAACTTTCTAGTTTTATTTCCCACAAGACCCTCCAAAAACCCATATTGCAACCAAACTGATGTACTCACTATCTCCCACATATCCCACACTTTCTTCCCTGTTTTTGCTCATATGGTCTCCTACTTTCAGATGAACTGTGGTTCTAAATAGGTAAGGTAAAACAAAAAACTAAAAGAAAGTATAAGTGAATATCTCCATTACCTTGGGGTATATAAAGACTCCTTCAAAAAGACATGAAAATATACTAACTATGTAATCTTTAGTTGCATGTAAGCTGTTAGTAAATAATAGCCTATCTAATAAAAGAGTAATATGCAAATTGACCATCACTCCAACACACAAGATGGCTGCCCCCATGTGGTCAAAGATGGCTGCCCCCATGTGGACACAAGATGGCTGCCACAAGATGGCCAGCAAGAGAGGACAGTTGGGAGGAACTATGCCTGCAAGGGAGGGCAGTTGTGGGCGATCAGGCCAGCAGGGGAGGGCAGTTGGGAGGGACCAGGCCTGCAAGGGAGGGCAGTTGGGGGCGATCAAGCCTGCAGGGGAGGGCAGTTAGGTGTGACCAGGCCGGCAGAGGAGGGAAGTTGGGGGCAACCGGGCCTGCAGGGAAGGGCAGTTGGGGAGGACCCAGGTCTGCAGGGGAGTGCAGTTGGGGGGGACCAGGCCTGTAGGGGAGGGCAGTTAGGGGTGACCAAGCCTGCAGGGGAGGGCAGTTAGGGGCAATCAGGCTGGCAGGGGAGCAGTTAGGCATCAATCAGGCTGGCAGGGGAGTGGTTATGGGGTGATCAGGCTGGCAGGCAGAAGTGGTTAGGGGCAGTCAGGAAGGCAGGCAGGTGAGCAGTTGGGAGCCAGCAGTCCTGGATTGTGAGAGGGATGTCCGACTCCCCGTTTAGGCCCGATTGGACAGGGTGCAGGCTGGGCTGAGGGACGCCCCGCCCCCGTGCACGAATTTAGTGCACCGGGCCTCTAGTACTAACTATAAAGAAAATGATTGATAAGTTAGAATACATTAGATTTCATCAAAACACATCATCAAAAGAGTCAAAAGGTTAGCCGCCAAGACTCACATCTAGAATACATAAAAATCTCTGCAAACCAATAAAAGAGACAAAACTCAGTTTAAAAATGGACAAAAATATATGTAAAATCATATTATACATCAAAACTAACACAATGTTATGTCAATTATATCTCAACTTTTTAAAAAGCCACCTGGGTGGTAGTGTTTGGCTTGGGAGAAGGAAGAAACTATCAGAAGATTCTTATGATGCCAAATAGATTGTTCAAAGAGACTCCACTCTAGCTAATATGAATGATTTGGAGGCCTGGCTGGTGGTGGAATGCAAGAGGTGGAGGAATTAATAATTAGGAACACAGCCTTTCTCCTGGTAGACTTCCTGGCAGTTTCCCCAGCTGAGAAAGGTGTCCAAGAATGCCCTGGATTGACAGATATTCTCTGGTTAAAGGAAACAAAGAAAAAAGACAAGAGACTTGAACAGACACTTCACAGAGGAGGATGTCCAAATAGCCAAAAACATACAAAAATATATTAGAAACCATACTGCTGGGAGGGATGGAAATTTGTATAACCATTCTGGAAACTTGTTTGGTAATATTTACTAAAGCTGAATATATGCACAACCTATGACCCAGAAATTCATTCCTAAGTGTAATACTGCACTCAACAAAATTGTACCCATTTGGATACCATGAGATCGGTACAAGAATATTGATAGTACCATTATTCAAAAGAACCAAAACACGGAAGTAAGCAAAATTTCTTTTAACAGAAGACTATATAAACAAATTGTAGTACAGTAATACAATGAAATATTATACAGACATTAAAATAAACTACAGCTAAATACAACATCTTGTATGACTCCCACAAACATAATGTTAGAGAAGGAACTGAAGAACGCATACCGATTGATTTTGTTTATATAAAGTTTAAAAACAACAACAACAAAAAGTTTTAGAGAAAAATACTTAGGTGTTAAAACTATAGAGTAAAGCAACCAAGATACTATTAGAATAATGACTTCCTCTGCCAATGTAATGCCAGCAGTGATAGAGAAGTGTGAAAACTTCAGATTTGATTTAGAGGTAGAAGAGAGAGCACTTAGTGACAGACTTGAGTTGGGGCAGAGGGGTTGAAGGAATAGAAAAAGTCAAGAATGACTCTCAGGTTTGTGGCAAGAGAAACTGGATAGATGTAACTAAGATAGGAAACTCTAGAAGAGAAGATTGGAAGGGGGGAATCAAAAGTGCAGTTTCAGACATAATTAGCTTGATGTCTGTGAGATTTCCCTGAAAACATGTGAAGTAATTCTGAAAAGCCAGAAAAGAGATTTAGGTAAGAGAAAAACATTTGAAAGTTACTGATATATTGATATTTAAAATTGTAAGAGTGGATGAAATTGCCTTAGAAAAGAATGCAATATGAGAAGAGAGGGTAACCTGGGGCTGAACCCTCTTTAGGAATGCCAATATTTAGGGTAGGTATGTTTTCCATAAATGATGAGTATCATTAGATTAGCATGTGTTTTCTATGTGGTATGTGGTAATATATGGTGGGCATTTATTACATGGATCAAAGTAATTTAGTATGTTAGTATACAGGCAATAAAACCGGTGGCTTATTTTTAAATATGCCTTCAGTCTTCCATATTCCAGTAAAACCCATTATAATCACTAATATTGTTAACTAAACATACACAGACTAGAAGACTTACTCTCTTTCTTCTGCCTTATAGATATAAGATTACAACTCAGAACCCATTTAGGAATTTAATTACTTAAATTGTCAAAGCTGGTCTCATGCATTAATAATACCAAACTTAAACTTCTGCACCCTATCTGAAAACTCTGCAAAGTAAAAATGAAAGTGCAAAGATTAACATCCTGCCAATTTCTTAAAAGAGAAGATGTATTGTTCACCCATTCCTTTTCATCTTTAATTTGTAATCCTGCCTACAAGTACCTGGATAATGTTGCACATAGCCATTAGCAAAATTTCCATGGAAACAATCTAGTGAGGTCTTCAGAGGGGTCTAACTTGATGAAAGCTGACAGTAAAAATGTCCTTTGCTTTCCCATTAGTTAGGAATTAGGAACACATACACATTTTCCAAGAGAGAAATGTATTAGCCTCTCCATAAATTATCTAAGCCGAAATAGCCTCTAAATAATACAGATATAAACCAGGTAAGAATTAAACCAAATTTACATTGCTTAGCTTTTAAACTTAAATTGGATATCAGAATTAGAAATGATACAATTATCTTTTTACCTAGAAAATTATGAGTGGAGGATACTAGTAAAAGAAAAACTACTACTACCTTATAAGTAGGAAGTGAATGAAATAAAGGATCTCCCTGAGGATTTTCTACTGTGAAAAAAAATTATGTAAAACTGTGCATGAAATACACTCACTAAATGTGTAATCAGAAGTATCTATTTCAGCTGTTAAAACATTTAACCCGTTATCTGTATATGCCCTTTTCATTCTGGCTAAAATATTACTTTGTTTTTGTATAGACAATACAATGTGTTTGGCAGTCATATTATCACCATTTTCTGTCCTCTTAAAAATTACAATGTCCTATGCATGAGCAGATCACAAACTTGGGGCCAATAAAAATGCACCTCATATAGTACTCATTAATTGTAATTTATTCTGTGTATGCTGATATGTCATTATGATTTTCAGCTTTGGCATTGAAATATTTAGCTATGGTTGCTGAATATAATCAGCAAGATAAGAGGTTTTGAATATGATTACATGAAGCTCCTTATATATAGTGAGAAATTAGATTAAGGTTAGCACTGAAAACTATGAAATGGAGCTTTTTTCCTGTAATAAATATTATAGGTGATGCTATCTTTTTTTTGGAAATTATACTTTATTCTAATTATAAGTACTTATCTGATTACTGAAGCATTATCATTATAGATTTAGAATAGCTGCATTACTTAACTTTTCAAAATGTGTATTAGTATCCTAGCTGAGGAATTCCAGGTAAATTACAAATACCAAACAGAAACCATATTATGTTTCCAGTATATAGTTTTAAAGACTATGAGCTCAATGCCATTTGTTCATCATATGACTTTATTGTCTTCATACACATAAATTTAGATGATGTGTGTGTACTTTTAAAAGCTACAGTGTATTTTGCATCCTAAATTAAATAACCTAATATAATTTGCAGTGTTAATAAAAAGTAATTAAAAACATATGTTGGTTTAATTTTTTTCTATTTTGTGCTGTCATGTCAGTGTTCAAGGAAAAGAGTACCAATATGTGCACCTAAATGAGTATTAATTTCAATTTAGTTACAATTTACATCTCTTCTAAGCTAACTGAAAGCTCTGTTTCTGCAAAATAAAAAGGGTAATTTCAGCATTTGCTTCATGTTATGAAGGGTACTGAATTTATCATATAGGGGGACACCTGAAAATCCACTGTTAACCTTAACATAATAATGGGACACCCCCTTATCTTACCCTCAACACACTGGGCCCAAAGTCTGAAAAACAGGCAAACACAATAACTCATTTAATTGTGGGGTCAATAAAGGCAGTAACTGTTTAGAAGAAATTGTTAACTTGTAATCATGTTGTTCCATTACAGGTTTTTAACTTGCAATGGTGACAGATGAAGACTGAGCTCATTTTTCCATCCAAATTAATTTCCTGCTAACCTAATTAATAGATTACAATTTGCAAAATCCTCTTGGAATCATCAAATGAACTAACAATGCATATTCTAAAAACCAAAATAGTTCTAAACACATTGATATTTTTTATAATACTAAGTATATCAGGTGCTCACAAATAAGGTTTCTATTTTACATTTGATATACAGTGTTTGGGGAATGTTACTATGAATTCAACACAAATAGAATTATTGGCAGATAGTTCAGTCTGTACTTGAGTAAATGGTGGAGCGTGGGTTTTATTTTTGGGAAAATAATAAGATTGGAGAATTTAACTTACAATTTTTAAAACATATTTATGGAAATACTGATCTATCACACAGCTCACCCATTTTAAGTAAATAATTCAGCAGTTTTTAGTATATTCATAGAATTGTACAACTATCACTATAATTAATTTTAGAGCATTTTCATCACCCAAAAAAAGAAACCCCATACCCTTTAGCTATCATCTACCAACACTCCTAACTAACCTTGCCTCCCCCCTCCACTCGCTGCCGTTCTAGGCAACCAGCAATATACTTTCTGTGCCTATAAATTTGTCTCTTCTAGAGACAATATAAATTTTAAATAGATCCCTGATGCACCCCATTATTTAAGGAATGAGCTATAAAAAAGTGGAGCTCTGAAAACACAAAAATTGAGGAATGCCTTGAAAGGTAGGATAAAAACTAGAAACGTGCTATCATGGACCCTAAGGAAAGACAGAGTTTTAAATAGGAAAAGGTGATTTAAGTATCAAAGGCTCCCAAGAATCAACTGAGAAAAGGACTAATACATTTTAGATTCAATGACAAGGAAAATGTTACTGACACTGGCAGAAGTATTTTTGGTGGATTGGTGAAGAGAAGCCAACCCCAGTTGATTAGAGGGGTGAATATAAAGTGAGGAAGTCAAATGAATGTAGACCAGGAGTTGGTCAACTATAGTCCACAGGCCAATTCTAGCTAGCTGTCAGCTTTTGTAAATAAAGGTTCATTGGAACACAGACACACTCATTGGTTTGTATATTTATTGTCTACTGGAGGCCCGGTGCACAAAATTCGTGCACGGGTAGGGTCCTTAGGCCTGGCCGGCGATCAGGGCCTATCGGGGCCTTCCAGCTGCCGGCTGGGGCCTTCCTTCCCCAGCTGCTGGCCAGGGCCTTCCTTTGTTCCGCACCACCTCCTGGTGGTCAGCACACATCATAGCAAGCAACAGAACTCCTGGTCTCCCAGTCGAACTCCTGTGGGGACACTTTGCATATTAACCTTTTATATATATAGACTAGAGGCTCAGTGCACAAAATTCATGCATGGGGAGGGGTGTCCCTCAGCCCAGCCTGCATCCTTTTCAATCTGGGACCCCTCGGGGGATGTCCAGACATCCCTCTCACAATCCAGGACTGCTGGCTCCCAACCGCTCGCCTGCCTGCCAGCCTGATTACCCCCTAACCACTTCCCTGCCAGCCTGATTGACGCCTAACCGCTCCCCTACTGGCCTGATTACCCCTAACTGCCCTCTCCTGCCAGCCTGGTCACCCCTAACTGCCCTCCCCTGCTGGTCTGGTCACCCCTAACTGCCCTCCCCTGCTGGCCTGGTCACCCTTAACTGTCCTTCCCTGCAGGCCTGGTCACCCCCAACTGCCCTCCCCTGCTGGCCCGGTCACCTCTAATTGCCCTCCCTTGCCAGTCTGGTCACCCCTAACTGCCCTCCCCTGCTGACCCGATCGCCACTAACTGCCCTCCCCTGCAGGCCTGGTCCCTCCTAACTTCCCTCCCCTGCTGGCCTGTTCACCCACCACTGCCCTCCCCTGCTGGCCATCTTGTGGCAGCAATGTTGTGTCCACATGGGGGCAGACATCTTTGACCACATGGGGGCGGCCATCTTGTGTGTTGGAGTGATGGCCAATTTGCATATTACCTCTTTATTATATAGGATGGCTGCTTTCCTGTTACCACAGCAGTGTCATATTGCCTGCAAGCTTAAAATAGTTACTATTTGCCCCTTCGTAGAAAAATGTTTGCCAACCCCTACTGTAGACAAATGTCTTAAATTATTAGTTCTATTTACCAAAAGTGACCTAATAAACAACCATATTCCACATTATGTTCACTACTGCCAGTTAAAAAAGACCTCTCTACATGTAAGTGGAAGTAAGTAAAATAGGCTGTGTTGAATACAGCATAATTACTCATCTCAAGATTGAAATTTCAGGCCCTCTTCACTACCATCTGATGCACTCTTATTTTATAGGAAAGGCTGGTGACAGCTACAGAGGCTGTTAGACCATATTTTTGCAATAAACAGGATGCATAACTTAGCAGCTCTTAATTATATAAATTTTTAAACATTAGTAAAGTCTTACACCATGCAAATATCCTTAAGAGAACACAAATGTGATTTTAAAATTGATATTAAAACATGCATTTTGTCTCAAGCTTTATCTCTTTTCTAAAGTTCATTAATAATAGGTGCTTTTTTTTAAAGGATTAGTCCCAACTATTTTAATTGGTCATCTATTCATATAAAGTTCATAAAAATTTTGTGGGTCAGTTTTAAAACTACATTTTATCAACATTAAGAAGAAGCCAAAAGTTTGAGTGAGAAACATTAAAACTGGACTGTTCGGCTTTTGCAGTCAGACATCCCCCCGAGGGGTCCCAGATTGCGAGAGGGTGCAGGCTGGGCTGAGAGACCCCCTGTTCCCATGCATGAATTTCATGCACCTGGCCTCTAGTAGATATATAAAAGCCTAAGCGACCAAACGACTGGTCGATCAGTCACTATGACGCACACTGACCACCAGGGGGCAGACGCTCAACGCAGGAAATCAGAGACAATGAACAAAAGACTTAAAAAAGTAAAAATATAATTATTAACTACATCAAGTTTAGAAGAATAATTTTTTAAATGCTACCCATTTATTAATCTTAGACTGGAATATTGAAAATAAGAAAATAACAATGAAATGGCAATTAATAACCTCTTTTACCTTTATGTTGTCCCATACACCAAAACGTTGCGGGTTTGATTCCCAGTCAGGGCACATACCTAGGTTGTGAATTTGATGCCTTGTTGGGGTGTGTACAGGAGGCAACCACTGACGTATCTTTCTCACATCAATGTTTCCCTCCCTCCTTTCCTTTCTAAGAATAATAAAAACATATTCTCGGGTGAGGATTTAAAAAATAATAATGTATATGTGTGCAAACAGATGTTTTACAATCTAAGAAATCAAAATAGTTGACAAAAATAATTTATCAACATATAACTACATTCATGGAAAAGTTGCAGAGAGGTGCTTAAGAAGAGGCTAAAATACCTGGGGGAAAAAAACAGTATAGTACTTAAATGGTATTTTTAGAAAAAGATATGAAATAACCCTAAAAATTGAAAATATATAATTTAGTATATAAAACCATAAAAATTAACATGAAAATACCTGAAAAAAGTTATCAGGCAAAAATATGGCTCAGACTAATCCAAGTTTTTCTAACTTAAACTGAGTAAGATTTTTTTATTTTATTTACTGCCTGAAATCCAAAGGTCAACATAGTCTGTGAATTAAAATGTGAAAGTTAAGCACTGAACAGACTGTCAAATTACAGCGGGAAGGCTGGGGAGTGTTGGGGAGGGAGGGAAATAGATCAACCAAAGGACCTGTTATGCATGCATATAAGCACACCAATGGGCACAAGACACTGGGATGAGGGCATGCGACAGGGGGTAGGGGAGGCTGGGGGAAGGTCAATGGGGAAAAAAAAAGGAGATATATGTACTAATATATGTAATATTTTAAACAATAAAAAAATAAAATAAAAGATTTAAAAAATAAATAAATAAAATGTGAAAGTTAGGAGGAGAAATCACAGTCTGCATAATGACCTCAGTATAATTTGGTTCACCAATTGGGTCAGTGAATTACAGGTTTGGTGCACGGCTCAAGGTTTCTCCAAGTTTTCCCCCGAGAGACTTGGTAGGAAATCTTTCCTCTAGAAATACTATGTTCAGAGAAGACTATTTCAGTACTTTAAGATATTCACATGTAACCATTTACATCACAGTAAAAATGAACTTTTGTTGTCAGTACACTCTTTTTAATGTTCTACTTTAAATATTGACAGGTTATATACATCAAGAGATTTAAAGAGTGTAATAGAGGTAGTTCTTTAGAAGGTAGGTTTATTTTGTTGTATGAACTAAGACCCATTTAGTTAACTATAGATAATGTCTTCTAAGATTAGATATAAAACAACATCAAAATCTGTAAAATATTTTATATCTTTATAAGAAAGCAATATTAATTCTTAGGACCTTGACCAGATTCCAGTAATTGCTTTCCATTGAATTTTTCTCCTACAGTTAAAAAAAGAAAAATGTAACAATTTTAAAATAATATGTAATTTGGATCTATAATTTACTAATACCACAAAAATGATGTAAAGTTTCCAATTTTAAATGAAAACATATGCATTATATTGAAGGGTCTGTGTAAGCACAAAGATTTTTTTTTTCTTAGAGAGAAAGGGAAGGGGAGGGAGAGAAACACTGATCAGCTGCCTCCTGTATGTGCCCCGGACAGGGATCAAACCTGCAACCTTTCAGTGTACAGGATGATGCTCCAACTAACTGAACCACCGGGCCAGGGCAGCACAAAGACTTTTCTTTCCCAGGTATTCAAATTAACTTTGGCCACCCTAGTTTCATTTAGTTAGAGTAAAATATATTTTAAATATTTGATGCAATTCCTAAATATGCTCTGTCCAAGTTTTTCAAAGTCTTAGGTCACTCTTCTCTTCCCTCTTTACTCCATCCAACTCTGATGGATGTTTAGAGTTTAGGCCTTTCAACGATTCTGGCAGAAGTTCACATACCCTAGGTTGCCACTTCAATCCTTCCACAATTCAAGTTGAATTCTCTTCTCCCTACTACTTCTCCAAGGATACTATGCTATACAAATTACTAATTTTGCTAATTACTACTCTTGAGCACTTACTAGTATGTATTTTCTCAAAACAGTGCCTTTGTTCCCACTGCCTCCTTCAATGAGAATATACTCCTCTAACTAACTTCCACATGGCAAAATCTGCCATTCTTCAAGGGCTCAACTAAAACACTTCTTCCATGAGGCCTTCCGCCATCTCCCAGCAGGAATGCATCTCTCCTTCTGAGCCAGTAGTGCAACACCTAACACAACCTACCTTGTGCTGCATTTTCCCCCTGAATATATCACCACTTTTCTAGAACAGCAATTTTCAACCTTTTCATCTCATGGTACTAATTAATTACTAAATTAATTACTAACCTAATTACTAAAACTCTGTGGCACACCAAAAAAAATGTACTTGCTTATCTGACAAAAAATAGGTATAATTTTAATTCATTCACAAGGGACGGCTATTGTTGTGTTGGCTGTTGTCATTTTTTAATTTGAGAATCTAAGGAAAAGAGGTCATTGCCCCTGACTACATAGTCAAGTATTGCATGTTGTAAAAATTCTTGTGGCACACCAGTTAAAAATAGCTGTTCCAGTAGGATTAAATTTTCTATAGGGTAAAATCTTGTCTTCATTTTAGTTTAGCACAATGTTATTAAGACTGTGAACTCTGGTGTCAAACTGCTTGTGTTTTAAACTTTTCACAAGTCACTGTCTTGAGTAAATTGAAATGTGCTAGCCTCAGTTTCCTCATTTGTAACATGTGGATAATAACAGCAACTACTTGACAGGAACATGAGGATTAAATAAGTGTTGCATGTAGAAGCACTTAGGCTAGTGGCCTGGTCTAGTATTCAGTAGGTAACCAATGACTGCAAGTGTTTGCAATCATTATCATCAACATTTTAATGCTCCACATGTACCTAGCCTAGATACTTGAATATAATAAATGTTTAATAAACACTTGCTAAGTAGAATAGATGTTTTTTGGCTTTTCGAATTGAATGGAAAATAAAGCCACATATATAATGCTGAGAGTGAAAATAAAAACTCTCTCCAATGTAATGTTTTAAATAAGCAATAAGTAGATAAACAATTATATACATGGAGTTATGTAAATGTTGTCCAAATAAATTACTTTCTGGAAAGGATATAACATTACTGTTTGGATATAGCCTAAATATGACTACAATTCTGAAAGCTATTTTCATTCTAACATAGATAGTCTGAGAGGCCCTTTATATATATAATAAAGGTGGATTTTAATTGTATCCGAACAGCCTGAAAAACTCTGGACTTTCAGGAAGAGTGAAATAAAAAAGCCAGTATGCAGAATATTATGTTCTAGACAGAGAGCATGCAGAGGGTTGGGTTCCTTTCTCACATGACATTGCTTCTTATTAAAACAGCAACTCCCAGATATTTTTAGATGTACTGACTTTTGAAGACAGACCACCAATTAATGCAACTGTTTTGTGAAGCAGATAAAATGTCTTTAATAGAATAAGTCTATGAAGTTTATTTTCAATCGTGACTTAATCTAGAGATTAAGCCTTAATATTTTTATCAGAAATATTTTCACTACTCTTTTGCATGAACATGTGAAAACAAAATGAAATGCCAACTACTCTGAATATAGTCAGTATCAGATTTTCAGGACATGAACTTATTCATGGTAAGCATTACATTTCATTTACATAATATAGATTTCCTTTAAAGAAGTACATATTATCAAGGCAAAAACTAAAAGAACTGACCAAACATTGCATTTAAATTAAAAGGGGCTCAAGACATTTTGCAAAACCTGACAGAAATGGTATCTCTTTCCATCAAGCTCCAAACTAGGAAAAATCCATGCTAAGAAGAGCAATTGAGAAATTAGCAATATGATGCAGGAGTCATGCCCACCAAACATAAAAGGGGTTATAATGTGTGTCTGTTATGTCAACAGTTGGGCCTCAAAACTATAGGCTTCTATTTTCAAATTAAGCCTTGATTTGTCTGTGACACTGCACTGTAGTTAATGCCCCCATCTTCTGATAAGAGAGGGCACTGAGAATGCGAAGGTGGAGGTAACAGTAATATTAAATGCTGTGAAATGAATTGTAAAATGACAGAGCTAGATTTTAGTGCAGGGATATCCTGACTAGCTGAACTTTCACTAAGCAGTAATTTTTGTACCTATTGAAGAGAATGAACTAGAATATTAAACAGTACTGTGGCTGCATACATACATTCAAAATTAGACATGAATTATAGTTGAACAAACCTGCCAAATAAAATCTCTTTCTTCTCCCAGCACTATGTTTTGCACTTTAGGATCCACTGAAGGAAAATGTACATTTCTCTGAGAAAGCAGAGCTAGATGGATCCTATATGGCAAAATGTAGTTGAAACCTGGAACAGTTAGACTTGATTTAGGGGCCACACTATTACTTAACAGTTCTGAAGCTCTGGCATTTTTAAACGCCAGCTTTCTCTAACTCTTAATCTTCCCAGGAAGTATGGTTTGCTGCAATTTAAATACATCTTAATGTTTAACATGTTTAAGAAACAAATCTTTGAAGAGCAAAATAAAAACCATTTATTTAAAAAAATGTATGTGTGAGTGTATAAATAAAAACTTGCTTACATATTAGTGAAGAACTGCTATAAAACCATAGAAATTTTTAGTCATGACAACTAAATATCTTACCTCACTTAAAGTTTATTCATTACTAGATTAACTGTTCTATTGCAAAGACTAAAGCGACCATTTCTAAAGCACTGTTTTCAAATGTTATACTCATTTTTAAAAAGGAAACAATGTTGCCTGGTAATACAATGTCCATTTTAAATGCAGGATTTAAAAATATTTAATGTAGAAATGTGGTCAAATATTGTAAAAATGAGCCAAACTATATCAAATTATTTTGAAAATGAGTAACAATGCTAATATTAAAATTTGCATTTTGCTAGTACAAAATATAAAAAACAAAATACATAAGCATTTATTCCTTAGTTCACTTCAGAGTAAAAGACTTGAAAATGCAGGAGAACAAAGCTGGAGGAATCCTGCTACCTGATATCAAACTATGCTACAAGGCCATAGTAATCAAAACAGCATGGTACTAGCATAAAAACAGACACATAGTTCAATGGGACAGAATAGAGAGCCCAGAAATAAACCCACACCTTTATGGTCAATTAATATTTGACAAAGGAGGCAAGAACATACAATGGGTAAAGACAGTCTATATTAATAAATGGTGTTGAGAAAATTGGACAGCTACTTGGAAAAAAATGAAACTAGAGCACCTTCTTACAGCATACACACAATAAACTCAAAATGGATTAAAGACTTAAATGTTAAGACTCCAAACTATAAAAATCCTAGAAGAAAACATAGGCAGTAAAATCTCAGACATTTCTCATAGCAATATTTTTTCTGTTGTATTTCTCCAGCAAGGGAAATAAAATAAAAATAAACAAATAGGACTATATCAAACTTAAAAATGTTTGCACAGCAAAGAAAACCATCAAATATATGAAAAGAAAACTCACTGAATGAGAGGACATATTTGCCAATGATACATCCAATAAGGGGTTAATATCCAAAATTTATAAAGAACTTACACACTCAAAAACAAACAATCCTATTAAAAAATGGGCAAAGGACATGAATAGACACTTCTCCAAAGAGGACATACAGATAGCCAACAGACATGAAAAGATAAAAATTAAACCCACAATGATATATTATCTCACACATGTCAGAATGGCCATCATTAATAAATCAACAAACAACAAATGTTGGTGAGGATGTGAAGAAAAAGGGAACCCTTGTGCACTGTTGGTGCAAATGCAGATTGGTGCAGCCATTGCAGCATGAATGGACCTGGAGAGTATTATGCTAAGTAAAACAAGCCAGCCAGAGAAAGACAAATACCATATAATTTTACTTACATGTGGAAGCTAATGAATAAAATAAACTAACAAACAAAATATGAACAGACTCATAGATAACAGACTGACAGCTATCAGAGGAGAGGAGGCTTGGAAAGCTGGGTGAGAAAGGCAAAGGGATTAAACAAAATGAAAAAAACAACTTATAGACACAGATAACCAGTATGGTGATTATCAGAGCGTAAAGGGGAAATAAATGGTGATGGAAGGAGACTTGACTTTGGATGGTTAACACACAATACAATATACAAATGATGTGTTATAGAATTGTACACTTGAAATCATAATAATTTTGGTAACCAATGTTACCCCAATAAATCCAATAAAAATTTTAAAATAAAATGCATAGACTAGAACTTGGCAACTAATCTACACTAATAAAAGAGAAACATGCAAATTGACCATCCCGCTGCTACGCCCAACAGCCAATCAGGAGCAAGTATGCAAATTAACCCAACAAAGATGGCGGCAGCCACAGAGCTGGAGCAAGCAGGAGGCTTGGGTTGCCCCCGGCAATGGAGGAAGCCAAGCTTCCTGCCCACCCTGGCCACTGATGAAGGAGTGGCTGGGAAAAAAAAAAAAAAAAAAGGAGGGGCTGGGGGCCTGGGTCTCCAGGGGGTGTGGCCAGCCTGAAAATGGCCCTCAGCCCTTTACCCAGGGCCGTGAGGGTACCCGCTGGGGGGCTTGGCCAGCCTGCAAACAGCCATCAGCCCCTCACCCAGGTTGGCCGGGCACCCCAGCGAGGACCCCCACCCTGAAGGGGGTGTGGCCAGCCTGAAAACAGGCTGGCCATGCCCCCCCAGCGGGGACCCTCACCCCATGGGGTGTGGCCGGCCTGCAAACCACCACAGGCCCCTCGCCCAGGCCACCCATGCACCATGGGAACCCTCACCCTGATCCGGGACAGCCTTCAGGGCAAACTAGCCGGCCCCCACCCGTGCACCAGGCCTCTATCTATATAATAAAAGGGTAATATGCTAACTAAACTGGGAGACCTTCCAGGAGATCTTCCGGACGTTCTTCTGGACAAAGCCATGGTGGCGGGGCTGAGGTAGAGGTGGTTAGAGATCAAGAGGGGAGGGCAGTTGTGGGTGATCAGGCCAGGATGGAACGGCAATTATGGGTGATCAGGCTGGTGCGGGGGGGGGGGGCCGTTGGGGGTGATCAGGCTGGTGGGGGGGGCAGTTGGGGGTGAGCCGACAAGCAGGGGAGCCAGTTGGGGGCGAGCAGGCCATCAGTGGGGGTCAGTTGGGGGTGATCAGGACAGCGGGGGGGCAGTTTGGAGTGGGCAGGCCAGCAGGGGGGCAGTTGGGGGCGAGCAGGCCAGTGGGGAGGGAAGGTGTGGGTGAGCAGGCCAGCAGGAGGGGGGGCGAGCAAGCCGGCAGGGGGGGCAGTTGGGGGTGATCAGGCTGGTGGGAGGGCATTTGGGGTTGAGCAGGCAGGCGGCGGGGGGCAGTTGGGGGTGAGCAGGCTGGCAGAGTGGTTAGGGGCAATCAGGCAGGCAGGCAGGTGAGCAGTTAGGAGCCAGCAGTCCTGGATTGCGAGAGGGATGTCTGACTGCCGGTTTAGGCCCGATCCCTATAAACCGGCAGTAGGACATCCTTCGAGGGGTCCCAGATTGGAGAGGGTGCAGGCCGGGCTGAGGGACAACCCCCCCACCCCATGCACAAATTTCGTGCACCGGGCCACTAGTACTTAGATAATAATCCATTTTATAATAAGTAAAATTATACATTTTCAAATAATTAACATTGAAAACACTGGCCCTGAGTTCAGTCTTCAACTCTAAGAAAATCAAACCTCAATTGCTAATGATGAAATCCAGGCATTATATCTTACTAGAGGCCGCAGGGGTGGCCAGTGGGGATCGGCCCACTGTGGGAGCACCACTCATCCCAGTCAGCCAAGCGGCTGTGGACCCGCCCTCTGAGTGGCTGCTCCCGCTGTGAGCCAATCTGTGGGAGCGCCCTGACCACCAGGGGGCAGCTCTTGCGTTGAGCGTCTGCCACCTGGTGGTCAGTGAACATCATAGCAACTGGTCGACCGGTCGTTCTGGTCATTTTGCCGTTCAGTCACTGGGCTTTTATTATATAGGATTACATTATTGGTGATTAAAAAATTGAGAATTATGGATAAAATAAAAAAATATAGGTATGTATGTCACCTTTAAATCCTCTTAGGTCTAAATTTGAACCTGATAATGATTGCTCTACTTAAATGTAATTTTAAAGGGCAACAAGAATAAATTTGTCCATAACATTTATTAAACTCCCACTCTGTTGAGAATTACATTAACTGACACCTGGACAGGTTTTAGGGATGTAAAACTTTTAACATAATAGGAAAACAAGTGCCAAATCCTAATATATAAAAACCCAGGGTCCGTAACGTCCAAAACGACTGAAGGCTTGACCGAATGCCAGGCTAGGGAGCTGAGGGAGCAGGAGGTGATCAATCAGTGGCAGCAGTGACTGGCAAGCGGCTGGAAGGCAGACCTCTTAGTCCCTCCTCCCGGCCCTCAGACTCCAATCAATCGGTGGCAGAGGTGGGGCGGAACTGGGGACTGGCTCCCTTAGTAGTCCTGCAGGGTTAATCTCAAGAGGACAGGCCAGGCACCAACAGACCAGCGCTGCCAGCATGATCCCAACAGTGTTGTCGGCCTCCTGGAACTCGGCCTCGGGCACTGCGGCCGCTTCCCCCCCCTAGATGCTCCACAAGGAAGAAAGGATAACTGCGAGCAGTGCCAGGGGTGACCAGCAGTGACTGGTCTCTCCATGCTTCCTCCAGGTCACTGGAGCCCGCCCCGCTCCAGATGAAGTGTGATCACTGCACACGGAAGGAATGTAGTAAAAAAATAAAAACCGATGACCAAGCGACCAGAGGGACAACCAAACACCAGGCGCACCGTGTCCACTTATATAGCGCCAGATACTTGAATGTGAGCAGACAGGAGGAAAAAAAACCTTCAAGGCCTGTCCACACCCCAAGGAGGGTTTGCATTTAAAACCAAGTGGGGTGACATCAGAATTACCCAAGCGCGCCCCCACCCCTTCATCTGCCCAGATGCCTAGGGTCCCCTTACAGCTGGCTGACCTCTGCTCAAGACTCCCCCGCCCAAAGCGCAGTGACAACATGCAACTGCGTGCCAAGCCCGAGCAGGACCCACGGCCTGGCTCCTGCAAACCGCCCACGAAGGCTTCAGGTCCCATCTCAGCATCCAGCCCCAGGCTCTGGGCAAACGGACCCACCTCTCAGCCTACCAGTCTGGGATCTGGGTGGTGTGGGTTCTGGGCAGAGACACCCCAATGGCGGCGCCTCACAACGGTGTTCCCCCCTCCAGTCCCTCCTCCACGGCAGCGCAGCATCGGCTCCCCGTACGTGGGGATACGATAGGGTGCGCGTTTGATGGGGGAAAGTCAACAATATAGGGGAGAAGGTGTTACGGGTCTGTAGGGTTGGGGTGGTAGGCCGGGGTAGGTTTAGAGTGTGCTGGGGAAGGAAGAGGAAGGTCCGATTGGAAAACGGCTCAGCACAGTACCTTTCTTATTGCAAACCAGGACAGTGCAGCCTCCCAAGGGCCATCGTAGCCTCCCAAGGGCCGTCGTATCCCACCTAGCAAATAAATCTCTGCTCAGTGGAGCCTCTCTCACACGCCGGGCCCCAGGAGGAGAGCGCACATGCGGCATCGCCCTCCATCCTCGTTGACCAGTTGCTGAGACGTGCACTAACCACCAGGGGGCAGACACTCCGACCAGTAGGTTAGCTTGCTGCTGGGGTCCAGCCGATCAGGATTGAGCGAGATGGGCCAGACATGCCCTGGAGCCCTCCTGCATTCCCTCCCCGGCTGGCCTCCTGCGTCCCGTCCCTCCCCGGCCCCAATCGTGCACCAGTGGGGTCCTTCGGCCTGGCCTATGCCTTCTCGCAATCTGGGCTGAGGGACCTCCCCCCAACACCCAGTGCACATATTTCATGCAACAGGCCTCTAGTGTCAAATAAATGCCCTGAAATGAAAACTTCTAGGCATGTTAAAATATTTTTTGAATTATCCAGCTACAGACTATAATGATCAATTTGACAAAAGAACCTTACTAATATATGGAAGAAAACACACACACACACCCATACACACACACACACACACACACACACACACACACACACACACACAGAGCAACATCACTCTAACCTTACTTAAAAAAAAAAGGAAAATCGCCATCACCCCACTCCCACCCTCCCCAGTGCAAATCAAGGAAATCCTCCAAATACTTGCAGAAGAACTACTTATTATTATCCTGCCAAAATTAGTGAAACCTTAAAAGGAAAAAGCAATTGTCACATCAAGATTTTCATATTCACTATCTCGATGGGTACACCTTTGATTTCTGATTGCACCCAACTTTTCTGTTCAATAAACAGTTTTGAACATTATAATCAACTTCTTTTTAATCAAAACTAGTCATACTGGGAAATTAGGTAGTACTGAGAAATGTATTTCATTATGGTAGTTTTCTTTTTAAGTATGTTTTTAATCAGTTTTGGATGCAGGTGCATCTGAAAAGAAAAGCAACAAAATTCCATAGGATACTAATGTCTCTAAAGTAGGAACTGGTTTTGCTAGAAAAAAGTAAAAAGCAAAAATGAAATAAAATTTTGTAAGTCTCACCTGGCCTGTGTGGCTCAATGTTGAACATCAACCTATGAACCAGGAGATCATGATTTATTCCCAATCAGGGCACATGCCCAAGTTGCCGGCTCAGTCCCCGGGGGGATAGGGAGGGGCGGCGGGGGAGTGCAGGAGGCAGACCATCAATGATTCTCTCTCACCATTGATGTTTCTATCTCTCCCTCTACCTTCCTCTCAGAAATCAATAAAAATATGTTTTAAAAAATTTTTGTAAGTCTCCATGAGGCAGTTCATGTACAAAACAATTATACGGATTTGTTAATAATTTCTAACTTTTACAAAGAGAATATGTTATTTCACATCTTCCTATTTATGAATAATTTAATGAAAAATACATAATACTTATATCATAAATAAACCAGAACTATGTAAACTATTTCCTTATTCTCTTCTAAATACTTATTAGTAAGCTTTGTTGCAAAATAAAATTATGAAAAATAAGACAAATTTAAGCCTGAGGTCTAATTTTAAATTAATTCATTTTCAAAAAATGTAATTAATTAAAATGAAATTATAGACAAATCAATCTGTCCACTTCAGCAGATATTAATTTACTTGTACAAACTGTCTATTGCTTTGCATGACTATTAATATGATACCTGATTTTCTCTTCTTATTGAATCTTGTCTATAATAAGACATTGAAGTTCTTATAATCCCTGTTTACTTCTTTTAATATCCTACCTAATAAAAGAGTAATATGCAAATTGACCGTACCTTCGCCACACCCATAAGCCATGCCCACCAGCCACGCCCACCAGCCAATCAGGAGCAAATATGCAAATAAACCCAACCAAGATGGCTGCAGCCACAGAGAGCAGGAGGGAGGCTTGGGTTTCCCCGGCAACAGAGGAAGACAAGCTTTCCGCCTGCCCTTGCCGGCCTAGGCCTCCACTCAAGGCTACAAAGTTTCAATTATAGAAGGTAAACAAATCCAAACAGAAATGGCAGCAGCCACTGAGCTGGAAAGAGTGGGAGGCAAGGGTTTTGCCCTCGGCAATGGAGGAAGCTGAGCTTCTGCATCCCTGGCCAGCCCAGGCCTCCGCTTAAGGCTACAAAGTTTCAATTATATTAGATACATAAGTCCCAACAGAAATGGCTGCATCCACTGAGCGAGCAGAAGGCTTGGCTCCGCTCCAGGCTACAAAGTTTCAATTGTAGAAGGTAAATAAACCCAAGATACCAGGGCCTCCGCTTGGGTCACCAGGGGGCGTGGCCGGCCTGCAAACCACCACAGGCCCCTTGCCCAGGCTGCCCCATGCCCCAAGAGAAGCCCCACCCTGATCCAGGACACCCTTCAGGGCAAACCAGCTGGCCCCCACCCATGCACCAGGCCTCTATCCTATCTAATAAAACAGTAATATGCAAATCATCACTCCGCTACACTCACCAGCCATGCCCACCAGCCACGCCCACCAGCCAATCAGAAAGCGAATATGCAAATACACCTAACCAAGATGGCTGCAGCCTCGGAGAGCGGCGGTGGTTGGAACTGGGATATTGGAGCCAAAGATCAGAGGGGAAGGTCGGAGCCAGCGGGGGTCCCCCACAGGTGATCAGAGCCAGCTGGGGTCCCCTGCAGGTGATCAGAGCCAACTGGGGGTCCCTGCCCAGGGCCCAAGCCTCAGCCAGAGGCTTGCTGCATTGGCTGGGGGCAGAGCTAGGCCATTGGAACCAGCTGGGGTCCCCTGTGGTGATTGGAGCCAGCTGGGGGTCCCTGACCAGGGCCCAAGCCTCAGCCAGAGGCTTGCAGCCTTGGCTGGGGGGTGGAGCCCCACGATGGGAGACAGCTGGGGGTCCCTGCCCAGAGCCCGAGCCTCAAACAGAAGCTTGAGGCCTTGGCCTTGGATGGAGCGGGCGATAGAGCCAGCTGGGGGTCCCTGCCCAGGGCCCGAGTCTCAAACAGAGGCTTGCGGCATTGGCTGGGGGTGGAGTGGGGCAATCAGAGCCAGCTGGGGGTCCCTGCCCAGAGCCCAAGCCTTAAACAGAGGCTTGCGGCCTTGGCTGGGGGTGGAGCCAGCTGGGGGTCCCTGCCCAGGGCCCGAGCCTCAAACAGAGGCTTGAGGCCTTGGCCAGGGGCAGAGCCTGGCGATCAAGCCAGCTGGGGGGTCCCCTGCCAAGGGCTGGAGGCTTTAGGCCTGGGCAGGGGCGGAGCCGGAGATCTGAGGAGATAGGTGTGAACTACAGAGGAAATACCTTTTCTGACCGCTCATTGGCTAAGCTCCCTGTATGCCACTGGTAATATTCTTAGTAATTTGGGTATAAGAATCCAAAAAGGTGATCTAGGGCTTTTCCACCACACTCCTGGAGAAAAAAACGAAGGTCCGCTGCTGGAGGGCTAAGAAATGTCATAACCTGTCCTACATGGTTTGGCTCAGTGGATAATGCCTAGGTTTGCCAACCGCAGAGTCCAGGTTAGATTCTGATCAAGGGCATGTACCTAAGTTGCAGGCTCCTCCCTGGCTGGGGCCCAGGTCAGAGCTCATGAAGGAGGCAAGCAATCTAAGTATTCCTCTCACTTTGATGTTTCTCTCTGTCTTTCCCTTTCTCTTTCACATTCTCTAAAAGTGAACGGAAACATATACTCAGGTCAGGATAAAATAAAATTAAAAAAAAGAAAGAAATGTCATATTCTATGAAAGACACATCTTGAAAATGCCTAAAGGAAGTTGTCATTTTTTCTTGGTGAAGGGACTGGAGTCCGTGTTGATGAAAACACCTTGGTGGCTGCGGTGACTTGCAGTGGCTCCAGCAGCAGGGTGATGGGGCTGGTGCCTTTCCCTGATCAGCCTGGTTGTCTCTCACAAAGAAAGGCCAGACTGCGGCTTAAGCCGTCAGTAGGACATCCCCTGAGGGCTCCCAGTATGTGAGAGGGGGCAGGCTGGGCTGAGGAGACCCCCCCCAGTGCACGAATTTCGTGCACCGGGCCCCTAGTCCTATATAATAGAGAAGTAATATGCAGATTGACCATCACTCCAACACACAAGATGGCTGCCCCCATGTGGTCAAAGATCCTGCCCTCATGTGGACACAAGATGGCCACCACAAGATGGCCAGCAGGGGAGGGCAGTTGGGGGTGACCCAGGCCTGCAGGGAAGGGCAGTTGGGGGGGACCAGGCCTGCAGGGGATGGCAGTTGGGGGGGGGGGGGTACCAGGCCTGCAGGGGAGGGCAGTTAGGGGTGACCAGGCCTTTAGGGGAGGGTAGTTAGGGGTGACCAGGCTGGCAGGGGAAGGCAGATAGGGGCAATCAGGCTGGCAGGGGAGTGGTAAGGGGGTGATCAGGCTGGCAGGTGGAAGCGGTTAGGGGCAATCAGGAAGGCAGGCAGGCGAGCAGTTGGTAGCCAGCATTCCTGGATTGTGAGAGAGATGTCCGACTGCCCGTTTAGACAGGGAGGGGTCCCAGATTGGAGAGGGTGCAGGCTGGGCTGAGGGACACCACCCCCCCATGCACGAATTTCATGCACCGGGCCTCTAGTTGATTATAAAACTGAATAATCAAAACGTTGACATATCATGTTACTTTTGAAAATAACATGCCTACTGAATAAAATAGGTCAATGCTGTCTGACCAGCCTGGCTCAGTGGTTGAGCATTGACTTATGAACCAGGAGCTCATGGTTCAATTCCCAGTCAGGGCACATGCCTGGATAGAGGGGTTCAATCCCTTTTAGGGGGTGTGCAGGAGGCAGCTGATCAATGACTCTCTCTCATCATTGATGTTTCTATCTCTCTCTTCCTTCCTCTCTGAAATTATATATATACTAGAGGCCCGGGGCACGTAATTCGTGCATGGGTAGGGTCCCTAGGCCTGGCCGGCGATCAGGGCCAATCAGGTTCCCCACCTTCTGGCCTTCCCTTGCTGCTTGCATGCCGCCTCCTCCTTCCCTTGCTCCCTCAGCACCCTGCTGCCTCCACTGATCATCCACCATGTTTCGTGTCGACCCTGGTGGTCAGCCCACGTCATAGCGAGTGATCGAATTCCCGGTCTCCCGGTTGAACTCCCGAGGGGACAATTTGCATATTAGCCTTTTATTATATAGGATACACACACACACACACACACACACACACACATACACACACACTAATAATAGGGTAATATGCAAATTGGTCGGGATGCCTTCATGCGTAATGACCGATTGGCAGGCTGCATGCACAACAGGCGCAGGTGGGCGAGGACTTGCAGCATTTGGGACTTGCATCACGCCATCACAATCCATCACCAAGAGGACCTCCACGCGACCTGGCCCGGAGGCGGCCCCAGGTGGAGGCGTGCGGAGGCCTGCCCAGTGCTAACGTGATGCTGCCTGAGTGCATCCCTGCCCAGCGCTGACGTGACGCTGCCTATGTGTGTCCCCACCCTGACAAGATGCTGCCTGCGTGTGTCCCCGGCCTGGGACATGGCAGGGGGGCAGTTGGGGGTGATCAGGCCAGTGGGGGAGGGCAGTTGGGGGCAATTAGGTAGGCAGGGAAAGGCAACTGGGGACAATCAGGCTGAGGGGGGGGCAGTTGGGGGAGATTAGGCCGGCAGGCAAAGTGGTTAGGGGTGATCAGGCAGGCAGGCAGGTGAGCAGTTAGGAGCCAGCGGTCCCAGATTGAGACATCCCCCGAGGGGTCTTGGATTGGAGAGGGTGCAAGCCGGGCTGAGGGACCCCCTCCCATGCACAACTTTCATGCACAAGGCCTCTAGTGTGTGTGTGTGTGTGTGTGTGTGTGTGTGTGTGTGTGTGTGTCCTATCTAATAAAAGAGTAATATGCAAATTGACTGTACCTCCGCTACACCCACAAGCCACATCCACCAGCCAATCAGGAGCAAGCATGCAAATTAACCCAACCAAGATGGCTGCAGCCACAGAGCGAGCAGGAGGCTTGGGTTTCCCCGGCAATGGAGGAAGCCAAGCTTTCCGCACACCCTGGCTCGCCCTGGACTCCACTCAAGGCTACAAAGTTTCAGTTAGAGAAGATAAATAAATCCCAACAAAAATGGCAGCAGCCATGGAGCTGGAGAGAGCAGGAGACTTGAGTTGCCTCCGGCGATGGAGGAAGCCAAGCTTCTGCAGCCCTGGCCTGCCTTGGCCTCTGCTCAAGTTTACAAAGTTTCAATGATAGAAGATAAATAAATCCCAACAAAAATGGCTGCAGCCCACAGAGCAAGCAGAATGCTTGGCTCCGCTCAAGGCTACAAAGTTTCAATTATAGAAGATAAATAAATCCCAGATACCAGGGCCTCCACTTGGATCACCGGGGGGTGTGGCTGGCCTTCAAACCACCACAGGCCCCTCACCCAGGCCACCCCACACCCCGAGGGAACCCCCACCCTGATCCGGGACACCCTTCAGGGCAAACCAGCCGGCCCCCACCCGTGCACCAGGCCTCTATCCTATCTAATCTTCTCTAATAAAATGGTAATATGCAAATTAACCATCACTCCGCTACATAAGCCACACCCACCAACCAAGCCACGCCCATCAGCCAATCAGGGCGAGTATGCAAATTAACCCAAACCAAGATGGATACAGCCACAGAGAGCAAGGTTTCCCAGGTAACAGAGCAAGCCAAGCTTTCCATAGCCATTGCAGGCCTAAGCCTCCACTCAAGCTACAAAGTTTCAATTATAGAAGGTAAACAAATTCAAACAAATGGCGGCAGAATGGAGCTTGAGAGATC
Organism: Cnephaeus nilssonii; assembly: GCF_951640355.1. Lineage (NCBI taxonomy): Eukaryota > Metazoa > Chordata > Mammalia > Chiroptera > Vespertilionidae > Cnephaeus > Cnephaeus nilssonii. The sequence continues at coordinate 47,114,306 of NC_137073.1, forward strand.
AGGCCAGGGTTGCCGGCGGCAACAGGGGAAGCAAAGCTTTCCGCACACCCTGGCCGGGCTCACCCGCTTAAGGCAACAAAGTTTCAATTGTAGAAGGTGAATTAACTGCCACAAAAATGGCTGCCGCCCCGGAGGGAGCAGCAGGCTTGGCTCCGCTCCAGGCTACAAAGTTTCAATTGTAGAAGGAAAATAAATCCCAGATACCAGGACCTCTGCTTGGGTTGCCAGGGGGCGTGGCTGGCCTGCAAACCACCACAGGCCCCTCCCTCAGGCCACCCCACACCCCAAGGGAACCCCACCCTGATCCGGGACACCCTTCAGGGCAAACCAGCTGGCCCCCACCAGTGCACCAGGCCTCTATCCTATCTAATGAAAGAGTAATATACAGATTGATCATCACTGCAACACACAATATAGCTGCCCCCATGTGGTCAAAGATCCTGCCCCCATGTGGACACAAGACGGCCACTACAAGATGGCCAGCAGGAGAGGGCAGTTGGGAGGCACCCGGCCTGCAAGGGAGGGCAGTTGTGAGGGACCAGGCCTGCAAGGGAGGGCAGTTGAGAGGGACCAGGCTTGAAAGGGAGGGCAGTTGGAGGTGATCAACCCTGCAGGAGAGGGCAGTTAGGGGTGACCAGGCCGGCAGAGGAGGGAAGTTGGGGGCAAACAGGCTGGCAGGGGAGCAGTTAAGCATCAACCAGGCTGGCAGCAGAGTGGTTAGGGGGTGATCAGGCTGGCAGGCAGAAGCGGTTAGGGGCAATCAGGAAGGCAGGCAGGCATGCAGTTGGGAGCCAGCAGTCCTGGATTGTGAGAGAGATGTCCGACTGCCCGTTTAGGCCCGATCCTGGTGGGATAGGGCCTAAACGGGCAGTCAGACATCCCTCCAGGAGTCCCAGATTGGAGAGGGTACAGGCTGGGCTGAGGGACAACCCCCCGCCGTGCACGAATTTCGTGCACCGGGCTTCTAGTAAAAGAATAATATGCAAATTGACCATCACTCCAATACACAAGATGACTGCCCCCATGTGGACACAAGATGGTCGTCACAAGATGGTCAGCAGGGGAGGGCAGTTGGGAGGGACCAGGCCTGCCAGAGAGGGCAGTTGGGAGCAATCAAGCCTGTAGGGGAGGGCAGTTAGGGGTGACCAGGCCGGCAGAGGAGGGAAGTTGGGGGCGACCGGGCCTGCAGGGAAGGGCAGTTGGGGGGGACCAGGCCTGCTGGGGAGAGCAGTTGGGGGGGGGGACCAGGCCTGCAGGGGAGGGCAGTTAGGGGTGACCAGGCCTGCAGGAGAGGGCAGTTAGGGGCCAACAGGCTGGCAGGGGAGCAGTTAGGCATCAATCAGGCTGGCAGGGAAGTGGTTAGGGGGTGATCAGGCTGACAGGCAGAAGCAGGTAGGGGCAATCAGGAAGGCAGGCAGGCGAGCAGTTGGGAGCCTGCAGTACTGGATTGTGAGAGAGATGTCCGACTGTCCGTTTAGGCCCGATCATACCGGGATCGGGCCTAACGGGCAGTCGGACATCCCTCGAGGGGTCCCAGATTGGAGAGGGTGCAGGCTGGGCTGAGGGACACACACCCACATGCACAAATTTCATGCACCGGGCCTCTAGTGTGTGTGTATGTATGTGTGTGTGTGTGTATATATATATGTCAATATTGAGCACTAAATATATCAAAATAATCCATTTGTTACCATAATACAAAAATATAACTTAAGTAAAGTCTTTTAAATAGGATGACTAACAGTAAATATTGCCCAAGAAATTTCTCCCAAGTCAGTAGTTTAAATATGTTTTCTTGTGGGGGCGGGGGGGATGCTGAAGAAGGTTAATGCTCAATAATTTGCTTTTATAAACTCATTAAACATTATCAACATTTAGCACATTTTCTCCTTTCAAAATTGTTGATAAACCTCCAGTAAATGGTTTCATAATCTTTTTAGTTTCTCTTAATATCAAAATCTGTACTTTTACCTTTTACTTGAAGAGAAAATGGATCATGTTGGCAAAGGAGGACACATTTACCTCTTTCCTTTCCCCCTAAATGCCACACAGAGTCTATTTTTTAAAAGAAGAAACATTAACAGTTCAGGTAAATAAGAAACAATGGCACTGTGTACCAGAAAATTTGAGGAAGTTCTATAAACTAAATATCAGAGGAGATTTGATTAAAGAAAGAAAGTCAAATCAGAGAAAACTAAAGCTAAAATATGCAAAGGAGAAAGTAATGTATAGGCCCAGAAAAAAGCAGGAGTTTATTTTCTCAAATGTGATTTATAACTTGAAGAATCCCAGAGTGGGTAATGGATTAGAGAAAAAGAACAAAGGGGCAGGCTATTTATGAGAAGGGAGTCTCAAACCCAGATGATAAACTCCTGCAACAAGGAACACCCTACCCAATCATACTACCTCCCTTTTCTCTGCATGTCACTGGATGAAAGCTTCTGCAATAAGAATCTTAACTCATAGACACAGACAACAGTATGATGATTACTGGAGGGAAAGGAGGTGGGTGTAGGTAAGAAGAGGTAAAAGAGGGGATAGATGGTGACAGAAGAAGACTTGACTTTGGGTGATGAACACACAATACAATATACAGATGATGTATTATAGAATTGAACAACTGAAACCTATATAATTTTATTAACCAATGTCACTCCAATAAATTCAATATTTTTTTTAAAAAAAAGAACCTTATTAACTCAAGAAATAAAAAGGGATGGATTCATTTGGGCTGAGAGGTAACTACTCTCCAGCCACCAAAACTATTCAATATATATTTTTAACTATATATACTAACAACCAAGAATCACTAATTATTTGAGGGAAAATTAGCAAGGAAGTCACTGAATTTAAACTGAAGAAATAATATTTAGGAAGAGTAAAACAAGCAGAAAAACACTTAAAATATAATTGACATTCTCAGTGAGATAAAAAGATAGTGCATCAATAACATCAAGAAGAACAGGCCGCCGAAACTGGTTTGGCTCAGTAGATAGAGCGTCGGCCTGCGGACTCAAGGGTCCCAGGTTCGATTCCGGTCAAGGGCATGTACCTTGGTAGCGGGCACATCCCCAGTAGGGGGTGTGCAAGAGGCAGCTGATCGATGTTTCTCTCTCATCGGTGTTTCTAACTCTCTATCCCTCTCTGTAAAAAATCAATAAAATATATTTTAAAAAAAAAAGAAGAAGAACAGGCTATTTTGAAAAAGAGTTCTATGAAATTAAAAAAATGCCTAATAAAATAATGAAAAAACAAAGCCTAAAAAATGAACTGAAAATTTAAAGGTCTCAGCTAGGATCAAATTATTGAGCTAGATAAGAACAAGAGATTCTCTGTAATCCACTGCAAAATGAGAAAAACATAAAGAAAAATGGAAGACAGATTCAGGAGCCCCGGTAGCTATCTAACAGAAAAATCAGAAAGAACTGGTTGAAAAAGTATTCACAGAAATAAAAGAAGAAAATTTCCCTTAGCTAAAGATAGATTCAGACTTTCAGACAAAAGGAGGCAGAGACACCTGAAGAAGAATACTAATAAAAAAAGACAATCACTCCATAGTGTAATATTAGAACTCAAATACAAATTTCAAAATCTTCAGAGGGGATTGTGGGAGGACAGAGGGAGCAAGGAATGGAAAAAGGTTATCTACAAATTTATGAAAATCATATTGATATTGGAATTCTTTTTAGCAAATACCAATAAAAGTCAGGACAGTGTCTTCAAAATTCTAAAGTAAAATTATTTAAATATAGACTTCTGTCAAGACTAAATAGCAATCAAGTGAGAGATTAAATACACATTTTCAGTCATGCAAAAACTCAGACTAGCTTAAAGCCTTCAGATACAATCTAAAACAATTACTAAATGATTAATTCTAGTAAAATAAACAAAACAAATCAATGAGAAAGATGAGAAATAAATTGTGATGTCCAAAACCAATAAAGCTAAATTTACTAAACTAAATTTAGTAAAATTAAAATGTAAATAATTATTGATTGATGCATAATGTTTAAAAAATAAGAATCTAAAATTAAAGTACAAAAGTATTTTTTAATGAATATCAGGGAGGAAGAAATACATATATACTAAAAAACTCTAGACATCGTTAGAAAAGAATACCAATATTCAGTAAGAGAAAAGCTTTTGGATGTCCTCAAAATATTCCTTTTATTCAGTTATACAAAGAGATGCCTGACAATGGGGAAAAAATATCCAATTTCTGTGTTTTTAGATTGAATATAAATTTGTTTTTCTCTATATATACCCATATTTGTATATCAATAACTCCTTACTGGTGTGTAAACATCACCATTATACTGTTTGTGGAGCTGCTCAACCCTTTTTAAAACTAATTGGACAAAAATTATTATATATCGCCTTGAATGTCCTATATGGCAGAGAATCAAATAATGACATCAGATATATAAAACTGTGCCTCAAAAGCTTCAGTGTTAATTCTTAGAGAACTTTATCTTGAAATTAAATTATATAAAAGCAGTCCATATTTGAGAATCTTCAAATTATATACTGCTAATGTTCTAATTGAATTGACCTTGATCCACAATAATCTTCATTTTATTCAGTAAATAAGTTTGATGTCTTATTTTTATGAGAAATTTACCTAATTTTGAAAAGAGCTGTATTCACAAAAAAGAACACAAAATTCTAAACCAGCTCCATGATTTCAGGTAGAGGGCCCGCTGCTAAGAATGCTCATAGAAATTAATTTTGAGGGTCTAAATGGAGCCTTCAAATTATAATGTACTCATTAAGAGCAAACCAAGGGGCTAAGCTGCTTTGTCATCATTATTTTGTTAAAAATGCCTTCCGGTGCATTTTCCTTGTATAAATTTCAGATAAAAATAAATGTTTCTACAGCACAGGGCATGTGGAAATGGATAATATAGAAGTTTAAAGTATTAAACAGATGAAAAAGAAAAGTCTATCTTTTTACTCAATAAACAACAGGCTACATATTTAAAATGTCTACAAAGGATCTTTGCAAGATCTAGAAGACATGTTTGTATCTTGCTTGAAATATCAAAGTGAGAGGGGAAAAAATACAGCTTTGTGAAACATAAATCCAAGAACCATCAATCAAGACTCTTCGGCCTTAGGTGGTTTGGCTCAGTGGATAAAGCATCAGCCTTCGGACTGAAGGGTCCCAGGTTTGATGCCAGTCAAGGGCACATGCCTGGGTTGCAGGTTTGATGCCCAGTAGGGGATGTGCAGGAGGCAGCCAATCAATGGTTCTCTCTCATCAATGATGTTTCTATCTCTCTTTCCCTCTCTCTTTCTGAAATCAATAAAGATATATATATTTTTTATTAAAAAAAAAAAGACTCTTCAGATCTCAACTGTCACATAAATGCATGGGAATGGCAATTTCTATAGTACCCAAAATATGAAATATAGAATCTAATACAGATTAAAACCAACAATATCCAAATTTACTTCAGCATAATTATGTCCATGCATACTGACCTTCAGGAACTGGTCTTCATCTACTCATTAACTCCCAAATGAATAAAAGTTGGAAATTTTACTACTTAAAGTTTCTACTAGTCTCCAAGGTCAGTCTCATTCAGTGATACAAGATCATTTTGGACTTTACTACAGTGCAGTTAATTTCATTACATTTAGATTCTTTCTTCTGACCACAGAAGCCAGACATGTTTCTGTGGTCAGAAGCCAGGCACAGCAGTTGAATGAAGTAAAATCTGGACTTGCCACCCTTGGGATATTTTTCAAATGCTTTTGGAAATTTTATAGAAGGTAATTTCAGTCATGAATATTTGAGCTAATTTATTTAGCTGAGAATAAACACAAAATAGCTCCATATACTTATCCATGATAAATTAAGGAAATGGAAAAAAAAAAGATTGGGTTCTAATTACAATTTTTCTGACTACTATAATCACATTACTAAATATTTTTAAAACAAGAAATATGTTCTTCCACTTAATGAGATCAACCTTTCTCAATGTTTTAATAAAGCATAATAACTCTTATGGGCAAAAAAGATACAACTCAAGAGACTAAATAAATCTGACTTTGCTGTTAGCATATATGTATACTATTAAATATCAATATTATCTTATACCATCATTAAATTCAAACTAAGATTATAAAATGCAAATACTAATTGTTCCTAAATCATATCCTACCAATATATTAGCAAATGAAGATGTCTTCAAAAGAAAAAGTAGTTTCTGGTAGATTTCTAAGACTGGACTGCCAACAGTGAATTACTCTTGAAAATAGAGTTGTTTTCAATTTGTGAAAAATCTGTACAATGGGGAGCAAATACTTAAGGAACAATAAAAACAAGAATTAAAACTCTACAAAAAATTAAGCATTTGTAGTAATATAAGGGATTCAAAAATAATGCACAAGCATAATAATGAAAACAGGTTTCATCTGTCTTCTTGCCTGCTTGGTAGCATTAACTAGGAGCTCTGTGCACACGGGAAGGCTTGGACACAGGCAAGCTTCAATTTAGGCAGCAGCTGTAGCAAGCAGGTAGGAAGCCAGCTGTCAGGCTGCAACCCCTCAAAGGCCAGAATAACGTAGGCTTATTTGTGGAGTGCCAAGATGTACAACAGAAACCTTACCCCTTCCCATATGGTTCATTCCTTTTCTTCTGAGACGAGGCTCTGGTTTCTAGGCTGGGGGTATGGAAGGAGGTAAGGGAGCCAATTGTCCTAGTTTCGTGTAAGAAATTTAATTCATCCTCCTGTTTTCAGCTCTACATCTTTTTCCTGCCCTTAATACTTGCGGATCTCAGCGCAGAAGCTCTTTTTGGTTCAGGCAGGCTGATCCATTTCCTCTCACTTTTTCTGCAGCTTCCTTACAGCCTGCTTCATCAGTCAGCTCATCCCATTTTTCCTTCTACCAGTAATTTCTTGAAAACTTCCAAATACTAATGAATCTCTCTGATTTTCTTTGCTGCATGGATCTATTTTTTACTGTGCTCCTATGCTTCTATTTTCGTGAGGTCTCAGGGAACATGTATGCCCAGGCCTCCATCTTTTACGAAGTAGGACTATTATTTTTTTTTAAATATATTTCATTGATTTTTTACAGAGAGGAAGAGAGAGGGATAGAGAGTTAGAAACATCGATGAGAGAGAAACATCGATCAGCTGCCTCTTGCACACCCCCTACTGGGGATGTGCCCGCAACCAAGGTACATGCCCTTGACCAGAATCGAACCTAGGACCTTTCAGTCCAAAGGCCGACGCTCTATCCACTGAGCCAAACCGGTTTTGGCAGGACTATTATTAAAAATTTAATCAGACTACATCTATTTAGTCCCTGTAACTGTATAAAAAAAATCGTATCTGCTAATTTGTAGAACAGCTAACCTTTCTAAGATCTAAACAAATTTTAAAACTCCATAGCATTTCAAGGTAATATAAATTGTCTATGGATGGGAAATCAGTTATTTTCACACCTGAAGGATAGCAAATTCTTATTACTATCTATACCCAATGCTTCATTAAGAAAACCTAATCCAACTAGTGATCTCAAAAAAAGTTCAGTTTCTGTTTCCAGTTCAAAGGCTTCCTCACAAACTAAAAGATAAAATGCTTTTTCCAATTATTTCAGTAATTGAATAATTATCAATTAGCTGCAAGATAATGAAAGCTAGATGTCTGAAAGTAAAATTTTTTATTTTCCCCAAAGAAGGCAATGAGTGAAAAGAATCAACTACAATAGTATATGGAAGTTTGAAGGAGTATAAATTATCATTATTCATAAAATTAAATTTGAAAAATAACAATATAATCCTTAAAAATTAGAAAACAGATATTAACTTTATGACAAATATACCACTGACTTACAAATATGACTGTTAAAGTGGTTTCTGTGAATCATAATTCATGGAATAATTATGTCAATTTTTTACTTTACTGCCATTGTCTCATTCTTGGTTCATAAAATCAGATGTGGAACAGATCTCTAGCAAGAATTTCCAAAGATACAGAAATATAACAAGAAGCACAAGTAATATAAAGATTGCTTAAATTGTGTACTGTATTATATACTCTTTTTAATATTTAAATTAGCCATAGAAATAGAAAAACATTTTTAAAATTATAAAATAATAGTTTATTTTATATAAACCCATGGAACATCTCAGCCATATTGGCATCATCTTTTAATCTTTGAGAATTTTATGTACTGGAGGAGGAGGGCCATGGTAGGAGCAGGGAGAGGATCTAAACTGACCTCAACTATCTCTTCTCATTTCTAAATTCTCTAGTCAACTTCTCATTCTCAATTCTCTTTTGTTGTTGTTAACCCTCATCTGAGGATATTTTTCCATTGATTTTCAGAGAGTAAAAAGGAGGGAGACAGAGAGAGAAACATTCCTTGACCAGAATTGAACCCATGACCCTTCACAGGCTGGCACTATCCACTGAACCAAACAGGCTAGGACTCTTTTTTTTTAAAAAACTGATTTTAGAGAGAGGAAGAGAGAGAAAAACAGCAACTGGCTGCCTCCCACACACACCCTGACCGACATTGAACAGGCAATGCAGGTATGTGCCTCGACCAGAAATTGAACCCGCCACCTTTTGGTTTATAGGATGCCAACCAATGGAACCATACTGGCCAGGGCGTCGATTCTTTATTTATTAATAATTTAATACTTTATTGCTGTTACAAATACATTACTTTTAATTTAATATCACTGTGATTTCAAAATCAGATATTAGACAACTGTGTTTAGAATTAAAATCCTACATTAAGACAAATGTACACCAGAAAATCAGAGTGTGTGGTCTGCCATGCTCAGGTCATCTGATTTATCCAGATGTCTGACAGATGAGAGATCTAAATGGTAATCCCCTATAACCACTGGAATAATGCTTGGGAACCTCCCTAATTTGTCATAAAAGAAAAAGTAAATAATTTTAAAATAAAAAGTAAATACTTGCAATCATTTATATATTTGAAATAGCCCCAACCACAGGAGTTCTAAATATATACCAAGGTAAAAAGAACATGTGGCAAAGTTTTGATTTTAAAGGAAGAGTATAGCTGATAACCATGCTTTGAAGTGAACTAACAAAATAGTATTTTTCTTTCACTAAAAACAATAAAAATTGCTAAAACAATATTACTGACATTTAATACAATATAAAATTGTAATAATGGGTATTGTACTATTTTGGGTTTTTATTTTAGTGTTGTTTTTAAAGATGGGTAGGAAAGTAAAGAAAAATAAGATTATCTGCACAGCCAGTCCACAGTAGTTTTCAACTTTGGCTCTAACAGAACCAATAGAAACTTCTATTAAAAATTTTCTACGATCAGGGCCACTCCCAAATATTCTATAAATCTTTAGGCCAGGACAGATGACTGTTTAATGAATATTCTAATGTCAGCAAGAGGTAGTAGAAAGTATAAGAAAAAAATACTCAGCGTTTGATCCTTTATGCATTTAAGAAAAGCAATACACAACAAACAGCATGGGTTTCTGGTGAAAAGCAGTGCAAGTGAATTAAAGGCACATCACACACAGTATACCTGGTCGACTTCAATACCAAAGATATGTTGGTTTGTAACTCAGGAATCTGAGGGAAAAATACTTTGATGATCTCTTGGTCAAAAGCAATCTCAGTGATAAGGAAGACTTTATCCGTTATTACAGGGATCTATTGTAGTGGCCTCCCATGGTACCCCCTCCTTTGGATTTATTTGATTATGTGGCCTAGAATTTGTTAGCTGTATTGTGGTTCAGTTTGAAATTCATGTCTCCAATCTCTTTTACATTTTTGAACATTTTAAAAAATACTTAGAATGCTTTCCAACAGACTTTATTTTACTTTAATAATTTCTAATTTCCATAGCAATTAGTAAGCTCATATGAATATCACAATAATTACTACTGGTCTTATGATGCTAACATAAGTAATTTACCAACCTTCAAACTACATATGCATATTAATGAAATTCTTTATACTTCAGAAATTGCTCTGATTACAATAAATTGTATGTCAGACATTTGCCTTTGTTTTTCACTCTTCATATATAAATCTGAAACTTCTTATTCTAGCTCAAAAGCATCAAAATAGCATCTCATCAGAAATTCATTTTCCTGATAACTATGTGATCACCTTTAAAAACTAATAACTACACAGTAGAAGTTATTGGAAGACCAAATACTTAAATAATTCCAGGAAACCTAGCTCCTTCTTGATTGTTTTGAAACCTAATTAATACTATAATAGTCTTTAATTTTTTTCTTTTTATCTTACTTCATATATAGATTTTTAAAAAGTTCATAGGATTTTATTTTTGATGCAGAGGAATACTATAACATTAAAGGAATAATAACTTAAGAGCCAGAAAAAAAAAACTATTTTCTATTTTTTTGCTAAAGATCTAAATTAAATTGTCTGAGATATGAATAGATTAGAAAGTCAAATAAACAGACAAATCTGAGTTTGTTTTAAGCTAAGAGAATATTTCTTTTAAAATATGTCTATTCCTGGAGAAAGTAGATGATATAAATGTGCTTTTATTTCAAAACATAATTTGTAAATGGTCTAAGGTGGGGACTGCTAATCCCACATATAAGAAGCTTTATGACAGGGAGAGAAAGAGTTGGCTTAGTTACTAAAGTTATCATAAACCACAAACTTATGTATTGAAAAAAAGAACGATTCTTTTTTTAAAAAAAAAAAAGTCTTTGCTCAGCTATTAAAAAAGGAAAAAAGAAATTGCAATTTTTTCTTAATTTTCCGTAGTTAGTTCAAGCCTTTTGACTAAGCAAATCTTATAAAAGAAACTCTTTAGACAAATGTATAATGTAAGGAGCTGTTTGGTAAATCATTTGAAGATTTAAAGTAGGAAAACAAAATGGTTAAATCTGCATTTTTTAAGAACCAAGTATTTGCCAAGTGTCTATCATACGCCTAACTAATTTGAGACTATGGTAGTTCCTAAATTATAACATGTGAAAATTTGGAGAATAACTTCTACTACATAGAATATTTTTTCAAATTAATATCAAGTAAAAATTTCCATATAAAAGCTTTCTGGTTGGACTATCAATGAGTTGAGTTTCTTACTTGACAGTTCAAACAATTTATTTGGCAATGTTATTTGATTCAAAAAAGGCTGATATAAAGTGTGGTATGCATAAATCAGGAAATGCATAAATAAAATACTGGGGTAGAAAATGACATATATGCATTTATCTAATTATTTTTATTTTCTGCTTTCTTATATATGTAAAAATGAGTATGTACACAGGATACATAAAAATAAATTAGACCTATATATAGGATGAATAATCCTAAATTTTCATTGATAGGATATACAATCAAGGAAAGTTGGAATGAAACAATACAATTTTCTGACAATAACATTGGAGACTATTTCATGACATTAGAATGTAATTATTTCTTAAATTGGCATGGAAAATGGGATCCCTGAAGGAAAAGAATGAGAAATAAGTCAGATAAATTAGATCACATTAAAATTAAAAATTTCCTTTCCTCAAAAGATAGCTTAAGACAAACCACAGAGTAGGAAAAGATAACTTCAACATATACAATCCACAAAGGGCTTGTATTTCGAATATGTACAAAGCAATATGAAAAACAGTTAACCTGATAGATAAATGGACAAAAGACTTGAAAAGGAAAAAAAAAGACTTGAAAAGGAACTTTATACCAGCCAGTATTGCTCAGTGGTTGAGCTCTGACCCATGAACTAGGAGGTGACAGTTTGATTCCAGGTCAAGGCACATGTCTGGGTTGCAGGCTCGATCCCTGGTAGCAGGCCTGTAGGAGGCAGCCAATCAATGATACTCTCTCATCATTGATGTTTCTATCTCCCTCTCCCTTGATTCATTGATGCTTCTATCTCCCTCTCCCTTCAAATCTCTGAAATCAATAAAAACATATTTTTAAAAAAAGGAACTTTATATAAGTGAATATACTAGTATAAACAGTTAATAAATATGTCCAAAAATGCTCAACTCATTAATAATCAGGGAAATGCAAACTGAAAAACTCAGTGTGATTTTTCTCTACAAAATCACCAGAATGGCTAAAATTAAAGATACTGACAATACCAAGTTTTGAAGAAGATGTGCAGCAACCACAATTCTCATACACAGTTGGCCAAATCAATTTATACAAATTTTATAAAACAGACAAAACTACTCCATCATATTAGACCAGTTGGAAGAGTGGTTAACTTTGGGGAGCAGAGAAGGGACAGTGGCTAGGAATCAGTAAGAGGGCTTTTGTGGAAGCAGATAATGTTTTCTTTCTTTAATGGGTTGTGGTTACACAAGTGTGTTCATCTATATCAGTGATGGCGAACCTATGACACGCGTGTCAGTGGCCATTTCTGATGACACGCGGCCGCATGCCAAGGATGAAACATTTGCTGCTCCTGAGGATGAAACATTTGCGACTAGAGTCTTGGAGTTAGTTTTTTCCTCAAAGTGACACACTACCCGAGTTATGCTCAGTTTTTTGGTGAAGTTTGACACACCAAGCTCAAAAGGTTGCCCATCACTGATCTATATATATAAAAGCCTAAGCGACTGTTATGATGGAATGACCGGAATGACCAGAACGACTGGTTGACCAGTCACTATGGTGTGCACTGACCACCAGGGGGCAGACACTCAACATAGGAGCTGCCCCCTGGTGGTCATTGTGCTTCCACAGGGGGAGTGCCGCTCAGCCAGAAGCCGGGCCCATAGCTGGTGAGTGCAGCTGCAGCAGCAGGTGCAGTGGGCCGAGATGAGCGTGAGAGGCATGGTGCCCAGCCCCGGTTCAGGCTCCTCCCTGGCCACCTGCCACCTGGCGCACTGCTACATCCCCTGAGGGGTCCCAAATTGCATGGATTCTGGGGCTTGCACATTTTGTGGTCAGCCCTGATTCTGATACTTATAACTGTGTGACAAAACCAATTACTTAACTTCTCTCTGCTTCAGTTTTTCCACCCATAAGATAGGAAAAATGGTACTACTGCTTCAGAAGGATCATGTTATGTACTACTTTTTATAATCAGGGCAAAAAAATGTAGCTGCCCATATAACAGCAAGATGCCTTTCACCTGTATGAAAAGTATGGTCATTGGTGCATGCAGCATCCCGGATTTCGAGATGGGGCCTAAACTGGCAGTCGGACATCCACCGAGGGGTCTCGCTTGGATTCGGATTGCAAGAGGGTGCAGGCCAGGCTGAGGGACCCCCGTGCACAAATTTCGTGCACCAGGACTCTAGTTTTGCAATAATTCATGACCTGATGTATGTTATACTTCAATAAATCATATAGAGACCAAACGCTAACTTTAGCAGTTTTAGTCTGAAGACAAATTTATTATTTTCTTAAACAATGGGCAAATCTTCCTTCTAACTTTTCTCTTTTTTAAAAAAATAAAATATTTTTTTTTTTATTTCAGAGGGGAAGAAAGAGGAAGAGAGAGGTAGAAACAACAATGTTGAGAGAGAATTATTGATAAGCTGCCTCCTGCATGCCTCCTACTGGGGATCGAGCCCACAACCCGGCCATGTGCCCTGACCAGAAATTGAACTGTGACCTCCTGGTTCATAGGTCAACAATCAGCCACTGAGCCACACTGGCTGGGCTCTTCTAACTTTTCACAGAATCATACCTACTAAAGGGGGAGACAAAACTATTTTAGTATAATAGCTAACATATTCTCATTTTTAAAAATCATCATTAGCAAGTATATTATTTATTTTAATTTTTATATAACTGTCACTAGAAACTTAAAAGTCTTCAGAGAAATCAATTGGGAAGTGACAGTTGAACATGAATGCTGGAATAATTATTTCAGTACAATCCAGAAACTAACAGGAAAACAGGATAAAATGAAGTATTTTTAAGATAAAAGAAAAGCTAAGTTGTATTTAAAGAATTGTTTAAGATACATATGAAAGTCACTACTTCTGAACTGAACAACACTACCTGCAAGGCAGAGAGGTTGTCTAGAATCAGTTGTACTAAACTGTGTCAAGATAAAGAACCACTTCATAATGAACTGAATTTTATAGGGGAGCTGGAGAGCCACAAACTTCACTGCCAAATTCTGAAGGGCAAAACCTTGTTTCTGACACTAACCAGCAGCATGTCAGGATTGAAAGTGTATTTATTTCAGAAGTCTAGGTTATATTTGCATATTTGCTTTGTTATCAGCAGCAAGTAACCTGCCTTTTGTGATCTATCCCTTGGCATACTGGTTTGAATCAAACGGGGTTAAAACAAAGCAGTTGATCAGAAATGGATAGCTTTGAGACGTTACAAGTGGGGACCCAAAGTAGATATATATAATATTGTAGACCTACAAGTTAAAATATATAGTTTGTCTGAAGTTATGGGGCAGGCTGAAAATACAGTGAATTGTTATTTCCTAAGCTGGACAGGAAATGTCTCACTGATAAGGTGACATCTGAGTAAAGATTGGAAAGAAGTGAAGGGATAAACCATACAAATATCTGAAAATATTCCAGACAGAGAAACCAGCAAGTGCCAGTCCCTGAGGAAAAAGTGTACATGGTATCTTTCAAGAAACAACAAGAAGACAGTGTGAGTGGAACAGAAAGGTAGTAGTGGGGATTTGGGCTATTGTTTTTGGATAGGAAGCCATTTGAGGGATTTGCACAGAAAACCAAAACTTCAAAGTATTTTGGGCTTTAAGGGTTCTAAAAGAATCCTTGGTGACTGGAAAAGTGAGGTTTTGCATAAACAGAAGAGGCAAAGAGTAATAAACAAAACTAGGATCACAATCAATAAAGTTAACATGTCTGAACGGCAGGGTCTCTATTTGGCAGTGCAAAAGGTAGTGAGAAGCAGCTATACTTTTCACTGGTAGTGTGGTTGGAAAGACTGGAGTCTGAGTCAACTTCTACTATGGAAGCCAGGTGACAGTGAAGCAGAAGTAACAAAGGAAGGTAGGAAAAATTACAGCAGAATCACAGTAATATAATGAATTCCTCAAATAATACTCACAGTGAAAGACAGAGATTGTCACTGGACAGCTTGCCAATCAATTAGGATAGCTTTGCTAACTAATAAACACTTATGGCAGAAATCTGAAACACTGCCTGTTTTAGAAACAAAGAAAAAGTACTGGATAGCACTGAAAGGAAAACAATTTCAATTTTGTAATAATTGTTAAAACCAGGTCACATAAACAGGTAAGAGACCCATAGTTCACATATAAATCCTCATGGTAGTAATAATCCAATGCATATGGCTTTGAGACGGGTAAAATTATTACTTTAATACAGTAAAATGTATGACAGTAAAAGGAATACAGTCAATGTAATACAGTAAAAGGAATGATATAGTTGCTTATACAAATATATTTTAAATGAAGTAAAATTCAATGTTCAACTGGAGAAGCTATTGAAGTGTCCAGTAATGGTGTATTTAAATAAGGCAATTTGGCTATAACTGCATTTATCTGTAAATAATTTACACAGAGTTATGAACTAGCTAAAAAATAGTCTGGGCTCTAAAAACATACCCAATAGAATAATTTTGTCTCTAAGCCTAAAGAGTGCTGATTTTAAAAGGGTCTCAGAGCCCCTTTTGTGAAGAGATCCCTTAAAATATAAATGGTTGGCAAAGCACAGGGAGCAACTGACTTGAAGCCTTCGCAGTGCTGGAGAGGAGGGGGAGGGAAGGGCAACAGCCACTCAAAAAAGTGTTGGAGTCAGAGTAGTTGCTGAAGGGTCTGAGGCTTTTCCTTCGCTGGAAAACTCTCACCTCGTCTATCCAACTACATCCTACCAGTGAATTTCAACCATCAGGGTGTTATTTGTAAGAGGACATAGAAATCAATCATTTGTATGCTATAATTTCAGATCTGTGTTTTTCTACATATTTTGTCATTTATTTTTCCATTTGTGAAATGTGCCAGAATCTAGCCATCTACTTTATTTGTTTACTAGAGGACCAATGACTGAATTTTGTGCAAGAGTAGGCCTTCCTTCCCCCAGCTGCTGGCTCCGGCTTCCCTCTGGCACCCGGGAACCAGGCTTCCCTCCAGCACCCTTCCATTTGAAAATGAATAACATTCTTCAGATCTTGTGATTTTTTTAATTCTTTCTTTAACTTCTGCTCTGTAGTGTACATACATTATTTGTGTCCATCCATTATATTTGAACATCCTTCTATGTTTTCACACATTATGTTCTTAAAAAATAAGAACATTATTTTGTTTGTTAGAAAGTGGTAGATGCTATTGCAAATGAGAATGAGAAAGTAGAGCAGTGTAAGGAAGTTAAATGCTGGGGGTGCGGTGGGGAGAGGGTACAGGTTGTGATTTTTTAATAGGATAATCTAGGTAGACCTCACTGAGAAGCTAACATGTGAGCACTGAGAAAAGTCTATGTGGCTATGTGTGAAGAACATTTCAGGTAGGAATACTAGCACAAAGACCCTAAAGCAGAAAGCCCATGGCATGTATCAGGAGCAGTAAGAATGTAAGTGTGGTTGAAGTAAACTGAGTAAGGGAGAGAGAGTAGTTTAAAAAAAGATCAGAGAGGAGACCTCGAGGAGGCCATGTCATTTAGGATTTTGCAGGCTAATGTTGAGATTTCTCAGTCTGAATGTCATCATTGCCATCTCACACCTGTCAGAATGGCTATCATCAACAAATCAACAAAAAACAAGTGCTGGAGAAGATGCAGAGAAAAAGGAACCCTCAGTGCACTGCTGGTGGGAATGCAGACTGGTGCAGCCACTATGGAGAACAGTATGAAGTTTCCTCACAAAACTACATATGGAACTCCCATTTGACCCAGTGATCCCACTTCTAGGAATATATCCCAAGAAACTAGAAACACCAATTAGAAAGGATATATGCACCCCCATGTTCATAGCAGCACAATTTACAATAGCTAAGATTTGGAAACAGCCTAAGTGCCCATCAGCAGATGACTGGATCAGAAAACTGTGGTACATCTGCACAATGGAATACTATGCTGTGGTAAAAAAAAAAAAGGAATTCTTACCATTTGCAGCAGCATGGATGGACCTGGAGAGCATTATGCTAAGTGAAATAAGCCAATCAGAGAAAGATAAATATCACATGATCTCACTCATTTGTGGAATATAATGAACAACATAAACTGATGAACAAAAACAGATTCAGCCGAAATCGGTTTGGCTCAGTGGATAGAGCGTTGGTCTGCGGACTGAAGGGTCCCAGGTTCGATTCCGGTCAGGGGCATGTACATTGGTTGCGGGCACATCCCTGGTAGGGGGTGTGCAGGAGGCAGCTGGTCGATGTTTCTCTCTCATGGATGTTTCTAGCTCTCTATCCCTCTCCCTTCCTCTCTGTAAAAAATCAATAAAATATAAAATAAAAAAAACAGATTCAGAGACAGAGAAGCATTGATCAGACCATCAAACCTCAGAGGGAAGGTAGAGAAGAGTGAGCGTAAGGGGAGAGATCAACCAAAGGACTTGTATGCATGCATATAAGCCTAACCAATGGACATAGACACCAGGGGGGTAAGGGCATGAGTGGGGGGGGGGGGGGCAATGGGGAGGATAAGAACACATATGTAATACCTTAATCAATAAAGAAAAAAATAATAAAATAGACTTAATGTTCTAGTTATGAAAATTCCATAATTTATTTCTATCATATGCTCAGAAATTGTAGGAAAAACCACAATACTACAACATGCAGGTAAAATGTCAGTAAGTGTTACTGAAAAAAATTATATACAAGATTGGTAAGTTGAAGTACTCTTAGAAAATATTTCAATTGGTTACATTTATTAAAGAAAAAATGTAATAAACACTTTTTACATTTCTTGCAAACCAACAATGTTGTAAGTCTTACATCTCCAGATTTGTACTGATACCATCAACTCCTTTTGAGCAGAGTTAGGATAACAATAGAAACCTTGGGAAAGATTAAATGACAGCTAAGCTAAAGGGTCAGAATATAATATCATGGTTGCTTCAAAGCAATTTTGTTAGTTGTAATCAAAGCAAATTTAATAAAACTAAAAAAATCGGCTGCTAGCATGTTACAATCTCCTGTTTTGAATAAATTCATGTTATCAGGAAATCAATATGGCTCATGTTGCACACAAACAAGTCTGAAAATAGCAGCACCCAGAGCTCCAACAGGATGCCATATCCTTGAACTTTTAAGACCAATATGAAAGGCTATTTCCTGGAAGAAATGATGATTCTGAGCAAGACATTTCTTAAAATACTATTTCCAGAATTACTTGTTACCACCATAATAAAGCATTATCAGGAAATAATCAACCTGATTATTCACAGCATTGATGACATAGAAAAAACTGCTCATATTTACTGGACCAAAAGTAAGAATAGGACATTTTTATGATGAATAGGTTAAAAGGCAGGAGTTTCCAATGAAACTAGATTGGGCAACTTTCAAATGTTCGATGACTGTCCTGACCACTTTCAACGGGTTTAATGTAGTTTTAAAATGTTTCCCTAAATGTTGCATCTGTTAATAGTTAGGAGCCATCTTAAATTCCCATTAAGTTTTATTCAACAAACCTCAAGGTTAGGCTCTGAGAACCTCATAAGCATGTACCCTCTATGCTATAATAGGGTTAATAGTGTATTTCAGCATTAATCTAACAGTTGGTTTTGAAAATTTTTTAAATGTGTAAGCTCCCCAGGAATTCACCTTTAATTGAACAACATCAATTCTACTTGCGTCATAAAAACCCATTTCTACTGGCTACAATATGAACACTCAAACCTATATCCCTTAAATGGGGCAAACCTCCAGGGAATGAGCCCAACAAAGCACTGGACTGTGAGGGCGACTAAGTTTTGACAAAGTACCACTGGATAATACTTACACCATTAATCATTTCTGTCACTTACCAATATAGATCGGTTTAATGTCTTCAATTTTTTAGACTAACCAGTTGATGATGCTAAACTGCTTTGAAGCCTTTGCATTTAGCTTTCCAAGCTTTTGTTTTGCTTTAAGCTTAAAGTAATTCTAGCATCCTTTAGCAGCAACATAGTGCATCAACAAGTTGATTATTTTAAAATATCTTCTATTAAAGAGATTAATGTTTTTAACTGTTATCTGTTTAATTAAAGTGAACAGCAAAGCTTGTTAAGTGTTAGTCACAAATTTATACTCAATTTAAATTATGGATTTCAACCAAGAATGCTATATTTACATAACTCGTTTCACAGAAGGATCTTAGTAGATTTTTACACACTCTCAGTTAACTAATAATCCTAACAAGATTTAAGAACAACTTTTTAAAAAAATAAACCTCGCCTGACCGGTGTGTCTCAGTGGTTGAGTGTTGACCTATGAACCAGGAGCTCATGGTTCAATTCCCAGTCAGGGCACATGCCTGGGTTTCAGGCTCGACCCCAGTGGGGGGTGTGTAGGAGGCAGCTGATAAATGATTCTCTCTCATCATTGATGTTTCTATCTCTCCTTCTCCATTCCTCTCTGAAATCAATAAAAATATATTTTTTAAAAGAACCTCCATTTCTCCCATTCAAACTCTTATTTCCCTTTTATTTTGTTTCATATAAATGAGTACAAAGAAGAATAGGAAGATAACTGGAGACCACTATATGAGGCTAGGGGTGTGTCTTCTTTTAGATTCAATAAAGGGAAGACAGAATGGCAAGTGAAAAGGGTACATAATTATGAGCACAGAAGTGAATACAGGTAAGTGCAGAAAATATGAAAAGAAATGGAAGAGGTTAACATGGGAAAAGGAAGACAGATAAGTGGAGAAAGAAATAAGGAAAAAGAAGGGAAACATTAGGAGGGCAAATTAAAACAGAATGGAGAAGAGAAAAAAATGAAAAGCATTCAAAGAAGTACATTTGAGACAGACCTTGACAAACAGATAAAATAGATGGATCTTGAGAACATCATGCTAAGTGAAATAAGACAGAAAAAGTTAAGAACCATTTGATTTCACTCATATGTGGGATATAAAGCAACAAATAACAAACAAGACAGACAACTCACAGACACAGACAATGTATGGTGGTTGCCAGAGGGAAAGTGGGGTGGATGGGTAGAAAAGTATAAAGGGGGTCAAACACATGGCGACGGAAGGAGATCTGACCTGGGTGGTGAAACACAATGCAATATACAGGTGATGTGTTATAGAAGTGTACACTTGAAACCTATCTAACTTTATTAACCAATGGCACCCCAATAAATTCAATAAAATTTTTAAAATTCTGATTAAGTTGAAGGAATTTCTCTGGAGCCACATTAATAAAATAGCTTAAATTTTTAAATAATTAAAATGTTTCCTTTAATTTTCATATTTATGTTTATAAAATAATGCTCTGAACAAGAACCAAGGACAGAAACTGAAGTCATGTATTGTCCAAGAAATATTCCTAATGGAAAAATAGAAAAAAAACTTACCATATTTTTAAATTATGGTAAATACTGACCACACTGTGACTACAGAAAAGTGCAGTTATAGTTACTACATTCTGCAACATAAAACATCCTAGATATGATTTCAATACTTTTAAGACTATCAGACTATAGTTAGAAGAAAGCCAAAACCAGACCATCTCAATTTGCAACTGAAACAGGTGTTCAGGGAAAGCATAGCTATCAAAAACAAAAACTTCAAACTTCACTCTTTTAAATTGAACTGAAGAATTTCTTGTATTCACTGCCAGGAAATACCACCCTACAGAAGTAAAAACTTTAATACCTTGATTACTGAATGACTTTGAAAAAAAATAGTTCAAAATAATAAACTGTAAATAACAATTCCTACTTGTAGATAGAGCATGATTCTCCAAATATCCTGATGTTTGAGCACATAATAAAATATAGTTTGGCCAAAAATAAACTAGCTGAAATTACAAAGCTCTACTACAGGAAATAGCAACACCAAAAATTCCAGATGAATTTATTAACTGGATTAATGTTGGGATGGCTATTTTTTTTTATTGTTTTGTCACACAAAAAAACAAAAGATAAGTGTTGACGAGGATGTGGAAAAATTAGAATTCTTGTACATTGTTGGTGGGAATGTAAAATGGTGTAACTGCTTTGGAAATCAGTATGGAGGCTACTCAAAATATTACAAATAGCTCTGGGTGGTGTGGTTTAGTGGTTGAGTATCGTCTCATGCACCAAGAGGTTGCCAATTCGATTCCCAATCATGGCACATGCCCAGGTTTTTGGCTTGATCCCCAGTACGGGGCGTGCAGAAGGCAGTCGATTGATGCTTCTCTCTCATGGATGTTTCTATCTCTTTCTCTCCCTCTCCTTTCCTCTCACTCTAAAAATCAATAAAAACATATATTTTAAAAAGAATCAACCAATGAATGCATAAATAAATGAAACACCAAATCAATGTCTCTCTCTTTTCTCTCTCTCCCTTCTTCTCTCGCTCTCTAAAATTATTTTAAAAATAGAAATACCATATGATTGTGCAATCACACTTCTGGGCTTTTATCCGAAAGATTTGAAATCAGGATCTTGAAGTGATATTTGCATTAATGTTCACTGCATCATCATTCACAACAGCCACGATGTAGAAGCAATCTAAAGTGTCCATCAACAGATGAATGGATAATGAAAATGTGATATGCATATATAATGGAATATTATTCAGCCTTTCAAAATAGAGAAGGAAATCCTGCCATATTCAATAATATGGATGAGCTTTGAGGACATTATGTTAAGTGACATGAGTCAGTCACAGAAGAATAGATACTACATGATTCTTCTTATATGAGATCTCTGAAATAGTCAAACACATAGAAGCAGAGAATATAATGGTGGCTGCCAGGAGTTAGGAAGAGGAGAAATGGTAAGTATAAAGTTTTAGTTATGCAAGATAACTAAATTCTTGAGATATGCTGTACAATACTGTCCCTACAGTTGACTATTTTATTTAGAGAGTAGAAATCATGCTAATTGTTCTTAGTACAATAAAAAAAAGAGAGAGAGAGAGAGAGAGAGAGAAAAGAAACTCCTGGACCATTACCACTTAGCAAGCAATGGAGAAACAAATAACAAAAAAAAAAAAAAAAAAAAAAAAAAAAACCACAAAAAACAGATGTACTGAGGCTGCTGTACTACATGGCCTCCTCTCACAAAGCTAAGTAGACAACTATGCTCTTTGAAACCCACTTTCTAATAAATGCAGTTCAGAATACCTAGACATGATAAAAACAAACTTTATTTAGAATACATAGGAGACTGTCTGCAAAATCCAGTTAATGACTCTAGGATATTAGAGGCAAGGAAAGAATACTGGATAAAATTTAATAAAATATATACTCAATGGACTGAGCCATAAAGGTATTCTTAAATTAATTTGGTGTCTCAGATACTGAAGTGATCATGTATTTAATTGGGTTTAGGATAGGCTAACGGATATTTTAAATAAACAACTTTTAAATTACTTTGTGTGCTTTTTCATTTTAAAGAACCCCAAATCTTGAATAACCCACACAGAATGTTACTTTATGTCACCATACAGAATTTTACATCATACACATATGTCTTTTCACTTGCTGGACAAATAACTATGCTTATATTTTGTTGCAAAACAAACCCATACTTGATTATATATTGTCATATTTTGTTTTCCAGTTGTTTCACATATGAATCATTTGCCTCCTCAATTAGATGATAAGCTTCTTTAGGGCAAATCATATTGTCTTATCCTTTTCATCATTAGCAGCTAACACAATGTTGGACTATAGATCTGCTCAATAAATTCGTACTGAATTGAACAGTACCCTTAGTCATTGCCATTTCTTTTCTCTGAAGTACAGTTGAATAGATTTAATGCTGTAGCACTGTCAGCTTTTATACTTCATCCTGCTTCTGTGACCACATTGCTAGAAGAAGGCAAATCTTTATATTGATTCAATGCTGCTCCTGCCAGGATTATCAACAATAATGACAATGCCCCAATGCCAGTTTAAGTGGTAAGTTTTACTATTTACAAATACCTGTCACCTAGAGATTGAACCCAAAATACCTATATCAGACTTAGTCATTTTTATCTGCATTTGACTCAAAACAAATGATCAATCTTAAATATAAGTTCACTGCCTGAATCTTTCATTCTATAAGTGAAAAATTTTAAAATATCAAAATGGGAAATACTAAAAATAATTACATTATTAATTACAGAACCCTATTAATTTATTAATCAATGTCACCCCGATACATTCAATAAAATTTTTAAAAAGAAAAATTATCTAGCCAGTTTTCCTCAGTGGATAGAGCGTCGGCCTGCAGACTGAAGGGTCCCGGATTCGATTCTGGTCAAGGGCATGTACCTCGGTTGACAGCTCTGGTTGGAGTCAAAATTAATTACTTTTAAAGTATCTAAGTTGTAAATGTTCTCTATATACTGGCATTAATATGCCCAAATGTGAAGGCGAATTAATTTCTTCTAAAGTGAAATTCCTCTACTTTAAATTGTAATGTCTAAAGGCAGATATTTATTTTACACTACTTTATAAGAAGATAAAATAATCTATCTTAATCCTATCACAAGCTGGGAGTCAAAATAAAAAATATAATTATCATAGTAAGTTAATTTTTCAATTATAAAACTATGTCTCAATGCTTAGAGAAACCAAGATGGAGGCATAAGGTAAACACCTAACTGTTGCCTACCACAACAATTTTGAAACTACAACTGGAAAACAGAGCGCACACCGTCCAGAACCACCGGAAAGCTGGCAGAGTGGAAAACCTACAACTAGAGAAAAAAAGAGAGGGGGACGCTGAGCCTCAGGAGCTGTGGAGGTGCGGAGATCCATGAGCGCGGAAAGGGTGGGCGGCTGAATACGCGGCAGGCTTGCTCGCAGCGCGTGGAGAGGGAGGGCAGCAGACGCTGCGTGGCTAGCTTTCTTGTTTGGGAGGAAAACAAAACCTCCCGACTGCCCTGAAATCCAGGTGCAGTCGGGGAGAAACTGGTCTATATGGCAGCGGACGAGGCTCGAAAGCTGCCTTCTCTCAGAGGCGCACAGCCATTGATTAGGGCACGGAGAAACCTGCCCTATTAGGGCAGCACAGACAGAAACCAAGTTTGTCTGTGCCATTCTGAGACTCCGCCCCATCCGAGCTGAGCACAGCCCTCCCAGTGACTGGATTTCTCGTTCGGGAGAAAAACAAAACCTCTGGTCTGCACTGAAATCCAGCCCCAGCTGGGGAGAAACTGGTCTGTTAGGCAGCGGGAGAGGATCGAAAGCTGCCTTCTCTCAGAGGCACGCAGCCATTAATTCGGGCACGGAGAAACCGCCCCTCTTAGGTCGGAGCAGACAGGAAACCAAAGCTTGTCTGCACCACCCTGAGACTCCGCCCCATCCAAGCTGAGCATGGAAGCTCTCCCAGCAGAGACACTACTGATCCTCACAGCCAACTGGCTTGGAGATCAATTCCCGCCAGTGATACCAACAATCCCAACCACTCTGAACTCCAGTTTCTGGGGACACGCGGGGGACCCAGCCGCCTACGGGACTCTCGGCCATCGGTCGGAGAGTGAGAGTGACTTTTCTGTCGGTGTGGACGACACCAGATTTCAACCACTCTCATAAGGGACACATTCAAGAGGCAGACTCAGTGAGCACCAAAACCCTACTGTGTCTCCAGCACAGCAATTCTTCCGTTATAGACACAGCAGGCCCTCACAACCAATTGGACCGGAGGTCAATTCCTCCTAGTGTATCAACAGCAATCAGGGCTTTTAACTACACCAAGACTTTCCACTCATCCCACAAAGGGGAGTACCAAGAGCGACCACCTAGGATGATTGGGGAAGCTGAGCTACCGGCCCCTATAGGTCACCGACCACACAAAGCCACTCCATCAACACAGGGAGACAGCCAAAATGTGGAGACATAGAAGTATGTCACAAGTAGGAGAGATAGATGAAAGCAAACTAATGGACGACACAGTGTTCAGAACCATATTTATAAGGTTACTCAAGAATCTTCTAAAAACCGCTGAGAAACTTGAAGAGACCTTCAAGGACCTTAATGAGAATACCAAAAAAATGGAAAAGGACCAGTCAGAAATTATGCATACACTGTCTGAAATAAAGAATATACAGAGTAGACCACCGCACCCGAAGAGTCAAACCAAAGATCTGGAATATGAGGAAGAAAAAAACACCCAACCAGAGAGGCGGAAAGAAAGAAGAATCCAAAAGTGCGAGGATAGCATAAGGAGCCTCCGGGATGGCTTTAAGCGTACCAATATCCGAATTTTTGGGGTGCCAGAAGAAAGAGAGCAAGATACTGAAAACCTATTTGAAGAAATAATGACAGAAAACTTCCCCCACCTGGTGAAGGAAATAGACTTACAAGTTCAGGAAGCGCACAGAACCCCAAACAAGAGGAATCCAAAGAGGACCACACCAAGACACATCATAATTAAAATGCCAAGGGCAAAAGACAAAGAGAGACTCTTACAAGCAGCAAGAGAAAAACAGTTAGTTACCTACAAGGGAGCACCCATACGACTGTCATCTGATTTCTCAACAGAAACTATGCAGGCCAGACGGGAATGGCAAGAAATATTCAAAGTGATGAATAGCAAGAACCTACAACCAAGACTACTCTACCCAGCAAAGTTATCATTCAGAATTGAAGGGCAGATAAAGAGCTTCACAGATAAGAAAAAGCTAAAGGAGTTCATCACCACCAAACCAGTATTATATGAAATGCTGAAAGGTATTCTTTAAAAAGAGGAAAAAGAAGAAAAAAGTAAAGATAAAAATTATGAACAACAAATATCTATCAACAAGTGATTCTAAAAATCAAGTGAATTCAAAATCTGAGGAACAGAATAAACTGGTGAACATAATAGAATCAGAGGCATAGAATGGGAGTGGATTGATAATTCTCAGGGGGAAAGGGGTATCTGTGTGGGGGGTATGGGAAGAGACTGGACAAAAATCATACACCTATGGATAAGGACAACGGGGGTGGGGGGAGGGACCCGGGTGATGGGGAGATATGGGGGGGGGGGGAGGAGAAACAATTGTAATAATCTGAACAATAAAGATTTATTTTTTAAAAAAATGCTTATTTAATGAATTTTTTTTTCTTTTTCAATACAGAAATATTGAACTGAATTAAGATGTAGTTAAAACTTCCTTAATCAGGGCTAAGTTATAACATGAAACTAATAAAGAGAGAGTCACAGTGATCCTAAAAGGTCCTATTTTAATAAGCTTGAAAGGAAAAGGATCAGAATTCTGACTAAATTGTCATTTACAACAGAAATTCATGAAAAACGACAACTCATGCAACCATTAAAACATTTATTTAAAATCATAGCAGGACTATATTATCTCTTCAGTTTTAATTGAAACTTTGAAGAAAAAAAAAGCAATGTCGTGCAAAATAAAAAATAATGAAAAAAATTTTAATTTTATAACTTGGCCGAAAATATGAATGATGTTAGTATCAAAATTGTGGTTTTGTGGTTCACACTATACTTTTTTCATTCCTCCTAACCTCATGTTTTAAAGGTGAATTAGAAGTGTATTTTAAAATCAAACCACTACAATGGCTGTTATCTTTTGGCTGAAAAACTCTTATTTGTACCAACCTCCAATGGCAAAATTGAAAATTTTTTTCTAATTTAAGAAAAGCAGGGAAAAGGCCAAAATGAACACTTAAGAAAGTTATAATGACAGTAACTGTATTCACATTTATCACTACAATGAAAAAAAACACACCTGCTAATCCTGATCCCTATAAAAAATTTTAAGCTCCATTGAAATGTAAGCATATGTGCATTATCCTGATGACATTTTATTCCCTCTCTTGCCTTGTTGACATTTATAACATGACCCAGTTCAGCTAAAATTACCATAGTGAAAAAGTAGCTGCACTCTGATAAGTGATTTTACCGAGACATGCTGTCTGGTTCCCACTGGTGTACACATGCTGACATCCCTGGGTGAGAGAGATTAATTCCTTCTACTTGTCTTTTTCATGATAAAAGGCATCGATAGTGACTTTTTAAAAATTCCTTGCTTCTAAACTGAGAAACTGAAAAGCTGTGAATGCTAGGCTTCACCAATCAAGTAAGAAAACTAAACCTTGTAACAACACAAGCTAAAGAAAATATCCTGAAGCTGATTATCTTGGGAAATGAAGATAATAGGAAAGAAATCACCTAAATTGGTGGTCTCAGTATTTCTGGCCATGTTCTCTACTCCCTACAGGTAGTAGTGGACTGGCACATGGATGGCATATGAGACAAAACATAAAAGTGGAATTTCAAAGATAATACTATTCCATGTTAAATAATCAGGAAGTGTGAATTAAATTTAAAAAATTTGCAGGCAGATTAAAGATATAAAATAAAGGATCTTTCAAGATAGTGTGAGATAGAAGAAAAATACCTAAAAATGAACTGATGGAGAATTTACCAGAAAGTTATTGAAATTATTGGTAGCAATAAAAATGTCTTCTCAAATGAATCCAAGACATGTTGATTGAAAATCTAAGGCTCCATTAAGGGAAATACTATGTAAGAGGCTCAGGGTCCTGAAATAAAGAGAAGTAAAGAGAAAGAATTTCTCTCAACAGGCAGAATCCAGTACTTAAGTAGTGATATTTTTTAAAGTGATCAACTCAAACTTATGCCAAGGATAGTGAGCCTGTAGTACCAATAGAAACGGGTCCAGTTTACCACCCTTATGAACCAGGAAAGCAAAGAGAGTGAAACTCAGGTACAGTATACAGAGCAGTTAACTTACCTGCACCTTGGGCCTGGGACACAGAAATAATGAGAAGTAGAAAGAAATGAAAGTGAAGTTAGAGCGTTCTGAAAAAAGTGTTTAATGCTTTAAACTATCAAGATCAGCAATTTGCTTATATGTAAAACCTGTAATAGCATATTAGGCGTTATAATAAATCATAAATACTATTTCTAAGAATAAATATGGATTTAAGTGCTGCTGAAGTTATTCTGAATTCAGAGGTACCAGGATGTCTGTGGCAGGATGTATGGCAGAGTTGGTAACATATACCAGCTGTGTCATGACCTGACTTGCACAAGGAGTGGAAACATAAGAGCAGCTGACTTGAGGGCAAGTAGAAGGAGAGTAGAGAAAAGACTAAGCCTGGGCCTATGGAAAGGAGACAAACTGTTTTCATCACGTGAGTCATGATGTACAACCACAGCAATGATGACCAAAGCGAATGCCAAGAAATATTGAAAGATCCGAATTTGCATGTGAGAACACCAAAAGACAGTGTCTCTAATAAGGAAGGAGCTATACAGGACATAGATTACAGAGGCAGTGGTTAGGGTCGGCCCTCACGCTGACTGCATGAGAAGACAAGAGTCAAGGAACATGTGGGGCCTGTGTGCACTGCTGAAATAGCATGCATATAAAAATAAATGGGGTGTATTGTACAGGGGAGGTGGAAGCCCTGCATTATACAGGAAGGGCATGAATAAATATAATTGAGTTACTACTGTTAATGTGACTACATATGATCCCACAGAATGGTGAGGTATGGAGAAACTCAGGTTAGGCTCAGTTTGTGTCTTGAATGTCTGAGAATGTTTATTCTGACAGACATAATGAGGGAAAGAGAATGATTTAGAAGAGAGTGGAGGTAAGGGGAAGATTAAGTCCTAGATTAGACTTATTCCAGATTACTGAGAAAAGCAGTCTTCTACTCTATGACCCTTTTTATGACATTCTTAATGGTGTTGTCTGGGGTGGAGATGGAGGTTTTCTTAACAAGATGATGACAATCACAACAAATGATATTTGCCTAATGCCATCTACTGTAAAAAACACTTAATTATTCATTAACTCAATGAATTCTCACTACAGTGTTAGAAGGTAGATGCTGCTATTATTAACCTCATTTGATTAATAATGGAACTGAGTCAACTCATCAGCCATCTGCACTTTGTGTGGGAGAAAGATGAACCTGGACAGGCTTCACTGTCAAAGTATGGAGCCCAAAGCCGGCACAGTTACCATCAACTAGGAGGGAATCCTTAGAGGCAAAGAAACAATAGAAAGAAAGAGGCTAAATCCTTGAGCTAACAACCAAATTTTGCAGGCACAAGGGGAGACCTATAGCTGTTCAGGCTAAATTCATAAAAAAATATGGGTTCCAAAGTGTTGAGTTCAGTTCAGGGCAACTTCCCTGTTCTGTTAATTAAACTTTGGGACATTGAAACACAGGCCAGGGGAGATGACCGGATAGAAAACATTGTTCTATTCACTTACCTCCCAGCCTACAAAAATGCAAAAAAAAAAAATATATATATATATATAATAAAAAAATAAATAAAATAAATAATATATATATATATATATATATATCCTATCTAATAAAACAGTAATATGCAAATTGACCGCACCTTCGCTACACCTATAAGCCACGCCCACCAGCCACGCCCACCAGCCACGCCCACCAGCCAACCAGGAGCAAATATACACGTTAAACCAGCAAAGATGGCCGGGGAAAGGGCAGCACCCATGCCAGTGAGATCCAAGCCATGATGGTGGACTGGGGCAGGCGGTTAGCTCCGGCTGCCCAGGTCCGCCATCACCTATCGCGGACCCGGGCAGACGGCTGCAGGGGTTAAGGCCCGCAGCCGGCTGCCCGGGTGGCCATCACCGATCGGGGAGGAGGACCCGGGCAGGCGGCTGCAGGGCCTTAACCCCTGCAGCCGCCTGCCCGGGTCCGCCATCACCAATCGGGGACGCGGACCCAGGTTAAGGCCCTGCAGGTGTTAAGGCCCTGCAGCCGCCTGCCCGGGTCCGCCATCACCGGGGACGCGGACCCGGGCAGGCGGCTGCAGGGGTTAAGGCCCGCAGCCGGCTGCCCGGGTCGCCATCACCGATCGGGGACGAGGACCCGGGCAGGCGGCTGCAGGGCCTTAACCCCTGCAGCCGCCTGCCTGGGTCCGCCATCACCGATTGCGGACGCGGACCCGGGTTAAGGCCCTGCAGGGGGTTAACCCCTGCAGCCGCCTGCCCGGGTCCGCCATCACCAATCGCGGACGCGGACCCGGGTTAAGGCCCTGCAGGGGTTAAGGCCCTGCAGCCGCCTGCCCGGGTCCGCCATCACCGATCGCGGACGCGGACCCGGGTTAAGGCCCTGCAGGGGGTTAACCCCTGCAGCCGCCTGCCCGGGTCCGCCATCAACGATCGCGGACGCGGACCCGGGTTAAGGCCCTGCAGGGGGTTAACCCCTGCAGCCGCCTGCCCGGGTCCGCCATCACCGATCGCGGACGCGGACCCGGGTTAAGGCCCTGCAGGGGGTTAACCCCTGCAGCCGCCTGCCCGGGTCCGCCATCACCGATCGCGGACCTGGGCAGGCGCCATCACCGATCACGGACCTGGGCAGGCGGCGTGGGTTAAGGCCCGCTGCTGGCTGCCCAGGTCCACGATCATAGATCACGGAGCTGGGCAGGCGGCGTGGGTTAACGCCCGCAGCCGGCTGCCCAGGTCCAGGATCTCAGATCACGGACCAAGACAGCTGCCTGCCCAGGTCCATCAC
Source organism: Cnephaeus nilssonii (assembly GCF_951640355.1). Classification (NCBI taxonomy): domain Eukaryota; kingdom Metazoa; phylum Chordata; class Mammalia; order Chiroptera; family Vespertilionidae; genus Cnephaeus; species Cnephaeus nilssonii. The sequence goes on from NC_137073.1 coordinate 47,144,859, forward strand.
TGATCTCAGAGCTGGGCAGGCGGCGTGGGTTAAGGCCTGCAGCCGCCTGCCCAGGTCCACGATCAGGGATCACGGACCAGGGCAGGCGGCGTGGGTTAACGCCCGCAGCCGGCTGCCCAGGTCCAGGATCTCAGATCACGGACCAGGACAGCTGCCTGCCCAGGTCCATCACTGATCTCAGAGCTGGGCAGGCTGCGTGGGTTAAGGCCCGCTGCCGGCTGCCCAGGTCCACGATCACCGATCATGGACCAGGGCAGGCGGTGTGGGTTAAGGCCTGCAGCCGCCTGCCCAGGTCCGCCATCACCGATCATGGACCAGGGCTGGCGGTGTGGGTTAAGGCCTGCAGCCACCTGCCCAGGTCCACGATCAGGGATCACGGACCAGGGCAGGCAGCGTGGGTTAACGCCCGCAGCCGGCTGCCCAGGTCCGCCATCACCGATCACGGACCAGGACAGCTGCCTGCCCAGGTCCATCACTGATCTCAGAGCTGGGCGGGCAGTGTGGGTTAACGCCCGCAGCCGGCTGCCCAGGTCCACGATCACCGATCATGGACCAGGGCAGGCGGCGTGGGTTAAGGCCTGCAGCCGGCTGCCCAGGTCCACGATCACCGATCATGGACCAGGGCAGGCGGTGTGGGTTAAGGCCTGCAGCCGCCTGCCCAGGTCCACGATCAGGGATCACGAACCAGGGAAGGTGGCGTGGGTTAGCGCCCGTAGCTGCCTGCCCAGGTCCACCATCACCGATCTCGGACGAGGGCAGGCAGCGTGGGTTAGCGCCCACAGCCGCCTGACCAGGTCCTGGATAAGGGCTTCGAGTCAGCCATCGCCAGTGGCAGCTGACTCAAAGCCCCTATCAGGGATCATGGACCAGGTCAGGCAGCGTGGGTTAAAGCCCACAGCCGGCTGCCCAGGTCCGTGATCATCGATCTCAGAGCAGGGCAGGCGGCGTGGGTTAATGCCTGCAGCAGGCTGCCCAGGTCCACGATCATGGATCACGGACCATGGCAGGCGGCATGGGTTAGCACCCGCAGACGCCTGCCCAGGTCCCGGATCACGGATCCAGGTGGCGTGGGTTAGCACCCACAGCCGCCTGACCAAGTCCCCGATAGGGACTTGGAGTCTAGCATAAGGAAAAGAATAGTCAGCAAAAGCAGGAGACAAGGTTTCATAAGTTCTCCCCCAGGTCACCACTGTTCTCTTATACATTTTAATTATCCCAGACTTTGCCTGATGGGATTTGATTTGAATTATGCCTGATAGAGATTACATGACATGAATTGTAGGCTCATTCTTTCTTTTTGTGGTTGCCTGACTGAGAAAGGCCTTGGAATGAGAGAAGGCACTTTTATTTTCCTTTTTCATTCTTTAGAGACTGAGGAATTACAGTTATATGAAGAACTTAGTGAGAGAATGAAAGTCTCATGCTGTATTATTCTGTAAGTTTTATCATGTGGACTATCAAAAACTTGGTGGGATCCTTTTCAAGAGGTGTTACAAAAATTATGTTGAAATTAACATTCAAGAGTAAAAGGAGAGAAGTGAGTGGTGGGTAAAGGAAAGAACTTTGTCCTAGAAACCAAATAGAAGCCACATAAACCTTCAGATTCTTACTCATTGTGCTTTGGAGGTATCCTATCTAATAAAAGAGTAATATACAGATTGATCATCACTGCAACACACAATATAGCTGTCCCCATGTGGTCAAAGATCCTGCCCCCATGTGGACACAGATGGCCACCACAAGATGGCCAGCAGGAGAGGGCAGTTGGGAGGCACCCAGCCTGCAAGGGAGGGCAGTTGAGAAGGACTAGGCCTGCAAGGGAGGGCAGTTGGAAGTGATCAACCCTGCAGGAGAGGGCAGTTAGGGGTGACCAGGCCGGCAGAGGAGGGAAGTTGGGGGCAAACAGGCTGGCAGCAGAGTGGTTAGGGGCAATCAGGAAGGCAGGCAGGCAAGCAGTTGGGAGCCAGCAGTCCTGGATTGTGAGAGGGATGTTCGACTGCCCGTTTAGGCCCGATCCCATCGGGCCTAAACGGGCAGTCGGACATCCCTTGAGGGGTCCCATATTGGAGAGGGTACAGGCTGGGCTGAGGGACAACCCCCCTCCGTGCACGAATTTCGTGCACCGGGCCTCTAGCATATATATATATATATATAGGCAATGGGAAGCTATAATCTGTACACTGTGCAGAGACATTTGCAGTTTCAATTCAAGCAAGTTTACTGACTATCAGATCAAAAAAACCAAGGTCCTCAAAAGCATATAACAAAACTCAGAGTCGCTTCAACATGCAGGGTGAGGCAAATGTAGGTTTATAGTTGTGAGTAAACAAAACAGTTTATTCTTGTATTATTAATTACTGTATTATTTTCCATATGAACATCTGTAAACTTACTTTTGCCTCACCCTGCATATTGAAGTGACTCTGAGTTTAAGTATAAGTAACATTTTCCATTTCTTTGCATGTCTAGAAATATTTAAGGAAAACGTTATAGTAAATGAACATACAAAAAAAATCTCAAGAGAAAAATGGAAGCTAAAAAAAAAAAAAGAGGAGACTCTAGATCTGAAAAATACAATAACTGAAACAAAACATTTACCAAATGAACACAATAATAAATTGGAGATAGCAGGGGAAGAATCAGTAAATTTGAAGTTGAATTAATAGGAATTGCCCAATCCAAAGGTGAAAGAGAAGAAAAGACTGAAAAAAAAATGATTATAACACCAGAGACCTGTAAGACAGTATGGACTAATCCAACATAAGTATAAATGGAATCCTAGCAGAACAAGTGATAAAGGGAAATTTAAAATATTCATAAATATAATGGCTAATAAATTCCCAAATTTGATGCAAAATAATAGGTTAAGACCCAAGAAATTCAGTGATATCTAAGCAGGATAGATACTAGGAAAATATATGCTAGAAACAACACAGTTAAACTCCTGAAAGCCAAAGATAGAAAACTAATCTTGAAAGAGACCAGGGAAATTCCATAAAGGGGAAAATGAAAACTGATAGCCAAACTCTCTTCAGAAGCTAAGGGAGCCAGAGAAATTGAAACAACAGACTTAAAGTACAGAAACCAAGAATTCTATTTCCAGGAAGTTCATCCCTCAATAATAAAAGTAAAATAAGGACACACTCAGATAACAAAAATAAGAGAAACTGCTGCCAGCTGACTTGAATAATAAAAAATGCTAACAAATTCTTCAGTCTGAATGATACTGAATGACAACTAAGGTCTACAGAAAAAAAGGATGAGTAAATATACACATAATATAAAGAGTATACAAAATTCTCCTTTCTTCTCCTAATAAAAAAACATAAAAGATTATTTAAGGCAAGAGTTATACCACTATATGAACTTTATGTTAATAATAATATAATAATAATGATGATGATGATGATGATGATGATGTATTAACATCAGTCCATCTATTGTAATAAATATACCACACTAAAGTATAATGTGAATAGTAGGAGAAACTAAGCAGGGTGAGAAGGGATAGATGGGAACGCTGTACTTTCTGTTCAATTTTTCTGGAAGTCTAAAATTGCTCTAAAAATAAAGTCTATAAAAACTTTAATTACTAATATAGGGTAATATAATAGTGATTATACCATAACTCTAACTTTCGAATAATTGTTTGGTGCAATAGCAAACCGAGCATCACTAAAAAAAATAAAAACACCTAACAAACTAATAGTAATAAAAGAAAATTTCCAAAGGACATACAGACATGTGCCATACATTTCAGTCAACAATGGACCGCATATACTCTGGTGGTCACATCCTATCTAATAAAAGAGTAATATGCAAATTAACCACCACTCTGCTACAACCACAAGCCACACCCACCAGCCAATGAGGAGCGAGTATGCAAATTAACCCATCCAAGGTGGCTGCGGCCACGGAGTGAGCAGGAGGCTTGGGTTTCCCTGGCAATGGAGGAAGCCAAGCTTTCCAAACTCCCTGGCGGGCCCAGGCCTCCACTCAAGGCTACAAAGTTTCAATTATAGAAGATAAATAAATCCCAATAAAAATGGCGGCAGCCACTGAGCTGGAGAGAGCAGAAGGCTTGAGTTGCCCCTGGTGATGAAGGAAGCCAAACTTTCCGCACACCCTGGCAGGGCCAGGCCTCCACTCAAGGCTACCTTATTTTAATCAGATGATTTCAAGGGTTGCCTTTTAAATCATTCCAGTCTGGCTTCACCTCACCTCACTGCCTCCATTCCAATGATTATGAACATCTTTCAGAGATCCCCACAATATGTTATAGTCTCATCAGGGTTTTTGAACATACTATTCCCAATGCCTAAATTACATGGCTTCTCTCTGGCTCTGACCAGTCTTACATTTCTGCTCATGTCTCAGCTTAGATCTTTCCTAAGGTCCCCTAGAATAGGCTAAAGCTCCCTGGACTGTGCTCTGAATACACCATGAGCTTCCCCTTCCTAGAATTCCTAAAATTTCTAATTATAAATGTAATGTCTGATTCAACAATATGTTTGCAAGTACTATATTCCTGGAGCACCTAGTTTGAAACTCAATAAATATTTGTTGAATAAATGATGTTCAGGTAAAATATGAATAAACATACTTATTATTTCTTGCCGCACATATTACAGTGCAGTGAAAAATCTTTTCTCTAATTAAAGAGCAGGAAATCATGCTGTCATTTTGTCTGCCCCGATTGCTGTGAAACGTCCTGTTATTTTTGTTTTCCCAAGACCTGAATGAAGACTTAAGTCTGATACTGCAGGGAAGAATGTTCCTTGCATAGGAGTGACCTGATACACCCAGCTAACAATTCTCTGGGTGAATCTAACATTTTAAGGAGAATCTGGCAGTAGTTCACATATCTGCGTCAAAAAATGTCCATGTTTTGAGAAAAAGTGATTTTCCTTAAATTTCTTTTTGTTTTTGCCTTTGAAAGACTGAAAATCTTCACATTGTGGCTAAAAAATTAATTTTTGACTTTTTTCTTTATTTTCTTTCTTTATTTTCCTATCACCATTTATACCCCCATACTCTCTTCCACCCCCACCCTGCAATCACCACACTATTTATCTGTGTCCATGAGTTTTCTTTTTATTTCTTTTTTGCTCAATTCCTCCACCCTATCCCAATACCAGTCCTCCCACCAGAGCTGTCTGCCTGCTATCTATCTATCAGTCTGTCTCTATTCTGCTTGTTAGTTCAGTTCATTAAATTCCACATATGAGTGAAATCATATGGTACTTGTCTTTTTCTGACTGGCTTATTTCACTTAGCATAATGTTCTCTAGGTACATCCATGAATTTGTGACATTAAAAAAAAAAGAAAAATCTTTTCTCTAGCATATATCCTATATAATAAAAGCATAATATGCAAATCAACCAAACTGGAACGACCAGTTGCTATGATGTGCACTGTCCACCAGGAGGCAGACGGACATCCCCCAAGAGGTCCCAGACCGAGAGTGGGCACAGGCCAGGCTGAGGGACCTTCCCACCCAGTGCACCAGGCTTTATACTTTTCTCTAACATATATATATTACACCTCTCATCACTGAATAAGTAAAAATCCACTGATGTTTCTGAAGTAGTTCTAAGATTTAATTTCCTCATGTTTTATCCTGTCTTTTATCTTTTTAAGAAAAATATCACTTGATAAAGAATATATCTGATTCCTGTATAGATGGACAGCAATGCATAGATGGACAGCAAAAATATGTGAAAGATGTCAACTTGAAAGAAATAAACACAGAAAAATAAAACTAAAATAACACAAAATACTATTAAATATTTTATATAGTCTAATCAAGAGCAATCTGCAGATATCAATAAACTAAACCATAATGTAAAAAAAGTCTAAATGTTATTTTCTCTTGAATTCTAGCTTCTTTTGTGAACAAAAGGTCAAAATCAATAACTGAGATAATTTCTTGTAAGATTATCTTTCTGACCAGCCTCATGTTCCTGAATAGAATATTAAATTCACTCAAAAAACACTGTGTGAACTTTGTGACTACAAATAGATTCTATCCTACTTCTAAAAGCACATTTCCATTTAACTAGATGAATCAATGAGTCAACTTAATATTATTTGGAATATAAGAGTTTGATAACCTAATGGGTATAGAAACTATAATTATTAGCCAAAATAATTCTAACCCATACTACTACAAGTTTCTATGTTTTTACAAAGAGAGATTTTAGGATGAGTAGATTTCCAAATTAAACTATTAAAATTTAATTCCAGCAGTCAAAACTAACTTTTCTTAAGATCCACATGAAGTGTCTTACTATTTATCCTTTTAAACTTTGGTAATATTTTCAGGAGACTAGAGTAACAAGATTAAATTGGACTTAATTATGACTAGAGAGGAAGACATTACAAATTCTTAATTGTGCTCTGTGTCCTCCCTCTACTCTACTCTTTAATACCGCAGGGAGCATTAACATTTTCCCTCCTTTCATCACATCTTTACTTGGACTATAGAACAAAGAGTACCAATGCTGGTGCACCGAGGCGTACAGACACCCACTTGCTCACTACAGGACATGCATAGATCAATACATGCAGTCACCAGCTGCCACATAGGTTTTATTTTATTTTTCTGGTGGAATTATCTGTCTCTTTTCCTATCTATCTATCTATCTATCTATCTATCTATCTATCTATCTATCTATCTAGTTATTCTTCCTCTGGTAAGAAAAAAAAAAATCTGAGAAAATAAACAAAAATCTGAGTAAATACCCAGCTAACATGGCTCAACGGTTGAGCATTGACCTATGAACCAGGAGGTCATGGTTTGATTCTCAGTCAGGGCACATAGCTGGGTTGCGGTCTCGACCCCCAGTGTGGGGCGTGCAGGGGGCAGCCTATCAATGATTCGCTCTCATATTGATGTTTCTATCCTTCTATCCCTCTCCCTTCCTCTCTGAAGTCAATAAGAATCTATTTTTTTTAAAAAAAAAAAAAAGAAAAGAAACAAGGACTCCAAACCACCCTTATTTTCTTCCTGACTTACTACCCATTTAAACAAAGAATGGTGGCTAGAACAAAAACATAACATCCAAAAACAATCAGTGGGGTCACCTCAAAAATAGATCACTAAACTGAAAGTACAAAAAATTTAATTCAAAAACAATTTTATAAAAATAGGAGCTATCATATAACTTTCAATCTATGCAGGGCCCATGGTCAAGTGATGCAGTTATATCTACTTTGTCAAAGTTAAACACCAGTAATTTAGTTGTATAGCCTACCATACACCTAGGCTGTATGGTATAGTCTATTGATCCTAGGCTACAAACTTGTACAGCATGTTACTGTACTAAACACTATAGGTAATTGTAACTCGTTGAGTTATGATATTATGATAGCTACAATGTCACTAGGCAAAAAGAATTTTTTAGTTCTATTGTAATCTTATGTGACCACCATGGTATATGAGGTATGTTATTGACCAAAACAATGTTATCTAGTGTGTGACTGTATTTCAATCAATCTCTAGCCCCGTGGTTGGCAAACTGCGGCTCACGAGCCACATGCAGATCTTTGGCCCCTTGAGTGTGGCTCTTCCACAAAATACCACGGCCTGGGCGAGTCTATTTTGAAGAAGTGGCATTAGAAGAAGTTTAAGTTTAAAAAATTTGGCTCTCAAAAGAAATTTCAATCGTTGTACTATTGATATTTGGCTCTGTTGACTAATGAGTTTGCCAACCACTGCTCTAGCCCAATCATTGCTGTTTAATAAGCACAAGTGGAGGTTTAGGAAATCTACTTCACTTACTTTTTCATAGGATTATAAAATATAATCATATTTCTTCTAAAATTATGATAAAAGCTTGATAACAAAGTGGCACATACTTGCATTTCCATGTTACATGGATTAAGGTCTGGGGTCTTGAGGCCATAATTTAACCACAGGAAAATTATGGGGACATGGAAATGCTAAAAAAAGGATCAGAGATTCATAGATAGCGCAATTCAATTTAACAAATACTGAAGACCTATTATAGCTTGCTTTTAAAGGTCCAAAGAACACCTTGAACAAGGGACTCTGTGTTATAATATCCACTAGAGGCCTGGTGCACGAAATTCGTGCGGGGGGGGGGGGGGTTGTTCCTCAGCCCAGCCTGCACCCTCTCCAATCCAGTACTGCTGGCTCCCAACTGCTTGCCTGCCTGCCTGCCTGCCTGATTGCCCCTAACTGCTTCTGCCTGCCAGCCTGATCACCCCCTAACCACTTCCCTGCCAGCCTAAATGATGTCTAACTGCTCCCCTGCTGGCCCAACTGCCATTAACTGCCCTCCCCTGCCGGCCTGGTCACCCTTAACTGCCCTCCCCTGCCAACCTGGTCACCCCTAACTATCCTCCCCTGCAGGCCTGATTGCCACAAACTGCCCTCCCCTGCTAGCCCGGTCACCCCTAACTGCCCTCCCCTGCAGGCCTGGTCACTCTCAACTGCCCTCACCTGCAGGCCTGGTCACTCCCAACTGCCCTCCCCTGCCGACCTGGTCGCCTCTAACTGCTATCCCCTGCTGGCCTGGTCACCCCCAACTGCCCTCCCCTGCTGGCCATCTTGTGGCAGCCATCTTGTGTCAACATGGAGGTGGCCATCTTTGACCACACGGGGGCTGCCATCTTGTGTGTTGGAGTGATGTCAATTTGCATATTACCTCTTTATTATATAGGATATCAAAATGGCAGTATTGTTTATCTCAGACATTTGCAAAAATCAAATGAGGTGATATGTAAAAGTGCCTGTAACAGGGTAAATACCCAACAAATGGCTGTTAATTCTAGTCTCTTTATTAATAGAGGCAATGTGCTTCCTTTCTTTAGTGACAAATATTTTTCTTGTTTTCAAAATTTAATTCCTAAATCAGCAAAATAGCAACACATTTGTTCATTAATGTAGGTGGTAAATTTAATAACTGTGGGTACTGGAGTTTTAGAATAAATTATTTCTAATCCCAAAATATTAATGTTAGAGTATAAATACTTCTTCTAATTCTTCTCTTGCTCATTTTCAACTCTCTCTGTGGATCTGCTTTCTAGGAAATTTGCTTTCCTTAGACAACTCAAAGGTCCAGGAAGCAATAGCTAAAACTTTAAAGACGAAGTGTGATTCTATCAGTTTAAACAGAATATTCACATACACTCATAATAACCACTGTTTAGTCTGTACTGTACTGTTATTTTCTGTATGATAAGATCTTATTTCTACAGAATGAGTTAAGGTTATGTACTTCCATAAAAGCAGGTATTTTCTGAATATGAAAACTTAAAATTCAATCCAAAATTTGCTTTAAAATACTCTACTTAATGAAAAGAGATGCATGTAAAATATGAGAAATTGGTTCTTTGCCTCTTTAATAATGAATTCAGGTATATAAATAATAAGACTACCTAAAGCATCATTTATGTTTTATCAATCATATTCATTCAGTGACACTACACTGCAATAAAATATTAATTCACATAAAAAATACCACTGTATTATGAAAAGGCCACAAATTTTCTAGACTGTAAAATTAAAATAAGACTGATAAACATGCAGGACATCTTTATTCCTCTAGAGGTATATGCTGTATATCAAGAAAATAAGATGGCAAATGTTTAGTCAATATAAAGAGACTTCTAAGGAGGTTATGAATATATTGGTCCTTAACCTTTTTTGGGTTATAGACTTGATTTTACTCATAAATGGTATAGACATTAGAAAAAAATGCATATGCACATACATATAAAATGTAGCAGACAATCTTAGGAGCTTAATAGCCTTCTGAAGACAGAACCCACACAGGTTAAGAATCTTTATGTAGACCCTCAATATTGAGTGAATATTTTCACTGTGACCCCGGGTCCAGGGACTGTGATAATTTGTTATTTTGCTGAGGCACACATTTGAATCACACTAAAATAAAGCTGAAAGACTGATATGAACTAGCAAATCACCCAGCTCGTGAGGGAGCCTGGCATTCACATCTCAGTTTGACTTTGGCATCTTTGCAATTCATCATTTAGTAGAATAATTATTAAGACATGCTTTAGTGGTAATCATTAGTATATTCAGGTCTTTGAACTTCTCATAATGAAAAGGGTCTACTGCTTGCATAGACTAAGGCTCTCTGGCAAGTTATATCATGATGATTCTCTAAAAGAAAGTAGGCTTATAAAAGATAACAAACTAATAAGAGAAATAAAGTACATTATCTCCATAAATAGTCATTTATTAACATATTAAATCCCTATTTTATAGAAGGTACTTCCTAGCCATTGTGTAGTTCACAGAGATAAAAGATACAGACTCATTTTTCTAAAAACATTCAATATTATTATGCACCAAGTTTGTTTCTGAAAATATTGACTACAAAAAAACACATGACCAAAGTTTTATTACAGTCACTCTTCAAAAAGTAGTTATGTGTCAGGTATCTATAATAATAAAAGGGTAATATGCCAATTAGACTGGACATCCTTCCTGACGAAGCCGGGGCTGGAGGGAAGCCAGCCTGGGTCCCGGGTGCCTGCCGGCAGCCCGAGGGAAGCCAGCCCGGGTCCCGGGTGCCGGAGAAAAGCCGGTGCCAGTAGCCAGGGGAAGGAAGGCCTACTCTTGCACGAATTTTCGTGCATCAGGCCTCTAGACCTATATAATAAAAGGCCAATATGCAAAATGACCGAATAGTGGAACGACTGGTTGCTATGATGCACACTGACCACCAGGGGCAGACACTCAACGCAGGAGCTGCCTTCTGGTGGTTAGTGCACTCCCACAGGAGGAGCGCTGCTCAGCCAGAAGCCGGGCTCATGGCTGGCAAGCGCAGCAATGGTGGCTGGAGCCTGCCCTTCCTCCGCGGTAGCACTAAGCATGTCCAATTGCCAGCTTAGACCACAGGGAGCAGGCCTATGCCATCAGTTGGACATCCCCCAAGGGCTCCCGGACTGCAAAAGGGTGCAGGCCGGGCTGAGGGATCCCCTCCCCCAAGTGCACGAATTTCATGCACCGGACCTCTACTTTATAATATTCTTCAATTCCTATAATCATTAAACTTCTAACCTGGGTTTGCTAATAGATTTCAATGTCTGTACTCACATATACCACTGTCCTATTAAAAGAAACCATTAAAAATCCAGTTAGTTTTCTTAAAATAAAGATGGCTGGGATCATAAAATGTGATGAATTCATTATCTTGTTTCAACAAAATACCAAGAGTAATTACTTGAAGTAATATACAGGTGGCATTTTTTTTAATCAGAAGTTCTATTAGACCTATCACCCTGGCCTACCACTTTATACCCTCCTTTCTCCATTTACCCCCCATACCAATGTCCCTTTCCCTAGCACCTCCTTCATTGGAACCTCATTTCTAATCTTCAATCTCCTTGCAAGACCCACTTTGTATAAAGCCCCAACTCCAGGCAATCAGAACCATAACCACTGGCTTAGATTTGATGGTACATTTACTCAATATTCCTCAAAAGACAGAAGGCTACCACACCTTAATAGAATTAGTGATTCCATTCTCCACTCACTCAAAGTATTTTATTTGTACACTAGAGGCCCAGTGCATGATTGAATCATGCACGTGTAGGGTCCCCTACACGCTTTCGCTTTCGATCGCGGGGGAGCTGGGTGCCTGTCCACTGGTGCACCAGGCCTTTCGGAAGCCTCCAGCTCGGCGGAGGCTTCCGAAAGGCCTGGTGCCAGAGCAGACAGGCACTCAGCTCCCCCGCTTTTGATGGTCCGCGTGGGACGTGAGCTCGCTGCCCCAGAGGCCCCTTCTGTCCGCAGCACAGCCATGGCGCAGACGCTGAGGACGCAAGCTCAGCGTCCCGCTGGCCCAATCGGCTACCCCAGCCACCCCGAGTCCCACCCCGTGCCCCTCCCACTGGCCCAATCGTGGGCGTAGCGGAGTGATGATAATTTACATATTACCATTTTATTAGGTAGGATCATTTACTTGACTCAGCCAATGTTAGTTTGTTGCTCTTTCATTAAGTTAGTTTTTCTAAAGCAGGACTGTCATGTTGTAATATCTTTAAGTATGAAACATAACTTCTTTATAGTACAAAACATTAGAGCATTCTAAAAGTCCCTCCTCATGTCCCCTTCTAGTCCTGCCCCTTCAAGGGTAAACACTATCCTGACATCTAACATCAGAGATTTGAACTTTATATAAGTAAGATTATCATGTGTTCTTTTGCCTCTGGCATCTTTCACTCAACATCATATTTATGTGATTCATCCAGTGTTAAATATAGCTGTAGTTCTTATAGTCTCACTATATATTATTTCATTTATGACAATATTATAATTTATCCATTCTACTGTCCATGGGCACTTAAATAGTTTCTATATTGGGGCCATCATAAATAGTATTTCTATAAACATTTTTGTCCATGTCTTTTGGTAAACACAGATATCTGCATTTCAGGTAGGCATATTCCTGGAAGTATAATTTCTGGATTATATGGTATATGCATGTTCAATTTTAGAAGATATTGACAAGTAGTTTTCCAAAGTAGGTTATTAAAGCCTAATTTTTGTATTCATTCATTTTCTAAAAAATGTATTAAGCAAAAATGTGTAAAGGTACCACGGTTGACACTGGTGAAAACAGCCAGCCCAGAGTTCCTTTATAGCCACAGCAAACATGTCTTTCTACTTTCATTTTCCCAAATACCTAAGGCGTACCAGGCATTGTTCTACAGTTAGAGACCATCAGATTAATCAGAAAGTCAAAATCCTCACCCTCATCGTTCTCATATTCTAAGTGAGATGGAATTCACAGTGTTGTAGCGAAATAAAAAACACTGAGAATAATAGGAAGCAAACATATAACTGAGAATACAAAGAAAACTAAATAAAAATCAAATAAATGTTTTTTTAAATGTCTAAACAAATTAAACCCTTAAGTTTTCTTAATATCTGTGATATAAAGGTGTAAAAATGGCTTAACAACTTAGTTTCTTAAAAGAAGCTTTCTTGACCTTATTTTTTCATGATTTTATATTTTTCCAAGGTCTGAAATAGAAAGGAACATATATACATATAAACACACACATATTTGCATATATGAATACACATATATGCACATATGTATGTATGTATATAATATGTATATATTTTTTTAAACTAATCATGTAACTGAATACATATACTGTTCTTCAACAAATCATGTAACTGAAAGAAAGACTAGAAAAATTACCTAATGAAACAGAATGCTGGAATCTTTTCCCCCAGGTAAGGAATGACTACTGCACTGCTTTTAGATGCCAGAAAAAAATCAGTAACACCAGATGCTACTATAGGTAGTATGGCTAATTAAGATTTAATGTACTTTACTGCTTCAAAAATTAAATGGGAGGGACTGCAGGGAACTGTTCTATATTGCTAGGAAAATTATATACGGTCAGAAAAATGAAAAGCAAATGTCCATGAAAATTTATGTTTTCTTTCATTTGTTAAAACAATGTTTTCACTTATGAGGAAGGCTCCTCCCTTTCATTTGGAATTTAAAATTTATGTTGTACTTTACAGAGCATTCAGAGTAAGAAGGTTTTGGATACAGCAAATGTATGTCCATCTAGGAAATCAATGTTTAATTTGGAATAAAAAGAAGAGCTGCTGGAGCATGGCAATCATTTTATTACTGTCTGATTTAGCAGCATCTAACAGAGATGGAAAGTTTTATCATGCACCTTTAACTACTAAATTCACAAAACAAACAGAAGGCTTACCATGGGAGGCAGAGAGTGATCAGACTATATCCTCTAGTTACTCTTCCAGTAAACAGCATGTGTTGTCTAAAATTGCTATGGGAACCTGGGAGCTCATGAGGAAAATCGAGTTTTAGTTGAATGTCTTCTTTAATATCCTATACTACAACCTTCAGAGTAAATAAAAAGTTTATGTGCAGACACCCATTATTAGAAAAATCAAATATTAACATTAAAATGGAGTACAATGATATTAAACTTTGTAATTTAATCATGGTTCTGAATTCTTATTAAGCATATAAGTAGATTGATCACATGATATTTGTTTGCATAGAATTGATTTTAACATATTCTGTAAATTCAAGTGAATAAAAGAGAAGACAGATTTGTGCTTCAGTTCCCCTTCTGCCTACAGTATAGAGAAAGAAGGTTACATTATTAGATATTTTCTCTTCAAAAATGGCAAGTATTCTTCTAAATATTCAACACAATCAGGAACTGGATCCAAACAGGAAGTTAATAAAGAATTACTAAAAAGGGCGGAAGAGAAAAACACCTAAATGAATATGATATATCAGAAATAATAACTTAAACCTTGTTGTAACATTTCTCTATATGAGCCATCCACAATACTTTTCAGAAAGGTGGAATTTAGTGCAATATAAAGAGAATTTGATTGAGAGTCCAAATATTATGTTCTAGTTCCCCCCTGTGTTATTTACAACTGTATAACTTTGGGTAAATAAAAAACCTTCCTGGCATTTGCTTTACAGACTTAAAAACAAAGAGCAATTTCTTATTCTCTTCATTTAATGCAGCAGTGTAGTCAGGGTCCCTTTACGAAATTAAAGTTATTTCCACAGCAACTAACTGATATCAATACAGTTTTAGGAATTCTTCACAGTATCAGTCAGAGGCAAGAGACTAGCTTTTAAAGGTGAAAATCTAGTAAAAGCATCCACCTATAATATACAGCAAGGAGAAAACCAAAATGTAATTGAAAATTAAACTGCTCCTTCTAGGTTTTCTTTTCTCTCTCCAGCTGTGACTAATATTAAACCTTTCTCATTAAGGGTAACAAAGGACATTTCTGAGGATAACTTCACTCAAGGCTATAAAATGAAGTTTTTAAAAATGTGTGTGAAGTGTGTGTATATGTGATAGAAAAATTATCAAAACAACCAATACTATGTGTACAAGATAGAAGAGGAAGGGAGAAGAGGGGAAGGGAAGGAGAGGAAAAGGGAGGGGAGGGGAGATGAAATAAGAGATGACATAAGGTGACTATACTTTTGGTTGTCAAGCTTCCCTTAATAATCACAAGGAAAGCATCCATGACTTTATACTGAACTGACCTGAGAATCAGGGTCTTGTACTTCAATTCTACCTCTACTACTAACTCTATATTTAACCTAGGTAGGTCATGTAATCTCTCTGTGCTTCTGTATCTGAACTGAACTCTACTCAAAGGGTAACTGGTGATTCCATGGAAGCCCATATAGTAATTTACATTTTATTGCACTTTCAGAGAGAAAAAGTAGCAGGGCCTTCCATAAATTTTGTAAACTCTCCTTATAATTCTTATTGGCAAGAAAGATTTTAAAAAACTGTTTACTTGAAATACAATGACATTTTAGCAAGTAAAAAATGTTGCCTAGGGTGTTACTTTCATATTAAATCTGCAAAGCACATTACCATCAGATGGATGGGGGCGGGGAGGGGGAATGAATGAAGTAACCTTTACAGTCTTCCAAAACTAAAGATTCTATGATTGTGAACTAGCCTGAGAAATGTGAAAGAACCCCCACATTTAAAAGTGCCAAAAGTGTTTATTGCAGAAAATATAAAAAATGAAAATGATAGATATTTGTTTGCCAAAAACAATAATCCTTTCTTGATTTATATATAGGGGTGGGGCAAAAGTAGGTTTACAGTTGTTCATGTGGAAAATAATATAATTAGTAAATAATAATATAAAAATAAACTGTTTCATGTACTCACAACTCTAAACCTACTTTTGCCCCACCCTGTATTCTTATATAAATTACTGACAGTATATAAAGAGAAAACACTTACCATCTAGATGTTATTTTTAAGTAAGCACATACTGAGAGACAGGGACACAGGTATAGCAATGTTCCCAGGCTTTATTTAGAAGATCATCTGTCACACTAAAACAATATCCATTATTTTTGAGGTTTTGTTTAGTGTCATTTTTTCCTGATAAATGTGAAAATTAGTAATATGCTATCCTTTATATATGAAGATATAAATCCATCATGCAGAATATATTATATTAGCTATTTTTTCCAATTGTATTACATCATGTCATCATCTATATGCACATATTTAATATTTCTGTGACTAATAATAGCATGGGGAATGCTTGCATGTAAGCATGCCACACATAATAGTTATAAATAGTAAACTTTCTTTCTTAAAAGTAAGCCAGTCCGATACCAACGCCATAGCACTGACTCCTTAATATCACGTAGTAATTACCTACATTAACCAAAGCAGGCATGGGAGTGTTGACAGATTTGGCCATTACATTTTTTTATACTAGAAAGTCATCATTATAGCTTTGTATGTCTAAGACTGTTCATCCATGAACTATTTCTCATTGATATCAAAACAGTTAAAGAGGCAAATAATTTTTGCTACTATGCTAAGTACAATTATTCTAATTCTCTGAATATGAAAAGGCTTCAAAATATTCATCTGTACTACATATTATAGATAAAGCAATGGGCAACAGACTCACTTGACCACCCACTGTGCAGTTGTGTACATCTATCCTGGCAATTTGTATAATTTACATTGAGATCAGTTTTCATAAAATTAACAGTCTCAAGTTCAGGAGAATTCTTTGTCTGCTTACCATAACCACATTTCCTCATATTGAGTCAATCAGCTCACCACTGTAAAAGGCTGCAAGTTATAACAGGACTTTTAGAGTGAAATCTTAAACATTTGTTTTTCTTAAATATAAAAACAAAATGAAAAAGCCTGAAATTTCATTTGTAGCTTAATTAGGCTTCAAGTTAAACAGTTCCCAAAACAAGCCAATAATCACAGTACAACTTATAACAGTCAACAGCCTGAGAATATACACTATTTTATTCTGCTAGAAAAGACTTCTATCATTTTACTAAATGAGTTCTGATTGTTACTTACTTGATTGCCTGGCCCTCATTAAAGGAACTAGATATAATAGAAAAGCAAAGAGAGACAAATTCCACTAAAGAATGAGTTATGTTACAAAAATATATTTTCTTCAAGTTGAAAACAATTTCCCAAATAGAACAAATGTTATGAACAGCAGTTAGACTTCCAGACTCATTTGTAAAAGCTGATATGAGCCTTAATTTAGTTGAACTACAGAACCGTTTTCAAACTTCTAATCTCAGGTACTGGGGACCATTTGGGAACGGGGTGGCAAGGAGTAGTGTTCATTATTACTGTTATTAAGGTGGGAATAATATCAGCTATAGCTTACTGAGAACCCACTATGTGCTAGGCATTGTGATAAATGCTTTACATGTTTTACCTCATTTAATTTTCATAACCACTATATGAGATAGGTATTATTTTAATCTTACAGGTTAAAAAATCAGGCTTTGAAAAATTAAGTGACTTTCTAAGGTCATGTCGCTGGGAAGTGGTTAAGGCATATCCAGGTCCATATGACTTCCAAAGTTATGCTGTCTATCACTATTATATTGCCAACCTTCAAAATACCTACTACTTTCCTTTTCACAGCCCAAATTCCCAATTCTTCAATATAGGTGAAACCAGCTACATATTAGAAAAAAAAATTCTGTTCTAATTTAGACTGGATATAAATAACTAAATCCTAGCAGAAGTAGTAGGATTATGACTTTTAAAAAGGCAACAACTTCAATAGGGAAAAAAGGAGACATACGTAATACTTTAAACAATAAATAATAAATAAATAAATAAATAAAGCAAGCAGAACAGAAAAAATAAAATAAAAAGGCAACAACTTAACTTAAATAAATAAAGCAGAACAGAAAAATAAAATAAAAAGGCAACAACTTAACTCAACTGAATCCAAGAATGGTATATTACGTAGTGAAACAAAAGTAAGCAGAACAGCTTGTAAAGCAAAGTAAATCAGCCCTACCAAAAAAGACATCTATACTTGTCTGGCATCTTTTCTTTTTTGGAAATATCTCTACTCCATTCAGTGTGAATCTGATGTAGCTATCAATCATGTGGTCTTCCTACTCCAATCCCTGGTGGCCATGAGAACCAAGCAGGACCAATATTCCCTTCTCCTCCTGGAGATTTTCAATTCACTGGGAAAACAAAGTCACACTTATCTGAAATCTGGTACTATAAGAATGATGTATATCTGGACACATGCAGTCCATGGAGAGAACCTATCAGAGAATAAACTCTACACAGTCAGAGGAAAGCAGAATTGAAGGATGCGGAGCCAAAGCTGTGGTGAAAGTGCTTGACCCCTTGAATCCTGCCATGACTAAAGCTAGAGATTCACCTCATTTCGTAGTACATCTTGGACCAGTAAATCGTGACTAAGTTAATTTGTTAGGTCTCTGACACTAGCACCCAAAAGAATCCTGACTAACATAGGTCCCAGAGAGTTTGCTCTTGAGGTCATCTTCCCTCAGGAGTATTTCCATTAGTTCTTTTCTTCATCCAGTTAAATACCCAAGAATATGGTAAGAAGAAAATGCAAATCAGTTTCAAATCAAGGATGATTAGTAGAAGGTACCAGTAAATATAGGGATATACAATGAAGTTGGGGCAGTTAAAAGCAATATTAGTAAGTATATTTTCCTACTTAAAATATCTATATACAAAAATCTGGAAATAAAATGATTCTCACTTATAAACTCATTTTCAGTCATGGTATTTGATAAAAAAGCACAATTTTACAATGTCAATACTGTAGAAAGTTATATAATAAGGCAACAATAGACTATAAAATGTAGGAATTTACTTATTATAAATCAAATATATCCAATGAGTATTTGTAATATGTTTGTTTTTACTTTTTAAACACATTTTACATGATTTAAATATTATTTTTAAGTTTTTGTTTCCCAACTTGTATTTTGTATATTTAAATCATATAGAAAGTAAAAATATAGTTATCTGAAAGTTTTATAAAATTTAAGGTTTGCATTTTCATGCTTTTCTCTTTTTGAATTAGTACACTTCACTTGCAAGTATTAGTTGCTTTTCCTTTTTAATATTTCAGGTACAAAAGTTACATATAACTTAGAAAATATAGTAAGTTAATCCTAAAAATGTGGTAGCAATATATCATTATGCCAATTCAAGATGATTTGGCATTTACATTCTAAAGAAACTAGAGCTCTTGGTTGCCAGTGACAGAAAACCTAACCCAAACTGGCATACACACAAAGGTAATGTATTGTCTCATAGGATTAAAAAGTGTAAGAGTAGGAATAGCTTCTGGCATAGTTGTATTTTGGCATCAAAATATATAATCAGGTCTCAGTTTCTCTCTCTCCACCCTCCTCTCAGTTCTACTGTCTGACATGTTGGTCTCCTTCTTGGGCTCCATGTGATACGTGAGGCTGTAGTACTTGAAGCTGCTAGAGCCATCTTTCAAAGTATACTAATATATACTTGCCCAATATGCACCAATCAGTGCATCTAAGGAGATACAATATGCAGACTGCTTAGGTGTAGGGGACATACACCATATCTGAGTTGGAGGGTGTGACTTTACCCTAAGAGAAGGGAAGGGATGGATTCTTCAAAGGAAAACCAAGGGATGTTTTTCAGAATATAGGAATACAAGGCCAATACAAATTATATTCTTTCATAATAAAGACTACATAAATAAACAACAACTTCTACAAAAACTGCTTTAAGTTTTTTAGTTTGCTGAAAATTATAAACAATATCTTAAAAATAGTACTCTTCATTAGATTTTTATTATTGTTTCTTTCTGATAGCAATAATTAATTACTTAAGTATTGGTAATAATTTTCTCCTTTCAAATTCCTTTTATGTTAACTGAAACTAAGGTTTTTGACAGCTGTAGCTATCAAAAAATAGAATATATTTTCAAATAGCTAGAGATTAATACATTTTTTTGCCAAATATAATTGCACTAATCAGAGTTCTTGGTTGCAAAGAGCAGAAGCAATCTCTGCTAGGCAGAAAAGAACTTGGGTAGGACACAAAAATGATGAAGAAACAGACTTGGGAAACAAGCTGGAATTAAAGAAGTCTAGGAAGCTAGAATTGCAACCGAAACCACACTGGAGAAAAAAATCAGCTTAGGCAGCGTCTACTGAGAATGCTGGCACCCCAACCATTGCTGGCACCAATACCTCCACAGCATGCTGCTATAGCAGCTAGATGAGGGGATTCTTCACTGTTCCCATTTCTTTGCATCATTTTTCTTTCAGATATGAAGCTTCATGCAGAGATTTCTAAACAGTTGAGCATAAGTCACGTGTCCCAAACTCTAGCTATAGCAAGAGCCATGAGAGGAACTATCTGCCCAATTTGGCTTTCACAGTGGGAGGCCTCAAGCACTTAGAATAAACCCTAACATATAATGAGGCCTTACTAAATATAATTTATTATTCTCATAAAAGCATGGTTTAAGGAATTATATGGCAAATACTATTGCACCATGACACTATAATGATGATAGCATCATCTTCATTAAAAAGAAACACAACAGTCCTGGCCAGGTGGCTCAGTGGGTTGGAGCATCGTCCTGTGTACCAAAAGGTTGTGGGTTCGATTCCAGACAGGGCACATATCTAGGTTGTGGGTACCCAATGGGGGCACGTGAGGGAGGCAGCCAATCGATGTTTTTCTCTCACATCGATGTTTCTCTTTCTCTCTTTCTCTTTCCCTTCCTCTGTCTCTAAAATCAATAAACAGGTCCTTAGGTGAGGGTAAAAGAAAAAGAAATACAATAAAAATAGTTCCAAAATCACACAATTATTGGTAGAAAACAGGCAAAAACTGATTACTCTGAATCAACTATTTTGGCTCCACTTCCAACAGACAGAATTTCTTAAAAATAAACTCCATTCTAAAAAATAAAAAATAAACTCCATTCTGCCCTGGCCAGGTGGCTTGGTAGGTTGGGGCATCATCCCATATACAAAACAAACAAACAATTGCAGGTTCAATCCCTGGTTGGGGCATTTATGGGGGACAACTGATGGATGTTTCTCTCTCACATCAATGTTTCTCTCTCTTGCTCTCTCTCTCTTCCTTTCTCCCTCTCTAAAAATCAATATAAACATATCCTTGGATGAGGACTAAAAATAATAATAATAATAAATACATAAACTCCATTCCCTATCCCCAAATGTATCCTGCCTGTACAACATACTTGAAGTCAAGTGGATTTAATAAGGCAATAAATAATCCTGGGAGGCAATCCAAATTTGACATTCTGTGGTAGATTATGTCAGGTCATGAACAAATTACTTCTTTCACCATGAGTGGTAATTGGTCAAGTAAATTCAGGCACTTACTGCAAAGTATGTACCAATATCCATCTAGGTTAGTTTCCATTATAGCTATTGGAAATTAACAGCGTCAATCTTTTACTGCAAACTAACAGAATGATGTGTTAGCTCAGTCCTAAAGCTATGGATCTATATTCTTGGAAGGAAAAAGCTGTCATTTGGCTCCTACATTACCAAAGTGCTTCAGTAACTACAAGGCAAAGGTCCATTATTATTCTCTTAGAATTTTACCCAAGTCACAGAGCAATAGTCTAAAGAAAATAAAGTAAAAAAATAAAAGGAAGTATTTAATGCTGTTCTTGTTCTTCAGTCTATGTTGTTCATCTTTTCCCCTAGATGAGTGAGCTCATGAACAGCACTGATCAGACTGTCAGACCTCAGAGGGAAGGTAGGGGAGGGTGGGGACAAGGGAGATAGATCAATCAAAAGACTTGTGTGCTTGCATATGAGCCTAACCAGTGATCACGAACAACAGGGGGAGGGGGGCATGCGTGTGGGGGGGTTTGGGAAGGGAACGGGGGGGCTTGATGACAAATATGTGATACCTTAATCAATAAAGTAATTAAAAAAAAGTGGGGGAAAAAAGAGAGAAAAAAAAGGAAGTATTTAAGATGAAAATTTGCCTTAAAACATAGTTATTGTTTTAATTAAAGTACAAGTACTTATAAGCCAGCAATTTTATTTATTAAAAAGTTTGTGTTTTTTAAAAGACAGAATTTAATTATCACAATATGTTTTCTTGACCCAGTTAAATACAAACTACATTCATTTCTACATTTCCGTTGGGAGCTTGAATTAGAACATGCTGGAATATATTTACATGTAAATGTTAATACATGAAGTAATTAAGAGAGCCATTAATCTAATCTATTTGTAGTGCTAGCCCATATTCTGTCACTCTTCTTTGTCACATCCATATGTTAGATCAGTTTATGGAGATTGTTTTTACATTAATAATGTAGCTTGCAAATGAAGTAAGGTTACTTTTAAACACTAAAATGTTTTCAGAATTCACTCAAACATTATTTACCAATCCACAAAATATGGTAGCAATCTCTGTGCATATGTGCAGCATTAGATTGTATTTAAATGCACGTTATTATTATTTTATGTATAAATGAAAATTTCACAGAACTAATACACTGTCACTGGTATCTGCTCTTTTATAGATTCATTAATTTACCTTATTTTTAGCTGTAGTTTTAGTTATCAAACCTTTATTTTAAATGTTTTATAATATTTTATTTACTATGTCATTAGGAACTGATACCTAATATATTTATTAGGTAGAAAAGTGAAAATATAATTTATGGGACCTGTTTTAAATATATGTATTCCTACACTATTTTTAAAGTATATTTTTAAAAGAAATTTGAGTCATTTATCTACATTTAAATTTTTCATTTAGGGGCATACACTCAATAAAAATGTGATTTAATTCAAAATGCCATAAGAAACAAAATACTCAACTTCCTAAGAAAAAATTTAGAATTATTACATATTACATTTTACAGATCTTTTAAAATAAAAAGCAGAGGACAGTAAGAAAAAACTTAATATGCTGTGCAGCTATTATTCAGTATTAACAATAATAACTCTAGCAGAGAAACTCATAATTTCACCTCCACTTAAAATTTATTACACTTTCAAGGAAAAGAAGTTCTTATAAGGTTAAAGACATAACTGAGCTAGGGAGGATAAAGTTGCTCACTTATTCAGTCATTTCTTCAACAAATATTTCTTGAGCTCCTTAAAAATATCAGGTCGTATGGACAATGAGATCCCTACTTTCTGGAAAATAACATTAAAAGACATGAGAAGAAAGACATTAACTTATTACAAATGTGGTAAGAGCTATGAGGGGGATGTAAAGTAGGAAGACTAAGCCAAGTCAGGTCAGGTGAGGGGAAATCTCTCTCAAGGGATGACAGATAAACTGACAGAAGAGTGGGGACTTCGAGGAGAGTGTTTTCCAAGTATAAGAAACAGAACCTGTCAAAACCCAAAAAGGCAAAAAAAAAAAAAAAGTATATTTTCTAAAATGATGGGAGTGTGTATGAATATTGAGGATGGTACAATGTAGAATGGTACAAATAAAAGGCCAAGGATGCAAGAAAGTTGTTAAACATTAAGCAAGGAAGTGAAACAAATTTACAAAGGCAGTCTGGGTTATAGGAGAAGAAACTGTATTACAGTCTGAAGACCATGAAATAAACAATTTGTTTAAAAGTTTGTAAGAAGATGAGAGAGAGGGTTATACTTCAAATGACAGATGAATTGGTTGGCTACTTTGATTTGATGCTTGGATTCATTTGAGCATGTTTAAATGTTGATAGCAAGAGGCCCAGAGAGAGGAAGATAGTGAAGATGGAGGAGAGAAAAATCACTGATAAACTGAAAGGAATGGAACCCAGAGCTCAGGAAATTATGGACAACTAATAAGCCCAGTGTGTTATTTTCTCCAACAATGCTTCATGACAGATGAAGTCAGACAGATTCATCCAGAGCAAGAGTTCTTGCTGGTGGGTGTAGGGTAGACTAATGGGGAGAATGCTTCAGGACACTGAAAAGATCCATCAAGTGATGAATCAGAGACTAAGATGAATACAGGAGAAAATGAAAACAGGAAGGGTCAACTAAAGAGATCTCAATAAAACAAAACAGAAGGACATAATCAGAGGAAAGATGCCTGTCTATTATTTCAAAGTTGGAAATTTTTTGATGATGGTTCAATATGTGGCTTTGTGTAGGTAGAGATCAATGCTAGGGCTAAGGAGGTCAAGGAATTTTTCCACCATGAGTATTCTTTTTGCATAAGACCCTTATTCTTTTATGATGCTCTATTGGCTAAGAACTCAGAGGACACGGAACTCCTCCATTCCCGGTGTTCCCAATCATCCCCACAGACTTTAAAAGGCCAAGGAGAAAGCAGAGTGAAACATGAGAGCAAATGGCCAAAACAACCAAATAAATAAACTCATAGACACAGACAACAGTATGGTGGTTACCAAAGGGGAAGGGAGGTGGGGGAGGACTAAGAGAGTAAAGGAGGCTGAACATATAGTGACAGAAGGAAACTAGACTTTGGGTGGTAAGCACATGATACAGTATACAGGAGGTGCATTATTGAATTGTATACCTGAAACTTACATGTTATTAATCAATGTCGCCCAAAATATTTAACTTTTTTAAAAGAAAGAAGTCTGGCGGTGTGGCTCAGACGACCCATGAACCAGGAGGTCACAGTTCAATTCCCAGTCACATGCCCAGTAGGGGGTGTGTAGGAGGCACCTGATAGGTGATTATCTCTCATCATTGATTTTTCTCTTTCCCTCTCCCTTCCTCTCTCTGAAATTAAAAAAAATTTTTTTTTAATAATTTAAAAAGAAAGAAAAGAGAAAAGGAAGTCAAGAAATAGAGTGGGTAAGCTTGCTTTTAGTTTTTCAAACTTTTTAAAAAGACACGGACTCTTGTTCAATGAATGTACTCCATGAAATACAAAAGCTAAAACAGAAAAGTGTACTGCTCTGCTGGACGTAGGACCAGGAAGGGGTCTGTTAAACTCCCTTTGCTCACCTTCTTCCTTCCATACCCTTATATGTAGTAGCCACCTAGGAACACAGAGTCGAAAGTAACCTTTTGTTCTAAGTATACAAAAAAGTGAAAATTCCACACCTCCTTAAAACACATATCCTTGTTGGGATCAATACAGATCACTCAGGATGAGGCAATACAGAGACCTATGCACACAAAACTCTAGCAAATTATGAAGAAACTTCTCACACCTCCCTTTCTATACTTTTTTTTAAAATATATATTTTATTGATTTTTTACAGAGAGGAAAGGAGAGGGATAGAGAGTTAGAAACACCGATCAGCTGCCTCCTGCACACTCCCCACTGGGGATGTGCCCGCAACCAAGGTACATGCCCTTGACCAGAATCGAACCTGGGACCTTTCCATCCGCAGGCAGATGCTCTATCCACTGAGCCAAACCAGTTAGAGCTCCCTTTCTATACTTAGCAATAGGATTTACTTGTTTTTGGAGAAAAATCTGTATGGGTCAAAAGTCTGATTAGACATTTTGTATGTAATTTCATTCAATTCTCTCAAAATTCTTGTCAAGAAATCACATTATTTCTATTTTGCAAAACAGGAAGCTGGGGTCCAGAGAGGTCAAGTCCACAGTTAAAAAACTAATAGGTGAAGGGGTTAGATTCAAAGCACCATACAACAGTGGTTGGCAAACTGCGGCTCGCAAGCCACATGCGGCTCTTTGGTCCCTTGAGTGTGGCTCTTCCACAAAATGGGCGCGCACGTACTTTGCGATTGAAACTTCGTGGCCCATGCACAGAAGTTGGTTTTCGGCTCTCAAAAGAAATTTCAATCATTGTACTGTTGATATTTGGCTCGGTTGACTAATGAGTTTGCCGACCACTGCCATACACCAAAGCCCCAAAGTCCATTATATTCCATTGCCTCCAAATTCATAAATGTTATGTTGTTCCTCTTTTATCATTTATATACAAAATTCTCTGGCTAAACTCCCATAAAATGTTGTCTCATACATAACATTAAAAACAGCTTAACTCTTGAGAATTATAACTGTTTTTGCTGTAATAGTGCATAATAAAGTCACTCTAACAGATCTCTCTGCTCAGTCTGGGTTGGTGTTGTTTTTTATTGGGTGGGCTGGGGGTAAATAATAATAATAATGCTTGCAACTGCTGCTAGAGTAAAAGTCAATGTTATGAACACTTCTTTAGTGTTCATAATGTCCTAATTCCACATCTACCCAATTCATGAGATTCTATCCTAGGAATTAGTGTAAACCAGTCTTATTATCCCAGAAAGATTAGCTGGAGATGAAACTGCAACCACTAGAATGTATCTACATAAAGTAATAAAGGTATTGGAAATAAATATTTGAGAAAATAATCACCAAATAACAGGATCATGAAAAAAAAAGAGGTCAAGTCAATTCAAATTATTCTAGAGAAAAGTTTATTTTAATCAAAAGCTTCAAAAAAGAATTAAGAATAAAGAAAGTATCTATATATATATAAAAACCTAAGAGACGAGCAGACCGGTAGCTATGATGTGCACTGACCACCAGGGGGCAGACGCTCAATGCAGGAGCAGAAACCACAGGCATGGGAACATGGAACAAACTGATGAACCGCAGAGGAAAAGGGAGTGGGAGGATGGCAGGAAGAGATTAACCAAAGATTTTATATGCATACTAGAGGCCTGGTGCATGGATTCACACACCGGTGGGTCCCTCGGCCTGGCCTGTGCCCTCTAGCAATCCAGGACCCCTCGGGGGATGTCGGAGAGCCGGTTTTGGCCCGATCCGAACAGGCAAGACCAAGGGACCCCACTGGTGCATGTGCACCAGGCCTCTAGTGGGTATATAATTAGGGAGTGAATACAAAAGAACTGACATGCTAGATCTGAAAAATATAGAACTCTGAACCAAATAGAAATGTCTGCCATTTTTCCACATCTGACTACAGTAATAAATACATCTACTACACTTCCAGAAATAAAACCAAGTAAAATGAGGTCTTGGGATATGTCATCTATCATCCATAAAACTTCTTTCAATAGTCATTGATAGTACTTATCTCAAAAGCATCATAAACTAGTCCTCTTCAATATAAGGAATTTAAGAACAACACAGGAAACTGAACAAAATAATTAAAATCCACACAAATTCTAAAAGGAATTTATATTTCCCTTAAAATGACGCCAGCAACCTCTGTAATGCATGGAAACACATAATCTCAAAAATGTTCAACACCATTTTTGATCGGCACTAATACTTTTTAGGTATAGTCCTGCTTCTGTACAATACCTGAACACAATGATGGCAGAGAGATCTCCTCAGGCACCACAAATGAACTGCTCTGTAGACTATCAGCTTTCCAGAAACCCAAAACTGAATGTAAAGTCCATATTCATTCATTCATTCATTCATTCAGTACTTACTAAATGCTACTATGTGTCTGGCACTGTGCTTTAATAAGTATGATCATATCTTGGTGAACAAAACAGAAATGTTCTATTTCCTCAAATGCAAATAAACTGTTTTCTCAGAACAGAGCTTTCTTTTGAAAGAAAATCCCAAATTTAGACTGAATACTACTCTGAAAGTCTTTACCCTTATTAATTTCAAGGAGGACTATAATTCACTTTCATGTGGATATGGATTATTTAAGTCCTTCCAATAGTCTCTTGGAGAATTTAGGAAATATCACATTAAAAATAAAAACAGATTGACTTTCATTTTAATGAGTTCATATTCTATGTACTTATTGAAATTCTAGAGCATGAGCTAGCTAAATCCAGATTTTTAAATCTACTTTAGGCATTTAAATTTTATTCTTAAGGAGTTTGCTAAGATCAAGGTTTTAGATCCTGTAGAAACTTTTTTCTTTTCAATTCTGGCACTATCCCCTTAGTATTGGCTATGAATACTAACATTTTATATTTCAACTATAATGTTAGATATTCTGTGTTCATGGTAATTATTGAGTTCCGGTGCACAAATTCATGCATGAGTGGGGTCCAACTGGCCTGCCCGATGGGGGCCAATTGGGGGGGGGGGGGGGTCCGTTGGGGGGCAGGGCCAGCAGGAGAGAGGGGCTGCCGGTGGTTTGCCAGCCGTCGGGGGGCCCACTGGGGGGTGTGGTCGGCCGGGGGAGGGGCCGCAGTCGTTCTGGTTGTTCTGGTCATTCTGCTGTTCGGTTGCTGGGCTTTTATTATATAGGACTAGTGGCCCAGTGCACAAAATTCATGCATGGGGATGGGGGGTGTCCCTCAGCCTGGCCTGCACCCTCTCCAATCTGGGACCTCACAGGGGATGTCCAACTCTAAACTGGCAGTCGGATATCCCTCTCACAATCCGGGACCGCTGGCTCCTAACCGCTCACCTGCCTGCCTACCTGATCACCCCAACCACTCTGCCTGCCGGCTAGCTCGCCCCCAACTGCCCCCCCTGCCGGCCTTCTCGCCCCCAACTGCCCCCCCCCCGCTGGCCTGCTCGTCCCCACTGCCCCCCCTGCTGCCCTGCTTGCCCCAACAGTGCCCCCCTGCCAGCCTGATTGCCCCCAACTGCCCCTCCTGCTATCCAGCTTGCCTCCAACTGCCCCCCCTACCGGCCTGCTTGCCCCCATCTTCCCCCCTACCATGCCGGCCTGCTTGCCCCCAACTGTCCCCCCTCCGCCAGCCTGATCACCCCTAACCGCCTCTGCCTCAGCCCCACCACCATGGCTTTGTCCAGAAGGACGTCCGGAAGGTCTCCCAGAAGGTCTCCTGGTCTAATTAGCATATTACTCTTTTATTAGTATAGATATTTTCTGATGAGACAATGCCTCTCTCACCAGCAATATCTTCATGATCATGTATAAATTTATTATTTTAACTGACTGTCTGGACAACCTGCCTGTTTCCCACTTGGTTAGAATTTTAAACCCTTTTTACTTGACTTTCTAACTTTACATCTTTGTGGGTATCAATATTACTTCATACTTGCCAAAACAGATTGCTTTTCTCTCAATCCTTAATAGCCTTGGAGTTTTTCCCAAGAACACTGCTTTATTTCCCTAATTGTTCTTAAATTCTGAGGAATCTCCTAAGTTTTGTAGCAATAATTAAAATTTCTTCTCTGTGTAATCTTATTTTACTCTAGTAACAATTTTCATTACCGCAACTGACTGCTTCTTTGACCAAACTCCCTCAAGACACAGCTGAGACCTCCATCCCCGCCTCCGCCCCCACACACACACAACCTCTTCCCCATTTCCATTAATACTACAGTTCATCAATTTACATAAACCAGAAACCTAAGGATTGCTCTTAACCAGTTAACTGCCACGATATTTTGAATTTAATTTAAAAAGTTCTGCTGCTTGTGTCTATAAACGCTTATGGCGTACAAATGGTTAATTTCTCCCCTCTTTCTCCCTTATCTTCCTCTTCCCTCCTATCCCCAAATTTACACAGGCTAGTCTACTTTCAGTTCCTGGAATAAATATTTTTTTATCTTGTTCAGGGCCTATGTATATTTAATTGTACCAAGTAATGCTACTCCATCCTCCTCTTAAGAGACCAAGTTCCTTCTCTTTTTGGTTTCTACCACAATGTCACTTCTTCAGAGACCACTATACTTAACATAATTTTCTCTCTGATCTTCTCAATCTTCTTCCCCTTGTTTGTGCCCTTTATATGATATATGTCAACTACATTAATTTGTTTACCTGTTTTTGTCAGTATATGGCAGGACAATGTAAGCTCCATGAAGGCAAGAGCTTTTTCTGTCTTACTCTTTATCTCCAGTTCTAAATACACTTGGTATATGTTAAGTAAATATTTATTGAATAAATACACTGGAAAGTTTAGATGAAGAAAAGCTGAGATTCTGGACAGTTTTTGGTTTTTTAAATACAGTGTGGTAAACAAGGCCATGGGTGCTAGAAATTACAGATTACTTCCTTTCTTTTTTCCAAATATGTTTTTATTGATTTTTAGAGGGAAGGAGAGAAAGAGAGAGAGAGAGATCAATGAGAGAGAAACATCGATCAGCTGCCTCCTGCATATCCCCTACTGGAGATCGAGCCACAACCCGGGCAAGTGCCCTGACCAGGAATGGAATGGGTCAATACTAAACCACTGACCCACACCAGCCAGGCAAAGATCACTTTCTTAGATTAAAACATATTCCTTCTCAATCTCATTTGATGACTTCAAATGGGCTTACCAAGATCTGTAACAGTGGTTCTCCAAGTGTGGACCCTGGACCAGTAGCATCAGGATCACAGTGCTTTCTTAAAATGATATTCTCTAAAAATGTTTGTTAAATTTAACTGAACAGACTTCCTTTTATCATTTCCTTCTTTCTTTATATGGATTTTAATGATTAACTATGTTTTATGCTTTTAAAATACATGACTCAAAAGCAATGCATACTGTACACAGGTTTAAACTACTCTGAGTTTTATTAATTTATTTCACATTAGTTATAAATCATTAGCTTAGTTTTAACTTACTATTTCATACAATTTCAGAATTTGGGAATATAAAGCATAATTTTAGTTTATAATGAAGAAATTGATAAACAAACATCTCTAGGCATAAAAGTCAGTGTTTAGAAGTCACATAGTATTGAATATCCAGACTATATACACACATACTACTTAATATGTTTCTAAAGATCTCAATTTATCCAATAGAGAAGTACACCTAAGAAATAAAATTAATTTGTGATTAAAACCGATGTGTGGTAGGAATAATAAAGATTTTTTAAACCAATATTTATCCCTTTTCTCCTCAAATGACAAAAAAGTCTTTAGTCTGAAAAGAATAAAAATTTAGTCAGCGCCGAATCCGGTTTGGCTCAGTGGATAGAGCATCAGCCTGCGGACTGAAAGGTCCCAGGTTCTATTCTGGTCAAGGGCATGTACCTTGGTTGCGGGCACATCCCCAGTGGGGGTTGTGCAAGAGGCAGCTGATTGATGTTTCTCTATCATCGATGTTTCTAACTCTCTATCCCTCTCTCTTCCTCTCTGTGAAAAATCAATAAAATATATTTTTTTTAAAAATTTAGTCAGTAGCCAATAGGATACAATATATATATAAACCCACTAAATATCCCCAAATCCAAAGAACTGATTTTATGAAAAGTGTTTTTAAAAATTCCTAATTTTAGCAAGGAAAAATGTTTTTTTGTTTGTTCGTTAATCCTCATCAGAGGATATTTTTCCATTGATTTTTTAGAGAGTGGAAGGGGGAGGAAAAAGAGAGAGAGACAGAAAAACATCAATGTGAGAGAGACATATCGATTGGTTGGCTCCCACACACATCCTGGCAGGGGTAAGCATAGAGCCTGCAACAGAGGTAGGTGCCCTTGACGGAAATCAAACACACAACCCTTCCGTCATGGGTTGATCAATCGATGCACTGAGCAAAACCTGCTAGGGTGAAATGTATCTTCTTTTTAGTTTAGTTTTATTACATCTGTTTTTCAAAAACTTTAAAATTAGAGGCCACAAAAAGGTAAAAACTAATGATTTCTGAAACATTTATGAATGAATTACTAATAGAAAGTGTCACAATAAATTATACTGTCATTTAGGCAGGCATTATTAAAAATGTAAGGCACCACTAGGGTCTTATATGAAAAAGTAAATCCATATTCCAAGAATAATACAGAAAAAAAGGAACTGAAAAAAATGCCTGTTCCTTCTTTTTTACTGTATTTCAGTGGCCTAGGACCTAAACAAAAGACAAGTAAATAACTTAATTGGAGAAGAAATCTGGTGAATATGTTAAAAACACATTCTAAGCAATACAGTAGTAACAATTAAAAATTCAGGTATATTAATGCTATTAGATTTAAACAATATCCATACTGTTTTTTATAAACTTGAATATAATTAACCTTCCATTAAAAAACGGTACAAGAGATTAAAAATAGTGACAGAATAAGAGGATGCTGCATGGACATGCTCCCATGAACAAGCTGGAATTACAACTGAAATAGAGAAAGGCTTCCTGAATAATCACTGGAAAACTCACAGGAGAGAACCCTGATATCCAAGGACTGAAGGTGGAGACCACATAGAGTCTGGTAGGAGGGCAGAGGCGCAAAAGGGCTGGAATAGTTCCTGGAATAACAATTTTCATTACCACAAATGACCAATTCTTCAAAAAGAAAGAAAAAACAATTAAAAAACAGGAGGACAGCTTAAGGGAGCTGTGGAACAATGTGAAACGTAACAATATTAGAATAATAGGTGTGCCAGAAGAGGCAGAAAGGGAGAAAGGAATAAAGAAGGTGTTTGAAGAAATAATGGTAGAAAACTTCCTTAACCTGGTAAAGGAAAAAGTCACAAAAGTTTAGGAGGCACAGAGAACCCCAAACAAGAAGAACCCAAACAGACCCATGCACAGACACATCATAATTAAAATGCCAAAAATTAAAGACAAAGAGAGAATCTTAAAGGCAGCAAGAGAAAACAAAACTGTTACCTACAAAAGAGTTCCCATAAGGCTGACACCTGATTTCTCATCAGAAACTCTACAGGCCAGAAGGGAATGGCATGAAGTACTCAAGGTAATGGAAAGCAAGGATCTGAGACCAAGATTAATATATCCAGCAAGGCTATAGTTCAAAATAGACGGTCAAATAAAGCACTTCCCAGACAAAAAAAGGCTAAAGGAGTTCATCACCACAAGCCAGCATTACAAGAAATGCTAAAGGGATTACTACAAGGGATTGCTGAGAAGAACAGAGAGAGAAACCTAGCCACACAGAATTAAAATGGCTATAAATAAGTACCTCTCCATAATAACCCTAAATGTAAATGCATCAAATGCTCCAATCAAAAGGTGTAGGGTAGCTGAATGGATATAAAAACATGTCCCAACTATATGCTGCCTACAAGAGACCCACCTCAAAACAAAAGACACACAAATGAAAGTGAAGGAATGGAAAAAAATTTTCCATGCAAATGGAAAAGAAAAAAAAAAGCTGGAGTAGCAATACTCATATCCGACAAAATAGACTTTAAAAGCATCATGCTAAGCAAAATAACCCAGTCGGAAAAAGATAAATATCATATGATCTCACCCATTTGTGGAATATAATGAACAACATAAACTGGTGAACAAAAAAAGAGGTGGGGGAGCGGGCGGGGAAATATACTAGAATATAATAGAAGTAATCCTGTTATTTGCAGATTTTTAATATTTCCTACAACTTTTCTGATATCATACTATATTAGTACAATTTTGGTATTATACTTAAAATCCTTTTATTCTTGAAATGTTAATGTTTATTGCATGTAATATTATTATATGTAAGATCATTTTCTTGAATAATTGGTGTTTATTGCATGTGACATTATCATGTTTAAAATCATTTTTCTTAAGATATTTATGTTTATTGCATGTAACATTATTAAAATTAAGATCATTTTTCTTGAAATAAAAAAATCTGAAAAAATGTTGGTACATTTAACTTAAAAATGTACAGAAATAAACTAATAGTCTAAGTGTACACAATAGGTACAATGGATTATTAACCCTAAATGAAAATACAAAAACTTCATTACTGACTGTTCAAAGATATAGGGGGAAAATCTAAAACCCTATTTTAAATTAAATGCTAATACATTTACAGTAAGCCTTCATTAGCACTCAGTAGCAATCCTATTAAGGACAAGAACAAGAAAAGCTTCCTTAATTCCTCTCCTTTGAATTGGAATCAATTTAATTCTACTTCAAACGTGAGTCTCCACTGTACAACCTGCATATGAACATGCATCAAATTCACTGCATTATGACTTCACACTGCTTTACCCAAACCCATCTTTCAGATATCACCCATTAGTTTCTTTTTTTTTTTTTCATCAGAACCAGTCTCATTTCTTTATTCTTTGTAGAGTCTATGGTCCTAAGCTCTTCATTGGCTTTATTTAATGCTCTCAGTAACCCTTATTCAAAATGTTGGTACTATTACTATTACTATTACTATTACTATTACTATTACTATTACTATTCTATTTTACATATGAAAAAAAATCTAGTGTTGAAAAAAGATAACATCCAATATAACAAAGCCAACTGGACACAGAGGATAGACTTCAAACTAGGTTTGTGAGGAACCAAAGTCCATAGTGCTCTTAACTATTCTCCCATAACACAATTCTAATTCATTCTCTTCTGTCTTTGTTTTAGTTCTTCCATTTCTTCCTCTCCCTTTAATTGCAGGTAATATCGAAGACTGTCTCCTCTCTACTGTTTTTCTACCCTATTTCTTTAGTAAGCTCATATATTCTGACAATTTCAACAAGATCACATAGACGAGATTCAAAATCTGTATTTTGATCCCTTCCCTTCAGAGCTATATTTCTTAACCCCCAAGACACATATTCAATCAGATGATCTAATATTATTCCCTAAATTCAGCACAGATGATTTCCAAATCCTTTACAACATAAACATCTTAATTTTGCACAAAAACTCAATTCATCTTAGTTCTCATCCAACTTATTTATTTCTGTCCATGGAAATACCATTCTTCTACATGCTCCTTCCCTTCATTCTCCATACCAGCAATTTTCAACCAGTGTGCCACAGTTGAAAATTTAGTCAGGGGTACTGACATCTTTTCCCTTAGACTGTCAAATAAAAAAAAATTACAATAGCCAACACAATAGCCATCTGATATGAATGAATCAAAATTATATCTATTTTTTGTCAGATTGGCAAAATATATATTTTTGTGTGCTCCACAGATTTTTAATAATTAGTTTATGTGTGCCATGAGATGAAAAAGGTTGAAAATCGCTTCTCTATACTATAAAACTAATCTCTAGTTCAATTGCTCCAGGGAGATCCCTATCCACTTTCACCAGGTGAGGATGCATTTCACCACAAATGCCTTGTGCGTTTGAATTTTCTACTTCATTCCTACAACCACAACCTAACAACCCAACTTACCCTATCTTCCTGACCCCAGTATTACCTACTTTGATCCTTCATGCTCACCACCACAGACTGATCTTCTCAAAATACAATATTTATCAAGTCATTATGTTTTAGAAATCTAGAAAAGTGCTCTAGTGCCTACATATAATCTACCTGGTTTGCAAGGATCTCCTTAATTCAACCCCAGGTTACTAACAGTTTCTACTACGTGCCTTCTACTCTGCTCAGGTCCTTCCCTTTGTTCTTCCCAAGCCTCCTAAACTCTCTCCATCATGGAATACCAGTTCTTCTCCACACCATCTTTCCATACACTTCTACATCTCACTTCTTCCATATGTCTTGAAACAAGACCACTCTACATAGGCTCAAAGATGCTTGCAAACAGAAAGAACTAGGCTTAAGTCAGGAAAGCTGGTTTCTAAGTCTGGTTCTGACATTATCCAGTAGTGTGACTCTGGGAAGATTTTTGAGGTAACAAACTTCTGGTTCCTTATCAGTAAAATGAAATACTAAATTAGATTATCTCTAAAATTCTTTAATTCTATAATACTTATTGTCTTAATACTTTAACAGTTAATCATACATTAATGGTTTTATCTACATTTAATCATCTTTACTAGGTTATAAAGTTCCGGAGGATAAAAGATATGTATTATACAGGGGTGGGCAGAGTAGGCTTAACAGTTGTGAGCACATGAAACAGTTTATAATCTTGTTATTATTAATTCTTGTAT
The DNA here is from genome assembly GCF_951640355.1 of Cnephaeus nilssonii. NCBI lineage: Eukaryota > Metazoa > Chordata > Mammalia > Chiroptera > Vespertilionidae > Cnephaeus > Cnephaeus nilssonii. Next base: position 47,180,329 of record NC_137073.1, read on the forward strand.
TATATACTAGAGGCCCGGGGCACGAAATTTGTGCATGGAGGGGGGGGGGGTTGTCCCTCAGCCCAGCCTGCACCCTCTCCAATCTGGGACCCCTCGAGGGATATCTGACCGCCCGGTGGGATTGGGCCTAAACGGGCAGTTGGACAACCCTCTCACAATCCAGGACTGCTGGCTCCCAACTGCTCGCCTGCCTGACTACCATCCTGATTGCCCCTAACTGCCCTCCCCTGCAGGCCTGGTCACTCCTAACTGCTCTCCCCTGCAGGCCTGGTCACCCATAACTGACCTTCCCTGAAGGCCTGGTCCCCCCCAACTGCTCTCACCTGCAGGCCTGGGTCCCCCCAACTGCCCTTCCCTGCAGGCCCGGGTGCCCCCAACTTCCCTCCTCTTCCGGCCTGGTCACCCCTAAATGCCCTCCCCTGCAGGCTTGATTGCCCCCAACTGCCCTCCCTTGTAGGCCTGATCCCTCCCAACTGCCCTCCCCTGCTGGCCTGATCGCCCACAACTGCCCTCCCTTGCAGGCCTGGTCCCTCCCAACTGCCCTCCCCTGCTGGCCATCTTGTGGCGACCATCTTGTGTCCACATGGGGGCAGCTATCTTGTGTGTTGGAATGATGGTCAATTTGCATATTACTCTTTCATTAGATAGGATAGAGGCCTGGTGCACGGGTGGGGGCCGGCTGGTTTGCCCTGAAGGGTGTCCCGGATCAGAATGAGGGTTCCCTTGGGGTATGGGGTGGCCTAGGCAAGGGGCCTGTGGTGGTTTGCTGGCTGGTCACGCCCCCCAGTGACCCAAGCAGAGGCCCTGGTATCTGGGATTTATTTATCTTCTATAATTGAAACTTTGTAGCCTTGAGCAAAGGCCAGGGCCAGCCAGGGAGGGTAGAAAGCTTGGCTTCCTCCATTGCCGGGGAAACCCAAGCCTCCTGCTCTCTCCAGCTCCATGGCTGCCGCCATTTTTGTTGGGATTTATTTATCTTCTATAATTGAAACTTTGTAACCTGGAATGGAGGCCTGGGCCAGCCAGGGTGTGTGTGAAGCTTGGTTTCCTCCATTGCCAGGGAAACCCAAGCCTCCTGCTCGCTCCGTGGCCACAGCCATCTTGGTTGGGTTAATTTGCATACTCACTCCTGATTGGCTGGTTGGCATGGCTTGTGGGTGTCACAGAGGTATGGTCAATTTGCATATTACTCTTTTATTAGATAGGCTTTTTCCATACAAATAACTTTAAACCTACTTTTGCCCACCCCTTGTATTTAAGCATTAGGAAAATAAAAGAATTTTAGAAATTAAGGTATTTTTATAAGTATAAAGTTAAAAAATAATATATATATAAAATAATAAAAGCGTAATATGCTAATTAGACCAGATGTCCTTTGGTCCTTCCGGATGAAGCCAGGGCTGCAAGGGAAGCCTGGGTCCTGGCTGCCTGCCAGCAGCCGGAGGGAGGCCCAGGTCCCAGGTGCCAGAGGGAAGCCGGTGCCGGCAGGCGGGGGAAGGAAGGCCTACTCTTGCACGAATTTCATGCATTGGGTCTCTAGTATATACATATATATATATTTAATCCTTACCCGAGGATACTCTTTCCATTGATTTTTTTTTTTTAGAGAGAGTGGAGGAGAAGGAGGAGAGAGAGAGAGAGGGAGAGAGAAACATTGATGTGAAAGAGACACATAAGTTGGTTGCCTTCCTCATGCGCCCCAGGTCAGGGATAGAGTATGCAATCAGTGTATACACCCTTTACTGGAAACTGAACCCCAAGCCCTTTGGTCCGAGAGCTGATATTTTAACCACTGAAAAACCTACTATTTACCATTAGCATTATTTTATAAAGCAAAAGGATATTAACATGGGAAAGACAATCTCAAAATATAAGCAAGCCTTCTGAAGAAAGAATAGTAGACAACCTTATATTTTTCACCACCTAACAGCACCTAGGTCCTCCTACAGAGTGCACTGAAGCACATTGTTTTCCATACAAGAGAAGTAGAACAGAAAGCTTAGAAAACTGTCTACATTCACTTCCACCTCATTGCAAAGGTGATAAAAATGCATTCGACTTGACTAAAGCCATGGGTTTTCTCAAAGTTTTAAATGCCAAGGTTCTGAGGACAAAAAGAATTATGAGGCTTAAAAATAAGTTAAAGAAGCGTTTGGTATCAACAGATCAATAGTTCCAGTTTTACTATGTATTTTCACAGATAGCAGTGTTTCTCTAGGCTTTTTTCTTCAAACAAAATCTTCATATCTGATGTAAACAAAAGAGTGGTTAAAGAGTCTCGCTCTATTATCTTGTACCTAAGAGACTCGTCCATCTTCAGTGTTCACCTGTCTTCCCAGCCTTATCTGTCACATTTAATTAAAAAGAGCGAGAACCTTGTTTTCCTCATGTATAGATGAAACATCTGATATCATGATGCTAAATTGCTATTTGAGGGTCAATATACAATGAATTTATTAGCTCATAACCAATGCCAGGAAAAGTATAAAATATTAATAAATAAATTTGAGCTAAGTTTTCAGAATAAATTTACATTTTTCAAATACATAGTTTGTCCTCAAAACAGTGACTGGCATCAAAATTCATAATTCTGAGACACATATATCTAAATACTCACTACAGTATCTTCCATATCTGTATTTCTAATTTCGTCTATTTACTTAGCAGATGATGGGATCAATAGTCTATCTAGGGCAGTGGTCGGCCAACTCATTAGTCAACAGAGCCAAATATCAACAGTACAAGGATTGAAATTTCTTTTGAGCCGAAAACTGACTTCTGCGCATGGGCCACAAAGTTTCAATTGCACTGTACGTGTGCGCCCGCATGTGGTATTTTGTGGAAGAGCCACACTCAAGGGGCCAAAGAGCCGCATGTGGCTCGCAAGCCACAGTTTGCCGACCACTGGTCTAGGGAGAGGCAAAGAGACAGAAAGCAACCTACTGTTTGCTGTCCAATTGCACTTGAAATTAACCTCTGTAATTCATTCCTTGGAAATAAAGTTCATAGTTTTATGCAATAACTCTTTTAGGCCAAAATACTTGGAAAAACCTCTTTTAAGGATTATATAGTATCCTGACTGATCTACACTTTACATGGTAAGGTTAGGTTATATATCGCTATTGCCCAAAGATAAAAACAAAAATAAATATTCTCAATTTTGTCACTCACTTCCTTTTAGATCAAAATACAGTTATTGGAACAATCTATTCATATTGTAAATGAAATGCTTTCTAACTATAAAAAAATGCTACAAAGGAGGTAAATTAAGTATTTTTCTGGGCAATCTACTTACTGATTTTAATCATTGCATAAACTCTTCCCCTTACTCAGGCTATTCATTCCTTTGTCTCACTTACTTTTTAAGACCTAATTGAAATGTGTACTCCTTTGTGGAGCCTTCCCTATGGATCTAGATAAGATTAATCAAACACATCTGTGTGCTCACACTACACTTTAAATAAACCTCCATAACTTAATACCATTTATAAGTATATAGTATGTCGGGCACCAATTAATTGCATTGTTTCAAAGCCTTTTTTCTCACATCACTGTGAGTCTGTCCAGAGGAGGAAACCTTAATACCCATTTTCATCCACTCAGCACCTATCCCAGAGGTTGGCAGATAATAGGTTTTAAACAAATGTTCATACTTTATTAAAAGTATACTTTTTATTAACAGAAATATGTATAAATTGCATTTACATAAGATATTAAATATATAATTTGATCAGCATCTTCAAGTTTAATTATTCTAATGCAAAATTTGATTTTTTATTTTATTCCACAATTGAAATTGATATAAATAATTGCTTAGGCCCTGGCTGGTGTGGTTCGGTTAGTTGGAGCAATGTCCTATATACCAAAAGGTGGCGGATTTGATTCCTGGTCAGAGCATATACCTAGGTTGCGGGTTCGATCCCCTATTGGGGTGCGTATAGGAGGCAACTGATAGATGTTTCTCTCTCTAAAATTAATTCTTAAAAATTAAAAAATAAAATAAAAATAATGGCTTAGCATCAGTATGTTGTCCACATGTCAGATCCTCATTCCTGGCTTTTTTTCCCTCCCATTTTACATAGAAAATCAATTGCTGAAATAATTTTATCTCTAAATCAGGAGAGTTATTCTTTGAATGCTTTATTACATTGGAGTCAGACTTGTGTTCAAGTTACTCACTAGCCATATGGTTTTGCTCAGTTTCTTCATTTATAGAATGGAGATAATAAATACTATCTATTTCACAGAGCTATTGTGAAGAATAAATTAGATAACATATTTTAGGCACTGGCACACACTAAACAGTCAGTAGACAGCAGCTGTTGTCTCTGAGATATATATTTAGCCCTAATCTAGCAATGATTATTATGGTCTTCCTTTGGACCACTGGTACTCAAATAGATATGTAACAAAGAACACAAAAAGTTTGGTGTAACTCATAAAAATACAACTGATAGCCCTAGCTGGTTTGGCTCAGTGGATGGAGCATTGGCCTGCGGACCAAGGGGTCCCGGGTTCAATTCCGGTCAAGGGCACATGCCCAGGGTTGCGGGCTCAATCCCCAGTGGGGGGCGTGCAGGAGGCAGCCAATCAATGATTCTCATCATTGATGTTTCTATCTCTCTCTCCCTCTCCCTTCCTCTCTGAATCAATAAAAATATTTTTTTAAAAAATACAACTGATATCTACCACCCCATTCTGAGATTTTTGTATTGGTGGAAGGACAAGGGAAATAAGGTACAGAAAGAGAGAATTAGAAAACTATCCTCTATAATTTTGATATCACTATTTTAAGTATTAAATTTATTAAACCTTATATTTATTCCCAAATCCATTTATTAACAGTCAACATGTTGGATTTGTCAAAATGCCAAATTCGAGTATTTCCATTAAAATAGACATTTTATTCAATAATATATTTGTCTATACAGTCAGTTTCTTATCAATACTTAATTAAAATCATGTATTATTTTTAAATCCTTATAAAGATTAAGATCTAGAAAAAAACTTCTTCCGTCTATAATCTATTCCTAATTTGGGGTTTATTAGTTTTTAAAATCATTGTCACTGTATGAAGAGAACTCTGTAACATTATCACCATGGCCAGTCATGCTCAGGGCTCAAAGCTGTTCTTCTACTATGTCAGAAAGGTCTCAGTCCTGCGTGCTGATAAAGGTTCCTATGTTCTACTGTTGTTTAACTTAGCTCAGCATTTCAGAACAGTCAGTAAGTGTGAAATAAAAATACTGCAGTAGCCACAGACACGTTCATTAAAAATATAATAACAATTGAAGGTCTACCATTTGCCAGGAACTGTTTTAGGCATATCCCATTCTCATGGAGTTTACATTCTAGGAGAGGGAAACAAAAATTAAACAAATAAACATACTAATATGTAGTATGTTAAAGGATGATATTTCTCTGGAGAAAAATAAAATAAGTTAAGATGGATAAGAAGTCACAGGTGCTTGTGGCAGTTATTTATAATGTATTCAGGGAAAGCTTCTCTTTGATGAGTTATCTGACCTAATGGAGAGAAAATAGCAATTCATGTTGATATGAAGGGAAGATGCATTCTAGAAGAGGATGCAAAGGCCATGAAGAAGAAGCATGTTTCCAGGAAAAACAAAGTGACTTCCATGGTTAAAGAACAGTGAACGGGGATGGGGGCTGGGGAAGGTGGGAGCTTGGTGGGGGTAGAGGGTGGGGTCAGGTAACAGATGAGTTAAACAGGCAACACAGGTTTTATATCTCGTAGGATCTCATATGCTATGTTAAGGCCTTTGGGTTTTAGTTTGAATTATAAGGGAAACCCTTAAAGTATACTGAGCAGAGAAATAACATAATCTGAATTATGTCTAAAACTTATGACTATTGTGTAAGCTACAGAGAACAAAGGTAGAAGCAGGGAGATTAAAAGCACAGATGAAAAATTCATGTAAATGATTAGCCACAAGAGAAATAAAATTTCATGGACTTAATTAATGAACATGGTGACCTAGACCCTCTATTCCCTGTGACAAGATTGCAAAGATGTTAGCACCTGTTACCTGTCAAACACAACAAATTTGTTTGCCAACAAATTAGTCAGACCTCAGGAAAAACAACACTGTCTGCATAATAAATGACACTTAATTTACAAAAGTCTTTTCATAACGTACATTAATCCTTAAAGCTTTAAATGTATATCCCTAAATCTGTCAGATTCATGAAAATCAAAACTACAAACATAGGAATAAATTATTCCACTTCCAGGAATAGCAGACTAACACAAACTCTCCTACTAAAGATCAACTAGAAAAACTTGACAATAACTAAAAACAAACATGAAACATATTTGTTTGAAGGGGTCATGTAGGCTCTCACAGGCTAACAACAAAGTAATGATTTGTAGTTCAGGATCCAGGAGCAGCCCTTTTGAGAACTTGGCCTTTGGAGGCATTCCTGACTTCCTCCTTAACAACAGTAAATATTTAAATGGTCTTTTTTTTTTTAAGGTAAAGTAATCCATCTTATTAGCAATTAAGAAAATAAATATTAAAACTACAATAAAATACCACTGGACACTCATCAAAATGGCTAAAACTAAAAAGACATTACTAAGTTCTGGTAACAACGTGAAACAATCACAACTTTTATATACTTGGTGTGTGTAAACCATACAACTGCTTTAAAATTAAACGTATACATAATACAGGTATATATGTATTTTTTAATAGAAGGTAAAAGTGACTTCAATTCTCCACCTTTTATTAAAGACATTACCTCTGAAATGACTCAGTAGCATCTTCCGTCAATAATTAGGAGCTATTTCCGTACTCCTTGAATCTGGCCTGTTCTTTGACTAACAGAATGTGGTGAAAACAACAGTGTGCCAGTTCTGCACCTCAGCCTAAAGAAGCCTGTGTCATTTCATGCTCCCTCTGAACTAAGTGAACAAGCCTAGGCTGACCTGCAAAATGGTACAAAAATATGAAGCCCAGTCACCCCAGAGCCACAGTGAATAAAGCCATCCTAAGCAAGCCTGCCCCAGGAAACTGCTAACACATGAGCAAATTCAGCTGAGATCAGACCAGACCAGCCCATCCAGTAAACTACTTTACCCACTCCCAGACTCATGAAGAAGAATAAATGCTTACTGTTTTAAACCACTGAATTTTGGAGTGGTTTGTTACATAGCAATAGCTAACTGATGGTAACAGAAGTGAGAAACTATCATTTTAAAAATAAAATATGTGATACTAGCTTTGAAACCAATGGCCTAAAACTTGAAAAACGATGAGCAAACTGTTTGGAAAAGCTGTAAAAGGGTAAGAAATTTTTCATTGGAGGATGAAAAAACAGGAACTGTGTGTTTTGTAATAACAAAACAAATGACAAAATTATGCTGTCAACTATAACTCAGAAGATGAAAAAGTTACTTAATAACCATTTGGATTTGCCTGAGATCTCTAGACAAATATTGACAGTCAGCTGGTTGTCCCTACCTATCTATAATAATAAAAGCGTAATGTACAAATTGACCAAACGATCAAACAGCAGAACGAACGTCCAGACAACCTTCTGGACAACCATGCTATGACACGCACTGGCACCAGGCCAGCCAAGGCAGGTGCGATGTGATTGGTCAGGAAGCCCGCCATTGCCCCACAATCGCCCCGCAGAGGGAGGCCCAGGCTACCCTCTACGCGGCAATCGATCGCGGAGCCCCAGCCAGGTGGGCAGGGCCTCCATCTGCTGGGCAATCGATCATGGAAACCCACGATCAATCACCCCAAAGAGGGAGGCCTAGGCCACCAGCCAGCGATGCTGTGGAGGGTGTGCAGGGCCGGCCAGCGATCGCCCTGCTGAGGGAGGCCCAGGCCAGCCAAGCGATTGTACCCCATGCCTGTCACCAGCAGAGGGAGGCGACCGGTGGTGGTGGGAGGGGGGGCAGCGCTGCACAGATGGTAAGCAGTGGCAGCGGTGAGGGTGGGGCCAGCTGCTGGCAGCCAGGGGAAGGAAAGCCCCAATAGGCCCTGATCACAGGCCAGGCCTAGGGACCCTATCCAAGGGGTCCCGAATTGTGAGATGGCGCAGGCCGAGCTGAGGGACACACCCTCTCCCCCATGCACGAATTTCGTGCACCGGGCCTCTAGTCTATGATAAGGTAATATGGCATAAAAAAGAAGAGCTAACGAAAAACTAATTAATAGTTTACAAGTAAAATGTAGTAGGAATTAAGAGGGGCCAGGACTTGCTGGGTTGGAATATATAGCTGCTTCTCATTTCTAGTCTTTCAGCTGGCAAAACATTCTCCAAATATAATATACTAGTGGCCGGTGTATGGATTCGTGCACATTGAAAGGAAATTAATTAGAAGGTGGCCGGCAGGGCGGGACTGGGCAAAACGGCTGGACACGCCCTGGAACCAACCTCCTGTGGTTCCTCCCCAGCCAGCCATACCTGGGGCAGCGTCCTGGTTCAAAGGGCGTCTGCAGTCACTGTAGCTCAGCAGTAAACCAGATTCGGGCTGACAGTGCCCCAACAACAACATAACCCACAGCCAAAGGGGAAATCGTGCGGCCCCGCAAGGAATTGGGCTCCCTCCTCTCTGGTTCCGAGGTGCATCAACCGAGAACTGTTGCTGCCAAGTCACCGCAGCTCGGCAGCTCCTGCATTGAGCGTCTGCCCCCTGGTGGTCAGTGCGTATCATACCTACCGGCTGGTCGGACGGTAGCTTAGCTTTTATATATATAGAATAGATTCTGGGACCTTAGATCAAATCAAGGAAGTACCGTATTTTCCGGCGTAAAAGACGACTTTTTAACCCAGGAAAATCTTATACGCCCAGTTGTCTTATACGCCGGAAAATACGGTATATGAAAACTCTTAGTTAATGCCACTAAAAGAAATATGGAGGGGCCTGTTAGACCTTCTCATTTAAATAAAAGGCCTTTTACAGCCTTAAAGGAATTGCCTCACAGCAGTCTGACATACCCAAAGTAAGTCTAGAGAAAGAGGCACATCTCAAAATGATTTAAGCGTGGCATTTGGCATAATGTGATACCCAGTAATTCCACTCTCAGGCAGACACCCAATAGGAATAGGTGATCATCTGTAGCAAGAGGCATGTATAAGAATGTGCTCATATTAGTTAAAAACTGGAAACAATCCCAATGCCTATCAACATTATTATGAATAAATAAAATGTGATCTGATTATATAATAAAATACTACAGAGCCATAAAAATGGACAAACTATAGCTAAACATAACAAGGATGAATGTCACAAATAAAATTTTGAAGAAACCAGAAATATAAGAACATAATCTATAGGATTCCTCTTAAAATACGGTTAAAAATAAAAGTCAAAACTAAAATGTAGTGCTTAGCAATCTAAGACTTGGGGTAAAAATATAAGAAAAACAAGAAAATATTACCATAGAAAGCAGATTACATGAGAGGGAAGAGAAGGGAAAGTTATTTAGAAGAAGCCATGGAGACTTCTGGCATTCTGGTAATATTTTACATCTTGAGCTGGGTGGTAGTTACACAGATATTGGTTTTGTGATCTGTGTTTTCTGTACTTTTCTGTATATACATAATTTAGCATGTGAAAGAGATGTGAATAAGTGAGACCACAGGTCAGACAAAGAACTAAATATGTCCAGATTCATAAGCACTTTGTAATAAATCTTTTTCTTTAAAATGATATGCTGTGCTGATATTTTGTTCAATGCATGTAATCAAAGCAACACTGATTTATTCTGTTAGCCCGTTTAAGAGAGAGAAAAAAGATTTCCTTTTTGCTTAGCCATTCAATAAAATCTAGCAGGTACTATATTATGAAATGAACTGCCACTGTCTCTCATTAGGGGCAGTAATAGTTAAGATGTGTGTTCAATAGCATTCGAAAAGTCCTGATAAAATATTATTCCTCCATCATTTATCTAGTTGCTCTTCAGAAATCAAAATTTTACTGTGATGAGAAACATTTAAGTAGAATTCCCTCCTGGCCCCACTATAGCTGAAAGCAAAAGACCTAGTCCCTTTCTGCCAGAGAAACACCAAAACGGAGAGCCCACAAGATCTGACCTCTCTCAAGGCTTCCGTACTGTATCCCAGCTGACTATCAACTTGATATATGTAGTAAGAGACATGTATACACAAGATGACAATATGCTATACTACCTAGCTTCCATTAGAACTTTCTCTTTTAAGAAAAGATACCACTATAAAATAAATGCTGAAAAATCATTACTAATATAACTCGTATTTGTCCATTTTTGCATATTCTACTGCTACAGGTTTTGCAATCTATAACACAAAGCATAAAAGAGTTACAGATTGATTCAGTTAAGAGAACACTTTTCTTTAAAACTGTAAACTCATTTGCCCTGGCCATTGTGGCTCAGTTGTTGAGTGTCATCCCGTGCACCAAAAGGTCGCCAGTTTGATTCCTGGTCAGGGCATGTGCCCAGGTTGTGGGCTTGATCCTGGGTAGAGGTGGGTGTGGGAGGCGACTGATAGATGTTTCTCTCTCACATAGACATTTCTCTCTCTCTCTCCCTCTCCCTTCCTCTCTCTAAAAATCAATTTTAAAAAACATAATAATAAAACTGTAAACACATTAAATAAGAAAAAAGAAAAAATTCAGCTTGAATTAGCACATAACAACTTCACTTAAATTTAGAATGTACCAGTCAGCAGATAGTTAGTACTGGATATACTATAAGACTATCTATAATAATAAAAGGGTAATATGCTAATTAGACCAAACATCCTTCCAGGTATCATTCGGGATGTCCTTCCAGACGAAGCCGGGGCCAGAGCAAAGCAGCCCCGGTCCCAAGCGCCTGCAGGAGGGAGCCAGAGGAAAGCAGCTCGGGTCCTGGGTGCTTGCCAGCAGTGGCCAGAGCGAAGCCCAGGTCCCGGGTGCTGGAGGGAAGCCGGTGCCGGCAGCCAGGGGAAAGAAGGCCTGCTCTTACATGAATTTTTGTGCATCGGGCCTCTAGTTATAAATAAAACTATAAATTTTCCTATGAATCTATAACTGTGAAATAGGTTACAGGTTAGCAGCATTATACTTTGAAAGGGATTACAAATCAGACAAAATGGAATTTTGAAATACAAGCCGAAATGTTGAAGACTGTGGCATATTTAATTCTCCAAGTATAGACAATATCTTTTATCCCACACACCCCTCTTACAATATGAATTTAACATTTCTCCATAGAGAAGTGGAGTCAAGATCCCTCCCCCTTGAACCTGGCAGGCCTTTGTGATTCCTTCACCCAATAGAAAACAACAGAAAGTATGCTGTGTGACTTCTGAGGCTAGGTCATAAAACTGTCATGCACTTCTGTCTTAGGATGCTCATTCTTAGAATTTAGATGCCATTGGCATTAGAACTAGGTGTAGACTATTAGTTAAAACCCTAAAGGGCATTGAGGATAGTGTTAGTAGAAGCCTATAAGGCCCAGGAAAGAGTTGTTGGTGAGGGTTTAAAAGAAAGTAAGGAAATGTGATTGGAAGGTGCAGGAAAGGGGATCCTTGTTTTACTTTGGGAGGACACTTGGAAACACTGATACTGGCAGAAAATTTTTAAATAGAAAATGTTCCTAATGAAATCACTGACCGAAAGTGTCACTGGGCTGCTTCTGGCTGCGTAAGATAACATATGAGAGGAAACAGATGAGCTAAAGAACGAACTGTTAAATCTCAAGAACTAAGGACTTGCTGGGTTAAACAATTACAATGTGAAGTAACAAGCACCTCCAGATGACAAAATTATTCTCAAATAATAAGTGCTTTCCAGGTAAAAATCAAATCCAGAGATCTTAAGAACATATGTTAAGACTTTAGAAAGATCTAACAGAACTTCATAGAAATGTTCAGATTAACAAAAGGTCTTATAAAGTATATTAGTTTTTAACTGCTACATAAACAATTACCACAAACTTGGTGCCTTACAACAACATCCAATTATTAGTTCAGAGTTCTGTAGGTCAGGAGTTCCAACGGGCCTGGCTGGCCTCTCTGCTTTGGGACTCACAGGGGTACAATCAGGTGTCAGTCAGGTTGGGCTCTTATATGGAGGGTCTGGGAAAGAGCTGCTTCAAAGCAGGTTGGTGGCAGATTCTGATTCTTGCCTCTGATGACCTGTTTCCTTGCTGTCAACCATGAGCCACGCTCTCTTCCTAGGGGTTGCCCTCATTCTTTCTCACCAATTTCTCCATCTTCAAACCAGAAGCATATGGAGTCCTTTGCACATTTTGAATCTTTCTCACTTTTTCTTCTGCCACCATCCAGGGAATACTTTTTGCTTTTAAAGATTATACCTGATTGGGCCAGGCCCACCCAGATAACTCTCCATAGTTTAAGCCAGTGATGGCGAACCTATGACACACGTGTCAGCACTGACACACGTAGCCATTTCTGATGACACGAGGCCGCTGAGGCGGCCGCATGCTAAGGATGAAACATTTGCTGCTCCTGAGGATGAAACATTTGCGAAATAATGTTTTTTCCTCAAAGTGACACACTACCCGAGTTATGCTCAGTTTTTTGGTGAAGTTTGACACACCAAGCTCAAAAGGTTGCCCATCACTGGTTTAAGCCAACTGATTTGGGACTTTAATTTTATCTCTTTAAGTGATAATTATCTGTTTAAACAAAAATAATGATATAGTGTGGCATTTATAAAATATGTAAGATAAATGTATGAAAACAACAGCAAAAGGCCTAGAGGAGAGAAATGGAAATACATTATTGTAAAGCTCTTATCAGTGCCTGGAAATGGAGGCAAAAGGAAAAATGGTGCCCCTATTCACATGTTCCATGTATATTTTAGTGGTTAATATTTTTCAGAACATACATTGAAAATTTAAAACTCACAACACTTAAAGTTTAAATATTTACTTATATCAACAATAGAACTTGTTATAATTTTACTTACCTGGCTTTAATGAAAGCAAACTCATCAATAATGTTTTAAAAATCCAGTTATTTGCTTATGTTATTTTCAACTGAGGTAAATGCCACGTTAAACGCTTTTCTTGACCAAGTGACAAATTAGGTTCAGTTTACTGACACTTCTTTCACAAGACCCCACTGTGACTGGTATTATTTTTTTTTTTTAATGTTTTCAAGGTCACTTACACATTTGGATAAAATTGCAGTAAGCAAATTTCATGAACTGCTTTTAGAAGGTCCAAATATCATGCTGACTTTATATTGAAATTATTGATTCTGCATGCTGATAAAACTATTACAGAGGGAATTTCCACAGAACTTAGTCCAAATATTTAAGAATAAAGTCAGTGACTATTTTTGGTAAGTAGATGTATTCCTAAAAGTAACTTTGGTTAAAAATTGAAAATCTGAAGATACTTCAATTAATTTTTCATATCTTCATTACAAATGTTAAATTAGGATGCCTAAAATCTCCCTAATTTTCTATACACTTTTCCCATAATAATTAAAACTCTTATCTGGTGATTCATACATTTTTAATTAAATGTTTTAAATTTTATTTCTTATTTTGCATTGAATTTATCGGGGTGACATCCTATCTAATAAAAGAGTAATATGCAAATTGACCGTACCTCTGCTACACCCACAAGCCATGCCCACCAGCCAATCAGGAGCAAGTATGCAAATTAAGCCCAACCAAGATGGCTGCAGCCACGGAGAGAGCAGGAGGCTTGGGTTTCCCCAGCAATGGAGGAAGCCAAGCTTTCTGTCTGCCCTGGCCGGCCCAGGCCTCCATTCAAGGCTACAAAGTTTCAATTATAGAAGATAAATAAATCCCAGATACCAGGGCCTCTGCTTGGGTCACCGGGGGGTGTGGCCAGCCTGAAAACCACCACAGACCCCTCACCCAGGCCACCCCACGCCCCAAGAGAACCCCCACCCTGATTCGGGACACCCTTCAGGGCAAATCAGCCAGCCCCCACCCGTGCACCAGGCCTCTATCCTATCTAATCCTATCTAATCAAAGTATAATATGCAAATTGACCATCACTCCAACACACAAGATGGCTGCCCCCATGTGGTCAAAGATGACTGCCCCCATCTGGACACCAGATGGCCGCCACAAGATGGCCAGCAGGGGAGGGCAGTTGGGAGGGACCAGGTCTGCAAGGGAAGGCAGTTGTGGGCGATCAGGCCAGCAGGGGAGGGCAGTTGGGAGGGACCAGGCCTGCAAGGGCAGGCAGTTGGGGGTGATCAAGCCTGCAGGGGAGGGCAGTTAGGGGTGACCAGGCCAGCAAAGGAGGGAAGTTGGGGGCAACCAGGCCTGCAGGGAAGGGCAGTTGTGGGAGAACCCGGCCTGCAGGGGAGAGCAGTTGGGGGGAACCAGGTATGCAGGGGAGGGCACTTAGGGGCAATCAGGCTGGCAGGGGAGCAGTTAGGCATCAATCAGGCTGGCAGGGGAGTGGTTAGGGGGTGATCAGGCTGGCAGGCAAAAGCGGTTAGGGGCAATCAGGAAGGCAGGCAGGCGAGCAGTCGGGAGCCAGCAGTCCTGCATTGTGAGAGGGATGTCCCAGATTGGAGAGGGTGCAAGCTGGGCTGAGGGACACACACACCCCCGTGCACGAATTTCGTGCACCGGGCCTCTAGTTGGTTAATAAAGCCATACAGGTTTCTGTACCAAAGGTCCCTGTTGGGTGCAGCCAACAGACCTTTCTGCAGGACTTGAGCTTGGCAGGTGGTTTTGTCAGTGGGTGGAGGACCAGGTTCATACACTCCCAGGCTGGTGCTGTAAGGATAGGAGTACTCAGTCCTGGGAAGATGGTGCCTGAGGGAGGTGTGGGATAGGAACTCAGCATAGGGACCTCCGTGGCTGACCCTCCAGATCTCTCCTCAGGGCCACACCACCCAGATCTCCAGCTTATGACTCCCATACGCCCTGAGTCGCCTTCCTTCTCCCAGAGCCCTGGGTGAGGGTCTGAGAGCAAGATCCTGTGCTTTGACCATTTAAGAGAGCACTTGGGTTTCTAGCAGGTTCCCTCCTCTTCCATGTGGCAGAGTCCCCATTGATTTTCACTGCTAGATGCTATACAGGCTCTTCTTCCCAGCTCTAGTGCTCTGGTTTGGGGATCCCGGTGTGGGGTTGAGATCCTACTTTCCTCAAGTGGTACTTTTTTGCAGCCAACATATCCCTCTGGCTTCTCAGCCATGCACATGGGTACGGGGTCCAGCCCTCTCCACATCTCTGCCCTTCCTACCAGTCTCTATGTGGCTTCTGTAAATCCATGGTTACAATATTCCTATTCAGCTATAATTCAGTTGGTTATTCGGGATACTTGCTCTGTAATTTAGTTGTAAATCCAGTTTGGCTCCAGAGGAGATGAGTGTAGCTTCCACCGGTTCCACAGCCATCTTGGAATCTATAAACTTTTTAATTTTAAACTTGAGAAGGAATATTTATAACTCTAGCTAAAGTTTTACATTCATCAAACATTCAAAGTTTCTCCCATTTGTTATAATTAAAGGGATAGGCTTTCTATAAAGTGTACAGCTTTTTATTTGGTGATATTTTTTATTGTAGAGCTTTATTAATTTTTCAAACAGCCACTATAAGTCCAAAATTGTTACCCCAACCCCAGAGACAATTTAAAATTTTGTGATCCTAACGAAAAATAGCAAAATAATTCTAAGGTCAAATACCACTAGTATGCCTGATCCACCAAGAATGTACCTAACAAATTGGTATACATAAAGCAATGCATAATTATCCAATATACTCAGTTCAAGGTCACATGCAAACCACATTATAATTAAATATTCAGTAGTTTAATAAGATACCACCTTTAAAAACCAGAATTGCCACAAATTCAAAAGAGAATCTACTGCATTAAGATTCCCTACCGTTGGAGCATTGTCCCATACACCAAAATGTAGCAGGTTCAATTCCCTGTCAAGGCACAAACCTAGGTTGTGGGTTCAATCCCTAGTCAGGGTGCATATGGGAGGCAACCTATCGATGTTTCTCTCTCACATCGATATTTCTCTCTCTCCCTTCTCTCTCTAAAATCAATAGAAACACACCCTCAGGTAAGGAATTAAAAAAAAAAAAAGATTTGCTACCATTATGGGGCTAACAGAAAACTCTGACAAATTCAGTCTTTTATTATTGGTGTTTGAGTGAACCATTTCCTCAAAAATGTTCTGAGAGTCCCTTTTCTTTTATATTTCTAAATATAACTTTTCTTTAACTGTTAAAAATATTACATATATTCTAGTACCCCTAAAATTGGCATAATCTCTAAAGATGTACATAGTTGTTGAATGACTAGCTCAAAGTCATTCAAAAAATAAAAAAAATTTGATTCAACATTTTGCCTGAATACTTACTTAGTATTCCCTTCTGATTCAAGTTCAAATGCTTGAGGGAAAGGTCACTAGCACCAAAGAACAAATTTCAGTAAAGTCTTTTGACAGACCTAATCGTCCCCTAAATATTTTCTTCCAATTGCTGTCAAATAACAATTTATCATAGATATTATAGAGACTATAAAAAACAGAAGGAATTGTCTTCCATATGCCTTTTATGTTAACAGCTAGTTTCACATTTTGCAAAACTCAATAATGATCTTATAAAGAGCTGGGCATTTCCATTCTCCTGCTCTAACCTGAAAGACCGCTTTTAAAAGATATCAATGATCTAAAACTGTGCTATAATAGACACTTTTACATTTTCTGTCATATTTAATTCTCAGAAAAACCCTGACATAGCCGTTATTCTCCAAATTTCCAGATCAGAATTTGAAACTGTCAGATAAGTAACCTGCTTGAGCTTCTCCAGCTAAGTGGCAAACAGAATTCCAAGACCTGTGTTGTGTTTACTATGTAATGCTATGCTCAAAGTCATTCACCTAATTCTCTATTATCTATCTGTCAAAATGTAATATGAGATTTTTTTTTTAGCTGGATGACAGAAATCACTTAACTCAATCCCTTTATTTTGTACACAAAAGCACTAAGATCAGAAAGGTGAAATGCTTTGTCCCAGGATACATAACTACTTAGTAACAAAGTCTAAACCCTTTCTACAACAATATTAATATGGAGGGGAAAAAAGAAAACCATGGTAATCTTCAGCCAGATCTTTTAAAGTATAATAAATTAAATGTTAGAGTTGTTCTAAAAAATTTTAGAGCCTTAATTTGTTAGGATAATTTTTATAACTTTTCTTATATTAATGAACGTGATATGTTTTAATAACCTAAAATGGAGAAAAATTAATAGATGAGTAATACTGCTAACATAAATAAAGGCAAACTCCTACCATATAAAACAGTATAAGTAGAGCCTACAAAAATGACTACCATGGGAGACCTTGAGGATAGGTGACTGACTGGGGACTCCAGTTCCCCCAACACAGTTTGGTTGCCCCAAGGGCTTAAGAGGTCAACCAATATCTCAGCTGACCTTTTGCCTACTCCCACTTCAGTTGAGTACTCTCTAGAAAAATCCAGCACAGACTCTATTCTACTACCAGAAATTCTCTGATTCTGCGGACTATAAGTACCTAGCCACACCAGGAAAAAACAAACAAACAGGAACAATTCTCAGTCCAATCTTCTATCAAGCTCATGCTCTCACTCCTCACATCTGGGAAATTGAAATAAATCACTTACCCTCAAGAGAGTTTCACAGCCATCAAAACAAAATGTTTAAGAGCAAGATAAAGCCATACAGATTGTGAGAACAGGGTTTACTGGACTAGCCATGGACCTCAATGAAGACCAATGGCAAAGAACTCACTGTGAAAGCATGGTGGCTACTTTATTAAATTGTACCTAATTTTTAGCCCTCTGGGACAATAAAAAATGTGATTCACTGCTTATTAATTTCAAGGGTCCAATGAGACAAAGCATAAAAGTACATAAAATAATACCTGGCATATAATAAGTGGTCAATAAATGTTAGATATATCATCGTATCTTCTTGATTGTTTGAATGTGATACTATCAGGTATAGTGGTTACTGTTTGTCCACTGCAACTATTGAGAAACTCAGCTTTGATAAGCTCCACCCATCCAGCCTGACTAGAATTCAGGAAAAGGTGGCAGCACTTACATAGACACAATGAGGTCTCTCAACCACCTGCAAATTTTATATAATATTATGAAGGACTTAGATGTCCCCTCAGCCTCCAAATAGAAAGGCAATTTACAGGTTTACTTCTTAGCATAAGCAAAATTTTATGAGAAATGGGTATCTATTTCTATGAATTACTATTAATTAGGCCCCAGTTTTAATTGTATTTTTAGATTTTTCTGTATCTTAACCTATTTAATGTCTCCCCATCTCCAAAGATCACCACCCATAAGAAAGAGCCAAAATATATAGGATTAGGTAGTACTTTATTCATAAAGGGCATGTATATCATCAAAGAGAAGCATAAATACACTATTATGTGGCAGCAGTCTTATTATTAAATAGTCGTTAGCATGCCAACCTAAAATATTGGAGGAGGTGACTTTTATGTAACTTTTGCATAAATGAATACCCAATATCCACTCTCAAAAGCCAAGAAATCTATAAATCCTTTTACGTACCTATATACAGCAAAAAAAGGCTTGATAAATTTAAATCAAACCAGTCTAGATGCATGCTTACAATTATCATATTTGCTTGTACTTTAGCATCAAAATAAGTCAATGTACATTACAATCAGTTGAAAAGTAGAGCAAATAACCAAATTAAAATGGGGGTGAAAATTTGAGCATTATTCACATGAGGCAGAACTTTCCGTTTCTCAATTTAAAATGAGACCCTCTTATAATTACAACTTATTAGACTATTTCTTCTCTCATTATAGCATTAACAATTAAATAATACCGTTTTCCTCCTCTCTTAACAAAAAGAATGATTATAGTGTCCCTGCCTCAAAGGACTCAATATCTGTAAAGAGTTTTAGGCCCTGTAGCTGAAAGCTACCATGTAAATACTAAGTACTATAATTGAGAATAATGATATAAATGAAATATGGTTTACTATAATAGAAAAATACATTTATAATTGGCACATTGCCATACTACCCCTGTGGATTTGTTCTTTCAGAGCACATACTCTACGAAAGGTCACTGTGGGTGGGGGGAAAAATCCCACAGGGAGTTCAAGTAGACGACAATAAAATACTAGTAATTAAGGATGTGGTATTTTTCCTCCATATTCATTTGGGAATCATCTCTACTAATTAAGAGAAAAGGAACAATGATTTGTTTAAAATGATGGCTAAGACAATTCAATCTCAATTCTAATAGCCTGGCTACAAAGTAGAATACTATAACACTGAATACAAACTATTGTACAAGCCACCACGTCAGTATTCAACTATCTTCCAAGATATTACATCCCTAAAAATATCTTCCTGAGTAATTTATGTTCCTAACAAAATGTTAAATTACAACATTACAAATTCAAATTTAATTAACATTAAGTGTCCACTATGTGAGAAATATAATAATCATTTTACAGACATGATATCATTTAATTCTATCAATAAACCTAAGAGGCAGGGATTTTGTCAAATTGGGAAATTTTCCACAGAAAGATTCAGATTCTTGACCACAGTCTATGAATTTAAAATCAGTATTCTCACTTTAAATCCAATGTTCCCTTCACTGTGTCAAATTAAGGTATCTCTGACTATGCTAATTAATAATCAACTAACAAATCACTTAACCTCACTGAGCCTGAATTTTCTCATCTCCAAACTTAGAGGGTTGAAATATAAGGGTGCATATATTCTTTCAAATTAGTGTTGCGGGTTTCTTTAGTTATAGTCCCAAAAGTGGAACTGCTGAGTCATAAGGCAGTTTCATTTTTAATTTTTTGAGGTAGCTCCATACTGTTTTCCACAGTGGCTGCACCAATCTGCATCACCACCAACAGTGCACAATGCAGATGATGGACTAGCCATGGACCTCAATGAAGACCAATGGCAAAGAACGCACTGTGAAAGCATGGTGGCTACTATATACAGTATCACATCATCTGCATCACCTTTTCTCCACATCCTGAACACTTGATGGTTGATTTATTGATAACAGCCATTCTGACAGGTGTAAGGTGATATCTCATTGTGGTTTTAATTTATATTTCTCTGATGATTAGTGACATTGAGCATCTTTTCATGACTATTAGCCACCTGTATGTCCTCTTTGGAAAACTGTCTGTTCAGGTCCTTTACCTATTTTTTTAATTGGATTGTTTGGGGGTTTTTTTGGTATTGAGTTGTATAAATTCTTTATAAAGTGTGGATATTAAACCTTATCAAATGTATTATTAGGCAAATATGTTCTCCCATTCAATGGGTTGTCTTTTCATTTTGTTGATGTTTTCCTTTGCTGTGCAAAAACTTTTTAGATGGACGTAGTCCTATTTGTTTATTTTTTTCCTTTGTTTCCCCTTGCCTGAGGGAGACAGATGAGAAATAATATTGCTATGAGAAATATCTGAGATTTTACTGCCTATGTTTTCTTCTAGGATATTTTTGGTTTCAAGTATACCATTTAAGTCTTTAATCCATTTTGAATTTTTTCTTGTGTGTGGTGTAAGAAGTTGGTCTGGTTTCAGTGTTTTGCACATATATGTACAATTTTCCCAACACTATTTACTGAATAGACTATACTATCTTTATCCCATTGTATGTTCTTATCTCTTTTGTCAAATATTAACTGACTATAAAGATGTGGGTTTATTTCTGGGCTCTCTATTCTGTTCCACTGATCTATCTGCTTGTTTTTATGCCAGTACCATGCTGTTGATTACTATGGCCTTGTAGTAAAGTTTGTTATCAGGTGGTATGATTCCTCCAACTTGGTTCTTTCTCAAGATTGCTGTGAATATTCTGGATCTTTTGTGGTTCCATATATATTTTTCAAATATTTGTTCTAGTTCTATGAAATACGTCATTGGTATCTTAAGTAGGAATTGCATTGACTCTAAAGATTGTTTTGGGTAGTATGGACATTTTAACAATGTTAATACTTCCTATCCCATGAACACAGTATAGACTGCCACTTATTTTTATCTTCTTCAATTTCTTTCTTCAGTACCTTGTAATTTCCCGAGTACAGGTCTTCTACATCCTTGGTCAAATTTATTCCTAGGAATTGTATTTTTTGAAGCAATTGTAAATGGGGTTGTTTTCTTAGTTTCCCTTTCTGATAGTTCATTATTGATGTATATAAATGCAACTGATTTCTGGATATTTATTTTGTACGCTGCTACTTGACTGAATTCATTTATCAATTTTAATAGTTTTTTGGTGGAATCTTTAGGGTTTTCTACATACAATATCACATCATCTGCAAGAAAATATTTTTCAAAACTTAATATATAATATTTTAAAGTTGTTTATAGTTTGTTACTTCATTAATTAGATTTGGGATCAATACTTTTTGAAATAAGTTATCAGGGTTTGTAAAAATTAGATTATATTAATTCTGTACGTCTGATATTTTGTTAGTAGCAAGGAGTGGGATAAGTGGTAAGATAAATAATATTGCTTCACTAACCCTATTTCTACCCCTCTGTTCATCTATGACCCTAGTTATGATATGTTCCCACTGCCTAAGGATATCATTCTCCATTATATGATAACGTGACTGAAATACACTATTCTCTGTGTACTGACTAAATAGCTACCTTCAGACCCTCAAATATATATCCAGATACAGAACAAAAGCACAGAAGTGATAATGCTGAGCTGATGCTAAATACAAACAAGAAAATAGCCAAACCAGACTCACAATCCTTAGGAATCTTAGGATGGCCACAATTCCAAATACAGGCAATCCCCGGGTTACGTCGGACTCTATGTACATCGTTTCATGAATATGTCACCATCTCCCATTTATTTATAAAAAAAAAAAAGTTCTGTCATTTCAACGTATGTACGACGTATGTACATGTGTGCTTTATGTTTTTTATTATTAATTTACTACAAGTAAAGGTCAGGAATTGTTATCTTCTTTTAAATTTTTTTAAATATATATTTTATTGATTTTTAACAGAGAGGAAGGAAGAGGGATAGAGTTAGAAACATCAATGAGAGAGAAACACCAATCAGCTGCCTCCTGCACACCACCCACTGGGGATGTGCCCGCAACCAAGGTACATGCCCTTGACTGGAATCGAACCTGGGACCCTTCAATCCGCAGGCTGACGCTCTATCCATTGAGCCAAACTGGTCAGGGCTTAAATTTTTTTTACTGTTTCACTTCATTACTGCTGTGTATGTGCTCCATGTGAGTGACGTAGGTGCTTATGTGGGTGGGTTCCCAACTTACGGGGAAAGTCGCATTACATCGTGCCATAGGAACAGATCTCCGACGTAACTGGAGGACCTACTGTAATAAGCCAGATGATGCAAGATGTGAAGATCTGATTAAGCCCTTTAAACCTTTTATATAGAGACATAAAATTTTTGTAAAAGAGTACATCATTTTGGGTCATTAAAATTAAAGACAGTTGAAAAGCTCAAAAAAAGGAAAAAGAAAAAGAATATGACATAAAGAAAAGATTTTGTGTTGAACTTGTTACAAAAATATTCACTTTTCCTAATACCATAAAACAGCCAACAGTGTCCAATAACCTGTTCTAAGAAGAGAAATAGGTTATACAGTAAAAGTGATTCCTCCTCTTCATGTACGTTTAATTTCCTCTAAATATTTTTCATATAAAGGAAAGAAAAAATGTGAAATAAACATAATTTGCACAATATGTTAAAGATATATTTAAACATTTATATGGTACCTAACATAAAACATGCTCAAAATCTCATTTAAACTAGGCCAGGAAGGAAAAGTGTTTGTCATTTCCCTTTGGTCAAATTTTTAGGATTGAATTCAATATTGAACAATGCAATTTACTCATGAGAAAACTTAACCTAACCTGTATTCTTCCTTTTTTCCTATTAAAACAAATCATATGTTCCCACTCCCATCAAAAATCCAACCCTTCCATTTATGCTCTGGACCTCATTATCTTCTCACTTTCTCAAGAAACTTATATCTCTCTCTGTCCTGCATCAATTTCTCCTCCAATGGATCTGAGGTATCAGCATACAAACCTCCTCTACTATCTCGTCACTGAAGTCACATTCTGCTTACATTGACTATCCTATTTCTTTTCTTCTTAAAAGGGTTTACTATATGGTTGCTTTTCCTTTCTCTCTTTAAATTCTTTATTTAGTTTAATCAGTCAGGTTTCTTCTTTCACTCAATTGTAACTGAGGTTACTATTTGTCAAGGTCATTAGAGAAGTCAATCTACCAAACCCAACAGTCACATGTCTCTCATTGACTTAGAGTGTAAAATTGTTTCAACTTAATCAAATAAAGAAAAAGAAAAATTGACTCCATATAACTATAATTTCATAATGAAGAATAACAATAAGATAATCATTGCATTTCAGAACAATTTTAACACTTTGAAACATATACACATATTATAGGATCAAGTGCTAAATTATTAAATAAGCATAATACAGTGTCCTAGCAATGAATATAGCATAGAGGACTCTGAAGTAAAATTGTCTAGTTTCAAATCCTAGTTCTACTGTTTATTAGCTGTATAACATAAGACAATAACCTCTATGTGTTTTCATTTCTCCATCTATAAAGCAAGAATAAGTATTCATATCTGATAGAGATGTTGGAGGTAAAACTATGTCTAGCACAAAGTAACCACACAAAAAAAGGGCTTCCCTTCACCCCTTCTTCTCACTCAGATAGAATCTGTCATAAATTTTGAAAATAAAAATAAAGAACTTTAACTAAAAAAAAGTGGTCTCGAAAGTCCTAACTTCATTTGACATCATAATTACCCATCCATAAAGTACTTTCTGTAACCTGAGCAGAATTCAATTTAACGTTAATAGAAATGAAAGTTCTTATCAAGATGATTTCATCCCAGTTGAAGAAACAAAAAGTATAACACAGGACTTTCTTAAATGATATACCAAAAAAAATTTAGAATCACTTATTAACAAAACATAATTGTCCTGAACAGCAAATTTACTGGGGAAAATGCAATAAAGCAAAAATAATACAACATTTAAATATTTCAGTGTTTTCCTGATATTCAAAGTTAAAAATTTTGATGCCATTCAAAATTACCAACATTTGTTACATATAATACTGCTATTCTCTATAAATAAGGAAATTTCAATTGTCAATGATTAGCCTAAAATTAGTTATACAATAACTTAATACAGCCATTCAACTATCTTGGGGATTTTTAGACTCTTTTGTCATAAAGAAATTAATACAAGTGACAGAACGTAACAAAAAAAGTCAACAGTGTAGAAGGCTTTTAATATATTTCATCTTGGCAAATGATCACATACAAATTAAACACTGAAATCATGATGATTTAATTTATTTGTTCTGTACAATATGTGATTAATAGGCATTAATTTTGTTTATGGAAACAAGCAAATTCTATTGTTATATACAGATTAGAAATGTAAACACAAGCATTTCCCACAACTACTGACTTCACAAATTATTTTGAATGTTATTTCAAATAATAATGTGACTACCAGAGGTTAGGAAAGCAAAGAGCTCTACTGCCCCCTAATGAAATAGACAAAAAAAAAAAAAAGTAAACAAATGAAACACCCCAGAAAACTCCTTTTGAGATATCTGTGAAACAGGAAAATAATCTTACTTTGCTAAATGCAATAGACAAACACTAAGACAATTAACTGAAAACAACTAGAGTATATATCAAATACTGTAGGAAAAATTACAATCACCCAGTTTCCATGATAAAATTAGTAGCAAAACAGGAAAGCCTTGAGACAGAAATGTTCTAAGAGAAAGGAGAGCAGTACAACAATGTTATCAAATGTGATAGCAATTAAAATTTCACTGCAGGCTGCACTTTTCATGTGTATGTTGGAAGTGAATGAGAAGAGATTCTTAGAAATCACACTCTTCAGTGAATTACAGTAAGTTTTCAGTTCAGCAGCTCAAGTAAATACCATCAAAATATTCTCTCAAATTTACATTGACTATAATCATATCAGAATAATTTTAGTATATGTATATTTTCAAGATACCTACCCTATAAAATATACCTTTAAAATAATTTTACTTACTGCTTCCTGTTTTAAATAAATGCCAATTTCATAAGTATAACAACTTTGTACTTTATGGTACTTTGCATCATAAATTAACCAGGATTAACTTTTAATTTTCCTCTTAATAACAGCTTCCCTTCCTTTAACAAAGTTGGTTTTTAAAACATCATCTATGCTCATATTCCTTTTACCTAACATTCTAACTTGTCAAGAATTCCAGCACTCTCATTTCAGAAAAGAACAAGTGTTTAGAGAAAAGTAGAGTGTGGTCCTTAATGACAGGTCCCCCACCCCAGCCCAGTGCCACGTAGCCTCAGGTCCCTGCTGATCACTCGTTATGGGAACCCCGCCTCCGCTGTGGGCGCAGGTTATGGGAACCCCATCTCTGCTGTGGGTGCAGCCATCTTGTGATGCCATGAGGGTTAATTTGCATATTACCTCTTTATTATATATAGGACTAGAGGCCCAGTGCCCGAAATTCGTGCACGGGAGGGGGGAGGGGAGAGGGTGTGCCCCTCAGACCAGCCTGCACCTTCTCCAATCTGGGACCTCTCAAGGGATGTTCGACTGCCTGTTTAGGCCCGATATCGGTGGGCAGTCGGATATCCCTCTCACAATCCAGGAATGCTGGCTCCCAACCGCTCACCTGCCTGCCTGCCTGATTGCCCCTAACTGGTTCTACGTGCCAGCCTGATCACCCCCTAACCACTCCCCTGCCAGCCTGATTGATGCCTAACTGCTCCCCTGCCAGCCCGATTGCCCCTAACTGCCCTCCCCTGCCAGCCTGGTCACCCCTAACTGCCCTCCCCTGCCAGCCTGGTTGCCCCTAACTGCTCTCCCCTGCTGGGCTGGTCGCTCCCAACTGCCCTTCCCTGCAGGCCTGGTTCTCCCCAACTGCCCTCCCCTGCAGGCCTGGGTCCCCCCCAACTGCCCTCCCCTGCAGGCCTGGGTCCCCCCCAACTGTCCTCCCCTGCAGGCCTGGTCGCCCCCAACTGCCCTCCTCTGCCAGCCCGGTCACCCCTAACTGCCCTCCCCTGTAGGCCTGACCACCCCCAACTGCCCTCCCTTGCAGGCCTGGTCCCTCCCAACTGCCCTCCCCTGCTGGCCTGATCGCCCACAACTGCCCTCCCCTGCTGGCCATCTTGTGGTGGCCATCTTGTGTCCACATAGGGGCAGCCATCTTTGACCACATGGGGGGTGGCTATCTTGTGTGTTGGAGTGATGGTCAATTTGCATATTGCCTCTTTATTATGTAGGACTAGAGGCCTGGTGCACGGTGGAGTCTCTCGCACCGGTGCACGATCGGGGCCAGGAAGATACCACAGGAGGGCTCCAGAGCGTGTCTGGCCCATCTCGCCCAGTCCTGATCAGCCAGACCCCAGCAGCAAGCTAACCTTCCAGTCAGAGTGTCTGCCCCCTGGTGGTCAGTGCGCATCATAGCGACTGGTCAAATGGTTGAACACTTAGCATATTAGGCTTTTATTATCTATACTAGAGGCCCAGTGCACGAATTTGTGCACAGGTGGGGTACCTTGGCCTGGCCGGCGATTGGGGCCGATCAGGGCCATTGTGCCCAGTCCCGATCGAGGACGATGGGGGCTGGCCGGCTGCGGGGGGGACCGCAGGAAGGCTCCAGGGCGTGTCTGGCCCATCTCGCCCAGTCCCCATTGGCTGGACCCCAGCCGCAAGCTAACCTACCAGTCAGAATGTATGCCCCCCTGGTGGTCAGTGTGCATCATAGCGACTGGTCGAGCCAGACACTTAGCATATTAGGCTTTTATATATGTAGATATATATAAAATATATATATCTACATATATAAAAGCCTAAATGACCAAACAACCAGTTGACCGGTCACTATGACGCACACTGACCACCAGGGACAGATGCTCAATGCAGGAGCTGCCCCCTGGTGGTCAGTGTGCTCCCACAGCAGGAGTGCCGCTCAGCTGACCAACGGTCGCCAGATGCAGGGCTCACAGCTAGCGAACGCTGCTGCGGCAGCACAAGCCTCTCTCAATAGGGACTGTGCGAACCTGCGGCAGGCACAGCGGGGCCAGGATGAGCGGGAGCGGCAGGCAGGAGCAGCAGGCGGCGTAGGACTGCTGGTTTCGGCCCAATCCCCACAGGCCACGCCAAGGGACCCCACCAGTGCACACATCCGTGCACCAGGCCTCTAGTATAGGATAAAGTTCAAAGTAATGGTTATAATGATACTCAACATCATGGAGAAGGACAAAGAAACCATGAAAAACTTGTAACACTAAATCAAATAATTTATGCATCCCTATGTTCATTGCAGTGTTATTTACAACAGCCAAGATTTGGAAGTAGCCCAAGTATCCATCAATGGATGAGTGGATAAAAAAGCTGTGGTACATTTACACAATGGAATAGTACTCGGTCAAAAAAAAGAAGGAAATCTTGCCCTTTGCAGCAGCATTGATGGACCTGGAGAGCATTGTGCTAAGTGAAATAAGCCAGTCAGAGAAAGACAAGTACCATATGATTTCACTCATATGTGGAATCTAAGTAACAAAATAAACTGATAAACGGATTGGATCCAGAGATTCGGAGCATGAAACAGAGTACAGAATCTCAGAGGGAAGGCTGGAGGGGGTGGGTAGGTGGGAGGTAATCAACCAAAAACCTTGTATGCATATATGCATAACCCATGAACACAGACAATAGGGTGCTGAAGACCTGGGGTAGGGAGGGAAGGCTAGGGGTGGGCTGTAGGAGGTCAATGGAGGGAAAATGCAGACATATGTAATGCTTTCAACAATAAAGAATAATTTAAAAAACTAAAATAAAGAAACAACAAAATAGAAACAGACTCACATACCGAAAACAGATTGTCAGCTTCCAGAGGGGAGAGGGGATTGAGTGGGTTGGGGTGAAAAAAAGTTTGAAAAGATTAAAACAAAAACAAAAACCTCATAGACACAGACAACAGAATGGTGATTACCAGAGGAAAGAGGGGCAGAGGTGGAGGGAGATAGAACAAGGATAAAGGAGAGACAAATGGTGAAGGAAAGAGACTTGACTTGGGGTGGTGAACACACAATTCAATATACAGATGATACAGATGATGTATTATAGAACTGTACACTTGAAAGCTATACTGTATAATTTTATTTACCAATATCACCCCAATAAATCCAATAAAAATGTTTTAAAAAGACCCAATTCAATCTTGTTAATCCTTGTTTAATTTTAATTGAACTGTGTTTAAATTTTCAATCCCGAGAACAAAGACCATGCTAACGATAAAGTACAAGACCTAGTAAAATTTTGTAGACATGTAACCTGGGCAAGGCACTGGACCCAGTCCTTAAGGAAGACAGAAATGTGTATGACATGATAAATAATGGAAGTGCTAACAAATAAGTCATAATATTCCCATCCTTCAATATCCTTCAAATGTTCTAAATAATCATGTGTCTTCCATTATTCTCTGATCACATGCAGCGATATTAATCTCTCCTTCCTCAGTTCTTTCTACCTCATTCTCACCTCTATTTTATGTCTTAAAATGAGACAACATCTCATTTGTTTGGGGGTGAGGGGGAAAGGTCACTCCTCCTTTCCTATTTTAAAAAGATGATTATAATTTAAAAATATAAAAACAGTTCTCATTGTATCTGAAATATACCGTATTTCCTCGCATATAAGACGACTGGGCGTATAAGACGACCCCCAACTTTTACAGTTAAAACATAGAGTTTGGGATATACCCGCCCTATAAGATGACACCTGGCGTATAAGATGACCCCTGACTTTTGAGAAGATTTTCCTGGGTTAAAAAGTCGTCTTATACGCCGGAAAATACGGTACATTTCTCTCTATGCTATAGTAAGAAAAACTATTCCATAAAACTCTTTAACCTTTGAAAACACACCCAAGTTTTCCGAAACGAATATTAAAGAAGAAATCACCATGCAGTACAAAACTAATCCAAAATTCTATTTTGCAAGAGTTGAAATCTAAACATATGCACACACCTACTACAAAAACACAAACACAATGCAGATCATCTTCATATTCCAGTATTGGCTGAACAACAATATTCCCTCTACCATATGTATTCAGCCTAAACCACAAAACACCCAGGAATATCCACAAATACCCAAGATGTTAAAATTATAATTTTATATGGTTACTACCAATTTTTTTCCACTGCAGAATTTAAAAGAAGACATTAAGAAATGTTCTTGCAAGAAAGGCACCTTACAAAATAAGCTATTTCTTCAAATAAATAACAAAGTGATATGTGTAAATATGACATCAAAACCTGTCACAATAAGGATCAGTCGATTTCTTATTTAATCTTAATTGAATTGTGTTTAAATTTTCAACTCAGAGAACAAAAACCGTGCTAAAGTACAAGACCTAGTTTAAAAAAAAAACACATCATTTCATTGTGCTACCATTTCTTACCTTTGAATCTTCATTGCTCACTCCTAGTTGTAATACAGCTTGAGGAGATTTTAGTTTTGCTTGAGCAGAGTGAGCCATCTGAAGGTTAAGCTGCCATCCAACCGTCTCTAGCTGTAAAAGAGAAGTGCAGATTAGAATCAGATGATACAGAAGGAAGAAAACACACAACTTTAAGCAAATCTTCACTTAGCAGGAGTGAATATAGATAGCCTGGACTTCATGGAAAGTCAGCTCCAGAGCTCCTTTAACCTGCATACTCTGCAAATTCTTCCTTCAGGCTCATTATATTGGCCTCATGCCATGCCTGTCAAATTCAACAGTAAAACTAGTCTTTAAATACAATCTGTTCTAAAAATAAAAATTCCAAGATTTAGCAATAAAGCACACTAAGAGAGTCAATGGTTTTTAAATAGTACATTACTATTTTAAAATAGTATATTTCAAAGCCAATGATTTTTAAATAGTTATGAATTTTAACTAGTAAATAGTATATGCTGGTCATAATCACTTCAATGACCTTCCTTTATCTTTCAAAACTCCTTGTATTAGGTAGAACACAAGGAAGAGGGTTTTTTTCTTAATTTAGAGGGAAATTGAAGTACCCAGATGGTAAGAAGTTCACACATTTAGACACAGTTAGTGAGACTGGAATAGAGCCAGGCAAAGAATTGCTATCTACTAGTGAGCAGGTGTTTCCCAATAGATTATCATGCTTTCTAAAGTACTCTAACTTACTATGGTTCCCAGTTATGACACAAACTAATTAGAATATTTCCTTTGAATTTATTAATTAGCACAACAGCAAAAGTTAATCAAGTAAGGCAAACATAGTAAAGACAGGTTAAAGCAGCATAAATGTGGCTTTATTGAACTTGACAGATTATTGGCTTCTCCAACCTCAGAACTATGAGTATAAAATTTAATTTCCAGTAAAGCTCAAGTATCATTATTTAGGGAAGTATTATGAAATGCAATTGTCACATGCCTCTGACAACCTGACTCCGATTTAGTCAACTACCTTAGCTGCATTGGTAAGAATGGCAGCCTCAGAAGAATTTTTACTTAACCAGAATACTAATTGCTAACTTGAAAGCCTGTTCAACAGTTATAATCACAGCAGTGACTCAAAGCCAAATTGGAAAGAGAGCAATGGAAGTATTATCTATTCGAGAGAGGATGTGATGTGAAAATAAAGATACAGTTCTGTTCTCTCTGGCACTGAACCTTTTAGAAGTTATGGGGAAGATGTTGCAGAAACATAATCCATAACACCACAAGTAAAATATCAATTTAATAGTGCATGTTAAGTAAGGATCCTTAATGCATTGAACTTTAACACTGATTACCATAAGTCTCTAATACCAGCCCACCACTGTTTTCAACAGTTACATACAACAGAGCCTACAATAAAACAGGGGGGGAAACACGACATAACCACTCTCATATATACAGTACAAGCATATATACGTGTCATCTTCTAGGAATTCATATGAACCTATAAGACACTGCTTTGATCTAATTTAACTGATTCTATCCCTGTCTTGTAAGCACTTAAGATAAATGATGAAGATAAATATTGCTTTAAGTGAACAGCATACCCCATTGTGGTGAGATTTTGCATAAATTAATATGTGCTTAGTCACTGCATAGAGGTATATGGGGGAATTAAAAAGAACTTAAAGCTTACACTTTGGTTCATGCTTAAGCTGCACTCACGAGCTACCTAACCCTGGTTAAATCACAATCTTCTAAACTCTCAATTTACTCATATGAAATAGAAATAAATCTACCTGAACTATCTACTTTTCTAAGTTATTGGTAATATCAAATAAAGAGTTAAATTCCCATATTCAAAGTATTTTGGAAATTACAAAGCATTGTAAATATAAGGCATTTTGATCACCTATTTTTTTTCTATAGTAACTTTCAAATAGAGTAGGCACTTTATATATAAACTAAAGGCCCAGTGCACAAATTCATGCACGGGTGGAGTCCCTTGGCCTGGCCAGCGATGGGGGCCAATCAGGGCTGTCTCGCCCAGTCCTGGGGGGAGGGACCACGGGAGGTTGGCCAGCCAGGGGGGAGGGACCACGGGAGGCTGGCTGGCTGGCCAGGGGGAGGGACTGCAGGAGGTTGGCCAGCCACGGAAGGTTGGCTGTAGAAGTGCACTGACCACCAGGGGGCAGCTCCTGCATTGAGCGTCTGCCCCCTGGTGGTCAGTGCACATCATAGCTACCAGCCAGTCGACCTGTCGTTTGGTCAACCGATCATAACGGTCACTTAGGCTTTTATATATATGTAGATTGAATTGAATTGAAATGAATCAAAGAACACTCACAAGAAAAGGTAATTTTTTTTAAAGTCATGACTGAAAATAGTTTTGTGGATTGGCTTTCTTTAATTTCATAGCCTTTCTATTGAGTTTTGTGATTTAAAAAATATTTGTCCCAAGATCACGTGAAAGATTCATTTGAAAAGAAAAATAACACTGCTAAGCTCAAATGTAGGTATATGCATATATACAAACCCACACAAAAATTTACAGAAAATGACCAGTATTCAGAAACCTTAAATGAAGAAATATAGAAAGAATAACTAGAGTTATGAAAGAACACTTTACAGTTACACAGAACAGTAAGAGAAACAAAACAAACTCTTTTCAGTGAAAGTAGGAGACAAAACCAATACTATTTGAGAGAGCTATTCTTATTATCACCATTTAACAGATTAATAATGTAAAAACTTAGTGAATTGGCCCAGCCAGTGTGGCTCAGTGCTGAGCATCAACCTATGAACCAGGAGGTCACGGTTCGATTCCCAATCAGGGCACATGCCAGGGTTGCAGGCTCAATCTCCAGTGTGGGGCATGCAAGAGGCAGCTGATCAATGATTTTCTCTCATACTGATGTTTCTCTCTTTCTCTCTCTCCCTCTCCCTTCCTCTCTGAAATCGATAAAAATATATATTTTTTTAAATTTAGTGAATTAGAGTAAAGAATACAGGGTATCCCCCAAAAATGTATACACACTTTAATTCTTAATTCCAATGGGTTAAATCTGAAAAGAAAGAAACATTGGAATTAATAACTATTCAAAGTGTGCCTACACATATGAAAACATGCTCAAAGTCACTAATCATCCTAGAGATGCAAATCAAAACGACAATGAGGTACCACCTCACACCTGTCAGAATGGCTATCATCAACAAATCAACAACGACAAGTGCTGGCGAGGATGTGGAGAAAAAGGAACCCTCATGCACTGCTGGTGGGAATGCAGACTGGTGCAGCCACTGTGGAGAACAGTATGGAGTTTCCTCAAAAAACTAAAAATGGAACTCCCATTCGACCCAGTGATCCCACTTCTAGGAATATATCCCAAGAAAATAGAAACACCAATCAGAAAGGATATATGCACCCCCATGTTCATAGCAGCACAATTTATAATAGCTAAGATTTGGAAACAGCCTAAGTGTCCACCAGCAGATGAGTGGATTAAAAAACTGTGTTACATCTACACAATGGAATACTATGCTGCGGTAAAAAAGAAGGAGTTCTTACCATTTGCAACAGCATGGATGGAACTGGAGAGCATTATGCTAAGCGAAATAAGCCAGTCAGAGAAAGATAAATATCACATGATCTCACTCATTTATGGAATATAATGAACAACATAAACTGATGAACAAAAACAGATCCAGAGACAGAGAAACATCGATCA
This sequence comes from Cnephaeus nilssonii, assembly GCF_951640355.1. Lineage (NCBI taxonomy): Eukaryota > Metazoa > Chordata > Mammalia > Chiroptera > Vespertilionidae > Cnephaeus > Cnephaeus nilssonii. The sequence continues at coordinate 47,213,577 of NC_137073.1, forward strand.
GACCATCAAACCTCAGAGGGAAGGTAGGGGAGGGTGGGGGTAAGGGGGAGAGATCAACCAAAGGACTTGTATGCATGCATATAAGCCTAACCAATGGACATAGACAACAGGGGGGTGAGGGCATGAGTGGGGGAGATGGAGGGGAGGGAGCGGTAATGGGGGAATAAGGACACATATGTAACACCTTAATCAATAAAGAAATTTTAGAAAAATGAAAACAAGACAACATAATATCAGGTATCAACTAAGAAGTAAATAGAAACATTTCATATCATTGTTACTCAGGAAAACTAATCAAAATCCTATAGCTACCAAAAAAAAAAGTGTGCCTACATATTTTGGGGACACTCTATATATGGAAGTTCCTTATATTATTATTGCAACTTTTACCTAATTTTGAAATTATATCAAAATCAAAAAGTTGTAAGAAACTGATCCAAGTAAGAATCAGCAAAGGATACTAAATCTAAGTGGTGAAAGTTTGATGTGGAATGCAAAGTCACAAGGTATCTACCCACAATGGTTTTTTAGTTACAAAAGAAAAAGTAATGATGCAATGGGGAAAATAAACAGCATCTTCACCAAGAGATCAAAATTAAGATCACCAAAAAGTGGCAAATGAGTTCTGTCACAATGCAAAATTTAGAGGTTGTGGAAACAAGGAGAAAGTAGCAAATGTGACTAAAAGCAGCAGCCAGAAAGGAGAAAAACCATAAGAGTATGGACCTAACTTCTTTAGATGCTGGAGACATCAAAATCAATAAACTTACCATCTCTGACCCAAAAGCTCCAAGTCTAGTAATGAAGACAAAACATGTATAAAACAATTGTGATATATCAAAAAAATGAGGAGACATATACCATGTTCATGAATTTAAAGTCTCAGTATTGTTAAGATGTCAATTCTTTCAAAAGTGATTTACAGATTTAGGGCAATCCAATTAAATTCCCAGCAGGCACTTTTTATAGAAACTGACAAGCTGGTTCTAAAATTTAAATGGAAATGCAAAGACCTAGAAAAGCCAAAGCAATTTTTTTTTTAAGTTGGAGAAGCTACACTACCTATATCTAAGATTTATTATAAAGCTACAGCAATAAAGACAATGTGGCACTGGCAACAGGATAGACATTTATACCCATCAATTGACTCCTGGTGAAGATGCCAAGGAAAATGATGCTGGAGCTAGCTACTAGCATCTAATAACTAGATGCTTACATGGAAACAAAATGAACAGCAACCCTACCTAACACCAAACACAAAAATGAACTCAAAATGGACATAGACTAAATGTAAGTACTAAAATCTTCAAACTTCTAGCAGAAAACACAAAAGACAATCTTTGTGATCTTGAGATAGGTATTAGCTAGAATATTAAAATCATAAACCATAAACTGGACTTCATCAAAATTAAAAATCCTGTTCTTCAAAAGTCACCACTAAAAAAAAGGAAAAGTAAGCCACTGACTGATAAAATATTCACAATACATATACCTGACAAAGAACTTATATCCAAGCTATATAAAGAGTGCTTACAACTCAAGAAGAAGACAAAGAAATATAGACAAAAAATGGGCAAGTATTTGAACAGATAACTGACAAAAGAAATATACAAATGGCCAATAAACACACACAAAAAATGATGTTCAACATCCTTATGTTCAATATCCTCACACACATTAAAATGCTAAAATTTAAAAGAATGGCAATACCAAGTGCTGGCCAGGATGTAAAAAAATTGCTGATTAGAATGTAAAATAGTACAAACTGTCTGGCAGTTTCTTATAAAACACCGACCCTAAAACTCTGTCAACCCACCCCTAAGTATTACCCAAGAGAAATTAAAACATACATCTATATAAAGCTGTGTACACTGGGGATGTGCCCGCAACCAAGGTACATGCCCGTGACTAGAATCGAACCTGGGACGCTTTAGTCTGCAGGCCGACGCTCTATCCACTGAGCCAAACCAGTTAGGGCAAAATATATATTTTTTAAAAATCCAAATGTAACTGAACCAATGTCTTTTTTTTTAACACCGCTGCTACATCAAATCGTAAGAGGTACAAATGTTTTATTACAAATATCACAACTTAGAGATACTTCTTAACTTTTACCCTCAAGTTTAGATGCCACAAAAGTCAATGTAGGCCCTGGATGGTTTTTCTCAGTGATTAGAGCATCGGCCCTCAAATGGAGAGGTTGCGGGTTTGATTTCAGTCAAGGGCATGTACCTCAGCTGCAGGCTCGATCCCAGCCTACTTTGGGACATGTTCAGAAGGCAACCAACTGATGTGTCTCTCTCGCATCGATGTTTCTCTCTGTCTCTCCCCCTCCCTTCCATTCCCTCAAAAAAATAAATGGGGGGGAAAAATATCCTCAGGTGAGGATTAACAAAACAAAAAAGTCAACCTAGTCTTACCGCTAGGCTGGCATGGAACTTAATTATACTCCTTAACCCACAGACTTGACCAAAATACCTAATCATGGTCTTTTTTCTTTTTTAAGTATATTTCTATTGATTTCAGAGAGGAAGGCAGAGGGAGAGAAAGAGATAGAAACATCAATGATGAGAGAGAAACATTGATTGGCTGCCTCCTGCACGCCCCCTATTGGGGATAGAGCCCACAACTTGGGCATGTGCCCCTGACCATGCCTTTGTCTGGAATCAAACCCAGAGCCCTCAGTCCACAGGCCGATGCTCTATCCACTGAGCCAAACCGGCTAGGGACTTAATCATGGTCTTGATATCCAAGTTGTAAGGTGTTGAGGGAAAACATCAATGAATCAACCTTCAAACTGTTTGCTACCTCTTTATATACCAAGAATATATGAAGCTAATAGTACAAGTTTGAGGACACTGAAATATAATTCAACTAATGCTCTCACAATTGGCAACACTCTGAAAAGGTACATCAAAATTATTTAGCAAGTACACATCTTTGAATAGTATGACATAATAAGAGTAATTTTGCTACCAGCACAGTTCTTTGGCATTAGTGAAATCTTTATTTAATTTATTAATGGTTCTGGTTTTAGCTAATTATGTATGAAGCAGAGAATACATTTCAGTGCCAAATAAAATTGATCAAGGTCTCTTGGATCTAAACCTCTTTAAATTGACTGCTGCATCAACAGCTAATGATGTCACTTTTTCCCCCTTGAGAATCTGATTCAAGCTAAAGCAATTCTCTCTACTGGCATATTCCCACTTTTAAAGAGGACAAGCTGTAAATGATTGAATCTAGTATTCCAGCAAAATTCAAGTCATGAAACAGGTGAACCACAAAAGGCTTAAAGTACAACCAAAATAAAAACACACACAAAAAAAAACTAGGAAATAGCCCTAGCTCGTTTGGCTCAGGGGACAGAGACTCGGGCTGCAGACTGAAGGATCCCGGGTTCGATTCCGGTCAAGGGCACATGCTCGCATTGCAGGCTTGATCCCCAGTAGGAGGTGTGTAGGAAGCAGCTGATCAATGATTCTCCTCATCGATGTTTCTATCTCTCTCTCCCTCTCCCTTCCTCTCTGAAATCAATATAAATATATTTTTTTTAAAAACCAACTAGGAAATATAAAATACAATCCACACCCTCCTCTCTTTACTGTTCTTATCTCTACCAATAAATATAAGTATCCTTTTATAAGAAAACCTAAGAAACTAAACGTTAAATAGGACAATTTATAAAGCACGGATATTGCTATTTATTCTTTCAACAACTATTTTTATAAACCCACTATATCCCAAAGGCACTTAAAGCAGTGAAATACAGCAGTGAACAAAACAGACAAAAATTCTTGCCCTTGTGAAGCTTATTGTTTAGTAGTAGAGACAGACAATAAAAAAATAAGTAAAATATATAGTGGGCCAGATAATAAATTTTATGGAGAAAAATGAAGTAAGAAAGTACCATAGAGCCCTAGCTGGTTTGGTTCAGTGGATAGAGCATTGGATTGGGGACTGGAAGGTCCTGGGTTCGATTCCAGTCAAGGGCACATGCTCGGGTTGCAGGCTCGTTCCCAAGTAGGGGGCGTGCAGGAGGCAGCCAATCAATGATTCTCTCTCATCATTGATGTTTCTATCTCTCACTCCTTCTCCCTTCCTCTCTGAAATCAATAAAAATATATTTTTTTTAAAAAGAAAAAAGAAAGAACCATAGAGTTGGGGGCACTTTTCATTATGATAATTAGGGCAAGACTCACTGATCAATGTGACATTTAAACGAAGAGCTGAAGAAGATAAGGAAGAGCAGCCATATGAAAATCCAGGAAAAGAACATTTGAAATAAGGAGATTCAAGTATCCAAACTGAGCCAGATGTAGGATGCTAAAAGATGAAGGTCAAGAAGATAGGTAGTGGACGGAGGGGTATAAAGGGGATTATAGAGCACCTAAGGTCTTAAAGGCAATTATAAGAGTGGATCATGTAAGGCCTTAAATGCAATTGGAAGATCGTAAGGGACATGGAAAGCCTTTGGTGGGTTTGGAGCAGAGAAGGGATAGAATCAGATTTAACAATTTAAAATAATCACTTTTAGAGTTTCTATTCTGGTAATAGTAGGAAGTAGTTTACATTAACCTCCTTACAAATAAAAATTATAGCCTCTAGACAAATATTTTTAAAAACAATAATTTGAAGGCATTGTAGAATTACTAAGTTCTCCAGGCAGAGAATTTGACTTATAAAAGAAGGAAGGAATCCAACGCAAGATGAGAGATGCACATTTATTTGATTTTTCCCAATCCATGCAGCATAGGATGGCTGAAAGTCAAATACAAAGCCTCAGATTTGGCTTGAGGGATCCACAATCCAACTCCTAGATATTTACCCATGAGGAAAAAATATATATGTCCACAGAAAAAGTTGTATACAAGTGTTCATAGCAGTCTTATTTATAATAACCAGAAACTGGAAACAACCCAAATGTCCATCTATAAAAGTATGAATAAATAAATTGTGGTATTTTCATACAATGGAATACGACTCAGCAACCAAAAAATTACCAATACAAGGAACAACATGGATAAATAATAAATGTTTTAAATGTTGACATATTAGCCAGCCACATTTATTTGGGTCCATTTATATTAAGTCCAAGAACAAACAAAACCAATCTATGGTAATGGAAAAGAATTGAAAGTGGGCACTTTCCAAGTCATGAAAATACTCTCTATTTTGTTATGGATAGTAATTAAATGGCTGTACCGTTTTTTACTTGATTCATAGCATACTAATAATAACTAAAGTAACAAAGGGGGCAAAAACTTGAGTTGTATGGGGATATAATTATTGTAAAGTAAGTTTCCTATGAATGCAGAAGATAATGTTAAGAAGCACTTAAATGTCAAATACAAATTTCTAATTTTTATACACTATATAAAATACAGGTATTTAACAATTAATGAAGCAAATAATTAGTTGTTACACTTAATAAAGTTAATCATATAATGGCTTTAACAAGGATATTTTTTAAGAATGTTATAAGAATATATTATCTTAATAACAATGACCATCCATTTTTAAATGTAGATTTCTCAAGAATCTACGAGAAAATAAGATGAAATTTCACTTTATAATGAAACTAGGGGCCCAGTGCACAAATTCGTGCACCTTGAAAGGAACTGTGGGCCACGAGGCTGCAGTGGGCACAGGGGTGGGTCTCAGCCCATCCTCTGCGCCCCCGCCCAGACCATCCCACCACGGCCCTAGGTCCCCTGTCTGCCAGCCCCGCTCCAACCGCCACTGCTCCCACACACTAACAGCACCGGCCCCACTCGCACCCGCTGATGGCGTACAGCGATTGGGGCTGGCGCCTGCAGCCGGTGCAAGTGGGGCTGGCGCCGTCAGCGGGTGCAAGAGGGGGCTGCTGTCTCAATCGCCCCTCAGGAACAGGGGGAGGTGGAGAAGCCCTGAGGGGCGATCAGGGCCGGCAGCCGCTGCTCACACCTGTTAATGGGGCCAGTGCTGGGTGCCAGCAGCGGGTGCAAGCAGCGGCTCTGGCACCAGCAGCAGGTGCGAGTGGGGCCGGTGCCAGTGGCAGGTGCTAGCGCCAGTGGGGACCATGGCGTGTGGGAACAAAGAATTTTCAGTAACCACCAGAGGCTCGCCCCAATGATAATGACCGGCACCACACCTTGGTGTGGCGGCCCCGCTCACCTGCTCTACCATTCCACTGCGGCTGACGCCCATTTTCTGCGCTCTGCTGCCTGCTGCCAACACCCACCATGTTCCACGCGTGCCCCCTGGTGGTCAGCTCACATCATAGCAACCGGTTGTTCGGTTGTTCCACCGTTCAGTTTATTTGCATATTAGGATTCATATATATATATATATATATATATATATATATATATATGAGAAGATATGAATAAATTTGCCATGTAATTGGTAAAGTTATGACTACTCTTAACAGGAGAAAATCAGATTAAACACATTTTGAACATTCAAACAAATGTAATTGTCAAATTTATATTTAAAAACTCCCTAACAAATACACATAAATGCACTTAAGAAAGGGAATCAGTACATGTAGTCTTTAAAGAGCTGGTTACTCAGAGTGCTTAAATGTGCCTTATATATACTTATCATATCTGATACTAAATAAAGAATAAAGTTAGCTTAGAAACATAAAAATATTTTGGAAAAAAATATTATATAAAAAGAATACAATTATTTTCCTTATGGTCTCAGGAAAAAAAGATGTATGTCAATAATATTTAACATGTAAGTTTGTACATTTAGTTTAGTAGAAATATATATATATAAAGAATTTATAAATAGAATTTCAAGAGTAATATTAAACATAGCATTGAAGTTCTTTCTGAAAGGGGATTCATGATTTAATAAATGTCATGACCAGAAAGGCATTATAACAAAAATCAAATAGGAAAACCCTTTTACAAGAACTCTGATGGTAGAGTCAACAATGATTAAAAAAAAAAGAGCATACAAATTATAATAAGTGGTAGTGACATTTTAGTCTCATGTCTACAAAGAGGTTAAGAAAAAAAATCTATTTTTTAAAACAAGAGAGTGAGACGAAATAAAATATAAAAATCCCTTCAATCATACCCTGTAAAAAGCTATCACTAAAATTAATTTTCAAATAATAAAAGATGAAAAGAGGTGTTTTTAAAAACTGAATTAAACATAAGCACCTGTTGATTTTTTAATTTATCATTTAATTCAACCTGACTCTTTGAATTTAGAATTATTACCTACAGGTCTTCCACTGCAAGTACCACCTAGACAGTTCACATGAGTGAGCCCCTAAGTTACCATTAAAACATCAGTCAGTCATTGTAAATATACCTTTTGTTCATTATATAATAAATCATTGACATATATTTTGTTATAATTTAAATGACATGACCTATTTTCACACATGAATATTTTTAGTCACCATATCCTAAACAGTTATTAGGATAAAAGAGAAAGATAACATCATAACTGCCAGAGGTAGCATGATATAAAAGGAACTAAGGTTAAGAGACAGATGTGATTCCCATCTCAGCTTCACCATGGACTGCTTGGGTTATCATGATAAAATTACAGTTTCTAAAGTTTTATTTCCTTCCTTTTCAAAAATATGAACCACACACACGTAAACCACCCTTAATAATGTCGAATACAAAAAAAAAATTTTTGCAGGTAACATTTAGGCAGTAGTCCTATATAATAAAAGGCTAATATATAAATCAACTGAACGGCAGAACGACCAGTTGCTATGATGCGCACTGACCACCAGGGGGCAGACGCTCAACGCAGGAGCTGCCCTCTGGTGGTCAGTGCACCAGAAGCCAGGCTCACAGCTGGCGAGCGCAATGGCGGCAGTGCTAAGGATGTCCGACTAACAGCTTAGGCCAGCTCCCCACAGGACTCCCAGATGGCAAGAGGGTGCAGGCCGAGCTGAGGGACCCCACCAAGTGCACGAATTTCATGCACTGGGCCTCTAGTCCTATCTAATAAAAGAGTAATATGCAAATTAACCATCACTCCGCTATACCCACAAGCCACGCCCACCAGCCAATCAGGAGCAAGTATACAAATTAACCCAACCAAGATGGCTGCAGCCACGGAGAGCAGGAGGCTTGGGTTTCCCTGGCAATGGAGGAAGCCAAGCTTTCCGCCTACCCTGGCCGGCCCAGGCCTCCACTCAAGGCTACAAAGTTTCAATTATAGAAGATAAATAAATCCCAACAAAAATGGTGGCAGCCATGGAGCTGGAGAGAGCAGGAGGCTTGAGTTGCCCCCGGCGATGGAGGAAGCCAAGCTTCCGCAGCCCTGGACTGCCTTGGCCTCCACTCAAGGCTACAAAATTTCAATTGTAGAAGATATGTAAGTCCCAACAGAAATGGCTGCGGCCACGGAGCAAGCAGGAGGCTTGGCTCCGCTCAAGGATACAAAGTTTCAATTATAGAAGATAAATAAATCCAAGATACCAGGGCCCCTGCTTGGGTCACTGGGGGACATGGCCGGCCTGCAAACCACCACAGGCCCCTCGCCCAGGCCGCCCCACGCCCCAAGGGAACCCCCACCCTAATCCGGGACACCCTTCAGGGCAAACCAGCTGGCCCCCACCTGTGCACCAGGCCTCTATCCTAGCTAATAAAAGAGTAATATGCAAATTGACCATCACTCCAACACACAAGATGGCTGCCCCCATGTGGACACAAGATGGCCACCACAAGATGGCCTGCAGGAGAGGGCAGTTGGGAGGGATCATGCCTGCAGGGGAGGGCAGTTGTGGGCGATCAGGCCAGCAAGGGAGGGCAGTTGGGAGGTACCAGGCCTGCAAGGGAGGGCAGTTGTGGGCGATCAGGCCAGCAGGGGAGGGCAGTTGGGAGGGACCAGGCCTGCAAGGGCAGGCAGTTGGGGGCGATCAAGCCTGCAGGGGAGGGTAGTTAGGGATGACCAAGCCAGCAGAGGAGGGAAGTTGGGGGCGACCAGGCCTGCAGGGAAGGGCAGTTGGGGGGGACCAGGCCTGCAGGGGAGGGCAGTTAGGGGCAAACAGGTTGGCAGGTGAGCAGTTAGGCATCAATCAACCTGGCAGGGGAGTGGTTAGGGGGTGATCAGGCTGGCAGGCAGAAGCGGTTAGGAGCAATCAGGAAGGAAGGCAGGCAAGCAGTTGGGAGCCAGCATTCCTGGATTTGAGAGGGATCCCAGATTGGAGAGGGTGCAGGCTGGGCTGAGGGACACCACCCTCCGTGCACGAATTTCGTGCACTGGGCCTCTAGTATAGTATAATGGCTTAGGAGTGTGACCACTTGTGTCAATTCCCAACTCTGCCACTTACTTAGCTGCATAACAATGGACCAATTATTTAATCTCTCTAAACCTTGATTTTATTTTAAATAGAAAGTAGAACTATTAATGGGTTTTATAAGATATAAAGCACTTAGTGGAGTAGTTGGTCAACAATAAACACAAAAAGTGGCCGAAACCGGTTTGGCTCAGTGGATAGAGCGTCGGCCTGCGGACTGAAAGGTCCCAGGTTCGATTCCGGTCAAGGGCATGTACCTTGGTTGCGGGCACATCCCCAGTAGGGGGTGTGCAAGAGGCAGCTGATCGATGTTTCTCTCTCATCGATGTTTCTAACTCTCTATCCCTCTCTCTTCCTCTCTGTAAAAAAAAAAAAAAAAAAAAAACACAAAAAGTGTTTGCTATTATTATATTACCTTAATTAAGCATTTAAAATAATGTACTGGCTATCCTCTCATATACTCTAAATTGGCAAAAAAATAATTTCTATCATTCTCAAGGGGCCAATATGCAATTAATCATGTTCATCCAACTTTTTTTGCACATTTTATATGATAACTGGTTAAACCACATTTTAAGCAGAACTTAATGTAAATGTAACATAATATGGAGAAGTATTACTTTAAAAAATATATATCATCTAGAAGATACTGAAAAATTACTTACAGTTAGAAGCAGAAAAATATTTTAATTCTACTTGTATAAATGCAAAAATATGGACCCTGTAAAATAGCAGAAAATTATAGAGAACAAGCAAATATTAAAAGTCAAGTAGAGACTTACTTTTAATGGAAATGGTTGAAAGAAGAATTTCAGTGACACAAAATGGAAAACTTAAAATCTGTACAGGACATAGGAAAAAGTAGAAATTGAAATGAAAAATGAAGCAGTGATGTGGAGGACACTTGAGAGCTCTTAGAATGCAGTTTTTAAAAAAGAAAGAAATGGAGAGAGATTAAAACAAAGGGCATTTTCTAAAAACCTATAGCTAATATCCTACTTAATGAGAAACTGAATGCTTTCTCTCTAAAACTGGGAACAAAGCAGGTTGTTTCAAACATACCACTCATTTTCAACATCACATTAAAAGTCCTAGTCAGTGCAATAAGGCAAGAAAAACATATAAAAGCTAAAAAGACTAGAAAGGAAGAAATAAAACTATCTCTATTCATGGACAACATGATTGTCTACAAAGAAAATCACAGGAAGCCACACCAAAAAAAATGCCATAACGAATTAGTGAGTTTGCACGGTCATAGAATACAAGATCAATATATTGTACAAAAATCAATTGTGTTTCTATATACTAGCAACAAACAATTAGAAACCAAAATTTTAAAAATAGTACTATTTTCATCAACACAAATTTATAATTATAAATACTTATAGGTACAAATTTAACAAAATATGTGTAGGATCTGTATGCTAAAGAATGCAAACACTGACATGAGAAATAAAAAAGGACCTTAAAAAAGCAACTATGGTACATCTACACAGTGGAATACTATGCTGCTGTGAAAAAGAAAGAACTCTTACCATTTGCAACAGCATTGATGGACCTGGAGAGCCTTATGCTAAGTGAAATAAGCCAGTCAGAGAAAGATAAATATCACATGATCTCACTCATTTGTGAAATATAATGAACAACATAAACTTATGAACAAAAATAGATCCAAAGACAGAGAAGCATCGAACAGACCATCAAACTTCAGAGGGAAGGAAGGGGAGTGGGGGAAGGAAGGGGGAAGAGATCAACCAAAGAACTTGATGCATGCATATAAGCATAATGAATGGACACAGACAGTAGGGAGGTGAGGGCATGTGCTGGGGGGTGGGAGTGGCTGGAAAGAGATCAATGCAGGAAAAAGGAAACGTATCAAATACTTTAAACCAGTGGTCACCAACCTTTCAGACCTCACAGACCACCGGTTGGCGACCGCTACTTTAAACAATAAAGAATTTAAATTAAGTTTTTAAAAAAGGGCCTAAAAAAATGAAGAGATATACTCAATACTGTTAAGACCTTTCTCTACAAAGTGATCTATAAATTAAAAATAATCTCTATAAAAATCCCAGCAGGATTTTTTCTCCTATATAATAAAAGGATAATATGCAAATTGTCCCCTCAACCGGGAGTTCGACCAGAGTTTGACCAGGGCAGGCCCCCAGCCGGCCCCAACCTCGATCAGCCCCCCAACTCCAATCGGGGCAGGACCCACCCATGCACGAATTCATGCACTGGGCCTCTAGTTGATATATAAAAGCTGGTTTTCAAATTTATATGAAAGTGCAAAGAAACTAGAAAAAAAAATAATAATGATGAAAAAGGACAAAGCAGACTCACAATACCTGATCTTAAGACTTACTACAAAGCTTACAAAGCTATAGTAATTAAGGCAGTATGATATTGGCATAAAGACAGACAAATAGATCAATGGAACCAAAAAGAGAGTCCAGAAAAAGACCCACACAAATATGTCAAATGATTTTGACAAAGGCAAAGACAATTCAGTGACAAAATGTTATTAACAAATTATGCAGGGGAAAATGAACATCCATAAGAAGAAGAAAAAAAAAGAACTTTGACCAGCACCTTATGCCTTATACAAAATTACTTCAAAATGGATCTTAGACTTAAATGTAAAACATCCTACATAATAAAAGGGTAATATGTAAATTACCATCACTCCGCTACGCCCATGATTGGGCCAGCGGGAGGCGCAGGGGGTGGGACTCGGGGTGGCTGGGGTGGCTGATTGGGCCGGCGGGACGCTGAGCTCGCGTCGCCAGCGGCAGCGTGAGCTCAGCATCTGCGTCATGGCTGTGCTGCAGCACAGAAGGGGCCTCTGGGGCAGCGAGCCCATGTCCTGCTGCGGACCATCCAAAGCGAGGATTGAAAGCGGGGGAGCTGGATGTCTGTCCACTCTGGCACCAGCGGACAGCCAGCCAGCTCCCCTGTGATCGAAAGCGGGGAGCTGTGTGTCCCCTCCAGCACCAGCGGACCCCCCTGTCATCAAAAGCAGGGAGCAGGCTGCTAGCAGTGTCCACGGAGCGTGCTAGGCTTTGCGGGGCAGTAGATATGGCCTGGATGGCAGGTTAGGCCTAGGGGACCATACACGTGCATGATTTAATCATGCACTGGGCCTCTAGTAAACCTATAAAACAATTAGAAAAAACAAAAGAGAAAATCTTTGTGACACTACATTAAGCTACAAATTATTAGATACAAAACCAAAAGCAAGATCAATAAAAGAAAAAAATTGATAAATGGAACTTTATCAGAAAATAAAAGCTTTTGCTCTGCAAAAGACACTTAAGAAAATGAAAAGAAAAGCTATGTACTAGAAAAAAAAATCTGTAAATCACATATCTGACAAAAAACTTACACCTAGATTGTATAAAGAACTCACAAAACTCAACAGAAAGAAAACAAATACCCTCCACACATTGTAACAACCAAAACAAAAACAAAAAAAACACACCATGCATTTCTATATGCTTGCCTGTAATCATCCTTTATATTACTACAAAGGGACTTCTTTATCTGTCATAATGTGGAAATATAGTTAAACAAAAGATATGAATAGACACTTCACCAAAAAAATAATATCAATGGAAAGTAAGCACATAAAAAGATCATCAACAGCCCTAACCGGTTTGGCTCAGTGGATAGAGTGTCGGCCTGCGGACTCAAGGGTCCCAGGTTCCATTCCGGTCAAGGGCATGTACCTTGGTTGCGGGCACATCCCCAGTAGGGGGTGTGCAGCAGGCAGCTGATTGATGTTTCTCTCTCAACGATGTTTCTAACTCTCTCTCCCTTTCCCTTCCTCCCTGTAAAAAAAAATCAATAAAATATATTTTTTTAAAAAAAGATCATCAACATAATTTGTTATTAGGAAAATGCAAATTAAAAACACAAGATACCAGGACAAACCTAATACAATGGTTTTAATGAAAACAACTGACAATACCAAGTGCTGACAAGGATTTGGATCTACTGGAACTCTCATATAATGCTGCTAAAATGCAAAATAATACCAACCTGTCACAAATACTTCCAGAAAATAGAAAAGGAGGGGACCACTTTCCAACTCATTTTACAAGCCCAGTATTACCCTGATACCACCAAAGACATCACAATAAAAGTACAGACTAATATTCCTCATGAACACAGATGGAAAAACGTTTAACAAATTATTACAAAATCAAATGCAGCAACACATAAAAAGGATTATACATCATGACCAAGTGATATTAACCCAAGAATACAAAGTTGGCTGAAAATCAATTATGCTAACACAGAAAAAAAAGGCAAAATCTGTGCAATCATTTTAACCTCCATTAACAGTGACTAAAGGTAACTAAAAAGATTTGTGACCTTTTTGTCACTTTATTTTTCCTAAAGTGTTCATTTTGTTCACTGTTTGTAACTCAACAAATGTTAGCTACGCTACCTTCTGCATGCACAACATTCTGCTAGGCACTAATACAGAAACACAAAAACAAGTAAGTATGTGAGTCGGTAAAATTACAGAGAGTCTTAGATGCAAGTACACAATTAAAATAGTAACCAACTCTGTCCAAGGCCCCAAAGGGAAAAACCTTTCATTCCTATCCTTAAGTTATAGAGGCATATTTTAAACTGTAAATTGAAATTAAATCACATTGTGGTAGTAAATATGTATGGCAATAACTTTACAGGAAATATTGTCTATATACTCTTCTGCCCAACTGTACCTCTCTACAAAATATTAAAAAAACTCTTCAGGTATAAAAATCTATGCCATACATTACTGAAAAATATCTTTGGTGTAACATAACCTATACCTTGTGGGGAGCGAGAATCCTCTGCCTGAATTTTTCGACTGTTTCTTGACCCATGGAAGACCAAGTATTGACAAATGCTTCTGCTTTGTCTTGTGCAAGATGAATGTTCTCTAACTGCTGCTGCAAAGCTGCAGGCTTCACATTGTGATATACTGCCTATTAAAGAGAAAATAAATTACATATATCTCTAATATTCATACAGAGATCTTGATCTATAAATCAAATACAAAATTAATAATTTAAAGTAAAGCAAAAGAATATTTTATATTTCTATTGCAGAAATTTTTTATTATTTTACAAACAATGTACCATTCCAAGGGCTGAAAGATTTAGGATTAAATGCTTAAATTATTCAGGCTAAACTTTTTCAGTTTTGCCTGAGGTTTAAGTACTCCATTTAATGGGAAAACTTCTTGGCCTTAATTAATGGTGCCCTAATTATTCATTTCCTGGTTTCTCCCACTATCCCATCATGGTCCAAGCAGGTTGGGCCAGGCAATGGCCAGGCAGTTCAGGTTCTCAAAGGCTCTCGGCTCCCACCCACTGCCATGATGCCCAAGGAGGAAGATCAGCTCCACTGAGGGTGAAGCAAAGGAGGAACCCAAGAGGAGATCAGTGAGGTTGTCAGCTAAACTTGCTCTGTAAAAGTGGAAATGAAGCCAAAAATGGCAGCAGGAAAGGATAAATATGCAGACAAAAAAGTGCAAATGAAAGGGAAAGGAAAGCAAAGGGAAAACAGATCAAAAGGCTGACCAGGAACCTAAATAAGAACTACCAGTGGAAAATGGAGAAACTAAAAATGAGGAGAGCCCTAGTCAATTTGGCTCAGTGGGTAGAAAGTCGGCCGGCAAACTGAAGGGTCCCAGATTCGATTCTGGTCAAAGGCACATACCCTTGGTTGCAGGCTCCATTCCTGGCTCTGGTTGGGGCAAGTGCCAGGAGGCAACCAATTGATGTGTCTCTCTCACAGCGATGTTTCTCTCTCTCTGTCTCTTCCCCCTCCATTCCACTCTCTCTAAAAATCAATGGAAAAATATCCTTGGGTGAGGATTAACAACAACAAAAAAAGTAAAAATTAGGGCAGGCCAGACTCAGATGAAGAGGAGAAAAAGAAGCCAAGTATAATTAATATCATATACCAAGTCTTATCAGTGGTATCGGTCTCCCTTTTTGTACAATCCAGAGAGTAATTTTACCAACTATTTTGTAAATGCCCATTTTTTAGTAGCTTTAGAATCATTTTTTAAAATGAGGGAATTCAACCTCATCCCATTTTTTAAAATGTAAGTGATTTTTTAAGAGGCGAAACCATTTGCTGGTTGTTTATTTTTTGATACAACCAAAACATAGTGGTATATTAAATATGAGAGGCTTTGATTATCTTGGGTGTCAACTAAACATTCCATAGATGAGGGTAGTTTTTCTATTCTATGATACAAAGCATATTAAAGTGGCAATTTGAAGTCAGTCATACATTTACTATGTCCTGAACATTTTAAATTACTTTTATTCTCATTTTCATTTCTGGTAAAATTGTTTCCTAAAGAAAACCACTTCTTGATCTTGGCTCTCCCTGTCAGAATTTTGTGCGCTCTCTAACATCTTTGGTGTGGTAGCCCAGTTTTCCTAGTAAGTGTGTTAATGTGCCGTGAAAGATTGAAAATTTGATTCTGTAGCATATATGACATTAAACAGTAAATTAGTGGGACTTTGATGTATCAACATTTGAAGATATTGGTTCTTGATATTCTATTAAGGAAAATTAGCCTCCAAATTTTAAGCTTAGAAGTCACTGGAATAACTGTTTAGAAAATAACCACAATTACATGACTTTAGGTTTTTGGTATATATGTTAAGAATTGTGTACAAACTGAAATGTCTGTGTACTTCTCCTCAAAACAACCAATTAAATCTCAATTATGGAAAGAAAAAATTCATGTCCTTATTTCACTTAATTATTTCCAAGAGTTGTACAATGGTTTTGTTTCCCAACTAACAAAAATTTCTAAGAAGCACTTTCTCAAAACTGTCCTCCCTCTCCGAACTTCCTAGATAATATATAATAAAATATTGTAAAAATTTTAACAGTGATATCTGTCCTATTACTTACATTATTCTGGAACAACTTTCTCATAAGCCCCTTGATGCTCTGTCTTACTTGATTATCCTTTTCATCTATTGAAGGATAGTCATCATTATGATCTGTAATTTGTATAAAGCTGTATGTGTAGATGCCTGGCAGCTTGTCCTTCAGTATCTGTCACTAGAATGTTCATGAAGCTACAGTACTATTTAAAATTTAATTCCACAAGTATTCTATTTAATCAATCAACAGGAATTTATAGAGAATCTATGTTAAGCCCAGAAATGTGCTAGGTTTATATAAGATGCACACACAAGATCTTGGCCTCCCACAAATTTAAAACTTAGTGAAGAAGATATCACTGACACCCATGAAATAATGAAAGACTAACAAAGTGGTCTACTATGATAAGCTAAAGATAAAAGGAACCCAAATAAGAGGAAGAGTGCAAGTATAAGGGGTCAAGGCTACAATGAAATGAGATGTGAGAAGAGATACAGGCAGAAGGGCAGCTCAGTAGGAAGAAATAATATGACTAAAAGTCCTTTGACAAATACTTCTTTTCTAAATGTTTTATTTACCATCTTAGTCAAAGAAATCCCCCAAAATCATTTGTTAAAATTTTTAAATGAAGTGTGTCAATTTTTCCAAATTATTATAACAAGTAACAATGAATTAAAATCTTTTATAACAGTCTCAAGTCAATAAAGTCTTGATTCATATTGTCAAACACTTACACTACTCAACATTAAGACTGTTTTGCAAAATGAAATACCCTGTGGGGGAAAAATCATACATTCAAATGTTTTTTTTACTACATTGAAATTCTTAATTAAAATATATTCACAGCTTCCCTTTGCACACTTAAGAAAAAAAAAATGTTACACCTATCATAGCAATACAAACATGTACCAGACACCAATGATTAGGAACAATAAAAATACCTGTTCTAAAATGAATGATATTGTTTCAAGAACTAGGTGAAGATCTTGTTTCTCTAGAGAAAATGCAGCTTGAAGTTTTTCTTCCTCTTCTTCACTGAAACTGTTCTCAGCCTACAACACAAAAAGCAATCTACTAGCACACATTCAGGTATTCAAAACTCAGATCCTCAAAGGAAGATCCATTCAGTCATATACGGAATGAGAAATTGAAAGAAAGAGTAAATCCATGGTAAAAAACAAAACAACAAAAACTTGTGCGTTTGCAAAGTTCAATATCTCAAAATCAGCACAGTTCAATATCTGGATCTTGCTATGAGTCTCTGCCTTGAAAGCTTAGGATTATGCACAACCACAAGTTCTAGTACAAGAGCACAGTCCAGTGTGACTGGAGCACTTCCAAAGTGGGGAGAATACAGGTTGTGGCCACAATATATTACTATAATATAACGTTAAGGATTTTGAACTTTTTTCCATGGGACAATGGAAAAATCACTGATGGCTTTGATATAATGAATTCTTTTTTAGGAAAAGAAATATTTGGAAAGATAAATGAAATAGCAATAGGAAGGGAAAGACTAGAGGCCTCAAGATAGCAGTTTGAAGGTAATCATTGCATCCATAGAAGAGATCATAAGAATCTGAACTAGGACTATAAGGAGAACTTGGATTTGAGAGACCCTTCAGAGGAAGGAAGGGCTTTGGGGCTGGCTCCTGGCCAGGGGAAAAAAAAAAGAGGAATGAGTCCGTCCAAGTTCTTGTTTAACAGGGATGCCTGGCACCAGGCAGAACAGTTAGTGGTACTCCATAAACATGTGATGGATGGAATTAAATGTTTTATAACCTGATAAAAAAGTTAACTTAGATTGGTGAGCAAGCAGTGAAATACTAAACATCAATATGTCAAAAGTAACCACACCCTTGAAACAAAAGTGAAAAATTTAAATGAAAGATTAAATACTGATTGACAGCAATACCACAGAATTATTTTTAAGAGGAAGAATTAAGTCATAAAATCGGAATTTTCCCAATGCATATTCCACAGAACCCTGGTCCCAAAATATATGCCATCATAAAACAGTTCCAAGGCCAAAAACATTTGGAAAATTATGCACAGCCTTAAATATTTACTATAAACACTACTATATATTCTGAAAAGTTCCATAATAAAAAAAATTAACGTTAATGAAGACAGAGCTTCCAAAATTTTTGGCCATGGAACATTATCAAATTTTCATGAACACACTGTTGAACCTCGGAGGGAAGACAAGGGAGGGTGGGTGGGAAGAGATCAACCAATGAATGTGTATGCATATATGCTTAACCAGTGGACACAGACAATGGGGTGGTGAGGGCCTGGCGGGGGGAGAGGGAGGGCGGGAGCTGGCTGGAAGAGGTTAATCATGGCGGGGGGGGGGGGGGGGGGGGGGGAGGAAGACCTATGTAATACTTTCAACAATAAAGATTTTTTTAAAAAAATGTTAACCAGGAAAATATTTTTCTAGAGACCTAGTGTTCTCAAAGACACACTTCCAAATATTATCCTTCGCAAAAAGTTCTTTAAGTAGAAACACAGTTTCAGCGGAATCACGAGAAAGTATTATAAGTTATAGAAATGCAAACATACAAACCTTCAGGTGAAGTTTTTGAAGAATTCGGGTGAGCAATCGTGGAAATCTTCCTATATCTACTGCATTTATCAGCGACACTGCTTTTTTCATGCTAAATAAATTAGTAAAACAAAGTTTTTAAGTGAGCTTTCCAAGTGGAATTGTACTTGTTATCAGTACAGTTGTCTATAACTGCAGTTGTCTGTAAGTTTCCATTTCAACAACTCTCATTGCTATAAGGTAAGTCTGAGTGAAACAAAGAAAAATAGATGATGGCCAGCAAAGGAGGTGGGGCATTACCAAACGTCCCCCCCCCCCCCCCCAACACCACACACACACCCATTCAACTATTGTTGGAAAGGTCTATTTGGCAAGTTTTCTCCTTCTTTTGGGCAAGGCAAACTACGAGGAAAGTTTGCGCTCTGTGGGGAATGGCATTAATGTAGCAGTACAGTATCCACTTAACCCAAAATGCAAATCCAAAATGAAAAGAGTGGGAGGAGGGAAGTGGCTAGTACACCATGAATATAAAGAATAGGATGCTGTGTGGCAGATAATTAAAAGATATATATATATACTACAGACAAAAATCGTGTGGGGTCACTAAGTACACAGTTGTTTTAAAACCCTGCTTCAATGGTAATAAAGAACTTTAAGTTACGTGATAAAAACAATCCTATCGCACCGTGTTCCTGTGGTTTACTGACGTGGTGTCGTGTCACCCAGACGGTGGTGTGAGGCTAGTTACCGGCTGTCAGAACGCAAGGACTCCAGGAAGGAGGAAAAGCTTTGAAAGGGCAACTGTGTTCTCTAACATTCCTGCCCAGTTCGGGCACAAAGAAGTTATTTTCCACCTTCAGCGACTTGCCTACATATTTCAGCACCTTCCCCACATCCACACACCACCACTTCACTAAGGACTTGATTACTGTTCGTTACATGAAGTCATTCTCACCTATGGACAGCCGAACTCACCTACCATAAACAGAAATTAACTAAAAAAGAAATAAAATGAGAACAACAGCCATGTTCCCAAACCCTCGCTGCGTAATGTCAGCAGCCCTCACCCTGGCCTGGGTCTAACCCAGCGGGTGGAGAGGGAAACCGACGCGGGTTAGGGCTGGCAGACCGCCCGGCAGCGGCGGGCGCCTCTCTCGGGGTCCGAGGTCAGGAAGAGCACGGGGCGCAGCGGGAGCCCTGGCCCCGGCTTCCGCACGCCGCGTGCTGACCTCAGCTGGGACCCACGCCGGTGACCCACCCAAGGCGAGGCGCCCACCGTCCCGGGCCGCCTGCGGGGCCGCACCGCGACTCGGACAGCCCCGCGCCACCGTCCCGGCCGGCCCCCGCGGGCACCGAGGCGACAGACGCAGGACACCCTGGCCGCCGCCAGGGCCGGGCCAGGCGGCTACCTGGGGCTCTCCCGCAGGATCAGCGCCGCGGACGCCGCCATCCTCGAAGCTCCCTCGCCCGCCGCTCGCTGTCAGCTGCTCGCGGCCCAGCCAATGGCGGCGCGCGGACGGGAACCCGGAAGGGCCCTGCCGCGCCGCCGCGCCGCCTGCGGGCTCCCGCCACCCGGCCGCGTCCTGGCCTGCGGTCCCCGAGGGTCAGGGAGGTGCCGGTGTCCTCCCTGCCTCTCCAGCCTGTTCGGAGTTAGGGCTGTACCCGAATAAATTGATTTATATTCGCTTATTTACTAATTATATATACCTGCATATGGATGTGTATGTTTTTATGTGTGTGTAGTATGTTTGTAGAAGCATGTGCATTCAGCGTGTGTGTATATATGCATGTTACATACACGCTCTGCAGGGCGCCACGTGGAGCTTGCAGCAGTGCCTTTGGTCGCTCAGCAGTATTCCCTGAGCGCCTGCTGTGCGCCAGGCGCTGTGCTAGGCACTTGGGATACAAAAGAAGGAACTTCCGCCCTCTCGCTTTCCCCGCCGCACAAATGGACGGGTATTTGTTGCTCCCTCCCTGGGGTCCGACACCGAGCTAGGGACTGCATAGTGGGAGAGAGGAAACGCCGCAGAGAGTGCTATTAAGGATCTCACCAGAGAGTAAGTAGGGCAACAACGCGGGTTCACAAATAGCTTGGTTTACCTCAGAAAAGCTTGTACTACATGAAGGGGATTCAAAGGTGGGAACAAGTGATGCGGCATCGGAGGTAGGATCAGGAAAGATGCCCAGGGCAGGTGACATGAAGAAGCCTTGAATGATGGGTTGTGGCATGTGCGCTTGATCTGGTGAAAATGTTTACAAGCAAAGGAATTCTTGTGATGGGAGCTGGGTTTGGGGGTTTTTTGTTTTTTTTGTTTTTGTTTGTTTTGCTTTAAGATTACTGTCAGCGGAATGATGAGTGATTGGAAAGAGGTAAACGAAAAAGCCAAATAGGAAATTTGCAATAACCTATGGAAAGCAATAAAATCCTATGGTAGTAAAATGGCATTGGTGAATAAAAAGAGAGTAGATGGATTAGAGTTACATTTCAGCTGTAGAATCTTCCGGAGCTGGCAAGAGGTTGAATTTCATTTTCCTACCTAATTATGTTTTACTTAAATTATTATTTAAATTAGTTGGCACTCCTACAGCAGCCCAAAAACATCCTAACTGAAAGGCGAAGCCAGATTGCAAATTAAAAGTCAATAATCCCCACATGGATAATTGAGTCAATTATACAGTGTGCTGAACACATACAAATACATTTAGTTCCACAGCACTCCAAATACTCCCCAACTGATGCAATATGTAAAAAAGGTGTATCTGAATCTACATAAATTATAGGTTCTGATACAAACACATTACCCCTACCTGGCATTACTTTTAAAGATTCCCAGTTCAATCACCTTTTGAGTCATTTTCCATTTGTCTTGATCCGTTGCCTAAAAAGTAGAGCCACTAACCAGCTAAAACCCTCTGTAATCTCTAGTGAAGTGTTCGTCCTCCTCAGTTACCTTCAAAACCATAACTAGGATTTTGAGCAAAAGAGCATCAAGTTGGAACAAAGCATTTAACCTCACTGTTTCCCATTCCTGATCTGCACAATGGGGGCAAGAACAACATCTGCTCCCCTGCACTGTGGTGAGAATTGCGTAAGGAGATGCATATGTACAAGAAGCACTCTACCTCCCTTATAAAGCAAAGCACAGGCTTCCGAGGTTTTAGCAAAAAAAGAGTCTCCAGTGTATACAGAGGCCTCTCATTCCAATTCCTTTGATTTTCACTGATGGGGTGATGATTTCTTATTGCCACTTACTAAAAAGGCTTGATGTAGTAAATAATTTTACCCCTTAAATGAGACTTTCACCCAAAATATTTCTGTGGTCTCTGGAATATAGGCATATATATCCATTAAAAAAAGTCCTTGTAGTTGTATACCTGTTGCCACCTGCTAGAGAATAGGAAATGTACCTCCTGGAGACATAATTCCATAATCACACTTTACCCCTAGTCCCCAAACTTGTCAGTGCATCTTTATGATGGATCCAGAGCCCAGAACTGCTGCCCTGATCTTTTATGGCTATTAAACATGCTGAATGCCCCAGTTTCTTTCATACCCTTGTCTTCATTGCAAACTTCCAACAATTCACTTTTTTCTTTTTTACATTCTGGGTTCTCTAGAAAACAATCTGATTACATGCTAGTGCTTCACCGGGTGCTATAATTGTAGTGAAGCAGGAGTGAGGGCAAAAGGGAAGGAAGGAAGGAAGGAAGGAAGGAAGGAAGGAAGGAAGGAAGGAAGGAAGGAAGGAAGGAAGGAAGGAAAGAAGGGGAGCAAATACAAGGTGGTATGTTATCCACCTAGGGCAGGTGACATTTCTTGGTACTGTGGGGTATTCTGAGAGAGACTATGTCCAGTCATTGTGTCTTGGAATAGCCAGGAGGTAGGAGTGAGGGGAAGGAAATTTGTCGGCAGACTTTTTTATATCTCCTCTCTCTTGTTGGTCAATATTTGTCCTATAGCTCATACCTCCCCTGAACTTCTGCGGGATGTCACCTGGTGCCTCTAAACAAGCACTGGAAAATCGAGAGCTTCCATGAGTCCAGTCTGGTGGAGTAGGAACTAAGCCCTGGAGCTGCAGGAGAAGAGGAGTCCATGGCCTACTCCCTAACCATGCTGACCCCCAGGTGTCTCCGCCCTACCCCCTCCCCTGGCAAGGGTGGCAGCAAGTGGTGGGGGCTTTACAGCTATGGGAAAAGTTGAGTTCCCAGGGACCACTTTCTTGGAAAGCAAAGCAACACACTGAAGCCTGGGACATAGTAGGCTGAGCATATCTGGAGAGGTACATAACTTGGAGACAGTTTTAGTCCTTGAGTGGAATCTCAACACAGGAGTTGCCTGGGTCCTGAGTGCTTCAAGCTCTTTAATGATGTAGCTTTTCAATTCCATGTGCCTGGCTGTTTTACCAAAGTCCATCACAGCACAGGTTAGAGGGAGAGGGGTGGCATCCCTCCACTGTGTCAGGAGAGTTAATACTTCCGTCTAGGTGTGATCTTGGTCCTGTTTAGAGCTTCTCCCTTTTGGTGGGCTCCTTCTCAAGGACTCCGTGCAGTCTCCTGCAACATAGCCTCAGTCTGTACCCGCCCTCTCCCCTCTAGGCATGATTTATAGCTTTAACACTCAACCAAGTAGACCAAAGTCTGAGCCTTTCCCCCCAGAAGTCTCCTCTAACCCTTAAGTAAACCCTGGGTACAACAAGAAGCCCTGCCCAAATCCATCCTTCAACAGTCCAGCCACAAATGGTATCTTTGGAGGAAGGGTAACACCTACTTACTCACCAGGACAATGTCTGAGCCCCAGGAACTCAGTCCAGCTGAAATGACCTAGATTGTTCTGTCAATGGGTTAGCTAGGTATCTGGTGCAGGTCCTTCATGTTGTAAAAGCCTGTATTCCTACAACTCACCTTGAGTTTCTCAGGTGCATTTACCAAAGGTAGTTTAGAAGCACTGGCAGAGGACTAACACTACTTGCTACCCATGTCCTATCCCCAGATGACAATCAAGTACAAAATTCATATTCAGCTGCTTTGTCGCATTTGCTTTCAGAAGCCACTGGCCCAGTTTTCCCCCTTCCCACCATGCTAGCACACACCTCCCCGCTCCACACCATCGCTCAGTGTTTAGCCTGTTTTTAGCTCTGTGGTCAGCACTTGCCTCATAGGTGTGAGAGAACCAATTGGGATAAACTGAAGAACACACCCTTCTAAATGGTTAATGTGTAATTGTTTGTTTCACACTTTCTCTCCAGATTCTCAAGGGAATAAAGTTTTGAAATTATATATTTTTATTTATGAGTTGGTTATGTGAATGTTCCTGTTTCGTGTAAGATATATCAAGAATAAGGGATGCATGAATATAATGAATTCTTTGAAATTTGCATACCAGGTTGTGATGTACAAAGGAAGCAAGAAACTTAGAAAATAAAGAAAATGTACTATTAAAGCTGCATGGCACGTTTGCCCATAAAAAAACACATTATTTATGTTCACCCACCCTTAACTAAATGGAGGACTGGGAAGAGTATGAGAGGTAAGTTTTTTTTTTTTACTATAGCAAAAATATACTTTGTGATATATGAACAGATCCCTGTCTAATCTACTCTCAAACTTAAAGTTAAAAAACATCTCAAATTATCACCCCCTCATTTTAATTTGCACCTAGTTTTCTCCATTCTACCTCCCAGAGGCCTGTTCCATTAACAGGACTGATATTTACACATAAGATGTGAAAGAGATTGAATGGTTTCTTCAGTAATTTTCACCAGTGAACACAGTTTGAAAAGAATGAGATGGTGCTCCCCATAGAGACCGGTTAAGCGAGGCACGATTACAGATCCGCTTTTACCCAATGACTAGTAAAGGAAATAAAAATAGCAAACAACACAAGCAGGCTACAGAAAAAGAAAAATCCATGCATCAATAGCACACACACAAACCAGGAAAGAAGCATAACTTAATCACACACTCAAAAAAGTGTCTCCTAAGAAAAGAGACAGAATATCTATCTGTATTGGCTAAGCTGGAGTCTAAAGGTGATTCCCAATCAGTTAAAACAGACACCTTCTCTTTCTTTCCTGGAGAAGGAAAAGAAGGTTGTCCACAAAGCCACGAGAATTCTCTAATAGGCCCCAGTTTGGAGAGGAGCAGAATGAGAGGTAAATAGTGAGGTGGGGGGTGGGGGTGGGGGGGCGGGAGGGGGGAGGGGGCGGAGGGGAGTCTCGGGAGATCTAGAGGATGTGAGTCTGTGAGGGCCAGTGCAGGATTTGGTGGAGGAGCCTCCAGGAGTCCCTTTTTTGGTGCCTCTGGGATAAGGGAAAAGTAGAGCAGTAAGCAGAAAAAACAAAACTCTATATAATATCCCAAATTATGAAAAAAGAGCTAGAAATTTGAAAAGCAAACAGAAGAAAAGATACTCTGGGACAAAAAGCCAGTGGGGAAGGTTACATTGAAGGCACAGTGAAAAAAACCTTCCCACAACCTCCCCACCTCATGGTTAAACGAACACTGGCTGAAAACCACAGGGATCTAATCCTTCCCCGTACTAAGTGGACATGAAAGAATGAAATAGGGAAGTGAACAGCTACGGCTGACTCAGGAGGAATCCGGGCTCTGGGTGCCACAGTTAATGAAGGGCTCAGCTGAAGGGTGGAGTATCTATCCCCCTCAGGGACTGGACATGCCCCCACCCAGCGGAGTGAATCCTGACACAGGACGGTTAACTAAATCTCAGAGTTGAGAAAGTAGAAATTAAATCCACCAACAAACGCTACCCTCGGCCCCAGCTTCCCCTGAAACTTTTGTAGAAAAGTAGATAGAATGCTATATTGAGCTATCAAGCTGGCGTCCTGGATGGAAAAACAGATCTCACATTAAAAGCAAAGGCACTAAAGAGCCTTTGGCACTCCATCAGAGAAAACAGAGGCCTGGGCAGAGCTGTCCATGCTAAACACAGTAGGATGAGAAGAAAGGGCACGACAACTGGGCAATGGCCGTACAGAAAAATCTGTGAAAGAGAGGTAAACAGCATGCAAAAATAAAAGATTAAAAATTCAGTCTGGAGTAAAATATAACCTAAGAGACTGAAGAAAATCCCATGTGATTGCTCCTTAAGATAAAACTTAATAAAAGAAGTTCAGTGGAACAAGAGCTAAAAGACAATTTGATAAAACAATACATTGAGATGTAAAAGCCACTGCAAAACCAAAGAAAGAAACTGAGACTAAAAGCTCACCATTTCCTAAGTAATGCATAAATTAGAAATGGAAAAAAAAACAGATGACAAAATGGCAAATTGAGTTATTGACAGAAAGGAAGGGCTATTCATAGAGAACGCAAAGGAAAGAGACAAACACAAAGTAGACACTGAGAACAAAGAAAAGCCAACCTACAGATAACTCTGTCCTCAAGGCAAAGAACCCAAGGAATAGACACAAAAATATATTCAAGTATTGAAATAAGGAGGCTGACTTCATTTTTGATGTTTGATTGCTGACAGCTTTCAAGTCCTCATCACTCCCTGTCCTCTTCTGCTCCACATCTGGGCAAACTGATAAGGAAGCCCAGGTGCGCCCTCCGTTGGCATTGGCAAGAGATCAAACCACCCAAGCCCCTGACTGCCTGGGAGAATCCTCATCCTGGCCCCACTCGGGAACCACCACGAAATCCCAAGCCAGTCTCCCTTCTCTGCTCTCTCAAGCCGTTTTTGAACCTGCCTAGGAGCCTCCCCTACTTGTCCCAGAAAGCCTCATTCTGTGAGTAATAACCATCACACAATAACCATTATGTGTGTGGCATCATAATTCTCAACACCAAACCAAACTTGGGGTGGGAAGTCATCTCACCTCCATGGGATGATCACAACAAATATGTACTAGAAGACAAATTCCCTATCATGTTGGAAAAGACTGAAAGAGCATATTGTTTTCTGGAACACTCTGATATAGAATGATGCTGCTGAGACAAATTCTGGGAAAATTATCTAATTTCAGGATAGAGAAAATAATTTTCAGGCCTCCAGGTGAAAAAGGTAAGTCACTTACAAGAAGAAGAAGGAAAAAAATCAACAAGTGTCAGACTTCTTCAAAGTTTTAAGAAAAATACATTATTTCACATCAAGACACTATTCAGTTATTAAGCAAAAGTCAGATATTCTCAAACATGATTGCATTCATAATGTTTATGAGTTCCTTTTAGGAAAACTGGTAATTGTAAACAAGTCAACCAAGAGATTAATGAAAATAAAGAACTCAGAAATGAAGGTGCTATGGCATGTAGTGAACATTAAATCCATACAGAACTAAGATTTAATTAAAACGGAAAGTATGTTTGTGAAATTATATATATGTATATATATACATATATATATATATATATATATTAGCGTTTGATAAAGTAAAATTAATGTATGCTAACAGAACTAATTTTAAAATGGACAAAATAAGTGAAATAAAGTTTTGAGTATTAATCTGTTAATCTTTCATGCTATGTTAAGATAAATATATTATTTAAAAAACAAATCAACTACCTAACACTGCTTCCTTACAATGCCTTTCTAGGTATTTAATTCAAGAACACTCCTTAACTAACTTTCCTACATGCTAATGTCAGCTCAGATTCTGCTGGGATTTTTTATTGGGCAAACTGTTCGAAAAGGTTTTTATTCAATGATCATAAAGGGACTTGAAGACCAAGATAATGAAGAAGAAGAAGAAGAAGAAGAAGAAGAAGAAGAAGAAGAAGAAGAAGAAGAAGAAGAAGAAGAAGAAGGCGGCGGCAGTGCTGGTGGTAATGGGAAGACAAAGGAAAGGAAAAGTCTGATAGTCTCTTGAATTTATTTGAACAAAAGTTTTATTTGAACAAGGGTCCAAGTGGGATATTTGTCAAGTGGGAATGAAAACATAAAAATGATAACCAAATATTTAAGTGAAAAAAACTTAAAGTTACTACCTAGGAAACCCAGAAGACCTTTCATAACCATGCCCACTTTACTCTCATATTCCCCTCAGCATGGAATCCATGATGTGTCTCACCTCCCTCCAATATGTATTTATTGAGAATCTACCCTGAGCCAAGCTCTGTGCTAGGGACCTGGTATTTTAACAACACAGTACATACTTCCTGATAAGGAACTTACAAACCAATGTGAGGCCAAGAAAAAAAAAGCGGGGGGGGGGGGGGGGGGGCAATACTATAACCAGACAACCAATGGGTCCATGCTGCCTGTCACTACTTAAGCCAATTAAGCAGAGTCAGGGTTGAAGCATATATGAGCATTTACTCCAATAATGCCGGCAGTATGGGGAGAGCAGCAGGTCATCCACAAAAATCTGCTCTGCACCCCGTAAGCCAGCTGCTTATAATGGGTAGAAGGACAAAGATTTCATGGGGAAGTAGTCAAAAAGGGCAAATGAGCAGTTTACAGACATGCAAAAGAGCTGGGGTCTTCAAAGGGCTTAGTGAAATGCAAGGGCTGGGGATCTTCAAAGGGCTGTCTATTCTGGTTTCTGCAACAAAGTTGTTAATCTTTCCATGATAATAGCTAGCTCCAAATGGGGAGGATGGGCTAAATTTCCAGGTGAGCTCCCAGGTCCCTTTTGTAACTGCCAGCCAGGTTAGAATGTGCCTTTTTAAATCAGAATAAAACAATCACGGTTAACAGAGCATGATTAATATTTCTTACAATTCTAGCTGGTTCCCCAACATTCTATTTCTGCCCCTATAATACAAAGTTAAAAAAAAAAAAGTGCCGTGATTGATGTGAGCACGAGAAGGGTGGGAGCTCTGAATACACAGTGATAGCAACCACTTATCAGGCTAAGCGTACTGTGTGCCCAGCATTGTTTTAAATGCTTTACAAGCATTATTTCATTAAATCTCACAGCCAGCCTGGGAGCAGTTCCACTTTGACCGATAAGGAAACTCACAGGAGCGCTTAAGCAGCTTTCCCACGGTCACTCAGGGAGTGAGTGGTGGCTAGAGCCAGGATTTGAACTCCATATGCTAACTCAAGACCCAGCACTCTTAACCACTGTCCTGCTGAGAGGCTGATATAACAAGGAGTGTGCAAGTGGGCTGAAGACGGAAACTTCGTGATGAATGATTAACAAAATGACAACCAAAGAGGCTGGGAAGGAATACTCAGAGAGGAAGGAGTGGTTGAGACAGTTTCAAAGAGCAGAGCATGGCCAGCCGAATCAAATAGGGAGAGGAGGCCAACCAAAATGGGGAGATGAGGTCCTTGGGCTTTAACCTCAGTGAGGTCCTTGGGGATCTTGCTAAGGGAGGTTTGGTTGAGTGGAGTTGGGGGGAGCTGATACCAGATCTCAGTGAGTTGGGAAATGAATAAATAAGCGACAGAGAAACAAACACAGTAAGTGTAGAGTATTATTTCTGGAAGCCTAGCTGTTCAGATAAGGGCGAGCAATAGATATTAGGCCAAAGAGACTTTTTCTACAACTGGTTTTGCTTTGGTGTTTCTAAGGGAGAGACTTGAGCATGGATAGCGCATGGGTGCTAAGTTGACTGCCTACCTTCTCTTCCACCTTGTTTTTGCCTTTGATTTTTATTTGGGGTAATCCTCTTCTGCCCCTTGATGCTCTTTTGGCAGGACTGCTAACTTGGTGGGGGGTGGTTCCCTGACATCAAAACTTGAGTGATTGACACCAGGACAAAAAACAAAAATTAGAGTTGATTCACCCCAACAATGATGAGGAGCCTGGCTCTGGTTATAAAACCTATGTAAGATTGTTCAGGCCTAATCTTAGACCTAGAAAACACTGCCCATGATGCAATGCTACCCAGCTCCACAGAGCTGCTCCACCTGTTTTTCCCAAGATGGGTTCACATTTCCATACATGGGAGGAAGGGGGGGCTTTTCTTTTTTGGCCTAAATTAGAGCCTTTTGCAGATAAAAGCTGTAGCTATCATAAGTATGTCTATATCCTGGTCATGAAAAGCCCCCAAAGAGTAATAGTTCCAAGATATAGGAAATGCAGAGGAGAAATAACAGTGATAAACACAGCAGCACTCCTGAAGAATCAGGGCAAATAGGATTCAGAGGTCATTCCAATTGTGGAGAGAAATGTGTTCCTCTGAATCCAGAGGGATGAAGGCAAGGAGAGGCATGGATAAAGATTTGTATAAGGCTTCTCGGAGAAACCAAGATGGCGGCATAGGTTAAACACCTAACCTACAGCCGGGCACAACAATTTCAAAAACACAACTAAAAATCAAAACGGACATCATCCAGAACCACAGGAAAGCTGGCTGACTGAAATGCCCACAATTAGAAGGAAAGAGAGGACCACAAGGAAAATCAGGGAAGCCGTAAAAGCTTGAGGTATGGAGACACGGGTGGAGACAGGAGCCCGCGCGCGTGCGGGGAAGACGGAGCCGGAGAGGAAGGGGCGGCTGACGGCCTGGCTGGCGTTCTCTGGCGGGAAGGAGATAAAAGCGCCAGATTGTGCTGAACCCCAGCTCCGACTGCACTGAACCCCAGTCCCGGGCGAAACCCTGGGAAGCCGGGCTCATGCTGGGGGAGTCTGGGCTGTGGGGCGGAGACACGGAGGAGTTGCGCCAGAGCCGCGCACGGGAATGTGCGCAGAGGAGGGACTGTTGCCTGTGCCGCTGGATTGCCCTAGCGGGAGGGAGACAAGGGCTCCGGACTGTGCTGAACCCCCAGTTCCAACTGCACTGAACCCCAGTTCCGGGAAAGACCCGGGGAAGCCAGGCTCATACTGGGGAAAGCTGGGCTGTGGGGCAGAGGTGCAGAGAGGCGGCGAAGAGCAGAGCACCGGAGGCGCGCAGGGGATTGTGCGCGGAGGATGGGCTGCTGACTGTGCCGCTGAGTCGCCCTGGAGGGAAGGAGACAAAAGCGCCAGACTGAGGTGAGCCCCAATTCTGACTACACGGAAACCCAGTTCCGGGAGAGAATCTGGGAGTCCAGATTCATTGGGGGAGAGACTAGACTGTTTGGCAGCGCGCGAAACTCCAGGGCGCTTTTCTCTCAGAGGTGTTTGCTGGGAGTACGGAGGGACACTGAGACACAGGAACCTCATAGGGCGGGGCTGACGGGAAGCCAAGGCGGTAGGCTCCGCCCTGTAACTCCGCCCCATCCAAGCTGAACACAGAGGCTTTTACAATTTTGCAAGTCTAGTTGAATGGGGCTGTCTCCCGGCATAGACACAGCTGATCCTCACAGCCAATTGGACTGGAGGTCACATCCTCCCAGTGTACCAACAGCAATCAAGGCTTAACAACACCAAGACTTTGCACTCAGCCCACAAAGGGGGGTATCAAGAGCGACCACCTAGGGAGATTGGGGAAGCTGAGCGATAGGGAGGCAGCCAAAAGGGGAAGACACCGAAACAGGTCACGAATATAAGTGATGCTGTAATTCATGCTGAGGGGCCACAGGCAGTAACTGACCTACACTCCATTGGAGACCCAGAAACGAAGGCATCTAGTGGTCGGTGTGAGATGACACCAGATTTCAACCACTACCATAAGGGACACATTCAAGAGGCAGACGCAGTGAGCGCCAAAGCCTTGCTGCACCAAGACCCGGCAAATAAACGTGTCTCCCGCACAGCAACTCTTCCT
This sequence comes from Cnephaeus nilssonii, assembly GCF_951640355.1. Lineage (NCBI taxonomy): Eukaryota > Metazoa > Chordata > Mammalia > Chiroptera > Vespertilionidae > Cnephaeus > Cnephaeus nilssonii. The sequence continues at coordinate 47,244,896 of NC_137073.1, forward strand.
TTATAGACACAGAGGGTCCGCACAGCCAAGTGGCCTGGAGGACAATTTCTCCCAGTGACACCAACAACAATCAAGACTTAACTATACAAACAAGGACCAAGATGGAGGCATAGGGCAGAAGCCTGATTGCTGCCCACCACAAAAATTTTGAGACTACGACGGGAGAGCAGAGCAGACACCATCCAGAACCACCGGAGGGCTGACTGAGCAGATGCTCTACAACTAGAATAAAAGAGAGGGGTACGCGGGATGAAGCTGATGCCGGTGACCCAAAGACCACACTTTAAAAACTACGGCTCAGGCGACACAATGGCGGCCTGGATCGTGCTCCGCGCAGTTCCCCCAGCGGTCTCCGGCTGAGGGGAAGGCTTCACTTGCTGCAGAGCACGGACAGACGAGCCCCTGGGAGACATGGGGTGGGAGACTACGCGCTTGCTGACCTCTAACCTCCGAGTCCTTCAAGAATCTCAACGCCTCGGAAGCGGCCAGGTGCGCACGCTCGGCGACCGGCCACCGCTGCAGACCCAAGGGCCGACGCAGCCACCCCGGACCAGCCCGCCGCCGCGCACCGGGCACACCGTAGCTTCGCCGAGCCCGCCGCCCAACGAGTTCTGCGGTGGCTGCCCTGGAACTCTGAGAAAATGGCTAAAGGAATTGCTGAGAGAGAATTGACCAACAGGAATTGGGATCAAGAAGATGAAACCCCGCTGGGTCCCGGAACCGGGTGAAGCCGCGCGCCTCTGGGTCCGGGTGAGGCTGGAAACTGGGTCAGGGTGAGGCTGGGCCCCGGGTCCGGGTGAGGCCATGTGCCCCTGGGTCAGGGCAAGGCCATGCGTCCCTGGGTCCGGGTGAGGCTGAATCCTGGGTCTGGGCGAGGCCGTGCGCCCCTGGATCCGGGTGAGGCTGAATCCTGGGTCCGGGCGAGGCCGTGGGCCCCGGGATCCGGGTGAGCCTGGGCCCCGGGTCCGGGCGAGGCCCTGGGCCCCTGGATCCGGGTGAGCCTGGGCCCCGGGTCCGGGCGAGGCCCTGGGCCCCTGGATCCGGGTGAGCCTGGGCCCCGGGTCCGGGCGAGGCCCTGGGCCCCTGGATCCGGGTGAGCCTGGGCCCCGGGTCCGGGCGAGGCCCTGGGCCCCTGGATCCGGGTGAGCCTGGGCCCCGGGTCCGGGCGAGGCCCTGGGCCCCTGGATCCGGGTGAGCCTGGGCCCCGGGTCCGGGCGAGGCCCTGGGCCCCTGGATCCGGGTGAGCCTGGGCCCCGGGTCCGGGCGAGGCCCTGGGCCCCTGGATCCGGGTGAGCCTGGGCCCCGGGTCCGGGCGAGGCCCTGGGCCCCTGGATCCGGGTGAGCCTGGGTCCCGGGTCTGGGCGAGGCCCTGGGCCCCTGGATCCGGGTGAGCCTGGGCCCCGGGTCCGGGGGAGGCCCTGGGTCCCGGGTCCGGGCGAGGCCCTGGGCCCATGGATCCGGGTGAGCCTGGCCCTGGGTCCGGGCGAGGCCCTGGGCCCCTGGATCCGGGTGAGCCTGGGCCCCGGGTCCGGGCGAGGCCCTGGGCCCCTGGATCCGGGTGAGCCTGGGCCCCGGGTCCGGGCGAGGCCCTGGGCCCCTGGATCCGGGTGAGCCTGGGCCCCGGGTCCGGGCGAGGCCCTGGGCCCCTGGATCCGGGTGAGCCTGGGCCCCGGGTCCGGGCGAGGCCCTGGGCCCCTGGATCCGGGTGAGCCTGGGCCCCGGGTCCGGGCGAGGCCCTGGGCCCCTGGATCCGGGTGAGCCTGGGCCCCGGGTCCGGGCGAGGCCCTGGGCCCCTGGATCCGGGTGAGCCTGGGCCCCGGGTCCGGGCGAGGCCCTGGGCCCCTGGATCCGGGTGAGCCTGGGCCCCGGGTCCGGGCGAGGCCCTGGGCCCCTGGATCCGGGTGAGCCTGGGCCCCGGGTCCGGGCGAGGCCCTGGGCCCCTGGATCCGGGTGAGCCTGGGTCCCGGGTCCGGGCGAGGCCCTGGGCCCCTGGATCCGGGTGAGCCTGGCCCCGGGTCCGGGGGAGGCCCTGGGCCCCTGGATCCGGGTGAGCCTGGCCCCGGGTCCGGGGGAGGCCCTGGGCCCCTGGATCCGGGTGAGCCTGGGTCCCGGGTCCGGGCGAGGCCGTGGGCCCCTGGATCCGGGTGAGCCTGGCCCCGGGTCCGGGTGAGGCCGTGGGCCCCTGGATCCGGGTGAGCCTGGGCCCCGGGTCCGGGTGAGGCCGTGGGCCCCTGGATCCGGGTGAGGCCACGCAACCCTGGGTCTGGGAGAGGCCATGCGCCCCTGGGTCCGGGTGAGGCCATGCGCCCCTGGGTCCGGATGAAGCTGAATCCTGGGTCTGGGCGAGGCTGTGTGCCCCTAGATCCGAGTGAGACTGGATCCCGGGTCCGGGTGAGGCCGTGGGCCCCTGGATCCGGGTGAAGCCGTGCCCCTGGATCCGGCCGAGACCAAACCAGAGGGAGTCGGACCTGCATTACCACCATTTGTCCACCATCCAGAGCTGAGGGGTCAGTGCCGACATGTACTCATAAGGAACTGGTGGACATTGATATTGGGTCTCAAAAGAACTGTTGGACCAGAAAGAAACTCACTACAGACTGATTCATTTGCCTGTCAGCATAACTATTATTGCTCGTCGCACATTCAATTCTTATAAGTATATCTCTAGTGACACATGATTTCGCTCATCTAGGGGAAATGATGAACAACATAGACTGATGAACAAGAACAGAACCAGAAACAAGGAGGCATCGATCGGACTATCGGGCCTCAGAGGGAGGATAGGGGAGGGTGGGGGGAGGGGGGAGAGATCAACCAAAGGTCTTGTGTGCATGCATATGAGCCTAACCAATGCTTAAGTTCAACAGAGGGTTGGGGCATCCATGGGGAGGGGGGTGGGATGGGAATGGGGGGATGAGGACAAATATATGACACCTTAATCAATAAAGAAATTTTAAAAAAAAAATAAATAAAAAATAAAAAAATAAAAATTCCCTTCTCCTAGGTTACTCATTCTAAAAAAAAAAAAAAAAAAAAAAAAGATTTGTATAAGGATTTGGGGCAGGGAGGTCATAAAGATGTCAAAATTATCTGTGTTGGGTGACCTCTAACATTTCTAAGAAGGAGGAAACCTTGCTGAGAGGATGAAGAGGTGGGGAGTTAGAGGCTAAAGATTTAAGTAGCTGCTGTGGAGGGTGTGAGGAGCTGATTGAACCAAGGGAGTCAAGGCCATGGGAATAGGTAAGAGCATCAGTCTGTATAAATTGGCACTTTCCCATAGACAACTTGAGAGACAGTGGGAGGCATGCATTTTATCCGAAGTATTTTCTAAACTTCATTTTTTGCTCAATGTATCCTTTGTTTTCAGTTATAATTTTGAAGCAAAACAAGTACCAAAATAAAATATATATTTACCAAAATTTAAAGCTTGTAATAAGTTTTGGAAACATTAAATTAAAAACTGAAATAAACTTTGGGGGGAAAGAAAAAACAATCTATTCCAATAGTGGTGTCTTCCCTTCCTTGTATGTAACACTTAAATACATATGAATGGCCAGCAGAGGGAGCCAAAACCATGCATGGACATTTTCTCTTTTCTACATAGCTTTTAGGAAAATGGATTAAAAATTACAAAATGCAAATGAACCTCATCTTTAAAAAATATATGCAAAAATCATTAAAATATATAACTTAATGCTACTCTGCCACCAAATACTGCATAGAAAAGTTCAAAGCTAGAATGAGATTCTGAATTTCAAATAGTTCAAAGAAGCAACATTCCTCCCTCATTTCCTTCCTCTCTCATTCTCTCTCTCCTCTCCCTGGGACATGTTTGGAGTAACTCCTCCAAAGCTAGGTAATTTGTATTCTGTTTCTGTGAGTTGTGTCAACACTTTTTCACTTTTTATTGCTGGGAGCATATTGGTTAATTCTGGTTCCAGTTGTGTTGAAAGAATAGGAGGGCCTCTAGCTCAGACCTCTTGAATCAGGCAATAGGTATGTAACCGTAGGAAAGAGAAGGAACATATTTCTTGTATTAGTTTGTTGAAAAGGAATTGGCCGTAAATAAATGTAAGCATTTCTCCATTTTCTGCATACCTGTATTAGGGTGTTTTGCTTTTAAGCAAGAGAATCCAACTTTGACTAACTTAAGGGGGAAAAGGAATTTATTGAAAGGATACTGTTTTGCATTATCCTTTCAATAGTCTATAACTAAAATTTGGGGGAACATTTTTATAATTAAAAATTATATAAAATTTTATTTTGTACAACTTTATTTCACAAACTTGAAAATGTAGGTAAAATGAATAATTCCTAGAAAAATATAACTCTTCAAAATTAATATAAGAATAAAAGAAAACAGATTATGACAAATTTTACAAATCTATATATATAATAGAGAAATATGCTAGTTAACCAGGACACCGTCACGGGTCAACCGGACAGGAGGAGGTTGTGCGTGCAGCGTCGGGGATGGGGCGGCAGAGGCCTCCGCATGCCTGTGCTGGGGGAGGGCCTCAAGGGCCGGAGAGGGAGGCAGGGCCCCACGGGTGACTCGAGGGTGGGCTCCTTGAAGTGTATAATTAAAAACCTTCCTATAAAAAAACAAACAAACAAAAATCCCTTCCAGGCCCAAATGGCTTCACTGGCAATTTCCACAAATATTAAAAAATAATAATAATAACAATGTTATCTGAAACAAAGATGACAGGCAAAAAAGACAAAGCAGTCCCAACTTCATTGTGATGATCTCATAACCTTGATACCAAAGCCCAACAAGAGACTTCCACTTCCAGAAAGAAATTCTTTTTTATATTCCTCTCAGTAAGTATAGCTAAAAAGGTTTGACGTTGTAAATAAAACAAATCAGACAATTCTGTAATGTGGAGAGAGGCAGGCAGACTAGATAGAGACCTCAGACACAGGTGCTGAATGAATGAATGAATGAACAAATGATCACTAAGTGATGTATCTATTAAGCATGCACAGCTATTAAATGCATTATTGAAGAAAAACAAATTCTGTCCCCAATCTCTTTGAATTTAGTCTATCTCACCTACGCATTGGCCAATTTAAAAAGAACAGACAGCATATACAAAAGTGAGGGGGGGGGGAGAAGTCTGCTAAAACTATAAACACAAAATAAACTCCTTGTTAGATAAGGATAGTGATGATGAGAGAGTCATTTTCCTCCCACAGAGTGAAGAAAAATACTGTGGAAAAAGCAGAAGTTTAGGAAATCTGTGAATATGAAAAAGAATATTCCAAATTTGGGATTAAAGTATAGATTCTGAAAAGGAAACAAAGTATGAAAACTGCTTAGGCTAGATCAGACATATGTACCACTTTCCTAAATAATCAAAAACTGTTATAGACCCCATGGAGAGTGAAGGCAGAAGGAAAAGGCAGAAAGGAAAGAAACAAGAATGAAAGGTTTTCTTTTCATTATTTTATATAAGAATGTAAGCTAATCTAAAGCACTCAATGCCTAGAACATAGTAAAGGTCAATAAAGACCATCAATCAAGAAATCCACACATCGAATGGTACCTGCTCACGGGGCCCTTGGCTGTGCAGCCCTAGGGGGCATTCTTGGCAGTGTTTCCTATGTCGTCTATGATGTGGAAGGCAGCCCCTGCATGTAAGCCACAAATAGCCCTCATAGCCAAGCACTGCAGTCCTGCTCATGTCAATGTTCAAGTTTCCTAGGCATTATAGAACCATAATCTTGATATCTACCAAATATCCAAATTGGCCTTTTCACCTTCCAGAAAAGCAAATAAATATATAAAGGAGAGGTCAAATGATTTTTCCATCAGTTAGCATCCCAAGGTTTATAGCTGAAATGGATCCAGGATACTGTGTGTATGTGCGGGGGGGGGGGGGGGGGGGGCGGGGGGGGGGTAACAAAAGGATTGTCTGGACACTATGGCTATTCTTTAATTCTTACAAATTAGACTCAGATAAAGTCATTCTGCAAACTGAGGTGATATGGCATTCCAATTTGTATAAATTGGTACAGGATGACTTGTCTAAATTCTTCAGTTTGTAACAGCTTATATTTAAATGACCTTCTGTGAAATAGCTTTCCTTAACATTTCTATACATATTCATTTAGACACCCTGACAGCATTCAAAGATAGCCAAGCAAGAAGAGAAAAATCCTAATACAATGACAAGACAATTTCCTTAGTTAATGTAATCAGATAGTGCGGCTATATTCTCGGTTAATCTGAATTTAGTTCAAATAACTAAAGAGTTTTGTTCACTCTGTGATAAGATTAGACACTTGCAAAATAGGTTTCTGACAATTCACATAAATTTATTTTTGCAATAATCATTTAGTGCAGGAGGCTTTTTAAAAATGCATAGAATTGGCATTAGGTCAGGATGAAATACCTGATTCCTAAAAAAGATCTCCATCAAATGTCTTACCAGGTCTCCATGAAAGCAGTATGAGGTGTCTGCTTAATAACTGTGCAATTCATTTTACCTTATTTTATTTATTGCTTTACTTAGGAAATTTACCAACATAATTTGCCAACACACTTTTTAAACCAGATTATCTCATCTAATGATTAAGACTGAATGACAAGAGGAGACAAAAGGGAAAGGTACTTTAGTGTTATTTTGCCTAAGATTCTTTTTTAATATGAGAATTGGACAACTAGTGATAAGGCAGTGTTTCTCAAACTTACCTGCTCCTGAGACTTACCTGGGGAGCTTGTTTAAAAATATGAATTCCCAGGTCTCATCCTTAGAGGCGGTGATTCCCGAGGTTTGGGATGGGGCTCAGGAATGTGTATTATTAAAAGCACTAGGATACGTTTTACAATCCGGCAAATGTGGAAAATGCTTGGTGTTGTGCAAAGAGCACTGACCTAGTCTTACAGTTCTAAACACCAAGGTTGCCAGCTCCTCCATGTGTCCTTAACAGAGTCATTTTATCTCATTGGGTGTAAATTTTCTCTGTTGTAGAAACAAAACAAACAAAAAAGGTTGGTTATAGTCTACAAACCCTGTGAAGACAGGAAGCAGCCGGGTTTCACTCACTGCTCCATCCCTGTGCCTCGCTTGGGGCCTGGCACAGAGAAGCCTCTTGGTTCATAGTTGCTGATTAGTTTATTATTTAGACCAGGCGTCCTCAAACTACGGCCCGCGGGCCACATGTGGGTGTTTTTGCCGTTTTGTTTTTTTACTTCAAAATAAGATATGTGCAGTGTGCATAGGAATTTGTTCATAGGTTTTTTTAAACTATAGTCCGGCCCTCCAAAGGTCTGAGGGACAGTGAACTGGCCCCCTGTTTAAAAAGTTTGAGGACCCCTGTAGACAACCTGTAAGATTACTTTCAATGTAAAAAATTGTGTGTTTGTAAAATAAATAAGTAATAAAATAATGCATTTGGTTAGCCATTTATAAAATAACAATTATTCTCAAAACAAAACATAAACCAAGAAAGCCCCCTAATCCTTTTGACTGGTTTCAGGGCTGCACGCCCCTGGGAGGCATTTCAAAGGGTCTGACTCCGGTGATATGAGTTCCTATCTTCCTCAGTTGCCATGATGATCATAGGTAATGAACTGGAAGCACTCAGCACAATGTTTGGCTCAGTAAAAGTGAGTTGAATCTGGAAAACTTAGTAAATTCTGTGGGAAACAGAGTAAGTTCTCCTGCTACACACACAGGGGTACTGTAGTCAAAATAGGACTTCTAAAATTTGTGTTATGTTAGTCTCCAAACATACTGTGAAATAACAAGCCTAGAATTCTCCGGACCCTTCCCTGGGACATGTGGACTGTGCAGAAATAAATGCTTTTGAAAATGATTATAGAGGAAAAATAAACCCTTGAAAAGTTTACTTTAAAATTAAAACGCTTAATAATGTTTTAAAGCATTTATTCAATTATCTACTTTAACCCTTCCATACATTATGTATCTAATATAACTTAAAGAAATGGTTCTCAAAGGCTGGCCCCACACCAGCAGCATCAATATCACCTCAGAAATGCAAATTCAACCTAATGAATTAGAAACTTGGATGTAGGATAATAAAAATCTATGATACAAGTCTACCAACTTAAGGTAAATGGGACTATAAAACCAAATACAAAGAAGACAGCTTAACTTTCTATAAACTTCCCACAATGCATCAGATTTGAAAAAAACACACAGCATATATCTATTCAACTGCATAGCATTATACTTAATTAGCAAACCTACAACAAACTCACATTTGTATAACTTAAGTTTTCTTCTTTTGAAAACAAATTTTGAGATACTGAGCCTGAAATGAAAAAATGTAAACCACTGGCTTTTAGGATATGCAAGTCCTCATTTCTCAACTTTACAAGTAAAATATAAATTTTTAATAAAAACATTAACAAGTTTAATTTTAATATTATTAAAATAACAATAACAAATGAGACTATGAATATGCAATGCAAAGTCGTAAGAGTTGGGTCCTTTTTTTAAAGTCCAAATAGCAATTCTGATTTAGAACTAGTGATGTGTACAATTCTAAGGATAACTAGATATTATAAATGTATGATTCTATGTTAAAAAAAACACACACAACTTTCAGCCAAAGAATTCTGAAAACCTTAAAATTACATTTTCTCAGATGTACCAGCAAAAAGGAAAGAGATTTTAAATTTGAGGACAGAGTAGAGAAGGAAGTATTGATGAGAGAAACAGAGATCCATCCACTATCACAGTCTTCTACCCACCCAAGGGAAAGAATTTGAGAAGACACAGTAAAAAGGTTATAGAATGACTGCCCATTCTACACTGTGTTACAGCTTTGGAGAACACGACTCTTAAGTACGTTTTTCCAACATTTCCCCCCACGCCCTACAATTCACCAAGACAAATGGGTTGGCTTAAATGTAAAGAAGAAGAAACAAATCAATTCACGTGTAACGGCTCCTAGTCAGGAACACTGAATGGCAGGGTGCTGATGACCTCTCCAGACTCGGTGACAATGGCATCGTAAACCCACTTGCGGCTGCAGCGGCACTCGGGCCCACACTTGTTGGAGTTACACTTGGGACAGGGGTAGAAGCAGCCCAGGCAGTTCTTCTCCAGGCAGTCGCACAGATCAGCATCATTACAGATTAGCCTGCCACTTTTGTCATACTTCTTCATAACTCTGCAAAGAAAAAGAATGACACTAACACAACAGTGCAGTGTTCCTCAACACTGAGGACAAATTATTATGCAACAACTTCATTAATGTGGTCCCTTTACTCAGAGGAAACAGTACCCTAGAGATTACCCAGCAACACTTCAAAATATTATATGGCAGTGATGTTCTGGGAAATGGAGCCAATATGTGCTCTATAGTTTCATCAACACTGCTATTATCAGACTAAACTCTTTGCTGTCTGGGGAGTGGGGCACTTCTCCATACATTACTGATGGGGCTCAGTATCCTGAGTGTTTATTAGCCTTTTCTTCTATGAAATGTCTGTTCATTGTTTGGTTCATTTTTTTCTCAGAGGAAATTCACCTTTTTTAAAAAACTTAACTTGTAGAATTCTCTATAGATTTTGGACACTAATCGTTTAAATTATAAATAACTTTTCCTACCTTGTGATTTGTGTCTCATTATTTTAGGGTGTCTTTTAATGGTTATAAATCCTTAATTTCAAAGTAGAATTTATCAAGCTATTTCTTTATGGCTTACTTAGTTTATACTTCTGATGCATTAGCAATCATTGTATTTATGATACTTTGTGCCTATTTGATATCAGAATCCATTCCCATGGTTATATTATTTCTCCTTCAAATGATGCATCTTACTTACTTTTAATCATTTTTCCTATTAAATTTCTCTGAAGCCTTTTTTTGAAATTGAATTCTAGCTTGGGATTATAGTTTATTTCTTGAAGTTACTAACTTCCAGATACATCGGGTGATATTGTACTTTAGAAAACATGTATTTAAATCATAAACAAGAGACAACTTTTAATTACTTTGCTTTGTCAAGTAGAACTCATGCATTTTATTATCCCAGAGATCAAATAAAATAAATCATGATCTTACTTGTAATTCACAGAAAAATACTCATTCATCTTTGACATCCGGGCTTTCTTTTTCTGCTGTCGTGTTTCAGGATTAAAGTCTGCTACCTGGGGTCCAGGGTTTTGAAATGCCAAGCATCTTAACTGCCGCTCTATCTGTTGCTATGAGACAAATAAAATGTATTAGCAGTAAGAGCTGGATAGCTTTATCTATTTACCTTGTATCAAAATAAATTTTCTGTAGCGTTTACCATAATGGCATGAAGGACAGATACTGTTCTCTAGAGAAATAACCAGTTTAATTAAGTTCAAGAAGATGATGTAAATTTCCTCAAGTCCTTCTTTCTGAACAAAGAAATCCATAGTATAAAACATATGTAAAAACAAACAAACAAGTGGGAACATAATTCTCTTTATACCAGCAAAACACCAGCTGGCTTCTCAAACATGACGGGGATGGAAGTGAGAATTAGCGTTTTATGGTAGAGAAGGACAAAGGCGCAAAGGCCTTTCCACAGCTGTCAGCCGAAGAAGCCCAGGTAAACGTGTCACGTCACAGAGCCCACGGACACGCAGTCCTCCCTTCCGTGCTCTGGGACATTTCAGAAGGACAGACACCCTGGGAGTGTGTGCTCTACCAGGGCTCCGATGCAGACCACAGCCAAATGAAGTTTACACTCTCAGTCAAAGCCAGATTGGAAGGAGAAAATCTTGCTAAAATGGCTGTCTAGAGTGTTAGTGTAAATTTTCAAAAGTTTCTGTTTGGGGTTATTTATAATTCCAAATTAAATGGGGCCTAATCAGGAACACAAGTAACAAAGATGCTTTAAGCAATCCTGATGTCTTATTTTGAACATGTATCATATATGTCACGAGGGAAGAGAATGCTCTTTTAAAGGATTTTATAAAGATAACCTGAGTGGCCCAAAAACATATAGCCTACTATACAAGGATATCGGGATAAAAGTAGGTTTACAGTTATTCATATGGAAAATAATACAATAATTAATAAATAGGAGGGATCCAAGATGGTGGCAGAGTAGGGGGGCGTTACACTCACCTCTTCCCAGGACAAAACTGGAATTACAATTAAAATAGAGAACAATCAACCTGAATAACCAAGTGAAGATTCACTGAAGAAAAGTCTTGTAACCAAAGATTTATAGAAGAATCCACATTGAGACTGGTAGGAAGGGTTTAGATGAGAAAAGCGCTAGCCCTACTCCCACAAGTGGCAGCTGAGATTCTGGAGGGATATCTCAGCTGCAAAGGTTCCTCCTGAGAAACGTGGGGCATAAACTCCAAGCTGGGTCCCCAGTCCTGAGCAACAGAGCCAGGAAGAGGTGCCCACATAGCATCTGCCTGTGAAAATCGAGCAGAGCCTTCCTTTTACACAACCAAATTTTGGTCTGATTGGGCCTGATAAACTCTGTTTGTCTCCCCAGATAACTCCCTGAGACCCTGCCCCCACCATAAGGTGTGCAAAAATTCAGCAGGTGGCAGCTAGATTTGGTATACTCTGGGACATTTGCTGAGTGGCCTCAGACCCAGCACTGGCTCCGAGTTTGAAACTGTATTGATATGGTGAACACCACTCCTCCATACCTGGTGACTCACTGTGAACCTACCTCATGCAACTCAAGTATCACTAGAGGCTCTTCAGTGACTAAGCCTAACAGGCAGCCAGCAGATGGAGGCAGGGGGAGGTGGATCTTGGGGTGCCTTGGAACCTTTGCTGAATTTCAAAAGATGCTGGTAAAAGATGGCCTTGGTGCATAACTTGGTCCTTCCTGCACACACTCAGGCTCAGCAGAGGCAGCCAAAAACTATGGATTGCTTTGTAGCTTCAAAGAGATTGCCCAGGGCCAGTCACAGGCAGCATCTGACATGGACCTGCACCAGAGTCCCTCCCAAGAGGCAAAGAACCAACATAGCCAGTGGCCAGCTTTAGATAACATTGGAGCAGAAACCAAATAGCTTCATAAGCAGCATATCCAAAGTGAGATCTCAAAGGTACCAGACACTGCTGAGGCAAATTCTGTTCTGAGCTACAGCAGCTTGTACACCGATAGCCTGCCAGCCTAAGGGTCGACCCCACAGATGAACAGGCTAATAGAAAGCAATACTTAAGCACAACAGGAAGGTCCACTTAATACACATAAGGGACATTCCAGGATCACCAAGCTCAGGTGATCAAGGGGACTGCATCACTGGGTCCCACAGGACACTTACCACATAATGCTACCCTTCCAAGACTGGAAGTCATAGCAGGTCTAATATATAGAAACAAACAAAATGCAGCCAAAAGGTAGCCAAAATGGGGAGACAAAGAAAGATGCCCCAAATGAAAGAACAGGAGAAATCTCCAGAAAAAAAAAAAGCTAAATGAAACATAGGTAAGCAATTTATCAGATATCCTATATTATAAAAACCTGTGGTCATGACGCCCTCACGCTGTAACGACCGATCACCAGGAGGCTGTGTGCATGGGTGGGTGGGGCTGCGTGTGCAGCGAGGCGTGCACGGGTGGGCGGGGACTTGACCAGGAGGTGCATTGGGGGAGTCATGCGGGGCCGGCCGCGGGGCAGGACTCCAGGACTCGGGGGAGTCCCACGTGGCGCTGGTGGGGGCTTGACACTGCATCCCCACCAGTGCCGACAGGTCTGGGTCTCGTGTGATTTCGAGGCGCGCACGGGTGGGCAGGGCTGCATGTGTGGCAAGGCACGTGCGGGTGGGTGGGGCTGCGTGCGTGGCGAGGCACACGCGGTGGGCAGAGACTTGACTCTGGGTCTCGCGGTGCCAGCAGGACTTGACACTGCGTCCCCGTGGACGCCGGCCCAGACTCTGACAGGAGGGAGGAGGGAGCCAGATACCCACACCCAGGACTTGGCAAATAGTGATATTAACCTTTTGCACTCGGATGTCGAGTGTGACTCGACACGGTTAGCATTAGAATAAAGGAATTGAGAAAAAATCAAGCGAGTGCAAAGGGTTAAAATATTTCTTCTAATTAACTCCCTTTCAATGTGCACAAATTTGTGCACTGGACCACTAGTAGAGTTCATAAAAACAGTTATAAGGATGCTCAAGGAACACAGTGAAAAATTCAACAAAGAGATAGAAGATAAACAATGTCACAGAAACCATAAAAAAAAAAACTAGTCAGAAATGAAGAATACAATATCTGCTTAAATGAAGCAGAAGATGGAACAAGCGATTTGGAAGACATGATAGTAGAAAACACCCAATCAGAGCAGCACAAAGAAAAAAAAAATAATGAAAATAGTTTAAGGAACTTTTGGGATGACATGAAGCATAACAACATCCATATCTTAGGAGTACCAGAAGAAAGAGAGAAAGAGCAAGGGATCGAGAACCAATCTGAAGAAATAATGACTGAAAACTTCCACAACCTGAAGAAGGAAAAAGACCCATGTCTAGGAGGTATCACGCGACCTGATATCAAACTACACTACAAGGCCATAGTGATCAAAACAGCATGGTATTGGCATAAAAGCAGACATATAAATCAATGGAACAGAAAAGAGAGCCAGAAATAAACCCATGCCTTTATAGTCAATTAATATTTGACAAACAAGGCAAGGACATACAATGAGATAAAGAGACTATTCAATAAATGGTGTTACAAAACTGGACAAATAAATGAAACTAGACCATCTTCTTACACCATACAGAAGAACAAACTCAAAATGGATTAAAGACTTAAATGGTGGACCTTGAAACCATAAAGAAGAAAACATAGCCAGTAAAAATCTCAGACATTTCTCGTAGCAATATTTTTTTCTGATATATCTCCTTGGGCAAAGGAAACAATAGAAAAATAAATAAATGGGATTACATCAAACTAAAATGTTTTTATACAACAAAGGAAATAATCAACAAAATGAAGACAACTCACTGAATGGGAGAACATATTCACCAATGATATATCTGATAAGAGGTTAATATCTAAAATTTGTAAAGAACTTTATACAACTCAACACCAAAAAACCCAAATAATCCAATTAAAAAATGGGCAAAGGACCTGAATTAAAACTTCTCTGCTTAGGACACACAGATGGCCAATAGACATATGAAAAGATGCTCAACATCAGTAATCATCAGAGAAATGCAAATAAAACCACAATAAAATATCACCTCACACCTCAGAATGGCTATCATCAATAAATCAACAAACAACAAGTGTTAGCAAGGTTGTGGAGAAAAGGAAACCCTGATGGACTGTTGGTGGGAGTGCAGATTGTTATAGCCACTGAAAAACAGTATGGACTTACCTCAAAAAATTAAAAATGGAACTGCCAATGACCCAATGATTCCACTTCTGGGTATATATCCAAAGAAACTTGAAACACAACTTGAAAATTGAAAAATATATGTGCTCCCCTATGTTTGTTGCAGCGTTATTTATAATAGCCAAGATTTGTACAAAGCCCAAGTGCCCATCAGTAGATAAGTGAATTAGAAAGCTGTGGTAATTTACACAATGTAATATTACTTAGTCTTAAAAAATAAAGAAACCTTAACTTTTGTGACAGCATGGATGGACCTGCAGAGTATTTTGCTAAGTGAAATCAGTCAGAGAAAGACAAGTACCATATGATTTTGCTCATATGTGGAATCTAATGAGCAAAATAAACTAACAAAATAAAAACATACTTATAGATACAGAGAATAGACTGACAGCTGTCAGAGGGAAGGGGGGGTGGGAACTGGGTGAAAAAGGTGAAGGGATTAAAAAAACCCTCATAGATACAGACAACAAAACAGTAGGTAAAAGGGGGGATAAATGTTGATGGAAGAGATTTTAATGGTTGTGGTGAACACAATATGAAGATGATGTATTATATAGTTGTATACCTGAAACCTATATAATTTTATTAATCCATGTCATTCCAATAAATTCAAAACAAGAATTAATAAAAGTTCTGAAACTGAGAGGCACAGCGGAGATATGTGAGGTGCGTCCAGCTTAGCAGTGAGTAGAGTTAAGAGGAAGAAAAGCCCCATCATTATGGGGAGGGGGCAGAAATCCTTTGTAAGGAGTCCTGAGTGAGCCCACCTTTCCCTGCAAATGTGGGGCCTCTCAGGAACCCCCATGCTGGAAACTCCCCAAATTCCATGGAATGGTAATATCCATATGCCATACCAGTTGTTTTTGTCCGATTTGACAGTTTTTTTCAGGAGAACTTTCACCTGTGTGTCCCTCTTCAGTGGAATTGTTTTTTTCTGGCTGTTCACTCATTTCTGATCACTAAAAAAAGGAGGTAGAAAAAAGTAAAACACATTAATTTCATGCATCCGCAGTAACTTAATCCTGTGACTTTCCTGCTCTCTTCCTACATCTTTCTTTCAAAGCCAGACCTCCATCTGCACACCTGGTTTCTTTTTTACCACTCACTCTTTTGTTGTTCTTGTTTGTTTTGTTTGTGCATTTATTTTGATTTTTAGGTTCCACATATAAGTGAAATCATGTGGGATTTATCTTTCTTTGTCTCACCACTCACTCTCAAATCCTGCATCTGACTCCCCTGTCCACTTTACTGATGCTCTCCTTTGCCAGTGACCCATGAACAAATCAATGGCACCTCTTACAGTTCTTATTATCACAGACCTCACTGGAGCAGGCAACACCAGGACCACCCTCTACTGCTTAACAAAACTGCATTCTTAGATCTCTATTTCGCCCCTTTATACTCCCTTAATAAAAGGTAAGACACATTAATGTTATACATCCCCACTAAGTTTGTGAAAATCTTATCCACTCCCAGGGTTTCAGTTGTCTCTTCTTCAGAGACCATTCCCCAGGTTGACCTGAAAAATTTCTAATACAACTTGTGCTAAATGGAAGTCATCATTTTCCCATAAATCTTAGCTGCTAAAATTTACTCTGAAATACTTCAGTGTGTATCCAGGTTGCCAGTGTGTGTGTGTGTGCGCGCGTGTGTGTGTGTGTGTGTGTGTGTGTGTGTGTGTGTGTGAAAAAGAGAGAGAGAGAGAGAGAGAGAGAGAGACTTGGGTGAAGCTAACATAGGATGCTAATCACAAATGCTCCATGCAGGCTGCTCTGCAGGTTCTGTCAGAAAGGACCACCCTCGAGAGGAGGCTTCCACAGCCCTGCTGCTTTCTCTCTCTCTCTCTCTCTCTCTCTCTCTCTCTCTCTCTCTCTCTCTCTCTCTCCTTCTCTCTCTCTCTCTCTCTCTCTCTCTCTCTCTCTCTCTCTCTCTCTCTCTCTCTCTCTCCCAACTGCTAGCACTGACTATAGGGTCCTGTTTCTACTAAAGGAAACTAAGAGGTATGCTTTACCAAGTTGGCCTGGGTCCTTTGGCACCACCACTTGCCTGCCAACTGGAAATTCCATTTCTGTCAATGTACCTTCCTTCTCCCTGTGTCTAGAGTCACTAGACATTGACTGCTCACTTTTCTGTATCGCCCACCCAATTAATTCTCAACATTAGGTTAGGAAGTTGAATTTTCCCTCCCAATATTCCTAATATTGATTCTTCCTTTCCGCTCCCTGTCAGGTGTTATCCACCCTGAAGATAGCAGTACTAGTAATGCTAGTACCTTGCCCTTGGCCAGAACAGCCTGAATGTTCCTGTCAGCTTGACTAAAATTCAGACAGGCTTCTTCCAGACTGTGTCCCTGACCTCCCTCTTCTTGGAGCACTTACTTCAGAAAACTTGTAATTGTACATTCTTCTTCTTCCCCATCGAGATGTAAGTCATCTCACAGATTCTCTCACTTTTACAACCCAGCAGGGCCTTTCTCAAGGATTAGGAGCCATCCCTTAGAAATGCAATCAGCTGGAAAGATAGTGTCCCTATTTGCCAGTCTCTGGGGGAAGGTAGAAGCCTAACTGGCTAATTGGTGGGCACCAATTAGCAAAAACAGGTGACCAAATCACAGACATAAACACTTGCAAACTCGGGAATAAGTCAAAGTGCTCTACACATCCCACTGACCTATCTCTTTCCTAAAATACTTTAGTTTTTTCCTTTTCCCTTTGGTTTACGTGGAGTTGACTAGTTCAGACTGAGTTCTGGTTTCTCTCCCCTATTACAATAGCCTTGAATAAAGTCATCACTGTCTGTTTAACTTAGTCCAGTGCAATTTTGCTTTGACATTCTCACATGCAGTTTCTCATCTGATCAGACCAACATTCCTGTGGAGTATTTTCCAACTTGTCTGAAGATAAAATCACATGGAGCAGTTTTAAAAATGACAAATTCCAGACCTACTGGGGATATAATTTGCAGAGCAGAATCTTGGTAACCTGTATAATTAATAAGCTCTCCTAGTGAATCCTATTCTTAGGCAATTATGGAAGATGCTACAATAGGGAAAGGACAGATAATTTTATCCATCCGTCTTGCCATCTGATTATAAAACTATTGTCCATATTTTCTTTCCACATTCAATTCAACTAAAAACATGTGGTCATGTTGATATTCCTGCATCAGAAATCTCTTTATCTCATTCTTATTAAAAGATTTCCCTGACTCCCTCTGTCAATAATGTTCCACATCCCTGACATATCAGTGAAGATCCATCACAACCATCTTCAATCTACCTGTCTAGGCTCATATTCCCTCATTCTTTCACTTGGGCCAAAGCTAGGTGACCTCTCCACTTCCATAAACACACTTCCATCTCTTCCCTAACTGAGCCTTCCCATTTGAACTCTGATCTACTTCTCTGCTCCAAGAAGCCTCTCCATCACTCTAGAATTCCAAGATCCCTTTCTCTCTTGGGCTCTGTTTATAGTTTCCTCAAGAAAACTCCCCCCAAAGGGCCCTTAGCCCTCTAGCTTCTTCATGTAACAAATTTTCCTCCCCCTGGGAATATATGTGACCTTGTGATCACCTTTGAAAGCAAAAACTGTTCCTGAGGAGGTATCCATTTAACTGCATTGGGAGAAATGAATATTTTATGCAAATACTCTCCCTGAGATGCCTTTGTTTAAATCCTTGTAGAATGTTGGTCTCCACAAATAGATTAGAGGAAAAACTTGCTCCTTTGTATTCCAAATAAAGCAAAAGAAAATTATAATAGAACCTCAGCAGGGACTGAAACTGTAATTGGATTTATTACAAGACCAAAATATCTGTCCCAAGAAAAGTAATAAAAAGTTTCAGAACTCCCCCTTTTCCCAGCTTGGTATTCCCAAAGTAGGGGTTCTTAACCAGAGAGTGAATGCAGGGGGCCTTCAGCTTGGATCAATAAAGAATATATATACTTATTTTCACTAATCTCTTAACTGAAATTCTAGCATTTCCTTCTATTATAATGCAACTGTGTTAGCAATACTTGTGACTTGGTTACCTATGAAAGCACAGATGGTTTCATAACGCATCAAAGTTGTTATAGATAGGTCAAAATGTTATTTGTGCTTATCACTTCTTCAAAACAATGGTAGTTCTTAGACTAGATGCTAGATTTTGTTATTATGTTAATAATGAAACACATACAGAACTATCACAAATTGTTTTTAACATTTTGAAAAGTGTTAGACCCCAGAGCAGAGACGATGGGCCAGGTACCGAAGCTCACCAGGTATAGAAGCTCACCCGATGCCTGGCAGGTGGCAAAACTGGAAAAACAAGAACCTAACCCCAGGGTAACCTTTCCTCCCCTAGCATATCTCTGGTCCTTAGGATTGGACGCACCCCCCCCCCCCCATCTTTTCCTCCCTAAAGATAACATCTAGGCCTCAGTTGTATTTCAGCTCCAGGCCCAGAAAAGCAGCAAAACCAGACAAGTGACACTGTGGCTGCCTCAGGACCAGCTACATTGGTCGGACCAGCCCTGGCACCGACCAATCTCAGTGGAGACCACGACCCTGAAAGAGCACACCTGGAAAGCTGATGAATATTCTATTAAAACCTTTTAAAAACTCCACACGGTTAGCATTAGAATAAAGGAATCGAGAAAAAAGCAAGCGAGTGCAAAGGGTTAAGACCCTCCCCTGATACCTCCCCTAAGATTTCCACCTGCAAGAAAGAGATAAATACACTCAGAACAAAGGACCCAGTGCATGCTATCCCTCAGAGGAGCACCCCCCTACTATTCTTCCATAGTCACATATCCCCAACCTCTAATGAACCCCATGAGACTTGCAACCAGGGGAGAAATGGGCAGCGGCAACTTGTCCCCAAAGCCCCCTTTTCCTGACTTCTCAGTGAGCCCGAGCAGCCCAGCCCAGGCTTTCCTGCTGCTTCTTCTAGGCCCTTCCTTGTTTCAATGTCCTAAGCATATTTTTGCTGCCATCATGGACCCAATACCCTTTGGCTCAGGGCTGTGCAGCCCTTCCCTTTAGATATCCCCATCACCTTCCCCTTTTCCTTAAATAAATTCAATTTTTCTTTAATCACCGTCTGAGGTGGCTATTTAGCCTGCCCTCGCACCACTAACTTCAACCTTTCAATAAGTATATTTCAATATAATTGGTTTCCTTTGTAACCTTACAGATTGTATTTCATATGATTAAAAACATCATTTTAAGAAATGGTCCATAGATATAGCAGTTGGACAAAGGGGCCCATAACACAAAAAGTAAGATTAAGAACCCCTGCAAAGAGACAGGGAGAACAGACTGCCACCACCTCCACTGATCATGGTGACGAAAAAAGAGCAGCTTCTAGCTACAGAAGATGCTCATCTTCAAGCATAAGGCTGGAAGCAATGTGGTATATCCTGGGTTATTATTGCATTTAATGGCACAAAAAGTGTATGACATCAATTTAGCAAACTCTCTATTTTGTGCTCACATTGTGCTAGATTGCTTATAAAGATTTAAAATACAGTCAGACACAAAGAGAAGTGGCTCCCTCAAGTGGCAGATGTAACAGATTCCAAGAGCAGAGTCCTCAAAGCATGAACCAAGAATGGTACCAGACTTGGGCCAGAATAGAAGTCAACTGCTCCACTAAGTACATTGGGTAGTTTAGCTGACGTCTTTCCTCATAGCAAGACTGTCTTCCGGAGGAGGCAGATAATTGATTCACATTCGGGCATCAGCTCCTTGATTCACCTTGAACAGGAACCTTGACTAGCACTGGAGCACACACGCTATAACACTCAATTTCCTTCTATGGTTAGTTCAATTTTCACGTGTAAGTTCCTATTTCTGTTAGGTCAATAGCTCTGGAACCAGTCTTACAACTTTCTTTACCCCCCAGCAAACCTAGGACTAGTACCTATAATCAGGGCTCAATAAACATCTCATGAATATTATGCTAATGTTACAGGATTCCAGGGCAGGAGGAATAGGGAAACTGAGCAAAGTTAAATGAGGGCCAAACAGTATGGGCAATTTGTAGCCAGCTTGTAACTAACAAGCCATTATCTTCCCCAGTCAAGGACACACAGCAAATGTGGGAGGGGAGGAGGAGGACACAAAAAACAAACCTCCCTAATGGAGAGAATTCAGAAAGGGAGGAGGAAAGGGGGAAGGAAAAAAGGGCCATTTTACTCCCTCAGCAGAGCAGCCAGCAGTCGCAAGGCTTGGCAAGATAAAGTTGCCAGGTGCTTCTCATGAATTCTGGAAGAGCCACAACAAACTAAAAACAGGGACCTTGAGAATTAACCTGCACCAAAATAGTCAGCAGAGGAATTCTGAAGCCTATAGACAGGAGGGTATATAAGCCTCAGGCCACCCGCCCAACTTGCTCTTCAGATTGGCTGAGAGCCCGTCTGTGCTTCATAAACCAGATGTATAGGTTTGCTTGCTTTGCTTTTGCTTTTTTCAGTAAAGATCCATGCTTTAAGTACTATAATAAATTGGCTTTTCACAATGCAGTCAAGATCTCTCACATAAATTCATTTATATGAGAAGACAAGGATTGAGGTTGGGAACACGCCTCTCCCGCTGACCCAGGGGGCTGTCCTGTCAGATAACACCTCTCTGGTATTGGTGAGAGGTGCCTATAACACTAATAATACCAATTATTAGGTACCTACTACGTGCCAAGCACTTTGCTAAACATTCTCTCTATGTATTACTTCATTTGATTCCATAACAACACACTGAACTAGGTATTCTTATCTGTATTTTACAGAGGAGACTGAGGCCCAGAAAGATCATTTAGGCCCCATAGTTACCAGTAGGCTGCATGGGTTTGAAACCCAGACTTGTCTGGCCCCTCAAACTAAGCTCCTTACAGGATGTTACACTGCTTCAAGATTTGTTTAATGATGACCACCATCTCTCCAACAGGATATTGCTGAGGGATGGGATGTAACCAGTGTCAGCCACACAGAGCCTTCAAAAAGCAGCCTGGAGGAGGAGGAGGGGAAGATGCACTTCAGATCATCTGGAGTTCGCCTCCTCCAGCTCTTCTGTCATAGCATAGAGGCTGTGCTCAGAAGAGGCTGCCATTCAGGCACATGAACCACATCTGACCTCAGGACTGGAACTAAAAGTCAGCATAAAAGAGGAAAGTCACATAGAGACAAAATTATCCTTGAAAATGCCCAGAAAATGACTAGCCCTATACAGTCAGGCATTTCTCCAGTATTGAAATAGATGATTGTTCCTTAGATTGAGCATCGGATGAAGTAGTTGGTTTAGGAACCATTATAGTAAATACCTTTAAACCTCAGAATCTACACACCCTGGCATGTTTATTACTCTATGGAGGCCTTAGAAACTGGGTCCCATCGAAATAAAACCGGGTCCAGACCTCCATCTTACCCCACTCTGAGGCACAGGTCATCAAGGGAAACGCAGGCAAATGACTCAAACTTGCATCACTTACACTTATCTTTAGGATGCCCAGCACTGGATAGTTGAATTTTGTTAAGCTGATTGTGTCTTGCAAAATGTAGAAAAAGTATTTTTTTCTACTTTTATCCCTAAGGACTCTAGCAAACTACCAAAGCAATAAAAGTGTTTAATTTAGACTCTAGCTCAAAAGGTCTCCAGTTTCATTCAGTAGCAGATAAGTAGGTTTATTCAGAGACACTATCTGTAAGACACCCCCCCCCCCCCCCCAGAAAACATTTAAAAGTAAAAGACATACACGTGGGGACTGACAGAGAACATTCACATGGGTGTAGTATAGCAGTAACTTAATAAAAAAGTATTCATTAAAAGCAATCACAGTAGAGACTCCAGCTATTTTAATCTCATTCTGTCTGTGGCCTTAGTTTCTATACTTGCTAAAAATGACAGGTCACTGGGATAACTGACAGGTAAATCAAATCCCAGCAGGATCATATTTGGTGGAGAGAAACACCCGCTGTGCAGGTGATCAATTAAGTCATTCCCTAGCTGCTCCCTCCCAGTTGATTCAGCTGTTTTCAAAGTCACAAAAAAACTGCTCAGCAACCTTTAATAAAATCTCCATCACCATTTGTCCTAAGAATGAAACGTACTTTTGATCTAAGCCAGTTGAGAGTGGTTTTAGATAAACAATGTTAATGCTTGATTAGCAACTTTATTTACAATACATAAATTTTCCTAAAGGCACTTTTATTGCTGTATATTCCAACACACACACACACACACACACACACACACACACACACACTTCTGTGGCTCAATATAAAACAATGTGAATACAAATGTATTTTTAAAATAATTTGAAAGTGCACTCAGCAGAGGATTCGAGAAGCTGTGGAACACAATGAGACATGTTGTTTTTGCTAACGCGGGAATTCTGCAATCCGGTACTGCTCTGAAACCAAACCCCCTGAAGAGCCCATCTGAGTCAGTTACAGATCAGCATCCACGAGAGCCTCTCTATTCACAACTTATTTATAATCTGGATCTCTTGAATTATACATTAAAATTCTTCCTTGCAATTTTAAGGATCATATAAAACGCAGAAACCTGTCTGTTTACTCTGCCCCGTCAATGGAAAGCAAAGAGAAGGAAGAAAACTCTTATGAGACCAAAAGATTGGGCCATTTTCTGCATTATCATGATAAATACAGTCAGCATTATCTTGACAAAAATACTTCAAAACCACTCATCCCAAATTTCAAGTGTGGAGGCTTTTTTCAGGTCTCTAAGGCCCTTTTATGCTTTTTTTTTCCCTTTCATTTTTAATCCAGTCCACACTGCAACAAAAGAACACCAATTTTCTTCCACTCTTACCTACAACACATTAATATGGCAATATATATTCACAGTCAACGTTCAGTGGCTTGCTTTTGCTTCTTCTTTCTCTACCAGCCTCAGAGGGAATCAAGTTTAAATGCATCATTGAAAAAGAAGTGCCTTTCTAATTATGACCTTCCACAGTTCTACTACTCCCTACTTCTCAATGCGAGTTGCCTTGTCAAGCTGAAGCAATAGGTGGTAAGGAGAAAGTCCACATACCTTTAAGTTGGATGAAAAAGAAGGAAGGAATACTGGAAAAAAGAGAAACTGTACTGCTTTGTTTCCTTTGTTTTGCTGAGAAACTATAGAACTCTCTAGGGGAAAAGTCATAGGCCCCCAAGGTGCTTCTATAATTTAACACTTTAATAACATTGGCCAAGAGGAGGAAAGGTGGGGAAACAGAGGGGTTTTTTGGGGAGAAGATATAGATGTAAACATTGTTAACTCTCTCTTCCAACACGAGTCTATTCTAAAATTAGATGAAATCAGGAAGTCATAATTCATCTGCTCACTCATTTTGCATTTGCAATAAGAAATGAATCTAGAATTTACGTTTTGACTCTACTGCTCAGTCTCATGTATTAACTTCAAGTGTTCAACTAATACTAACACCAAACTGCCCCTGGCTATTTTTATATTTCAGTGTAAAGTATATATATGTATCTTGGCAAGTTGCTTAAATATATATATGTATTTAAACTAAAAAACAATTAAGAAAAAACTGTTGTCCCAAGAGAGAACTAATCCATGTTCGTAAATTGTCTAAGACATATTAATCTCTAAATTACAATGCTATATCCATTGTCCTCTACCACTAGGACTCAGATATTGTGCTGTGAGTCATTAAAACCACTCTACTGCAAGTTAATACCCATCCATTCATTTGTGAATTATAGGGTAAAAACCGCCATTTCATTCCTAATTACTCTTGCTGCAAAGACCAAGGAAAGGAAACAAAAACGGAGTTTGCAACCCATCTGGCAATGATGTGAAACCTTAAGGTGATACCAGAATTAAGTATATTTGAACTGAATCTATATCCATTAAGAAACTGCTATCTTTTTGAGATTACACCATATGTTTTGCTTCTCAAAAATTTTCCATTTAAGGACTGTCAATTCTATCTTGCCAATTAAGGATTGCTAAACCTCGAAGCAGGTAAAAATCCTACTACACTTTCCACAGTAAATCAAACTTTACAAAAATACATTTTAGTCCAATGTCTGGCTTTGTTCTTATACAATCAACAGAAGAAAGTACTCTTCACTGATCTAACCACACAAGATGCTACAGAAAAAAAAAAAAAAAAAAATATATATATATATATATATATATATATATATATATATATATATGTCAAGGTCCAATGCAAGGGATCCTCTTAAAAACCAAGACAAGTCCCAACTGAAAACTTAAAAAATTAAAGTGCTGAGAAATAATAGTGCACCGCAGAATAGAAAGTTATTTCCTCTTAATTCTTTAATTTAAAAAAGAAAATAAATCATATAAAATAATTATCCTGTTTTATATCCAAGTTTCTCAAGCAAAATCTAATAGCTTTTGAAACTAATCGGTGTTTAACTGGAAAATCTTCACAAGAACTTTACACCATGTTTTTGAAAGATATCAATTTAATCTTTAAAAATGAAAGAGTATTTTTCAAAGTTAATAATACCTCACTAAATTTACGAGTCCAATGGTGGCCTGACCAGTGTGGCTCAGTGGTTGACTGTCAACCCATAAACCAGCGGTCACAGTTTGATTCCCCGTCAGGGCACATACCTGGGTTGCGGGTTGGATCCCCAAAAGGGATGGGCATGCAGGAGGCAGCCAATTGATAATTCTCTTTTATCATTGATGTTTCTATCTTTCTCTCTCCCTCTCCCTTCCTCTCTCTGCAGTCAATAAAAACATATTTTTTTAAAAATGTAAAGATACCAATGGTGTATGTCACAGAACTAAAAGGAATATTCCAAAACTTTATATGGAACCAAAAAATACCCAGAATTGCCACCACAATCTTGAGAAAGAAGAACAAAGTTGGAGGAATCATGCTATTAACAAGGCCATGGTAATCAAAACAGCATGGTGCTGGCATAAAGCAAACACATAGATCAACGGAATAGAAAAGAGCCCAGAAATAAACCCCACCTCTGGGGTCAATTAATATTCAACAAAGGATCAAGAACCTAAAATATTCAATAAATGTTGGGAAAATTAACAGATATGTGCAAAAAATGAAACTATACCATCTTCTTATACCATATACAAAAATAAACTCAAAATGGATTAAAGACTTAAGTGGTAGACTTGAAACCATAAAAATTCTAGAAGAAAACATAGGCAGTAAGATGTTGGATATTTCTTGTAGCAATATTTTTTTCTGATATATCTCCTTGGGCAAGGGGGGGGGGAGGAAGATAATCAATAGCCTTATGAAAAGATGTTCAATATCACTAATCATTAGAGAAATGTAAATTAAAACCACAATGAAATATCACCTCACACCTGTCAGAATGGCTCTCATCAATGAATCAACAAACAATAAGCATTAGCAAGGTTGTGGAGAAAAGGGAATCCTTGTTTTACTGTTGGTGGGAATGCAGATTGGTGTTGCCACTGTGGAAAACAATATGGAGTTACCTCAAAAAATTAAAAATGGAATTGCCTTATGACCCAGCAATTCCACTTCTGGGTATATATCTAAAGACACCTGAAACACTAATTCAAAAGAACATAAGGTAGGGGAGGGTGGGGGTAAGGGGGAGAGATCAACCAAAGGACTTATATGCATGCATATAAGCCTAATCAATGGACAGAGACAACAGGGGGTGGGGGCATGATTAGGGGGTGGAGGGTAATGGGGGAATAAGGACACATATGTAATACCTTAATCAATAAAGAAAAAATTTAAAAAGAACATATGCACCTTATGTTCACTGCAGCATTATTTATAATAGCCAAGATTTGGAAACAGCCCAAGTGCCCGTTAGTAGATGAGTGGATAAAAATCTGGGGTACAATTACACAATGGAATACTACTCAGTCATAAAAAAGAAGGAAATATTTCCTTTTAGTACAGCATGGCTGGACACGGAGGGTATTATGCTAAGTGAGATAAGCCAGACAGAGAAAGTCAAATATCATATGATTTCACTAGATTAATGTGGAATCTAACGAATAAAATAAACTAACGAACAAAATAGAAACAGATTCATAGATAGATAGAACAGACTGATAGCTGTCAGAGTGGAGGAGGGTTGGGGGGACTAGGTAGAAAAAGTGAAGGGATTAAGTTAAAAAACAAAAACACACGCATAGACATAAACAACAGTCTGGTGATTACCAGAGGGAAAGAGGGTAGAAGTGGGTAAAGGGGAGAACAGTGGTGATTGGAAGATACTTGACTTGAGGTGGTGAACACACAATACATTATATAGATGATTTATTATGGAATTGTACACCTGAAACCTATATAATTTTTTATTAATTTAGAGAGGGAGGAAGGGAGACAGAGAGAAACATAAGATGGGAGAGAGATACACCTAGTACGTATATACCCCAACTGGGGATCGAACCTGCAACCTGTGTATGTGCCCTGACTGGGAATGTAAGCTGCAACCTTCTGTTGCAAGGGATAATGCTCCAACCAACTGAGCTATACCAGCCAGAGGCTGAAATCTACATAATTTTATTAACCAATGTCACCCCAAGAAATTCAATGAAAATTAAAAAAACAAAACAAAAAACACAAATCAAAGCTGAAAGATAACATATTCTTGTGTGCATGAAAATAAAACCATTAGATTTTAATAATAGGTATCTCTAGATTTTTGTCTTATCCTTTATTATTTCTTATCTTACCATTTCCTATAATAAACATATCCTTTACATGTTTAAAAATTTTAATATTTTAAACATACATCTGAGAATAAATGTACAGTTCTCTCATAGTATGTACAAAACAAATATGTCCAGCAGATGGTGCAAAAACCCAATCCAGAACTAAAGAGATTTTAAAAGAATAAACCTTATTACTTCAAGAATGCCATGTGGATGGTACGTTTCTAGGTGACCAAGAATCAATCAAAATGGAATTTTCATGCCCATCTATATATATAAAAAGCCATATACCAGAACACAGAACAACCAGTCGCTATGACACCCACTGCAGCCAGCCAACCGGCTGGATCAGGGGGTGGGGCCGGCTGGCCAACCTCCTGCCTTCTCCTCCTCCTGACAGGCCTGGCCCTGATCTGCCCTGATTGGGGCCGGGCCGGTTGGACCCCACCCGTGCACGAATTTGTGCACTGGGCCTCTAGTTAAATATAATTTGTTTGACCTCTTCTGTAGTCAAAGGTGAGTCACTTCAGAGGTAAATAAGGGGTCTTTGAATAAGGAATGTGTGGGACCTACAGAGGCTACAGAGCAAGATGATTTGTGTAAAAGAATCTTGAGGAATGGAAGCTAGATGTCAATGTAATGTTGTACCAGGAAAGGGCTTTGAGGATCATATCATCCATCAGTTTTAAAATTTTTTTTTTTTATTTTTCTCTAAATAAATCCCAATATATGAAAGCAACAAAACTGGAGCCCACCCTATTGAAGCGGGAGTTGGGGACAAGAGCCATGGTGGGCCTTCTCTTTACTCAAACTCCCCAGCCCTGCTTCCTTGGTGGCTGACAGAATCAACATCTACGGAATCTACAAAATACTCCCAAGAAGCCCTAGAGAAAACTTCTAATGCAGTGTAATACTGTCACTTTACTACTGATTAAAGAGATGCTCAGAGAAGAAGAGCTTCCCATGTGAAATGAAAATCTATATAAAAAGCAAATAAAAATGGTTAATTGATTTTAAAGTACAATTCAATAAGGCCATTTAAAATGCATCAATAACATTGATACTAATACTTTTCACAAAATTGACATTTATAGCATTTAGAATTTATATTGAATTAAGTTTCTGATATCTTAAACTTTGGATTCACTTCAATCCTTTTTATGTATAAGAGTAATAAAAGCATATTCTTGGGTTTTATTTATACCAATAAAGTTTACTTATATCAATAAAATATCCTTAGACTGTAGTTCCTGTACAGCCTATAATTTTTTAAATTAAATATATCTTTACTGATTTCAGAGAGGAAGGGAGAGGGAGAGAGAGAGATAGAAACATCAATGATGAGAAGGAATCATCGATCGGCCGCCTCCTGCATGCCTCCCACTGGGGATCGAGGCGCTGGGCATGTGCCCTTGATGGGACTTGAACCCGGGATTCTTCAGTCCGCAGGCCGTCGCTCTATCCACTGAGCCACATTGGCCAGGGCTAGTCTATAACTTTTAAATGCAATTATAAACTATACAAATGGTGATTTGACAGCATGAAGCTAGTTTAAGAATTTTGCAAAAAAAATAAATAACAATTTTGCAAACCTTTATACAATCTGTCTACATAATGTTTGCAAAGTAGATACAAACTATTTAAATAAATTCACCTCATTTCTTTTCAATACAAGTCCAAATTTAAGTGTCTTTTAAAACTCACTCTTAAAAATTTTTGTTTGACTAGTTACATCTACATGAAGAAGCCCTGCCTGATAAATTCTACTTGACACCCGATATTTCTGGTCCACAGATGTGTGTGGATCAAACGCTTTCACCTGAGATTCCTCAGGTATAACAGTGTCTTCACCGTGTCCTAATTTAACAGGTGAGAGAAAAACCCAAAGTAAATGGGGCGGTGAACAGATTGGGTCTTAAATCTGGCCTGTTACACTGACCGGAGTTGGGTAGCCAGCCGCTCTCAAGGTTCCAAACCCACCTTTTTTGTCCTCCGCCTGAGGAGGTAGGACTGGGAGCCTGCAAACCGCACGTCGCTTTAGCTCCAGGGGGCGCTGAGGAACCCGGAAGACTAGAGGAGGGAGAGGCCGGCTCTTCCCTGTCGGCTTCCGGTGTCCCTCAGCATCTACTCTGCAGAGATTCTTCTTACTGACTTGTGGCGGTTGGCTTCCGGTTCTCTGGATTCACCGTCCCCACCCCCGCCCCCACCTCCCAGCCTAGTGTGCCACCCACCGATACCAGCACCTGGCAGAGCCACCGCCTCAGAGGTCCGGGTCCAGCACCAAGAGGCCGTCATCAGAGTTCCTAGAGCATCCGCCCTAGTCAAGCCGTTCCCCTCAAGGTCTGGATCCCAGCTCTGCCGGACCCTTTCTCTGAGCTACTGAGGCAGCAGCACCAGCTTCTAGATTCTAGATAACCCCATCCCTTCTCTTTGTTGCCCCTGCCCTACGAGTGCGAGCTATTTCTTGCAGTTCCCATCTTGGTGTTAGCTCAGTGTTACTCTTGCCTTTTTCAGTTCCATACATACCAATGCTATATATATAGTAAGTTCTGTAAACCAAAAAAAGCTGATCCCTTTTCTGTTTTCCTGACTGGTACCAGCAGACTCCCAGGAAAAAGAACCTCAAGGTCAGATTCTGATCATGCCCTGCCCTTGAACTCAGTGCTCACTCCCTAATGCCACCAGGGTGAATCAGGTAATCACCTGTGTTTGATTACAATAAGGTATCTACGGAATCAAGTGGCTTCTGGGACCCAGTGGCTGTTGTGTTTGACCAGGGTGACTGCAAGGATATGGAATGAATGGCTATTTCTGAATGCGCTGGATAATTTACAGGAAGAAAAGTACCAGCTCAAGTCAGCGATTTTTAACCTTTTTCATCGGCACACATAAACTAATTACTAAAATTCTGCGGCACACCAAAAAATATCTTTTTTTTGCCGATCTGACAAAAAAAAATAGGTATAATTTTGATTTATTCATACCAGACAGCTATTTTTGTGTTGTCTTTTTTTTTTTTTTTTTTTTGACAACCTAAGGGAAAAGAGGTCAGTGCCCCAGACTAAATAGTCAGGTATTGCATGTTTTAAAAATTCTTGTGGCACACCAGTTTGCCTGCTGAGGCATGCTGGTTGGAAATTGCTGACTCAAGTGATAAAGAGCCAAAGACCTTCAAAGGCAGTTCTCAACAAATCTCATAGTTCTTGTAGCTGCTCTGTAGGATGCATCATTACAATGCAAGCTGAGTTCACAGGCTTGCTAAGGTTCCACTGTGAGAGTTAGGGCACTGATTGGAAAGGACACCCTGAGATTTAGAATGTGGATATCGGGGTGGACCAAACTAAACAGAAAATCGTGTGCTATCTAATCCAAGCTCCTACATTCTAGTAACTCCAACCTTTGCCCTTTTTCCTCCAGCCCTAAAGAAGAGAACTACTTCCTGCACTATAACTTAGGGCTTTTCTTTTGCATTTTCACTTCTCTAATAGCTGTTAAATCTCTAACATTAAAATCTCTTTGGTAAAACCAACAAAAAGGCCTAGATTCTATTTTTATGACTGGATCTTAATGGATTCACTGTCTTATAAGGTTATTTTGAGGATGAAATAAAGTGCCACATAGCTCAGTAAATCCTATGCAGAGTGTACTCAACAGGTAATAATGATTTCCTACCGACCACATCTCTTCTCCATTCTTCTATGCTCCAACTAACCCAGTCACCTGGCCAGGGCCTTAGCAAAGAGTTTTTAATAAATCAAGATAGTAGTAAAGAATACATATTATACAACCTTGAGTCTTATGTTATTACTAGTTGTGTGAAATATATTTAGGCATTACTCTGCATAGCTGAAGTCAAGTTGTTGCCATAGTGACTCTTCAAGGTTACATTTATCCTTGTGTATATAGGTTTTTTTCAAAAGACAGTTCAGTTTTAAAAACTTCAGAAGCATAAATGCTACAAACTTACATACAAGTTTCAAATAAACTTTATTTGAAAAATTTAATGATTTACATTTATTTTACATTTTGTAGCTCTGCTAATTTTGAATAATACATTTTTATTTTAATATTTTAGTCCCTTTGGTTTAAGATGGAAACTATTGGCTGAAACAAGAAATTAAGTCTTTTGGGACAACCCGTGCCTTCACTTTGTGCTTACTGAAATGCTTAATAGATACCTTCAGGACTATGGCTATGGCCATTAACAAGTTTGAAATAAAAAAAAAAAGATTTGAAAAAGATGCGTTCCAGTTCTAAAAAGATATTTTATTTATTTTTACATTTAATTTATATAATTACAAATTTATAGGGAAGTTAGAATTACAGTAAAATATACTTTTCTGCATCATTAATATTTAGTTGTCACACCTGATGCCCCATTCACCCCTTGATGTGTATTTCCTACAACAGGGATTTTTTTTTTCTACATAAAGACAACACAACCATGAAGTCAGAAAGTTAACACCAATGCATTTCTAGTACCTAATCTTCAGAATCCATTCAAATTTTTCCAATTGTCCCAATAATGTCCTGTACAGCAAAAGAATCCAGTTCAGAATCACATTACATTTTGTTGTCACATATTTTTCATCTCTTTCATTCTAAAGTGGTCTTCTATCTTCCTTTGACTTTCATGACCTTGACACTTTTGAAGGATATTTTGTGGCATGTAACTCAACTTGAGTTTGTTTTGTTTCCTCAAGATTAGATTCATGTTGTGCAGATTCATCGGGGATAGAACAAAAAGTGATGCTGTATTTTTGTCATTTTGTCTTATTAAGTGGAACAAATATTTTATTTATCCCACTATGACAATGTTCACATTGATCTATTGATTAAAGTACATCTGCCCAGTTTTCCCGCTGTAAATTACTTTCCCTTTACAACTTATCAGTATTTTGTAATTATGTGTATATTCTTTTCCTCATCAACACTTCAATTTATTCATTACTTAAGACATATAAGTATAGATTCATGAATCCCTGTTTTATTCCATTACAGTATTTATTACAATACTCAACTTTTTCAAGATTTGATTAATGAGGGCCCCCTTTAAACTGGCTTTTGTGCTCTTTGATTGTCCTCAACATTCTTTTAGCAATTCCTTGTCTTTTAGTACAAAATGATATTCCCCTCAAATTGTCCTCAGCCCTGAAGTCATCCATTTCTTCAAGAAACCCTGGTTCTTTTAGCAGAACATGGCATTTAGAAGCAAAGATCTGGATACTAATGGTGCTCATTGTTAATAGCATGTTGCTGCTCCCAGGCTCTAATAGCTATATATATGTCTATATTGGTATATCTATATCTATATATATATCTGTATTCCTATCCATATTTCTATATATTTATAGCTATAACTACATATCTATCTATACAGAGAAAGAGCAAGTCTATAAACACATTTACATCTATATGTATAATCTATCCATGTATTGAGAACTGTGAGATCTATTCACATCAATACCTCCAATTTTAATCCAAAAACAAAGGGTTCGTTATAGTTTTTGTTTTGTTTTGTTTTCCCTTTTGAATATCTGCAACTCTCTTCCACAGAGAGAAAACCTGGATTCTATTATCACATATATTTCCTTATTTGATTCATAATCCTGTGGTATCCAAGCTCCCGTCTGTGCCTCTCCCTCACCCCATATGGATGCCCCCCTCACCCTCTTCAGTCTCTAATATTTCATGCTGGGCCACCCCACCCCTGGTCTAGATCTTCTCTTCTCACCATTTGGGCTTTGACTGCTCTTGCTGGTGGCTTCCCTGCATAGAGGTCCTTCTTACCCTGTTTGGCTCTGACCCTTCATGTCGTAAGCTGCCTTTCTGAACTATGTCACCCCACTGACTCTTCTTGGGCTCTGACATCCTGTGCCAAGCTGCTCCCACAATGTGGACTCCCTCTTTGCCCCACTCAAGCTTTTCCACCTCATTCCAGGCCACAGGCCAGCACTGCTGTAGAAGCCTACCTTGCCCTGCCTCACCTTCAGGACTGACTCTTTTGAAAGGAAGGGGAGAGGAAGAGTCCAAATAAACCCCTAACTATGTGTTGTAATGAATATCTTTGCTGAATTTTGTTGAGTTAAGGAGAAGATCAAGCTGGAAGCAATATATGTGTGGTTTCAAATGCTGCTGACTGCTACACTATTCTTTGTGGAGGAGCCAGTTATATTTAGTTATAAGCACCCTTAAGACTTTGCTTTGGATATATTTATTCGCTAAAGCTTGGATGAAATAAAGATAGCATTTATTGGGGTAAACAGGAAAGTAATCAAGTAGAGCTCCCTTTTAAATCTCATCTTATTTTGCTTTTTCATTTGTTCCTCAGAATGATTTGCTGTACAGACAGATTGGCCCCAGGGTTTGAATTATAGAGGATCTCCAGTCTTCAAGACTAAGGCATTTGTTCTTTCACTTAAAGTCACTGAATGTGTTTGAGCAGAAAAGAAGTATGAGATTGTGAGAAAAACTTTAATTTCTAATTACCAAATTGAAAAAAATCATGAGTACATTGTACATCTTGTTAACTTTTCTTAGGATGAACAGTATAATGAGAAACTGCTTACTAGTATAGTTGGGGTGCTAATAGATAAGATGGCTTCTCCTATATAATAAAGAGGTAATATGCAAATTAACCCTCACGCTGTCACAAGATGGCTGTGCCCACAGCAGAGGTGGGATTCCTGTAACAAGATGGCTGTGCCCACAGCAGAGGCGGGGTTCCCACAACAAGCGATCAGCAGGAACCTGAGGCTGCATGGTGCCGGACTGGGGCAGCGGACCTGAGGCTGCACCCCCCCGCCCAGCAGGGCTTAACAGGGGTGGGGCTGGCCGGGTCTGGGTCTCACGCAATTTCAAGGTGCACGCCGGTGGGCGGGGACTTGACTCTGGGTTCCACAGCATGCCCCAGACTCTCAGGAGGAAGATTTTAATATACATTTTACTAATTTTCTTTCATCTCTGACACTTCTATTATAGAGAAAGGGCAAATAGCAATATTAAAATATTTCCTCTAATTAATCCCCTTTAATGTGCACAAATTTTATGCATCAGGCCACTAGTTAGTTAATAAAGTATTTACACCATTTAGACAAATCTGGCACAGTTTCATTCCCTGTCTTACTGCTGTCACAATAATCCTATCTAATAAAGAGGGAATATGCTAATTGACCCTCACACCATCGCAAAGATTGTGACGCCCACCGCCAATAAGGAGGAATATGCTAATTGACTGCCCCGCCCTCAAAGAAGACGGCACTCACAGCCAATAAGGAGGGAATATGCTAATTGACTGTCATGCCCTCAAAGATGGTGGTGCCCAGGAGTGAGTGCCGGCCCGTTCTGGGCGGGGGAGACGAGGGAGGGCGGGGGAAGGAGAGGCGACCCGGGAGTCGTTGTGGGCCGCGGGCCGGACCGGGTCCCGGGGTGGCGGAGCCAGGGCCGGGCAGAAGGGCTGGGCGGCCGTTAGCGGGCGGCGGGGGCTGAAAAAAAAAAAAAGATGGTGGTGCCCAAAGCCAATAAGGAGGGAATATGCTAATTGACTGCCACGCCCTCAACGATGGCGGCGCCCACAGCCACAAGATGGAGGCGCCCATTCCCTCAGCCCCACTGGGGTGGCAAGCCTCCGGAGTCCTCCAGTCCTCTCAGCCCACCAGCGCCAGCCCGAGGCACAGGCAAGCCTCAGATGATGGCTGCCCAGTCGCCCAGGGCCACCCAAGGCATAGGTAACGGTCAAGGCTTGCGCTGCCAGCAGTGGCAGCAGCAGAGGTATGATGGGGGCATCGCCTTCCCCTGATCGCTGGGTCGCCCCCCGCCCCTCAGGGCTCCCGGACTGTGAGAGGGGGCAGGCCGGGCTGAGGGAACCCCCATCCAGTGCATGAATTTTCATGCATCGGGCCTCTAGTAAATTCATAATTACTTCTTTTTATACTAAATATGAGGCACAATATAATAAAATGTAATTCTTATCTGGAGTAACTGGCTTTATTCAAGCCAAAAAACAATTTACATTATTCAAAATTCCTTTTCATATTTAGAGGAAGGACTATTAACCAGATACTTGAGTATTTGACTTTGGATAAAAACTTTCAGCACTTTAATTACTACAGAGGCTAAGATGGGATGTGAATTTCTGGCAGATGGTCTGAATCAGGCAGTGCTTGTGCTTCTTGGTAGGATCAGGCAGTACTTGGCATCACCCAACAACTGCTGGGGCCCGAAGTGTCAGCCTCCAACTGCCCTTGGTGGAATGAGAACACAGTAGGGTAGAAAGACCAAGGACAGAGGACATGGACAACCAGGCCGAGGTCACTGGAAAGGAAGACAGGGGAGTCCGAGGGAGAGAGGGAAGAGCTGGAAGTGGAGGAGAGAAGGAGGAGGAAGAGAAAAGCACTTGATAGGACATGTGACATGGTTATCAAAAGATGAGATTGATGATCAGAGGAAATAAAGGAAATATAGAAAGAATGCTTAAGGAAACATAAGATATCTCATACACAACGATGTGAAAACATGGGGATATTTTATTGCTTTAATTTCAAATTTCTAAATTTCAAGGAAAAACTTTCTGAGCTGTGACCCATGGTCAAATCTGAGTAGAATGTGCATTGGTTTGTCCTCATGGCTGTCTCATAGCCTCCACTCACACTCAGAGAGCATCTTCTTGTGAAGAGAATATACAAGTGAATTTTTGTATAACATTTTAATTTGTGGCTGCATTAACTTATATAAGATATAGAGAATAAAACCTTAAATCACACTGTCTTGAGTTTGTAAAACATATTTATAAACCTTTCATTGACATATCCCTTAGTTTTTACAATATCGCTCTGAGGTAGATAGGGGAAGGAGATCTGTAGTTTAATCCCCATTCTACAAAATTAAAATTAAAACACAGTATTAAATCAGATACACACAAAACTCTAGAGTAGGGTGATTTGCCTTAGCTGCCCTGGTTTTATCAGGGGTAATAAAACTAAGCTAAGTCCATACATTGTGACTGATGAAAATGTTTAAAGTTGTCCAAACTATAAGTAGGTTCAATTTGGCCAAATGAAATCACATTTCAAACGTTATCCCCTGAGTGCAAAGCTGTGAAGAGTATACTCTGGTTAGCCCTGTAGTTTCATTTCTCTTTCTTTGACCATCTCCCTTTGTGCTGAAGATTAGCCCATAATTGCTATTGTCTGTTGACATAATTATTTTTGCTCATAAACTTTGGCCAAAAGCGTGTCCATTCCCACTGTCAAATAGAGTCAAGAGCTTTAAGGCAGAGCCTTCCTCTCCAATCTGGCCTCCACACGGCAAGCCTAAAGGTACTTTAGGACCCTGCGATCCTGGGTCTTTTTGTGACATCATACATTCAGTAGCCAGTAAGTAAAGTGTGGCACAAAGCCTAGGTACTCTGGGGAGAGAGAAAGAGGCACAAAACACATTTCCTGCTTTTAGGGCAGTTCACATGGCTCATAAAATTGTCTGTTCCTTCTCTTTAAAACTTGCTTTTCTTCAGCTTTTCTGATTTCTAGGGAGTATTATTCCTCTGTTTCTCCTTCTTTACACTATTGTGTTACTTGCTCATTATTCTTTTAAATATTGAACTAAATAAACCCTACAGATTGCAAATCTGTATTTCCTTCAGAAAAGAATGTGCTCATTTAGCCAATGATTTAATATTCCACTGGCCTTCACAACAGAATAAGCAAGACTTTCTAAGGTAAATTTGTTTTTACAAGACATTTAAAGTAAATTCTGTGGTTTTATAGCCCAACTTGAAGTGAAATCTTCCCCCAAAACACAGCAGTGCTGGCAAACTCCTCAGCAATCAGTGAGCTCAGAGCCAACGTGATGACAAGGGAGGAACAGGACGCTGAGTAGTAAATGTGACTGAAATACAAATAACAAAACATGCGGTTTTCTAGACTCAAAATATTGGAAGACAAAACAGTCAGCAAACTACAGTATAATATACAAGGGGAAATGCCAAAAGTGGCCACTAAATTATGTGTTTTTCCGTAGCCATGCAGCTATCCTGGCACTTCGGTTTTTGTTTTTCAGATTTTCGTTCTTTATTGTCTGTAATTTGGCATGAGCTTTGAGACTCTGGTGCTCCTCCAACATGGGACTGAAAAACTGCTGCAGCTGAAAGGACAAAGAGACGGTCAGGGCAATCTGACTCCTCATTTAGACAAAACAAGACAGTTCATTCTAAGTCACAACATGATTTTGCAAATGGCCAATGTGTGGAATGGGTGGCAATGTGTGAAGACCACCTACCCTGAAGAATCAGATGTAGACTGGAAGCTCCATGATGTAGGAACCTCATCTATTTTATTCACTGCTCTATTCCCCAAGCACCTAGTAGGTGCTCAATGAAGATTTACTGAGTGCATACTGGATATTAGACAAAATTTGTGGACAGAGATAAAGTGAGATCTTTTCTTATCTCAAAAGATACTTTGCAACTTTCAAAGCTCAAAATTGGCACACAATATCTGTGTCTTTACAGACGTTATCCTCTATTTAAGAACTAGAGGCACGATGCATGAAAATTCATGCAAGAGTAGGCCTTCCTTCCCTCGGCTGCTGGCACCGGCTTCCCTCTGGCACCCGGGACCCGGGCTGCTTCCTTCTTCCAGCCACCCACAGGCACCTGGGACCTCGGCTGGCTTTCCTCAGGCTGCCCACAGGCACCCAGGACCCAAGATGGCTTCCCTCTGGCCTCAGCTTGGTCAGAAAGAACGTCTGGTCTTATTAGCATACTAGAGGCCCGGTGCACGAAATTCGTGCATGGGGGGGGGGGTGTCCCTCAGCCCAGGCTGCACCCTCTCCAATCTGGGACCCCTCAAGGGATGTCCGACTGCCTGTTTAGGCCCGATCCTCCTGGGATCGGGCCTAAACGGGCAGTCGGACATCCCTCTCACAATCCAGGACTGCTGGCTCCCAACTGCTTCCCTGCCAGCCTGATTGCCCCTAACTGCCCTCCCCTGCAGGCCTGGTCACCCCTAACTGCCCTCCCCTGCAGGCCTGGTCCCCTCCAACTGCTCTCCCCTGCAGGCCTGGGTCCCTCCCTAACTGCCCTTTCCTGCAGGCCCGGTCGCCCCCAACTTCCCTCCTCTGCTGGCCTGGTCATGCCTAACTGCCCTCCCCTGCAGGCTTGATCGCCCCCAACTGCCCTCCCTTGCAGGCCTGGTCTCTCCCAACTGCCCTCCCCTGCTGGCCATCTTGTGTCCACATGGGGGCAGCCATCTTTGACCATGTGTGTGTTGGAGTGATGGTCAATTTGCATATTACCCTTTTATTAAATAGGATTACCCTTTTATTATTATAGATATTTAGATAGTGGATTTGTCCATTGGCTAAATTCCTTCATTGAAAGGAAGTCAAGCATTCAGCTATAGGAACATATGCAATATTATGTACAAGCAAGATGCCAATTGACTAATTAGTTACGTACCTAGTCTATTTCCCATCAACGAATTAGAACTCAGCACATGTGAGATGACAGTGTTCCTGTGCTCATAAAATGTCATTTAAACCCTAATGCACTTAAAATTGAGTAGTAATAAGGTTATCAAGGCTAATTACAATGTACAAGCAAAGGAACATTCTGGAAAAAGTAGATTAAGGAACCAGAACAAACCTCCCACCCTCTTCCACACCTGTCCATACCTACCAGGCGGTGGAATCCACCTCCCACAACCCCATATGATCATGCACCTGCAGTGAGTGGGAGGAGAGTAGGGTCTGTGACATTGTAGGGGGGCTTCATGTGTGCTTGAGAGCATGAGTGAGGCCAGGCTCCAACAGGGTAGTGTATAAGGAACAGAGCAAGAGAAGCAAAGAGTATATAGAAACTGTGCTGGTCTGGAAGGAGAAGGGGCTCATGTGACTTTCTCTCCATCCACTTTTTAGTAATTATTTTTTATATTATCACTAGTGGTCTGGTGCACGAAATTCGTGCACGGGGTGGGGGTGTTTCCCTCAGCCCAGCCTGCACCCTCTCGCAATCTGGGACCACTGGCTCCTAACCACTCACCTGCCTGCCTGCCTGATCATCCCTAACTGCCTCTGCCTGCATGCCTGATTGCCCCCAACTGCCCTCCCCTGCTGGCCTGATCTCACCCCCAATGGCCCTTCCCTGCCAGCCTGATTTCACCCCAAACTGCCCTCCCGTGCTGGCCTGATTTCACCCCCAACTGCCTTAAAACTCCTCCTCAGCCCCCACCTTAGGTTCTGCCTTCACAGTTCAACCAGATTAGGTTCTGATTGGTCGGTTTCTATGCCAGTCAGCGTCAAAAGCTCCACCTCCTAGGCAGCCATTTACTTCTCACAGTTCACCCAGATTTGGTTCTGACTGGTCAGTTTCTATGCAAGTCAGCATCTCCGGGCCTATCTCCGGGCCTGATCAGAGAGGTGGGGCTGATCAGCAGCCCCTGCAAAGGCCCAGAGAGAAAGAGAGAGACAAGGGCTGATCAACAGCTGCCATGGAGTCTACAGATCAGACCCTGCCTCTCTCTTTCCAGTCCTGATCTGCAGCCCCCTCAACAGAAAGTGCTGGGTCACCGCGCCCACAGCAGCAGCAGTCAGTGCTGGGTCTCCACAGCAACCCAGCACTGACTGCAGGACTGACTTCCAGTGTTCGGTTGAGCCTTCAGTCGTTATGGTCACTGCCTTTTTATATACAGAGATGTGAACTAATACATTTTAGTAGGACTATTGGGCATTAATAGTTTTTTGACAAGGATATTCTTCCTTGTCAAAAAACTAACTCTTCTTCAAAACTGCAAAAATGTAATCACTGCTAAATCCACTTTTACATTATCTATATATATAAAAGACTAATATGCAAATTGTTCCCTCAGGAGTTTGACTGGGAGACCAGGAGTTCGATCGCTTGCTATGACGTGCACTGACCACCAGGGGGTGGTGTGAAACAAAGGAAGGCCCCAGCTGGCAACCGAAGTCCCTGATCGGCCCTGATCGCCGGCTAGGCCTAGGAACCCTACCCGTGCACAAATTTCATGCACCAGGCCTCTAGTTTTAAATAAACTATCAGTGACTATAGAATTTTGGAACTTTGAAGACTGCTAAATTTATACAACCTTGATTCATTAAACAACAACAAGCCCTGGCCAGTATGGCTCCATTGGTTGGAGCATCATCCCAGACACCAAAAGGTGACAGGCAGGTTCCATCCCCGGTTGGGGCTCGTGCAGGCAGGGGACAACCGATCTCTCTCTCTCTCTCTCTTTCCCCCACCCCTTCCTCTCTAAAAATCAATAAAAATTAAAAATTAAAAACAATAAAATTTTACTGGGTTCTATAGAGATAAACTACAAAAAATAAACTGGTACACTTTAGAAGACTCAACACGATTCCAAGCCTTCTTCCCAGCATTTCTGGGTGTGCCCTTCACTATCTGACCCAGGGAATCCCTGATAAATCAGGTCCTGACAGCTCAGCCTCAGGCAAGTCAAACTGAAACAAAGCTAGTTCCTTCAGGAATTAGCAGTTCTTCCTCTCTCTCTTTATAACAACTACATAACTGACTGCTTTTTTGTTGTTGTTGTTGTTCTTGCTCAGGATCAAATTTCAGGCCTTATGTCCTAAACATTTATTTGTTTACTTGCTGGGGCAGGGAATTGATTTTCCTTTCTTATTTACACAGGCCCTTCCTATTTTTATTAATATAGTTCCAGGCCATAGTTAATTTTTACTTATGTATTTTTTTATTTGTAATCAACTTTATTGAGATCAAATTTATATACAAAAACTTTAAAGTATACAAGTTGAGTTTGGATCTCTGTACACACTTGTGAAACAGTAGCCACAATCAAGATACAGTCCATTTCCATGGCCCACAAACGTTTCTT
This sequence comes from Cnephaeus nilssonii, assembly GCF_951640355.1. Lineage (NCBI taxonomy): Eukaryota > Metazoa > Chordata > Mammalia > Chiroptera > Vespertilionidae > Cnephaeus > Cnephaeus nilssonii. The sequence continues at coordinate 47,285,760 of NC_137073.1, forward strand.
CCTGCCCTTTTCAGGGCATCCCTCCCTCTGTCCCAGGCAACCACTGGTTTACCTTCTGTTACTACGGATCAGTTTGCATTTCCTAAAAAGTCTCTGGTTTCTTTTGCTCAGGACAATCATCTTGAAATTCATCCATGTTGCTACACAAAATTGTTCCTTTTTTAAATTGTGGGGTAGAATTCCATTGTGTGAATATATTACATTCTCCTTGTCCATTCACCTATTGATGGACCTTTGAGTGGTTTCCAGTTTTTAGCTAATGTGAATAAAGCTGCTACGAACATTCATGTACAAGTATTTGTGTGGACATAGGTTTCCATTTCTTTTGAGTAAAAACCTTAAAGTGGAAATGTTGGGTCACATGTATCTAATTAACATTTAGAGACACTGTCTGTTTTCCAAAGTAGTTTCCATGTCACATTCCCACCAGTAGGGTAAGAATTCCACTTGCTTTACATCTTTGCCAACCTTTGGTGTTATCAATTTTTCTAATTTTACCTATGCTTCTGGGTGTGTAGAGGTTGTATTTATGTTTTACTCTTGTTTTACTTTGTGTGTGTGTGTGTGTTGCTTTTTTGTAGGCATTTGCTTTTTGCTTTTGCCCCTCAGTTCACCTTGTGGTTATAGGATTTCCCTTTTCTTTCCAGAACTACTCCTTCCCCATCTCAGTGTCTGTGGTTTGGGTGGGGCTGGTTCCAAATGTGGGCAAATGACCCAGGTTAGGCCAATCAGAGTATTTCCTTCCCCCTGGACACAGTGATTGGTGCATGTGAGCCAAGTAGGACCAAACAGAATTCTGCCTTCAGGGCTGGAACTTGAAGCTGGGTGAAAAGTGATTCCTTTTGCTACAACTGAGGATGCTAAGGATCATGTAAGCCTGGACCTGTGTTTGCCTCCATGTGAAGAAAGCCTGCCTAAGAAGAAATTCAGCCCAAAGGCAAGCAGACACTAGAAACAGCAAGCCCCACATTAGGTTCTAGAATACAGTTATAATTAAAACATGGTCTCCGTCCTCAGGGAGCTTATTTTACCCTCATGGAGTAGACGTATGCACACACCGATTACAGTATAATGTGGTAAGTGCTGTAATAAAGATATTGATGGGGTGATTTGGGAGTATGGAGGAGGGAAAGGTATAAATCCGTTCATAAAAAATTCCTGGAATAGGTGGTTGGAGCAGGGTCTTAAAGGATGATTAGTAATTATCCAGTCAAGGACAGGGTTCTGAAATCTAGAAAATGTAAAACCATCTGATAATTCCAGAAAATCTGTAAGTGGTGGAGTATAGCTAGAGGAAAAGTGTTTGGGGGTGTCTGTCTCTTGCTTTCAGATACTCAGTGGTGAGCTGGGCAAAAATGAAGCTAGAGGGTAAGGCAGGATCCAGATTATTAAGGGCTTCATGTGTTAATGAAAAGATTTGAAAATTTCCTAAAAACTGATAAGCTACTGAAGCTTTGGGAGCAGGGCAATGGCTGGTAGCAATGTGAAGAATGGATGGAGGCAAGCCCAGCCTGGGTTAGGGAGCCTGGGCCAGAGTCTACTGAAGTAATTCAGGTGAGAAAGAATGATGTCCAACCCTCAAGAGCAAGATAGAATTAAAAAACATTTCATGTACAGTTATGACAGCACCAATAGAAGCATAGAATGTTATAATTCAGATAAGCATTTTAATTTTAGAAAATCTAAATGACACAAAAAGTGGCTTCTAACTTGTTATAATTCATAATATCTAAAGTACTTACCTCCATGACCTGTGCATCTGTACTTATGGTTCTCCCTATTAAATACATTAGAGTAACCAATGAGTGTATTCCATACCTGCAAAGCAACAAGATGTTAATCAGGGTTGGGAAATGTTTTGCAAGACAAAGCTATATCTTATTTGCCAGATAAAATGCTAAATATATAGCCCCTTTTAATTTCTATCTCTAACATCTAAAAGAAAACATGTATGAATTAGTTTACCTCCATCTTTTAATAGAAAATCTATTATATAAAAAAATCTAGCCCTGGCCAGGTAGCTTAATTGGTTAGAGCATCATCCCAATATGCCAAGGTTGTGGGTTCAATCTCTAGTCAGGGCACATACAAGAAGCAACCAATGAATGCATAAATAAGTGGAACAACAAATTGATGTTTAAATCTCTCTCTCTCTCTCTCCCTTCCTATCTCTTTAAAATCAATAAAAAATTCTATTAGCACTAAAAATATTTATATTTAAATACTGATTTGTGTAACATAGTTTTTAGTTCACTTAAATGTAAAAAACTCTTCTTAATAACAATAACACTGTCAACTGTTCTTATCTTTTTAAATGAGGTGGTTAGAATAGATGTCACATACCTCAAATTAAGAAAATTTGTAAGGGAGTAAGTAAATATGCAAATTATGCCCCTTAAAAATAGTAGTTTTGTGTTTTTTTTTAACTCTGACTAAAATACACTGAAAGCTCATTTAAAATTTTGCATTTGTATGTGCTTTTTGGGAAGAGGATCCATATCATCTGAGATTCTCAAGGCTAAGTACCCGACTCTACTCTATTTACATTCCCTGAAACAAGCGTGGCCGCTGAAACTTCTTCCTTAGTTTAGTGCCCCTGATACCCAATGAGAATGTCTAAAAAAAAAAGCCATGAAATGTTGCTGTAGAGAAAGAGCAGATACATACCTGCCCAAAGTGGTGCTGTAGTTAAAAAAGTAAATAATAAAGATTTTTGGATGCATTAAAAAAGAAAGAAAATTAAGATAGGGTTAATATAGACTGAACAAGCAATGGTTGAACTGGCTTGATAATTATACACACAATTCATTTCAAAAATGTATACTTGAAATTAAAAATTATAAGAGTTAATGTTGGCCTACTACACAAACAAGGGAAAGAGAAAACAGTGCTTTTGTTCTTTTAAAGTCCCTAGCTATAGTGTAAACTGTGTTTACTTGAGCAAAGTAGAGGACAAGAGACAGTCTACATGTAATTCAGACAAGCAAACTTGTTTCTGTGGGGAAAGTGGAAATATTTCTTATTCTTCATTTTTATTGGCCAGGTATGAAAAGCCTGTGAGATGACTCAAGAAACTTGGCAAAGTTTGCAAAGGAACCAAGTTCCAAGCTTAAAAAAAAAAAAAAAAAAAAAAAAGTGGAAAACTACATAGGGTGCTAAATGTGGGATTTGCTACCAGATCCAGAAGAAAGGTTACCCCAACAGGCAGGGCTCAATTTGAAATTACCTTGGGCAAATCATATATTGCAGAAATGAGGAATACCATATAGTTAGAAGCATTGTTCTGGAGAGTAAATGAGATAATGTATGTTGTGGCATCTATCAGAGCACCTGGCCTGGTCTTGCAAGCTTCAAGCGGAGATATTTTTGAGACAGAGAGGATTTGCCACTGTTGTTGAGAGAGCAATCTCTTTGAAATATTAAACAAAAGTACATACTTTACAAGTAGTTTATCTCCCCCGTAGTCAAATGCATTATAATTAATACCAAGACAAGAGCCAGTGGGTGTCAGCATAGTTACCCTTTAAAAAATATGGATAACATTCAATGCTAGTGTGGACACAGTGGTATGGGTACTCGAGTCTGGCTTGCATTCTGCCTCTTTCCTTTCTCACATTTCCCCTTCTCCCCTCTCCCTTCCCCTGCCATGTCTGACTTCCTGTGGCAAGCATGGCCACTAGGCAAGCATGGGGCACCAAGGCATCCAGCCCAATCCAGTGGCGGGTGGTGGGAATGGGCTCACTCCAACCACATCTCAACTCACGCAGTTCCCTTGTGCTCCTACTTAACCTTTTCAACCCCGTGTTCCCCATCATAAAACACAACAGAATGGAAGTGAACGTAAGTGCAGGTTTCAAGCTTAGGACTCTAGGCAATATAACAATATTTGGAGAAGAAATCAAGTGTTTGATAAGGAAACGTGAAGATTCATTTTGGACCAGTTGAGTTTGAAACTGATTATACCTTATAGTCTATATTCCAACAAAACTAGGGTTTTCCTGTTGGCGGTGAAATCCACATTGTTTTAAGAAAGCTAAAAGCAACTTAACAAGGGTGATAAGGGCACAAATATAACTTCTACCACATATCATAAAAGATCACAAAAATCCTGTTGTTCCATCCCTATCCACACATTCCTCCATAGAATCTATCCACATCTGCATGCACATATTGATGGTCCTGTAACCTGAAAGCTGTCTTTATGGTCAGTGGAGGTTCCTTCATTTAGATCAGTGCTCAAAGGATCATCTCGGTCCAACAGTTAAGTAATTACCCCTCAGAGACCAGTGCAGTGTCTGCACATGGGAGGGAGGGGCAGGACCAAGCTGAAGATGTTTTACTCAAGCAAATATTCCAAAATGTATTTTCAGATTGGGCCTCCTGAGAAGAGTCCTGGGAGTGGTCGAGGGGAGCAGATGTTCCTGAACTGCTATTGGCAGTGTGCTCAATTCAACCCCATGACCTCCCCTGTCTCCCTCTTTCCAGAGCCCCAAGCTCCAGCCAGGGATGTGACTAGTTCCAAGTCAGTCTTTTAGTCCTTTCATGTGGAAGGTGACGTTTTCCAAATATGCCTGTTCAAATCTCACTCAATTCCCTTTCTTCCCTTTGAGTCCCCAAAGCCCTGTCTGTCTCCATCTCCACATTCTAATCACTTTATATCCCCAAAAACAGCTGAAACTAACTGTGTCTTTTCATAGTAAAACCAAAGTATTTTATTACTAGAAAGAACTTTAGAATTAATAAATGCATGTCTTTCATTTTATAGAAGAGGAAACTAAGGCCTAAATGTTCATAGACAAACAATAAATAGATGTTCCAGTTCCCATTCCAAATGAGAGGGTTAGAGAACTTATTTTCTTTTTTTTTTTCCTTTGTATTGAATTTATTGGGGTGACACGGGTAACAAAATTATACAGGTTTTAGGTGCACAATTCCATAACACACCATCTGTACACTGTATTGTGTGCTCACCACCCCAAGTCAAATGGATAAGTTACTTTCTCATCTGTTTATCCTGATAGGACTGATCTACTAGCAAAAGGATACTTTGTTTACATGAACATATATAGTGCATAGTAGGATTACAGATGAAAAGGCAGGCATTTCAGACCGAGAGTGAACATAGGGTGAAGTTTTTATTATAAACTCCAGGGAAAGAGTAAAGATGCAACCCTAGGAGGGGGGCATCTCTGAAACCTCATGGAACAAGGGGACCTATGGACATAACTCTGATTTATAGACTAATTCCCAGGGAGAAGTCGGACCTAGGAAGGAGGGCATTATCTTTAACAATTTAAGCAAAAATGAAAACACCACTTATCCCAAAGGTCTTAGGGATCCCAGGAAATGTAAGGAATTGATAAGGCCCTCGGAAGCAATAAACCTAGAGTGATAAATAATTTAAAGCAGGAGATAAAGACAATTTCCTCAATATGGGAGTAGGCTATGTATATTCCACTGATGAGGCTGTAAATGGTATTGTACAAATGAGCTTTTATCTACACACTAGAAGCCCGGTGCACGAAATTCGTGCACAGCGGGGGGTTGTCCCTCAGCCCAGCCTGTACCCTCTCCAATCTGGGACTCCTGGAGGAATGTCCGACTGCCCGTTTAGGCCCGATCCCAAGTGGGATCGGGCCTAAACGGGCAGTCGGACATCCCTCTCACAATCCAGGACTGCTGGCTCCCAACTGCTTGCCTGCCTGCCTTCCTAATTGCCCCTAACCACTTCTGCCTGCCAGCCTGATCACCCCCTAACCACTCCGCTGCCAGCCTGGTTGATGCTTAACTGCTCCCCTGCCAACCTGTTTGCCCCCAACTTCCCTCCTCTGCCAGCCTGGTCACCCCTAACTGCCCTCTCCTGCAGGGTTGATCACCTCCAACTGCCCTCCCTTGCAAGCCTGGTCCCTCTCAACTGCCCTCCCTTGCAGGCCTGGTCCCTCACAACTGCCCTCCTTTGCAGGCCGGGTGCCTCCCAACTGCCCTCCCCTGCTGGCCATCTTGTAGTGGCCATCTTGTGTCCACATGGGGGCAGGATCTTTGACCACATGGGGGCAGCTATATTGTGTGTTGCAGTGATGATCAATCTGTATATTACTCTTTTATTAGATAGATAGAGGCCTGGTACATGGGTGGGGGCCAGCTGATTTGCCCTGAAGGGTGTCACAGATAAGGGTGGGGGTTCCCTTGGGGTGCGGGGCGGCCTGAGCGAGGGGCCTGTGGTGGTTTGCAGGCCAGCCACGCCCCCTGGCAACCCAAGGGGAGGCCCTGGTATTTGGAATTTATTTTCCTTCTACAATTGAAACTTTGTAGCCTGGGGCGGCAGCCATTTCTGGGGCGGCAGCCATTTCTGTGGCAGTTAATTCACCTTCTACAATTGAAACTTTGTGGCCTTAAGCAGGTGAGCCCGGCCAGGGTGTGCGGAAAGCTTTGCTTCCCCTGTTGCTGCCGGCAACCCTGGCCTGCTCTCTCAAGCTCCATTCTGCCGCCATTTGTTTGAATTTGTTTACCTTCTATAATTGAAACTTTGTAGCTTGAGTGGAGGCTTAGGCCTGCAACGGCTATGGAAAGCTTGGCTTGCTCTGTTACCTGGGAAACCTTGCTCTCTGTGGCTGTAGCCATCTTGGATTGGGGTTAATTTGCATACTCGCCCTGATTGGCTGGTGGGCGTGGCTTGGCTGGTGGGCATGGCCTATGTAGCAGAGTGATGGTTAATTTGCATATTACCATTTTATTAGAGAGGACGTTTTATTTCTGATTTAAAACTACATTTTTGGTGGTGTGAGGGTGCTCAATAAATATACACACATACACACACAAACACACACACAACCAAACAAAAAAAGTGCACCCCATTCCATTATTTTGCTCTTTAAAGGAACCATATTCACATTCTTAAACATTTTTATTCTAAAAATACATTTATACAATGTATCTTTCAACTTTACAGGTGTTTGTACCTGAACTGTTGGCTACTTTGAATCTGCTAACTCTATAGTATGTGATTATTAGGAATGTACGGTTAAGTAATGTTCTAGAAAAACCAGCCATCCAGGGCATGCTGTCTGATATTTGTATGTCCATGTGTATTTTACCCAATAGATGGGCTAGGAAGCAAGCAGATTAACCTTAAATTATGAGAAATATTAAAAAGTTCAAGAATATGAAATCCAGATATATAAAAGGGAATCTGACAAGTAAAACACACGAGCAACATCCAGGCTGATGTAATGATGAGCATTGTTGTTTCATAAAGATATGGTGATGTACTTCACAAAACAAACGAATGGCTGATGTACATGCATACCAAACAAACGCGACTTGCTCTAATCTCAGTTTCAAACTTCTTAGCGGGCACAGTAGGAAAACTGTGGTATAAAACTATCCCATGCAAATCCATCTGTATTCAGAAAGCCAAAACTGAAGATAAGTGACCTTCTCTTCCATAACATGACCAGTTTAAAAAATTATCCCTTTTCTAGTCAGTGCAAAGGACTTTTGTGTCCTAGCCAGACTGAATCTGTGCTTCTTGCACCAAACTCACGACCTAAATGAAAGAGTGGTCTCACATCTTTTTCTTACCTTTCACTCACAGCTTGCCAATTGTTGACTAAAAAGTCTTTTGCGACATATCGGCCAACATCAAATGCTGCCACAACTTCAATTATATTTGTTTCATTAAAATTGAATGAATTTGTAGTGATGGCATATTCCATGTATCTGTAAAAATGCATTTGCAGAAAATAAATATGTAAAAATTATCCAATACAAGAAGTTAATTTAAATAAATGGGATCAAAATCATATATGACTCTAAGTTAATGATGCACAAATATTCGTTAATTGTTACCATAGCACAGTTATATTTTTCTCCCTTTGGTTTATTAATTGCACTCTTTCACCAGGAACTTTCATGGTAAGTTTCCCATAATCACCTGGTAAGTATCCATGGGTCTTTACTGCAGCTCATTGCATAAGCGAGTTGACTCCTTTCTTCTTCATTTGTGTTATTAGCGTAGATATTTAACAAAAAATCCCATTCTTTATCACTTCCCGAGGCAATGCCATAACATAAAATCACAGTTTTAATTGGATATGGTATTCTGTAAAGTATAACATTGTGATGATATTTCTCATAGTAGTTGAGTTATAAGCATGTTACTTATGTTTATAGGTTGTCATATATTTAGAACTATGTAGCTAGAAAAAAATGTTGAGATCTCAGATATAAAGAGCAAAAGTAGGGCTCTCGAAAGGCAACTGTGGGAGCTATTATTAGTGTTACCGTGATGAGATGAGACTGTCACATTAGTTTAGAAAAGGGTTTAGGGGAGAAGTAAATTAGAGTAGTACAAATGGTAAGTATATGCTGATAATAAGTTTGGTTTCATATCTTACTATTACATCTCCTAAGAGTCCATCTAAGGTGATATATTAATAGAGTCTTAGCCTCAGCTCTCTGAGAGACTGCAAATGAATAAAAAAAAAAGAGTTGCTCTGATGTATGTATGTATATAATAAAGAACAACCTAAATAAGACTCAAAATAAGCGTAAGTGCTTATAGGGAATGCACTGGCAATGACAGGTCCTGGGTGACAATCACTGTATAAATTCTAATCTATTGTTATGATCAGACCTACATTAGACAGTTTTTTTTTTAAAGAAAGATACCTGAATAAAATAGTAGGAGAGATTAATCAAGTGAAAACAAAACAATCATTCCCAGACTGAGAGCATCAAAAGGGTAGAAAGATTGCTGGTGTTGAAACAGGACAAAGACCAGGGCAATGACAATATTTATCTTACTCCTTCTCCGGATTGTCCATCCAGTTTCTGAAGAGTTCTCTTGACAGCTGAAGACAGTCCTCAAGGCCCAACAAACACACACTCCCAAAGAGTTTTTCCAGCGATATTCTCAAAGGAAAAGTCAAAGAAAAACATTTTATTTTGCATTACCACATTATTTTTTTCTGCCTCCAAGAATATGTTTCATAAAAAGATGGGTATTTTAAAACATCCTTCCAATAACATCAAGTTTGCTAAAAAAGAAAAAAAAAAAGCTTTTGTGGATAACAAACATGTTTAAGATTCAGAGGAATGTTTCCTGAGAGCCTGTCAGGCACCAAATAAACTCCTAAGACTGGTATTTTTTGAAAAGTTAGAAATAAATTACTGCCATCCTTTATCTCCCTCAATCACACACTCGGTATACACAGACTCCACATCTGTTATCAATCTACTTTTCCTCCCTTTTATAATAATTGCCTTGTGGATAAAAAATGACTTTAGAGTATTTGATCTAATACTCTTAAAAAGAAAGTTCTTTATACATAGAAAGAAATGGTTTATTTCTCTCTTTGAACCATGTGCTTTTCCTTGCTTAAGTTTCTGTTTCTTCTTCAACTCCTCCTGGCTATTATATTTATGGCCAGAAAAAGGATAGAGGTTTGGTTTTGTTTTTATAGCTGAGAAGGGGTACACATTATGGTTCAAAACAAATAAGTTCAAAAGAATACAGTGAAGAACAATTATAAATCCAGATAAGCAGTGCGTGGGGTGTATCTCCCTACTCTCCCCAAGTTTGGAGTAAAAGGTAAAGGAATTCAAAGTGGCCATAAAGTTCCAGAAAATGCAAGAGCCAAATCTCTATTCCTCCACCCTCTAGCTCCAACTCAGCTTGACCTGACTCTCTGATAAGCAGAAGTGGAATGTCCAAGGGTGGAGGCCTTCTGAAAGACAGCTCTGAGCACTCATTTATACACACACTGTCCCTCCCCACCCATCCAAAGCTGGCTCCAGCAAGGTTGTTCCAAAGAGAACTGGTCTTGGGAGGCTACAAAAACAACAACAACAACACACACACACACACACACACACACACAAAAACACAGATCACTTCAGTCCAATTAACTAGTCCAAGGTTATGGCTAGTTAACAGGTGTGCTGCCTGCGTTTTTGAGCACACTTTTGCCTTCCTGTTTATTCACACATGCCTACACATTCACTATCCCAACTAGTCCTCCCCATCTTCAATCTACTTGTCCATTCAACCCTATGTCCTTCTAGTCACAGGTCCTAGCACTAAAATTTTCTCCTCTCTCAGAAGGATACTCATGAGTGATAATAATCACATGTTGTATGCTTTGTATTTCTTGTTTGGTCTAATTGATTTAGACTTGATTTGACTAGTGCTGTAAATATAATCCCTGTACCATAGCTGATTACAAACTCCCTCCCTAAATCTAGAAACCCAGCATACATACATGGAGTACACCTTGGGTCACAGGGAGGCCAGCGACAGCAGATATTTTGCCTTTCCCCCCACTTCCTGGATCATTATGACAACATGCTTACTTCTCTCACCAAATCAATGATGTGAACATCATTTATAACACGTATGATCATACACAATGACTGATATATTTCACTGTCAACCTCTCATAAAATCTGCACAGTGACAGAATTTCTGTCGCCAATAATAAACAGAGGGGACCCTGTCCCATGCCCTTTAATTCACTGGGATAGGCTGACTTTGCTTAGCACAGCCCTTCACCACTAGTATGACATACTTACAATTTCAACCAGTAGCCTAAGATTTGAGAATATAGAGCTACAAATTCCTGTGTAAAATATCACATGATGTCACTTATTTGTGGAATCTAATGAACAAAATGAATTGACCAACAAAATAAGACCCGAAGCATGGAGGCATGGAACAGACTAACATACCTCAATGTGGATTGGGAGAACGAGAAGAGATAAACCAAAGACTTACATACTTACATGCATAACCCATGGACACAGGCAATAGGGTACCGGGGTGGGGGGGGGCATGTAGGTAGGGGCTGGGAGGAGGGGGTTAAAGGTGGGGGGTGGGAGATATATGTAATAATATTAACAATAAAAATATATATATATTTTTAAATTTCTGTGTATACACATATGTGCTTTGTGGGTAAATTAAAACCCCAAACTATTATTTCCTATTAGGATACATGTAGCTCATCAATCTCAGAGCTACTGCCCTAAAATAGTATATAAAAATCTCTCAGTGAATCATAGGTATTAAGATCTTATGATGTAAGTATGGAAGCCTATTTATTAATATGAATATTTTAATGCAATTATTACTACTCAAAAATACTTACAAAGCTAAATAGTCATCTTGCAATGCTGTCACATTTTCACGAATTATAGTTGAATAATGATTCCATATTGAGGTAAGTCTCTTTAATAGATACTTCTATAAACAATAAAGAGAATATACTGTTAGTCTGGCTTGCAACACTGAATTTGCATTGTATTTCTCTTCATCTGAAAAGACATTTAATAATGACAGATATGTCTTCAGAAATGATTTTTATCTGTTAGTAATGTGTAACTGGTTTATTTTTTAGTTTCCATACATTCAGTTTTCTCATACAAAATGGGGTTTATAATAACACCATTATTATAGTTTTGTGAAGACTAAACAATATAATGTATGTAAGCATACTGCCTGGCAAATAAATCAATAAATATTAGTTATTATTATAATTTAATATCACCCTATCCATTTCTGGTTATCATCAAAAATGAGAAAAAAGTATAAAAATTTAAAACTTAAACTTTCTATCTTAAAAATTCCATGTTTAATATATAAACCTCCAAGAAAATAAGAAGAACTGACTTATGTCTCAAACAAATTTAAGCCCTGAGTCTGAAATAAAGTTTCTTCAATTGAGCTATCAGCTGGTAAGTAATAAGATTATAAAAGTTATACATTTTCAATACATTCCTGTATTGAAATACTAAATTTATTCATTGAAATTCTTTAAAAACAAATATTAGTTTTTACTTACTTATGCAAACCAAGTCATCAGATATAATCAATGAGCCTCCTTGATCCCACAAACATTAAAGTGCCTTCTGTTGGTCACCAACCCCACATTCCAGTAAGTTTCCATCAGCACTTTGGACAGTAGAGACAAGAAAGTATGGAACCCTGAGGTGGTTGTGATCCCAGCTTCCAACGGCCTCAGCAACCCACTTGGAATCATCACCTAACTTACTTTCTAGTTTGTTTGTGGCCCTCAATTCTCCAAAGGTTTGCTCCCTAACTTTGGCTTTGATTCTACCTGTGCTATCTTTCTTATGATCACTGTTTAAAACCCAATGAAGGAACTTTTCTCCTTTTATATTGTTTCAGTTATGATGGCATGTTATGTCTTTACTCATTAAGTCTACTTTCCTTCACTCTCTTCACAACATCAAGAGCAGCTTTGAAACATTTACTTTTTCTGGAACTCACCTCTCTGGTTTTAAGTGCTGGCCCTGTAAATCAAAGCATTTCAATTTTGCATATAGGATTGTTAAAAGTCATTCTATTTGATTAACAATCTTTTAGGAAAATAGTTGCTAATACATACTATCTTTTTCTGTAAGCAAAAAGGCATACCATATCTATCCACTTCTGGTTTCTTAGGACACATTGCCACTTCCATGAATTAAATAGCTTTCCAAACTTCTATCATACTCATCTCCTAGACCAGGTTTATGACTAAGATATTTTCTTTTAAGAATAATCAATCATTCCTTGAGAAAATGAATATGTATATACTTTTGGAAAGGCCTGTTTCACAGATGCTCTTTAGAATATAGAATGAGGAAGAATGGATTCTTTTAAACCACAAAACAAAGAATGAAATTACCTTTAATAATGTGTATGTATCATAGTTGCCCACATCAGAAACAAAATTGCTGGGTAGCAGGTTCACCAAGACTGTATGCCATACTATGATTTCATCTTCTTCAGCAAGGTACTTGGTTAAATCAAGTGCTGTTTCAATCTCAATATAATTGTTTCTGTTTGGTTTAAAAACACACACTAAAAAACCTTCACTTGCTAAAAATGATTTGCACACTTTCCATATTTGTTCCATGCTTCAATGCCTGACTTTATAAAGTACGTGAAATCAAGAAGCTAGAGGGTAAAGGTCCCATCTCATAGATAAGGTGGGAACCAAGCAACGTTGACCAACCCTCCATTTCAGTTTGGTATGTGCACCCAGATTCCTGGAGATTATAGAAAATCCAGGCCCAATATTGGGGCCTAATTATTGGGCAAAAGAATATTTGTGCACTTAGTATGCATTCTTATGAGAGTATAGTTTCCATTCCACAAGTATTAATTAAAAGTCATTCTCTCTCTAATGGTCTGCCAGCACAAACTAGAATATAGGAAAATACTCTTTCCTACTATTGAGGATCTTTTTACTTCAGTGAGGAGCTGAGATTTATGCATAAGTAGCTGTTAACAAAAGGTCCTAAGAAAGGCAATGAATACAATAAAGTAGCAAAGAAGGTAAACATGCATGTAATAGAAAAGTCAGTGAAGGCCTCCTGGAGGAGGAATTTGAGAAAAACAATGAAAGATGGGTAGGATTGAAATGGGTAGTAAAAAAAGAGGAAGACAGTTTAGGACAAAGAAGATTATTGGGTATTAATGTGATGGGCAGACCCAGCTAATCGAAGCAGAGAATTTCTTTTGTGTATAGTTGAGAGGTGGGGCCTAATAGGAAAGGCGGATCAAAACTGTGAAGAGCCATGCGTGTCAGGATGTAGAATTTACATGTGGTGGGAAGATGTTTAGACACCTGGGTACCATCATGAAGGTGATACCTAAAAATCCTACATAATAAGAGAGGAATATGCTAATTTTCTGTTACGCCATGAGGTGTAACAACCGGATCACGGATCTGCAGGAGTGTGGGGCAGCGAACTACAAGTGGGCAGCAGAGAGCTACAGGAGGGGGCAGGGCAGCAAGCTTCAGGGGGAGGGGAGCTACAGGAGGGTGTGGCAGTGGGCGGAGAGCTACAGGAGGGCAGCAGCGACCTACTGGCACACGGATTCATGCACAAGGCTACTAGTTTTATTATAATTGGGCTCAAGAAGATAGAATGGAATTCAAAGGAACTAAAGGTTAGAAGCTAATGCAATAGGCCAAGCAAAAGACAATGAAAGCTTGGCTTAGTATGGAAGCAGTGAAGGTAGTAAGTAAGGGGAGAATCCAAAAGACTTTCTCCCAAGAATGAATAGATAAGACACGGTGACTATTTGGGAAATGTGGAGGAGTTCAGGATATCTCTTATGTTGCAAGTTTGGGTGATGGGAAGAATAGTGGTACCTCTGACAGAGAGAAAAAATGATAGCAGGAGCAGTTTAGAGACAAATGAAGTTCAGTGTCTCAGGTGCTGAATTTAAATGACCACAGGATAAATAGAAGACAGGAAGAGACAAGTACAGATGTAGGCTTAGAAGTCATCAACATATCTTCCACAAACATTTATTGAGTACCTTATATCTTCTAGGCACTGTACATGTAAATAACAAAATCACTGAAATTTTAAAAATGCATGCATTATCCAAAGGGAAGATAGAAAAAAATAACATAACCATCACTGGTCTTAGGATGCTCACAGCAGCAAGAAGAAGAGAAGCCAGGTACATGAGGAGAACTACGTTTGCATATTGAGGTCTCAGGAAGCCAGTAAAGAAGTTTCCAGGAGGATGTGGTCAATAGTACCAAAGTCAGGGTAATCTCAGAGCGGAGTTTCAACAAAGTAGTGAGCAAGGAAGTATGCTGCAGGTTACAGAGGGGAAAAGTAGTAAGGAAATAAAAGATAAAATAAGCAGACATTCATTCAAGAAATAAGACAAGCCAAAGAGAGAGTGAGCACACTAGATAATTTATTATGTATACTCCTTAATTTTATTGTCTGAAAATGTAAATTCTGAACATATATTAATTTGCCTGGTCAAATACTTACCAGCTGCTTTTATATATATGTCACATTTTATTTATATCATAATGAATAAGGGTGATATAAATAAAATCAATAATTTTGCAATATGTTAAAATACATGCCATATCTCATTACAATTATACCTATAGCCATCATCATCAGGTATCATAAATCACTTCAAAATTTTAATACATAGTCTATTTCCAGCAACTCATTTTTTAGATGTCAGCTACTTTATTTCAACACTCAATATCACAGAAAAATATGAACACAATCTTCCTAAATTTATCCATTTTAACATTTACTAGAGTTTACAAAGGTAAGCTTGAATCACTTGTAATTAACCTAAGTTTTTATTACTGATTGATACTTTTAAAATAATGGTTCTTACGCTTTTTATAATCCTATCTAATAAAAGAGTCACTGCAACACACAAGATGGCTGCCCCCATGTGGTAAAAGATGGCAGTCCCCATGTGGACACAAGATGGCCACCACAAGATGGCCAGCAGGGGAGGGCAGTTGGGGGCAACCAGGCCTGCAGGGGAGGGCAGTTGGGAGGGACAAGGCCTGCAGGGGAGGGCAGTTGGGGGCAACCAGGCCAGCAGGGGAGGGCAGTTAGGGGCGACCAGGCTGGTAAGGGAGGGCAGTTAGGGGCAATTGGGCCAGCAGGGGAGCAGTTAGGCATTGATCAGGCTAGCAGGGGAGTGGTTAGGAGGTGATCAACCTGGCAGGCAGAAGTGGTTAGGGGCAATCAGGCAGGCAGGCGAGCAGTTGGGAGCCAGCAGTCCTGGATTGTGAGAGGGGTCCCAGATTGGAGAGGGTGCAGGCTGGGCTGAGGGACACCCACCCCCTCATGCACGAATTTCGTGCACCGGGCCTCTAGTAATCCTATAAATATTTAAACACTATTATCTTTTTTCTCTTTATATCATTTCTACTGCATCCTTTTCAAACTTTTCCTTTAAGGTGTTTCTTTCAAAACATTGAGTTATCTTTGCTATTCTTTTAAAACCCTTTAAAAATTCTCTATAATTAGTTTAAATCTTATTATACCAAAGTTAATTTAATTGAAAATATATAGGACTTTGATTATAATTGAATGCCAAGGTTTGACTTGAGAAGAACATATTCTTCCTCTCAAAACATTGTTGTTTTTTATGGCTTTCTAATTGTAATAGACATTATTGCTCTTTCTTTATAGGACTTTCTTGTCTTTTTTTTTTTTTTATTGTGGGAAAATACACATAAAATTTGTCATTGTAACCATTTTTAAGTGTACAGTTCAGCAGTATTAAATACATTCATAATGTTGTGCAACCATCACCACCATCTGTCTCCTTAACTCTTTTCATTTGTAAAACTGAAACTCTGTGCCCATTAAATAATATCTCCCCCTTTCACCTTTCCCCCAACCCCTGGCAACCACCATTCTGCTTTAAGTCTTTGTGATTTTGATTACTCTAAGTACCTCATGTAAAGTGGAATATTACAGTACTTTTCTTTTTGTGACTGGCTTATTTCACTTAGCATAGTGCCCTCAAGTTTCATCCATGTTGCTGCACATTCCAGGAACTTTTATGTAATAAAATGCTGCTATAACTACAGAATTTGATCCTAATCTTGAGAAGTTATGGCCTGGATATGCTAAAGAATCAACTTCATAGTGATGAAGTTCATAATGATAAATTCTCAAGGTGAACTCTAAAACCATGTGAGAAGAAAATATACTCACTGAGACAAGGAAAAGGCATCATCAATCAACTGCAATCTGTGAATAACAGGAATAGCCTGCAAATTAAATACCAATATGTACAGAAAAAGATGAGAATTTTTTTAGTAAAAAAAATAATTTGAATAGAGTAACATTTAAAGATCATTGCTAATTACAAAGTACTTTTACATGACTTTCTCATGTACAGAGAAATGATAAATACGAAGGGTAGTCCCCATAATTTATGTATTATACATGTTTTTGATAAATGATCCCTCTGGACATGAATCATCAGGCTTAAATAAGGCAGAGAGTTTTGCCAGGATTCTCCCTGAAAACAGCATGTTAGAAAATAAAAACAGGAAGCCAAGTTTAAAAGGCTTCTCCAAAACAGAAAGCATACATTAAATTGTATGACAATGTCCAAATTATTGTCAGGGGAATTTTTTGGCATGGGAGGGCTTAAATAACTATTATTTAGCACTATTTTGGTAACATTGAGGTACTCTTTTAAATGGTATCTCTCTTCTCAGGAATTTACTGCTTTGACACAATACCACCAATAGGGCCCTTTGAGTCATGGGAAGGCAGGAGTCAATTGCCAGCCTAACTCCTGAGGCTCCTGTTTGAGCTCTTTGGCTTTGCCAGGCCACAGGACTCTGTCTCAGCTGTAGTGTCCTAAAGATGCCCAACGCCTCCCACAGTATTCCTTCAATAGCTCCAGCCTTTTCATATATTTGGTACTAGAAAAATTACCTTCGCCTACATCCCTTTGAACATCTGAGCAAACCAAGCTTAATTCTTTTCTTGGGAGTAGTCTCTTTTTCCTTCTGGCGATAATAACGTATTTTCTAGATTAATATTAATAACTGAAATGTTTTTTTATTTGCTCACCAATTATGTTGTAGGAATAATTAACCTCAGTCTTTAAATAAGTAAATCTGCAGTGGCTTCAAGATCATTGCTATAATAACATGACCTAAAGCTTCCATAGCCAAGAGTGCCCTTAGAAGTTAACAAGAATTTAGCTACTCAGAAAAAGATTTTAAAATGTCAGCATAAGTCATTTTTGTAGCTTTATACAAAAGCATAACAATAATTTTTAAAAACTACTGAACGTGTTCTGAATGCCTGAATTGTGTCAGGCCTCTGTCAGACATAACACATGCATCACTTCACAGGCAGTCCTTGGGTTACGTCGGACTCGACGTACGTCGTTTCGTGGTTACGTCACCATCTCCCATTTATTTATAAAAAAAACAAAAGTTCCGTCATTTCGACGTATATACATATGTGCTTTATGTTTTTTATTATTTATTTACCACAAGTAAAGGTCAGGAATTGTTATCTTCCTTTTAAATTTTTTTTACTGTTTCAATTCATTACTGCTGAGTATGTGCTCCATGTGAGTGACGTAGGTGCTTTTGTAGGTGGGTTGTGACTTCATGCGAAATCGCGTTACATCATGCCGTAGGAACGGATCTCCGACGTAAACCGAGGACCTACTGTATTTAATCTTCGCAACAACGCTTTAAGGTTGGCCTGTTACACCCATTATTACACAGATAAGAAAACGGAGGCATGACTGGCCATACAAGAGGCCTAAGGTCACACACCTGGCAAACGATGAACATAAACACAAATCTCCCTGACCAAAAATCCAAAGTCCGGACCAATGTTCTTTATTGCCTCTTCTGGTGGAGAGGTTTCTGCATGTGTCTCAGAGAATTTCCAGAGTGAGACACCTAAGATTTCTTTTAGTTCAACACTCTGGTTTTACAAACGTCATCTCAATGAAGAGCCCAAGATTTCACAGCTGAGCCAACTCTATAGACTTGTAAGCCAGCATTTATCTCCACCAGTGGAGATTTGGTTTAATTCAACCAATAAAAATCTTACTGGTTATAGCTAGCCAACATTTTAATATTTATATATTGTATAATGATTTATAATTATTTCACAATTTAAAGTGATATTGGATTATTATTGATATTTGTGGATTAAATTCTCCCCTCTGAGGGAGAGTGAGAATAAAATTTTTACGAAAATTAACATTTTCTAGTATATACTGCACATCTATTGTGGGCTTAGAAATTTTAAGTATATGTTTACCTACATCGTCTCTAATCCTCATGATAAATAAGTAATATATAAGATTATTTCCATTTAAAATAAGAAATGAAAGCAGAACATTTAAGTAACTTGCCTAACATCACAAAACTAATGGTTAATAGGAAAATGTATTCTTATTTTTACCTAGAAAGCTAAAATTGTTGTGGAAAAGTGAGATTAATGTTCAAAAATACAAAACACTCAACCAAAATCTCCTCTTTCTAAGAATAAGTAATGAGGGGAAGGTCTCTTCTCATTAGACAGACATATGAAAGCTCAATTCTGAAAGGCTAGAGAGTGCAATACGAATGATACGTAACAAAAGGTATAAAAATAATCTTACCTTATGATCTTTTTCAAGCTGTTGATTTAATTTCTTCCAACCTAATTTATCATAGTTAACTCTGTAATATCCAGTCATATTCAAATTTAAAATCACCCAGTCATGATCAGAATTTGAAACTTGCATTTCAGGGAATAATTCTACAAAGAAATATGTGAAATATGTTTGATACGGTACATTTGAAAAATATTTCAATATATGTTTATACTATATTCTCTTAATTCTAAACAATAAAGCCAATAAAACAAAAATTAAAGGAATTCTAATATATATATATATCTTACCATATAATTATATTTTTTCACATTAGTAGCTTTTGATTTGAAACTTTTCTTTAAATCTCTATGTTCAACAAGAATGATATCATAGTTTAGTTTTAAACAGGATAGCTTTTCAAAAGCTAAATATTTCAACTTTTTATCCTTTGCCTTTATATTATATATATTCATGTTTATATGTGAAGATATTTTAAAAATTTGTTACTTACTGCTGCTTTTATCTAGCCAGACTAAAGATTGTGTAGTTCCATTTTTCATCCAAAGAATAGGTACAATCCATGTGTCACTTAGAAAAAATTTTAAATTCAGTTAGTTTTCACACATAAGAATGTAAGCACTGAGCCAATGTTAAATGAGATGATCAAATAACAGACAGAAATTGGTCATTCCCTCTGGATATGTAGGACTTGACTTTTTATTATTCACTGTTGATTTTACAAGCCAGTTTTGCTTTAGCTGTTTGTTTACTCTCTCTTGTTGTATCTTATAGATTGACTTCTTATAACTTAAGGTAACTTCTAGGACTATCTTGTATCTGAAACTTTAAAGGCCTGTTTATAATAAACTAAAGGCCCAGTGCATGATTGAATCATGCACGTGTAGGGTCCCCTACATGCTTTCGCTTTCGATCGCGGGGGAGCTGGGTGCCTGTCTGCTGGTGCACCAGGCCTTTCGGAAGCGATGGTCCGCGGCGGGACGTGAGCTCACTGCCCCAGAGGCCCCTTCTGTTCCGCAGCACAGCCACCGCTGGTGATGCGAGCTCAGGGTCCCGCTGGCCCAATCGGCTACCCCAGCCACCCCGAGTCCCGCCCCCTGCGCCTTCCGCTGGCTCAATCATGGGTGTAGCAGCGTGATGGTAATTTACATATTACCATTTTTAAAAAATATATATTTCATTGATTTTTTACACAGAGGAAGGGAGAGGGATAGAGAGCCAGAAACATCGATGAGAGAAAAACATCAACCAGCTGCCTCCTGCACACCCCCCACCAGGGATGTGCCCGCAACCAATGCACATGCCCTTGACCAGAATTGAACCCGGGACCCCTCAGTCCGCAGACCGACGCTCTATCCACTGAGCCAAACCAGTTTCGGCTACATATTACCATTTTATTAGGTAGGATTATAGTCACCTGGCCTGTTCAGAGGTTGTTCAAATGCTGCAGACAGACCCAAATCCATCCTTGCCAAGAGAGGTAAAGAGTAATTTAAGAAGAAAAAGCTTGGCAAATATTTCAAAATACTTTTCTGCATCAAGCTTTCTCACCATCTGAAAAATGTTCAGCATGGCCCTAGCTGGTTTGGCTCAGTGAATAGAGCATTGGCCTGTGGACTGAAAGGTCCCGAGTTCAAGTCCCATCAAGGGCACATGCCTGGGTTGCGGGCTAGATCCCCAGTAGGGGGCGTGCAGGAGGTAGCCAATCAATGATTCTCTCCTATCATTGATGTTTCCATCTCTTTCTCCCTCTCCTTTCCTCTTTGAAATTAATTTTTAAAAATAGAAAAATGTTCAGCATGAATCAGCCAGATTATTCATATTTCTTGAATGCCAACATTCTTTCCGTGTTGGTGGACATGACCTGGATGAAGTAGCTGACCACAAGGAGGACATTAGTCATCTGAAAGGACATGCTACTTGGAATTTGGGCAATATTTTTCAATCTTGCTTAAATAGAAGTCTGGGTTCTCAAAGGCATTAAACTGAGGGTCTCTGTTTTACCTCATGACTAAGGCATAACTCTTCTCAAAAGACACAGAATATCACAATGAGAAGAGATCTTTAGGTCTCTTGTTCTTCATCCCTGGGGTTTTAAAGAAAGAGTAGGAGGACCTGAAAATTTTGGTGGTGGTTTTGAAAATGAATTACTCATTTGTGGCAATACTACAATGAGATGTGAGGATCAAAATTTTATGAAAAACAGTTGAAAATTATCTAACAAATTAAGAACTAGAAGGGAAGGGAAGGGAAGGGAAGGGAAGGGAAGGGAAGGGAAGGGAAGGGAAGGGAAGGGAAGGGGAAAGTGATGAATATTAAGCCACTTTATACTCCTTACTTCATTTTTAAAACAATCTACTGGGATACCTGTTATTATGTTTACTTTATAGATAAGTCAATTAAACTCAGAGATTTTAAATAAGACTTACCTAAGATTTGAAGTTTGTTGGAGTTCCTATTTGAACCCTATTTAAACCCAGGTCTAACTGTATTGAAAATCCATAATTCTAATGATATAGGTATGGGTACAAATACACATATACATGCATGCGTGGACATGCACAAAACTATTCCTCAGACATAGTTACCACTCAGTACTGTTTCTAGAGAAAAGAAGATGACCTTGCAACACAATATCCTTTTATCTTAACTAGCATGAGGTCATCTATGGCTCTAGCGTATTGCCTGTCACCCAGAATCCTGAGTAATTTGTTATTTCTGTCTGAAGGACAAAAAAGAAATACATAACACCCAAAGCTTTGGTCAATGGTGTTGAGGAGGGGCACTGCCTTGAAACCTTAAAAGCAGGTCTCTGGCCTGGCTCAAGACATCAGGGCTCTCCCTCATTCTAGCACCCCAGGAACGTCCTACACGGAGTCCTAAGTCACCATCCCAGAGTCACTCTGCAAAAAGGTGTGGCCAGCAGGGGTTATGCTTCCTCACCCACAGGCTGGTTTCCATTGGATCAGAACTCAACCCCAAGGGAGGTAAAGACAGAGGAGCAAATCTACCTACTTGTGGGTGAGAAGAGTCTGATTTTTAACCTTTCCAAGATAAAATGGTTCCTGTTTCATGATGCCAGTAGATACATTTAAGGTGATAACTGGAAAACCACTCTGGTAGGTCCAACTGTCCATTATACTTTTTACTGTTGCTGGCAAAACAATTTTACTCTGGTCATCTATGGCCTGTTTTAAAAAAAAATCATCAGAAAAGCAGATATTTATCTTCAAAATCTTTTGAGGTAGCAATCTCCTAAAAGAAATGACATAGCTATTCTATATAGTAATTCCCAGTGGGTGATATACCGGGCCAAATTCAGAACTCCCTTCAACTCTATATGCACTCATTAAACATATATTTTTAGATCTAATATGTGCAGGCTCTGTTCTGGGCACTGGAAATACAGTGGTGGAAACTAAAGAAACAGCCCAACTTAAGGGAGTTTCACAAACAAGGTAAAACTGTTTTCCTGTGGCATTGCCATATAAGCATGGCCGCCCCATCTTGTTGAACTCTATCATACAGAACAACTCAGCAAAAACATGTCAGGAAGTAGGCCAATACCATTTGAAAATGCCTCCAGAGATCATCTTGCTTAGCATTTGAGTAAGAAAATGTCTCCAAATACGACTGTAAAAATAGAAAAGTTAAAGTTAGAATAAATCACATCCCAAAGCAATTTATGTTTATTGCCTTCCAGGTAACATTTTGTAAACTCACCTTAAGGGCACTGATAAATAAATTCTCATTCAGGAAACTAGAAAGCATCCGGACCATAGACGCTCCCTAAGACATAAGAAGTTGTCCATGATTTGAACAAAATTCAATATCTAAATACTGACACATTCCATTTCAACAAGCATTATTCTGGACTGTGTTCCTGATTACATTGTGCACTTTAGTTGAATGTTTCAGTTATTCTAAATTATTTTAATAAAATGGTAGACTGTCACTAATTAATAGGTACAAGGTGAACTAATGCCCTACATATAAAGAGTTCAGGGTACACAAAATGTTTTAAATTTATATATTTAATAACATATGGCAAAAATAAATTTGTACCAAATAGAAGGGTTTACCTTAAAAGTAGCAAGTGTCTAAGTCTATTCATAATGGTAAATGGTATTGAGCACCTAAGATGTGCTTGATTAATATTTACTAGATAATAATTGATTTAACCACATTTTCTGAAATCTATCTACTGAATAAAATTAGGGTTATTTGTATCAAAAGTTGTACAATAGCATATTAGCTTATGATCCTTGGAATCCATTTTATGCAACTTTCTGCAAGAGTTCAGAACAAAGGGAAATATATGACTGATTTTACCTTATTGTAAGTAAATATGTCAAAGAGCTCACTTATTTCATTAGTTTCTGTGAAATTTTCCACCTTCATGGATACAGCTCGAGGCACCATGGCGTGATCTTCTCTGAGAACATCATGTAAAAGGTTAGAAAAAAATACTTCATTCTAAAAAGAAATGATTGAGCCACATTAAGTTCTGAGGTGTCACAGAAACACAAAATTCAATGTTCCCAAAATACTTTAACCTTTTGCACTCGGATGTCAAGTGTGACTCGACACGGTTAGCATCGGTAGCAGCTCTTTTTATACTCTGAATGTATCAATAATTTGAAATATAAAAAAATCCAAATAAATAAGTTTGTATGAAAAGAAACTCCAGTTTTTTATTCTACTGCCGCGCTTTGTAAAATCTGGGGTATTTAAAAAATTAAATCCCGAGTAGAATAAAGGAATCGAGAAAAAAGCAAGTGAGTGCAAAGGGTTAAAAAACTGACATTGAAGAAGGAGGAAAACAATAATTAAGTTCTCTGTGAGCTACAATATGCCAAATAAGCAAGGATTCCATCTTACCTAATAATAGACAAACATGTAAATTGACCATACCTCTGCTACGCCACCAGCCAATCAGGAGTGATATGCAAATTAACCCAACAAAGATGGCGGTTAATTTGTATACACAGGCACCGAGTGACTGGGGCGGGACGCTTGTGTCATCACCATGGTGATGACGCAAGCGTTCTGTCCCACCCCCACCTACCCTCCCCCTCCGGTCTCTCAGGGCCTCTGGGCAGCGTGGGAAGGTGGGGCCAGAGTGGAAAGGGGCTGGGCCGGAGTGGAAAGGCGGTGCCGGCAGCCAGGGAAAGGAAAGCCCATTCTAGCACAAATCTTCGTGCATCAGGCTTCTAGTGAGTAATAAAATTCTAGGATACTTTCCTCCCCATTTGGTGTCTTTCTTTATTTCAATTCTTAAAAAATCAATTACAAGAACTCCGTATACATTTTTCCTAAGGAGGTCCCTGGGATGGGGGTGGGGGTGGAGTGGGGAGAGAATAGTATCTCTTGGTGGTTTTAATTGTCTAAAATTTTATAGAGAATTATTAAAATCTAATATTAATCTAATTACTAATAGCAAACACATAAGATTGATCAGTATCTCTTTCATGGACATTCATAAACCAAAAGCATGCCATATTTATAAATTCACAAGAATGCTGATATAATAATTTTTAATTGGAAATAAATCAACAGATTGGATATAACAGTTTATATGTAACTCATACATTAGAAGAAGGCACTTTGTTATATTTTAATAAGAAGTACAGGACTCTATACTGGTAAAAGACTAAATCTCTCTGACCCATGACAAGGGCCATTTCTTTCTGAAGAAAAGCTGAAAGGATAACCAAAGTATAGCCAAGAGGTGCATGGGATGGACGAGCCAAAGAAGGAACAGTGGAGAAGTTGCAGGAATAGCATACCCTAGAGAGCCCCTGATAATCCACATGAAACCTCTTTTGGGGGTCCCAATGTTGACTCTCTCACCCATGGACAATGTTAGATAAACTTTCAAATTCTATCCCACTTCCATTAGCCTATGTTCCAATCATCATTCTATTAGCACAGTGTTTTTAGATTTATTAATAGCATTGATTAGGCTCTTACCAAACTCTGAGAAAGCCTGTCATTTAGGGCAATGCATGCCAATAAAGACAATCTTTAATGTCAATAAAGGTCACCTGGGGATTTTGTCAAACTCATATTCTAATTCAGTTGGTCTGGGTTGGGCCTATATTTTAACCAGATGACCTGACATTGCTAATTTGAGAATCACACTTTTAGTCACAAAAATTTAGAGAAGACATCTACTTAAGTCTCTTCTTATTCATTAAGTATAGGTTTTATTAATTTAACACTCAAGAGTTCTGCGTCTGCATATGGTTCTCTGATTTTCCTTCTCAATTTTAATCTAATGACTAGATTAAAAGTCCATGATCTCTCAAAGATCATTGAAATAAGGCCTTAAGCTTAAAAAATTTTTTTAAAGCTTATGCTAATTTTCTCAAGTGCCAGGATCTGATGTTCTTCTAGCAAGGATTGTATTCACTCCGCTGCACAGTAATTGAGAAATGTAGACTCAGAAATGAGTAATTAAGAACCAATGATGAAAAAATAACTAAATGATACAAATAGAGGATAATCTTACCATCTAAGCTTCAAAAACACCAGTAATATGTTTTCAAGTTTCCCAGATATGACAATACCTTAACCATTTTATTTGCATTAAGAGGTACTGATTGATGTTAATATATTCTATTCAATTAAGAACAGGGTAAAATTTTAAAAGTGGGCAGAAAACCTGAATAGACATTTCACCAAAGAGGACATACAGATGGCTAATAGACATATGTAAAGATGCTAACAACACTAATCATCAAAGAAATGTAAATTAAAACCACAATGAAATACTACCCCACACCTGTCAGAATGGCTAACATCAGTACGTAAATCAACAAACAACAAGTGTTGGTGAGGATGTGGAGAAAAGGGAAACCTTGTGTACTTTGGTGAGAGTGTAAATTGGTGCAGCCACTATGCAAAATATTATGGAGGGTTTTTAAAAAAATTAAAAATGGAACTGCCTTATGACCCAGCAATTCCACTTCTGGGAATATATCCAAAGAAATCCAAAATACTAATTTGAAGGAATATATGTACCCCTATGTTCATTGCAATAGCCAAGACAGGGAAGCAACCCAAGTGTCCATCAATAGACGAGTGGTACATATATACAATGGAATATTACCAGGTCATAAAAAAGAATGAAATCTTACCATCTGTGACAACATGGATGAACCTAGAGGGTATTATACTAAGTGAAATAAGTAAGTCAGAGAAAGACTAATACCAGATAGTTTCACTTATATGTGGAATCTAAGTAACAAAATAAACTAATGAGCAAAACTGAAACAGCCTTATAGAAACAGAAAACAGACTGATATTTGCCAAAGGGGAGGGAGTTGGAGGGCTGAGTGAAAAAGGTGAAGGGATTAAGAAGCACAAATTGGTAGTTACAAGACAGTCACATGGATGCAAAGTACAACATAGGGAATAGAGTCAATAATATTGTGATAACTATATATGGTACCAGGTGGGTACTGAGAAAATTGGGGGAGAGCACTTTGTAAAGTATATGACTGTCTAACCACTATGCTTCACATCTGAAATTAATACAAATAATGTTGAATGTAAACTGTAATTGAAAATAAAAAAGAACATAGAGGGTAAGTCTAATCATTTTGGGGGAATGGAACTTCTTTCTTTATTGACTCTAAGCATAGAGGTATAGAGAGTATGGATAGGGCTTTTGAAGAAAACTAAGATTTACTGCATGTATATAAAGTTTATATATATAAAAAGAGTCATATAAACACACACACACACACACACACACACACACACACACACACACTCACACACATACTGGCTCCTTGAGAACAAGAACACTCCCGGGTGCTTTCTCTGCAGAGCACGGTGCTTAAAGGCATGGGCTTTGCAGTTGGAGAATTTGGAACTGCATCTCACCTTTGGTATTTAATAACTCTGAAACCTTGCACAGTGTACTTAATGCTTCCATGCCTGTTTCCTCAACTATAAAATAGAAAAAATAACAACTACATTCAGATGATTGTTTTGAGGATTAAGATGATGTGTGCATAGAATTCACAGTACCTGGCACTTAAGTCCTCAGTGCTCAGTTAATGGCAAAGACCATATTACTGTTGTCACTCTCGTCAATATCCTAGTAATTAGACTGGATCCAGACAACTGGGTTATAATCACAGTTCTGTCCCAATCAGGAAAATGAACTTGGCAAGTCACTTAACCTTTTGATATTTCATTCTGCTGAACTATATAATGTCCAATCCAAGGGAGAAACAACAGAGGCACCACAGAGTAGCTGGACTGCAGGGTTGTGGACATTTTATAGGATATCTGAAAAGGGGAGAGTAGGTGCATGGAACTGGGACATTCAGATGCTGCTATATCAGCACTTCCCAGAAACTGTGATTTCACAAACAGATGCAAAAAAATTTTTTAAGTCTGTAGGGCTAAGACAGGTTTGTAAACTTTTTATTCTACTGTCTTTTATATATATATACATCATCTATGTATCATTAACATCTATACTAATAATAGAGAAATAGGAGCTATATATATAATTGATTTCAGAGAGGAAGGGAGAGGGGAGAGAGATAGAAACATCAATGAGAGAGAATCATTGATTGGCTGCCTCCTGCACGCCCCCTACTGGGGATGGAGTCCAGAACTCCAGCATGTGCCCTTGACCAGAATCAAACCCGGGACACTTTAGTCTGCAGGCCAACGCTCTATCTGCTGAGCCAAACCAGCTAGGGCTCTACTGTCTTTTTAATCAACAGAAACAAAACATCATCTATGTACCATCACCATCAATACTAATAATAGAGAAATATGCAAATTATCCATTACAGTGTCACATCACAATTGGGTCAGCAGGCTACGTCCCCTCCCTCTGCTCAGACAGCTGCAAGGACTGGGGTAGAATAAGATACGATAGGAGGGGGTAAGAAAGGAGAGGGAGAGGAAGGCAGGCCTGCATGCAAACAGGCCAACAGGAGAAACAGAAATACAGGAAGGGAACAAGAAAAAGCTGCAGGAATGGAAAAGGGAAGGAAATGCAGGGCTGCACACAGGAGAGGGTGTAGACCACAGGGTGGGGCAGGTGCGCCCAGCGAGGGGCGGGGCAGACATGGGAGGAGGGCAGTGGCTCCCGGCACGGGCCGTTGGTGGGGAGGCGGCCACAGGTCCAGGACAGAGTGGTGGGCGGTCCGAGGCCTTCTGGGTGGAGGTGCTCCTGTTTGGCGGTGGCGGCGGCAGCGCCGGGCTGCACGGGTCTTGGCCACCCTCGCTGGGCCAGGCGTCCCGGGCAGGAAATGGGAGCAGGACAGCAGCGGGGAGGCTGGGAAAGAGGGGACGGTGAACACTTGGCCGGGGCTGAGCCCTGGGCTGGGGGTTAATGCCCCCCCTAACGGAAGCTTTAAGAAGGGAGGGAGGGAGGGAAGAATTTATAAAGGAGTCAGCAGAGAGCAGAGTTAAAGAAGGAAAGAGGATGTATGAGTGAACTATAGGAGCTATAATGAAAATCAAGTATAGTTGTGTACTGGGGACAGATTTTAAAAGTAGGAGTCAGAAAAGAAAAAAGATAAATGATAGTGAATAATTAGGCAGGTAGATAGATAGATATTAAAACAGTGGAAGTAAGTAGAGAAGAATGTATGGGAAAGGTAGGATGAGAGAGAAAGAGGGAGGGAAGAAAAGTTTTAAAGGGGAGCCGGTAGAGCTTAAAAGGAGAATGGGAAGAAGGAAGAAATGGGGGAGGGAGCAAAGCAGGTCCGAGGGAGGAAGTGAAGAAAAAAATTAAGGTGGGAAGGAAGGAAAAGGGGAGGGAGGGAAGGGGTAAAGATAAAGGAAAGAAGGAATGTGGGGAGGGAGGGAGGTTAGGAGAAAGATGGGAAGAAGGATGATGGAACAGAAGTAGGAAATAAGGAGGAAAGAAAAGTTGATAAATGATGAGTCAGTAGGAAAAAGTGTTACATAAAGGAGAGAGAAAAATTGTGTGAGAGGGAGAAGCCAATAAGGAAGTCAAATACAATTGTGTGTGAAGGGGATAAGATTAAAAAAAAAAAGTTAATAGGGGCGACCAGGCCAGCAGGGGAGAGCAATTAGGGGTGACCAGGCTGGCAGGGCAGGGCAGTTAGGGGGATCAGGCAGGCAGAGTGGTTAGGGCAGGCAGTCAGGTGAGTGGTTAGGAGCCAGAGGTCTCCGATTGCAAGAGGGATGTCCAACTGCCAGTTTAGGCCCGATCCCGCAGGCCTAAATTGGCAGTTGGACATCCCCTAAGGGCTCCTGGATTGGAGAGGGTACAGGTCGGGCTGAGGGACCTCCTCCCCCATGTGCACAAATTTCGTGCACCGGGCCTCTAGTCTACACAAATAAAAGAGAAACATGCAAATTGACCGTCACTTTGTGACACCCACAGCCGATCAGGAGTGAGTATGCAAATTAACCCTACAAAGATGGTGGTGGCCC
The DNA here is from genome assembly GCF_951640355.1 of Cnephaeus nilssonii. Classification (NCBI taxonomy): domain Eukaryota; kingdom Metazoa; phylum Chordata; class Mammalia; order Chiroptera; family Vespertilionidae; genus Cnephaeus; species Cnephaeus nilssonii. Next base: position 47,315,146 of record NC_137073.1, read on the forward strand.
CACCCCCCAGTCACTCCAGGCCTCTAGACAGCACACATGCAAGCGCTGAGCGGCCAGGCAGGGCGGGACACCTGCTATGAGGGGGAGGAGGGAGCTGAGGGAGATATAGGAGTGGTGCTCAAGCTAGAGTGAAGACTGAAGGCTCTGGCCGGAGTGAAGGCCTGGGTCCCAGGTGCCAGAGGAAAACCGGTGCCGGCAGCCAGGGGAAGGAAGGCCTATTGCACGAATCTTTGTGCAACGGGCCTCTAGTCCTTTCATAAAAGGCAAATTTTATTACCAATATATTCTTATAAACTCCTTCAAAGTGAAGAAATTTAGCCTGTAAGGAAGAGCTGGCCAGTGGAGCTCAACATTTCAAATAACAATACACTCTTTGAATGAGTGGGGATGGGGAGAGGACAAGAGACCAAGAATCCAGCTTGGGAACCACTTGGGAGGTGAGATGAGAAAAAGGCTGGCGAAGAGCAGCAGAAAGAGCTGCCCTAAGCATCAGAGAGGTGGTGGGAGGCAGAACTAGAAGGGAAGAAGGGCCTCTGGTTTGTTATAAAGGGGTGAGGTTTGTGTCAAAGGATGATATTAAATCTAAACACGTAAACATCTAAATAAAATAAAGTCAATTTAGCTTTATCATGACATCCTGAAAGCACTACCTAATTACTCTAAATAAATTATCAAAAATATAAGTTAGAGTTGAAATCATCAGAATTGCATACCCATAAATTTATCCTTTTTTTCATATTATTAGTTACTTAAAACAGCAAAATAGCCCTAACCGGTTTGGCTCAGTGGATAGAGCGTCAGCCTGCGGACTGAAGGGTCCCAGGTTCGATTCCGGTCAAGGGCATGTACCTTGGTTGCGGGCACATCCCCAATAGGGGGTGTGCAGGAGGCATCCGATCAATGAGTCTCTCTCATTGATGTTTCGAACTCTCTATCCCTCTCCCTTTCTCTCTGTAAGAATCAATAAAATATATTTTTAAAAAAACCCAGCAAAATAATATGAGCTATAATATATAAACATCAGCAATATAATATATACTAGAGTCCCTGTGCACAAAATTCATGCACTGGAGGTTGGGGTGGGGGGGGTCCCTCAGCCTGGCCTGCAGCCTCTCACAGTTCAGGATCCCTTGGGGGATGTTCACCTTCGCAATCCAGGATCCCTCACTCCTTACTGCCCGCTTGCTCGCTCCTTACGGCTTGGCTCGCTGCTCCTTAGTGCTGCCATGGAGGTGGGAGAGGCTCCTGCCACCGCTGCTGTGCTTACCAGCCATGAGCCTGGCTTCTGGCTGAGCAATGCTCCCTCTGTGGGAGCGCACTGACCACCAGGGGGCAGCTCCTGCGTTGAGCATCTGCCCCCTGGTGGTCAGTGCTCATCCTAGTGACCGCTCATTCTGGTCGTTCCACTGTAACGGTTGCTTAGGCTTTTATTATATAGATTATATATTATATCAACTATATTATATGTGAAATTATATGTACTATTTTAAATATATAATATAGCATATTACTTATCATTAAAGTCATAGACCACCAATTACAACTGCTTTAAAATTATACACATATACCTTAGGTAGGAATAAGTGAGAATAACCTAAAATCAAATAATAGGAAAAGATTATACACATATACCTTATAAGGTTATATAATAACACGTTAGGCAACCTTTAAAAATCTTGTTTTCAAAAATAATTAATAATTTGTGGAAATGCTTTTGCTATCATTTGAAGTTAAAAAAGGCATTACACATTTCTGTGTAATTCCCACTTTTATGAATATTTACAATAAATAAGCCTAGAAAAAGAAAACACATTAAAAACATAACACTGATCATCTCTGATATTACAGATAATGTAGTATTACTTGTATTTTTTATGTTTTACACATTTTCAACAATAACTATGCATTACTTTTATAAGTAGAAAAAAATATATAAATAAATTTGGCAGACATACTTACTCCTGGGAGTTTAGGATTGAAATAATTAACTACTCCAAACTCAAAGTGAGATGCGAAACCTTCATTGAGCCAGATATTGTTCCACCAACTCATTGTAACCAAGTTTCCAAACCACTTTTGAACATGGAAAAGAAAAGAGTTGTCTTAAATTTAATTTAGGTAATATTTCTTGAAATTGCATGTTAAATAAATGTAGAATCAAAGACAAACTTCATTTGCTATCAATAAAACAGGATTCCAAAAAAACATGTTGTTTTAACATGAAAAATATTAGTCATGCATTCATTTCCCTGAAATAATTATTTCACATTCAAAGTTTGAAAGCAATTTTTGTTTTAAAACTGTGATGTTCAAAAATAATGAAAGCCAGAGTAGCATTTCTTAAACTGTCCACTTTGCCCATAAGTTAAATAAAGCAGAAGTTCTAAATGATCACTTAATATCTACTAATTACAGCATCTTATACAGCAGGATTCGGCTGTAAGCAATTATGTTTTAAAATATGATTTGATCTGTGCCCTGTACAAATCACTCAAGTAATCATGTTCTGCAAAATGGTACCACTATAATTATTTTCTATTTGAGCTTAATAGAAAGTGTCAAACAGATGATGAATAGAATCAGGAAAAAAAAAACACAATAATTTCCAAAACCAACAAATCCACACCCTAGTATTTAACCAAATTATTAGAACAGCTGTGATGTGCTAGGAGTTAGCCTGTATTCCAAAACAAAAACAATGTGTCACTTAGGATATAATAAAAAATGACACCTTGGATGACTAATCAAAACTTGTGGAAGTGTGTGTTGAGTGTGTAACAGGGTGTTTGTTATTCAATCCCAGTAAATCACTTTCCCAAAATTTCTTATGGAACCATATAACAAAATAATTTCATAGTTTAGTTATTTCTTTCTTGACTGGCTTGTATTAATGGAGCCAAGGTCAAAAGACACGATGAAAATTTCCATCAAACCAAATTTCCATCAAACTAAGCTTCTCCAACCACAATATGAAAGTATATAGTTCTAGTGAAATGAACTTTGTTTACATCAGTTTGGGGATGCAGCTCGAGGATTAATTATCACTCATCTCACTGACATTAATATATTGTATATATCCCTTTAACCTCTCTTCCCCCCCACCCCGCCCCAAAAAAGAGTAACAATCTACTAATGAAATGTGGATATCTTTCCGTGACCTTTTATGATGTACCTTATTTTGAGATGGCATGAAAACAAATAATCATAACTCTTCTTGGCTTATTTTTCCTGAAGGGAACTTTTTGGAGCAAGTTAATCCTTGGATGTAAATACCTAACCCTCCAATGGACTGTAAGGTCTCATCACTGTGATCCATCAACAACTGTTCAGATCTACCCAGGATCTGATTACATACAGCCTCCCTTGTTTTTCATATATATATATATATATATATATATATATATATATATATATATATATATATATATATATATATATTAGAGAAGGCAGAAAGGAGAGGAGAAGAAGAGAGAAACATTTATCAGCTGCCTCCTGCATGCCTCCTACTGGGGATTGAGCCCACAACCCGGACATGTACCCCTACTGGGGATCAAACCTGCAACCTCTAGCTGCATGAGAAGACATTCAACCAACTGAACCACACTGGCCATAGCTCCCATTTTATTTTTTAAATATTTTCTTTTTTAGAGAGAGGGGAAGGAAAAGGGAGAGAAATATCTATGAGAGAGTGAGACAGCGATTGATTGCCTTCTTCATGCTCACTACCAGGGATAGGCTGCAACCCAACCAACTGACCCATACTGGCCAGGGCTCTCATTGTCCCATTTTTTGAATAAATTTTTAAAAATTTGGTGTATGGCAGGTGTTGCTGTTTTTCTTTTTTACTTTTTTTTTTTTTTTTTTCTATTTTTGGTAGAGTAGCTGGAAAACACCTTCATGTGAAATAAGAGAAAACATTTTACCACGTGCCTGATGCCCGATCTCATGGGAGACAATGTGGGAGATCACCGTCTTTTTTTCTGTTAGTTGATCATCTGGTTTCAGCAATAATAATGACTCATCAAATATCATTAGTCCCCAATTTTCCATTGCACGGTTGTCAAAAGTAGGCAAGGCAATAATGTCTAAATGGAATTCAATGGAGGAAACAATAGAATCATCTCTTTCAAAAAATTTGAGATTTCCAGTTACAAATATCTCAAAGTTAAATCATATAAGTACTGAAAAAATACAAGTAAATATGTATAATCTGAGAGTAGACTTTAAAGACAAAAACCAAAGACAGAAGCCAGAAAATAAATTGTTTTGATTATATAAACACCAAATACAGTAGGTCCTCGGGTTACGTCGGTGATCCGTTCCTATGGCATGACGTAACACGATTTTCACTGTAAGTCAGAACCCACCTACATAAGCACCTATGTCACTCACATGGAGCACATACACAGCAGTAATGAAGTGAAACAGTAAAAAAAATTTAAAAGAAAAATAACAATCCCTGACCTTTACTTGTGGTAAATAAATAATAAAAAACATAAAGCACATATGTACATACGTCGAAACGACAAAACTTTTTTTTTTATAAATAAACTAGTGGCTCGGTGCACAAAATTTGTGCACATTAAGAGGGGATTAATTAGAGGAAATATTTTAATATTGCTATTTGCCCTTTCTCTATAATAGAAGTGTCAGAGATGAAAGAAAATTAGTAAAATGTATATGAAAATCTTCTTCCTGTCAGAGTCTAGGGCGTGCCGCGGGACCCAGAGTCAAGTCCCTGCCCACCCATGGTGCCTCAAAATCACTCGAGACCCAGATCCAGCTGGCTCCACTCCCATTGGGCGAGATCCAGACCCAACCAGCCCCACCCTTGTCAAGCCCCGCTGGGTGGGGAGCACAGCCTGAGGTTCCCCAGCCTGGCGCTGGGGCACAGCCTCAGGTCCCCTGGCCTGGCACCAGGGCAGGGGGTACAGCCTGAGGTCTCCCGTCAAGCCCCGCCAGGAGGGGGGTGCAGCCTGAGGTCCCCTGTCAAGCCCTGCTGGGTGGGGGGGCATGGCCTGAGGTCCCCTGTCAAGCCCCACCAGGCAGGGGGGCACAGCCTCAGGTCCCCTGCCACGGCCCAGCACCACGCAACCTCAGGTCCCTGCTGATTGCTCATTATGGGAACTCGGCCTCCGCTGTGGGTGCAGCCATCTTGTGTTATGGAAACCCCCACACACACTGTGGGCACCGCCATATTTGTGATGGCGTGGTGGTCAATTTGCATATTCCCCTTTATTAGATAGGATGGGAGATGGCGACATAACCACGAAATGACGTACATTGAGTTTGACGTAACCCGAGGACTGCCTGTACTTTTAATGAAGGACTTGTATCCAAAATATACAAAGATCTCTTAAAAGTCAACAATAAGCAAATAAACAACTTTATAAATTTGGCAAAAGATCAAAACAGATACGTCACTAAGAATATATACAAATGAAAAATAACCATATGAAAAGAAGCTCAACATCATATATCATTAGGAAATTTCAAATTAAAACAATAATGAAACAAAAACAACGAGATACCACTCACTACACCCATTAGGATGGCTAAAATCCAAAACACAACACCAAATGCTGGAGAAGATTTGGAACAACAGAAACTCTCATTATTGCTGGTGGGAATGCAAAATGGTACAGCCACTTTGGAAGAAAGTTTGGTGGTTTCTGATAAAGCTAAACATAGGCTGACCATACAGTCTAGCAACTGAGCTTCTAGGTATTTACCCCAAAGAGTTGAAAATTTATGCCCATACAAAAACTTGCACACACATGTTTATTGCCTCTTTATTCATAATTGCCCCAAATGGGAAGCAACCAAGATGTCCTTCAAAGGCCAATGGATAAACAAACTCTTGGACATCCATACAATAGTGTATTATCCTATCTAATAAAAGAGTAATATGCAAATTGACCGTCACTCCAAGACACAAGATGGCTGCCCCCATGTGGACACAAGATGGCTGCCACAAGATGGCCTGCAGGGGAGAGCAGTTGTGGGCAGTTAGGGGTGATCAGTCCAGCAGAGGAGGGCAGTTGGGGGAGACCAGGTCAGCAGGGGAGGACAGTTGGGAGGACACCAGGCCTGCAGGGGAGGGCAGTTGGTGGGGGGACCAGGCCGGCAGTGGAGGACAGCTGGGGGGGGACCCAGGCCTGCAGGGGAGGGCAGTTGGGGGAGACCAGGCCTTCAGGGGCGGGCAGTTGGGGGAGACCAGGCCTGCAGGGGAGGACAGTTGTAGGCGATCAGGCAAGTAGGGAGGGCAGTTAGGGGTGACTGGGCCTACAGAGGAGGGCAGTTGGGGGAGACCAGGCCAGCAGGGAGGGCAGTTTGGGGGGACCAGGCCTGCAGGGGAGGGGAGTTGGGGGAAGGACCAGGCCTGCAGGGGAGGACAGTTGGGGGGGACCAAGGCCTTCAGGGGAGGGCAGTTGGAGGGGAACCGGCCTGCAGGGGAGGGCAGTTGGGGGGACCAGGCCTGTAGGGGAGGGCAGTTGTGGGTAATCAGGCCAGCAGGGAGGGCAGTTAGGGGTGACCGGGCCGGCAGAGGAGGTCAGTTGAGGGAGACCAGGTCTGCAGGGGAGGGCAGTTGGGAGCAATCAGGCCAGCAGGGAGGGCAGTTAGGGGTGACCGGGCCAGCAAAGGAGGGCAGCTGGAGGAGACCAGGCCAGCAGGGGAGGGCAGTTGGGGGGGGACCAGGCCTGCAGGGGAGGACAGTTAGGGGCGACTAGACTGGCAGGGGAGGGCAGTTAGGGGTGACCAGGCTGGCAGGGGAGGGCAGTTAGGGGCAATCAGGCCAGCCAGGGAGCAGTTAGGAGTCGATCAGGCTGGCAGTGGAGTGGTTAGGGGGTGATCAGGCTGACAATCAGAAGTGGTTAGGGGCAATCAGGCAGAGGCAGGCAAGCAGTTGGGAGCCAGCAGTTCTGGATTGTGAGAGGGATGTCCCAGATTGGAGAGGGTGCAGGCTGGGCTGAGGGACACCCCTCCCCCCCCCCCCCCGTGCACGAATTTTGTGCACCGGGCCTCTAGTTCAGTTATAAAAAGAAATGATCTATCAAGCTATGAAAATTCATGGAGAAACCATAAATGTATATCACTAAGTAAAGGAAGCCAGTCTAAAAAACCTACACATGGTATAATTCCAACTACATATCATTACAGAAAAGGTAAAACTATAGAGATAATAAAAAGATCAGTGGTTTTCAGGGACTTGGGCGGGGGGACAGGATGAATAGGTGGAGCACAATGGATTTTTATGGTAGGAAAACTATTCAGTATGATATTAAAATGTTGTTTACATATGTTATACATTTCTCAAAACTCATAGAACTGTGCAACACAAAGTGAACCCTAATGTAAACTATGGACTTCAGTTAATAATAATGTATCAATGTTGCTTCATCAATTATAATAAATGTACCACACTAATGCAAGATATTAACAGCAGAAACTGGGGGCAGAGTGGAGAGGAGGAAGAAGAGGTATATGAGAACTCTCTAAAAAATAAAGTCTATTTAAAATTAAACATTTAGTTCACTAAAAGATACCATAAACAAATTTGAAAGGCAAACTGGGAAAATTATATATCACAACTAGACAATATTTTTTTAGTAAAAAATTCTGACAAATAAAAAAATATGAATAATTCACTAAAGAAATAATTCAAACAGCCAATAATCTTATTTAAAATGTTCAACTTCTTTACTTATCAAAAACAAAGATTAAAATAATGGTACAACTTAATCTTTTAAGTGTATGAGAAGCTTACTAATTAGTACTGGTTAGCATTAGTATTAATAATTATTTATAGGAAAACTGGCACATGGCTTGCTGATGAGGTGTTTTTCGGAAGCAATCCAGCAAAATGCTTCATAATCTTTAGAAATGTTCCTACCCTTTGACTAAATCATTAAACTTTTGGAATCTATACTAAGGCAAATATCCCATATATTTGTAAACATTTTCTTACAAGGATTTTCTTTAGTGTCCTGAAAGTAGTTCCCCCAAAGTGGTAGAAGCAGTCCACATATTCAACCACTGAGGAGTAAATAGTTTGTCAAGTTGAATATGTAGGTATTCTATGTCTTTAAAATGACAATAAAAAATAGCCTGGCTGGTGTTGCTCAGTGGTTGAGCGTTGACCCATGAACCAGGAGGTCACAGTGCGATTTCCAGTCAGGGTATATGCCAGGGTTATGGGCTCGATCCCCAGTAGGGGACATACAGGAGGCACCTAATCAATGATACTCTCTCATTGTTAATATTTCTATCTCTCGCTCCCTCTCCCTTTCTCTCTCTGAAATCAATAATAGACATATTTTTTAAATGACAATAAAAAAGAATATTTAGTTATCTGGATCATGTCAATACATTAAAAAAAAACAAAAAGCAATTTTCAAAGAACAACTCTATGTTGCCATTTTGTTAAAAACAAAGAAGCAAACAGAAAGACAGAGATCCAGACTGACAGGCACTGGGATATACCCAAATGTCAGCCATGGTTACATCTGTGTGGTAGCATTGCAGGAGATTTTTCTTCTTTTTTATGTGTGTGTGCTTTTCCCTATTTTCCCAAAATTTCTACAGTGTTATCATTTATTACTTTTGTAGCTAGAAGAACAATAAAAGTTTTTTTTTCTTTTGCTACTAGAAGAAATCTCATTCATACAATCCATGCTACATCTGTCCAGTGAATGATCTATGCTGTGCTAAATTCAATAATTTAAGTTGGCCTTACACAAGGTTGAAGTTGACAGTGTGTAGTAAAGTGTGTACCCAGGTCACTTCATAGCCTCCACAGATAATGCTCTATTATCCTGGATCAAACTTAGTTGCCTTAGCCTAACCTTTTACACTCGGATGTCGAGTGTGACTCGACACGGTTAGCATCGGTAGCAGCTCGTATGTCGAATTGTATTGAATGTATCAATAATTTGAAATATAAAAAAATCCAAATAAATAAATTTGTATGAAAAGAAACTCCAGTTTTTTATTCTACTGCCGCGCTTTGTAAAATATGGGGTATTTAAAAAATTAAATCCCGAGTAGAATAAAGGAATCGAGAAAAAAGCAAGCAAGTGCAAAGGGTTAAGTTTCCCATTCTTCTAACCTTCCCTTTCCTTCACCCACTCCCATCCCACCCGCCAATACATGACAAAGGAACAAAATACATTTACATGATACCCTCACTCTAGAGGGAACAAAAAACCACATTGAACAACTTTCTAAGCTGAGTGGCTCTCTAAGGACATACTGTATAGATCTATGAGAAATAAAATGTTTACATATTTCCTCAAGAATCATATTATATTCACACATGATTCCAATTTTATATAGCAACAATTCACAGATGGGACTCTTAAATCCTAACCCAATGACTCAAAACTAAAGCATATTTTTTTAAACCAACAAAACCTTACTAAAGGGAACTGGAGTGACTCACGCAGGCCTGCTAAAAGAATCCAGAGCATTGCATTGCACACTTGCATTATGAGAGAAAAGTACAGGATGCAGGAGAGGAGGCAAGGTCTGGAGGCTGTGAGGCTGCTAGCGAGGGATCCAAAGCCTGAGAGCTCCTTGCAGACCTGCGGGACGCAGGGCACCACAGGGACAAAGAGCAGACAGGCCTCCATGTTTTCGGGAGGGGATGGAACTAACTCCAAAACAGCACCTAAATGGTGACAGTGGGTCCTTGGAGGCTCATCTGGATATGACCTCATCCCAGAGCCCCATAAAAGGAAAACAACTGCATTGGAAGGGCAGATGACTCACCTGTTTTGGGAAGAGGGTAACTAATATTAAATAAATCTTCCAGAAAAGAGAAGATGGGGCCTGTGATGTTCAAAGCAAAGTCTGCATTTCCATTTGCAATGGCGTCTTTCCGGGCCCAGATGCGTATCTAAATAAAAACAATTGAGCAGTGATTTGAAAAGGCAGTATTGGAAAGTGGCAGCCTGCTTGCTCCAATTCCCTGATACTCTAGAGCCAAAGTCACAGTTTCACAAGAAGCTACATAACAAAACATTTAAATGCATATGCATGCTGAGAAAGGCCCAGAAGGCTCTTCTCTGAGTTGTGAACAGTGGCTCCCCCAAAAGTGTGTTATTTCAGTCTTTGGCAATAACATGTATAACTATTGTAACCCCAAAACAATCTGTGCCTACCCCCGTGGAAAATGTAGCTTCTATGTCAGAGAGTAAATGGGCACCGTGGGCCTTTATTTCCTGGTTCCAGACATATTCTCAGTGTTCCAAAAAAGAATTGTGTAGTTAGTGAGGGTTACACAATAAACAAATTTGAATCGTGCCAACTTAAAATGGTTTGTTAATGAAAACAGTAATAGTCCCATCTTACTTTCAAAACTTAGAATACGGTTAATTTCCCTTATTTTAAAGAGTTCATCAGAAGTTTTATGACTTTATAGTTGTTGAAGCAAGTAAATTATATTCTCTGTTTATATATATAGTAGGTAAAAAGAAATCCCTGGCATGTTTTATTAGTTTAATGTAACCATGTTGTTTGGGCACTTGGAATTTATTTGCATAATTTTGGTGACTACTGTAATTTGCTGTTGTTTTAACATTCATTATTATTTTAATATGAAATTATTTTATACCCCAAAACAATGCCATCTAAGCACTTTTTAATGGAGTTGCTAGTGTTAATGTTGAAGAACATGTATGAAACTCAATAACCCTGAAACGAAAAGCAGAGGGAGAAGGGGAATTAAAATAATTGTCCTGGTGTGAGTACAGTTAATTTGAGAAAGATCTCTCTGCAAAACATTAGGGAAAATGCTAAGGAAATGAAAAACAGCACAACAATATTTGCAAATTACTGCACGTCAAGAGCACATTCACCTTACTTTGCTTTAATTTCTGGTAGAAAAATGTGTCTTGAAGCACGTAAATTTTGAATTATGTGAGATCTTCAGGAATGCTCCCCCTTCACAGAATGTAACCACCTGCTTGTGAAGCCTTCTGCACTGATCCCCTGACTCCTTCCAACCTCCCCCTTGCTTCAGAGGTCTCATTATCCTCGGAAAAAGGGGCCCAGGACTGAGCCCTACTTCTACAATAAACTTACCCTCCCCAACGCTAGTTCTAATCTTTGCATCCTCAGAAAGACTACTAAACCAAAGCCCACACTACTGAGTGGAAAGAACAATCTCCTCTCTCCACATTCAAGATAATGAATGCATTTTAATTCATTTAATTATTTGGAAAATAACGGCAATAACAATTAAAGTCTCTATGTTAATTTTTTGTTTATAGAGCTCCTCCCCTAAACTACCATTCTGTAAGCCAAGAGGCAGGCAAATAATGGAGATTTCTAGCTGGGTGCGATGGGTGAGTGGCCCCAGGAGAGCAGCAAGGAGCACTTGAAGATGTAGCCATAAAGTTCCTTCAAAACCACAGCTAGTCACCAATGTGTTCTTGTGGCCTTCCTGATACACAGCCAACCTCAGCATCTAAGAGAGATGAATGTCTTTGCACAGATCCACGTGTGCTAAATTTTACTTAAAATATGTTATCTCCAACCTTAATTCTGTGTTTCCTATGTTTATCCTCATGCCACACATTAATCACATTTTCAATTTCACTAAGTTTTCTCCTACTTGATGAGTAATTTTTATACAATCTTGGCGTTATTCTAGGAGTACATTCTAGTTCTCCTGTAGAGTATACAGGACTCCTTCATTATAGCACTTAGCCTTAGCCAAATGCAACATTCCACTGATAAGCTCATCCCAAATTTCAACTTTCTGGCTGACAACGTTACTTTCTTAGGCATGTTCCATTTCCTCTTTGCTTCTATGGCAGCTGGCTTTCTTTTCAGGGGGATCTTTCACTAAGAAACAGATTTGCTGCTTTTCTGAGAATTTTTCACTGTGCAGTAGCACTGAGAGCAACAAGCCACTTGAGATGTGGATGCTGACAGAGCGCCTTGGGTCACTCGTGCACTCTGGGGCCCACTCCTTCACGTCAGACACAAAGCGTGTGCTTTCAGATCGTGCCTGAGTATATTGATGAATATAGAAGTCATGAAGGTCTGACGTGGCCAATGTTATATCTGTGAACATCAAGGATTTACCAGTGATTATTCAATCCGGAAAAATCAGGCTGGAGCCAAGAGCGGAGGGAGATAACGAGCTGCTGTTTGCATCCAGCACAGTATTTCCAATTCATCATTCGTTAGGAGTGCAGGAGGAGTAACTATGAGTGATTCTCCCCCTCTGATAACTTGGCTCATCTACAGCTTCCTTGTCTCCACAAGTAGGAGACAAAGTACGAGCCCCAGAGAGAGCCTCCGCCAGCTGTAGGGCCGAATCTTCCTCAGCCCAATGAAGTCAGTCTGACCAGAAGGAACCAGGACTACAGCAGTGGCCTTACTTGCCTCCACACTTGAGCATAGAGAGTGAACCAGTATACAAAGTACTGGGCACTTTCCGAAAGGATTATTACGTCATGAGGATATAATTGGGAGAAAACTAGGTATTTCAGGACAGAGAACCTATTTTATACAGATCTGGGGAAGTGTTAAGAGCCGCAGAGCTGAGGAAGCCAGCAGCCCTGCTTCTCAGCAGGGATGCTACTTAACCTGCACGCTCCACCTCAGCCACAGCACTGTTCCTGGCTGGGTCATGCTCGCACCACACTGAGCATCACCCAGCTTCAAGGCTAAGTTACAGGGAGGTAAGCAACCTGAGCTTCAAGGCGCTAGTACTTCAGTTCTCCCTTGTCCTCTGACGGGCAGCAACAGCCTGGGAAGAGGAGGCTCCGAACTTGCCTTGAGTGGACTTAGTGTGTGGCCTTCCATGGAAATCCCTCCACAGAGCTATAGCGAGGGTTATGTTTCATTCCTCAAAGCCACACTAAGAACTTTTAAAGGACTTGGAAAAAGTTGGAGTGAGTAGCAGGAGGGGACGATGGGATGTGTAGCCATGCTACCAGATGCAGAAAGAGCGGATGAACACTCGGCAGCCAGTACAAAGATACCCTTACCCGGAGACACCTCCTTACTCACCTCCTTGCCCCTCTCAGTTCTGCTGACATGGCCATAGTCACATATAGCAAAGGCAGCTAAATAAGTTGGCATGCGGGGTGTGGTGTGAAAGGTGGTAACTGTCCATTTGCTTCCATTCACATCTTTTTCAGACTGACCTGGAGAAATTTATTTTAGTCCAAAATCACCATAAACCTAAGTAACAATACCTACCTTTAAATTAATTTGTCAACTTGACTGTCACCTGGCTACTTCTTCCCAACTGTGTCCCACCGTCTAGCAGTTTGGATTTCTCTAACCCTAACCTATCAAAACCACACTGGGAAGATGTAAGGACAGCATCTTAGTCCTGAATTAGTATGGTGAGTAATTGGTCTTGACTGAGGGCCACATCCATGAGCACTCTAAGTTAGGCCCCATGTACAGACTAGACATTGGGTGGTGAGCACACAAAGCAATAAACAGATGATGTATTACAAAACTGTATACCTGAAACTTATATATAATGTTATTAACCAATGTTACCCAATAAATTTAATTTTAAAAAAGAAACAGGATTTATTATCTCCAAAATGTGGGTGCCGCCACATACCCCATGTGACTGGTCTCCCTAACCATAATACACTATGAGCATATTGCATAGAAAAGCTATTGATTTAAAAGCTATTACAGAGTTAAGTAGATATATCACATATATATATAATATATATGTATATATATAATATATATATGTGTGTATATATATATATATATATATATATATATAGAGAGAGAGAGAGAGAGAGAGAGAGAGAGAGAGGAAACATTACTTACGTAGCTTTGGCATGTTGGAGAGAGCCACATAACTCGGATGATGAATAATTGTAATATTAAAAGTTGCTTTCAGAGCTGGTTCATCAAAACAAGGGAAAACATTCCTGGCAAATGTTGGTTCCATCTGAGATGCTAACAGGGCCCTAAAATACATTTTTTGGGGAAATCTATTTATTTTTATCTCAAACCAGTGGGAGAAAAAACTACTGAGGTATTACGGCTTATAATTATATACAGGAAGGAGCTAGAATGTTTTCCCCTCATTTCCCTTGCTGCCCTCCCCATAACACACACACTGCAATTCTCACAAGAACAAAAATACAAAAGAACTATTTAATTTTCAACCACAAAATAATATTTACTTCATTACATCATATGCCTTTAAAACCTTTTACAAACAAAATCGGAACAAAAATAACAAATATGCAATGCCAGGCTTTTGAAAACCAAGTACTTTTTAAAATTGATTATTGCTTTGAGAATGGTCTATAGCTTTTATCTTCCATTGAAATGCAAATCAGCTGAAGCATGTCTATATTTTTATCTTTTGCTCACATGTTCCCTCTTCTTCCTGGCTGAAAACATACAAAATGTTTTATTTTGAACATTCTTGAGGGGTAAACAATGTAAGTAAATGCTTAAACAAAACAACCTGCATTTTACTTTTTGAATTATCCTATATCTGGATAATTCAAATCCCTTACTGCTCCTCCCCCCAATCTCCATGGAAAACTACCAAAAAGTGACATTATCTCACTGTGCACTAGTGATTTATAGGAAAAAGCTTAGGGACAAGAGTACCCTGAGCAAATAATGTTCACCCTTGTAAAAACTGCCTGAGTCTAACAGGTGGGTCCTAGCAAACAACCTTTTCCTCAGATAAATCTGCAGTCTCATTATCCCATTTTCCCAGACTCCTGACCTGGCAACCTATCTATATATATAAAAGGCTAAGTGACCATCCAACTGTCCGACCATCCAACTGGTCGGTACTTACGATGCACACTGACCACCAGGGGCAGACGCTGAACACAGGAGCTGCCGAGCTGCGGTGACTTGGCAGTGGCGGTTCTTGGGAGACACACCCCAGAACCAGAGAGGAGGGAGCCCCATTTCTCACAGGGCCTACGCAATTCCACCTTAGGCTGTGGGTTATGTTGTTGCTGGGGCGCTGTTGGCCCTGAGTCTGATTTACTATTGAAATAATTTGTATTTTAATTTTATAATACTATATTATATATACTATTTTGACATGTAATTTTTGCAGTAATGTAATTACCACATGAATCTTTCTTCTAATTAATTTCCTTTCAATATGCACAAATCTGTGCACTGGGCCACTAGTTTTTAGATAACAATAGTGGAGACTATATTCCTTTTCTCTCCTCAGGTCCTGAGACCAACTGTCTCAGGCATTTACTCTTGCTTCAGGCCCCATTCTTAGGTAAATGAGACATGAATTAAACAAAGGTATCTTGAGAGAGCATGGCCTCTGTGGATTCCTCCTGTAATGGTAAGGCCCCTGCTCACATAGAAATTCACACAGCTTTAGGAAGGACACAAAAAAAAAGCTGGCATGTTCAAAAGCTTCTCACAGTCAACTAATTTGATGTGTTCATAACCTCACTGTGACAAAAATACAATTTTTAAAAATATATTTATTTTATTGATTTTTTTACAGAGAGGAAAGGAGGGGGATAGAGAGTTAGAAACATCGATGAGATAGAAACATTGATCAGCTGCCTCCTGCACACCCCCTACTGGGGATGTGCCCACAACCAAGGTACATGCCCTTGATTGGAATCGAACCTGGGACCCTTCAGTCCACAGGCCAATGCTTTATCCACTGAGCCAGACCAGTTAGGGCCAAAAATACAATTTTTAACAAGCCTATTTTGCCTTACTTGCTTTTCCCCCACTTTATTATACTCTTGCTAGCATGGAATGGAATTAGGCCTATGGGCTCTGACACTAGCAACTTCAGCTACAAGACTACGCTCCATCTACTATCCAACTGAGCAGTCCTGAACAAGTCCCATGTTCTTGTTGAGCCTCAGTTTCCCCATCTAAAAAAATGACAAAACTACCTATCTTTTATTGTTATTTGAGCTTTCATAGTATTAGTAACTAAATTTACCAACAAATGATCTTTGAATTATTCTATATTCCTTCCAATATCACAAATTGTTCTTGCTATAAATGAACTACAGAAGAATTCAAGGAGGAATAAGTTGTAGGGTAGTGGTGGAGGGCTGGAAATCACTAATTACAAATGTATTTTAAAAGGTTCCAGAGGTTACAGTTGACCACAAGCTGAATATGAATCATGTCTGTCTCCCCAACAAATTTTAAACTACCAGAAGTTAAGGGTTAAGTATTTTTTCTTCTGTATCATTTACAGTACTTGGCAAAAATGGTTGGTTCATATCAATTGAATAAGTATTTTCTCAGCTTTGGAGATACTATAATATAAAGGCAGCTTGATATTAGTATATAAATACTACAAAGTAGTTTTGCAGATTTTGCTACACTGGCATTTGTTTGTTTTGTAGCATTGGTTGCTATCTTTAAAAGGGATGGGATAAAGTAGGGAAGATGCAGCAATTGAAAATCTAGTGGAAAGTATATTGAGCAGGGAATTCAGTGACCTGAGTTCTTGCCCAGGGTCAGTGGTGCAAACACAGTGGTGTAACTTTGGGAAAGTTGCTTAAACTCTTTGGGAATCCATTTCCATAAAATGCACAGATGGGACTAGGTGATCACTAAGTCCAGTTACAACTCTAAAATTGATTCTAACAGTGTTAAAGACATCCAACAGGATGGAAAAAGAGCCTATGAGGTCATGTAGGGTTGGGAGAAACAGTCCCTTGAGAGCTCATGCATGAGCTTCAGGAGAGATCTATGGGCTCTCTGAAATTGCTGGACGTTTTGTACTAACAGTGATACATCAGCATGAAAAGGTGTAATGTAGAGTGAAAACGCACATCCAATCATATAATCACGCTTATATATTTGGAAGGCCAACAAATGCCTATTGTTTGTGCAACAAAAACTATAGAAACTAAAGCTTGATAACATCTTCTCTGATGCCTTAACTTCACAAAGCATATAAATCTCAAGGAGGTTGCACAGTGGGGAGGAGGGAGAAAATCAGACTCTTTCAGGAAATGGGAAACTTTCATTCTTACCAAAACAGGCTGCAGGTTCAAAAAGGCTAAGAGACAGCCGCTTAGAGTCACCACTTTAACAAATCAAACACCAAGCAAGTGCCTTTTAGCTTCATATTCAGGTCTCCGGAGAAGTGAAATTAAAGAAACACTCTTGGATTTTACTCAACTATTTCCCACCCTGGTTTTATACAAACAAACAAAATGGAGAAAACCCCTACAATACAGAGTCTTTCTGGCTCTCAGTCTTAATTGCAAAGGTCAGAACTAACCAGCAACACATACGATTTGGTCATGTTACATCTGGGGACCAAAGACTGGTATTTATTTCCCTTCTCTCTGCTTTGGACTCAAGCAACCCTGTAAGGATATCCTGACCTCAGAAAATAGAAACATCCACCACCCTCTCCTCCCTTCAGACCTCGCTGAAACATGCTATTATGGTGCCTATGAAGTCTGGGTTTAGAGGGCTCAGCTGGTGAGGGAGTTAATTTGGGATAGTTTGTCTCCTAACAGCTCAGTATTGCAACGCCACTTTCTTTCCTGCCCTCTTGTACAGCCAGTGGGCTTAGCCCTTTCTTGTGCTGGAAGAGGTCTTAGCTGTCAAGACCACTTGATGCCCTTGGGGATAAAACCACTACCATATAAAAAATATCCACTCAGTAAGGTATTTCATTCCAAATTATTCTATGAACTTTGTATGCCAGAAGCTCTATTTAACAAGTGCTAAATAACATAGTGGTCAAAGATGAAATAAGACTCTTTGGAGAGTTGTCCCCATTTTTTTTTACATGACACACTCAAAATATTTAGTAGAGACAGATGTTATACCACTGGACTGTGGTTCAAAGATTGGCCCATGAATCATGTTTGTTTATTACTTGTGTAATAGGATCTTAACTGAATTTTCCACCAGGCAACAATACATAATAGATGTAAAATTCTGCTCTAGCTGGTTTGGCTCAGTGGATAGAGCATCAACCTGTGGTCTGAAGGGTCCCGGGTTCAATTCCAGTCAAGGGCACATACCTCAGTTGCAGGCTCAATCCCTGGTGCTCGTAGGGGCTCCTGTATGAGGCAACCAATAGATGTGTCTCTCTCACATTGAAGTTCCTCTCTCTCTCTCTCTCTCTCTCTCTCTCTCTCTCTCTCTCTCTCTCTCTCCCTCCCTCCCTCCCTCCCTCCCTCCCTCCCTTTCACTCTCTCTAAAAAATTGATGGAAAAATACCTCGGGTAAGGATTAACAACAACAACAAAATTCCAAAGAAAGGTGCCAAACCATGTTATGAAGATTTTCAAAGTAAATGTTCTCAAGAACCTGAGGGCTCCCCCTGGGACTCCTCAGCTATATCAAGGACAGAAAAAAAGTGTCAGGAAATGGAAATGAAAAAGGTCAGAGAAGAGGTTTCTGGGGTGGGGGGAAGGGCATTATTTGCCAAGCCCTCCTGCTCTCAGGGAGTTGGGAGAAGGTGCAACCCTTTCACCCTGAGCTAAGGGGAGAAGATCCCTCAGAAAGCAGTAGATGTGTTTCCTGAGGCTGAGACTTACAGGCTGGTGCCGAACTGACTCTTGATAAAGTTGAAATTGGCACTGGCCAGAGTCTAACTCCTACCAGGTGGGAATGTGAAAAGCAAGAGAACTGACTGCTTTGGAGGCAGAATCAGAAGGGTGCTGCTGCCTTGGGACCCACGTCGGTCCCAAGCAAGGGATATATGCATGCTCCTTGGAATGAGCCAGTATGGGGACTGTCTTGGGGTCTGTCCAATAGAGCCACCTGGAGGAACTTGGACATGCACTTCTCAATGTCTAGGGGCTGAGGAAGGAGTCACAAGTGACCATCAGAACAGAAAAATAAGAAAAACATCCTGCAGGGTCAAGGGAATTGCAGGGGAAAGAAAAACAGTGAGAAAACTCTGAAGAGTCCAGGAAAATGACATCTCAAGGGAAAAAGGCATCTGCTAGACCCAAGTGAGATGAAACAAGAGGACTGGCTCAAGTAAAAACTTCCCTGTGTGACACCCCTCCTTGTCTCCCCCAGTCCCACTGGATCTGGTGGGGTTAAGACAGCAGCTCTCAAGATGGAAGAGGAGGACTAGAAATATGAAGTGGAGAAATGGAAGGGCCACTACCCCCAACTTTGCTGCAGGTTTCTATCCTGAAGCCAGCCCAAACTTGGAGAAGTGAGGGTGGAGGGAGAAGGAGATTTGACAGAAAGTTAAGTTCAAAGTTTTGAGTATCACGCAGGACTGGATTGATTTTCCATTTTCTGCACCTGGACAGTGTTTGTCACTTAGTGACCACAGATCATCTGCCACCTAAGAATGAGCAGGAAATTCTAGACTACTAGAATATTCATGCAGGAGCAGGGAAGATTACCCCAGAGACTAAATTGTGGAAGGACAGTGGAAGAAACACGGCAGTATTTTTACCGAACCATGAGGTGTGTTTTTTTCAATATGCTGGTTACACTGGTTTTCAAAAGATGCAGGATCTAAATCTTTGATGGCAAAACCACCTCCCAGAGAAAACTGCTCAGCCCTATGAAATGTATGGGTTCAATACTTCTATAGGATAATGAAATGGCCTCTCTGTGACACCAATGACATCATGTGCCTGGCACTTGAGTTCACCGACCTTGTTTTGAGACTTCTCAATTCTTTCCTAATATTACCCAAACTTCTCTCTTGTGTGTCAGACCCTGAGGGTTGTGCCAGATTCTTAGATAAAACGGTGGCTGGAAGGAAGTCTTTCAATTTTCAGAATGCTCTTTCTACACCTACACCAATTGATTGATTTTGATCATTCTGTTCTCACCTTAATCTGTCCCAAATAAAGATCCAAATTTTCTGCAGCCATTTCACACTAGTAAGCTGCTTCTGCTCCTTTGCTCCTGATGGGGACATTTTGTTTGTTTGTTTTTCCAGTATACATATTTATTGTTGAGAGTATTACAGATATCCCACCTTTTCCCCACCATTGTCCCCTTCCACCTAGCGTCTGCCCTGCCCCAAGCCCTCACCACCCTATTGTCTGTGTCCATAGGTAATGCATATCTATCTATATAAAACCCTAATATGCAAATAGACTGAACAGTGGAACAACCGAAGAACCAGTCGCTATGACGTGTGCTGACTACCAGGGAGTGCACACAGAACATGGCAGGCTTTGGCAGCAGGCAGCAGAGCATGGAACATGGTGGGTGTTGGCTGCAGCGGCACGGTGGAGCAGGTAAGCGGGGGTGCCAGATCAAGGTGGGGCGCTGGTCACTGTCATCTGGATGAGCCTCTGGTGGTTACTGAAAATTCTTTGCTCCTGCGTGCCGTGGTTCCGCCCAGTGCTCGCACCCACTGCCAGTGCCAGCTCTGCTTGCACCTGCTGCCAGCACAGGCCCTAATCGCTCCGTGCAATCAGCACATGTACCGTCAGCACATGGGAGTGGCAGCGGGGCTGCCGGCAGACAGGGGATCAGAGGCCGTGATGGGAGGGACCGGGCAGGGCACGGAGGATGAGCCAAGACCCGCCCCTGTGCCCACCACAGCCTGGGGGCCCACAGTTCCTTACAAGGTACACGAATTCGTGCGCTGGGCCCCTAGTATACATATAAGAAATTTGGTTCATCTCCCCCCCACACACACACACACTCCCCTCTGAGATTCATCAGTCTGTTCCATGTTTCCATGCCTCTGGTTCTATTGTATTCATCAGTTTATTTTGTTCATTAGATTCCTTGTTTATTTTTATTTTTAGATACAATTGTTGATAGATATGTATCTATTGCCATTTTATTGTCCATATTCTTTATTTCTTCTCCTTCTCTTTCTCCTTCTCCTTCTTCTTTTTCTTAAAGAATACCCTTTGACATTTCATGTAATGCTGGTTTGGTGGTGATGAACTCCTTTAGCTTTTTCTTGTCTGTGAAGCTCTTTATCTGACCTTCAATTCTAAATGATAGCTTTGCTGGGTAGAGTAATCTTGGTTGTAGGTCCTTGCTATTCATCACTTTGAATATTTCTTTGCCATTCCCTTCTGGCCTGCAAAGTTTCTGTTGAGAAATCATCTGATAGTCATATGGGTACTCCCTTGTTGGTAACTAACTGCTTTTAAGATTCTCTCTTTGTCTCTAACCCTTGGCATTTTTATTATGATGTGTATTGGTATGGGCGTCTTTGGGTTCCTCTTGTTTGGTACTCTCTGTACTTCCTGGACTTGTAAATCCATTTCTTTCACCAGTTAAGGGAAGTTTTCTGTCATTGTTTCTTCAAATAGGTTTTCAATATCTTGCTCTCTCTTTTCTCCTTCTGGCACCCCCATAATGCAAATGTTGGTACACTTGAACTTGTCCCAGAGGGTCCTTACACCATCTTCCTTTTTTTTCTCTTCTGATTGGATATTTTTTGTTTCCTAATGTTCCAAATTGTTGATTTGATTCCCAGTATCCTCTCCTCTACTGTTGATTCCCTGTAAATTATTCTTCATTTTAGTTAGTGTATCCTTCATTTCTAACTGGACCTTTTTCATGGCTTTGAAATTCTCATTAAGATCCTTGAAAGTCTCACTAAGTGCCTTGGAAGTCTCACTAAGATCCTTTAGCAACCTTATAAGCATTGTTTTGAACTCTGTATCTAGTAGTTTGCTTGCTTCCATTTAATTTAGGTCTTTTTCTGGAGATTTCTTCTGTTCTTCCATTTGTGACATGTTTCTTTGTCTCCACATTTAGGCTACTTCCCTGTGTTTGTTTCTATGCAATAGGTAGAGCTACTATGTCTCCTGGAATTGGTAAAGTAGCCTTGTGTAGTAGGTGTCCTGTAGGGCCCAGTGACTCAGCCTCCCCAGTCACCTAAGCTGGACACATTAGGTGCACCCCTGTGTGCATAGTCTTGTTATAGTTGAGCCTTGGTTTCTATTGGAATCACTGGGAGGAATTGACCTCTAGGCAAATTGGCTGTGACTACAGTGGAAGAGCTGCTATGCAGGAAACACTCCTATGGAGAAGGACTTGTGTCAGTGGGGCTTTGGTGCTCACTGAGTCTGCCCCTTGAGTTTGTCGCTTGTGGATGTGTAGAGTTATAATCTGCTATTCTCTGAAGTATTCCACTGGCTCTGGGACCTTCCAGGTGGTGCAAAGTCAGCCATGGCCTGGGGCCACCCAGCAGGAGCTACAGAGTTATCTGCAGATAGCTGCTACTTGTATTAAGCTTAGAAGTGCCCAGGCGAGGCCACGCTGTGAAGCAAGGCAGGCTGGTGCTAATGCTGAGTCGTAGGCCTCTTATTGATAGGTATGGGGCAGGCTGATACCAGCTGCTGCTTGTTTGAGAGATTTTAGGAAAGTCTGAAGCCTGAGCCAGGAAAAGTTGCTGCAAAAAGCTTGGGTGGGGCTGAAAATTGAGTGGGGAGTGGTCTCAGGGAATCACCAGGGTAGAGCCACAGTGGGATCCACATTAATGGAAACTCATATATGGCTGCCCATCAGCCCTGTCATGGGGGAGATCTCAGCATAGGAACAATGACCTCTCTGTGCTGATAGGGACAGTTTTGAGGTGTGGCTCACACTGTCCAGAACTCTGCTCCAAGGAACTTTGATTGCTCTCATATCCTGTGTTGGCCTCCTTCTCTTCCCAGTCATACTTCCCCATTTGCCCATTGGTTTTTCCTAGGGACATTTCATAAGAAATGACTTTCACAAGAAAATTTGTCTCAGGGTCACACCCGGTCAGGAGAAAGAGAGTGAAAATTAAAGACACTTGTTTTATCCATTTTTCCTTCTCTCTCTTCCTAGTCTTCTTCCCCCATTGGTAGGGCTTTTTACTACTCTCTCTTCCTATATAGCAACTGCTCTTATCAAAAATTGAGAGGACACAAAGACTGATTCAGTATTCAAAAAATCAATTAAAACCATACACCATATAACAAACAAACAAAAAAACCACCCACCTCTCAGAAATAGTATAAATAGAGGGAAGCTTCCTCAACTTGATAAAGAATATATACAAAGAACTTACACCTAACATTATACTTATCAGCGAAAGGCTAAACTCTTTCCCCCTAAGATTAGGAAAAATACAAGAATGTCCACTCTTACTCTATTACACACAGTGCTGGAAGTTTTAGCCATAACAATAAGGCAAGAAAATAAAATAAATGGCATAGGAACTGAAATGGAAGAAATAAAATTCTCTATTTGCAGATGACATGATGATCTACTTAGAAAATCCCAAGAAATCTAAAAAAAACAACCCCACACAATTAAAAAACAAACAAACAAACAAAAACGCCCTACTAGATCTAATAAGTGAGATTGGCCAGTCATAGGATACAAGATATACATAAAAAATCTCAATATTTCTATTAGTAGCAACAAACACATGAAAATTAAAAACACAATGCCATTAACAATTGCTCAAATAAAATTAAATACATGTAAATCTAACAAAATAAATACAGGGCAGTATGCTGAAAATGATAAAATGCTGATGAAATAAATCAAATATCTAAATAAATGGACAGACATTCATATTCATGGATTGAAAAATTCAACATAGTAAAGAAAGGCAGAGAGTGGACAAAATAGGAACAAAGAACATGGGCAACAAATAGAAAACAATAATGAGAATGGTAGATATTAATTCAACTATATCAATACCAATTTCACAAATGAAAGCAAGAATATCACCACAGATCTCATGGACATTAAAAGGATAATAAGGAATACTATGTAATACTCTGCCCACAAATCTGATAATCTAGATGAAATGGACCAATTTTTTTGAAAGACATAATCTGCCAAAATTTACACAAGAAAAAATAGTCAATCTGAATAGGCCTATGTCTAATTAAAGAAATTGAATCAATAATTAATAATTATCAAATAAAATTATTAATAATCTTCTAAAACAAAAAACACCAGGCCAAGATGGATTTACTGGTGAATTATACCAAACATTTAAGGAAGAAATAATACCATTTCTTTCCAATCTTTTTCAGAGGATAGAGGCAGAGGGAATACTCTTTTACTTATTCTATGAAGCCAGCATTACCTTAATACCAAAACCAGACAAAGACATTACAAGAAAATAAAACTATAGATCAATTTCTCTCATGAACAAAGATGTAAAAATTCTCAACAAAATATTAGCAAATTTAATTTAACAATCTATAAAAAGAATTATACACCATAGCCAAGTGGGATTTATCCCAGGTATGCAAGACTGGTTAATTATGCTAAGTAAAATAAGCCAGTCAGAGAAAGAAAAATACCCTATGATCTCACTTTTATGTGGAATCTAATGAACAAAATAAACTGAGGAACAAAATAGAAAGAGAGGCATGGATACATGGAACAGACTGACAGCTGTCAGAGGGGAGAGGAGAAGGGGAACTAGATGAAAGAAAGTGAACGAATTAGCTAAAGCACATATATGCACAGCCCATAGACACAAACAACAGTAGGGTGAAGGCCAGAGGGAAAATGGGGACATCTGCAATAGTGTCAACAATAAAAATAAAGTTAAAAAAAGAAAATCAATTAATCCATCACATCAACAAACTAAATAAGAAAAATCACATGATCATATCAATAGATGCAGAAAAAAACTTTTGCCAAAATCCAACAACCATTCATAATAAAAATTCTCAGTAAAAAAGGGATAGTCAAAAGAACAGGCAAATAGGTTAATGGAATAGAATAAAGAGCCCAGATATAGACCCATGTAAATAAAGTCAACTGACCTTTGACAAAGGAGCAAAGGCAATACAATGGAGTAAATATAGTCTCTTCAACAAATGTAGCTAGAACTACTGGACATCTACATGTAAGAAAAAACAATAATAATAATAATCTAGACAAAGACCTTACCCCCTTAACAAAAATTAAATCATAATGGGTGGTACACATAAATGTAAAATGCAAAACTATAAAACTCCTACCAGATAACATAGAAAAGAAAACCTAAATAAACTTGGATATTGTGATCTCATTTTGGATACTACACCAAAGACATGATCCATGAAAGAAATACATGATAGGCTGAACTTCATTAAAATTAAAAACATCTGCTCTGCAAAAGACAATATAAAGAGAATAAGAAGACAAGCCACAGACTGAAAGAAGATCTTTTCAAAAGACACATAAAGGACTGCTGTCCAAAATATACAAAAAAATTTCTTAAAATGCAACAATAAGAAAACAAACAACTCAATTAAAAAGTGGGCCAAAGACCTAAATAGACGCCTCACCTAAGAAACTATACAGATGGTAAATAAGCACATAAAAAGATGCCCCACATTCTATGTCATCGGGGAAATGGAAATGAAAAACAATGAGATACCGCTACAAACTATTAAAATGACCCAAATGTGGAACACTTACAGCTAATGCTGGTAAGGATGCGGAGTAACAGGAACTCGCTCATTCATTGCTGGTGGGAATGTAAAGTGGCACAGCCACTTTGGGAGACATTTGGTGGTTATAGTTACAAAACTAAGCATACTCTTACCATACAATCCAGTAATTATTGGTATTTACCTAAAGGGATTAAAAATGCATGTCCACACAAAAACCTGCATACAGAGTTTACAGCAGCTTTCTCATAACTGCCAAAATTGGAAGCAACCAAGATGTCCTTAGTAGGTGAATGAATAAACTGTGGAATATTATTCAGTGCTAAAAAGGAAAGAGCTATCAAGCCATGAAAAGAGAAACCTTAATTATTTCATATCACCAAGAGAAAGAAGCCAACCTGAAAAGGATATATATATATACACACAATACATAATGATCAAAGGCTATATAATATACAGCCATTACATATGTACAAAGAATTCCTACTATATGACATTCCGAAGAAGGCAAAACTATGGAGACAATAAAAATACCAGAGGTTGGGAGCTGATAAATAGACAAGATAACAGAGGAGTTTTAGGGAAGTGAATATACTCAGTATAACTTTATAATCATGGATATATGTCATTATATGTTTGTTCAAACTTATAGAATGTACAACACCAATAGGGAACCCTAAGGTAAACTATAGACTTTGGGTGATTGTGATGTGTCACTATACGTTCATCTTTCGTAAAAAAAAAACAAACATTCTGGTGAGTGATGTTGATATTGGGGGAGGCCATGCATGTGTGGGAGCAGGAACAATATGGGAAATCTCTGTACTTCTCTCTCAATTTTGTTGTAAAACTAAAACTGCTCTAAAAAAAATAGTCATAAAAAAGAATTCTTAGACATGACACTGAAAGCATGACCTATAAAAATTGATAAATTGGACTTCATTAAAAAGTAAAACCTTTGGTCTCTGAAAAACATTAATAACAGAATGAAAAAGACAAGATACAGGACCTCCAGTGACGCAATCGGTTAGCGCGCGGTACTTATAAGAAAAAGACAAGATACAGACTGGGAGGACATATTTGTGAGCTATTTAGATATAAAATATATTTTTAAAAACTCCCAGAACTCAACAGAAAAAAAAAACAAAAAACACAACAAAAAACAGTTCAGTGAGAGAATGGGCAAAAGAGGTGAAAAGCCATTTCACTGAAGGTGACATACAGATAGCAAATAAGCATGAAAAGATGTTCAATGTCTTAATCCACTCATCTGCTGATGGGTACTTAGGCTGTTTGCAAATTGTAGCTTTGGTAAATTGTGCCGCTATGAACATAGGGGTGCATATATCCTTTCTGATTGGTGTTTCTACTTTCTTGGTATATATTCCTAAAATTTGGATCACTGTGGGTTAAAAAACTGTGGTACATCTACACAACGGAATACTACGCTGTGGTAAAAAAAGAAGGAATCCTTATCATTTGCAACAGCATGGATGGAACTGGAGAGCATTATGCTAAGTGAAATAAGCCAGTCAGAGAAAGATAAATATCACATGATCTCACTCATTTATGGAATATAATGAACAACATAAACTGATGAACAAAAATAGATCCAGAGACAGAGAAGCATCGATCAGACCGTCAAACCTCAGAGGAAAAGTAGGGGAGGGTGGGAGTAAGGGGGAGAGATCAACCAAAGGACTTGTATGCATGCATATAAGCATAACCAATGGACACAGACACCAGGGGGGTGAGGGCATGAGTGGGGGGGTGGGGGGGCAATGGGGCGATAAGGACACATATGTAATACCTTAATCAATAACAATAATAATTATAATAATAAAGATGTTCAATGTCGCCCTTGCCGCTTTGGCTCAGTGGATAGATGGTTGGCCTGCGTACCTCGAAGGGTCACGGGTTAATTCAATTCCAGGCAAGGGCACGTACCTCCTCCCTGGCCCAGGCCCTGGTCAGGGCCTTGTAGGAGGCAACCAATCGATGTGTCTCTCTCACATTGATGTTTCCCTCTCTCTTTCACTCTCTCTACAGTGACAATACCTAATGGTGGCCAAGATGCAAAGAAACTATCATCCATACATTGCTGGTGGGACTGTGAAGTGGTATAGACACTTTGGGAAACAGTTCGGCAGTTTCTTAAAAATGAAACATGCAACTACCATATGACCCAGCAATTGTACTCCTGGGCCTTTATTCCAGGAAAACAAAAAATCACGACCACACAAAAACTTATACACAATTGCTCATAGACTCTTTATTTATAACAGCCCAACAACTCCCCACTTCCCCAGCCCTTAGCAATCACAATTTTACTTTCTGTCTACTTTCTGAATTTGACTACTTTAAGTACCTTATATGATGTCTTCAAGGTTCCTCCATGTTGTAGCATATTTCATAATTTCCTTCCTTTTAAAGGCTGAATAATACATTCATATATATATATATATATATATATATCCATTCATCAATGGACATTGGGTTGCTTCCACCTTAATATTGCTATCAGCATGAGTGTACTGACCTGGAAATTTTGAGGGTATGCCCCAAGAATCTGAATTTTAATAAGCTCCCCTGATGGTTCTGGTGCACATTAAATGTTTGTGAACCACTACTCTAATTAGGATCTCTCAAAGTAAAGATGAAGAAATATTTTCGGTAGCCCTCAGATGCACTATAATATAGATTTGACTCACACATAACTGTCCTTTTCCAATTTTATGAATCATTTTGATTGAATCAAGAGAAAAGTCTTAGTTTGATGTTATTTATCTTAACATCTAATTCCAATTTTCCTTTTTTTAACAAAGAGAGAGCAGCTCTCAGATTTAGAGCCTTCAGATCCTTCAGTAGGCAATAATAATAGGTACAATTTATTAGCATTGTTTTTATTATATTAGTCTGTACCATTGCAGTCTATACATTACAAATGGTTTTCCATTTATGACAATGGTATAGAGCTTGTTAATAAATCTAGTTAATATTTTTGTTTAAATCAAGTAACTTTTTAAAGAAAATAATATGGCTGGAGATGTGTAAATATGACATAACCTTAAATAGTAGTATGCCAGTGGATGAAGTTTGGGAAATACTACTTTGAAGGGACATTAACATTTTTAAAAATTTATTTTTATTGATTTCAGGGAGAAAGAAACATCAATGATGAGAGAGAATCATTGATCAGCTGCACCCTACTGGGGATCAAGCCTGCAACACAGGCATGTGCCCTGACCCGGAATTGAACCATGACCTCCTGGTTTATAGGCCGATGCTCAATCACTGAGGCACACTGGCCAGGCGGGACATCAACGTTTTAATCTTGCTCTCAACTTTCTACACATGGAAGGAGGAAACCAGATACTGACACAGAGAAGCACAAATCCAAGGCATCCCTTGGGTGGCTCCTATATGGCAGAAATGTGATGGTACCTGCCAAATGGGAAAAGACCAAGAACAGGTAGGAAGCATCCCCAGATAAAAAAAATATTTTTGGTATCTTCCACCACAACTATTTATCCCCCATTAGAAGTGAGAGACAGTGATGCTCTTTGAAAATCATTTTCTGGAATGATTTTCTTTCTTTTTTCCATTATCGTTGAGCAAAATTATTTAAAAACATTCGCCTTCTAATATTAACTTTGGTGATAAAGGATCACCAAAGAAGAGAGGTAAGCATGTTCTGACTGCTGCAATGGAAATTATGCACACCCCAAGAAAAATGTGAAATCAGTGGGCAGTTTCCTCCCATATGAAAATCTTCTTAAACTCCTATGTAACAGGAATATGGCAGATTCCATGTTCAGGTAACAGGAGGGTGCTCCTAACAGTAATATCCTGAGTTAATGATAGTAGCTACCATTGCACAGTCTCCCCCTTTCTCATTAAATTCTCACAGCACTCTCACTTAGTATGTGTATTCCATGAAGGAGGCAGCAAACTCAGAGAGGTTCACACTGTGCCTGTTGGGTTTCCAAAATCTGCCTCACCATAAGGCATCACTTCGTTTAGGTTCTTTGTTACCTTGGCTTCAAGCTCAACTGCAGGTTTCATTTCCTTGTGGCTTCAGAAGCAGAGACCCTGAAGACAAGTTTGAGGCACCAGCTCCTTTAAGATGCCGCAAATCTGGAGCGCCACCTTGGTCTCTGAACATCTGCAAAACTTCATTGAGATTTCTGCCTGTTTGAATGTTAATGTTCTCAAAATATGGTTTCTAGTTACCGCTGGTTGGCAGCACAATAGAAAAGGGGACTTTCCCATGTTTGCTAGACCCGTGCGTCTGGGCCAGAGCCCCATTAAGTCTTCCCATGAAGGAAGCAGAAAGAGATGGGCGAATAGATGAAATACTTATTGACAGCAGGAAACACTATGTTTTTTCTCTGAAAAATCTTGCCTCCTGAGCTACGCACAGTTCATTCAAAGGGTTCCCAAAGCTCATACTCCAGATACAAATCATCCTAATGTGAAACCTTTCAAAAACAATTTTTCAAGCACTGATGCATTTTTTGAAAGAGAACCACCAGGCATACTGTCCTTAAAAACAAACGTCACACATCCACTAAGGCAGCTTATTAAACTTATTTTAAAACCCCCGAAGTTTTGAAAATAGTGCAGGAGATGATTTAGGGGGGTAATCTAGTGGGTTTCTTTCCCAGAGAGAACATCTGAGAACATTTTCTCTAATAATAAAGGGTAAACTACATGCAGTTGTGTAAACCGCAAATGCTCCACCAGTGCGTGAGTGAAGGAGATCGCCGGTTTGAAAAAAAAAATATTTTTGATATCTTCCACCTCATGCTCGCTCGCCTGAGGTCAAGTAATGCGGTCCCAGGCCGTAGCAATAGGCAATTCTTGAGGTGGAAACATTCCGCGTGGGAGACATTATCTCAAATGAGTATACAAAGAACATATGTACACTACGCGAGCTTGCAAACTCAGAGGGGCGGTCTGTCGTCGCTTTTCTGTATTTTCTCCAGCAGAGGAATCCCTAAAGCGCAGGCACGGACCCTTGGCAGCGCTGTTCAAAGGGTTGGGTGGGGTAGGGGGATGCGGCTGCTCACTAGCAAAACCAGACGCGCGCCTCGGGCAGGGGCGGGAGGGGGTGAATTAAAGGGCATTCCGAAGGTTTCAAGAACCCTAGCAAAAAGAAGAAAGAAAAAAAAGAGAGAGAGAGAAAACCAACAGCCCCGACGTGAATCTTTGTTGCAAGAGCCGCAGTTACGCAGTTAAGGAGCGTAGAGGTAAAGAGGCAAAGCGGGGAAGGATCTGAGCGCGGAGCGGCTCCCGGGAACGGAGCGGCGGCAAGGCTGGGGGTGAGACAGCGCCCCCCGCCCCCCATCCCCGGCTTCTCCTCCTCTACCACCTGCGGATCTCTTGTTAAAGCGCAGATTCTGATCTCTTCGGTTGAGGGTGGGGCCGACGAGTCTGCGTTTTGAACACGCTCCCAAGTATCCCAGCAATTGCCGGTCCGCGGCCCAAACCTGGAGGACCAAGGTCGTGCGGCCCTTACCTGCGCTCACCCTGGTCCGTGTAGAGGTTGATGAAGAGTCCCTCCCTAAAGTCCTGGTACCCGGAGCCCGAAAAGCTGAGCTGCAGCTCGTAGAGGCTCCCGGGCTGCAGGGCCTCGCGGAGCTCCAGCACCAGGTACTGCATGTCCTCCGCGAACCACACCTTGTCCACCGGCACGCGGCCCACGGTGGCGGCGTCCCCAGCTGCCGGGGACAGAGGGCCCCTCACCGCGGCGCCGTCGCAGCGCAGGAAGAGGCTGTGGAGCAGCAGCCGCGCGGTGGCCTCGGCGCAGCGCACCGTGATGTTGACGCGGCCGGTGAAGCGCAGCGCTGGAGGGGAGAGCTCGTCGGGCCGCAGCCGGGGCCACAGCTCCAGCTCGTAGTGCAGCGGCACGAGCCAGGGCGGCAGGCGCAGCTGGTCCCAGGGCCCCGAGGGTCGCCACACGTCCGGGGCGACCGTCACCTCCGGTTCCAGAGTGGGGTTGGGCTTCCTGGCGTCCGGGACCCCGCAGCCGTGAAGCTCCGACGGCGCGACGCGCGCGCAGTGGCCGTACAGGGCGGCGAGCACGGCCAGCGCCAGCAGGAGCGCGGCTGCCAGCCCGGCCAGCGGCAGGGCCACCGCGCGGCTCACGAAGAAGCCGGAGCTGGAACGGGGTCCCATCGCCAAGACCTCTAGCGGGGATGAGGTGCGAGCCCGGAGACGACGGCGGCGAGGCGGCGACGGCTCAGAGCCCCGGCGCCGGGTGCTCAGGGGTGGGACCCCCCTCTCTTGTACCGTCCCTCCTCCTCCCCGAGGGGTTGGGAGACAGGAGAGCGCGATTGGGACCTCGGCTTCCCCCTCCCACCTAATCAGATCCAGGTCCCTGCCTACACACCCCTCCCGCCCGGACGGGGGGGGGAAGAGGCCGATCCGGCGCACGGAGGCGCGCGCCCCTCCGGGTCCGATGGAAAGACCTCGCACCAGAGGCTTCCAGAGTCGGGGCGAGGCGAGGACAGCGGAACAAACTGGAATGTAGACACCTCTGCGGGAATATGTGGGTTCCCGGGGGTTGTCGGGTGTGCCACGGAGCCGTTCAGGTGCCGGGAAAGGAGCGGGTCCAGAGCACCTGGAGCTCCTGGGCCGCAGTGAGGAGCGGCGGGTGGCACACCTGCGGGCCGCCGGCTGGGACTCGCACGCCCGGGGCTGGGCGGCGGCTAAGGACCTGGCCTTCGGGGTGCATTCTGAGAGGACCCTGCGTGGGACAGCTGCGCGGCGAGAACTTCCGGAGCCAAGCCTCTGGCGCGAAATTCGCCTCCTGAAGACAGTTGGGATGAAATCAAGGACTGGCGTCCCCGAGCTTTTTTGGAAGGAGAGTTGGAGGAGGGGGCGAAAAACAAAACAAACAAACAAAAGAAAACAAAACCGGGACTGGGCGTCGGTATCTCCAGGTGAAGGAACGGGAGGGGCGCTTTACCTCCTGACCCGGCGCGGCGAGAAGCCGCCACTAGGCTCCGCAAACGCCAGGGACTGGGTGCCAGTCCTGGAGCCGGGTCTGGCTCTCCGCTCCCTTGCCTGGGGAAAGGGGAATCCTGTTCTCAAAACCGGCCTTTTTAAAAATATAGGAAGGGAGAGAGAGAGAGAGAAACGTCGGCTGCTACCTCCACGCCCCCTACTGAGGACCGAGCCCGCTACCCGGACATGTGCCCTTGACCAGAATCGAACCTGGGACTCTTCAGTCTGCAGGCCGTGCCTCTACCCACTGAGCCAAACCAGTTAGGGCAAAACGGGCCGTTTTTAAGCAAAGAGAAGAAGACAACCCGGCGCCCAACCTTCCCACTGGGAACCGGCCGGCTGGAACTCGTCTCCCAGGCGGTGCCCTGGGCGGGGAGGCTTAGGGCGTTGGGGCATCTGTTTGCTATTTAGCCACGCTCCTGGGAGAGCCGGGCCCGCGAGCCTGCACGCGCTCTGGAGTGAATTGGGAATGGGTTGCAAGTACTCAGGAGGCGCTGGGGAAGGGGAAGGAGAGGGCGGTTAGAGATCCTGTTGTTGGCTCAAGATTTATTTAAGTGCATCCTGTCGTTAGACTCCTTCAGTTATTTCAGATCCAAGAGAATTTGTCTGTCACAGCCATAAAACTTAAAACAGTTCTCACTTTTCTTCTTTGAACTGTATCTCCTTTCCAATGAACTCTCCCACCTGAGGTCAGAGACAGGTTAAACCCAGGTGATTCTCCTGGGAAATGTAATCTCCCCCGCTCCTGGAACTGAAAGTTACCACATTAACAACGGCACACACACACACACACACACACACACACACACACACAGGAAGGGAGACTTGACACCAAGTTCACACGGACGGTTGTGCTGTAACCTGTGACTAGTCTCCTGATTCTAAGTTTGATTTGCTTTCTTCAGAAACAAAACAATTATATTTTAAAATAACTATGACCACGTGCATCATTCCCAGAAGATCCTGGGTAGAGACCTCCTTCTGTTTCTTTCTGCAAAACCTGCCCCAAAATCAGGCTGCCAGATTGTGAGCTGCTGGGCTATCAGGGGCCCCCAGGTTTAGGCCATTGTCAGATGGGATTGTTAGATGCAGCGCTAATTAATTTTTGTCCTTACGACCCCCTGGACATTTTTTTTGAAGGACCTTGAAGGATTCCAGACCAACATGTAAAGGTTTTTTTTGTTTGTTTGTTTGCCTTTTTTTTTTTTTAAAGAGGAGTCAGTGCTAAACAAAATAATTTCAAATTCGTATTAGATGTGTGCCTCCCCTCAATTTTATATAAGAAACTATTGAAAAGTGAGTACATGGACACTAGTATTTAACTCCATTTCTCTAATATCATTAAAGAAATACAGATTGGCTACCACACAAAAAGTTTCATAGTAATAAAATCATTCCAAATGATTCAGCAATTTAAATAGCTTACCAAAAGGGAAAATATTTCTGATAAATCACTAATTTCACTCAAAAGAAGTTACAAAATAAATGCTGGCTGAGTTGTGCTTATGTTACTAGTTATAATTAAAAAAAGAACTGGAAAAGACTATTATATGAAACATTTAACGTCTCAACCAAAGAGTAGTTCTGGGACAGATCAGTTGACAGAAAAACACCGACCAAAAAGTTTTAAAAAATGTTTTTAATTAGTTGCTCAGAAAACCTACTTACTATTCCTATCAGCTAAAGCAGTGATTCTCAATAGGAGAGCTGTTGGTGTCCTCCTCCCCTGGACATTTGACAATGTTTGGAGACATTTTTGGTTGTCACAACTTTGGGCGTTTGCTACTGGGTAGAGGCCAAGGATATTGCTAACATCCTACCATGCACAGGTCACCCACAACAAAGAAATACCCTGCCCAAAATGTGATCAGTGCTGCTATTTATAAATCCTAAGCTAAAGCAATTATTCAAGCCTTTTATATGCTACCCAAGTGAAGTCACCTTTGTATCTTGTGTCACTAGTTAATCTGTTGTTTACATTTATGCTTTGGCGTGTCTACTGTTTTTCCATCTTTATTTCTTGGGCCTGATTCTGAGGGTAAAGCCAGCATGATTTCCTGGCACATTGGATATAGGATGCAAAAGAAAAAGAGACTTCAAAGATGATTACAAGGTTAGACTGAGTAATTGCAAGGTTGAAATTCCCACCAACTGTGAAATGGAAGATTACTGGGTGAAGAAAGCTTGGAGAGGGGTCATCAGTATGTGGCTTTTGGTCAGGTTGAGTTTGAAATGCTGAGCCAATCACTTGGGTATCTGCTGTCACATTTATTCCTCACCTTCTGCCTTCTTCTGTATCTCAGGAGACAGTTTCCAGACTTCTTTGCCTCTGGTTTCAGGATACTTTCCACCAATGGGAGTCACAGGAAAAATACTGGGAGGCAAGAAGAGAGCTAGAGAAGAGGGGTTACAGGGCTGGGTGAAAAAAGTTAAGAAATTAAAACACGAGAGAGAGAGAGAGAGAGAGAGAGAGAGAGAGAGAGAGAGAGAGAGAGAGAGAGAACTGTCTGTGATGACAACAGTTTGGTGATTATCCAAGGAAAGAAGGGTGGGGAGAAGTAGAAGAGGGTAAAGGGAGGATAAATGGTGATGGAAGGAGACTTGACTTGGGGTAATGAACACACAATGCAATATACAGATGATGTATTATAAAATTGTACATCTGAAACCTATATAATTTTATTAATCCATGTCACCCCAATAAACTCAATAAAAATTTAAAAATAAAAGTAATAATTAAAAAAAGATGTAACAGTGATTCAGTTACAAAAGAAAGAAAAGTGCTGCTATAAATACTCTTGTATTTATGTCTTCTGGAATACATTTTTGTTGAATAGATATCTAGGAATTAAATTATTAAACCATAGGATATGTGTGTTCTTTCAACTTAAGTAGATGATACAAAGCTATTGGTAGTACCAATTTGCACTCCTTCCAGCTGTGTATGAATTCCCACTGCTCCATAAATTTGCCAATTGTCAATATTGCCAATATTTTTAACTTGAGCATTTTGGTATGTTTGTGATTTTAATTTTCACTTTCTTGATTTATAATGAAGCTAAGGGCTTTTTCACATAATCATCAGGTATTTGGATTTCCTCATTTGTGAAGGGCTTATTCAAGGGTTTTGTACATTTTTCTACTGGTTGTCTGTGGGCATTTTTTTGTTTGTATATTTCCTAGATATGAGTCCTTTGTTGAATATACATGTTGGAAATACCTTTTCTGATATTAAAGCAGGATAGAGGTAGTTGAAGAGAGAATAGGAGTAGCCTTCTAGGAAGAGAAAATTTTCCTTTAAATAATTTTTTTTTTTAATTCCAAACTGTAGTCTTCTCTTCTAAAGCTTGGGTAGGGAGGCTGTCTCTTGACTACTATTTTTTTTTTTCTTCCTGACCTTTACTAATACCAATAAACTTTTAGAGTGAGTTGATACTTGTCATTTATTGTGCTCAGGTTTAAGGTTTGGCTGATTGAATGTGGTGGCCATGAAAATATATCATTCAGATTGCCGGAAGCTAATTCCAGCATGTCATAAATGCAAGAAGTTTCATCAAAAGGTTGATGGAACTTGGGGATTCAGCAGGGCTGGATACATATTACCTGCTGCTGGAATAGCTAAGGGCATTTCCCCACACCTAAAGATTTGCATATATTATTGCCTGCTACTAGACAGCTGAGGGCATTTTAATGTACATGTTATTGCCTCCTGCTGGCCAAACACCTGAACAGCCGAAGGCAGTTCCCCCCAAACTAACAATGCCTACTGTATACTAAACCTTACCTTTTGATATGTAAATCTACTTTGCCTTAGGGCAATTTGTGTTAATAAAGAGCAAGGGGTCTGGAGATTCAGAGAACTTGGTTACTGAAGCCAAGCCCTCCTCTGGCTCCCCCATGGATTACAAATTTATATTATATTTATAGTCTCTTTATTAATTTACACCGCAGCGCCTTCTCCAGATTCCCGAACCCTTCTAGATGCTGGATATCACCCCAGCATCAGATCTCCTGCTGGAGTGAGCATAATTGACTGACAACCCCACTGCTGCTCTGAGTCCTCCACCCTGTTCACACTGAGGCCATGCATCCCTTGGGCTGCTCCCAGCCAATGAATGACTGAGCATGGCAAGGATCTTAATGAAGGTCCTGGGAAAGAATTCCACTGATAGGCAACTTTGGCCAGAAGGCTTCACACTGGCCCAGAAACTTTCTTAACACTGCACTGCGGTCTGAGACTTCTTATCCAGCTCTCTTCTCTCCCCTCCCTCCTACATAGTGGCCAGACCAGCATCACAGGGTGATAGCTCTCCCCAAGTCCTCTGGCTCTCTGCCCTTTTCCTCTCACCGTCATTCCCCCGAGTACGTCCTTTCCACATCTAATCCCCTCTTCGAGTTGCTTTTTGGAACACCCAAACTAACACACTCTAGAAAAAGCTCCGTTTAAAATTCAGTTACACTTCTGTCAGGATACATATGTCATTTTTTTCTTTTCCTCACAATTCAAAAATTACTGCTAGGGTATGTCTTTTAAAAAGCCTCTTTCGTTGATTTATTTTTTATTAGAACATCATTTTCTTTTGAGATTGGTAATGAGGTTTCTTTTTTCCAGTTTAAGAAAGTTCTTTAGGCTTATGTTTTAAATTATTGCTCCTTCTGTTTCAATTGTTCTAGTTCCTTCATCAGAAGTAGCCATAATTCTTAGATTGAATCTCTGTCATTTGTCTTCATTATATACTATGCTCTTTCTCTCTTTATTTTAAGTCATTTTTCTCTGTAGTTCTTGGAGAATTTATCAAGTGTTTCCTCACCACAATATAGCTGCACTAAAGGAAAAATCTATTCAGTATTGGGACCTGGACAAGGACAGTAACCAGGCTGAGTGCTGACAAAGATATTTGATCAAGTACAGTAGATAGAGAATGAAATCAAGAGTCCTGCACTCCTGTGGATGGTGACAGTGTGTATAATACAGGACTGTATTCCATGAGGTTGAAATGATGTCTCCACTACCACCAGCACCCGACACCGAATAGATGGAACAATAAGGAAACTCTAATGCCCAAAGGCTTTGCTGCCTCTTATTTCCATTCCCACTTAAAATAATTTATTTTAGGGAATAATACCACCTTGGATGCAACATGTCATTCCCTGGCTACCTTCTCAACTATCCCGGAGTTGTAATTATTTATTGGGTGTAATGAAAGAGGGGGAAGAAAGAAGATAATTGGGAAGCAACAGCACTATGGCTGCGCCCAAAAGCCACACTTGTAAAGCAGGGGACTCGTGTCAGAACAATGCTCCTGTTTCTGATCCAGGGAGTAGATAGTTGGAGTTCTAAGCTGATTGGGTATTTTAGTGATAAGTTGAGGAGGAATGAGTCAGGAGCTCTCATGAGGTGCTATTTACAGAAATCTCTACCCCATCACTTACAGTTTTATATATAATTGGTCTCTTCTCTTCTATATAGTAAAGGTATTTGTCCCAGAAACCATGGCTTCAGTGTTAATGAAGCACTGAGCACAGCATCCTCCCAGCATATTATGTTCAATAAATGTTTGTGGAATGAATAATGAGATTCAAATGATCAGTTCCAAATTTCATGTTTCCTCCTCTGTCATATTGCATATAATATTTTAGTCACTTTCACTAAGTTAATGTGTTCAAAAGGAAGATCAACTGTGTGTAAATCAACCCTCTTTCCTAAATTAGAAAGCACACTGTCGATTTTGGCAGTTCACGTTTAATAATTGAGAACACACGTTAGAGAAGAGGAGGATCAAGTCTGGTTTTCCTCTCCGTAGTATCTTGCACACAATCTGATGTGGGAACCATGAGTATGGAAAAACAGTTGTTAAAAAAGGAGAGGAAGAAAAACACACGGAGAAGACCATTCTAGATATGATGCTAAAAACATATAGTAAAATGTGTGCTCAGCTCTCCATTTAATTACATGAGTCCATTAAAAACCCAATTTTCAACAAAATATGTTGTTTAGTCATCTGTTTGGATGGGAAGTTAGGAATTATAGGAGAACCTCAGACAAATTTGCACAAAACCGTCAGTTGGCATGTTACTTCCAAATGAGCCCTGATGAAGTAGTTAAGGTTTAGGCTAAACTGCTGTAAAAAAATGGATTAAAAAAAAAGAAAAAGAAAAGCAGTGGCTCCAGCAAGACAGAGTTCTTTTTTTTGAGTGCAGTAGTCCCCTAGTTCACACAATAGTCCAGAGGCAAATGGAGTATCCAAGGTGGGCAGGTGGCTCTTCAATGACATCATCCATCCCCCAAGGGGGTAGTTCTTGTCCACATGCTCAACACTGGCTCCAACCCCCACATCTGCATCCTGGCCCCATGAAAGGGAAAGAGAGAAAGAGGAGGGCAAATGTTTTCTTTTAAACAAGTGATGCAGATGTGTTGCACATGCCTTTCTTTGTTCATTTTCCAATGGTAAGGAAATCATATGGCCGTATCTAGCTCTAAGGAAAACTAGATTTGTGTCTATATTTCTATAGGGGGATTTCTATCACTAAAAGGAGGAAAGAACAAACAGACACTGGGAGACAATTAGCAGTCTTTGCCATCCTTGAAGAAAAAGTGTATACAGTCATTCTTGTCTTGGGATTTAAATAAAACACATACAAAGAGGACGCTCAAAGCTAAACCTCAGGGAGAGTGTTGTGTAGTGTCAAACAATATTTTATCCAAGAATGCAGAGACAGCACTCTGAGTGTGGTTATCATTTGTCACATTGTTTATGCGTCACAGAAAAGCAATGAAGTTTACCCAAAAATGGAGTTCGGACCTGCCAACTGCACCTTCATGTCTCTAGTGTTTTCTCTAAAATTACCACTCTACCCCATTTCCTATGCCTTGAGGAGATGGGGGTTTACTGAGCACTTCCCTATAATTAGCATCTCACTCAGCTTGCTCAGAGACCAGAAGACCCTTAGTCAGCATCAAGTGACTTGGGATCACTGTACAAAAGCAAAAGAGGGAGAGTTCTGGAGTTCAGGCAGAGAACTGAATAGTAAGCTAAGAGTTGGATAGTTTCATTTCCCTTCCTGGTTCTATCACTACCTCACTAAGATGCATTTCCCAAGAATAATAAAACATTTTTAAAATTCACATATCCTGGAAGCATTCCATCAGTGGCCAAAGATAAATTCATGGGTAGCAAATGCCAAGATCAACAGAGATTTCATAAAGTTCTGTTTTTCTCCTGTAGCAGTGTTCTCAGTTCCCCATCACCTAGTTCAATTTTTGCCTTTTTCTATGCTCTCAGAGGTTGACCTCTACTAACTGCATCAACCAGCCTCTCCTGACCTCTGAGTCCAGTCGGGTTTGATCAATGGGAGGTATGGTCAAAAGATCAAAAGGCAGAAAGAGAGAAGTTGAGGTATTTCTTCTCTCTTGCTCGGTCTGTACCTCAGTACTGGGATTCTGGCAAGGGCTGAGCGTGTCTATGCCACAGCTGCTGTAGACTGGCTCTTTCACAGCTTTCTCCAGGTTCTACTAAAACTTTTTCCTCTTGCCCCATTCAGTTCTAAGTAGTGGTACTGATTTCTCATTATTGCTATTACCTAGGTGTATAACAATTCCTTATTGTTTCCCTTTATCCTATCAGCAGAAACAGCCCCTTCCTTAAATTCTCTCTAGTTAAACCCATGGATTCTGTAAACTGTTTTCTGTTGGGACCTGATACAATAACTTATCAGGAATTGTCCCAGGAAATAGATGCCCAAAATGTGACTGTGGGATTGGGCAGCTCACATATCTAAAGAGCACATGAATATCCACCCTGCTGGAACAGTGCTTACTCAAACTCTCACCACTGGTGGCATAGGATGGATTACAGGTAGAAAGCAAGGCATTGGGAGATGGAGTGACTGTAAGATTTAGTGATTATGGTGATAATGGTGATTATGAGGATTGTGGATTATTATGGCATCTTCTGACTGCCATGGAGAGAGCCTAAAAGAAAAAGATTAATTTAAGGCTTTAAACTCTCATCTCAAGATATAAGTGGACAGTAAGGAAATCTCTGTTGTCACCTTAAAGAAACCCTTTATCTAGCTTCAAGTTAACATAGTTGAAATTAGGCCCAGAGTTGCAATGTCAGTTAAACATTCAACCCCACCAGGTCTATAATGTGAAGGTAAGGGCACTATCTGGAAAGGAGTGGGATGCTGAGACTTGGGATGGGATTTGTTTTTAGTTTTGTTCTCTTTTTTAGACTTAAACTTTGATAAACTTCTTTTTAAAATTTTTTTATTACAATTTCCATTCAATATTGCTTTGTATTAGTTTCAGGTATATAGATAGTGGTTAGACAATCATATACTTTACAAAGTGTTCTCCCTGATATTTCCTGTACCCACCTGGCACTATACATAGTTATTACAATACTATTGACTATATTCCCTATGCTGTACTTTACATCCCCATAACTATTTTATAACTACCAATATACTTTTCAATCCCTTCATCTTTTCACTCAGTCCCCCAACCATCCCACTACGACAACTGTCTGTTCTCTGTGTCTATGAGTGTTTTTCTTTTGCTTGTTCCTTTATACTGTTCTTTATATTCCACATATAGGTGAAATCATATAGTATTTGTTTTTCTCTGTCTGACTTATTTCATTTAGCATACTACCCTCTAGGTACATCTATACTGTTGAAATGGTAAGATTTTGTTCTTTTCATGGCTGAGTAATATTCCATTGTGTAAATGTTCTACCAATTTTTTATCTACTAGGCTATTGATGGGCACTTGGGAAGCTTCCATAGCTTGGCTATTATAAATAACACTGCAATGAACACAGGGCTGCATATATTTTTTCAAATTAGTGATTTGGATTTCTTTAGATATATTCCCAGAAGTGGAATTGCTGGGTCATAAGGCTGTTCCATTTTTAATTTTTTAACTGTTTTCCACAGTGGCTGCACCAATCTGAATTCCCACCAACAATGCACGAAGGTTCGCTTTTCTCCACATCCTCGACACTTGTTGTTTTTTGAATTATTGATGACAGCCATTCTGACAGGTATGAGGTGACATCTCATTGTGGTTTTAATTAGCATTTTCCTGATGATTAGTAATGTTGAGTATTTTTTCATATACCTATTGGCCATCTGCATGTTCTCTTTGGAGAAGTGTCTATTAAGGTCCTTTGCCCTTTTATAAATTGGATTGTTTGTTTTGTAAGTATTGAGCTGTATGAGTTCTTTATAAATTTTGGATTGTAACCCTTTATCAGATGTATCTTTGGTGAATATGTTCTCCCATTCAATGAGTAGTCTTTTCATATTGTTGATGGTTTCCTTTCCTGTCCAAAAACTTTTTTAGTTTGATGGAGTCCCATTTGTTCAACCACTGAGCTACACTGGCTTGGCAGTATGGACATTTTAACATTGTTAATTCTTCCTATCCATGAGCATGGTATATGCTTCCATTTATGTGTATCTTCTTCAATTTCTTTCTTCAGTTTCTTATAATTTTCGGAGTAGGAATGGGGATATTTGGACAGACATAGACAAAGCTGAGAATTTCACACCATCAGTTCCCTCTGACCCTTTTTTACCAGTAGAAGCAGCTCTCTATTCTGTTTGAGGAACACCTTTGCTTGCAGAAAACCTTTCTTCCCCTCCTGGACCAATGCCTTGAAAAGGGATACTTAATCTCCAATCTCAACCACCTATTACTCATTGCCTCCAGGCTCAAAATGAGATGTCAAAATATGTTCTCTCTAGGAAGAGAACCTATATACCTATGATCTTTCAATTTTGTATCAGCAGAAATCTGGGGAGCCTATAAGGCAATAGATTCTAAGGGTGTTATACCACATAAAAGGCTGAATCAGGACAAATTTATTCATATTGATGCTCTAATTTAATACTCCATGTTTAATATGTTAGCTTGAAGATCTGGATTGAAATTCATTGGAACCTAAACTCAGCAGCAGCCTACAGTCAATGAGCCTGATGTACAGGAATTTAGAGCAGTGGTTTCAACTCTGGCTGCACATTGGAATCACCTTGGTTTTCAACATGATACAGCAGGCATCACAGTTCTGTGCTGGAGGCTAAAGCCAACAGCAGTTAGTATATTAATGCACAAAGAATCATTGGAAGGCCAACAGACTTTGATATTCAGCAGGGCTGAAAATCAACATAATATTGCTCTACTGTGGGCTCAATGGTTCAAGGCAATTCCCTAACCTGATAATCCTTTTACTGTTTACCAAACTTCACCTTTGATATGCCTGTATGCATTGCTAAAGGGCAAATGTGTATTCAAGTAAATAAATAGCGGATCAGGCCAGAAGTTGGTGTGCCTCTTCAAGAAAGAGGCTCCTCCACCTGGCCCCCAATGCCTTGTAAATTCATATTTCTTGTATAGCATTTTCATTTGTGCATTGGCCCCTCCTTCATATCCTGAACCCCGCTGCAAAGGTCGAGGCAGTTCTGGGACCCAGCTCTCCTTGATTTCTTTCTCTCTAGCCCATCTTTGCAGGTACCTTTGCTCAATGTTCTCTGCTACCTGGATATTAAGTATAGGAATTCCTCAAGTCCCTATCCTATTCTGACTTTGTGCTATCTTTCTT
The DNA here is from genome assembly GCF_951640355.1 of Cnephaeus nilssonii. Lineage (NCBI taxonomy): Eukaryota > Metazoa > Chordata > Mammalia > Chiroptera > Vespertilionidae > Cnephaeus > Cnephaeus nilssonii. Next base: position 47,358,086 of record NC_137073.1, read on the forward strand.
TTGTGATGTCATAGGTCCAAATATCACATAAAAAGCCCACGAATCCTACATTTGTGTCTGCAGTCTCAACTTCTGTGCTCACCTGCTCCTTGACATGCTTGCTGACTGTCTGAGGCTCCTCATCCTAAACTAGACTTATTCTTTCTCCTGCCCCCACATCTGCTCCTCTTCTAGTATTTCCTGTCTTGGGAAATGGCATCATCATTCCCACCCTCTGTTGCTCAAACCAGAAAGTGGGAGATAGCCATGTTTCCTCCTTCTTTTTCATTTCTCACATCCAATCAATCACTAAATTTGGGGAGTTACCCAGGTTTCCCCTGCCTCTGCATTCTTCACATCCAGTTAATTGCCAACTTTTATCAGTTTTGCCTCCAAAACATCTCTCTAATTTTCTCTCTCCTCAGTGCCTGTTTACTCCCCAGACCAGGCTAACACCATCTCTGACCTGGAGCATTGCAAAAGCCTCTTAACTGGTCTCCTGGCCTGTGATGGCTTGTTTGAAGCCTGTCTTATCACTAGACTGTCTGCTCCATGACAGCAAAGATAAGGACTGTCTTATTCACCACTTTATTTACAATTTCTATTAGGCTACTTGGCATAGTTTTTACCCAATAAATCTTTTATAAAATTAATGAACATGATTCCTGAATTCCCATCTACCACTCTATCACTCCAAGCAAACATATCTTTCACTCATCCCAAAATCCAAAAGAAAGGAAAAACACACCTTCCCAGTAGTAATAGAAATAGGTATCATAAACGTATGTACTCTGCTCTTCAGCAGCCATATGAAGGTATCTTCAAGATAGAGAAGGGGATGGGAAACCATGTGACTCACCCCATTATACAACTGGTTGGTTCCAATGCAGGTCTCTTTTTTCCAGATTGCCACAGACAGAACTTACTAATGCAGCATTAGACATAAAATTAACCTCACTGTCCAAACAAGTTTATTTACCTATCCCCTGGAAACACTGGAATTCTTTGGAGGTTATAACCACAGTTCACGGGAAGCAGCAGATTATGGAAAGGTGGGTGTAGGAGTAGAAGCTAGCAACACTGAGAAATAAGGAAATTGCAGAGCCATCAAACATCATGCACACACATATTCTGAGACAAATTAAGTTAGATGCAAACACTCCATTACCTTCATAATTCATTTAACAAATGTATGTGGCTCTCCTACTAAATGCCAGGCACTATAAAAGTTGCTGGAGAGACGGAAAAAAGATGGCGGCGGAGGTGAACGGCTGATCTGTTGCCTCGCATGGCAGTTCCGAAAAAAAAACTAAAAGATGGACTGGCAAGCGCGGCGACTCCTGCTCGCGTCTCCCCAGACCGGGCGGCGGCTCCTCTCAGCCAGCACCGCAGCCGGGGCCATGGGCTCGTGGGCGCCGCGGCAACTGCTGTGGCGGCAGCCGCGGACTCGGCGCAGCGGCTCTCGGTGAAGGAAGAGACCATCTTTCTGCGAGACGGGCCCACCCGCGTCACCGACCCGACCGAGCTCCCCACTGAGATCCTCGGGGCCCCGGAGACCGCCAACACCGACTTGGAGGATTCTTAGGACTTCCTGTCTTACACTCGGGTCCTCTGGCCATTTTGGGAGAGGAGAACCGGGAGGGCAGCAGAGTCGAGCAAGGGAACTTCGCGCACAACAATTTCAAGGTTAAACAAAGGAACTTCGCGCGCACAGAGCGTCTGCCACCCAGAACCACAGGAGAGCAGGCTGAATGGTGGATTTACAGCTAAGAGAGAAGAGGAAAGAGCGAACTCTGGAGGAGCTGAGGTGCGGAGGCGCGTGGGTCGGGGGAAGGGAATTGTGGCTTTTGTTCCAAACCTAGGAGAGATTAGCGCCCCAGACGCCTGCGGGGAGAGGCGCGACTCTCGGCCTTCGGATCGGAGAGTGGGAGTGACTTCCTTGCGGAGGCGCGCCCAGCAATCAGTGTTTGCTGCACTGGAGTGCGGAGCGAGGGGGCTTGGAAGCGTGGAGGGCAGAAGGAGCGGACTTGCAACCAGTGCGGTTCGCCACGCCATGGCCTGGTGGCGCCCTGAGGCCCCGCCCCGCCCTGAGACTCGCCCCGCCCTGGGACCCGCCCAGCTAGTTTTGCAGCTCCGCCCCGCACGTCTTGCAGGCACACCTGGGCTCCAAGCAACGGCTTTTGCATGTGGGTGGCCTGCCCTGTGGCAGCTTGACCAGATAAACTGCGGTTCTAGTCGGACTGCTCTAGGGACGCTCAGACAGGAGGAGGAAACTGCAGTTTTTGCCGCAAATCCTGCTGAGTGGTCTCAGGTAGTAGATGACCTACACACCATTGGAGACCCAGAAACGAGGGCATCTAGTGGTCGGTATGAGATGACACCAGATTTCAACCACTCACATAAAGGACACATTCTAGAGGCAGACTCAGTGAGCGCCAAAGCCTTGCTGCACCAAGCCCCGGCCCATAAATCTGTCTCCTACACAGCAACTCTTCCTTTATAGTCACAGAGGATCCGCACAGCCAATCGGCCTGGAGGACAATTCCTCCCAGCGACACCAACAACAATCAAGACTTAACTATACAAAGGAAGACCAAGATGGAGGCATAGGGCGGAAGCCTGATTGTTGCCTACCACAACAATTTTGAGTCTACGACGGGAGAGCAGAGCAGACACCATCCAGAACCACCGGAGGGCTGACTGAGCAGATGCTCTAATACTAGAATAAAAGAGAGGGGTACTCAGGACGATGCTGATGCCGGTGACCCAAAGATCACACTTTAAGAACTACGGCTCAGGCGACACAGTGGCGGCCTGGAACGTGCTCGGCGCAGTCCCTCCGGCGGTCTCCGGCTGAGGGGAAGGCCCCACTCGCTGCCGAGCGCGGACAGACGAGCCACTGGGAAACAAGGGGTGGGAGACTCCGCACTTGCTGACCTCCGAGTCCTTCAAGAATCTCAACGCCCTAGAAGCGGCCAGGTGCGCACGCTCGGTGACTGGCCACCGCTGCAGACCCAAGGGGCGACGCAGCCACCCTGGACCAGCCCGCCGCTGCGCACCGGGCACACCGGAGCTTCGCCGAGCCCGCCGCCCAACGAGTTCTGCGGCGGCTGCCCTAGAGCTGTGAGAAAATGGCCGAAGGAATTACTGAGAATGAATGGACCAACAGGAAATGGGATCAAGAAGACGAAACCCCGCTGGGTCCCGGATCCGGGTGAAGCTGCGCACCTCTGGGTCCGGGTGAGGCTGGGAACTGGGTCAGAGTGAGTCTGGGTCCAGGGTCCGGGTGAGGCCGTGGGCCCCTGGAGCCGGGTGAGCCTGGCCCCGGGTCCGGGTGAGGCCGTGGGCCCCTGGATCCGGGTGAGCCTGGCCCCGGGTCCGGGTGAGGCCCTGGGCCCCTGGATCCGGGTGAGCCTGGCCCCGGGTCCGGGTGAGGCCGTGGGCCCCTGGATCCGGGAGAGCCTGGCCCCGGGTCCGGTTGAGGCCCTGGGTCCCTGGATCCGGGTGAGCCTGGCCCCGGGTCCGGGTGAGGCTGTGGGCCCCTAGATCCGGGTGAGCCTGGCCCCGGGTCCGGGTGAGGCCCTGGGCCCCTGGATCCGGGTGAGCCTGGCCCCGGGTCCGGGTGAGGCCGTGGGCCCCAGGATCCGGGTGAGCCTGGCCCCGGGTCCGGGTGAGGCCGCGGGCCCCTGGATCCGGGTGAGCCTGGCCCCGGGTCCGGGTGAGGCCGCGGGCCCCTGGATCCGGGTGAGCCTGGCCCCGGGTCCGGGTGAGGCCCTGGGCCCCTGGATCCGGGTGAGCCTGGCCCCGGGTCCGGGTGAGGCCGTGGGCCCCAGGATCCGGGTGAGCCTGGCCCCGGGTCCGGGTGAGGCCCTGGGCCCCTGGAACCGGGTGAGCCTGGCCCCGGGTCCGGGTGAGGCCCTGGGCCCCTGGACCCGGGTGAGCCTGGCCCCGGGTCCGGGTGAGGCCGTGGGCCCCAGGATCTGGGTGAGCCTGGCCCCGGGTCCGGGTGAGGCCCTGGGCCCCTGGAACCGGGTGAGCCTGGCCCCGGGTCCGGGTGAGGCCCTGGGCCCCTGGACCCGGGTGAGCCTGGCCCCGGGTCCGGGTGAGGCCCTGGGCCCCTGGATCCGGGTGAGCCTGGCCCCGGGTCCGGGTGAGGCCCTGGGCCCCTGGACCCGGGTGAGCCTGGCCCCGGGTCCGGGTGAGGCCCTGGGCCCCTGGATCCGGGTGAGCCTGGCCCCGGGTCCGGGTGAGGCCCTGGGCCCCTGGATCCGGGTGAGCCTGGCCCCGGGTCCGGGTGAGGCCCTGGGCCCCTGGATCCGGGTGAGCCTGGCCCCGGGTCCGGGTGAGGCCCTGGGCCCCTGGATCCGGGTGAGCCTGGCCCCGGGTCCGGGTGAGGCCCTGGGCCCCTGGATCCGGGTGAGCCTGGCCCCGGGTCCGGGTGAGGCCCTGGGCCCCTGGATCCGGGTGAGCCTGGCCCCGGGTCCGGGTGGGGCCGTGGGCCCCAGGATCCGGGTGAGCCTGGCCCCGGGTCCGGGTGAGGCCGCGGGCCCCTGGATCCGGGTGAGCCTGGCCCCGGGTCCGGGTGGGGCCCTGGGCCCCTGGATCCGGGTGAGCCTGGCCCCGGGTCTGGGTGAGGCCGTGGGCCCCTGGATCCGGGTGAGCCTGGCCCCGGGTCCGGGTGAGGCCGTGGGCCCGTGGATCCGGGAGAGCCTGGCCCCGGGTCCGGGTGAGGCCGTGGGCCCCCGGATACGGGTGAGCCTGACCCCGGGTCCGGGTGAGGCTGTGGGCCCGTGGATCCGGGTGAGCCTGGCCCCGGGTCGTGGACCCCTGGATCCGGGTGAGCCTGGCCCCGGGTCCGGGTGAGGCCGCGGGCCCCTGGATCCGGGTGAGCCTGGCCCCGGGTCTGGGTGAGGCCGCGGGCCCCTGGATCCGGGACAGCCTGGCCCCGGATCCGGGTGAGGCAGTGGGCCCCTGGATCCGGGTGAGCCTGGCCCCGGGTCCGGCCGAGACCAAACCAGAGGGAGTCGAACCTGCAATACCACCATTTGTCCACCATCCAGACCTGAGGGGTCAGTGCCAACATATACTCATAAGGAACTGGTGGACATTGATATTGGGTCTCAAAAGAACTGTTGGTCCAGAAAGAAACTCACTACTGACTGATTCATTTGCCTGTCAGCATAACTATTATTGCTCGTCGCACATTCAATTCTTATAAGTACATCTCTAGTGACACATGATTTTGCTCATCTAGGGGAAATGATGAACAACATGGACTGATGAACAAGAACAGAACCAGAAACAAGGAGACATCGATCGGACTATCGGGCCTCAGAGGGAGGATAGGGGAGGGTGGGGGGAGGGGGGAGAGATCACCCAAAGGTCTTGTGTGCATGCATAAGAGCCTAACCAATGGTTAAGTCCAACAGGGGGTTGGGGCATCCATGGGGAGGGATGTGGGATGGGAATGGGGGGATGAGGACAAATATGTGACACCTTAATCAATAAAGAAATTTAAAAAAAAAAAAAAAACATTACCTGGAACACTAGCCTAAAAAAAAAAAAAAAAAAGTTGCTGGAGATACAGTAGTGGACAAAAGAGCCAGGTCCCTGCCCTCATGAAGATGATACTCTAGTCAGAGAAACAGACAAATTAATAACACTGGGTAAAAATAAATGTTTTAAAGAAATATAAAGTCAGTAAAGAAAGAGAATGGTGCAAGTGAGGCAGCTGCAATTTTAGACAGATTGGCTAGAGAAGATCTCTCTGAAGAAGTGACATTTAAACAAGTGAGGAAGCAAACCATGCAAAGATCTGGAGGGACAGCATTCCAGACAGGAGGAAGAGCAAGGAGTATGCTTTATTGAATTGATGAAATATCAAAGAAGCGAGTGTGGCTGGAATGGAGAGAAAGGTGAGGGAAGATGGAACAGAGTTCTGCCAGGGCAGGATCTTCCCCGGCCAGGTAAGGACTTTGGATCCTCTTCTCTTTGCTACAGGAAGCCACTGGAAGGTTGTGAGCAGGGAAAGATATAGTCAGGTTTTATTTTGAAAGGCTTAGTCTGCTGCTGATAGAGACTAGTTAGGAAACCATCGCATGTCAACAGATGATGGTAGTTTGGACTAGGGTGGTAACATTTGAAAGGTGTTGAGAAATGGTTGGATTTTGGATATATTTTGAAAGTAGAGTCAAGAAGATCCGCTAATGAAGGAATGTGGAATGTCAGTGAAAGAGAGGAGCCAAGACTGAGAAACAGGATAAAAGGAAGTGCCATTTACTGGCATCTAGAATTCCTGGTAAGAATTAGGTGTGTGGAGGAAAATCTGGAGTTCTGTTTGGATCATTGATTTTGAAATGCCTATTAGATACTCCAATGGAGATGTTGAATAGGTTGTCTGGAATTCAGGGGAAACCTTAGGGCTATACATATAAATATGAGAGTTATTAACAGTTGTGATCTTTTTATGGGCATAGAACTGGGTAAAATAACCTAGGAAATATGTGTGCACTCCAATATTTAGACTTTGGGAAAAGAAAGAGGATTCAACCAAGGACACAGAAAAGGAGAAGCCCATGAAATAAGAGGAAAACCAGATGAGTTTAGAGTACTGGAACCCACACAAGGAAGTGTTTTGAGGGAGAGAAAATGATAAATTGTGTTAAATGCTGCTGATGGGTCAAGTAAAATGAGGACTTGGATTTGGCTACAACATGTACCTTCAGAACATAATCTCGTAATTGATCTCAGAAGTAAAGGATTGCATTCTAGACAGACCTTAGAAATCAACCCCTAATTTTAAATGTGAGAAAATCAAGACCCAGATGAATGATTTATCTAAGTTTACAGAATTAGCTAGTTATATCTAGATCTCCTGATCCTGTGCTTTTTCTATTGTATCACATCTCTACCTTCTAGATCTTCAAAATGATTACCCTGAGTCATCCAGGTAAAAAAGTCAACAAGGTTTAGTTATATTCTGTTGACCCTGCTTAATGAGCCTGAGAATGTAATAGATTTCCTCAATAAGTAGTTAAGTTAAAAAAAATTGTTTTTGTTCTTGCCTGCAAAATTTATTTAGGTAGAACAGCTCATTCTATGGCAATGCCTGATAAACTATAACTTATAATTTAAAGAAAAGAGTTGCAAATTTGATAAACAATTTTAAAGAGTTCTTCTTCTTCCTCTATGTCCAACTCTATTTATTTCCAAGGAAGTTATGTTTACTAGCATATAATCAGCTTTAAGAATGTTATTACTAAGGCCAAGAATCATTTCCAAACACTAGAGCACTGGGGAAGATGAAATGATTGCATATAATTTAAATATTCAAATCCAAATCAAGTCTGTCTTTCAAGATAAAATCAAAGGTCTATGATTTCCTGTGATTTTTGGCTATGACTATGTAACCAGTTTTCTGATTATTATCTAGTGACTTTAATAACTCATATTATAAGGGTGATTGGTGATTTATATTAAAGGTTATTAAAGATCTTTGGTTTAAATAATAAGGTTCATTTTACTTTGCCCCTTTTATTTTCAGCATAATATAAACTCACCATTGCTTCATTCTTTTTCTTTCTGGGACTCAGTTGGCTTTCCTGAGTTTTCAGATAAGCTTAAGTTGGCAAAATTTAAAATTGTTAGAACTGTATTGAGGTCACTGTATACCTACAAACTGGGCAGCCTCCACTTATTTGATGCATTTATATGCCTGTAATTCTGTTTGAAAGGTATAATCACATCAATTCTATATATATAAAAGCCTAAGTGACCGTAATGACCGGAATGACCAATCACTATGACACATACTGACCACCAGGGGGCAGACACTCAACGTAGGAGCTGCCCCCTGTGGTTAGTAGGCTCCCACAGCCGCTCAGCTGAGACCTGTCCCAGTGGCCCACCAGCCCACCAGCAGCCACTCACTCCCTCAGTAGTCCTACTGGTTCAATCTCTAGAGAACAGGCCAGGCTGCCAGCACGATCCTGACAGCACCGCCAGCCTCCTTGGAAGTCAGCCTATGCCACTGCAGCTGCTTCCCCTCCCTAGACACTCCGCAAGGAAGAAACAATATAAAAGCGGCCGCCAGGTGGCTCCCGACAACCGGCGCGAATGTCAGTGGGATGGATCCAGATCCTGGGCCAGCAAGGGCATCCCACCACCCGCCCGGAGGGCCAATCGCATCCCGGCCCCCTTCCTCCCCCCCACACCCACCCCCGGCTTGGGACCCCACCCGTGTACGAATTCTGTGCACCAGGCCTCTAGTTTTACATAAGAGATGTTCAAATACTTTTGCAGTGTCATAAATACTTTTCATTACAGAAAATATATTGTCTTTTTTTAATGTTCTTTAGCATAGAAATCTTTTACTAGCTAATCTTTTTAACTTCCTTTACCATCTCTCTTTGCATCAGTCATAGTTACTCTGTCACATTCACATCATCCATCATGAAAAGGCTGGTGATCAGGTAGGTCGCACAGTGGTAGTAGGAGAACATATATAGCTACATATGCTGAGCAGTTACTATGTGCTACTCACTGAAGCAAGTGCTTTATGTAAATGCATCTCATTACCCCTTGTAATAGCCTTGTAGGCAGTTGTTTTTAATCTCCATTGTATAAACAAAGGCAATTTTCTCAAGAACACAGAGCTAAGAAGTGGCAGAGCTGGGATTTAAATCCAGGTCTTTGAGTCCCAAAGTCCATGATATTTCTATTATTAGCATTCCTCTCTTAAAAACTACTCTGCTTATATTAATGTTGGGAAAAACATTTCAATGAAACAAAAATAAACTTTTCAAGTTTATAGAATATACTAGAGGCCTGATGCATGAATTCATGCATGGGTGGGGTCCCTCAGCCTGGCTGGAGGTGGGGAGGAGGGAGGGACGCAGGAGGTTGGCTGGCTGGGTGGAGGGGCTGCGGGAGGTTGGCTGTGGGAGTGCACTGACCACCAGGGGGAAGCTCCTGTGTTGAGCATCTGCTCCCTGGTGGTCAGTGCGCATCATACCGACCAGTTGACCGGTCGCTCAGGCTTTTATATGTATAAATTCACCTTTTGAAATGAAGGGAACTCCCTGATATGAACCTTAAAAGCATTAAGTTAATTGAAAGAAGCCAATCACACACACAAAACTAAAACACATGTTGCATGATTTTATTCATATGAAAGTCCAGAATAAGCAACTCTATTAGAGACACAAAGTAGAGTAGTGGTTGCTTAGGGCTAGAGGGTAGAGGATGGGATGGGGGAGATAAGGAGCAGGAGAGTACAGGGATAATAGCTAGAAAGAAACTGTTTCTTTTTGAGGTGATGAAAATGCGCTAAAATTGGCTGTGGTGATGATTGCACGCATCTGTGGCTATCCTAAAAAATATTGAATTGTACACCTTAAATAGGCAAGTTGTATGATATGTGAATTATATCTCAATAAAACTGTGTTTTTTAAAAAGTCAACAGGATGTGGCAATTTACTATAATGGGAAATGAAGTAGAGAAATGAGTTCAAGATAGTTCTAAGACAACTTACTTGGGTCAGAAGGATAGGGTAGCATAATGACAAAGAGAACGAAGACAGGAAGGGGAACCTGGTTGGGTAGCAGAAAGAAATATTATATTGCCTGTTATGCCCGAGTCTGCAGTGACCATGTAGGTCATTAAAGTAACCAAGAAACAGAGGATGTGAGAATGCTCCTGGGCTAGCTAAGGTCCCTCTTTCTGGGGACCTGGGCGTGTTTTAGAATGACAGAGGAATACACCAGGACCAAAAGTCAAAAAGGCTGCCAACTAATGCAGGTTTCAAAATAGATGGAAAATTTTCATTTTCCTTACAAAGTTAGATGGCAGGTTATTCATAATGTACTAGTAATGCTGCTTTTATTACAAGACTTTCTTGAATTACAAGACTTTCTGTTGATTGCAGGTCCTGGCTGGCTCATCTCAATGTATGCATTCCCCACCCTAACTAGCTCACTGTCCTGCATTTAAGAGCTGCTCAATAATTCTTATAATAATTTCAAATTTAGATTTTAACTTTCACTAGTCTACCAGATGTTTGAAATACAAAGACAGCCCATACCATCAGCCCATACCCCTCCATGTGTGTCCCCCTACAACCCTGCACAGACATTTTGGTTGCCTTTTTGTGATATTACATCCTCTATACAACTGTTCTTGCTTATTCAGAGATATTTGTATTTGTGGAACAATATCACCTGTTTTGGATGACTTCATCCTCTGTGTTTGTAGCATTTTTGGCTTCCTTGTTTCTGGTTTGTCTTTTTTTGTGACAAAAAAAGATCCAAGGAAAACCTATAATTGATGATAACTAAAGAGGAAGATGGTAAGCCCAACCTGATGATCTGAAGGTGCTTGTTACATCAGATCATTGACCAATCTCTACACATTGTGTAAAACTTGGAAGCATACACCTATGTCAGATTGGTCTGATACACAAGATATGCTATAATCATTGTTCTTGCTACAGTGACAAAAACTCACTTTCCCCTCTATTGAGAATCAAATAAATCTGCAGAATAATACATCTTTCAAGGTCCGAACCCAGCACTGCATGTACATGGTCTTACTTAACACTCATACTGAGGAGGACACAGGCCCAGAATAGCAAAGGGATTTATTTGCTCAAGATCACTTAGCTAGGATTTAAAACCACCTCTTTCTTTTACAAAGACTGGGCTGATATATTATAACTAGAGGCCCGGTGCATGAATTTGTGCATGGGTGGAGTCCCTTGGCCTGGCCGGCAATCAGGGCTGATCGGGGCCGTCTTGTTCAGTCACGATCAGGGCCGATGGGGGCCAGCCAGGGAGGGACCACGAGAGGGCTCCAGGGCATGTCTGACCCTCTTGCCCAGTCCCAATTGGCCAGACCCCAGCAGCTAACCTACTGGAGCATCTGTCCCCTGGTGGTCAGTGCGCATCATAGCGACCAGTCATTCTGCCATCCGGTCGCTTTGCATATTAGGCTTTTATTATATAGGATGGCTTCAAATGTTTAATACCCCCATTAGTGTTATGTCCTGCATTTATGAACCACATATTTATGAGTGTTAAACACATTTGAGTGATGAGCCATCACCCAATAATGCCTTTGAACAGTGATGTTCTCCTAGCCCATGCCAGTAGTTGCGTTGCATGACGGTTCTCACAGCTGCAGAGTGGCCTCAGCAGAACCATAATAGCAGCTCCTTGCTACTTAGGGAGGGGAAGTCCTGAAAGTAGGCCTTGTTTTCCACCTTACCTTTCAAATACTTTAATATTGACCATTTCTAAACTGGATATTGCCAAGTAATTCATTCATTCCCTTCATTTTGGAGACCATGCTCATTTAAAAGGAAATGTAATCCATATGTTTCTGGTTCCTTAACACTTAACTCACCAACAATACATTCTTTTGCAATAGCTACTAGATGTCCAAATGTCTTTAGAAACATTTTTTTTTTCATGAGGGCAGGAAGCTGCATTTGGACAAGAGTAATCACTAAAAGGTTTAGGTTCACAACTTGAAAATGTAATCCCATAAGGTTTAAATTGTAAACTGGCCCACTCCTTATTCTGAAAAGGCCCCACAGAATAATAATAACAAGGAGCTGGCAAGTCATAGTACATGAACAGCTGGAGAATGGGGTTGGGTGTGGAATGAGAGAAGACAATGACTGATATGGATGCCATCAGGGAGCCTGGCCAGGGTAGGGTCCCTTGACAAATCCAGGAGACACAGTGTCCTTGGAATCCTGATGTTCTTGTTGTGAAGTTAGCAGTGGCAGTAGCAGCCAGAACACACTAGGAGCCATGAGGGAATTCATGGTTGAAAACAGAGCCAGAACTTAGACCCATATTTTATATAAAACTAAACATCTGTGGCTGGGCCTGGAGGCTCCTATTTGTTCAAATGTCACAGGAAAAGTTCTCTACTTCTGCTGGGCTATAGCAGAATCTCAGTCTGGGATATAATTAAGAAAGTATAGAAAGCTAATTTCTCATAATCAGTGGATTAAAAATTAAGTGAGACCTATATTATGTAGCACCTTATTATATGTTCATTTTGATCTTGATTTAGAAAGGACTAAGGATTTTCTTAGTTGTAAATAAACATCAAAAAATAAAAATAAAATTTAATTAGCTTGAAAAAAGAAGAGAAAAATTATTCTTAAAAATTTTGAAACAAATATTTTCTATTATTAATTGTAGATAATATAGAACATTAACTACAAAGACTTTATACTGTATGATTCAATGGGCATTCTCTTGGAGAAAAATTAAAATAACATGATTTTTAGTTAAAGGACTAGTTGTGGAAGTAACGATATAAAAGGCATTATGGGAATCCTCTGTGACATCATGGGCCTCACAGAAACACAGGCAACATAGGATAACATGAAATTATTATCTATAGAATTTGTAGACAAATTCTACATTGGTTGGTTTGTTTCCAAATCTCAAATTATTCACACATATATCGTCAACTGCTATTGCTAGCCTCTTTACCAAGGAAAGATGGAATGTAAGGAATGGTGGCTGGAGAGTAGGGAAGCCTAAGGAGAATCTAGAAACCAAGGAAGAGAAAAAATGCTTATTGTGGCATGAGTGGTGTTTATACATTTCATTGCTTCACCACTTGGAAGCTGTGGTCTTAAAGTTTACTGGAATAACAGAAAGATATTATGGTGGAAACCTATCAGCTCCTAACTACCTCAACCCAGAAGTGCCATATATACCTTCTGCTCATCATCTATTGGGCATAACTTGTCATATGACCTAACCTGACTGCAAGTAAGACTAGGAAATGTAGAGAAGTACATGGACAGTTGGTGAGCCCAATTGTTTCTACCATAAACACCTGACTTATCTGTGCCTATACTTTGACTTCCTTTGGGTCTCTGTGGCCAAGTTTCTTATTAATTCTCTGAGTTAAGTTGACAATTTCCCAATAATTCCCAACTTCAAAAAGTGAATCAACAGTTTGGGGTGGGGGTGGGGGCACATAGAGACTGGTAGGAGGGGCAGAGGCACAAAAGGGCTGGCTGGGCATCCACAGACAGCAACTGAAGTCCCCTAGAGACATCTCAGCTGTGTGTGTGTGTGTGGGGGGGTGGGGATGGGGGGCGCATGCCACTGAGAACTCTGGGATCTAACCCCGAAGCTGGGCTCCCCAGCAGAGAGCACCAAACTGAGGAGGGTACCCACATAACATCTAGCTGTGAAAAGCAGTGGGGTGCTGTCTTCCAGGGAGTGGCAGCTGAAAGTTCAGGCACCCTCTTAAAGGGCCAATGCACAAAAATTCCCTGTGGAGCCACCCACCTTGTGCTCTGGCAGAGGGAGGGTGAAGTGGACTGGAGCTGTGAGAGCAGAACCCAGGACTGGGGATTCGGGGGATAGAGCTCAGAAGGCAGACACCCCAAGTTTCCTGGGATGAATCATTCCCTCACACAGCAGAGGACATCTTTCCCATATAGACATTTGCCTTGCCTTTCCTGGAGGGAAGACAGTCAACACACCCTATTGGAAAACACCTGGCCCTGAGGCCACTTGAGATTAAAGGTAACAATCAGCCTCCAGGCAGAAGCAACTGCCCCACCCTGTTGAAAAAAAAACTCTTGCCACACCTGAGGATGATTGCTTGGAGGCAATTCAAGTCAGAATCCTATTAGTCTGTAGACAGAGGTAGTCTCTGAAGGCTTTGAGTCTTTGACTGATCCAATTAGTCAGAAACAGCCATTAACACTGTCCTGCACTAGAGATTGAGAGGTGTAGAGGATCTACCTAATACATAGTCACAAGCCCAAACAGACAACCAAAATGAGGAAACAAAGGAACAACCCCCAAATGAAAGAACTAGAAAATTCTCCAGAAGAAGAGATAAATGAAGCAGAGATAAGAAATTATCTGAAACAGAGTTCAGAGTAATGATGTTAAAAATGCTCAAAAGTATGAAAAAATATATAATAAGTATGAAAAAAGAACAGTCTGAGATAAAGAATGACATAACACAAATAAAGAACACATTGGAAGGAATACACAGAAGATTAGGGGAAGCTGAGTATCGAATCAGTGAACTAGAAGATAGAGTTGAAAATATCACTCAATTAGAGAACCAAAAAGAAAAAAACAATTAAAAAACAGGAGGACAGCTTAAGGGAGCTGTGGAACAATGTGAAACGTAACAATATTAGAATAGTAGGTGTGCCAGAAGAGGCAGAAAGGGAGAAAGGAATAGAGAAGGTATTTGAAGAAATAATGGTAGAAACTTCCCTAACCTGGTAAAGGAAAAAGTCACACAAGTTCAGGAGGCACAGAGAACCCCAAATAAGAACCCAAACAGACCCATGCCCAGATACATCATAATTAAAATGCTAAAAATTAAAGACAAAGAATCTTAAAGGCAGCAAGAAAAAAAAAACTGTTATCTATAAAGGAGTTCCCATAAGGCTGACACCTGATTTCTCATCAGAAACTCTACAGGCCAGAAGGGAATGGCATAAAGTGCTCAAGGTAATGGAAAGCAAGGATCTGAGACCAAAATTACTATATCCAAAAAGGCTATCATTCAAAATAGACGGTCAAATAAAGAACTTCCCAGACAAAAAAAAAAAAAAAAAAAAAGGCTAAAGGAGTTCATCTCCACCAAGCCAGCAAGCATTACAAGAAATGCTAAAGGGATTGCTGTAAGGCAGGGGTCCTCAAACTTTTTAAACAGGGGGCCAGTTCACTGTCCCTCAGACCGTTGGAGGGCCGGACTATAGTTTAAAAAAAACTATGAACAAATTCCTATGCACACTGCACATATCTTATTTTGAAGTAAAAAAACAAAATGGCAAAAACACCCGCATGTGGCCTGCGGGCCGTAGTTTGAGGACGCCTGCAGTGTAAGGGATTGTTGAGAAGAAGAAACAGAGAGAGAAACCTAGCCATACAGAATTAAAATGGCTATAAATAAGTACCTTTCGATAATAACCCTAAATGAATTAAATGCCCCAATCAAAAGGTGTAGGGTAGCTGAATGGATACAAAAACATGACCTGACTATATGCTATCTATAAGAGACCCACCTCAAAATGAAAGACACACACAAGATGAAAGTGAAGGGGTGGAAAAAATTTTCCATGCAAATGGAAAAGAAAAAAAAGCTGGAGTAGCAATACTCATATCCAACAAAATAGACTTTAAAAGCATCATGCTAAGCAAAATAAGCCAGTCAGAGAAAGATAAATTATCATATGATCTCACTCATTTGTGGAATATAATGAACAACATAAACTGATGAACAAAAATAGAGCGGGGGGGGGGGTGAATCTAGAATATAATAGAAGTAATCCTGATATTTCCTACAACTTTTGTGATATCATCTGTTAGTACATTTTTGGAAATATTATTATACTTAAAATTTTTTATTCTTGAAATATTAATGTTTATTGCATATATATAAGATCATTTTTCTTAAATAATTGGTGTTTATTGCATGTAACATTATCATATTTAATAGTTTTTCTTGAGATATTAATGTTTATTGCATGTAACATTATTATATTTAAGATAATTTTTCTTGAAATATTAAGGTTTATTGCATGCAACATTATATTAAAAATCGTTTTTCTTGAAATAAATAAAAAAAACTGAAAAAAAGAAACAGGGCAGGACCTGGAAGGAATTTTCGATATGGAAATGCATACATCACATTAGGCCTGAGTTATAATATGGAACAAACAAAGAGCTTCCTGTCAGTGTTTCTGCATCATTTACACTATTTCTAAATTGAGTAACATGGAAATTGAGAAGAGATGGTTCCAACAGATGCTCAATTCTCAATTACCTTTTCCATTTTTCTTTAAAGAAGGATATATTATTTTTATTGGGAGAGAAGACTGACAAAGAGGGTTCAGATACAACTAGATGGAAGGGAGGATGACCCTTCTAAGGAGGGTGTGTGGGACTGTATGGGTACAAGAGCACATAATCATGCCCTATATGTTTTGTGTAAGTTTCAGTCATAGAAGGAGGTAGGCTATAATGCTGCACAAGGTATGCCCCCTGTGATGCCACCCCACAGTGTTTAATGTGAGCAAACAGAATAATGGATTATCAGGACAAATGTTCTACTACTGCCCAACACCTCAACCTCTACCACTGTAACGCTAAATGGAGCCACCGTGAAAGAGCAGTGAGGGGGCAAAAAGAAGGATATGGGGCTCTCTGCCTCTCACTTGGTCTAATAAATATGGAAGCCAGGACAGTGGTAAACAACCTAGAGTGGAAAATTGAGGGCTCAGGTATTCTACGACCTCTAAATACTGAAATAAATGTACCTATATGTCCTGGCCTTTGGAGAGACCTAATCTTTGAATATACATGATATCACATGTATGGTAATGCTTCGAAGACACTGCTTTGTGCACTTAGTAGCAGAAGTTTCTGCCAAGGGGTTCTCTGGCCCCACAATCTTCATGTGGTGTTACAAATGTGAATCAGAAATGTACTGCTGTCACTGCCATCCCTGCTCCTGGAAGAGATTCAGGACTAGTTCCCTTTCAGCCAGTGGGGGTCAGGGGTGGGATGTAGAAGCCAAGTTGTAGATTCTTAAATGGCCTAACTTTTCAATTCATTATACAAATTTGACACATTCTGGGCATGAAATATTGTAAGCTGAATGTGGCAGGGTGGGTTCACCAGAAGTAGATCCTGAGATGAAGTTTTGGGCACAAGATGTTTATTAAAATCAACACCTGTGACAGAAAGTGGGGGGAGCAGGATTGGCAGAGGGAGAAGTCAAACTGCAACGTAGGCCAGCCTAGTGGGGAGCTCTGGAGTGAAAAATGTCCTTTGGCATTGTCCCAGAATAACTGCCTGGGACTTGATAACCCTGAAAAAAAAAATGACCAGCCCATGTTCAGTCACCAGATCCAGACTGCCCCAAGATGGACATGGCTTCAGGCAGAGACTCCGCAGCTGAGGCAGATCCTGAAGGAGCTGACAGCTGGAGGCTGTCTACTGTTTGCATTTCCTACTGCTGGTCAGCAATTCTTTCCTTGAAGATGGCTCTCCATGGTGCATATCAGGGTCTACCATACTGATGGATTAGTCCAAACCAGGGAGGAGGGAAAAGAGATGAGAAGATAAAAAGCCGTGAATGGGCAAGGAGTGAAGAATCTGGAGCCACCTAGAGTGTGAGGCCAAATCCTGCTCTCAGTCTTGGGTCGGGGAAGACACTGGAGTCAGCAGTCCCTTCCAGCCTCCACTACTACCAACTCCATGGAGTACACCAACAACCTGACAGGCCTTGCCTCTTTCAACTTAATTCTCAACTTCCTTAATGTTTAATGATGATGGGGCATGATGCCACTGTGTCAACACTTGTACAATCAGAATGTGAGGGTTAAGGGGGTGGGCAGCTATTGTCCCATTGACCAATGGGAGGCAGAATACAAATTTTGCCTTTCTCTTAGAAAACAGTCCTGTGAGATTGAGCAAGTAGTTTTGTTTGGCACCAGCTGTGGAGTGGGTAATACACCGTCATGTTGGCTCTCCTACCTTCCCATCTCAGTCCTTCCCCCACTCTTTCCCTGGGATTGCACTCTCTAATAAAGCTATAGCACAGAAACTTCTGCCTGAAACTCTGTTCTCTAAAGAACCCAGGCTAAGCTGGTTTGTTTCTTAGGCTAGGGCAGTGGTTGGCAAACTGAGGCTCGCGAGCCACATGCGGCTCTTTGGACCCTTGAGTGTGGCTCTTCCACAAAATACCACGGCCTGGGCGAGTCTATTTTGAAGAAGTGGCGTTAGAAGAAGTTTAAGTTTAAAAAATTTGGCTCTCAAAAGAAATTTCAATCGTTGTACTGTTGATATTTGGTTCTGTTGACTAATGAGTTTGCCGACCACTGGGCTAGGGCAAAATGTCTCAAGATCAAAATTTCCCACTCAGCAAAACAGCCAGTTATGAGCAAATGGGTGGGTGGTCCAGGACCTCAAGACTGTTGCTGCGCATAAAGAAACTCCCATCAAGGGGAAAAAAAATCTAGATTTTGATCTTCACCAATCCCCATTTCCTCTTGTAATTAGAGCTTCAATGCATGCAAATCTGTCCTAATGCCTTGCCTTTCACTATGACCAAAAAATGGAAAATTCAGGGAAGTACTTATGTCATTCCTCACTCCCCAACTCAGAATGCTGGAACTATTAAGTGTTCTTGTATTTCTTCTTTTAAGATGGGGAACTCAAAAACAGAGAGAGCAAAAAACGTTTCTATATCTTGAACCTTCATCTGATATCTGGAGTTCAATATAGAAACATTGCTGCCATTGTTCAGTCAAACGTCCGGCCTCCAACACACCTACAAGAGCACTTTCAGATGTTCCTTTATGAAGAATTCCTTAGGGCCATGGTGGAACTGGGCCAAATGAAAACTGAAGTCTGTTACATCAAGCAGTTCGGCTTACAATTCCAAATAGATTATTCACAGACCAATGTGATGGACCAAATGGAGCCTCTTGGCAAAGGCATTTATTTTCAAGTGTCACTCATAGTTCAGCAGTTGAGTTGCACATAAATGTAGAATAATGTAGCTGAATCACCTGCTAGAGATTAAGTGTATATTTCCTCCCTCTTTAGGACAGTGAAAGCTATTCCATCTGAAGGCAGAAGTGTTTGGGTAGCTACCCTTAGAATAGGGCTAGAGTCCCATTGTGAGAAAGAGGAGGATTAGTCTTTTAGAGCCCAAGGTTGTTACACTCCCAGAACACTCCAGAACACCCCCAGGTACCATGAGCCTTGGGGTTGGTTAGAACCTGATGCTACCCTCAGGCAAAAAGTGATAAGCCCTATAGGGATAAGCTGGGACTCAAGAGACAGAGGGCAGGACTTACCAGGGCAGCCTAAAGTTATGGAAGGCTTAAACTGTTATCTCCTTGTCTCTCCGCCTCCTGTCCACCAATTTCCAACATGAGAGAAACAGATGATTCACCAAATAATTCAGCATGTGGCTCAGAGGAAATAAGAGATCAAGAGAGTTTGTCAAAGCTTCATACTGTCATTGCACTGAGGCAGAGGCCCGAGACAGCTGTCCAGATGTTTGCACTTAGATGTATCCTTACTTTCGGCTCCACAGGCTCTCTCTTTCTGTAGCCACAGCTCCTTTCAAGATTCAGTGAATAGGGACCGTATTTTGAAAGGACTTTTCCAAATGGATAGGAGAAATAAAACAAGAGGAGGACCAGATGCATTTGAATTAAATGTCAGGGGTTGGGGGTAGGGACAGAGTGGTGTGCAAGCAAGAGCACTGGTCTGAGAAAGAGGCCACTTGAATCCAGTCCATTGCTTCCCAAAGAGAGACATCTGTGAGCTCCCCAATAAGATCCAAACCTCTCAGAACAGCAGAATTCTAATGTCCAAAATGAGGGGGTTAGCCTATTATCAGAGATTTTCAAACTTGTTTGTTATGGAGAATAAAATACTAGTCAAAACAGATTTTTAAAAAAACTTCTCTTGTTAAACTTGGAAAGAAAACTGTTTGTCATTACTAAAGTCCCTGACTGAAAATGCCCTCTTATTTCCAGGAAGGTATAAGAAGGGGAGAGAGAACTCTTTTCTGGAGAGCTAAATATGTACCTACTTCAATTAGGGGTTGGAGAATATTTTTATTTGGGGCTCTTTTAGTTTCGTGACTAACTGTATTTTGCATCTACTACTTGTTGCTTAAGTGGCCTTGGCACTGACCGAGGAAACAGGAGTCTAAGGCTCCGTCTTCGATCTTCTGCAATTTATAGTCTACTTAAAAAGATTAGGCCACTTAAAAGAGCTTATATAAACAACTGAAACTTAATTAAGTGCAATATTCTTCATATAAGTTGTTATTTTAAGAACAAGCTTAGCCCGGCCAGTGTGCTCAGTGGTTGAGTGTTGGCTTATGAACCAGGAGGTCTCGGTTCGATTCCCAGTCAGGGCACATGCCCGGTTTAAGGGCTTGATCCCCAGTGGGGGGCATGCAGGAGGCAGCTGATTGATGATTCTCTCATCATCAATGTTTCTATCTCTCCCTCTTCCATCCTCTCTGAAATCAATAAAAATACATATATTTTTTAAAAGAACTAGCTAAACTTGAATTAAAGATTCCTATCAGTCCAGAAGCTCTTCTATGAGCTGAATGGCTATAAAATGCTCGGGCTGGCAATTCACATCTCCTCTGCTCCTCTTCTCCCTGTTCCAGTGTGCAAGTTGCTGGGAACATTTGGATGTGAGCATCTCTCTCAGATTGTGGGCTCTTTCTAAACAATTTGAACAGATCCCTATGCTTTCCACATATGGTGTCAATGTTCTCTGGCAATTTTTTTTAAGTCTCAATCTTGACATTTTAATTCATTTTACAGTTGGTTTCTGTGAGTCCCTTTCTTGGTTGTGAAATGTTAGGGTGGTTAATTTGTGTTTCATTAACTTCCCTCAAGTCTGTCAAGATTTCTAGTTTCCTTAAAGCATATGGATGTGGGCCAGACCTGTAAATGGTAGCTGTGCACTGACCCTTTCCAATAGAAGCCAAGGGGCGGGGGGGGGGGGGGGGGGGGCGGTAGGGGGGTGTTCTGCATGGTAAGGAAAGCAGGTCTGACTGACAGGAAGAGGGAGGGAATGAGCAAGGCTGAAACATAAGCAGCAACAGGTCTTCCCAGAAGTGGTGGAATTTGCCAAGGGACATATTGGGACACAGGGCCTGCCAGGAACATGGTGCAATTTTTAGCCACATTTACACGAGGAGAGAGCACAGCCTTAGCATTATTACCTCTGAATGAGAATGTTCATAAAACTGAGAGGACATGGACAAATTCTGATCTCTCGGAGAATTACATCTGGGAATTCTAAGGGATATAATCTGGCCACACAATCCAGGAAGAAGCTCCAACATCTGTTCCCCTGTCTCTGGGCCCAGCCTGGGATCCCATGAAGCCAACTGGCAAATGTTTTATTTCCTCTAGTCAGAAACACAGCCTTTTGAGAAACCTAAATTCACCTTGACTTTTCTCCCCTTTTCACAAGTTGTTTTCTTATTGGGCTTTGTTTTTCTCCTAGTCAGATGTTCTTCATAATTACTTCAAACCTTAAACTTGGACACACTCAAAAAGATAAATGCTGCCACTGCAGATTCTGAGAGCCTGGAAGACAGGAGCTTCAGAAAGAACTAGAAACAAATTTTAAACATCAATTACTTAGAAATGGATCTAGGTGTTTTACATACATTTGAATTTACTCTCCACGAATCTCTTGTTGGCTCTGTCTGGATCCTTCCGTTGCCATAATTGCTCAGGGGTAACACTGGTGTGGTATAAGTAAAGTTTTACTTTTATCATCTCTGCCCCACTGTCTAACCCTTTACAAATAATCACCTTGACTTGCACACAACTGCTTTTCTGATATAAATAAAGGATTCAATTATGTTTCCTTTTAATTTATTCCTAGTCCTAGAGTTGGTCTGTAGGTCTTACAAATTCTCCAAGAACTCTGACAGCTTGTAATTGTCTACAGCCAAATACCTTCTTCAGGGTGGAGCCTTAGAACAGTGTGTGATGATACTTAGGCTTTGACATTCCCCTAGTAAAATTTTAACATACTCCTCTAAGAAGACAAAAATGTATGATTTCCTGAAAACTATAAGCCAGTAATCTGGATGAATTAAAGCATTAATATTATGTACTCACCATATACTAGAAATCCAAAATGAAGGTCCATTGAAAAGTAAATGATTTAGAAGAAATTAAAAAAAAAATTTTTTTAATTGATTTTTTACGGAGAAGAAGGGAGAGGGATAGAGTTAGAAACATCGATGAGAGAGAAACCTATCAGCTGCCTCCTGCACACCTCCTACTGGGGATGTGCCCGCAACCGCAACCGAGGTACATGCTCTTGATGGGAATCGAACCTGGGACCCTTCAGTCCGCAGATCGACGCTCTATCCACTGAGCCAAACCCGTTAGGGCTTAGAAGAATTTTTAATATTTTCTCCTTTCGAGTTCATTTCTGTTTTGGTTGGCTTTTTTGGAAATCAACATATGTGAACACTTGACTTGTTCTAGTCAGATGTTTTTGGGCTCTTGGCCTGGCACACAGAACAGCAATGATGGGAAGACAAATGGGGAGGAAGATGAAGACACCAGGAAATGGGAGTGAGACTCAGACCATGGGTTTTGTTGCTTGTCACTGGACTCTGATAATTTCTGAAAACTGTTGCAACCTGTTTTGTATGTTTAAAGAGGGATGTCAGTTTCCAAGATAAATGAAGTTTTCTTTAAGGTCACATATTACTTCACAGCAGAGATGGGGGCCATTTCTACTTGCACACAGAAGACATTCCAGGAATACACATTTACTAAATTTAGATAAGTTCCTAAAGTTTGTGTGTGACTTCCATTTTTATAAGTTGAATCATACTTTTAAAACATCTGGGGAGCACATTTAATGGAATACTACATTGGGTAATTTGTAAATTTAATACCCACCTCCTGATATATCTGTTTTGTAAGCAGAATTGGGTTTATCAGGTTTTCTTATAACTGAGCACACAGGCCCAACCTGTGTTGACCTATGAACCAGGAGGTCACTGCTCTATTCCCTGTCAGGGCACATGCCTGGGTTGCGGGCTTGATCCCCAGTAGGGAGCGTGCAGGAGGCAGCCAATCAATGACTCTCTCTCATCATTGATGTTTCTATCTCTCACTCCTTCTCCCTTCCTCTCTGAAAAAAAAAAAAAATTAAACACACACACACATGCACACACACACACACACACACACACACACACACATGAGCACACAGATTCTCTGTTCTTCATCTGCAACAAGAGGGAAGTGGACTCAGTGATTTTGGATACTTCCAATGTTAAAATTATAAGGTTTTCAACACTAAAGATTTTTTTTAAATTATAAGGTTTCAGGGGCCAGGGTAAAGGGGGGCAATGAGGGTAAAGGAGGCATGTGTAATACTTTCAACAATGAAGATATATTTTTAAAAAATGTAAGGTTTTAGAACTGACCTCCAACTAATATTAAATTAGAAATTGAGAGATTAGGCCATCTTTTCTGCTTTGAGGGATAGGGAGAAAAAAGAATAGAATGATTCTTCTCATGTTTTGTCTTCTTTTCTTTTATTCATAATTAACCCCTTATTGCAATTACATTCATCTGAAATAACAATTATTTGTATTGAGCCAGATACACCTCTCACATTAGACAGAGCTCTACTATGGCTTAAATCCATTGTTTGCTCTTAGACACGCTTTACTTATTGGCTACAAATGAACTGAGCTCTCCAGAGCTGAGGTGAGAACACTTGAGCATTCCTCCTTTCTGCAGTGGCTAACTGTAAAAGATCTT
Organism: Cnephaeus nilssonii; assembly: GCF_951640355.1. Classification (NCBI taxonomy): domain Eukaryota; kingdom Metazoa; phylum Chordata; class Mammalia; order Chiroptera; family Vespertilionidae; genus Cnephaeus; species Cnephaeus nilssonii. The sequence continues at coordinate 47,381,428 of NC_137073.1, forward strand.
AAAGAGCTGAGGTGAGAACACTTGAGCATTCCTCCTTTCTGCAGTGGCTAACTGTAAAAGATTTTGTGATTTTGCTGTTATCTTAACAGCAAAATCACAATATCAAGGTCCTTTTCTCTTTTTATTTTGTGGGAGTTCCCACAGGAAAAAAAAATGAGAACATCTTTTTTGTTTGTTTTGTATACAATTATAAATATAACTGATGGATTATGGTAACTTAGTAAACCCTCTTTTGCACCAAATTTTATCCCACAAATCCCTACACAATGAAACAGTATGTTGGTTCCTATCATAACTAGAATATTATCAAGATAAAAAGATCTTGATGGTTAGCACTTTTTCTCCATCTTCATGTAGAAAACATAGTGCCTTTAATACTTTGATAGAAAGAACATAATTATTCAAAATAATTCAAGCAGTTTAGAAAATTACCACAAATTCCACTAGTCATATACAGGAGTCCTTAAAATGTGGTGGACAGCATTACAGGCATCTCTCTATGTATATATACAGAGAGAATTGATGGAAGAACAGATGGATGTATGGGTGGGTGGAATGAAAGAAGGAAGGAAGAAAGGAAGGAAGGGAGGAAGGGAAGGGAAGAGGGAGGGAGGGAAGAAAATCATACTATACATGCTTTTGGATTTTAAAAATGTTTTTTTAAATATTTATAAATTTTAGAATAGTGTTATATTTACAGAAAAATTCCAAGAGTAGCACAAAGGGTTCCCTCATACCAACTATCCAGTTGTCCCCACTGTTAATCTTACATTAGTGTGATAAATTTATCCAAACAAATGAAACAAACATTATTAATAACTAAAGTCCATACTTTAGTTGAATTTTCTTATTTTTATCTGATGTCCTTTTTCTGTCCCCAGATCTCAACAAGATACCACATTGCATGTCATCATTTCCCCTTAGGCTCCTCTAGATTTTTAACAGTTTCTCAGAATTTTCTTGATTTTGATGATAGGTCAGGTAACTTTGTAGAGGGTCCTCAGTTTGGGTTTTTCTCATGATTGGGGTTAGGGTTCTTAGAAGAAAGATTGCAAAGGTAAAGGGCCATTCTTATCACACCATATCCAGGGTACATGCTATCAACATGACTCATCCCTGACAAGGTTAACCTTAACTGTAGGGTGAAGCAGTGTTTGTCAGATTTCTCCACTCTTGTTCCTCTTCCCATAGGGTACTGTTTGGGTCGACATTGTTATGCAAAGTCCATACTTCAGGGATAGAGAGTTACGCTCTATCAAGTTGAGAGTATAGAACCTACATAAATTATTTGAAATTCTTTTGTACAGATTTGTCGATTGTTTATTATTTACCTACTCATTTATTTGTGTCAGTATGGACTCAGAGATATTTACTTTATACTTTGGATTATAATCCAATACTATGTTATTTATTTTGTTCTTCAAATTGTTTTAAGCTATGGCCACTGAGAGTTCTTTCAGTTGGCTCTTGGGTCCTTTTGATATGTGCCCATTGTCTTGTTTTGTGAGCGCTCCCTTACTTTCTGGCACCTTAAGAGAGCTCTGTTTCCCTTTACTGAAGAATGGCATTTAGAATCCAAGATCTGGGTGCTGAGTGTGCTCATTGCCTCTAGGGTATGGCACTTCTTTCCTTTTTGCTTCTTCTAGACCCTCTCAGCTGACAGAGTAAAGAAATACATGTGTGTATACTAACCACTATATATATATATATATATATATATATATATATCCTATATAATAAAGATGTAATATGCAAAAGTAATGACCGGATCACAGATCAGCAGGAGGGTGGGGCAGCAAGCTATGGGGGTGGGGGGGGAAGGCAGAGGGAGCTACAGGAGGGCAGCAGCAAGCTACTGGCTACAAGCGGGCAGCGGAGAGCTATAAGAGGGGGGAGGGCAGCAAGCTATGGGGGGGACGGGGACAGCGAGTTACTGGTGAGCTACTGGTGCACAGATTCTATATGCCTCCATCTATATGTATATTAAGCTAACCATGACTTCATACTAATGTCTCCAATTCTAATGCATTACCTCACATTTTGTAGATATTGCAACTGTGGAGAAGTATAAGCCAAATTGATCTTCCCATCTTCGACATAACTCACTTTTCCTAACAATTTTGCTTATCTTTGAAATTCAATAACTTCACAGGCCATATATTGGAGTTGATCATTTGACTGGCCCCTGACTCCATGAGAGGAACATAAGTGTTCAGAAGACAAGGAAGCCATCTTCTCTACAATTCCCAGGCCAAGCCCTATGGTGGTGGCCCCAATCCTGGAACAAGGAGTTCTCTTCTATTGTCCAGCCTCTCCTGTTGTCCAGATTGGGGAGGAGGGGACTTAGGGCAAGGAACTCCAAGTAATTAATGTATAATTTTATTAAAATTACTTAATTTTTAAATTTATGTTTGAATTTGTACAGAGCAAAACTCCTTGTCTGTGATATACAGTTCCATGTCTTCTGACAAACGTATGGAGATGTGTATCTACCACCACAGTCATAAAACAGAAGTTAACTTACCTCCCCCCACCAATTCCCTCCTGTTGCCCTTTGTAGTCAACCTCTCTCCAGTTTTTGTTATCCACTGACCTATTCTTCATCGCTATAGTTTGGCCTTCTCCAAAATGTTGTATAAATAGAATCTTATAGTAAGCAGCCTTTTGGCTCTAGCTTATTTCACTTAGCAAAAATGCATTTGAGATTATTCCATGTTATTGCATAAAATAACTTAATATCAATATACTAAATCAGCATAGTTTAGATTTTTGCTCTAGTCATTCCCTTGAATGCCTGTATTAGTTTTCTATTGTGGCATAACAAATTACCACAATCTTGGGGACTTAAAACAACACCTATATATTAACTCACAGTTTCCATGGGTCTGGAGTCCAGGCACAGCTTGGCTGAGTACTCTGTTCAGGGTCTCACAAGGCTGCAGTCAACATGTCAGCCTGGGCAGCTATCTCATCTGCGATTCACAATCCTCTTCTAAGCTTACTGGTTGTTGGCAGAATTCAGTTCCTTGCAGCTATAGGACTGAGGTCCTTGTCCTATCAACACTTTGACTTTTGTGCAGTGAAACTGATTTTGGATTTTTCACCTCCAGAACTGTAAGAGAATAAACTTGCAGGTTTTAAGTTTAAAGCCACTAAATTTGTGGTAATTTGCTATAGCAGCAATGAGAAACCAATACATTGCACATTAGGAGAAAAGTGTATATCCAGAGGATATGTTAAAATACAGTAGGAATTCTCAAACTCTTTTAATTGCCAACTCTGCTAAGTAATAAATTTTATATCAATATCTAAGATGAACAAGCATCCACAATTGTATACACCCAAACAAATAATCAAAATTTTTGCAAGTCTATATTTACTCTACAAAGTATACTCTAATATTTTCTGTACTATTTTATTCTATTCCATTATTTCATTTTTTTAAGATTTTTTTTTTTTTTTTTTTTTTACTGATTTCAGAGAGAGAGGAAGGGAGAGGTAGAGAGGGATAGAAACATCAATGATGAGAAAGAATCACTGATCAGCTGCCTCCTGCATGCCCCCTACTAGGGATCAAGGCTACAATCTGGCATGTACCCTGATCAGGAATCAAACTGTGACCTCCTGGTTCATAGGTAGACACTCAACCACTGAGCCATACCAGCTGGGCCATTATTTCATTTTTTAAAGAAAATGCTGGTTAGTACCCACTAAATTGATTTCATAATCTCCTGAGTATCTTGAAAAACACTAGAGTTCAGGGAAGAGACTAGATCTTAGGAAAGGAAGATTGGGATCCACTGAGTTAACTTTAAACGTCAACCTCCTGACAGCATTTGATAAATGCTTCTGAGCAGCTCACAGGTGGTGTCATTGCCATCAGGGGCCTTAACAGTGCAACGTTTTCCCCAGGAATTCTGAATTCTCTATTCCAATGGTTCTCAACTGAGGGTGATTTTGCAGCCCAGGGGACATGGGCCAATGTCTAGAAATATTTTTGCCATTATAACTGGGAGATAGGCCAGTACTGGCATCAAGTGGGTAGAGGCTAGGGATGCTACTGCTAATCACTCTACAATGCACAGGACAGCCCCCACGACAATGAATTATCTAGCCCCAGATGTCAACAGTGCCAAGGTTGAGAAACCAAGCTCCAGTTGCCTCTTCCTCAGCTGTGTTCAGATTGTATTCATCTCTTTTGAGCCCTTCTGCAGGCTTGTCCTCCTTTATGATGTCATATGGTCCAAAATTATGCCTTTCCTACCCAGCATAAAATATTCACAAGCTCTTGTGAATTAGGTTTGTGTTTTAGTCCATTTGGGCTGCCATAACAAATACAAACACTGGGTAGATTATAAACAGCTGACATTTATTTCTCACAGTTCTGGAGGCCGGAAGTGCACATCAGGGTGCCAGTGTGGTCGAGTGAGGGCCCTCTTCCAGGTTGCAGACTTCTTGTTGTATCATCATATGTTGGAAGAGACAAGAAAGCTCTAGGGAACCTCTTTTATAGAGGCACTGAGACCATTTATAAGGGCTCTAGCTCATGACCAATCACCTCTCAAAGGCCCTAACTCCTAATAACTTTACCTTAGGGTTAAATTCCAACATATGAAAATTGGAGTGACACATATTCAGACCATAGCAGTGCGTGATAAGTTGACAGCTGCATTTTAAAAAGTTTATTGATAAATCAGAAAGCAATGATTGGTGAAACGTGAAACGTGCAAGAATCTCCTTGACACACGGTGGCTTCTTCCAGGCTGCTGCTCTCAGGGAACTAAACTACCACACCTGCAACTTGTTTTAAACTGCTGAACTACACAGTACGTAGCTCATCTAGTCATCTGAAATGAGCTGCTTTGGGTTGTTAGATTTTACTACAGTCAGACGTAAGGTACATTTGAAAATCTTATGAGTGGGACGCAGGTAGCACTGGCCCACTGAAAACTGAAAAGGTAATGACTTCCACACTATAAAGCCATTTAGGAGTTTTTTTTCACTCTAAACATAATTTTACCAGTCCCTAATTCTAAGTATTCCATCATAGGGCACAAGAAAATAGCTTAAGGGAAGAAGGAATAGTCAGTAATCAGCTTTTGTTGTTTCTACAAATAACTCATATAAAATATACCAGATGTTTAGGAAATGATATCTAATTAAAGCGAACTGGGGCAACTCTCTGAGGGAGGCGCAGGCCACAGTCACAGGGCCAGCTCACTGGGGTAGGGGTGGGCGGTGACACACAGAGCGAGTGGTGGTACTTAGTGTCCAAGGGTGGGCTGTGAAAATAATCTATTTTATCTTTCATGTTTCGGGGGAGGCCTTTGGGAAAAATATCACATGTATTGTTAATTCCAGAATGAATGGTTTTACAGTTTGGGTATTATTGTCTCTCCTACTTTCACAGGAACAGAAAAGCACCTATAAAAATAAACTCCAGGAAGTGAAAGCTACATTACAAAGAAGGTTTTAAACATAATAATTAGAATTCCTGCCTTCTGAAACTAAGAAAGCTTTACTGTGGAAAATACTCTGATCTTAATTTCTGTGTTGCAATATCTACCCTGCACCCCGGGGCAGGTTGGAGTCCTAATGAGGAGAGGTCCTAGGAAACCAGACTTCAGGAGCTTGAATAGTTAAGGAAGGTGTCTAAATGAAGTTTCCAGAAGGCCACTGTTCCAAGAACAAGCCCTTTAAAGTAAAATATATTCTTTGCTAACCAGTCAGGACTCTTCTGTATTTGCATGTATGTATTTCCCTCTACAGCAAAGACACATACTTTTTTTTTTTTTTAAGTGACCATTTTATTAAGTGCTGACCTAGTGTTTGGCACTATGCTAAGCACATTACATGGATTAGTCCATGCAGTCCTCACAGTAATTCTATGAGGTAAGCAACATTGGTATTCCCACTTATACATTAGAAACCCAAGGCTTAGGAGATTATTTGGCTTAACAAGGGACCAAGCCAGGATTAGAATCAGGCGATTTGGTTCTAGAGGTCATGCAAATAATCATCCTGGAACACACGGCGCATGGGATTCTTTCAAGCCCTGCCATAGATTTATTTTATCATGGGCTCAAAGTGAATGGAATGGTTAAGGTATCGATTGAAATAGGAGAGTTCTATGCGTTTTTCTATTTACATTTTCCAGTCATATCAATTCTCTCTTTTTTTTAAACTAAAATATATTTGACATATAACATTGTGTAAGTTTAAGGTGTACAACATGTTGATTTGATACATTAAATATTGTAGTATGGTTGCCATTAGAACTAGCACCTCCATCACAGCACATAATTCTCATTTCATTTTTGGAGGGGGGAATAATTAAGATCTAGTCTTTTAGCAAGTTTGATGTTTATAATATCACTAGAGGCCCAGTGCATGAAATTCGTGCACGGGGGTGGGGGGGGGGTCCCTCAGCCCAGCCTGCACCTTCTCGCAATCTGGGACCCCTCGGACATACCTCTTGCAATCCAGGACTGCTGGCTCCTAACCACTTGCCTGCCTGCCTGCCTGCCTGATCACCCCCTAACCGCCTCTGCCTGCCTGCCTGATCGCCCCTAAACACTCTGCCTGCCTGCCTGATCCCCCCAACTGCTCTCCTGCCTGCTTGATGGCCCCTAACCACTCGCCTGCCTGCCTGATCGCCCCTAACCACCTCTGCCTCGGCCCCTGCCGCCGTGGCTCTATCTGGAAGGATTCCGGAATGACATCCAGAAGGTCATTCAGCTGTCCAGTCTAATTAGTATATTATGCCTTTATTATGTCTGTAATCACCATACTGTGCATTAGATCTCCAGGACTTATTTATGTACAAGTTGCAAGTTTGCACATTTAAGCAACGTATCTCCTATTCCCCCATTCTCCAGCACATCATGCTTATAATATTTTTAATATGTTCTTGAATTGTTTGCTAATATTTTATTGAGAATTTTTCATCTATAGTTATCAGGAGTATTGATCTATAGTTCTCTTTCCTTGTAATGTCCTTATCTGGCTTTGGTATCAGGATAATGCTGGCCTTGTAGAGTGCCTTTGGAAATGTTCCCTCCTCTTCAATTTTTTGGAAGATTTTGAGGACTTGCATTATTCATCATATTTTTAGAATTTACCAGTGAAGCCACCTGGTCCTGAGGTTTCCTATGTTGAGATGTTTTGATAACTGATTCAATCTTGTTACTTGTTATTGGCTTTTATTTTCTATTTATTCCTGATTCAGTCTTGGAAGATAGTGTTTCTGGGATTTATCTGATTGTCTAATTTGTTATCATGTATTTGTTCATAGTAGTCTCTTATGATCCTATGGGTTTTTTTTTTGTAGTATCAGTTGCAATGTCTCCTTTTTCATTTTTGAGTCTTCTTTCTTTTTTCTTGGTTCTAAAGGTTTACCAATTTTATTTTTTCAAAAAGCCAGCTCTCAGTTCTGTTGACCTTTTCTATTGTTTTTCTGGTCTCTATTTTATTTATTTCCACTCTGGTCTATAATATTTCTTTCCTTCTGCTAACTTTGGGCTTAATTTATTCTTTTTTTCCCTAGTTCCTCGAGATGTAAAGATATGCTATTTTAGATCTAATTTCTTAATGTTTGCACTTATTGTTATAATCTTCTCACAACTGCTTTTGCAGCATCCCATAGGTTTTGCTATGTTGTGTTTCCATTTTCATTTGTTTCAAGATTTTTATTTTCCTTCTTATTTGACCCATTGGTTGTTCAGAAGTGTGTTGTTTACTTTTCACATATTTGTAGATTTACTAGCTTTCCTCATTACTGATTTCTAGTTTCATATCTTTTCTAGTAGGAAAATATATTTGGTATGATTTTAATCTTCTTAAATTTGCTAAGCTTGTTTTTTTTGTCCTATCACATGATCTATTCTGGAGAATGTTCTGTGTGCACTTTAGAAGAATGTGTATTCTGCTGCAGTTGGATGGAATGTTCTATACATGTCTGTTCAGTTCATTCGATCTAAACTATGATTCAATTCCAATGTTTCCCTGTTGACTTTCTGTCTGGATGATCTATCTATCCATGGCTGAAGTCCCCTACTATTATTATATTGTCTCTGTCTCCCTTCAGATCTGCTAGTATCTGCCTAATATATTTAGATATTAGGCACATATATGTTTATGATTATATCTTATATATCTTGGTGTATTAGCCCCTTTATCCTTATACAATGGCATTCATTGTCTCTTGTTACCATTTTTGGATTAAAGTCTATTTTGTTTGATGTAAGTATGGCTACCCCAACTTTCTTTTGGTTTCTACTTGCATGAAATATCTTTTCCATCCCTTTACTTTGAGCTTATGTATGTCCTTAGAACTAAAGTTCTCTTGTAGGAAGCATATAGTGGGTCTTGTTTTATCTCTTCAGCCACTTTGTGCCTTTTGATTGGTGAATTCAATCCAATTACATTTAGAGTAACTACTGATATGAAAGGACTTATTACTGCCATCTTATCAATTGCTTTCTGGTTGTTCTATATTTCCATTGTTTCTTTTTCTCTGTTTATGCCTACCTTTTGAAGTTGGTGACTCATCAGCTTCATGACCTTGGATGTCAAAATCTTTCCCCAGGTTTGGGAAGTTTTCAGCTAGTATTTTAAAAAAATAAACTCTCTGTTCCCTTCTCTCTCTTATCTCCTTCTGGAACCCCAATTATTCTAATACTTTCCCTTTTGATTAAGCCTTAGATCACTGTGGCTTTCTTTTATTTGTTCTCCTTTTTGTTCTTTTTATTTGTTCACTTCTGTTATTTCTAAATTCCTATCCTCTGTCACTTATTCTATCTTCTATCCACTCTATTTTACTTCAGATGCTCTTTGTTGTAGTATTCATCTCAATGAATACTTCAACTTCAGAGTTTTCCTTTGGTTCTTTTTAAAATAATTTCTATCTCTTTAGTAAAGAGTTCATTTTGTTTGTTCATGTACTTTCCCCCTAATATTATTTTTGTCTTTTTTTTGTAATTCACTGAAATTACTTCAAAACAGCTATTCTAAATTCTTTATCAGCTAGATTGCAGTCTTCTGTAGCTTTGAGCTCAGTTGTTGGAGAATTATATCTTTTGGGGGTGACATATTTTGATTTCACATGTTCCTTGTATTTTTGCATTACTGTTTTCCCATTTGAAGTGGCAGACACCTCCTTAAATCTTTATGGTTTTTTTCCCATGGGTAGTGATCATTGGTGTTGCTATGTTTGGGGTTTCCTCAGCTTTTGAAAGGGTAGACCTGCCCCACTCTTGCTGCTTCTTGTGGCAGACTTCTTAAGCTTTTACATCTTTTTAGTTCTTATAACTAGGCTGACTGCTGGAAACCTTTCTTTTGTTTCCCAGAAGGTGGCACTATAGCTCCAGTTCGTGATTTCTCCCTTGCCCACCAGAATTTTTCTGAGCACCCCAGAATTGATCTCACTGCTGCACTCGGAAGCACTCACAAAGATCCTCCACAGAGTCAAGGGAGGTGTGAGTTTAGCAACCTCCGGTGATGTGGGAGCCCATGGACCCAGTGGGGAGATTCTCAAGTGGGATACTTATGGGTGAACTTCCTGCTTAAGTCCTGAAGCAGTCATTAGGAACCACTTATTCAATTCCCTTTGATATTCTTATCTGTTTCCTTCCCTTTCTTCTCTATCCCTCAAGTCATGGAGGTTCCACCTCAGTACTCTGGGTGCTGCTGGAGAGAAACAGATTTCTCCAGCCACACCCCACAAAACGGATAGCTAAACATTCACTCACAGCTTTCCACAACACTTGACAGCTTAGCCCCATGCATTGTCACGGGGTGGTGGTGGGTGGTGCTAATGGTGTAGGGCTCTGCCAGAGTCTCTCTCTCCACTGTGCACAAATTCTTATCTTTTCCACTCTTGATGGTGTGCTGAAATCGTCCCTCAGGTAGGCTGGACTTCTACAAATTCTCTCTTGCCTGAATCTGAACAGACAAGCACTCTCCAGGTTTTTTCTCCTACTGAGGTGAGCAGGGATGGGGCAGGTTCACTAACTCTCTCTGAGCCTCAGCCCTTACCAGGTGTGTTAGTCTATTTTTGAAAGCACAGTTAGATGAGAGTCCTCTCAGGTACCTTAGTGTAGGTTGTTAGGTCCCACATCTCCCAATGAGGCACTTTTGTTCGTGGTTGGATGACTAATTAGTTGTTTAGAAAGGGGAAAGGAGAAACATCCTACATCGACATGATCTGACATCACTCTCTATCAATTCTTAGGGAGAAATCTATTACAGAAGGCAATCCTATATAATAAAAGGCTAATATGCAAATTGACTGAACGGCAGAATGACCAGTTGCTATGATGCACACTGACCACCAGGGGGAAGAAGCTCAATGCAGGAGCTGCCCCCTGGTGGTCAGTGTGCTCCCACAGGGGGAGCACCACTCGGCCAGAAGCCGGGCTCATGGCTGGCGAGCATGGTGGCAGTGGCAGGAGCCTCTCCCACCTCTGTGGCAGCGCTAAGGATGTCCGACTGACGGCCCATGGGGAGCGGGCCTAAGCCGTCAGTCGGACATCCCCTGAGGGCTCCCAGATTGCAAGAGGGCACAGGCTGGGCTAAGGGATCCCTCCCCCCCCCCCCCCCCCGCCCAGTGCACAAATCTCATGCACCAGGCCTCTAGTTCTAATATAGAAATTATATCCTCCAAAAATCTGTGATCTTACATGAATAATAGTTTAAGGTATCTTCACCTCTTCTTCACTTGCAATAGGTTATTCTTCAGTTTGGTCCTCCCTCCCCCCCCCCCCCCCCACACACACACACACACAATACACTATTTTAACTTCTGATTTTGGAGTCTGAGTGAGTTAAGTCAGCATCTGGAGGCACAGCAGCAAGGTCCTAATGATATCCATTTCCCAACTAGTTAGCATGATAGCTATTTTTTTTTTTTTTGAGCTCTGAACTCTTTTTGGGTTAGACCTCAAAGAGATGTGGAGGAACAAAAGATGGAGACTCTTTTCTTTGCCAACTGGTTTTTTGATATGAGGAGCTTGAAATGACTGGAGGGCAGCTGTAAAGGTTAACATGACTCATGGTGTGCCCCTGAAGGAAGCATTTCATTTCTGGGAACCAAGACCTCTATACCTATAAATCCTAGAGCTGTGAGGACAGGAAGCACTAACTCCCCTACCTGGGTCACTGTGAGTGAGGTAAGTGGAGTACTCCTACTCTACCGCTCAGTGCCTGGACCCAGTAGTCTACCAGTTGGAAACAGAGCACTATGTGAGGGTTGCTATTGTTCTATCCTGGAGAATGTTCCCCATCTTCACAGGGTGTCCATCATCATGCGAGCCTTTTTAAAAGACCATTATATTGCTCTATCTGTCCAGCAGCTTCCAAGTTGGGCAGCAAATGACAAGATCACTTGATCTCTGTTCTGAATTCACTGCTGCACCTCTTTTGCTATGAAGCCCTTTGTGATGCTATGTAGGATCCCAGGTAGGTGCTGGAATAGTGATGTTGGCTGTGGCTATGCAGCCAGGAAAGAAAAGCTCATACCCAAACTGTATCAATTCCAGTAAGGATTAATTCATTAACCTTCTAAGATGGAAGGGTCCAAACTTACTTGCCACCAAGTGGCTGCTTGGTTTTCTCAAGGGAAGGTACTGTATCAGGGGCTCACCATTGATCTCTGTTATTGGTAGATAAAATACAAGGTGTAGCAAAAGTAGGTTTAGAGTTGTAAGTACACAAAACAGTTTATTCTTGTATTATTATTTACTAATTGTGGAACTAAGGCTGCCACCCTGACCTTGCAGTTAGTTCATTAAGATAATTTACCCATACAAACAACTGTAAACCTACTTTTGCCCCACCCTGTATTTGACACAAGCAGTAACTAAATCAGCCTTGATGAGTAGAAGGCCCATGCCCTTACATATCTGGGCCTTGACAATGCTATTTCCTCTGTCTGGATTACTCTTGCCCCACAAATCTCAACTCCCTCCTTACTTCCAGGTTTTTATTCAAATATTACTTCATCAGCAATGCTTTCCCCTACCCACTCTATACATCACAGTAACAGTCCAACTCACTCCCTACCTTGCTACTCCCTATTCCCTTTTCTCCAGCTTTATTTATCTCCACAGTACTTATCATCACCTGACATATTATATATTTGTTTGTTTGTGGCTATTTAAATTTATGCTATAATATAAACTATTTTGTTCCCTGCTATATCCAAGTACCTAGAACAAGCCTGGCACATAGCTGATGCTCAGTAAGTATTTACTAAAGGAAAAAGGAAGGGGAAGAGGAGGAATATTGATTGGTTGTATGAGCATTGTATTTCATAGAATATAATGGAAATAAAACCCTTTTGATTGTTCCTTTAAAGTATGATCTTGCCCAGAGGTTTCCCTAATTTGGGCACATCCTTAACAAACAAAACTTAATCTTCCCATAATTCCTTCCCCCCATCTCCCTCCACCCCCCCACCCCCCCAAAAAAAAGAAAGAAAAAAGAGAAAGGAGGAAATACTGCCAGGCTGCCAGGCACTGTGTGTGGTACTGCATATAGATCCATGAGAACGGGGACTTACTCACCTGGTACAGTAGGCACTTAAACATTTGTCAAATGACTGAAGACCAGGGATCTCCCCAAATGTTGCTTTGTATAACCTTCCTCTAAGACTTTTACACATCTGTGAATTGATGGAAATAATCACCGACTGAATTTCCTGTTGCCTCAACAGGAAGAGGCTTAAGAGTCAGATTAATTTTATTGAGAAAAAAATAGTGACTTTGCTCACATCCCACAAATCTAACGAAATGTTTCAGAGAACATTGGGGAAGGGAAGAGCTGTAAGGAAAAACCTGGTCTCATTGGAAAAGGAACCCCACCCATTGTTCACAAGGTAAGACCAATAAGAAAATGTGGGCCAATTATGAGAAATCAGAATACGAGTGTTAGGACTTAGGAAAATAGTATAGCTCTTTGACTTTGGGATGGGCCAATCAAGAGGAGTTCCAAAGGGTTTTGTAGTCAAAAGAAACTAAGTATTTGCTAAAATTATTTTTCAACTGAGCAAGAAGAGATCAAATGCAAGGTTTAAGCCTTTATGTATAAAATGGATTCTACAATTTTTAGAAAAAGATTTGTCATGTACCATTCCAAAACTCATCCTAGACAATGTGTTATGGGATACATTACTTTTGATTGTGAAATAATTGAGCTTTAGAATAATTCGGTGAGTTTCCGAATACATTGGAACTGCAGTTCTTGAACTTAATTCATGCCAGAAGGCTATTAGAGAAGCGATTTGTTTGAAAACCGAATCATTCCCCTCCCCCCAATTAGAAATAATGTAAATTGAATTAATTAATTCCAGACCCCCAAATGATTCCATTTTAACCTTTCTCAGTTGCATTGTTTTGTGAGCACTTTCATACTCTTAGCATTTTAAAATTGTGCTAATCGTCGATTTTGCCATGCCATATTCAGTAGCCAGATCAGACACCCAAACACCTCTATCATACCTTGCAATTATTTTTTTTTAAGGTCTATTGTTGTTCTCACAACTTTCCTTTTCACTTTGCTGCTATCACTAACCTCCTTTGGACCCATGGGGACTTACTGTAAGTATTTAATAATAATAAGCAGCAACAAAAGAAAACAAAAAATATTCACAGCACAGTTTCCTGAGATGTTAACAATGTGAGGTTTAGTGGTAAACTGACTCAGACTTGCACATTCTCTCCTTTGTTTGCCACCTGAGAAACACGTGACTGATTATACAGGTATCCGCATGAAAGGGTTGTCCAGTTGAGAATTGAAGTTTTGTTTGACAACCAAGACATTTTTCCCGTGAACAACTTGGTCAAGAATTGAATTGTTCGAGATGGGAGATGCTTGAGAACTGAGGTCTGACTGTATTAAAGACAGAAGTATAAATTTAACACATCATCATTAACAGCTGCTTAACAGTGATATAATACACTTTTATTTACTTTGTTGAGTAAGAGGGTCATAAAAAAATTATTGCTAAAGTAGATATCAGGCGAACAGAAAGGTGCTTTAAGAGTCCAGTTACCTTGGAGTTTATTTAAACTAAGAGGAAAAGGTCAAAATGTTTTCATGCAATACATACTTGATTCTTTAAATAACAGTTGTGACAAATAACAGAAAGAATTAAGGAATGCTATACTTGTGATCCATACAAAACACCACCAACATTTTGGGTTGTACATAATTTAAAGAAATGTTTCAAACACTTTCCGAAATACTGTTGTAGCCAATACATAGAAGCATGCCTTAGGTGGGCATAGGAATGCAGTTTAGAAAAGAAATTTTTAAAAAATCACACTGAAACTACTCAATTTCTTTAAAATCACTGAACAAGAAAAACAACATTGAACCGCCATATTGATTTTACACAACTTCTATACAGTACCTTGACTTAAATCCAAGAGCAAAATGTAAGACTCTCCTCCTCTATTTTTGGTAAACAACTGCATGGTAAACTTAGATGACTTTCCCCCCTGGATTTTACCTGGGAGTGGCCTTTTAAATTTTTTTTATTTAAAAGAGGGCAGGTTTGGCACTTTTATACTGATGTCACCAATGTTAATATTTCTTGGGATCTCAGGAAGATTCATATTCTTTACAGCTGAAACAGCACGGGCTGGAGCTCCCGCTAAGCCAGCCTGTATACAGAAGCAAATAAAAGAAAAAGAAGATGTACAACTCAGGTGTAGCTCACCAAAAAACACTAAGAATGGAGGACAATAATAATAGATTTTCATATAACAAGCTTAGAGACCAGATGGTAAGTTTGAATTGATATGGGATGGTTACATTGAAATACTAATCTATAAAGAGAAAACAGTTGACACATTAAAAAATACAGTGAATACATGCAATGATAATGTAAAGATTTAAACACAAATTAAACTCTACCACTTGTATATTACACATAATATTCAAATGACTAAAAGCTAGATATCCACCTAATATCTTGATATAACTGACATATGGTATAAGCATGAAGCATATTTTACATTAGTTCTTTATTAAACATCTCATAACAATCATGATATATTTGGGGGTTTTGCTTTTAAAATGACATTTATTATCAATATATGCTGTGAAATAAAAATTAAAAGTAATAGATCATGCTTGTTTAGTTTTTTTACTTAGGGCTAATGCCTTAAAACAATAAAAAAAATTAAATTTTTTAAATTATGGAGGCTATTCCAAACTTTTAAATAAAGTTCAAGGACATTAAAAAAAAATCAGGCTTTTACAGTAAAGCCTCAATCCAAACAGAACAGGTCTACCTAAAAATGAAACTGCAACAAGAGGATCATTCCAACCTTTGATGCATTAGTAAAGATATAACAATTAAAAATATTCTGTCATATCAAGTAGATTCAACAACATATGTTTAGTTTACAAAATACAAATTTAAAGAATAGCATAAATGTAAAAGATAGCATATATAAAATTTAAAATTTATAAATAAAATTTAAAATTCTCTGTACCATTATTGTACAATATTTGGCTTTTATCTTAGTAGGAAAATTTATAATTTTGTGAAGTAATTTTGGAAGAAAATATGCTTAAAAATAAAAGAAAAATTAACACATATCATTTTTCTCAAGTACCTACATTAACAGAATTCATATTTTTTAAGGATTAATTTATATACCAATTTGATTTCATCAATTTTTAGTCATGCTATATAATAAAGCCAACAAACATCTCAATTATGTGGCATACATTGTCTTGCACAAAGATGACAAGTAACACAAACAAATCTTCAACTTTGATTACATTACATATATACAGGGGTTGGCAAGAGTAGGTTTACAGTTGTCTGTATGGAAAATAATACAATAATTAATAAGTAATAATAAAAGAATAAACTCTGCTTTGCTTACAACTGTAAACCTACTTTAGCCCACTCCTATATAAGAAACAATGTTCATGTTATTAGAGACACTAGTTTTAAAGTCCTGTTTTGTAATTTTAGGTCATTTTTCTTATGTAATCCTACCTCTTTTGTTAATTAAAAAAATAATAATAAAGCTGTTACCTGAGAAAAATCTTGACTGATACAAAATAGGCCAGTGTAAACTATTTGCTGAATAAAGGATACAAACATTGTTAAGCAATGAAATAAAAGCCATGGATTATCAAGTCAGAATTGGAAATAATAGAAAAATCAGTAAACTAGTATTAACAGATGTGGTTCACACAGCAATGATAAGGGTGATATGGACGAAACACTCCATACCCAATTAAAGACTTAATAGAGCTGGGACTTCAGTTTTTGTAATTTAATAGGGATTAGTTGTTTTGATGATTATTATTAAAAATTTGATTGACCTCTACATTTATACCTACCTGAAGTAATGCAGTTTTTGTTACAACTTACTTCTCTCCCATTGCTCCCAAAGACAAAGATATATATGAATATTACTTAGGGTAGCATAAATCATATTGAAAAGGGTCTTTAAGATGATCATTTCAAGAGAATCAAAGAATAATTATGTTCAAATAGTTTTACCATGTTATAGGTTCTCTTCCTTTTAACAGGAAGTATGTTGTCTGCCAAGGGAACAAAAATTATTTTACAAAATCACAGATATCCTGGAACTAGTATCATTTTTCCAGGTAGAATAAATTTTATAATTTTTCTAAATAACAAACCAATGTGCCACTATTTTTACTTTGAAATTTCTATTCAGGGTACAAATGATGACTAGGTTATAGAAAAGTACTGATTAAGATATTTAAATATAAATATTTTAAGAGGTATAAATTATTAGAGGATTTTGTGAAAAAGAGAAAAGGTAGATATGTGTGTGTTTTACTGGATCTATGATTTATATTATAAATAGTTAAAGTAATTGTTTTCAGTATTAAACTTAATTGTCAAGAAGCCTTCTTTTCCATAATACCCTATACCATGAACAGTTAAACTGAACTTAAGCAAAGAAAATGAGAATAAAAATGCAGTCTGTTAGGTTTCATTAGAATAAGTAATTTCTTTGTGACCAAAGATGGTGTCAACAGTTGGCTACTAATGAGAATATATAAAATCAATAGAGCAGTAGATTTAAATAGTATATATGTGCCAAGTTCTTATTATGTAAAGCCAAAAGAAGTTTCTAAGTACAACAAATTACAATTCTTTTAAACATAAGCAGCAAGCCATAGACATGCAAAGGATGGTAACTACTCAGAACACGCAAATGGATTAAGAGAATCAAATTATTTCTCAAGCATGTTCAATACTTTTGTGTAGAATGTCATGAATTTAAATGGTACAAAATTTTAAAATTGTAATGTGTATGTCAATTAAGTTTTAATTAAAGAAACATTTTAAGAAAGCAGATTCTACAGAATATAAAATATTAAGGAAAAATACAAGAAGGACTGTTAATTACTAAGTAGATGCTTATATGAGCTGTTAATGTTTATATACAAAAACTTAGGGCTTAAAAAAACAAACTTCATGTTACCAGGTAGTCAACATCCTAACTGAACTGCTATAAAATCAATTTCATTTTCAGACTTCCATGAAAGTGAAGTCTGAAACATTTTATTAAAGAATAAATCGTAATTTGCCATTAGAAAATCAATTTGCCAACACAGAAATGTAATTTTCATCTTAGTTTTCTTCTCAGTAAAGATATATTCAAAGCAACAAGACAACTTACACTCAAATTTATAGAAATGAAGTTTACCTGACTTCTTAGTAATTTATACAATTTAAAATGTAAAATGACAGTACAACATAGTTCTTAAAGATTTAGGATAACACAGTTGACACAAACAGAAAAAAAAAAGGAATGAAATCCTACTGGAGAAATAACTTGTTTCCATCTATGTTATTTTACTTGAGCACCACCATGGCACGTAAACGGCAGCAACTCCACTAACAAAAACAAATATATGAACCCAAAGCCGTTAGGAGTATGAATTAGATGAAGGAATGAAGTACAGTATATAAAAGAATGGTCATGTTTTCTCTCCCATGAGATCAAATAAATTAACAGAATTAAGAGAAAGAAAACAAAATGAAGTCTGCAAGTATACCAAAATGAGGCCAAACAGATAGAAGACTTATACAGACATACTCTTGGAAATTTCAAGCACTGGAATCACAAAGATAATAATGGATGGATATGATTTTTTTAAATTTTGTTTTTAAATTGCCAGACCCAAAAATAAACAAAATATGTGCAAGCAAAACTAAAAAAGCAGCATTACTAAAATATATTTTTAAAAATTTGAAAGCTCCCTTTCCCTCATGCAATAGCAATTAAGTTTCTTGAAGGGAAAAGGAAAGAATCTAAATATTTATTTTATCTAAGACATAAAATACCAACCTACCATCTTAAAATATTTTTTAAGCATGAAATATAGCATAAGAAGATGGCAGTTGGAATAATTTGTACATACTAAAACCTTTACCCACCCTTCCTGCTGCAAGTTGGTATATGCACATTCAAAATTTTGACCTAACAGCCAAGTGAAAGAACATCAACATTAATAAACACAATATTAAATGGTTTCAGACTCAAAATCATTAACAAAATAATGGCAGATTTTTAAACATGTTTTGAATGAAATAGAAAATGCCAATATTTTAATTTCTGAATGTATGGTAAAATAACTTTTAATCTGGGAACTTATAAGAAGCTTGCTCTTTGCTTTAAAGGCAGTGCTTTAATACTGCAATTATAAACAAAGAGATGAGAAATACTGATGAGAATCCTCTAGTGAGTAAGAATATAGTATTTTATTTAAGATTTTATCAACATTAGAATATTTTATATAATCTTCATTTATAGTTTAATTTCTAGCACAGGAAGTGCCTGTGTGAAAATAATATAGTAGACTAACGCCATTCATGGATTTAATATAACTAGTTTTGACCTCAGGGGTCCCCACTGTAATTTTGTAGAACAGAATAACTGCATGTCAACATAGAGGGGCAGAACCAACTCACAGTTTGACTTCCCAACATCTGTTACTTAAGCCCCTTTTCTTATTCTATACTCTTTAAAAATAGAAACTTGATTTAAAAAAGTAAAAAAGCTAATTACTAGTTCTAGCTATGGAAGTTAAAAGACCCAAGTGGTTGATGGTTCTTTGTTAGAAAATAGCAGTTTAACAAATTAAAAACTAGAACATAGACATTGGCAATGATTTGGATCACTGGAATGATTTACTTTCTATTGCAAGGATAAAGTAATATGGATCTGGGACCAAATGTGGTACACCCAGCTTCATGATATAGCTTATGATCCTGGGATAAGATCTTAGGAAATCACCTGTCTGATGCTGCTTCTCAAACACATCCAGAAAGCAATAATTTAGCGGCTAAATAGCTATGCCACATTCTCAGTGACATTTTCCTAATTATAAGGTAGGTAATCTAACTTGTTGATAGATTTTTTTTTCCTCCATAGATCTCAATAAAGTATTTCTATTTTGAAGTTTTTAAATGGGGTCCTATAAACATTTTCATTTTTCCTGAAATGGCTTTGTACAAAAAAAGTTGTTGCTCATC
Source organism: Cnephaeus nilssonii (assembly GCF_951640355.1). Lineage (NCBI taxonomy): Eukaryota > Metazoa > Chordata > Mammalia > Chiroptera > Vespertilionidae > Cnephaeus > Cnephaeus nilssonii. The sequence continues at coordinate 47,400,971 of NC_137073.1, forward strand.
TACAGAGAAATGTTTAAAAAGTAATTCAAACAGTTAACTTTGGTGTAAAAATATATATATATTCAGAAAAATACCAGAGAAAATTTAGTTTTGTAAAGCTAGGAGTCTATTAAAAACATCTCTAATATTTGCCAATATGCTTCGCAAAAATACTCAAAGTTTATAATATTTTTTTGTCTTATTACGACATGTTTGGATGTCAGAAGGTTCCTACAGTAGAAATCCATTTTATTTTGGTAAATATATTTAATTCCATTCTTTAGAACATTTAATTCAATTTTAATAATTTCTGATCTTGTTTTTTATTGGCTACTTTTAATATGCACCTATTAGTCAAAACTAGTAAAAGCAATTCTGTTAAGACTTTGGAACTGCAGTACTATTTAACAGTCACTGTTCTAAGCCTTCACTGCTTCCTACTTTGCATGCAAAACTTTGAAGGCTCAGCTTTTGGGTTTTAAATTCACAGTTTCCAAAACCTAGTAGGCAATTTTATGTTAGAATCCTAATTTAGAAAGATGAAGGGAAAAAATCTGTGAGTGTTAAAGTAAGATTGGTTCTGCCACATGATGCTCAAAATAAATTCTAAATTTAACATACAAAATAAATTGTCATTTCTACAAAATGTAGTTTGTCAGTTAAATGACAATGTTTAAAAATAAGAACAAAAACTTAACCTTTCCTTTCACAATGCAGGCAGACAAAACAGAACAAAGATGACATTGATGATATACTAGAAAAATACACTAAGTCCAATAAAAGATGAAGAAACTACAAGGAGAAACTAGAATGAAAAATAGGCTACAGGGACTATATGGGTTCATTAACACAAAGAATTTTTGAGTCTGGCCTACATAATTAATTGCCTTTGACATCATTTTGCTTTCCCTTTTGTTAAAGTACATTTTTCTCAAAGTCAGCAATACCTTGTCTACCTGTCCTGTCTGGGAGATTGAAAGATAAAGGTCTGTAAAGAGAAGAATGGAAAGAGCTAGAAAGATCAGGATGTTCGGAAAAAAAGAGGACTAACTTTAAAAAAGTAGTAACTAAATTCAGAGTCATTTTTCATCTTAAAAATAACATGAAATACATAAAAACTAACAAGTCTCCCCAACCCATCCTCCTCCACCCACAGGGAGTCCTTTCATTCCTAGGCAGCTTCCTGGGTGCCTTTTAGATTTTTCCCAAATCCCACCAACTTAACCCTCCTTTCACAAGATCCCAATGTTACAAGCAAACCATTTTTCTATCAAAGCAGGATAGCTGAAAATACACTGAAAGCATATCTTTGCTTCTTCTCTCTTTAACCAGTTAACTGCCACGATATTTTGAATTTAATTAAAAAGGTGCACCGCTTGCGTCTATAGAAGCTTATGGCATACAAATGGTTAAAGATCTGGGTGATCTTTGCTCCTACCTGTCTAGGTATTGGGAATTAAACTGGTTCACTTTTGATTGTTCACTTTTGAACAAAATAATAAAATCTTCGAAATCTGACAAAGTAAAGGCACGTAGATAGATCTACGTTATATTTTAAGAGCTGTATATTAATTAAACCCAGGATTTTTAAAAGATAAATGCTATTCTAAATATCACTTAAATTAACTTTAAAAATAAGATAACCAGATCTTGTCATCAATTATGATACTCTGGATTTTAATTAAGCCTTTCATGGTAAGTTTTTGCTTACATAATAACTCTTAAATTAGTAATTTTGGGTTTTTCTGCAGTCATATGTTTGGAAGATATAACCAATTTAAGTAACCTGGAAATAGAACTCATATGAAAATTTCTGACATTTCAGTGTGTCTAGAATAAAGCTGGTAGACTTCCAAACATACTTAAAATATATGAAAATTACTGAAAAATTACAAAAAGTCAACATTATTTTTCAACAAAATTTCTTAAAATATGATCAGGACTAAACAGCCTCACTTTGACTTTTTTATAACTAAATATTAGCAGACATCACATATAGAGAAACACTTACTAAACAGATGTTGGGGTTTATCCCCAATCAGATTTAAAGTATACTTTCTTGTGAAGGAGAAAAAGAAAAACTAATCTGGTAGCATATAACAACTAGCTATATATTAAAAGATTATTACTATTGGATGAAAATGGGAGTATTCACTAATATTCAGAACCATTTAAAATAGTATTTATAGTATTCTTGTAACTTTCTATCAAAAATGTAAATTCTGCATTTCACTGCTCTTTATAAATTAAAAAACTACTTAACAAAATATCACTGAATAATCAAAAAACAAATATCCATTATGCAGTTATTATAGGTCTTTTATGACTTTTGTCAATATTATATACATCACACTAAGGAGAAAAATAAAAGAAAAAAAAAGGACACCACCAATGGAAAGGAATTTAAATACCTGGAAATTTTCAATGTGAAAATTCTAGACAAGAAGTCTATATATTTTTACAGATGATTACACAGAATTGACAAATTACCACATCCATTCATTTTAGAGTGATTAATGGATTGTGTCACTGTCTCTTGGCATTTAAAATCTATAACCATCGTTTTGTAATTTAAAGTTTAACAGATTATATAAATTGGCGAGATGGATTAGAGGAGACGTCTGGGATTTGAGTTGCGGCAGAGCGGGAGTGGAGGTATTTAGCCTTCTGCCCTATGGTGCCACTGAGAAGGGACAGGACCTTTTGGAGGTACCTGTGCAGAGAGGGGAGCAGGACCTCTCCCTCCTCCAGATTCCTACCCTCTAGTGCCAGCCCCCTGTGAACTTCATCCCAAAGTGGAGCCGGGATAGGGCACAGGTTTGGGTGCTGGATGAAAGACAAGGGGGTGATTTGTGAGTCCCATGTAAATTTGTACGTTGAAATATTTATGTTTGCATATATATTTGGTGTGCATGTATAATGAGCCAATAAACCAGATTGAGTGTAAAAAGAAATTTTCAAATTATCATTTTAAGACTTTAAAAAACTACAGCTTAGAGTTTATAGTAAATCTTTTACTATACATTATATATTGCAAACCAACCACACTAAATAATATTCTAAATTGTTTTCCTTGTCTTAGTTTAATCTAGTTTATATTTTCCCCTTTCAAAAACCAATACTTGAAAAATTGGCTATAGAACACACAAAATACATAGTTACTTAAAAGAGCCATAATTTTAAGCTCTTCACTATTATAAGTCTCTCCTTTGGAAAACCAATAGGGATGGTAAATTGAGATAAGAAGAAATTTTAAATAAAACATTGGAAAATGTTTTTATCAGTTTCAACTGTTTCTAACCCTCAAATTTCATATTTATCCATCATCCTGTGTTTTATTCAGTTCTAATGAGCATAGTATTTATTTGTATTAAACTGATCATTTAAAGTACCAACAAAATAATAATTCTTCAGAACTCACCTGTTGTAAATTAATTCTAACATATTTTAGTATCTTGCTGCTTTTATAGTACTTTATACCAATCAAACATCTGAACTTGTACTAATAATTATAAAATATATTTTCCTAATCTGAGTTATAACTATAAATACCAAAGGTAAGAGTATCCTTAAACAAGCATAGCACTGAATGAGATACTAAGACGTTATCTATCTAAACTTCTGCTACAGTAATAAATAATCAAAATAATGTGAACTTGAGTGGCTCAGCTATAGCACCTGTCACTAATATTCAGCCTAGTACATGAGGGAGGAGTCACTAAATTCTAAAGTAGGGTTTTATACAATGCTAAAGTCCTGGCTGCTCCCCATTCACCCAATCTAACAGCACAAAGTTAGCACTGTATAACGAACCAAATCTTTCCCTTATAGAATGCAATAAAAGCCATGAATATATTTATCAACGAATAAAATATATGACTTAGCAAACTGGTCAGTGACCTTTGGGAAGGATCCAGAATTAAAAGATTAAGGCACTGAATTTCCTTTTTCAATATGTAATCAGGCTTGCTAAGCACCTATTATAACTTATTATTTCCTCATGAGAATTCCATTGCCTTTTCTCTCCTCTTCCAGAAATAGTTTTATAATGCTAAATTTATATATCTTTAAAATACAAGTTCTAAGATATCCTTGATAATTACTGACTAATGTTTTATAAAGCAAATATTTATTCCATTTTCAAGTAAATAATTTCTTTTTTAAGCAGTAAGAATTTGGAATTGTGTTAATTACCCAAGGCTGGTATGACCATGGCTAAAAGAAGAATGCACAACTATTTGGTGGATAGTAGCCAAAGAACATTTGGCATACTAAAATATGTATATTCCATTTAAAAACTGAATAAGCATATCAATTGTACCTAAAAGGTGATACTAAAGGACAAACAGTGAAAGCTACAAATCATGCATAATTTATGACCATGTTTACCACCTTCATTAACTAGAGCACTTTCCGTTCTTACCTCAGATTTCTCCAGTTTATTTTGTGCATCAATTTGTGTAACAATCTCATTCATGTTGGTCTCCAATACCATTCCCCCCATCACCATTTCTGCAAGAATATTGTGAACCTAAAGGGAAAAGAATAATACACACCCATAAAGAAAATTCACTACAAAAACATTTCATAATTCCAGACGTTTTTGGTTTAAATACTACTGTGTCTAATTTATAAGTATGAGCTGTATAATAAAATAATTTGGAATGAAGGCTTACAACCCACTTTCATCACTACTGTGAAGCTTTAGGTAGTTATAAATAACCTCTTTAAGTCTTATTTTAATGGGCTATAAAACAGAGATAATAATAGTATCTCCTTCATAGATAGCTGAAAAAATTAAATGAGGTCATCCATGGAAGTACCCAAAACAAAGTAAATAATCAATAAATATTAGCTACCTAATGATATTTTTAAGAGAGAGGAAGCAAGAGATAGAAACATCAATGATGAGAGAGAATCATCGATCAGTAGTCTTCTGTACACCCTACAACCTGGGCATGTGCCCTGACCAGGAAATGAACTGCGACCTCTTGGTTCACAGGTCAACCCTCAACTGAGCCACACCGATAAGGCCGAAGGTAATTTTTTAAAATCACTTTTCTTGCTAAAAATTTAGGCCACTTATTTTCAGACTATTTTATTAAATGGCTTAATAATTCAAAGCAATGTTAAATTACATGAACTTAATACAGAAAAAAATCTATATATAGTAAAAATGGAATCTATTCTAAATTCTGTATTACCAATACCCAATAATACTGATTAGAAAACTCAGTCATTCTTCCCCTCTCTCACCTCCAGCTTTTAACAGGCTAGCAGGGTCCTACTCTACTCTCTTCATCCTTACTATACTGCCTTAGTTCATTTCTTTCTGGACTACTGCAACAGATTCCTAAATTGATTTCTCTGTCTTTAATCTCCCACCTAGCAATCCAACTTAAAAAAGTCTTGCCCCCAAAATGTACAAACAAAGCAACAATGATACCAATAAAAGCTTATTTAAGCCCTAACCGGTTTGGCTCAGTAGATAGAGCATCGGCCTGCGGACTGAAGGGTCCCAGGTTCGATTCCGGTAAAGGGCATGTACCTTGGTTGCGGGCACATCCCCAGTAGGGAGTGTGCAAGAGGCAACTGAATCGATGTTTCTAACTCTCTATCCCTCTCCTTTCCTCTCTGTAAAAAATCAATAAAATATATTTTTAAAAAAAAGCTTATTTAAAAGATTAAATTGATTCAGAATGAAGTCTAAAATCCATGGCACTAAAGGCACTTCAAAATTAGGCCTCTTGCCCAGCCGGTGTGGCTCAGTGGTTGAGCGTTGACCCAGGAACCAAGAGGTCACTGGTTTGATTCCCAGTGTGGCTCAATCCCCAGTGTGGGGTGTGCAGGAGGCAGCCAATCAATGCTTCTCTCTCATCATTGATGTTTCTATCTCTCTCTCCCTTCCTCTCTGAAATCAATAAGAATAAAAGAAAAAAAATTGGGCCTCTTGATCAATAGCAATCCCCCCTCACAAGAAGTGTGTATTTTATATCTATGCCTATAGAACCACCTCTCCTTTTCTGTCTGTGAAAATATCTACTAATCCTTAAGAATCCAGTTTAAATGTAATTTCCTCCATTCACACAATCCTAAGCAGAGAATAAAAATAGTATTCACTAAATCCATTTTTACTTTGGCAACTAAAAATTAATGTGTTTTTTTTTCAGGTAAAAAGCTTAGAAGATTTTACAACATAGATGTAGTACCTTGTCTACATGGAAAATTAAATCCAGTTCACAGACATTTTCAAAACACTTGTCTAATGTTTCCACAAATACCTAAGGAAAAAGAAAAGAGAAAAAGTTAAAAGCTTTTGAGAACTGTGTAAGTTCATTCAAATCTATTACCTACAAGGCAGACAGTCTTGTGACAAAAACTTTTATAAATATGTTATTACATATCTCTTTTATAATTAAAAAATTATATTAAGTGCAAAAGGAGTAATTATAGACTATTCTTCATATAAACTACTGTTCAATACATTAATATATAAAACAAACTTTGCTGAAAATAAGAACTAGAAATTCTTAGTGCCTTTTACCTACAAAAGCACTGAAAAATACTCAAATCAAGCTCCCTATCCTCATGTGAGGAAACAGAAAGCTTATTAGTATTTTATTAGGCCTTGGCTGGTGTGGCTCAGTTGGCTGAGCATCGTCCCATGCACCAAAAGGTCACTGTTTCGATTCCCAGACAGGGCACATACCCAGGTTGCGGATTCAATCTCCAGTCAGGGTGTGTGCGGGAGGCAACCAATTGATATTTCTCCCTCACATTGAAGTCTGTCTGTCTGTCTGTCTGTCTGTCTGTCTGTCTGTCTGTCTGTCTCTCTCTCTCCCTCCCTCCCTTCCTCCTCCCTCTATAATCAATAAAAACGTATTTTTTTTAAAAGAAGTATTTTATCAGGATAGATGGGCATAGTCCAAGTTGCTATCACATCTAATGTAGCCAGTAATTTCCAATTAGCAAATCAGTATAAAAGATCACTAAAAATTACTTATGGAAAGAACAGAGTCTTTGGAATCAGACTTCCTGGGTTCAAACTCTGGCTTGAATACCTTCCATGACCTTATATGAGAAAGGATTAACTCAGCCAACATGGCTTGCTGAAACCCTACACATTCCCCAAAATTGTCTGATTTCAGACTAGCCCTCAGCTAGCTCCTGGGAACTGAGAGCTTGGAAAGTTCTGTCTGATAAGAGTGTTTAATGTGCCTGTGGTCTTGGGCCACACTGTACCAGTATGAGCAGTTTATGCTACCAATGTGATTTATGGCAAACATCTCTTTTTCTCTGAGGTTCAGGAACTTAAGTAATCAAGGTCAGTCACACAGGTGCTACATTCTGGACACCCAGGCTAAGATGAGCTTCCCTGGTTGGGAACACTTTGCACATATCATCATATATCACTTCTGGGGGAATTAAGCACATCTGTGTGACTCCAGGGGGAAGGGACACCTGGAAGCTTGCACCTTGTTCCATCACACTTTCCCTCGTGTGTTTTTATGATTTTACTCTGTATCCTTTCATAATAAACCCTCACCATGAGCACAGCAACTTCTGAGTCCTGTGAATCCTAGTAAATCATTCAGATGACCTTGGGACCTCTGATATAAACAATCTCTAAAATTCCACCTATTTATATTTCTATTCCCATTACCTTTCTGAATGGTAGCTTTCACAGACAGAGTAACTATTCAATTTATCATCCACATTGGGGGGGGGGGGGAGTATTAACCTTTTGCACTCGGATGTCGAGTGTGACTCGACACGGTTAGCATCGAGATTAAAATTACTCTTTGAACGTATCAATAATTTGAAATATAAAAAAATCCAAATAAATAAGGTTGTATGAAAAGAAACTCCAGTTTTTTATTCTACTGCCACGCTTTGTAAAATCTGGGGTATTTAAAAAATTAAATCCCGAGTAGAATAAAGAAATCGAGAAAAAAGCAAGCAAGTGCAAAGGGTTAAAAGTAAAAAAGAGCAGCCATTAATTATTATTATCCTCTCTCTATATAAAGAGCCAAGGTCGTAATATCTACAACGACCAGAGGCTCCATCAAATGCCAGGCTGCTCGTGCAGCAGGAGAGTGGGCTGAACTGCTGACCTCTCGGAGAGAGAGAGAGAGGCGGGGCTGATCAGCAGTGGCTTTGCCAGCAGCCAAGCCTCTCTCTCTCTCTCTCACAGAGGTCAGCAGTTCAGCCCACTCGCCAGCAGCCTGGGGCGGCTGCTGATCAGCCCCACCTCTATGATCAGGCCCAGAGATAGGCCCGGAGATGCTGACTAGCATAGAAACCGACCAATCAGAACCAAATCTGGGTGTATTGTGAGGAACCAATGGCTGCCTAGGAGGTGGGGCTTTTGACACTGACTGGCATAGAAACTGACTAATCAGAACCAAATCTGGGTGAAGTGTGAGGAGCCAATGGCTGCCTAGGAGGCAGAGCTTTTGATATTGACTAGCATAGAAACCGACCAATCATAACCTACTCTGGGTGAACTGCGAAGGCAGAATCTAAGGTGGGGGCTGAGGAGGGGTTTTAAGGGCAACAACTGTTTGGTGTAAGGTGTTAGAAAGTGATTCAATTTTTTAATGACCGGTTTGGCAGTATAGTGCATATGGCTGGCTATCAGTCCAGATATAGGGATTATGTGTTTTTGTCTGCCAAGAGCATCTCCTCCTGCTGAAGGCTCACCCCCCCCCCCCCCATTTAAGCAATCCTATCCTATATAATCTATCTATACTAATAAAAGGGTAATATGTTAATTAGACCGGGTCAACCATCCATCTTCCAGACGTCTGACTTCCTTCCAGACAAAGCCATGGTGGTGGGGGCTGAGGCAGAGGCAGTTAGGGGCGATCAGGCCGGCAGGGGAGGGCAGTTGGGGGTGACCAGGCCAGCAGGGGAGGGAAGTTGGGGGTGACATCAGGCCTGCAGGCGAGGGCAGTTAGGGGCGATCAGGCACGCAGGCAGAGAGGTTAGGGGCGATCAGGTAGGCAGGGGGGCAAGGTAGGGGCGATCAGGCTGGTGGGGAGCAAGGTAGGGGCGATCAGGCTGGCTGGGGGGCAAGGTAGGAGCGATCGGGCTGGGATAGGGGCAAGGTAGGGGCGATCAGGCTGGCAGGCAGAGAGGTTAGGGGCAGGCAGTGGTTAGGAGCCAGTCATCCGGATTGCGAGAGGGATGTCAGTCGGACATCCCCTGAGGGGTTCCAGATTGGAGAGGGTGAAGGCCGGGCTGAGGAACCCCCCTCCGTGCACGAATTTCGTGCACCGGGCCACTAGTATATAATAAAAGCCTAATATGCAAATTGTCCCCTTGGGCGGTTGTTTGGGAGTTCAACCAGGAGACTGGGAGTTCAACCACTGACTATGACATGCGCTGACTACCAGGGGGTGGCGCAGACATGGTGGCTGTCAGCAATGCGGTGCTGGCAGCAGGCGGCAATAGAGGCACTGCCGGCACTGATAGGCCCCAACGAGAGTGGGACTGCAGCGGGATAGTGGAGCAGATGAGTGGGCGGTGCCAGGCCAAGGCAGGTGCGAGCGGGGGCACAGGTGCTGCCCAAGGCCCAGAGGTCATCTGAAACCTGCCCTTACACTCCAGATGCTCGTGCTTCGATCACCGGCCAGGCATAGGGACTGCACCTATACATGAATTTCGTGCACTGGGCCTCTAGTTATCTATACTAATAATAGCCTAGGTGGTTGTCACGCCCTCATGCCATGATGCCCTCACGCCGTCACAATCCCACAATCCATCACCAGGTGGCTGTGTGCGCAGCGGGCGCACGCAGGTGGGCGGGGACTTGACGCTGTGTACGCGGCGTGGAGATGGGGCCCGGCAGCCGCTCCGCATGGCCAGGCCTGGGGGTCCCGCGGACCCACGCGGTGTGGAGGTGGGACCACCGGCTCCGGCCTACCTCTTTGGGGCAATTCATCGAGGAGCCCCACATGGGTGGGCGGGGCCTACCTCTTTGGGGCGATTGATTGCGGGGCTCCCACATTGTTAGAGGGCACAGGCCAGGCTGGGGGACCACACCTGAGTACATGAATTTCATGCACCGGGCCTCTAGTGTTATAATAATAGATGCGATGTTATCATAATAAAACAACAGCTTGCAACAAGAGATATAAGCAGGACTGTTCAAAGCATAGTGAAATGTATGGTCACCCTATTCATAGGTGATCCAATGGGACAAAGAGTAAATTCTAAACAGCAGGTTTCTTGCTATAACTGCTCTTCAGTAAAATGTCATAATTATATGTTCTTAATTTAGGAAAATAATTCCTAAGACTTAATGCACTAAATGTTAAATTTTGCTTTAAAAAAATCAAAGACCCTCTTCAAAAAACTTTCTAATATGCATAACAAATGGACATAGACAGTAGGGTGGTGGAGGTATGGGGTGGGAGGGCAGGGGCAGGCAATAAAGGGGTCAGTGGGAGAAAAAAGGGGACATATGTAATACTTTCAACAATAAAGATTTTTAAAAAAACTTTCCTTTTCATTTAGCAAAATTACTTAATATGGTTAGAAACTGAGTGCCCCCCAAATAGATACACATTGACAATCTGTTACATGGACAAGGCCAATACAAAACTAATAATCTATAAACTGAAGTAAAAAAAAAATAAGAAAAGAAATTAATGGGTTCTAGCCAGAACCAAAAAATAATAATAAAGTTGCTATTGCACTATATTTCACAAGGAGAAATATTTTTTTAAAAGCAAAACACTAGTAGTGAATAGTAAATAGCACCCTCTTGTGTTTCATTTTTAAAATAATATAAAGTTTAAAGTTAATTTCAATATAACAATTATCTACTAAATAGCTACTCGTTAATCTATGGCCTCAAGGAATTCAAAGACTGGTGGAAGGAAAATTATTTCTAATTTACTAAGAGAATTGTGTTTTAAATTTTCCTTCATTTTAATAATACCTAGTTTTAAAAAAAAATAGCTATTTAAGTCTCAGTTTCTTCATTTGGGCATATTCATGGCACCCATCCCATAGAGTTGTTTTAGTGATTAAATGAATAAATATAAAGGGCTTCGAACAGTGTCTCACCAGAAAAAGCACTCCATATACATTAGCTAGTACTATAATACTATATACAATTTATTTCTGAGTTTGGGGACTTCTGTTAAATTTCAGGAGGACTTTATCCTACTGTTTCTAAGCTGTAATATTAAATAAAGTACATAAATGTAAAACTAACAAGTTATAAGATAGAAAAGGTCTTAAGCCCAAGAATAGTAGGAATAAACTTAAGAATACTAATAGAATGGCAAATGGTCTAAAAAAATATTTTCTTAGCAGAAAAACATTCTAGAAAGATAACTGGTTTCACTCAAACCAAGAATAAAATATACCACTAAAAATATACCAATAATGCTAGGGAAGAGAGAGAGACTGAACTTAAAAATCAGATCAAGTACCTTTAAAGAAAAATTATGAATGTAGCCTAGGTACACACTCCAATGTATACCACTGAATAATATTCATAACCTTAAAGGTATGACTGGATTGTAGACTGGATTTGCACTAAACCTGACCTGGACACTAATGTGCCAATGATTATAATCCTAGTAAAAATAGAGACATTTATTGTGCATTTACTACAAGCAAGAGAGAGAGAGAGAGAGAGAAAGAGAGAGAGAGAGAGAGAGAGAGAGAGAGAGAGAGAGAGAGAGAGAGAGAAACATTGATGTGAGAAACTTCAACCAGTTGCCTTCTCGTATGCACCCCGACCAGAGATCAAATCCTCAACCTAGGTATGTGCCCTGACCAGAATTGAACCCACAACTTTTTGGTGTATAGGGCAATGCTCCAACCAACTGAGCCACACCAGCCAGGGCTAAATTTTCAATTTCAATATGAAGGAATTAAGAGTTGATGAAGGGGCCGAAACTGGTTTGGCTCAGTGGATAGAGCATCGACTTGCGGACTCAAGGGTCCCAGGTTCGATTCCGGTCAAGGGCATGTACCTTGGTTGCGGGCACATCCCCAGTAGGGGGTGTGCAAGAGGCAGCTGATCGATGTTTCTAACTCTATATCCCTCTCTCTTCCTCTCTGTAAAAAAATCAATAAAATATATTAAAAAAAAAAAAAGAGTTGATGAAGGGACTACCTGTATTTTATATTCATGTCATAATGATTCTGAAAGAGATCATATCAATGATCCTTTTTATATGATTATTTATCTTAGAAAAGGTTAGTAATGATAAATTAGCATTTATTCAGTCTATACTATTATGGCAGTGTTACTGTTCCAAGTGCTTTAAGTATATTATTTTATTTAACCCTGCACAGTAATCCCATAAGGCAGGTACTTTTTTTTTTTTTTTTTTAAAGAAAGGCAGACTGCCACGTGCAGCGCCTCATTTGGATGTGTCTGGAGTCTTGGAAGCTTGACTACCCTACGTTCTCCTACAAATGGACCTTGAGAGCTTGTTTGGAGGTTCTAGCAGGGGAGCACAGCTACTCGTATACCCTTGACCGAAGACCGGTCCTCTCCTCTGGGGGGAAGGTCGTCCTCTTAGACCGAGTGCGCAGCTTCGGGAGGGACGCACATGGATCGGTGAGGGAGGAGGGGGACACCCGCCGAGCCAGCCAGATCAGCCGAATCACCCCTGGCGATCAAGGGGGTGACAGATGTCGCAGCCAGATCGCCCTCACATCCAAGGCAGGTACTTTTATTAACAACTATTTACTGACGAGTAATCTAAAGCAAAAAGTTAACTACTAACACAGTGATGTAGTAAAGTATTTATTAAATTCAGAAAGTGTCACTGCAGAGCCAACATTCTTATTTACTAGGAATAATCCTTTCAACAACAATAAAAAACAGCACTTTGTTTTTAATGTAGTAAAAAGTAATTATTTAGAATATTTGGAAAATACAGAAGAGCATAAAGCAAATTTTTAAGTCCCCATATTTTTACCACCCACATTAACCTAGAATTGTGCAAAACAAAAACTGCTTGTACTACAGGAAATTACATTGTAGCCCCTGCATTAAGACTTCCCAGAAGTCTAAGGAAGAAGTGGGGTTTTGAGTTTGTAAGGCTAATATATCAAATGTTCATTTTAAAAATGAAAGCAGCCTCTGATTATTTCTTTTTCTGCACAAAAGCCAATCATGAGAACATTTAAAAAAACATATTGATATAAATTATTAGAACTATATTTAAACTTCCAAGCAAAAGTTTATTTTAAAAATGATATATGGCCTTGAAAGATAGTCTACCTATAATTAAACATGGTACACTTGATGTTTTGAGCAGTGATTTCAAACAAAATAAAATGAACAAAAATCTTAGAATGTTTTCCACTATACAATTTCGACTAATAAGTACATAAGGCATGATGGGAAAATCACTATTTGGCAAATACTACAATAATAATTTTTTCAGGCAAGAGTTATCAATAGATGTTAAAATTAATAACCAAAAACATGATTGGGAAAAGAGTATTTATGTGATCTCTAAATTACTCCCTAAAAAATACTTTTAAGCATGAAGGGAAAATGGAATTTTACAGTAAACCTGACAATTACTAATTTAACCAAGAAAACAGAATAAATATCACAAGTAATAGGACAAAAATTATATCATGTACCTCCTGATATGATGCATTAAAAGGGAAGTAACATCGCTTCTGTGGTATTCTTGCCAAAAATACATAACCTGATTTAATTATTAAGAAATACCAAACAAATCCAAACTGAGGAATATTCTAAAAATAACTGGCCAGTACTCTTCAAAGAATCAAGGCATGAAAGACATGAATAAAAGACAAAAATTGAAGAACTACTGCAGAGTAAAGGAGACATGAAAACTAAATGCAATATATGACCTGAATTGAAGTCTGAATGAAAAAACATTATATTAATGGGACAATTGGCAAATTTTGTATAATGTCTTCAGGTTACACAAGAGTATTGTATCAGTGTTAACTTCCTGATTTTGATCACTGTGCTTTGGTTATATGGACGATGTTAAATGTGGGGAATCTGGATGAAGATAGAATAGGGAAGAATTATTTGTATTATATTTGCCATTCTTTTGTAAGTCTGAATTAATTTCTAAAAAAAAATATTTAAGGAACCAAAAAACTTGAGGAACCGAGCTCAAAGGGAACTCTCCTGCTCTACATCCAATTCCTTCCCAAAAACCTACCATTCTACACTAGGAAATAAAGAATTCACCTTAAAGAGAAACACTATAAGCTCAGTTGTTTCCTCTCTTTCAAACATATTTTGAAGGGGAACAATTAAATTTTAAGTTGCTTCCAGCTCCAAAATTCTGACTTTAAGTACCTGAGTTCCAAAATACTTCCTTCACCACTATAAAGTGAATAATAACAATGTCTACTACATTCTAGGCTCTATGCCGTCAGCTTCATATATATATTAGCTCTAATTCTTACAATGCTGGCAAGGTAGGTATGAATATCAGCCCCTACAGATAAGAATATTCGGGATGGATAAGGTTAAGTAATTTGCTCAAAGTCATATAACTGTTAGATGACAGAGCCAACAGTCAAATCCATACCATCTGACTCCAAACACCAATTTCACACTATGATGCCTCCCAAGAGAACTGTTGAGATGTCAACAAAACATGTAAATTACAATAGCAAGTATCATCAATTTGATTCCAGGATTTATCATGAAGAAGTAGTAATGTAAATAACTGAAAATATAAATTTTACATTTCTAATTATTGAAAATTAGACTTCTCAACAAGAAAAAAAAGATAAGAAAAAAAATATTAGAAATGCTGAATCAGTCTAACAGTCTCTAATTCAATTGTTTACATAAATATTGTTTCATTTCCCCACATATATATGAGACAAATCTTACTGAAAATGAAAAGTTTTAATACTCTGGTAATATAGTATAGTGTAGCAAGCAGAATTTTCCTAAAATGATCCTGGGCACTCATTCTGGATTACCTGGAAAATAAAGCAACTAGGCCAGGGCTCCCTCTTTCTCCAGCAGGAGGAACTGCACCAGAACTCACCTTCCCATGGGATCAGGGTTATACCTACCCCGCCCACACCACCACAATGGCCCATAAGAAAGCTGCAACCTCCCAAATGCTAGTCAGCTGAGTTTCCCAGATTACACTTAAAAACAGGTGGCAACTAAACCTATACAGCCTAAAGCTTAAGCAGTGTATATGTATATGTGTCACCCCACTGACAAGGGTGCTTTCAAGCCTACAGAATAATAATGTTGGGTGGGGTGGGGCAAGGCCTCCTTTGGCACACCATTCTATGTTAGGTAGCACCTACCTGGGCACAACTGGGAAGATTAGGTGATCTTTCTTCACCTAAGTATTCTTGGCTTACAAACTAAGTCTATTTCTTATCATATAATTTTATCATCATGTAGAATTTATCCAAAGCCATCACACACATATATAGAATAAAAAGATTCACAAATTCTTATAAAAGTGAAAAAGATAAAAGGACTTCTTATCCAATTCAATTTGTATACTAATAATACTTTATATGCCTTCCTTAAAAATATATGCTTTAAATGATGTTAGCTAAAAATGACTGACAATTATGTCAGTCATTTATCCACAAGCTTCATGTACAATATCATTTTTTAAATCCTCACCTGAAAACATGTTCTTTGATTTTTAGAGAAAGGAGATAGAGACAGAGAAAGAGAAAAGGAGAGGGAAAGAAACATCGATGTGAGAAACACTGATCACTTGCCTCCTGCATGCATGCCGATGGGAGCCAGGGATTGAACCCACAACCTAGATATGTGCCCTGACTGGGAATCGAACCTGAGATTTGATGTACAGGAAGACGCTCCTACCAACTGAACCACACCAGCCAGGGATACAATATCTTTTTTAATATCTGTACCTATTCTATGAGTTGGTATTATCATTATCTCCATTTTGCAAATAAAAAAATATGGTCAAAGAGGTTAAACAACTTGTCCCAAGTTATATATCAGTACAAAGTGGAGTCTGAATGATTTTAACCACTATTAGTTTGCTTTTATTCACTGATCTTTCAAACAATCTCATGAGGTCTGTAGACAGCAAATTGAAACAGGCATAGTTTACAGGTAAAAAAACTCAGGGTCTATAAAGATTAAATGATATGCTCAATCTCATACTAAATTACCATAACTAAAATAATTTCACAAAAGCTAGTCTAACACACTTGGTACCATAGTAGTAACAAATGCTATACTTGGAGCTCTAGTTTGCATGTTTATTCTAACATAGCCAAAACTTATCTTTCTATATCTATAGAAAAGTTTAGCTGTTAGTTATCAATGATTTCTAAACTACAATTGAACAAGACTGATGGTGATTTAATTGCTACATGGGGTCCAGAAAACAATGACAGAATTTGGAATCATCAAGTGAATTTTTATGCCTCCATTATCAGCTTGCCATAACAAATTAATTGAGGACAATATGATGCTTATAAATAACTCAAACAACCAACATTAATATTTAATGAGCTTCTATTCTCACTCTGTAAATATTTTAACATTCCCAATGAAGATATGCCACAACAGAAAGGACTCTAAAAAAAGCTAGCTATCAACTCTGAAATTTACTTATTTGGCAGTCAATATCACACTAAAATAGTACACATCAGATACAAATAAGATCACCTTTTTTCCCAACTTATAAAGAATTAAAAAAGGAATAAGAGAACACAGAAGCTGATTATTCAATTTCAATTCAATTCAATGCCTTTCTCAGATTTTATATAAGATATAAAGTCAAATCTGGGACAGCATGCATGTCTTAGAAGCATGAAATCTTTGCATAAAAATATGCTTCCATGATCATTTGAATGGTCATTTTTAATATTCAAAATACCAAAACTAAACATATATTGAGTAATTATATGTTGATGTTTAATAAGTTTTCTCAATCCGCTTTCTAAAGAACATGCAAAACCAAGAGATTTTGACCTAAACTCTCTTGGTTTATAATTTTCCACACTTTTTACATATCACTTGCCTTTCTCAAAACTAGAGGTTGGACAAAGCAAGAAAATCAGTTCTAAATAAGTTCTGAATAGCTGTTTCATGAAAGAAGCAGAAACAATAAGCTACTTCTTTCCATCTTTGTTCACTCAATGTTTTTAAAGTGACTGACTCAGGCATGAGCATTCCCTCATGATAATCTTAACTCAATAAAATTATTTGTAGCAACTACATTTTTTTTTACTGTTAGTTAATACGTTCATAGCAACCACTATATTTTATCTTTCTAACTAACTTTTCTCCTAATTAACCTTTGGGTTTTGCTGTCACTTATTTTACAAAAAATTGTAAATTTTAAGCATTAAATATTACATGCATTCATTCAACAATTACCTATTGAGGATCTACTATCTGCCTGGACCTCTGTATACACTAGGGATAAATAAGTAAACAAAATAAACAAAAATCCTGACCATCACAGAGCTTATATTATTATAAGGATAAATGACAATAAACAAGATACGGTCAGTCAAATATATGGTATACTAAATAGTGGTAGGTACTAAGGAAAATAATACAGCAGAAAAGGGGTTAGAAAATATTAAAGAAAAGGGCTATGGGATACATAGAGAAGGTAACATCTGAGTCAAGACCTGAAAGAATGGAGCTAACCATGGAAATATCAAAAGGAAAAACAATCTAGGTAGAAAGATCAGCAAGCACAAATGCTCTGATGTAGAAGCATGCCAGTATTTTGAGGAATAGCAAGGAGATCAGTGTGGGTAGAGAAAAAGGAAAAGGAGTAGAAGACGAAGTAAGATAAGTAGCAGGATATGGGGAGGGGAATCTAATTATGTGGGGCCTCATGGGCCATTTGTAAGAAATTTGGCTTTTCCTTTACTCAGAGTAAGAAAAGCCATTGAAGAATTCAGAATGGAAGAATGTAAGATGTGACATATTTCAATAGTATCACTTTGGCTGTTTTACTGAGATAAGACCAAAAGGAAAAGACAGTAGAAGCAGAAAGACCAGTCAGGAAACTACTGTTATAATCCAGCAAGAGCTAGTGGTGGCTTGGACCAATGTAGTGGCAATGCAGAGTGTAGTAAGTGGTTATATTCTGTATATCCAACAGGATTTGCCAAAGAGATGGGAGAGGTCATAAAACCAAAATAAAGCAACTACAGACATAGGATGAAAACCAGGCAAGTAAGGTGTCCTACAAGGCAAGTGAAGAAAAATGTCATGAAGAAGAGAGTGATCAACAATCTTAATCAAATAAAGGACTGATGAGACTGATCAGCAACTATAGAGCTGAAAACCTGATTGAAATGTGTTCCAGACAAAAAGAAAAAGAAAAAATTGAGACATTTTATACAGACATCTTAAAAGTGTTTTTGCTGTAAGGGGTTGGGGGAGAAATGAGGCAGTGGCTGGAGAAGGAAGTAGAGAGAGGACTTTTTTTTTTTAAGATGGGAGAAAACATTAGGGGCTAGTGGGAATGATCTAAAAATAGAGGAAAAATGGGAGCAAGTTCAGTTGCACCAATATGGATACCTAGGCGCAGATGGGGCATGTCCTTGGACTTAGAAAGCATGACGTCTGGCTTGTGAGTGGGAACCTCTGTGTAACATGCGACCAAAGAGCAATTTAAAAATGAATGATGTTGAGAAGGGCAAGAAGATTTTTGTTCAAAAGTGTGCCTGGTGCCATACTATGGTAAAGGGAGGCAAGCACAAGACTGGGCCAAATCTCCATGGTCTATATGGGTGAAAGAAAGGTCGGATCCCTGGATTTTCTGCCAATAAGAACAAAGGCATCACCTGGGGAGAGATGGAGTATTTGGAGAATTCCAAGAAGTATATCCCTGGAACAAAAAAATGATCTTCGCTGGTATTAAGAGGAGTGCAGAAAGGGCAGACTTGGTAGCTTATCTCAAAAAAAGCTACTAATGAGTAATCGGTGGCCACTGACTTATTACAACAAACGTCTTATGACATTTTTTATTTGTACCATATTTAAATTGATCTCATACACCAGAATTCAGATCATGAACAGCTAGTAAAACATTTATTTTGGGCAGTTCTGATTTAAATAAGACTGGCTTGTGGTTAAATTAATATAATCAGCATTTTGAACGTTGATGGTAATTTCAGTTCAGCAAGTGCTATCATTGTTTTCCCCTTCTAAAAAAATGATTGGCCTTGATTCATAATGTTTAACTTTTCACAGAGATGGTGAATGCCATCCTAAACCCTGTAGGAGATTGGTTTTATACTTAGATTTATATAACTGGTGTATTAATATGTTTAAATACTGAGGAAATCCCTTTACTATTTCTTAGACCAGCAAGACTCACTTGTATTTCAAGTTTTGCTTATTAGCAAGGTCTTAAGATAAGCTGGCAGTGTCCACTTTATCATTTTGGTCCTAACTATGCCAATTCAATTAAAATTCCCTATCTAAACTATTGCCTTTATCTAGTTGCCTTTTATTTAATAAAAGACATTTCAGTGTGGTTTATGTATAATCCTATATAATAAAAGGCTTAATATGCAAATCGACCGAATGGCGGAATGAACGGTCACTATGATGCACACTGACCACCAGGGGGCAGGCACTCAACGCAGGAGCTTCCCCCTGGTGGTCAGTGCACTCCCACAGGGGGAGCGCCGCTCAGCCAGAAGCCGGGCTCACAGCTGGCAAGGGCAGCAGCAGGAGCCTCTCCCGCCTCCGTAGCAGCTAGCAGCGCTAAGGACTGAGAGAAGGTGCAGGCTGGGTTAAGGGAGTCCCTCCCCCTACTTCCCAGTGCACAAATGTCGTGCACCAGGCCTTTAGTATCAAATAAAGAACACTTAACACTTCTCACATTTTATAGATGATCTATAGCAGGGGTCCTCAAACTTTTTAAACAGGGGGCCAGTTCATTGTCCTTCAGACCATTGGAGGGCCGGACTATAGTTTAAAAAAAAAACTATGAACAAATTCCTATGCACACTGCACATATCTTATTTTGAAGTAAAAAAACAAAATGGCAAAAACACCCGCATGTGGCCCGCGGGCCGTAGTTTGAGGACGCCTGATCTATAGAGTTAGTCAGATGCTTTTAAAATTCAGCATGAGCCCTAGCCAGTTTGGCTAAGAGGAAAGAGTGTCAGCCCTCAGACTGAAGGGTCCCTGGTCCAAATCCAGTCAAGGGCATGTACCTCAGTTCCAGGCTTGATCCTCCGCTTGGGGAGGGCATGTACAGGAGGCAACCAATCGATGTGTCTCTTTCACATAGATGTTTCTTTCTCTCTGTCTCTCCCCCTCCCTTCCACTGTCTCTAAAAAGAAAAAAAAAAGTCAATGGAAAAATATCCTCGGGTGAGGATTAACATAAAAAAAAAATTCAGCATGACAATATATAGTAGCAAACATTGCTTGTGAATTCTTTAAGTCAGACTAAGTTATAATTCAGGATTGTGTTGAACAGTTATTCAAAAACAACTATAAAATTACTGTATATATTTGTGATTTGTAATGGTGCTTTTGACAACTTACTAGAAGGATTAAAGTAGAGAATAGATTAGTAACATAAAATTGTGAGTTATGTGATCATAAGGCTTAAGATAATTAAAAAAAATCACAGATCAAGAAATAAATAAAAGAGAGGAAAAATGACACAGAAGAGGGAGAATTGTTACAGTAATGAGGAGAAAACTAGTATATAAGTGGGTGAATTGGCCTTAGCTAGGAGTATAGTGAGTTCACCTCTCATAGAAGAGAGAATAGAGCACATGGACACAGATGTTCTCCTCTGCTTGCTTCAATTTTCTCAGTGAACTAGAAAGCAACATGTTAGAAGTGCTAGAGGTTTAAGGAGAAAAGAGAATGTATCAGTAGTTACCTAGAGTATGGACCAGTGAAAGGACTGAATAGCGTTAAGGACTCTTGGAGGTTAGGGATTATGAATTTAAAGTAAAGCCAGTAAGTATGGTTATGTTTTTTTCCTCTATGTATGTTCAAATGTTTAGGTACAAGGAAGGAATTGAGTACTATATACAAGGCTATGATTATCATGATGACTACAGACTTTAAGCTGGGTAAGGAGGATCAGGGACAGTGAAAATAAAATAGGTTTAAAAGACTTAAAATTCCAACAGGCTCAAAGATTTGTAGGAGTAATAGAAATTGTGATATGAAAGATAAGAGGTGGCAGAGAGTGCAAACTGTGAAGTTGAAATGATGGAGGAATTGAAGTTTGAATAAAGACAAGATCAAGAAGTAAGTAGTGAGGTAGGGGAGAGGGCAAAATTTATTGGAGAAGAGAAATTCCAATGTTTGAAGACACCAATGTACTGAAAGAATTATCCACATGAACACTGAAATCACAAGCAGTATTGAAGTGAAGGCACTGAATAATTCTTCATGAGTCTCCCATGTCTGTACATAATGTGAGCAGAGTTACTGACTGCTTTATTGTGGACTATCTTTTCAAGCAAGCTTGTCTAGCAAACAGCCTTAGAAAATAGAGAGTGTCTCTCCAAAGCAAAGGGTAGGTTTACACTTAGAAAATATTATCTTCCTCCACTTCAAGGGCAGACATGCTTAGTGTCCACTATCAAAGATTCAAGTTCCCTAAGCTTGTGGTTCCTCTGCTATCATTCAATCTACTGTGTATGCAGGTATCACATGGCTCTTTTCAAGTCACACTTTGGAAATTGGGACTTGAGGGCCCAGTGTAAGCAAATGCTTTTACTTTGGCTACTGCTTTTGCTGTTAGTAATAAAGTCCTTTGTTTCTGGCCCAGAAAATCTCTCCTCTTCTGCCAACATCCATGAAACTGTGATAGTTAACTTGTTAGCTTTCAAGTAGGGTAAAATCTCAGACCCTTGAAAGTTTTTCATAGAATCTTCAATGAATGGAAGGTGGGAATGAAAGATTACTGCAACAGGATGGGTAGAAGGTGGTATAGTTTAATAATGTGAGATAAAGTTTGGAGATGTTTTAGAAGAGATAATGATCTGGAAAAAGCAATGAGAAGAGAAGCAAGGGAAGACCTCCAGGATCAATGTTATAAAGAAAGCATGAGAGGCAATGTTACAGAAGATGTTGAAGATAAAGAGGAATTTCCTGATGACTGACCTTGAGCTCCAGGGACATTATAAAAGGTTTTCAGGAGACAGAGAGGAGTGGGTTTTGGGGTCAAATGTGGATATACATGGTAAGAGACTCATGACTCTTGGGCTTCTTATGGTGACTTACATGAACAAGAAAAAAGGATCGTGATGAAATTAGTTGTGATTAGTCTTAATAAGATTAAGTTAGTCTACGTGTTTTTACATCCTTCCTCCCTCTTTTACCCACCCAATACTACTATGGAATGCTTCATTTCTTACCAAAAGAAACATCATTTTAGAAAATTTGCAATACACATTTTTTAAAATGTAAATGGCAAAATTGTTATTTAAGATAGAGGCAAATGTTAACTTACTTGAATTAGATCTAAAATGCCAAGTTCACTTTCTGAAGAATCCACACAGAAGACAAAATATAACGTTGCATAATGTCTATAAATTAGTTTGTTGTCAGATCCTCCAATTAATCTAAATGACAAAACAAAACAATTGGAAAATTATAAGAACAAAATGAAAAACATTTTCATTACCTCAAGCAAACTAATAATTTACTTAAAAACATTTTATAAAATAAAAGGTAACATTTACTGGCATAGCATTCAAGTGAACTTGTATCAGAGACTGAGTAAATTAAGGTGGTTGTTTTCTTAAAAAATGTCAAGTAAAAGATGTTGCTGCTTCATTTTAATTCATTCATTCACTAAACTATCTACTGAGTATATACTATGTGTCAGACACTGATAGTGGATAAGGAGCAATAAACAAACATTATCAGAGTAGAAAGCACTACATAGAGAATCAAAATAGGATGATACCATATTGATGGGTTCATTACTTCAGATTAGATGTTAAGAGTGATATTTAGGCCAAGATCTAATAATACTGAGACAGCAATGACAGAATTTAGAGAAGAGCATTTCAGGCAGAGGTAACAACTAATAAAAAGGCCATTTCATCAAGAACAAAGTATGGATGTTCAGGGAAGAGAAAGACGGTCTGTAGACAAAGAAAGATTAGTAAGCAATGAGGTCAGAAAGAGGGCAGAAATCAGATGACAGAGCATTTGAAAGTGCTTACTAAATTTAATTACATAAGCCACAAGCTTAAGACTGATTAGAAACGAGGGGAGAAAAAAAAAAGAATGACATTTCTACTTAAGTTGGACAGATTTCCCAACAGAATCACCAAAAATACATTTTGTTTTGAAATATAAATACAAAACAATAAAAACTCAATTCTTTAATCAAATGTTTTTATTTATATTTGTTAGAATTATACCATTTTAAAAATAATCTTTCCAAACATCTTACATTTTTCTAAATATAGTTTAGCTATCATAGTTAAGTTTACAATAATTAGTTTGTTCATCTTCTCAAAAGACCCTCTAACACTAACATAAAATCAAGACTAAATGTAATTAAGGGAAAATGTAAAAAAAGGAAAATGGCATATATTACTTACTCAGTAAAAGTAACACTGAAGCCCTAGCCGGTTTGGCTCAGTGGATAGAGCATCAGCCCGTGAACTGAAGGGTCGTGGGTTCAATTTTGATCAAGGGCACATACCTCAGTTGCAGGCTCGATCCCTGGTCCTGGTCAGGCAACCAATGGATGTGACTCTCCCACATTGATGTTTCTCTCTCTCTGTCTCTCCCCCTCCCTCCCACTTTCTCTAAAAATTCAATGGAAAAATATCCTCGGGATGAGGATTAAAAATAAAATAAAATAAAATGGGTAAATAAAAAAAGTAATACTGAAATTATAAGTTCTATAGAAACAATTTCTCTTATGTTCTCTAATAGCAAAGGGAGGAATAATCTTTGACAAAATTTTTTTAACTATGCTAGATATGTTTATAGAAAAGATTCAGTTAGAAAATATGTACACTTTAAAGATTCTCTAAGATTATTTTTATAGGTTATTATTGCAACTGTTCCGTGAAAGACACAAAAAGAGAACAAGCAGCAGGTTAAGAGAAGACCAAACTTTTGGCATTATTAAATGGCTATTAATGTTGTTAAAAATTGCTGTTATTAAAAGAAAGGAAAGATATTAATATGGCAAGTATATATTTACCTTTAAAAATATAATTTCATCTTTAAACTACAGTACAATACTGATACAAATTCTTATATGGAATGCAACATACCATGTAAAACCACAGAATTTTAGAAATCTTTTTAGTCCAAATACCAGATAAAAACTGAGGTAGAAGATTTTAAGTTACCTGACCAAAAAAGCCAGCATGTGTGTGACAAAACTAGGACTAAACCAGATGTGTATTCTCATCTCTGATGCAATATTTGATATCTACTTTTTATAAGGTTGGAAAAGAATAATCATGAAGTAAAGCCATAATTTATAGTTGAAACAGTGCCTGATTAGATCAATCAGGTTTTTGCATGTCTACCACATGCAGTGCATTATGGTGGGTGGTAAATTTCTTATGAGATAAGAGATTAAGAGACTGATATGACAGAAAGTAATAGTGATGGCAAAGACATTAAATTATAAAGGTGTAAGAGAAATAAGAAAATACAATTAAAATATAAAAACAGAAACCAGGTGTACCTGTCTCAACTATTAAATTGATAGCCTTAAGTTAATAGCACAATTTACAAATATTTATCGATTTAAGTGCAGTATGATATGAAATGAAAGTAAACTTTCTACGAGGTAAAAAGTAATTATGTTCAGATAAGAGTGACTTCTCTATTATCCTATTTTTCATAATATGCATTATATACCTTAAAATAAAATAGTATAGGCTTCTCTGACTAACTTGTGATTATTCATAATGGGACTCAGTTAAAGTTCAGTTTTTGAATTGTCAATGAGGAAATATCTTATTAAGAAATCAGTGATATAAACATGGGGGAACATTTATAAAACTATTTCAGAGCACATTATTTTCATGAAACCCATTAATTTAAAAGTATTTATAATAGTTGGCAAGTTAATTATAAGTAATTTTATAAAGTTATTTTTGTTGCAATATGTGTGACATATAACACTACAAAGTATAAGTAATTCTTATTTTTCATTTAAAATAGAAAAATATATTAGCTGAATTCTAATCTATATACAGAAATGCCTATACATATACACATACAGACACATAGACATCGATTTGAAAAGCAGACTTCAGTCTTGTTTGTAATAATAAAATGTATGTCATCTAAAATTTAATGAACAGATCTATTCACTCTAAGGAATAGCCTGTAGTCATTACAAAGAATGAAGTTGCTCTAGATGTGTTTATATGGCAAAGCTTTTCAAATTACTAAGTGGAAACAAGAAATATGCAAACTAGCATACATGGTTTGATCTTAAGATCACACTTTTATATGTTAGTCAATGCAAAATTAATTTTCTAGAAAGACACACAAGAAATTGGGAAGGAGGACTAAAATTCGGAGAGAGAGAGAGAGAGAGACTCTTGATTTACATTTTACACTTCCTTATAATGTTCGAATTTTCACCATATGAATATATTGCCTTATATAAAATACTTTTATAAAATTCTTAAAAAGAACAAATAAGATTGTATATCTTTAAAAATTATTTTTTTAAATATATTTTTCTTGATTTCAGAGAGAAAGAGAGAGAGAAAAACATCAATGATGAGAGAAAATCATTGATCAGCTGCCTCCTGCATACCCCACATGGGGGACTAAGCCCGCAAACCAGGCAGCAAGTGCCCTGACCGGGAATTCAACCGTGATCTCCTGGTTCATAGGTTGACGCTCAATCACTGAGCCATGCCAGTCAGGCTAAAAAAATTTTTAAGTTAGATTTATAGCTAACATAGGTGGCAATTAATTCACCTGATCAAATTAATTAAAATTTAAAAACCTTTACCATAAACAGATTAAACAGTATATATTCTAAACATACAAAGATTAGAATTGTCTATGAAATGCTTTACTTACAATCCTCCTTCTAAGAAATTACAAACATTTTCATCTCTCTTAGATACCAAATGGAATGTCTCCCTGATGATTTGCTGTTGTGTATCTTCACTCTGAGAAAGAATAATTCATATATGTTAGGATTGGATTTGTAGGTTTAACAGCATTTAAAATTTTTAAAAATAGGTTTCTGGTTAAGATGGTGGAGTAGTAAATGCTGTGCTCACCTCCTCCCACGACCACATCAAAATTACAAAGGAACTACTATAAGAAAACCATCATTGAGAACCTCCTGAAGACTAGCTGAACAGAAGTCCCATAACTAAGGATATACTGAAGAAGTCACGTACAGTCAAGGGGGGTGGACAGTGAAGATGCTGAATGGGCTGGTCCAACACCCACATGTGGTGGCTAAAAATCGAGAGGGATATCTTGGCTGCTTAGGTGCCTCCACACTAGGGTACCCAGACCAGGATTCCAGGGTTGGGAAGAGAAGTCCCCGTAACTTCTGACTATAAAAACCAGAGGGATTGTGGCTGAGTGAGATGGAGGGTTGCTGGAGTTCCAAGCATTTGTCTTAAAGGGCTGGCACACAGACTTACTTGCTGACAGATTCACTCGCTCTGGGGAGGCAGCTCAAAAGGTTCCAGGAACATACGGAGCAGAACTGATTTATCTGGCTTCAGGATGAGGGCTGGAGGGGCAGCTTTTGCCCAGACAGAAGTGCTGGCAGAGAACACTGTTCTTTTGTTGATCCCTCCCTCAACCCATCCTGCACTTGCAGGTGGGTGCTGTATCGGAACCGCCATCCACCGAGCTAACACAGTTAACCCAACCCTGACGATTCCCTGAGACCCCACCTCCCCCAACTTGCAAGTACACCCAAGCCGCTTCCAGTGCTCTTCCATACAAACAGCCTGTCTTGGCTCATGCTTCAGACTTTCCCAAAATCTCTTAAAGGTTCACAAACTCCAAAGAAGCAGTGTCTGTCCTTACTGTGCCCCGTATCTCTTGCAAAGCAGCCCCAAGCCTGACAATACTGATAGCCAGCCTCAGTCACCTTAGCCTCTCCCAGGCACCTCCAAATTCAGTCAAGGGGCAACTATCTGTAGATCACTTTGAAGCTCATACCAAGTAGCCCAGATAGGGCAAAGGCAACAGCTAACTTTGGCCTGCACCAGAGTCCCTCCCAACAAAGGTTGGGACATACTCAAAGTGGAGACTTTGCAGGTGTCAGAACCCTACAGCAAATCCTGCTCTGTAGGGCCAACCCCTGCACAACAGCTGCTCCACTGTGGTCAGAGCCAGTCCTCACAACCAATCAGCCGGAGGGTCAATCTCTCCTATTGATGTGCCAACAGTAATCAAGGCTCAACTACAACAGGAGGGACACCCAACCAACACGACTGGCTCACTGGGCCCCTCATGACACTTAATCCATAAGGCCACTCTATCAAGACCAAGAAACATGACAGCTCTACCTGAAACAAACACAGGGGAATAAAGAAACATGTCCCAAATGAAAGAACAGAACACAACTCCAGAAAAAGAACTAAACAAAATGGAGACAAACAATCTACCAGATGCAGAGTTCAAAACACTGGTTTTAAGTATGCTCAATTATCTCAGTGAGATCAACAAAGAGACAGGAAACATAAAAATGGAGCAAGAAAACATAAAAAAAGAACAGTCAGAAATGAACAATACAATAACTGAGATGAAGAATACATTAGAGAAAATCAACAGTATATTAGATGAATCAAAGGACTGAATCAGCAATGTGGAAGATAAGGTAGGAGAAAACACCTAATCAGTATAGCAGAAAGAAACCAAAAACAAAACAAAACAAAAAAGCAAGTATTGTTTCAGGGGCCTCTGGGACAAATTCAAGCACACCATCATTTGCATCATAGGAGTACCAGGAGGAGAAGAGAGAGAGCCAGGGATTGAAAACCTATCTGAAGAACTAATGACTGAAAACTTCCATAACCTGGCAAAGGAAATAAACATATAAGCCCAGGAAGCAGAGAGTCCTAAAGAAGATGAACCCAAAGAGGCCCACGCCAAGACACATCATAATTAAAATGCCAAAGGTTAAAGACAAAGAGAGACTCTAAATAGCAGCAAGAGAAAGACAGATGGTTACCTACCTATAAGACTGTCAGCTGATTTCTTAACAGAAACATTTCAGGCCAGAAAGGATAAGCATAATGTATTCAAAGTAATGAAAAGCAAGGGACTACAACCAATATCACTCTACCCAGCAAAGCTATCATTTAGAATCAAAGGACAGATAAAGAGCTTCCCAAACAAGAAAAAGCTAAAGGAATTCATCACTACCAAACCAGTATTACACGAATGTTAAAGAGATGTCTTTAAGAAGAAAGAAAAAAAGATCAAAATTATGAATAATAAAATGTCAACAAGTACATATCTACCAACAATTACTTTAAAAGTAAGTGGATTAAATGCTCCAATCAAAAGACATAGGGTAGCTGAATGGATAAGTAACCAAGACCCTTACATACACTGCCTAAAGAGACTCACTTCAGATGGAAAGACACACAGAGACTGAAAATAAAGAGATGGAAAAAGAAATTTTTTGAAAATGGAAATTAAAAAAAACAAACAGCTGGGGTAGCAATACTTATACCAGACAAAATAGACTTTAAAACAAAGGCTATAACAAGAGACAAAGAAAAACCCAGCAATTTCACTTCTTGGTATTTATCCAAAGAAATTCAAAGCACTAATTCAAAAGGACAGAAGAATCCATATGCTCACTGCAGCATTATTTACAGTAGCCAAGATATGGAAACAACTTAAGTATCCACCAATAGATGAATGGATAAAAAAGAAGGGGTACATATATACAATAAATATTACTCAGCCATAAAAATGAATGAAATCTTGACATCTGCAACAACATGGATGGACCTAGAGCATATTATGCTAAGTGAAATAAGTCAGCCACAGAATGACAAATACCATATGATTTTACTTATATGTGAAATTAAAAAAAAAATAAATGAACAAATGAAACATAAACAAATTCATAGATACAGAGAACATTTTGATGGCTATCAGATGGAGGAAGGTTAGAAGAATGGGTAAAAAAGGGGAAGAGATTCAGAAGTACAAATTGCTAGTTACAAAACAGTCAATAAAAAGCATATCCTCGGGTGGGGATTTAAAATAATAATAATAATAAATGATATTGTAATAACTATGTATGATGTCAGATGGGTACTAGATTTATTGGGGTGATCACTTTGTAAGTTATATAAATAAAACTAACAATATTTTATGTCAACTGTAATTGAAAAATAAAAAAAAATTATCAATAAAAAATAATTTTTAAAATGAAAGATAGTGTTGGGAAATTCACCTGATAGTTCCTTGAAGAACTAACATATCACATCTTACAGAAACAGAACCCAACATTTTCTTATGGAAAACAAAACAAAACAAAAGTCAATGCTTTATAGTTTACCACTACAATATAACTAGCTAATTTCTAAGTTTCAAGACCAATAAGAAAAATATTAGACAAGGGAATTATAGACATTAGTAAAAGGGACACTAGATATTAAAGTCAAAGCCCACTGTTTTACAAATGAGTAAACTGAAATAGAGAAGTTATAAATAATTCATATAGCTAATCTATTTTTTAATGGAACAAAGTCTGGAGCTTCTAATTAAGTAAGCTTAACTAAATGCAAATTGAGGTAAGAGGCCATCCATCTTACTCAACTTTATATGTTATCAGAAAATGGATTCTTGTATGTGCCCTGACTGGGGATCAGACTTGCAACCTTGGCATATTGGGATGATGCTCTGACCAATTAAGCTACCGAGCTAGGGTGCAATATACAAATCATGTATCATAAAAATGTACATTTGAAACTTGTATAATCCTATTAACTAATGTTGTCCCAATAAATGTAATTTAAAAAGAAAAATGGAAACCAGAATGAAGAATAAACTATGTAAGATGCTCATATTCTCACAGGAACAAAAGACAAAGGGGGCGGCGGGGGGAGAGGGGGAATCCCCTGCTAATTTAAACTACAATTACATCATCAAGTACCCATACTATTGATGAAGACATGTAAATATGTCCAATAATATCAAGTATTGTCACGAATGCATAACAACAAAGCACTTATACAGTACTAGAAGAACTGTAAATTGGTACGACCACTTCTGAAAAGAGACCAGCATTGCCTAGTAAAGCTAAACATGCAAGTACCCTAGGACAATGTTATTCAACTCCTAGTTATGTCCTAGAGAAATTATAAAAGATGTTTGCAAGACTGCTTATAGAAGCACTGTTTGTAACAGTAAGAAAACTACAATGTAAACGTCCATTAATCCCAGAATGTATAAACTGTGGTTTATTTGTGCATGGAATTACACAGCAATGAAAATTAATGACTACAGTAGATACAATGCCAATGGTGATCTTAGAAATGTTGAGTTTTTAAATTAAGTCCGTAAACACCATGATTAAATTAAGTCCATAAACACCAGGAGACTATAAACACCATGATTTTATTTTTAGTTCAAAAACATGCTAAACTAAACAAATATTTAAAGACAAAAATATGTAGCAAAACAAAAATATAATATTATTTTTAAAATTCAAAATGGTAGTTATAGAGAGGAAACAAGATGAAATACAAGAGAAATACAGAAAGATTTCAAAGATATTGGTAATTGAAAAAAGGGTGGTGAATGCATAGTAATTAGGGCACTACTTATCATATTTCACAGATATTTAATATATCAATATTCTTTTGTACCTATTAAATATTTTATTAAAAACTTAAAAGGGAGGGAGCACTGTATAAGACAGTTGCCCTTTTCCTTCATCATGTTTGCTTCATTGTCACCTCCTTCTAGTCTTCATCTAGAGCTAAATGGTGGCCCTGGGATGACCTTATCTACTCTTGTGGTTTCAACCATATTATTATCTCCCTAATCTTTAATTGTCCCATATCTCTAGTACCTAAAAGAAGGCAATATTCTTTTCTGAGTTGGGATAGTATTTCCAGCTTCCAACTATACATCTCCACTTGTAGCTATAAAGTCATATTAAAACCCACATTTTGAAGACTAAAAACATTACATTTTTTCTAAAACCGATTTTTCTTACTATATTCTAATCTCAGTTAATAATATCACCATTCACCAGACTCTCAAGGCAAAAATCTTTAAGGTTCCTTTCCTTTCAATTCACATGTCTATTCTGTCACCAAGTCCTGTTAATTCTATTTCAAAAATAGTCAGACATTTCTCAACTCAGATTCTTATTCTTACTCAGAATACTGTAAGAACCACCTAAATGTTCACTCTGTCACCTCTCTCTACTCCATCCTACAAGCCACCAGAATTACTTCTAAAAAAACAGCATTTTTTACCTCCTTTCTTAAAGCCCTTCAGTTTCCATTTGATCTAAAATAAAGTCCAAACTCCCTACCATGCCATAAAACACCCTCCAAAATCTAACTGAGAACTATGTCTCAAAATTCATCTATTTCTTCTTCCCTATGCAATCTTCTCCAACCATATTGAAGTTCTCACCATTTACTTCCTTCACATTTTCCTACTTCCTCATTCCATTCTCTAACAACATCCTTTTAAGACTTAGCTGAAACATGATAACTCTATGAAGTCCTTTTTTACTTTCTCAGGAAAAATTAGTTCCTTCTTCTTCATTGCTTCCTTGGCACTGTTTCTATTCCTGTTATACACTTATAACGAAGTGCTCAAATTTCCTTTGTGCATATCTGAATTCTACCAGACTCTGAGCTCCTCCAGATAATCTTTGAATCTGAAATTCTCAACAAGTGGCTGGCATAGAGTAACCAATAAAAGTGTACTGAGTAAGTGAATATGTAATCTAAAAGATGGGATCCAGGATGAGAAACCAAGATGGCGGCATAGGTAAACACCTCAACTGCTGCCTTGCACAACAACTTCAAAACTACAACTAAAAGACAAAATGGACATCATCCAGAACCACAGGAAGGCTGGCTGAGTGGAAATTCTATAACTAGAAGAAAAGAGAAAAGCACACTGAGACTCAGAGGAGCTGCGGAAGTAAAGGCAGAGGTACGGAGGCGCACGCGCGGAGAGGGCTGGCAACTAAGTATGCAGTTGTCTTTTTCAAGCAGGAGGGAGACAAAAGCTCCTGACTGCTCTGAACTTCAGTTTCGGGCAAGACTCTGGGGACCCAGACTCATACGGGGAGAAAATGGACTGACTGGCAGCGGGCGGAACTTGAGAGCGGCTTTCTCTCAGAGGTGCTTGCAGCAATTACCGAGGGACACTGAGACCTGGGCGCCTCTTAGGGCAGGGCTGACATGAAGCCATTGCTGTTTGCTCCGCCCTGAGACTCTGCCCCATCCAAGCTGTTCGCAGATTCTTTTGCATATGAATGGCCTGGTCCTTTGAAAACTAAACTTACCTAACAAACTGCAGCTGAGTCAGTGAGACTCAGAACATCCAAAAGAAGGCCCAAGGCCCCACAGCAGCTTGCATTGCTTCACAGCTGGGCCTCAGCTGGGTACCTCCAAAACCCAAACAAAGAAGAGGAATCTGCAGATCTCCATAGCTCCTACTGGGTGGCCTCAGGCAGAGGCTAAATTAGCACCTCCTTGGAGATCCAAGAGCCAGTGTACCCAGGGGTCAGAGTAGGACCATCCAGATTACAACTCCTCAGATCCATAAGGGACACACTCAGGGGGCAGACTCAGTGAGCACCAAAGCCCCACTGAAGCAAGTCTTGCCTCATAAGGGTGTCTCCAGCACAGAAGTCCTCCCATAGTAGACATAGTTGATCCTCACTGCCCATTGGCCTGGAGGTCAATTCCTCCCAGTGATACCAACAACAATCAAGGCTTAACTACAACAAGACTGTGCACCCAGCCCACAAAGGGGTGCACCAAGAGTGTCCACCTCAGGTAACTGGGGAGGCTGAGCCACTGGGCCCTATAGGACACCTCGCACACAAAGCCACTCTATCAACACAGGAAAGCAGCCAAAATGCGGAGACAAAGAAACAGGTCACAAATGAAAGAAATGGAGGAAAGCAAACGACTGGATATAGAGTTCAAAACCACGGTTATAAGGTTTTTCAAAAATTTTCTAGAAAAGGCCGATAAATTTAGTGAGACCCTCGAGGATATGAAAAAGGACCAACTAGAAATTAAGCATACACTGACTGAAATAAAAAATAATATACAGAGATCCAACAGCAGACTAGAGGATCGCAAGAATCAAGTCAAAGATTTGAAATACAAAGAAGCAAAAAACACCCAACTGGAAAAGCAAAAAGCAAAAAGAATTCAAAAATATGAAGATAGTGTAAGGAGCCTCTGGGACAACTTCAAGTGTACCAACATCCGAATTATGGGGGTGCCAGAAGAAGAGAGAGAGCAAGATACTGAAAACCTACTTGAAGAAATAATGACAGAAAACGTCCCCCACCTGGTGAAAGAAACAGACTTACAAGTCCAGGAAGCGCAGAGAACCCCAAACAAAAAGAATCCAAAGAGGACCACACCAAGACACATCATAATTAAAATGCCAAGAGCAAAAGACAAAGAGAGAATATTAAAAGCAGCAAGAGAAAAACAGTTAATTACCTACAAGGGAGCACCCATACGATTGTCAGCTGATTTCTCAACAGAAACTATGCAGGCCAGACAGGAGTGGCAAGAAATATTCAAAGTGATGAATAGCAAGAACCGACAACCAAGATTACTCTACCCAGCAAAGCTATCATTCATAATTGAAGGTCAGATAAAGAGCTTCACAGATAAGAAAAAGCTAAAGGAGTTCATCACCGCCAAACCAGTATTATATGAAATGCTGAAAGGTATTCTTTAAGAAGAAGAAGAAGAAGAAAAAGGTAAAGAGAAAAATTATGAACAACAAATACATATCTATCAACAAGTGAATCTAAAAATCAAGTGAATAAAAAATCTGATGAATAAAATAAACTGGTGAATATAATAGAATCAGGGGCATAGAAAGGGAGTGGACTGACAATTCTCGGGGGGAAAGGGGTGTGGGGGGTGCGGGAAGAGACTGGACAAAAATCATACACCTATGGATGAGGACAGTGGGGGGGGGGGCAGAGGGTGGGGTGGGAACTGGGTGGAGGGGAGCTATGGGGGGAAAAAAGAGGAACAATTGTAATAATATGAACAATAAAGATTTATTGAAATAAAAAAAATAAAGAAAATAAAAGATGGGATCCACATCCCTTTATCTTATCAAATATCTAGGTTATCTTACACACACACACACACACACACACACACACACACACAGAGAGAGAGGTAATGAAGTAAAAACAATATGATGCAATAGTTAAAAGCATGAGCCTCGTTCATAAAAATTCCTGCACAATCTTTCATGTTGATAGATGCAGAAGATCTCTTGACAAACAAATGCTCACATGGAAGGTTCTATCTGATCAGGATGACCAATATTGGACTTTTTGTGAGTAAGAAATAAACTTTTATTGTATTAAACCACTAAGATTTGGGGGATTGTCGTTACACCAATTGCAATTCTTACACTAGCTAAAACTGCCTGATCAACTCAAGTAAAGCTCATATAGACAACTTCTAATCATGGATTCAGAGTTTCCAATTAGCTTTTAGTATCTTAGCCTTAGATAAGAGCAGACAACTAAGGATATTGGACATCTAACATAAAAACTAAGGACAAAATAGGGGGGAGGAGGGAAGCAACTCAGGAAACAAGTAGGAAAAAGAAAAATTTAAAATATATACCATTAATATCAGAAAGATAAGAAACAAGAAAAGAAAGGCATACTGGAAAATAGTAACATTCAGAGATCAAAAAGGAGCTCGTGAAAATTAAAAATATAAGGAGAAATTTTAATACTCATGAGAAAAACTGAAAAATAAAGTTGAGAAAAACATCAAGAAAATAGAGTCAAAGGGTAAAAAGATAGAAAACAGAAGAGAAAGGATTAAAAAAGTAGGACAGAGCAGAGGAATGCTGAATAAAAGATTCAAAAAGAGAACACAGAAAACTGATACATTTTTCAAACAAGGAGGAGAAGAGTTTTCAGAATTAAAGGGCCCATCAAGTTCCCAGCACAATTGATGAAAATTGACTGATAGCAAGGGTCTGTGAAACTTTAGAAACTACAAACAAGAGTTTACATGTATTCTGGACAGTAAAAGCAGATCACATGCAAAGAATAAGTACTCAGAATTATTACAGGCTTTTTGATAGCAATACTGGAAACTAAAAGGTATGGAGCAATGCTATAAAACTGGGAATCAAAATGCAAGGTGATCAGATTTCCTAACACGGTTTCATAACTGAAGTCAAAAGAGATGTATTTCAGTTAGTCACAATTCCTAGATTACATCAGTCTAAAGACTAGAGTTACAGAAGGCTATATTATAAATACTTCTTAATGCATTAATGAAAAATAAAATTTAAAAATTCAGTAAGCCACTAATAAAACTTTCTCTTTTCCTATGTTCCTTTCCTGTCCTTATCTATATATATAAAAGCCTAAGAGACCGGCCGACCAGCAATGACCACCAGGGGGCAAACACTCCGACTGGTAGCTGTGACACACACTGGCCACCAAGGGGCAGATGCTCAACACAGGAGCTGCCAAGCTGCGATGACTTGGCCGCAGCAGTTCTCGGTTGACTCACCCAGAACCAGAGAGGAGGGAGCCTGATTTTGGGGTATGTCACCTGAGAAGCACCCTCTCGCAATCCAGGACCCCTTGGGGATGTCGGAGAACCGGTTTCAGCCCGATCCCCACGGGCCAGGCCGAGGGACCCCACCAGTGCACGAATCAGTGCATCGGGCCTCTAGTGCAGCAGTCGCCAACTGGTGGTCCATGGACCATTGGTGGTCTGTGAGGTCCGAAAGGTTGGTGGTCTGTGGGGTCCGAAAGGTTGGCAACTGCTAGTTTAAGGAAACCTTTGGAGCAGCGGTCGCCAACCAGTGGTCTGAAAGGTTGTCGAACGCTGTTCGACGGCATGTCATAAAAGGCAACGTCAGAACCAAAACTTCCCTCTTAATCCAACAGTAAATACATCCTTATCCTTATCCCTCCCTCCCATGTACACTCAGAGGATAATTTTTTTTAGAATATAAAGGATTACCAAGATGAAAAGAAACAGATCCTTTCTCAAAGCTTAATACAAAAAATAAAACATGAATATAACTATTTTTTAAACTTTTATTTAATGTTCTATATCTTGCTTTTTTATATTCCAAAAAAGAAATATATGTCTTTATTATCAAAATTAGAGGGAAATCCCTGACATATGAATAGTACAAATAATGTCATAAGAACTAAAGGGGTACAAAGACTTTCAGCAGCAAGATTATCATCTTTAAAAGTGACAGACATTTAGGAAGGTCCATAAAGAATAGGTAGAATTCAGAAATACAAAGAATAGACAGAGTAAAGTTGCATGACATTTGAGGCATAAAGAAAAATTTGAGCAAAAGATTAAAATCAGGAAAACAAAAATCACCTGGGAAATAATTAGTTCTTTGTGCATTAAAAAGAAGAGAAATCTGAAGATTAAGCTTCAAAGCACTCTAACAATGAGGAATCAGGAAAAATCCACAAATGTGATTTTTTTGCCAGGCCTTTCCCAAGTAGGAAGTCTGGCTAGAGACTTGGTGTATGTGGGTAGGCCTCACTTCAGGTGATCAGGATGGGGCTATCCTTAAATCCCAAAAGTTGAAGTAATGTTCCAAGACAATTCAATGGGGTAAAGAATAGTCTTTTCAACAAATGGTGCTGGGAAAACTGGATACCCACATACAAAAGAATGAAGTTAGATCCCTACCTCTTACCATACAAAAACTCAAAATGGATCATAGACCTAAATGTAAAAACTAAAACTAACAGTTATTAATCTTTATGACCTTGGATAAGACAAAGATATCTTAGATATAACACCAAAAGCACAAGCAAAGAAAAAAAGAGATAAATTAGATGACATCAAAATTTAAAATCTTTGTGCTGCAAATGATATCAACAGGAGAGTGAAAACAACCCACAGAATGGGAACAAAATATTTGCAAATCATATATCTGATAAGAGATTTGCATCCAGAATACATAAAGAACTCCTACAACTAATAATAATAAAAACACAACTTAAAAATAGATAAAGGATTTGAATAGACTTTTTTCAAAGAAGATATGCAAAGAGCCAATAATCACTTGAAAAGATGCTCAACATCACCTGTCATTAAAAAAATACAAATCAAATTCACAATGACATGTTACTTGACATCCAACAGGATGGCTAAAATAAAAAAGACAGACAACAGCAAGAATTGATGAGAATATGGAGAAATTGAAATTCTCATACATGACAGATGGTAATATAAAATGGTACAGTCACTTTGGAAAATAATCCAGCAGTTCTTCAAACAATTAAACATAGAGTTACCATATGGCCTAGCAATTGCACTTCTAGATATATACCCAAGAGAAATAAAAACATATGTTCACAAAAAATTTTCATATGAGTTCACATGAATGTCCTAGTAGAATTATTCATAGTAGCCAAAAAGTAGAAACAACCCAAACATCCATCAACAAAATGTGGTATATCTATATAATGAAATATTTGGCCATAAAAAGAGATGAAGTATTGGTATATGCTACAACATGGATGAATCCTGAAAGTATCATGCTAAGAAGCCAGTCACAAAAGACTACATATTTCATGATTCCATTTATATGAAATGTCTAGAATAGGCAAATCTATAGGCACAGAAAATAGATTTAGTGGTTGCCAGCGGCTGTGGGGAGTAGGGGTTGGAGATTGACTGTTAATAGGTACTACGTTTTAGTTATTTTTTATTTTTAATGTACTTTTATTGGTTTCAGAGAAGAAGGGAGAGGGAGAGAGACATAGAAACATCAATAATGAGAATCATTGACCAGTTGCCTCCTAAACGCCCCCTACTGGGGATTGAACCTGCAACCCAGACACGTGCCCTGAATGGGAATCCAACTGGGACCTCCTGGTTCACAGGCTGAAGCTCAACCACTTAGCAACACCGGCCAGGCTAGGTTTTATTTGGATTGATGAAAATGTCCTAAACTTAAATTATGGTAATGGTTGCACAATGGTGAGTACAATAAAATTAGGTGATTCTTTAGAAAGAAAAAGCTGGGGCAAGTTTTATAGCTACACTCTTTCCTAAAAAAGTCTCCCTATAGATATATTCTCGGAAATAATAGTGGAGGATATTGCATTTTGTAATAAGGAGGAAGTTCATTCCTAAATAAGACTCAGATAATTTAAACATTGGAGTATTTGAGAATAAAAATACAAGAGGCAATTCAGTCTGAGGAAATACAAAGAATAGCTGAGAACAATCTCTGGAATGTTCTACAGTTCCTTTAGCTTCAAATTTTCAATTGGGGAAGATGAAAAAGTTCTGGAGATAGATGATGGTGATATTGTACACAATGTGAATGTACTTTAAAATGGTAAATTGTGTTATATATATTTTACCTCTGCAAAAAATTATTTGAAACAATCATACTAACATACATTAATGACAAGAAATAGGAAGACATATATATGGTGGGATGAACTAGCAATTTTTCCCACTTAGGTAGCACACAGGAATCAAAATGATCAATGGTTCTGGCAGACTGGCAAAGAGCCCTTTCCTCCTAGGCAACAAAGAGAACAATGACTGACAGCTACTGATTCCTGTAATTACACCAGATTTCAACCAAGGCAGGAAAGATGGAAATGCTTCTTAGTAATAATAGAAGTGGTGTAGTGGGCTTCACATAACCTTTGCATCCCTCTAATTAAGGATGTGAGATGTCTGAGAAAAATAAGTTATTTTCCTCTTGACTTGTATTATTTACAAGTGTCTTAGAAAATGGAACCAGCTTGATCATTGGTCTCAGTACAGAGGCTGCAGAGAATTGGAGCACTCACTTTTACCTTTATTCATACCTTTCCAGAGCCTAAGATAACTAGATGGAAAAGAAAACAATTGAGCAGAGACAGCATCACTGCCTCTCTTGCAGATGCCAGAGGCATTGTTCAATTGTGCAAAATACAAGATTCAAGAAGAAATATCTTTTCTTGTAGAGAGTGTTGGGGATAATGTCATCAGACTGAAAGGTTTGAAGAAGGGGCTGCATGATTTGGCATGCAGTCCCGATCTGGCCCTGTCTTTCTCTCCGACCTCATCTCTTACCACTCTTCCCTGTAATCACTCAGCTTGCCTTCTTGCTATTCCTCAACACAGCAAGTTTGCTCCCATTTGAGGGATCCTGCACCTTTTCATGCCCCATACATTCTCTTCTCAGGTGTTCTCATACACTCCTTTACCTCATTCAGTTCCCCTTTCAAATGCCAGACTCACAGTTTTCCCTGATGATCTTATCTAATACTAGAGGCCCGGTGCACGAGATTCGTGCACTCGGGGGGGGGGGGAGGAGGGGGGATGTCCCTCAGCCTGGCCTGCATCCTCTCGCAGTCTGGGAGCCTTCGGGGGATGTCCGACTGATGGCTTAGGCCCGCTCCCCGCAGCCAGCAGTCGGACATCCTTAGCGCTGCCTTAGCACTGCCGCCACCGCTGCTGCACTCCCCAGCCGTGAGCCCAGCTTCTGGCTGAGCGGTGCTCCTCCCGTGGGAGCGCACTGACCACCAGCCTCTCCCCCATCATGCTTTATCCCATTACACTGTTTCATTTTTCTTCTTTCATAGACTAATCACAATCTTACATAATTTGTTTACTGTCTGTCTTCTATCGCTAGAATGTAAACTCACAAGACAGGGATAACATCTATTTTACTTAGCACAGTATTACCAGTGCTTAAAACAGGGCCATACAAACACAAATAATTATTTGTTGAAAAAATATGGACAGAGAAAAGAGAGTGTAATGCTCAGATCAGGTAATATGCAACGAGTCCACTTCTCTTCTTAAGGAACTGTCTATACGTGCCTCCTTGGGAGTCTTAAGAACTTAACACCTATTAGCTAGAATGATGTCTTTTATTCTTCCTGCAGTTCAAAGGATTTGGTAAGGGGAACGCTGAAAGGGCAGAATGGGCAAGGAATGTGAGAGTTTTATATAACAACTAGAGGCCCTGTGCACGAAATTCGTGCATGGGTGGATCCTTAGGCCTGGCCGGTGATCAGGGCCAATCGGGGCCTTCCGCTGCCAGCCATGGCCTTCCTGCCTGCTGCCGGCTGCCAGCCAGGGCCTTCCTGCCAGCTGCTGGCCGGGGCCTGCTGGCGGGGGAGAGGGACCGTGGGAGGTTGGCCAGGCATGGGGAGGGACCAGGGGAGATTGGTTGGCCGCAGGAGGTTGGCTGTGGGAGCTCCTGCATTGAACGTCTGCCCCCTGGTGGTCAGTGCGCGTCATAGCGACCGGTCATTCCAGTTGTTCCGGTCGCTTAGGCATATATATATATATATATATATATATATATACATATATATATATATATATATATATACTAGAGGCCCAGTGTACGAATTCGTGCACGGGTGGGGTCCCTCAGTCTGGCCAGAGATTGGGGCCGATTGGGGCCATCTCACCGAGTCCAGGGGGAGGAACCGTGGGAGGTTGGCCGGCCAGGAGGAGGGACCACTGCCCCCTGGTGGTCAGTGTGCATTATAGCTACCAGCCGGTCGTCTGGTCATAACGATTGCTTAGGCTTTTATATAGATAGATAGATATGATTGAAAGGGACTGGTTCCTCTTTGGTCTACAACTCAGAATCACCTTGGCTTATCGGCAGCAGTTAAGAATTCCATAACCCACAAGTACAAAGACAACTACAAGTGCTAAAGACAAGAATAAATTCTGACTTTCCAACAAAAATTAGCAAATACTTCCCTTCAGGATCAGAAAAGGGTAGGGCCCTGATACACTCAGTTTACATATATGAGTTCAATTTTGTACAAAAGAAAGATATACGCAGATAAAAAACATAAGCAAATTATTAAAGTGCTATTAACATATATTAAAGTATTTTTTAAATTATTTTTAAAAAATATTTTCATTGATTTCAGAGAAGAAGGGAGAAGGAGCGAGATATAGAAACATCAATGATGAGAGAGAATCATTGATTAGCTGCCTCCTGCACACCCCCTACTGGGGATTGATCCCACAACTTGGCCATGTGACCTTGACCAGAATCGAACCTGGGACCCTTCAGTCCGCAGGCCAATGCTCTCTCCACTGAGCCAAACCAGCTAGGGCTATATTGAAGTATTTTTTAAAATATATTTTATTGATTTTTTTACAGAGAGGAAGGGAGGGGGATAGAGTTAGAAACATTGATGAGAGAGAAACATCAATCAGCTGCCTCCTGCACACCCCCCACTGGGGATGTGCCCACAACCAAGGCACATGCCCCTGAATGGAACCGAACCCGGGACCCCTCAGTCCACAGGCCGACGCTCTATCCACTGAGCCAAACCGGCTATATTAAAGTATTTTTAAACATTCTAACAATAGAGTACCCAGACATTAACAGATCTGATTATCTTAAAGTCACAATTTTTTAATAAATCCAGAAACAGCTTTGATGCATTCATTTTGTGTTACTAATGTCTAAAAAGCATATACTCTTCATTAGGATATTCTGAAAGGAAATCTAAAGAGTGGAGAAAATATAACTAAATGTTAATAGCTATCTGTAGAAATGAAATCAAGGATGGCCTTTCTGATCTTAATACTTCAATATTTTCCACATTATCACAAAAAAGAACACATTTAAAAATTAAAACAAATGCTCATGGAAGGAGCCTTGACTTGGGGTGGAGAACACAACAATACAATATACAGATGATGAATTATAGAATTGTACACTTGAAACCTATATAATTTTATTAGCCAATAAATTCAATAAAAACTTAAAATAAATACTTTAACAATCAACAACTTTGCTAAAGAAACATAAATAGCCGAAACCGGTTTGGCTCAGTGGATAGAGCATTGGCCTGCGGACTGAAGGGTCCCGGGTTCGATTCCGGTCAAGGGCATGTACCTTGGTTGCGGGCACATCCCCAGTGGGGGGTGTGCAGGAGGCAGCTGGTCGATGTTTCTCTCTCATCGATGTTTCTAACTCTCTATCCCTCTCCCTTCCTCTCTGTAAAAAATCAATAAAATATATTAAAAAAAAAAAGAAACATAAATATAACCACCCTAAATAGGCCTTCCTCTGTTTATGAAGTCTAAGAAATGAGCTATCACACTGCCCAATTTATAATCCTCCCCCTAAAGCCAAGAATCACTGTAATTTTAAATATTTTAATTCTTCCTTTAATTTTCCACAGGTTTAATCTTAATTTTTTTTAAAAGCAAGTCTTCAAGCATACTACCTACAAAAACTGTGATCATATTAGAATGGGATTTTTCAATGATCCTTTAAGAATATCTCGAACTAAGATATTTTGTGTGACATGTTCAGAATCACAAATTTCAAGGACCATTCCTGATATTAACAACCTCAGAAGCAATCTAAAATTACAGAGAAGAAAAAATTAGTATCTATTCAAAAGAAATAACATGAGCTAATACAGAGGGAATAGTGGACACCTGTTTGCCTACCCAACGTCCATTCTTTCCAACATAACACCAATTTTATTTGTTTCCATCCTCATCCTCAGTTCCAAGGGTAGATCCTGATTAGTGTAAGCTATTATTGGTCTTGGGTAGGACTAACCAGACTGAAGGGAAAGATATATTCTAACACTGCAGGAACCATCACTCCTTATGAACTGAATTGATTACCACTAATTTCAAGGAGGAGATCAGCTTTTGGATATCAACTTTGTGAAGAGCAAGGTAGAGTAAGAAATTGGATCTATAATGAAGTCACTGATTTGCTAAATCAAGTAATTTTGGAATCTGTCCACTACACTGCACTTCCTATTATGTATTCTAACAGTTCTTTTTAAGCAAAAATTGAGTCAGACTACATAAAACCAAATTTATGTATCCAAAAGCATCCTAACTAATGTGAAAAGAAACCAAATCACTTGGGATTATCTTCTTAATAAAACAACTCAAATACTATGTGTTAATATAATACGTGTTGCCTTGGCCAGTGTGTCTCAGCTGGTTGGGCCATACAAAGGTGGCCGGTTTGTTTCCAGGTCAGGGCACATGCTCAGGTTTCGGGCTCGATCCCCTCCCCTCTGTATCTGTAAGTCTGTTTCTACTAAAAAAAATTACAATAAAAATATATAATATGTGTTAACACCTTAATTAGTACTTAGAACTGCTGACAATTCTATCTTGATCATAAAAATAATTTTAACCATCCCATCTGAAACATTGTCTTAACAGTCACTAAAAAAGACATCAGTAAATATGGATGCATGTTTCTTAATAATTTTTTATAAGAAAACAAAGTTATACATACTTTCAATACTTTATATATCTGTTATGTAAACAAATTCAAAAATGAAAAGAACAATCTTAGAGCTCCTTCTAGGACCTGCATATGGTTGCCAAACAACTGAATAATCAGATACAGTTTATATGAAAATTGAGGCAACTTGTATATGTAACCACTTGAAAACTTTCCTGTCTGTACTTGTATATGTGTATATAAGCTTGACCATACATATGCAAAAATATACAATCTTTTTTTTTTAATCCTTATCTAAGGATATGTTTTTATTTTATTTATTTATTTATTTATTTTTAATTTCTTTATTGATTAAGGTGTCACATATTTGTCCTCATCCCCCCATTCCCATCCCACACCCCTCCCCACGGATGCCCCTACCCCCTGTTGAACTTAACCATTGGTTAGGCTCATATGCATGCACACAAGTCCTTTGGTTGATCTCTCCCCCCTCCCCCCACCCTCCCCTATCCTCCCTCTGAGGCCCGATAGTCCGATCGATGCCTCCTTGTTTCTGGTTCTGTTCTTGTTCATCAGTCTATGTTCATCATTTCCCCTAGATGAGCGAGATCATGTGTCACTAGAGATATACTTATATGAACTGAATGTGAGATGAGCAATAATAGTTATGCTGACAGGCAAATGAATCAGTCTGTAGTGAGTTTCTTTCTGGACCAACAGTTCTTTTGAGACCCAATATCAATGTCCATCACTTCCTTATGTCTACATGTCGGCACTGACCCCTCAGCTCTGGATGGTGGACAAATGGTGGTAATGCAGGTTCGATTCCCTCTGGTTGGGTCTCGGCCGGACCCAGGGGCACGGCTTCATCCGGACCCAGGGACACGTGGCCTCACCCGGACCCAGGGGGTGCGTGGCCTCACCTGGACCCAGGTGCACGCGGCCTCAACCGGACCCGGGACCCAGCCTCACCCGGATCCAGGGGCACATGGCCTCACCTGGACCCGGGATCCAGCTTGACCTGGACCCAGGGGCGCATGGCCTCACCCGGACCCAGGTGCACGCGGCTTCCCCCGGACCAGGGACCCAGCCTCACCC
Organism: Cnephaeus nilssonii; assembly: GCF_951640355.1. Lineage (NCBI taxonomy): Eukaryota > Metazoa > Chordata > Mammalia > Chiroptera > Vespertilionidae > Cnephaeus > Cnephaeus nilssonii. The sequence goes on from NC_137073.1 coordinate 47,445,473, forward strand.
AGATCCAGGGGCACATGGCCTCACCTGGACCCGGGATCCAGCTTGACCTGGACCCAGGGGCGCATGGCCTCACCCGGACCCAGGGGCGCGTGGCCTCACCCGGATCCAGGGGCACACGGCCTCGCCCAGACCCAGGATTCAGCTTCACCCGGACCCAGGGGGGCATGGCCTCACCCGGACCCAGGGGCAGGATATGTTTTTATTAATTTGAGAGCTAAAGGGAGGCAGGGAGGGAGTGAGGGAGGAAGAGAGAGAGAGAGAGAGAGAGAGAGAGAGAGAGAGAGAGAGAGAGAGAGAGAGAGAAAAGAAACCTAGGTATGTGCCCTGACCAGGAATTGAACCACAACCTTTTGGTGTACTGGATGACGCTCCAACCAACTGAGCCACCCAGCCAGGGCTACATATACAATTTTTTAAATCTGTGGAAACAATTAAGATAATTCATATAGCCCTGACTGGTTTGGCTCAGTGGATAGAGCGTTGGCCTGCGGACTCAGGGGTCCCGGGTTCGATTCTGATCAAGGGCATGTACCTTGGTTGCGGGCACATCCCCTGTGGGGGGTGTGCAGGAGGCAGCTGATTGATGTTTCTCTCTCATTGAGGTTTCTAAGTCTCTTTCCCTCTCCCTTCCTCTCTGTAAAAAATCAATAAAATATATTTTAAAAAAGATAATTCATATAAAAGGAAAACATTTTTTACTTTATTAAAGTGATTCACTGAAGGATATACCATGTTTCATTAATAACACAGGAATCATTAACATGGTGTGTTTTTTTCTTGTTTGATGGCTATGTAAAAATATATCTGCTTTAAGAAATATTAGTCTCATTAGTCATTTATAGTAACACACAACTATTGCTAGGCAAATATTAAAAGACTAAAAACATTTGAACTTGTACAGTCATAGCTTAAGGATATAGAAGGCAAAAACAAAAGAGAATTTATTCTGAGTCTACCCTTGACTTCTTAATGTCTGACTCTTGCAGAATGAACCAAAATCTTCAGTTTAGCCAAATATGCATGTGACTTCATGTGTCTCACACATAATAGCAGCTTGGAGGCACAATCAAATCTAAAAATTTATTACAGCAGGAATGGAAATCTGCACTATTAAAGGGTAAAGACGAACATATAAATTGTTATATGAGAGGAAAAGTGAGGAATGAAAGTCCAATGCAGTAGGGGAAGTGGATTAGCAAATGGTTAAACACTTTTCAAATTGCTCAGTGTTAAACCATTATTAATGAATTCAAATCTCGGTACTCAATCAGGATATGAAACTGTTAACCCACCACACCCCTAAATATTGCTTAATAAATTAAACACAAACTGTCAATCTTATTGGATGTGCACTTCTTAGAAATTTCTTTCACCTTCAAACAGAAACAGTTCACGTAACAGCTATTCCATCATTACTTTTGTCGTAAAGGCATGGATTTTGAGAGCCTCTCATCAATGAAGGACTAAATTTTAAGAACTGGAAGGAAATTCAGGAGGTCACTTTTAACCCAAACTCTATCCCAAACTAGGAAACATTTAGCAAAGATTTACTGAGAGGTCTCTACTAGTATATTCAAGACTCACTATTGATTGCTGGGGGTGACACAATAAATCTAAAACCTGATAACTTCCCTCAGGGAATCTATAGAATGCCCCAAAGGAATTCTAGGCTGAGAAACAGAATATTAGACTGTAATAAATATAATGTAAAATCCTAAGAACAAAGAGGCTTCAGGGAATGGTTAAGTGATATTTGAGTTAGGCCTGGAACAAAGGGTCGAATCTAGACATTTGGCAATGGAAGAAAAGAATATTTCAAGCAGTGAGGATAGAATAAACTCTGACTCCCTATACCCGTGGTCGGCAAACTGCGGCTGGCGAGCCACATGCGGCTCTTTGGCCCCTTGAGTGTGGCTCTTCCACAAAATACCACGGCCTGGGCGAGTCTATTTTGAAGAAGTGGCGTTAGAAGAAGTTTAAGTTTAAAAAATTTGGCTCTCAAAAGAGATTTCAGTCGTTGTACTGTTGATATTTGGCTCTGTTGACGAATGAGTTTGCCGACCACTGCCTATACAAATACACCCATTTCCAACTCCTCTTCCCTTACTGGTACACATTCTGCTCTTGCTGTACCAGGTTTCCTGGTGTTCCTTAACATTTAGGGCAGGTTCTTCAAATAGGTACTGCCTTCTCAGGGGCACCGCATCTCCTGCTTCCTCGGCTTGGAATGATCTTTCCCCAGATAACACTGCAAGCGGACTTTCTTCCCTCCTTCAAGTCTTTGCCCAAATGTCGCCTTCTCAGTGAGAACTTACCTGCCCAACCTAATTTTTTTTTCTTTTTAAATAGTTTATTGATTTTTAGAGAGAGAAGAAGGAAGAAGAGAGAGACATTGATGTGAGTATATAACATTGATCGACTGCCTCCTGCACACCATCTCCTGGGGATTGAGTCTGCAACCTGGGCTTGTGCCCTGCCCAGGAATTGAACCAGCAACCTGTAGGTGCAGGGGAATACCGCCCAACCAACGGAGCTATACAGGCCAGGGCCTGCCTATTCTATTGTAAATTATCATCCTTGCACTCCCCGTCACCCTGCCCTACTTTATTTTTTCTACATCACTTATAACTACTTATTAGCTTTGTGTATCCCCAACCCCAGAAAGAATAGAAGTTATGTTTGTTCATCTTCAGATTTTAAAACACTGCCTGCACTTGGTAGGCACGAAATAAATATCTGTTGTATTTGTTGACGAACTGATTGAAATGAGTGAAAAAGATTTCTGCCCTCAAATGGGTTATGGTCTAGTGAAGTAAGCAAATATATAAACAAATAAATAACCTTCCATTATTTCTGAATGACAAAAATACAGTTGGCAAAACTCAATTTATAAAAGACTAATACACAAAAACAGCTCTGGCATCCCTACTTCTACATGGCCTGTGCCACTAGATTCTTCTTTATACTAGTACACCTCTCAGCCCCCTGCCCCCATGAACACCGTCATTTACCCAATGGCCAAAACTGACACCAGAGCTGCCACTGCTGCCAGAACCGCCTCTTCCCACATTAACCTTCACTGCTACCAACTTGGTTAAAGGTAAAACATATTCTATTCCCATTGTTAGACAAGAGCAAGAGGTATTCCTGCATTTCCAGATGAAATTCATTTTTCTGTAGATGGTTAAATTATAAACTTCAAGAACGGTTACACTGATATTATGGATTAGGCATGGAACCTATTTTTAATATTGCTTAATTACTAAGTGTAGACATGGAAAAACAAATGTTTGAATTCTCTTTCATCACTGGAACATACTTTTTTATACTGCAAATGAATGGCACAAGCAAAATGGTTAAGAAAAAGTTCCTTCAATAAAGACTAGTACTATATTTTAGGCAAATGGGTAACACTGTAAAGTTAATGGCATGTTTTTTAAACCCAGAAGGGTCAACTAGAATTTTATCCTGGATTAAGGAATGATGTAGAGTTCTTAAATAAAGCATGAGCATTTAAGTTACATTCTACTCAAGCCAAACAGTAGTAGAAAATACTCTTTATCGCTAGCAACAGCAAATCTACTTAAGGAAATAAGAAATAAGCTCAAGATTTCTCACGTCAACTAACACCTCCACAGACTGCATTATCATTTTAGGCAAAGTGACATTTTCACATTTAATTTTTAATGGCAGGAATGATTTCTATCTGGGACTAACCTGCATAAAAGTGTGAGCCCTGGCTCAATTTAAATATTTAATTGAAGGTTCATTTCTGGCTATAAGCAAAAAGCCCCAATACGGCACAATATTTACATCTTTACATAAACCATACCGATGATAGCCCAACGTTATGTGTTTTATCTAACAGCGGATTTTGCCCTCAGACAGGCACTGAACCCTCACTCAATCGTTACTAAATTACTTATCTTTCCTACCTTAAGATCTCCTGCATTTTAAAAACAGTATTTACACTTCTAAAAAGAGTTTTACAAATATTACTCTTCTTCCTAAGTGGAAGAAAAACTATAAATTAGGACAAAGTCTCTTACGTCGAGAGACACCAAACCAGCAGCTAAAATCCTGACTTTCAAGTATAGAATCACAGTTCTGGCCGGTCAGCCACAAACGTCAATACTGATTAATTTAAATAATAATTAAACAATGCACAGCCCCTAAGAGAAAAGCCCGATAAAAATGTTAGTTCCTCACTTACCTTTTTCTTTAATAAAGAGACACATGAAAGTCAAACTGGGCAGTGGACCACGTATCACAACATACAGGAGGGGGGGGTGGGGGAGAGAGAGATTGTGCAAAGCGTGCGGTTATCAAAGCGCAGGAAGCTGAAGTTGTGCGCGATGAGGGTTCAGAGGAAAACACTAGCCCATCTGCCCGTAGGAGAGAAAGAAGTCCACCAGGAAAGGCTGGGAGTCGGGGAGGTGGGGCTGCGAGGCCAGCGAGCTCCGCGGTCTTCCTCGGAGGCTAACACGGGGCGCGGGTGCCAGCAAGACAGGAGCGCAGGGGGGCTCGCGGGCGCAGGTGGGCTGCAGCCCCGACCCGCGAGGGCCCGCACCGGGAAGTCTCCGGGGCCTCGCCCGCGCAGCCGGGAACCACTCAGGCAACAGACGGGCGGAGGAGCCACCTAGGCAGAGCCACGTCGGAGGAAGGGAGCGCGCGGGAGGTGGGCACCTGCTCACACCCACCCGGAGGCTGGCCACCCAGGAGCGGGAGGCAGCCGGGGCGCGAGAAGTGCCGCGCGTGCCTGAGGGAGTCGCCCTGAGGGCGCTGCCTGCAGCCCACAACTCCCCCTCGCCCGCATCGGCGGCGGCGGCGGCGGGATACTCACGTAAGGCTGGTAGAACTTGGAGAGCCGCGGCTTCCCGTGGTTGTTGAAGATGAGGATCGCCTTGATCATGGCTGAGCCGGGCGGACCGGGTGGGCGCTGGGGGCCAGGGCGGGGGCGGGCGCGCGAGCCTCGCCTCGGGATCTCGCCAGCGATCCTTCCCAACCCGCCCCCTCCCGCACGCGCGCGCGCCCCCGAGCCGCGGGGCGGGTCCTGGGTGGGGAGGGGCGGGGCCGGGGGCGGGGCTGGCGCGGAGGGAAGCGGAAACACCCCGGGCCACGCCCACTGGCCAGAGGGGCTCCTGCGCGCTCCAAGGTCTGTTGCCACGCAGAACCCCGTCCTCTGCCCGAGGCGCGTAGCTGTGGACCAACAGTAGTCGCGGTATTAATGGTCAGGGTTCTACGACGGGCTCGACAGAGCAGGTAGCCGGCGGTGCCAACTCTCCCTGTAGAGTTGGGTCCCCTGTCGCCGTCGCCAGCCTCGCGACTTCCTGGCGCAAAGCCCGCCCACTGCTCGCCGAGCCCCCCCACTTCCTCTCTCGCCTCCCACGGAACAAGATGGCTGAGGAGCCGGAGGCCGGGCTCCCGCTCCCCGCTTCAGGTGCGGCGGACGGCGAAGGGCCGACGGACGTCTCCCCAGGAACAGCCACGCCGGAGCCCCCTTCTTCCGCCGCAGTCTCCCCGGGAACAGAGGAACCTGCCGGCGACACCAAGAAAAAAAGTAATTTTGAGAGTGGTTTCTGGGCAGAGGCGGGAGGTTTAGATCGCTTCCCACGAAGGAGGGCGGCCCGTGAAGAAGCAACATTTAGAGCAAGGCCCGTGCCGGGCGTGGTTTTTGACTCGTTAGGAAGGGAGGTGCACTTGCCAGCTTTGCAGACCGTACTGTTGAGTGCCTTTCCAGAAAGCCGATGCCGGACGCTTGTTGGCCATGGCGTGCGGTCCTTGGCTGCCCCGGCACTTAGGGCACCGGCCGCACTCGACTCCGCCTTGCCGTTGGCCTGACCTCCAACTTTTTATTATTATTACTTTATTGATTAAGGTATCACATATTTGTCATCAACCCCCCCACACGCATGCCCCCCTCCCCCTGTTGTCCGTGATCACTGGTTAGGCTCATATGCAAGCACACAAGTCCTTTGGTTGATCTATCTCCCTTGTCCCCACCCTCCCCGACCTTCCCTCTGAGGTCTGACAGTCTGATCGATGCCGTTCTTGTTCTTCAGTCAATGTTGTTCATCTTTTCCCCTGACCTCCAACTTTTTAAAGGTTCCGGGAGCGGGAGTGGGATCTCGGTAGCTCCAGGTACTTAACCCGGTAGCTAATTATTTGAATAATGATTGAAGATGATTGGGATAGTAGGTGGCAAGTCTGAATTAGAATTCACGCCTTCCAACTAGTTAGTTCGCAGGGTGTGGTGGTTTTTTTTTTAAATACCAATGGCGTATGAATTCACTTCTTGAACCAAAACACTGAAATTTTACCCAAAATGAAGAATGTTAAAGGAAAACGAAAGGCACAGGCATCGTCTTTCTAAAAACACTCAAACCCTTTTGGAACCTTTGTGAATCATGCCATTGTTTGAACTAGCTGTCATCTACCCTGTCATTGCTTGAGAATTCGTTTGCCTTTGTAAAATACAGAAATTCCTAACTTTACTTGTCCTGGAGCATTCTCTGTAGAGTTGCTTATGACAAAAGCAGCCAATCAGCACCTATAATTCAAAAAGGTTGACCCTGGGCCTCGGACACGTTTTGCCAGTCCAGCGTCTTAGAATAGGTATTGGCACGTTTTCCGCCCAGTGAGTCTCGCAGCCTCGCATCGAACTTCATTTTCTTCTGCCATTGGAAGATAATTGTTTCTTCCAGCACTGTTCCCCTTTAAAGTTAGGGGAACAGCGCTGGAAGTTAGGGGAACAGTGCTTCTACGTTTGGGGGATACCTATTGTTGTTCCCACGGGATGCACTACTAGAGAAACAAACCTTTGATTATTTTTATAGATAACCACTAACTCTTTCTTGAGAAGAATTCCATGAGTTCTACAGATTTTTGTTCCTTTTTTTCTTCCGTTTTATTGTAAGCAGGAATAGACTTTCAAAGGGCTTGTTTTAAGCTCTAACAGTCTTAGTCAAAAGTGTTCTACTACTCCCTGAAGATAGCTTTGTAAAACAGTGGCTAAAGATTAATGACCAGCAACAGGGATATAGCCTGGGGTTATATGGCATTATTTCTTTGTTTCTGGCTCCCATGAGCATTTGAGTTTGCCTCTCTGATGATATAAAACTTAGTTTATAGCTATTGAATTTCTACCCTGAAATTGTCATCCTTTTTTGAAGACCTCTTCTGATGAAAGAAGCTTAGCTATTACATATGCTTCACTTCTGGTTTAATCCACAGAAGAAGGAAGATTGTTAAAGCAAACCGAGGTTGTTGGTCCTGGCCTCACTTTAGGACCACCTCAGGGAGCTTTAGAACATACCTGTGCCAAGACCCTACTTCCAAAAATTCTGATTTAATTGATGCGGACTCCTGTATTCTTGTAAATTTGTTCCCCCAGTTGTTCCTAACGCATAGCTAGGATTGATAACTGTAAAGCAAATCACCTTTAGAAATTAAAAGAAAAAGTAGTTATAATTTAAATAAATGTGTCCTCTAGCTCCTAGCCCTTCCAATTTTTTTCCTGCAATAGCACAGCTCATAATATTTTCTCCTTCACTTTCTTGAAATGCTCAGTTGCAACTGAGTTATTGATAGCCTCAGGAGATTGAAGGGAGCATAGAAGGTGAGTTACTCAAAATCTCTGTTTTCTGGATAACAAGCTAGGCGACCCTGCTAGCAGTTCTCAACCTGTGGGTCGCGACCCACAGGTTGAGAACTGCTGCTGTAGAGCCTAAGACCATCGGAAAACACAGATATTTACATTACGATTCAAAACAGTAGCAAAATTACAGTTATAAAGTAGCAACGAAAATAATTTTATGGTTGGGGTCACCACAACATGAGGAACTGTATTAAAGGGTCGCAGCATTAGAAAGGTTGAGAACCACTGAGCTAGAGTATTAAGTGGAGGAAGGAAGGTAAACTTTTTCAGGAAGAATACAGTGTGCATTATGTGTTCCAGGTGCCTTCATTCCAAGGGTAAACTTGAATAAATTGACCTCTGACTCCATTGGATCCCAATTTTTAACACCAAAGACTAGGACAAGAGAGATGCAATATATTAGAATTAACTTTAGGGGGCACCAGTACACTAGTTTGCTTTCACGGGGCTTAATCACAAGGAACAACAACAGCCTGTAATTATTGGAATCAAGAGTCTAGGTCAGTGGTCAGCAAAATCATTAGTCAACAGAGCGGCAAACCACGGCTCGCGAGCCGCAGTTTGCCGACCACTGTACTAGTAGATAGACGTCTTTTTTTCCCCTTTTTATTGAATATATTGGGGTGACATTGGTTAATAAAATAATACAGTTTTCATGTGTACAGTTCTATATTACATCATCTGTATATTGTATTGTGTGTTCACACACATCCTTTTTTTTTAAGTATAGTAACTTCAGGAGGCAGATTCATAGTTTGTGTTTGTATTTTGGATTATTGAAACCTTTAATTTCTCTAACTGAAACTTTTTGGCCCCTAGTTGCTGTTTATTCCCTAATAATTATTATGTTCCTTTATTAGAAATATTATTATAGAATACTTGGTGGTTACAAAAAGTACCAGTAAAAACCAAATAATAATCACCTATAATGTCACTACTGAGAAATAGTATTTTGGTGCACATTCCACATTTACATGAATATGTGCTTGTGATGGTTTTAATGAAATTGAGGTCTTATTATACATGCTGTTTTATATTAGTACATTTTGATAACTTTTTCATGCTGCTAAATATGCTTTTATAGCATGTTTTCTTTAATGGCAATTTATAATCTTAAGGTTCAATAAGTATGAGTTATGAGCTGATACTGTTCTAAGTGCTTTACATGTATTAACTTATTTAATCCTCAAAACAACCTTATGAGGTAGGTGCTATTGTCTTCATTTTACAAAAGGAAAAACTGTGGCACAGAGAGATTAAAGAGTTTATCCAGGTATATATACTTAGCAAGTAGCAGAGCCAGGATTTGGAACCCAGGGACTTTAGAGTGTGTATTCTTTACGGAATTACATAAATTCTATCATAGACTATAATATCATTTATTCAACCAATCCCCTCTAAATACCGTTGTTGGATATTTAGATTTGCCAGGTGTCTTTTTTTTTTCTATAAAAAATAAGTGTTTCAACAAAGGTGAAATCCTTCTAAGTGAATTTTTTTACATCTCATATTTTATGAGACTAGATTCCTAGTACTATTATTATTAGTACTAGAAGCCCGGTGCACGAAATTCGTGCACGGCGGGGGGTTGTCCCTCAGCCCAGCCTGTACCCTCTCCAATCTGGGACTCCTGGAGGGATGTCCAACTGCCCGTTTAGGCCCGATCCCTGATCGGGCCTAAATGGGCAGTCGGACATCCCTCTCACAATCCAGTGTCGGGGACCTGCTCAGACAGAGAACAGGGTAATCCTGAAAGTAGGAGACGGTGACGAGGAAAAAGAAAGAAAGCAAAAGCGGGGATCAGGAGGTCCAACAGCAGGGCTGCTGCTGAAGGCAAGTTTATTCACAGAGAGCAGTACATTTATATCCCAAATTTTGGCTCCCCTCCCGAACTCCCGGGCGTCGTGCTATAAGTCTGGGCAGCAAGCCACACGCACTTCCTTGTGGAGACAAAGCAATCCTTGAGTTATGGACTCTCAATCCAATCTTCCTTGAGCAAAGTTCACTCCAAGAACACTTAACCTCTACATCTGTTACTATTACAGTTTGCTTAAATAACATTCATGTGACCCCTTTCCAAGGACAGGCAATCACGCAGCTGCCTTGGAATAAGAACACCAGTTAGAGACAGACCCTTTTCAAGGCCCGTCTATCCAGTGCCCTTATAGGGAGGCCCCATGAATTTTCCCACAATCCAGGACTGCTGGCTCCCAACTGCTTGCCTGCCTGCCTTCCTGATTGCCCCTAACCGCTTCTGCCTGCCAGCCTGATCACCCCCTAACCACTCCGCTGCCAGCCTGGTTGATACTTAACTGCTCCCCTGCCAGCCTGTTTGCCCCCAACTTCCCTCCTCTGCCAGCCTGGTCACCCCTAACTGCCCTCTCCTGCAGGGTTGATCACCTCCAACTGCCCTCCCTTGCAAGCCTGGTCCTTCTCAACTGCCCTCCCTGGCAGGCCGGGTGCCTCCCAACTGCCCTCTCCTGCTGGCCATCTTGTAGTGGCCATCTTGTGTCCACATGGGGGCAGGATCTTTGACCACATGGGGGCAGCTATATTGTGTGTTGCAGTGATGATCAATCTGTATATTACTCTTTTATTAGATAGGATAGAGGCCTGGTGCACGGGTGGGGGCCAGCTGGTTTGCCCTGAAGGGTGTCACAGATAAGGGTGGGGGTTCCCTTGGGGTGTGGGGCGGCCTGAGCGAGGGGCCTGTGGTGGTTTGCAGGCTGGCCACGCCCCCTGGCAACGCAAGCGGAGGCCCTGGTATCTGGAATTTATTTTCCTTCTACAATTGAAACTTTGTAGCCTGGGGCGGCAGCCATTTCTGGGGCAGCAGCCATTTTTGTGGCAGTTAATTCACCTTCTACAATTGAAACTTTGTAGCCTTAAGCGGGTGAGCCCAGCCAGGGTGTGCGGAAAGCTTTGCTTCCCCTGTTGCTGCCGGCAACCCTGGCCTGCTCTCTCAAGCTCCATTCTGCCGCCATTTGTTTGAATTTGTTTACCTTCTATAATTGAAACTTTGTAGCTTGAGTGGAGGCTTAGGCCTGCAACGGCTATGGAAAGCTTAGCTTGCTCTGTTACCTGGGAAACCTTGCTCTCTGTGGCTGTAGCCATCTTGGATTGGGGTTAATTTGCATACTCGCCCTGATTGGCTGGTGGGTGTGGCTTATGTAGCGGAGTGATGGTTAATTTGCATATTACCATTTTATTAGAGAGGACTAGTAGCCCTGTGCACGAATCCATGCATCACTAGCTCTCTGCCGCCCCCCTCCACCCCTCTCTGCTGCCTGCTTGTAGTTCGCTACCCCACCCTCGTGCAAATCTGTGATCTGGTAGTTATGCTGTTGGTCATTACGCCTCAGGGCGTAATGGATAATTAACATATTCCTCTCTTATTATATAGGATTATTGGACCAAAGCATATCTTAAGTATTTAGTAATGTATTACCATATTGTTCTCCAGAAAGGGTGTGCCATTTTTTTATTCCCAACAGTAGTGTCATCTACAGTATTATTATTCTAATCTTTGCTAATTTGGTTGGTTGTAAAAAGCCATGACATTATATATATGTGTGTGTGTGTGTGTGTGTGTGTGTGTGTGTGTGTGTGTATGTATGTATGTATATGTGTGTGTATATATATATATAAAATACGTTTTTATTGATTTTAGAGAATAAGGGAGAGGGAGCGAGAGATAGAAACATCAATGAAAGAGAAATATCAGACATCCATTGACTGTTTCCTACATGCCCCCCACTGGGGATCGAGCCCACAACCCCGGCATGTGCCCTCACCAGGAATTGAACCAATGATCTTTTGGTGCATGGGTTGACGCTCAATCACTGAGCTACACCGGCCCAGTGACATCTTCTTATATATTTTTACATATTTATTGGCCATTTCTATTTTTTTATTATTATTAAAATGAAATTTAAAGATACATTTCGTGGAGAGTCTTTCTGAGACTGTAGAAAGACTTTTTTTTTTACCACTGAGGTTTTTCTCAAAAAGCCACTGAATGCCCTCGCAGAAAGATCTATCAGAGAACATACGGAAATGTTTAGGTTTTATAATGAGAAATGATGAAAAATAATCTTACAACCTAACATTTGTATATCTTAGACATACCTCCAGTATTTTCAATATATATACTATGTGTAGATTAAAGGTTTAACTTTTCTAAAATGGTTATATGTTGTAGTGTAATTGTCCGTTCTTTTTTCCTTTTACAGTTGATATCCTGCTAAAGGCTGTGGGAGACACCCCTATAATGAAAACAAAGAAGTGGGCTGTAGAGCGAACCCGAACCATCCAAGGACTCATTGACTTCATCAAAAAGTTCCTTAAACTTGTGGCTTCAGAACAGTTGGTATGAAACCAGTGCTGACTATTTCCCTACCATTATCTATAATGATTACTAGGCAATAATGAATAACTTGTATATAGAAATACATATGGAGCCATATATTTTTACTTCAGTAATGTTCTTTTGTTGGTGGGATTTCTGTACTTTATTGAAGGATTCTTTGGGGAACTTGAGTGAAATGAATTTTAGAGTTATGTTTACAATGTGAACTGATTTTTTTTTTTTTACCACTGAGGTGGTTTTTCTCAAAAAGCCACTGAATGCCCTCGCAGAAAGATCTATCAGAGAACATACAGAAATGTTTAGGTTTTATAATTTGTTTTGATATTAATGTTGTTTCCTTTGCGTTCCTCTTGAGGTAAGCAATATGTCCTTGCCATATGTTATGGAAGAACTAAGAGATATTCTTATTTCATATTAGTACATGTTAAACACTTTAAAGCAGTTGGAAAGATTAATATTTTAAATGCCACTGGATTTTAACTTGGTATTCAGCTACAGAAATTTAAATGTCTACTTGTATTTGGAATATTGTTTCATGTTAATTAATATAGCAGACACCTTTATTGGCAAATCACATCTTGGCCAGTATTAATATTGATCTAGTAGTTTGGCTTTAAGTACCTCTCACAAAATGAACATAGTTGCAAGAGTAAGTAAGTATAAGATAGATCAATCACTAGAAGTAATTTGAGGAAGAATAGCATAGAGCCTGGGATTCCTCCAAAGGAAGGTGTTTAGAAAAAGTATAGGAATATTTGAGTTTTGCAGCTGAACATCTCCCTCTGTGATCAGAGTGAGAAAAGCATCTATGCTATTACAGTGCCATGTAGAATTTAATTAAATGTCAGAGATGGGCAAGAAGATTATAGTGTCATCATTCACATGCATATGGGAGCTAAAACCTCAGGAGCAGAAGTCCTTGCCTAGATAGAGTTTCTCAGTGGTTAGAGCATCCGCCCATGGACTGAAGGATGTCGGGTTTGATTTTCAGTCAAGGGCATGTACCTAGGTTGTAGGTTTCTATCCCTGGGACAGTGCAGGAGGCAACCAATCAATGTGTTTCTCTCACATCGATGTTTCTCTCTCCCCCAGCCCCTTCCACTCTCTAAAAACCAATGGTAAAAGTATCCTTGGTGAGGATTAAAAACAAAATCATTATTCTTTAAAACTAAAATAACTTTATCTTCCTAAGTTCTAGCATTTAGCAAGATTACATTTTGAAATTGTTACTTCCATGGAATTTTAAGCTAGCTGAATTGTTTTTTGTTGTTGTTTTTTTTTTAATTAAAGTCACTTTCAGTTCCTGTCTCCTGTTATAAATCGCAATGAGTTCTTATAGTTCTGGTACATTTACTCTACTGTCCTCTTAACACTAAAACCATCTTACTTTTGCCTACAAAGTCCTAACTGTTCTTTCACCTAGTTAAATCCTATTTATTATCTCTTAGAGAAGGCTTTCCCTGATATTTTTGCTAGGTTAAACTAATGCCACATTTGTTGTGTACTACACATCTTGTCAGATGCACTTTTCTCATCTATAGTCTTATCTGCATGTGTCTGCCTCTCCAGTAGATTGAAAACTCATTAATGGGAGACATATTAATCTTCACAGTTCCACACCTTGGAAAATTCCTACCACATAATAAATAGTGAATGTTTGCTGAACTAAAAACTGTCATCAGGAGCCCTTCTCATTTAAAATGTACCAGAAGAATAAAATATCTATGTTCACTCACAGTTAAACTGCCAGGACCTAAAGACAGATTCTTATAGCTGTACTAGAGGCCCGGTGCACGAATTTGTGCATGGGTGGGGTCCCTCGGCCTGGCCTGCAATCGGAATCAATTGGGGCCAGGAGGTTGGCCGGGGGAAGGGGCTTCAGAAGCTCCTGCATTGAGCGTCTGCCCCCTGGTCAGTGCGTGTCATAGCACCAGTAGTTCGGTCATTTGGTCGCTTAGGCTTTTTAAAGTATTTGTATTTAGAGCCAGAATTCAAACTTGGATCTGTCTCAGTAGAGGCTCTGTTTTTAATTACCACACTGAATCACTTAAGGGAGAAATGTAGGCATTATTTGTTTTTATTACAGTTGGTGACCCAAATAGTGTCCATCAACCAACTGTTTATTCTGATATTATTGGGTTTTAAAGGCTATATTAAATCCAGAAAATTTTAGTCTTAGAATTTGCCTATAGACAAAGGCAAATTGATAATGTTACCTGCAAATAATGTTTTATTTTCTAAAAGGAAAATTATCAAAAACTACTAAGACAACTTTTGTATCTGCAGGAATTTTTTTAAGTACAGCTTTTCCCCACTATACAAAAGAAGAACATTCCTATGAAACCTTTCCTAAGCCAAAATGACATAAAACAAAGAAGCAATTACCATTAATTTATGTGAAAAAAATTTTGTGCATACCAAGATCCCCTCAAATAACCTACCAAACCATAATACACTTAATTATATCCAGTTTTATGCTAAGCATAACACCCTTATGAGCTCTCTTAGGCATTCTGATATTTTAGGCCACATCTTGCTAACAGATGTATAAAATTGAGATAAAACACAGATGCTTACAGACACAATCCAAAGCTATGGTGGCTTAACGCCAAGATGCAGAGTGTAGTTCCCAGTGAAAGAGATTGGCAGGGCTAATCTCACCGTTTCGATAATGGCTCACTGCAAAACATGCTGAACGTTATTTTTGCTTTCTTCATAAAAGTGAAAATCCTTTTAGGATTTCTCAGTTAAAACAGGTACTAATGTAGGTCATTCATAACATGAACTTTCAAAAAGCAGAGGATACATGTATTAGAGTGTTTTAATGAAAACAGACTAAACTGAAACATTGAACAATGAATCCTTTCAAGAACAAGGTTATAAGGACATTAGATTTCATTATATTACCATCTTAGTTAGCTACAAGTGACTTTACAGTAGTGGCACCCAGCCTGGAGTTCAGTACTTTTACAAGTTTTCAATGGTGGTAAAGGTAAAAGTCCAACAGTGTTTGTTATTACCCAAGAAAAATGTTCGCACCATCTCAAATATTAGTTTTCCTGATTTTCTACTGTGTATGAAGTTTTATTAGGAAAAATTCTGTCTTTAAAATGAGTAGTTGGAAAAAGTAATACTTTTAGTAATTTCTTGAATAAACCTTCAAAAGCTATTTGTAAAAACATTATTTAAAAGTTTTCAGTTTTAATAAGTAGGAACCACTGCTCTAGGAGCAAAAAATCTGGTTTTATTCCTTCAGGAAGGATGTAATCTTCATAAAGATCGCATTAGTTGACTAATTTTATGAGAAGTTGGAAAAGGAGTTTGAGGAAACTTATGATATTCTTTGTTGAAGACAAAGAATATGAAAGAGCTGGCTGATTGAACCCCAGAAAAATGCAAAATAATTTGGATACCATTAAAAATGAATTGCCTTTTTTTTTTTTTTTTTTGCAGTTTATTTATGTGAATCAGTCATTTGCCCCTTCCCCTGACCAGGAAGTTGGAACCCTCTATGAGGTAAAATATAACTGCTTTATTTTTTTTTTTAATGGAAGATGCACATCTGTGAATAGTATGATTATTAATTCACATCATTATTTTAAGAGATGCTATACTTAATTGCCTCTCAAGAAAAAAGATTACTTGTTTTCTGTTATATCTCTAACACCTTGAACATTTACTACCTCAATAAATTACTCAGTGATTAAAGAATTAAGGAATGAATAATACAAACAGAAGATGAATTTGAATGAATAATACAAACAGAAGATGTCCAGAAAATAAAGGCTTCTTTTTTGCCTAATATGTTTCTTTTACATTGTTTATATAATTAGTAATCCAGATTTGCTTCCAAGAAATTTAAAAGAAGACTACATAAGAATGACTTCATTCAACATTCTAACAGTTTCATGACAAAAATTAGCACCGCTAATGTGTATACTATAATTAGAAAACAGTATATACGTTACAGTTAAGAGATACAGAGAAAGGGCAAGATAAAAATATGTAAGCCCATCCATGCCTATGATGTTTAAAGGACAGGTTTTATTAAACACTAGAGGCCTGGTGCATGGATTCTGCACTGGTGGGTTCCCTTGGCCTGGCCTGCAGGGATTGAGCTGAAACCAGCTCTCCAACATCCCGAGTTGGTTCCGGATTAAGAGAGGGCAGTTGTCGGGTGACACACCCCGGAATCAGACTCCCTCCTCTCTGGGTTCAGGATGCGGGTGATGCAGATTCGGGGCAACAGTGCCCAGCAGCAACCTAACCCGCGGCCGATTCCTTGAGGAATCTGGCTTCCTCCTCCCTTCTCTCTGGGTCCCAGTTACAGGTGAAGCAGAATCAGGGCTGAAGGTGTCCCAGCAGCAACCTCTAACCCACCGTCGATTCCGCGAGGAATTGGGCTCCCTCCTCTACTGGTTGGAGCATCTGCCCCCCGGTGGTCATTGAGGATCATAGCTACCAGGTGAACAGTTGATGGTCGCTTAGGCTCGCATATCCTACCTAATAATAGACAAATATGCAAATTGACCGTACCTTTGCTATGCCCGCGATTGGCCAGGAGGCGCAGGGGGGCGGGACTCGGGGTGGCCGGGGTGGCCGATTGGGCTGGCGGGACGCTGAGCTCGCGTCGCCAGCGGCGGCTCGAGCTCAGCGTCTGCGCCATAGCTGTGCTGCGGCACAGAAGGGGCCTCTGGGGCAGCGAGCTCACGTCCCACCGCGGACCATCAAAAGCGGGGGAGCTGGGTGCCTGTCCGCTCAGGCACCAGGCCTTTCAGAAGCCTCCTCCGCACTGGAGGCTTCTGAAAGGCCTGGTGCACCAGCGATCAAAAGCAAAAGCGTGGGAGCTGGGTGCCTGTCCGCTGGTGCACCAGGCCTTTCAGAAGCCTTCGCCGCACCGGAGGCTTCTGAAAGGCCTGGTGTACCAGCGGACAGGCACCCAGCTCCCCTGTGATCGAAAGCGAAATCGTGTAGGGGACCCTACACGTGCATGATTCAATCATGCACTGGGCCTCTAGTATAGATTATGATTACTGACGTGTTACAATAGCAACTTGTATCTTTTGAAAGAAATAGCTTTGTAAATAATTTATACCTACATGTATAAGGATATTTATGATACATATAACATTTTTTCTTAGTTTCATCAAAGAATAGCAAAAATTAAGTTTATTGCTTTTTTTTCTTTTTGTAGTGTTTTGGCAGTGATGGTAAACTGGTCCTGCATTACTGCAAATCTCAGGCATGGGGATGAACGACAGAGAAAAAATCTTGGTAACTAAAAATGAGTCTTCACAAAGGACACAGCTCTGAAAAGTTTGATACTTATGGCAAGATACTTGTGGATATGATCTCCTTAGCATATTATCTGCTAAGACCCATGTTTATGCATTTAAAAAATCCATAGAGTTGACTCACAAAAATGTGATTTGCATTAATACAGAAATCATCGTAAACGATTGACATTAGAGTATATTCAGTACTACAACTATTGCTCCAGATACGCCTCCAGGATATTGAAAAGGAGACTAAGATTGTATATAAAGCCTCTTTTTTGTTTGTTGTGTGTTTGTTTAACTTATCTTTATTAAAATTATTACAGATGTCTCCTCTTTTTCCCCATTGACCCCTTTTTGGCTGCACAGGCCTTCACCACACTTGTCTGTGTCCATGGGTTATGCATATAAGTTCTTGGTTAATCTCTTCCTACCCACCCCACCTTCCCTCTGAGATTTGACTGTTTGTTCCATGCTTCTATGTCTCTGGAACTAGTTTGTTCACTAGTTTATTTTGTTCTCTAGATTCCACATATGAATGAGATCATGTGACACTTGTCTTTCTCTGACTGACTTATTTTGCTTAGCATAATACTCTCCAGGTCCCTCCGTGGTGTGTCAAAGGGTAAGAGATCCTTCTTTTTTACTGCTATGTAGTATGCCATGGTATAAATGTACCACAGCTTTTTGTATCCACTCATCTACTGATGGGCACTTGGGCTGTCTCCAGATCTTAGCTATTGTAAATTGTGCTGCTGTGAACATAGGGGTGCATATATTCTTTCTGGTTGGGTTTTTAGGTTTCTTAGAGTATATTCCAAAAGTGGGATCACTGGGTCAAATGGTAGTTCCATATTTAATTTTTGAGGAAATTCCATACTGTTTTCCATAATGACTGCACCAATCTTCATTCCCACCAGCAGTGTACAAGTGTTCCCTTTTCTCTACATCCTTACCAACATTTGTCATTTGTTGACAAAGGAGGCAAGAGCATATAGTGGAGTCAAGACAGTCTATTCAGTAAGTGGTGTTCGGAAAATTAGACAGGTACATGCGAAAAAATGAAGTTAGATCACCAACTTACACCATACATAAGAACAAACTCACAATGGTTAAAAGACTTAAATGTAAGTCTTGAAACCATAAAAATTCTAGAAGAAACCATAGACAGCAAAATCTCAGACATCTCCTGTAGCAATATGTTTGCTGATACATCTCCTAGGACAGGGGAAACAAAGGAGAAAATAAACAAATGGGACTACATCAAAATAAAAAGCTCTATACAGCAAAAGGAACCATCAACAAAATGAAAATGGAGCCCACTATAAGAGAATAAATTTGGCAGTGATACATCTGATGGGTTAATATATGTAAGGAACTCATACGACTTAACAAAAGGAAGACAAACAAATTAAAAAATGGGCAAAGGACCTAAACAGACACTTCTCCCGAGTGGACATACAGATGGCCAAGAGACATATGAAAAAATGCCATTAATCATCAGAGATGCAAATTAAAATAACAGATCACCTCACACCTGTCAGAATCAACAAAACCCCTTTTTATCAGTTCTCAAAACGACTGAAATTGTTTACTTGTAGAATTAGCACTGTAAAAGTTGGTTTAGTTTACTAAAAGATTATTTTTGTGCTGCTTCTGGGAAGTTCAGTTTGAGGTATGGGATATACTTTTTCTCGTATACATTTATGTCTACAGTATTATGAAAGAAAATCTCATTGACCTGCTGGCTTTATACCTTACATAGTCCAGTAGAGGGCAGCCCAGATGGCAGAAATAGGCAGTTTGGTTTCACATTTGCCAGATGATAATGGAGGAGAAAACGGTTTCTAGCAAACATCTAGCCAAGAGAGCATATATGTTGACCCACTGGAGGACTGCTTTAGAGAATATGCAAGGTTTAGATTTAATTGTTTTATTGTGAAAAAAAATTTTGACAAATGAATCATGCACCTCTTTCAGTACTAACATTTGATGATTCTGGAGTCCCAATGTTTATAGCTATGGTGGTCTTCTGTCACTTTTACAGTGTCAAAAGCACTCAAGTGAACGTGGCAACATCTTTGAGTTTTTATAATATATTTTTCAACTTGAAAATGCTCAAAGAAAAACTGAACAAAAGCCTTAGTTTTACACGTATTTCATGCCATAACAAAGTACCTTTTTTTCTAATGCCATTAGACTGGTAATTGCTTGAGGTGAGATTTAACTTTTTAAAAATTCTGTATTATATTTGTAGTACAGCATTATAAAAGCATTCCAATAAATTGAATGGAATGTCCAAACAGGATCTAAAGTATGTACAAGAATTCTCCTAAGTGTTTGTTATCAAAAGTAATGTACTTTATGATTAATGATCTGCCATACATTAGCATTAGGGGGTGCTAAGGAAGAATTCCATTTATAGTGATGAAATTGCTGTTCAGTTCTCATTTTCTGCCCAAGAATAAATTCTTAAGTCCCCTTATACCAGTGTTCCGGTGTAATAAATTAATATAGTTAGTAGTTAGCACTGGAATAGTACAGCCTGAATTGTGCAAATTTATCTTGTAAGATTAGGTAAGAAATTTATATATATGTTGGAAGCTGGAAAGTGTATTTTTAAGTCAAATAGGTTGGATGTGGGAAAGATCTGTTCTCTAGCTTCATCCATTTATAGTTACTGAAGGATGTGAATGTATTTATATACATACTAGAGGCCCAGTGCATGATTTAATCATGCACATGTAGGCTGTCTGTCCGCTGGTCGGGACCCGGTGTGGCTGGCAGCTCCTAAGTCCCTGGGCCCCTAGGGCGAGGCGGGGCGGGGGCGTGGTCCTCCTGCAGCCGGAGCCCAGGCAGGGGTCTTGCCTTCGCCTCCCGCCCAGGAAGGCTGGGGCCGCCGCTGCCTCCTCTGCCTTCGTGGAAACCCGCGTCCTCTGCGGACACCCAGACACTGGCCACTGCCACGTGCTCCTGAGGCCCAAATGCCGCCAGACTCCTCCCCCGGGAGCTGCGCCGCCTCCAAACCTCCAAACGCCCTGCTCGCTGCCCCAGAGGCCCGTCTGTGCTGCAACGCGAGCTCAGCATCCTGCCGGCCCAATCACCACCCCAGCCACCCCGAGTCCCGCCCCCTGTGTCTCCCGCTGGCCCAATCGTGGGCGTAGCGGAGTGATGGTAATTTACATACTACCTTTTTATTATGTAGGATATATTTAACAAATAACAAAAATGTGTTTAACTTAATATTTACTACAATAATCAAAGCTATTTGAGTTTGAATTTGTGACATCAATTTAATTGTTCCTTTTTGATCTAAAGAACTTATTAGTTAATTAAATCTAAGGTTAGCTAAATATGTATATACGTTGGGTTTTTTTCCTAATAACCTTGAAGAATATAGTACAGGGCTTTACATTATTACAAATCATATTTACACTATAATCTCTTAATCCTTAGCCAAAGAATTAATTATTCTGTGCTAACTTTGCAACACTTACTTGTAAACCTGGATCTGCTAAGTTACTGGGTGATGGAATTCACAAATCCTTTTGCAGATGTCTGGTTTAAACTGTTAACTGTAAATGAATTTGGGGGGGGGGGGGCTGAACCCTCAGGTTATATTTTGTTTTTTATGTTCATGAGAAAAACATTGTCAGTAATGTCATGCTTTATCTTACTGTGCAAAGATGATCCACAACATACAGAGGGCATGTAATTATTAGAATATTGTGCTTCTGTCTTTGAAGGTATCTACACCAAGAACTTCATAATGAGTTCCTCATATTTAGGGTATAAGGTAAGCTAAGAATATCTGTAATCAAAATAAGATTGGATACCTGACCAGCTGGTGTGGCTTAGTGGTTGAACCAGGAGGTCTCAGATTCCTGGTCAGGGCACATGCACGGGTTGCAGGCACCATCCCCAGTGTGGTGCGTGCAGGGAGTAGCCGATCAATAATTCTCTCTCATCAATGTTTCATTCCCTCTCCCTCTCTGAAATCAATAAAAATATATTTTTTAAAAAAGAGTGAATACTTCCTGGAATCTGAATTTCTAGAAGGGACCTTAAATATTATCTGCTCTAAGCAGTTTAAAAAACGGAAAAGTGCAGACTATGCCTTTGATTATATGGCAGTTTAGTTGTGTATAACCCAAAGTGGAAAAGTGCATTGTTCAAGGGAAGGGGTATGACAGTCACCTTTCATACAGCTTCATTTTTCAAGAATTATACTGGGTAAGCTTCTGGCACCAAGTAAGTCAGCTACAGACCACATAATGGGAGGAAAAGTCTTCAGAAAGCAGTACAGCACGTTTAGTCTTACAAGTACTATTTTCCTAATCATTATTCAACCCACACTCGATTACTCACTATTCTCTGAATGTGTCTTGTTTTTTGTTTCTTAACCCATTGTATGCCATAAGCGTCTGTAGACACAAGCGTTGGACCTTACCCACAAGTCACTTGCATCTATATTAAAAAAAATGTTTTCCCTAAGTGGCAGCCCTGCCCAACTTTAAAATGATTTTTCAGCTGAAAATATTAAATAACACCTGAATTGCAATATATTTTTATAATATTCATTGCAAATTGGTATTTTAAATTAAAAATATCATGATGTGTGGGGATGGTTTCCGTTTTGACGCGTAGCACTTAACTGGTTAAATCTGCTCATATAATTCAGTTATGGAAGTGCACTGACTTTCCCCCTGTCATACCCTGCCTCTGCTTAATATTTTAACGCTTCCTTAAAGCTTGTCTGAATCAGTCAAGGGGGAGGTACTCTCCGTCTTGTTAGAACATTTACAGTGCACTACCACTATTACAGCACTGCTGCATACCACCTTATAAATATTGTGACCAGCACCCTTTCATGATTGTAATGTCCCTAAAAATGGGATTTGGGGTTTTTAATTTGGTACACACATAATACTTTGTGATTTGCCTTACACATACCTAATCAGTAATTCATTATATATTAAGTGAATGAAATTAAGTGTGGCTTTCAAAGTATAATTTAACTTTGAAAAGCAATAATAAAGCAAATTTGTGTAGAATAGCCCCCACCTTACTCCTGACCTCCATTAGATTCCTAAAACCCTGGATAGAACTGAACCCTGTGGATATTGTTTTTTCCTATACATACATACTTACGATAAAAGTTTCCCATACATAGATACCTACACATACATATAAATTAGATACAGTAAGATTTAACAATAATAAAATAGAACAATTATAACAATACGGTGTAATAAAATATGTGAATGGTGTCTCAAAATACAGTTCTCACCCTTCTTGTGATGATGTGAGATGATACAATGTCTGCATGATGAGATGGCCTCCCATATCAGCAAAAGCTGAAGACCTAACAAGGTCTTCTGTGATCAGTCCCCACTTGCAAAACCTGCCATGCATATCCATGTTCATCCGTGGTGTTATTCAAAAACTAAGCTTGCTCCCATCCTAGGGCTTTTGCACTTAATGTTTCCTCACTTGGAAACTTCCCGCAGCAAACTGAGTCTCACATCTTTCAGTCCCTGATCAAATGTCATCAAGAGTGTTCCCCTAGGCCTGTGGTCGGCAAACTGCGGCTCTCGAGCCACATGCGGCTCTTTGGCCCCTTGAGTGTGGCTCTTCCACAAAATACCATGGCCTGGGCGAGTCTATTTTGAAGAAGTGGCGTTAGAAGAAGTTTAAGTTCAAAATATTTGGCTCTCAAAAGAAATTTCAATCGTTGTACTGTTGATATTTGGCTCTGTTGACTAATGAGTTTACCGACCACTACCCTAGGCCCTCTCTAAAATAACACCACCCTCAACTGTCCTCCCCCTGCTTTAGTTTTCCTCCATTGTAAATGGTATACAGTATTTGTGTCCACTTCATGTATACTGTATGTAATATTTCTTGGTGTGTCTACCTGTGCCCCCCCCCTCATTAGAACATAAACCCTCTGAGGGCAGAGACTTAGTTTTGTGGCCAGTGCTTGGCATGTAGTGCACGATTTTAAAAATGGATAGGTGGGTGTATATTTACAGTACAGACCTCTATTCTGGTGCCCTCCTTTGGATACCCACCCCATGTCAATGTCTTAAAATGTGTAAATCCTTGCCCTGAGCAATGCAGAGTACAGTAAAACTACTTCTCTGGATCTAAGTATTAAGTTACTAGATCCTCTAGTTGCACAAAAAGTTGGCTTCTGGCATGCTTTCTACCCAAAGTCCTTTCTGAACAATGGTGATTGAGCTGTCATTTGTACTTCCGAAGAACATTGTTAGCACAAGTAAATTTGTACATAATATATACACTCATACAAACAGGGGTGGGCAAAAATAGTTTAAATTACCAGCCATCACTACCTAAAAGATAAATCATAAGTAATAAGTCATTCTATAATAATAATGCCAATGAATAGAATAATAAATCAAGAATAAGTTTCTGTGTACTCACAACTGTAATCCTACTTTTGCCCACTCCTGTATATACATACATTAAAGCAAAGTCTAAAAGAAGTTTAGACCTTTAATAATCTTGAATCCAAATTATTTCCTGAGTCCATTAATGAGAAAAAAGGAATCTACATTTGCATTTCTTCTGTCCCTCACATTTTTCTTATTTTCATTCATACTTAATTTGCCTTGTTCTCCAAGCACTGCTTCTAGAAATGATGTATTTAAATAGTACAGTGGTCAGCAAACTCATTAGTCAACAGAGCCAAATATCAACAGTACAACGACTGAAATTTCTTTTGAGAGCCAAATTTTTTAAACTTAAACTACATAGGTAGGTACATTGTTATTAATTAGGGTACATGGTATTTTGTGGAAGAGCCACACTCAAGGGGCCAAAGAACTGCATGTGGCTCGCGAGCCGCGGTTTGCCGACCACTGGACTAGTAGAACCCTTTAAATACTGCATTGGGAGGGGGGGGGGGGAAATACCACACACACAGCATTTCCTTTCACCAAGAATTGAAACATCAGGTTTTTGCACTGAATAATTTTTAGGTAATGTTTGATTTTAAAATCAAAGAGGGATACCTGGCCTTCCATCGTTCTACTTGCTAATCTAGCTGGATAGCTGAGTCTCCTTTGTCAAAATGTACTTTGAGTAGAGTACACAATACAATATACAGATGATGTACTATAGAATTGTACACCTAAACCCAATGTCACGCCAATAAATTCAATAAAAGGGATTTTTTTTAATTGTTAAAGGAAGACTTTGACTCATTTTCACCTAGCCTGAAGCATATTATCTAGTTTCAATCGCTCAAAACAGATCTCCATTTTGGAAGTGGAATCCATCCTCAACCTTCACAAGCTCTTCATAGTTCCTCAGCTCTCTGACAGGTAGGGCCCCCGACCTTCTTCAGCATCTACCCCCAGGCGTTCTCTCCCGAACCCAGGGCTCTGCGTCCCAGGGTGTGGAACCCGGTGGCCGAAAGGAACCGCTGGGAATGCCGGCGGAGGGGCGGGTGGAAAGGGGTGGGGATGGGAGGCCAAAATGAGCCTGTCAATGTGGGGGAGGGATTGCGCGCAGCCCACCGCGAGTGCGGGGATTCGAGAGAGAAGGGCTCGCGGGAGGGCTGCATTGCTGGGAGGGCGGACGCTAAGTGCGTGAGCCTGGCCCGCAGTCTCTCGCCGTGGCCACCACCTTCCTCAGGTCGCACCCCGCCTCTCCCCACCCTCCGAGGGCCATTGGTACATTCCCGCTGACTCCGAGAGCTTAAAAAGGGCCCGGGAGGCTAAAGCGAACGGATTCGGTCCTGATTTGTGTACTCCGCACATTCTGAGAGATCGCAGATCCACGCCGCCCCGGTGGAGGTGTCTCTGGATATCTTGGCCAGGGGTTCTTTTAGCTGTGGCTCTCAAGTGTTTGGGGTTTTTGTGGGTGTAGCTGTCTGGCTGGCAGCTGGGGTCCCTCGTCTCGGTTCCTAGGCTCGCTCAGCTCCTTCGCTGAAGCCCAGCAGTGAGACAGGCGCGCCGCCAATTCTGCAAAGGATGGAGCAGACCGAGGTGCTAAAGCCGCGGACGCTAACCGATCTGATCCGCATCCTGCACCAGCTCTTCGCCAGCGAGGAGGTCAATGTGGAGGAGGTGCAGGCCGTCATGGAAGCCTACGAGAGCGACCCCGCCGAGTGGTCGGTGTACGCCAAGTACGACCAGTACAGGTGAGCGCGCCCTAGCCCTGCCCGCCGAGGATCGCGGGCGCGGGCCTCCCAGCCCCGCCGTGCGGCTCTCGGCGTCCGCGGAGAAGCGGGCGTGGTGGGAAGGGTGGGGGTCTTGCTTCGGGAGAGTGCGGGCCCCGTCGCGATCAAGAATATCTCTTGACCAAGAATATCTCTAGGCAGAACAAGCAAACTACTATTATACACCATGTGTCTGCACGCTCCCGGCGCCCCAGGGCCTTCGCCGCGCCGGAGCGCTGCGCCTCCTCCGCCGGCCGGGCTCGCCCTCCGCGCTGGGGGCCGAAGGTGGAGCCTGCGGAGGGGAGGCAGCCGCCTATCTCCAGTTTTCTATCCTCTTCTCACGTGTCAACCTCTCAGCTTCCACACCGCCACTCCTTCCGCCCCCGGCCTCGGATGCGGTGCCCTGGGGAACCGCCTGGCTGGACTGACGGAGGCTGAGGCTCCCAGGGGAGAACTGCCTCAGCCACCGGAGAAAAGGGTAACGGTGGAGGCACAATCCCCGCCGCTGGTTCTCCATCACTTGGCCCCCTGTCGCCTGCGAGCAAGCACCTGCCAACAGGCATTTGTGTGCGTGTGTGTGTGTGTGTGTGTGTGTGCGTGTGTGCGTGTGTGTGTGTGTATGTGCGTGTGTGTGTGTGCGTGTGTGCGTGTGTGTGTGTGTATGTGCGTGTGTGTGTGCGTGTGTGCGTGTGTGTGTGTGTGTGTGTGCGTGTGTGTCTTGGAGTTGTCAACTGCTCGTTTCCAGTTTGTGGTGACCCCTCTCCCAAACCAGTTTTAACTTCCCAGACTATGGCTTTATTTAAACACACTATCGATTCGCGAATTAAAGGACTGTCTCTCGCTTCTCCCCCCACCCCCTCCCCCAGCAATATGCTTTCTCTTATCCTTAATTCTGAGGATCTGGAATGTAAATTGAAGACCGCTGCTTCCCAGCTGTGCGGGAGTGAGGTGCCCTGGGAGGGCTGGTCCTTTGCAGAGGTGGCTTGGTGATTAAGTAAAAATGGATCTCTACCCGTCCTCTGCGGCCACGAATGAACTTTAGTCACTCTGAAGAGTGAGAGGTTCTTTTCTGAAAGGTAGCTAGCGCTTCAGTCATTGTGGTTAGTTGGGTTGAAGGGGATAGTTGAAAGAAAAGAATAAGGAAAGACTAAGCTTTCCTTGGGAGCAGATTCTGTTAGTCGTTTCACAAAACATACTTAGGGCTTTCAGTAAAGTTTTGTCGGCAATGTCTCTAGGAAATTCCTTTTGTTCCTATCAACTCAGTTCTTCTGTGGCTGCCAATAAAGTTACCAGAGTCTAGTGTGTTTTGTTGTTGTTTTGTTTTTGTTGTTAATCCTCACCTGAGGATAGTTTCCCATTTATTTTTATTTATATATTTATTTTTAGATAGAGTGGAAGAGAGGGGAGAGACAGAAACATTGTGTCCTTGACCGTAATTGAACCCGGGACACTTCAGTTTGAGGGCCGACGCTCTATCCACTGAACCAAACCGGCCAGGGCAGAGTCTAGTTTTTTTTTTTTTTAGTTTTGCCATTAGCTCCAAGTAATTGAGGGGTTATTATGGGCCAGATGCCATTGCAGTCACTTTACACGTGTGTTAATTCATTTACCTCGACAGCCCTACGAGATTGGTACCATTCTTATCCCTATTTCACAGGTGAGAAATGATAAGCAATAAAAAGTTTGGATTACCTGTGCAAGGCCATACTTATGTCAAGAAGTGGCACCAGGATCCAAATTAGCATTATTGTTCCAGAGCCCACATTCTAAACCACTATTAAACTTTTGCAGACATATGGTGTATAATAGTAGTTTTCTTGTTCTGCCTAGAGATATTCTTGATCAAGTGAAATTAATTAACCAGGCTGTAAGTGCGCTTAATCTTTAGAACAAGGATATTTCCAGGGGCCTTGAATTTATATTGATTGACAAGCTCTAAACCATTTGGAATGCACCTGCTTGGATTGATTATTCCACAGGTATCTGAGATACAGCTCACTTAGATAGTAGGTGGGTGGGTGTTCGGGGGAGGAGAGAGGGAGGGAGAAGGGAGAGCAGAAATCAATTCGATAGTATTTTCTGCCTAGGCCTGTCCAAACACTGAGGAATTCTGATCTCTGACCTTGGGAAAGCCAAAGCAGAAGAACCAAGACAGAGTGTGTTCCAGTGTAGACCAGACAGTGAATTCTCTGTTAGAAGCCCCAGAGAAACAAGAGGGATGACCCTAAGACCGGTGGAGAGAGAAGTAGGATCCTGGTACGGGAACCAGATTTACTGTGAATTAAAGGCACAGCCCCTTGCTAGCTCGTAAAAGTTGATGGCTGACATCTAAAGAGCATTTACTAATCACCTCCCTTTACTAATCCTGCTCTGCCAGCACCTGGCCTTCAGCTGCAGGGAGGATGGGGCACGTAGGACTTAAGTGAACAGATGACCATGTGAACAAACACTACCCCAGAAATGGGGTAAAGATTGCTTTCCTTAAAAGTGACAGTCTAAATGAATGTCATAAAACTTTGCTAATTAGATGACATCATCAGTACCTCTTGGACCAATAGAAATTTTAAAGTTGAGTTTTATTTTTCTGATGGTGTGGTTGTGGTTGTTTTTGGTCAGGATTTATTTATTTTTTATTATTATTATTTTGCTTATTACTGTCTTATCATCATTGTAAAAGGTTTAGAGTGTTACTTTCCTAATATAGTGTCCTACATTCTAGTACTTAGATCACCCCCTCCACGCGCCCCCGACACACACACCCTGTTTGTGGAGGACTTTTCATTAAGGGTACTTTTGAATGTGGTTTGTATCTGGGCTATAGTAAAACGAAGGAGAATTCTAGAACAGCTATTTAATAAAACCTTGTTTCTCAAATTCAGGTTTATCTACCCCAGAGAAAACACATGACAATACAATAGCAACATACTTGCCTAGCGCACTAATGCACTTTGCAATTACCTTCTGTGAGAAACCTTTTTTCAATCTGAGGCAGTCACATGGAGAATAAAGGAATTTACTTTATTTCCTGTTAACTTTTCCATGACATTAATTAAAACTGAGCAGCTGTAAATACAGCGATTCAAAATATAAAAATGACCAAAATGAACTGGGAAAAATACTTTTCATTTGTGCTGGATTAAAAAACCACATGCAGCCCGGCTGGCGTTGCTCATGGTTGAGTGTTTACCTATGAACCAGGAGGTTATGGTTCCATTCCCAGTCGGGGCACATGCCCGGGTTTCTGGCTCTGTCCCCTGTTGGGGACACACAGGAGGCAGCCAGTCAATGATTTTCTCTCATCATTGATGTTTCTGTCTCTCTCTCCCTCTCCCTTCCTCTCTGAATTCAATAAAAATACATTTTTTTAAAAAGAAAACCACATTTATAGTTGCTTAGAGGTAGAAATAGTAGCATCTGTAAACGAATGATACTTTGTGACACACTTATTTTTACCAGTGCTTGTTTCATCAACCAAATTCAAACTTCTGAATACATTCCTTTCAGGTACACCCGAAATCTTGTGGATCAAGGAAATGGAAAATTTAATCTGATGATTCTATGTTGGGGTGAAGGACATGGCAGGTAATACAACTATTCACAGGTTTTTATTAGAGTGTCTATTCCAGAATATGCAGTGTACAGTCCCAGGCTGGCCACAAGTCTTGAGAGAACTAACAAATCTCATTTTGTAATTATTTGTCCCCTAATCCTAACAACAAATCTCATGGGAATTAGCCTGAAGGGTTTAGGCATACACCATGAATATCAAAACCAGCCCTCAAAATGAGTAGGTGGTAACCAGTTTAACTTATTCTCTCTCCAAACTTTTATGGGATTGTGCTAAAACTTGACTTTTGTATTTTGAAGTGTGTAAATAATTTTGGGACTAAAGACCTAAATGTCCAGATTTGGAGCTAGAAAAGCAATACACAAATTGGGACAATTTCTTTTCACTTCAAGTTTATGGTTTACTTTCTTTATATAGAGAGTAAGGCAACTTAAACTAATACCAATTCCTTGAAATTTGGCTCCTTAATTGTTCTTAGTTTAAACATTTGCCAGCATTATTACCAATTGAGTATTAGTATCTCTTTAAACATATCCTTCTCAGTCTTTTGAGAATGGCGACACAATAATCCAGACCCACTTTTGATGGGAGAAAGGAAACAGGAATTCATAAAGTTTTGGAAAATTAGGTTTATAGAATACATTTATATACTCATGTAGAGTGGAACAGTTTTCCCTTATTCAATATTTTTTCAAAGTAGATTACATATAAAGAATAGGAGTAGGTTCTGTGAATTTTAGGAAACAAGTTCTTCCTGTGGTACATATGTATATATTTTAATCAACCCTACAGCCAATCTTACTTAATAAACTTAAATACTATTTACTATAAGCTTGTATGAATATATTATTTTCCCAAATCAAATTTACTTTATTTCCCCCACAAATATTGGTATGTAATCACAGGTAGGGCACTCTAAATCTACAGAATGTTAACATTATATGTTTATTACAGTATAATTTTAGGATGGTGGCAATAGATACATATACCGTTTGTCCCCCAAAGGAAGGATAAAAGAGAGAAAGCCTGGGAAAAATCATTAAATGTTAAGTGATCTTCTCAGTGTGATGCAATGATTATAGATGATTATTTTTGTCCTTCCTAAAAGTTCTCCAGTGCAGTTTTATAATCAAGTTTTAGTGCAGCTTAACTGAGTTATTAAAAGCTGTATCTTGGAGAAGATAAACGGTTGCTGGTTTTGTGTTTCTCTTACGAAAGTAGTATTCTAACAGGGTTTGAAAAAAATTAACTGTTCTTTAGTAGGGTATGTATGAAAACTGTTCCTCTTATATACATTGATATGGAAGACATTTTCTCTATATTGCACAGTATTGAATTATAAATTGATGACATTTCAAAATTCAGCTGAAATGGATTTTGTCCTGGGAGATGTCCTATTGACAGTGTGCAGCTTTCAGCTCTGGGCTGAACGTTACTGCAGGTCTGGGTACTGGAGCATCTACTGAGTTCAGTTGTCCTTTTGTGTCTACATAGCAGTATCCATGACCACACCAACTCCCACTGCTTTCTGAAGATGCTGCAGGGAAATCTAAAGGAGACATTATTTGCCTGGCCTGACAAAAAGTCCAATGAGATGATCAAGAAGTCTGAAAGAATCTTGAGGGAAAACCAGTGTGCCTACATCAACGGTAACATCCAATAGCTTTTTCTAAGGGCACGTGGGAAAAACCTTTCACTCCCATCGGAAATATTGGTTACTTACACATGTGCCGTAGAACTTGGATCATGAAGTCACTAATTTCAAATGCTTGGAAAAGGACCCGAGAGCAGTGGGTTTTGCTTTTTAAAGTTTTGCATGTGGACTAAAATCACTTATTGGAAACACATGCTTGTAGATTAGTGCAGACTGGAACATCATTTACGTGCCAAATCTTAGGACAGTTAGAACCGAATCTGAATTTATGTATGTAGAGTCTTCTAATGAAGGAGTGAGGCCAAGGTGGAAATAAATAAATATAACAACAAATTGATGTTTCTCTCTCTCTCTCTCTCTCTCTCTCTCTCTCTCTCTCTCTCTCTCTCTCTCTCTTTCTCTTCCTCTGTCTCTCTAAAATCAATGAATAAAGAAAATTTTAAAAAAAGAAAATGTAAAAGCAATGTTCTGGAAGTAGTTATGAATGCTAGCTAGTCCTTATTTTTCTAAAATGCATATACTTAAAAGCATATTCTCAAGGGAAACTTTACAAAGCACATTATTCAGCAGTGATTTATAGATCTCTCACTAAGAATTCATTCTTTCCCCTAACTGTGATATGGAAAACCAAATGCTTTTTAGGGGAGGCAGTGATTAACATCTGTATTCTTAAAGGGGATAATAACTTTCCAGAAAGCTTGTTATGCTTATATGAGATCATTTATTCCCATTTACAGATGAAGTTCCAGCACACAGGAAGATTAAATAACTTGTCCACATTACTCAACTTTTAAGTGGCAGCCAGGATTCTAACCTAAGCAATTTGATTCCAAAGGCCATACTTTTATTGGATGCTATTTCACTTACATATAATAAGATATTATAGAGATTTTTCTGGCAAAGCAGGATTTTCTTTAAAGACAGATATTGGCCTTGGTACTGGCTTAAATTTGTTCATTGGTTTCAGAGTACACTTAGAAAGGTCAGATTACAAAGTAGTTCCCCGTTATCTGAGGGGTGAACCTTCTAAGACACCCCTCCCCCCCCCCCGCCCCAGTGGATACCTGAAACTGTAGTTAGTACTGAACCCTATATATACTATGTTTTTTTCCTATACATGCATACCTGGGATTAAGTTTAATTTATAAATAAGGCACAGTAAGAGTAAAAGCAATGATTAATGATAAAATAGAACAATTATAGCAATATACTGTAATAAAAGTTATGTAAATGTGGCGTGTGTGTGTATCTGATAACTAAGATAGCTACTAAGAGACTAAAAGGCAGGGAGCCTGTACAGCAGGTTGGACAAAGGGATAATTCACATCTGGGTGGGATGGAGCGGGAGATTTTTACCACACTACTCAGAACAACGTATAATTTAAAACTTATGAATGGTTTATTTTTAGAATTTTCCATTTAATATATTCAGACCATGGTTGACTGCAAGTAACTGAAACTGCAGAAAGTGAAACTGCAGATAAAGGGGGACTACTGTATGGGAAGTTTTTCTTCTCATTCACCTAACACAAGGTGTTAGTTTCTTAGGTAGCCGAAAACTCTTGGGGGTTGCTATATATATGAGGCGCACCAGATTTTCAAGAACAAGTTTGTTGCCCATATAACTCACAGAAAAGCAGAAAGCCTTTCAGAATAATGACTTTCAGCAAGTCACAGAGTCTTTGTGAACCTAGATAGGTCTTGAAGAATAGGTAAAGAGTCTACAATGCAAAGAGGATAGGAGCCAAACATACGGTAAATGAGTGCTGCAGGCTGGGAATAAGGCTTGGGGACTGGTGTGTGCAAGCCACAGGGCAGCAACAGGCACCCAGCTCCAGCGAGATCATCCTGACTTCTTTTTCCATAGATGTTTATGGGAAATTTTGCCAATCAGTAAAGTATTGGGTGGAATAAGCTAAATATTTCTGTAGACTAATTACTCATATGATTAAAAATCACATATTTACAACCTTTTATTTTTACTGGTGCAGGAGGGGTGCAGATAGATACTGATCAGTGGGAAGGATGTTTTAAGTACAGGGAAGAGCACGAGTGAAGGCAGAGTCACTGCAAAAAAATAAAAACTTGTCAGGAATGGTCTACCTGGAGGGAAGAAGGACAGGGGTAGTGGGAGAGTAAAGTGAGATCAGGTCCTAGGCCTTCAAGGCCAGCTTAAAATAAGAGCTTGCTTTGGTGAGCAGAATTTTATTTGGGAATATCTTGATCAATATGGTAGCAGTGTGCAACATAGGGTGGAGGAAAGAGAGAATTGGGGGAAGCAGACCAAGTTACCTATTGTAATAGAAAAAAGATGGACATGGCCAGGATCAAACTGGCATCCATAAGTACCACCAAGTGCAGAATTACTGTGACAGAGGGTACACCATGGGGGCAAAGAAAAGGAGGCAAAGACAAAAATAATAATGCTGGAATTCTTAACAATTGGGAACAGACATGAGCCTCAGGAACTTCTCTAACGGACAGGCAACTAGTTTTTGCAGGGCCTTTGCGTACAGATTGTCCAGCATGCATTGGATGGTGTATGTATTTGCAATTGGAGAAACAAATAATTTGTGTAGGGGCAGTCGCTTCTTAAGAATATTGAACTTTTGTTCAAGATTGTGCTTCAGCCAGTATCTTATGAAAGAAGTAAGCTTTGGAATTAAAGAGTTTATGGATCTGAGAATCAGGCCCCATTTTTAGAAGTGAGGAAAACCGAGGGTTCTAGAAGTTGTGAGTTGTTTCAGGGAATAGAACCTAAGTCTTCTGCTTCTAGGCTTTGCTCTTTATCACGCAACCTCATGGAGCTAGATCATAAAGCATAAGGCCAAATTGGGTGCCTACATTAGCTACACTAATTACACTGAATTCCTTCCTTGACTAATCCTCAAATCCTCTCCTAACTATAAATTTCTTCTCAGCATATTTTTTCAAAATCATGTATTTTTTCATTATTTCTTTATTTTAATCTTCTTTGAGACATCTCCTCCAGGGCTTTTTGACCAGCTTCAATGTGGATTGGTTGATCTCAAGGCCAGGGCTCCACTGTCATCCTGGGGTCCCCTCACATCATCCAGGCTTTTCCTTTGCCATCTTCTTTTGCTAATCCCCTTGTTTCCTGATCTCATTTCTGCCTACTTCTTGGTCCAGGCCTTTGTTTTAGTGGAGCATGTCCTCCAGTTGCTCTATGAGAAAGGGTTCTGGAAAGGAATTTTGTGAGACCTTATATATCTAAAATCTCTATATTCAACCCTTAAAATGTGATTGCTAATTTAGCTGGATATGGAATTCTGACCTGATAATCACATTCTCTCAGAACACAGAGGTAATGCCTTATCATTTAATTTTTGGTCTTAAAAAATTATTATTATTGATTTGAGAGAGAGAGAAACATTGATTTGTTGTTCCACTTATTTATGCATTCATTGGTTGATTCTTGTCTGTACCCTGACCTGGGGATTGAACCTGCAACATTGGCATATCAGAACAGTGCTCTAACCAACTGTGATACCCAGCCAATGCTTTCAGTCTTCTTGTTGAAAATCTACTGTCATTCTGATTCTTGAATCTTTCTATGAAACCTATTTTTCCTTTCTAGAAACTTTTGAGATATCTTTTATTATATTTTCTCTTTCTCCAATATTATAGAGATTTATACCATGTTGCATGATTTTCATTCATTGTGCTGAGTACTCAGTGGGTTCTTTCAATCTGGAAATTCATGTCTATTCAAGCAAATATTGTCTAGTTATTTCTTTGACTTCATTTTTTTTGCTCTGTTTATGACATTCCCATTGCTCATATATTAAACTTCCTCTTGCTTTACTTTATCTTTCTTTCCTATTTTCTATCTTTGTTATTTTGTTCTTTGAGTCTTCCTCCACTTCCTTAGTTTTTCTTCCAACCTTTCTATTCAGGTTTTTATTTCTAAAAGCTTTTAATCTCTGGTTGTTTTATAGTATTTTGTCTTTCTCTCTAAGGATATTAATGATACGTTTGTTTTTAAGCCTTCTCTTGAATTATGTCTGTCTCTAGCTGCTCTTTTTAGGTTGCTCTGGCCTCTGTGTTTCATACTAGAGGACTTGCTCAAATGTCTGGTGACCTTGGCTGTGTGCTAATATTTAAAAACCAGGGACAAAAAATATCACTTGGTAGCTCTAAACACTGGACTTCGTTCTAGGATAATCTGGCAGAGCTTTTTTTCTTGATGAACAACCAATGGCAGTTGTTTTTTGTTCTTGAGCCAATCAGATTCCCTGGGAAACTGCTTCCCATCTCCTTCCTGGAGAAGAAAATTCCTATCTGGAAGCATTCTGGCAGCTATGTGGTGAAGAAAGGGGGACTCTTCTCATTCAATATGTAAATTTTCACTTTGGTCACCTCTTTTTCACCTGTCCTGATCTATTATATTCTTTCTAGAGACCAGATCTCAGACTTCTACCAGAAGGAAGGAGAGGGAGAAGTGGTAAAAGGGATGTAAGTCTCTAAACTGAAATAGGCTTTTAACCAGTTCTTGTACTTTTAGCCCCATCTTCTTCCCCATATTCAGAAATACCCATGCTCCCAATTCCTGAGCTGTTTGGGCGGGGAGAGGGAGTTTCACAATACAAATCACTTTATTTCTTGGCTATCTCCCATGTATGAATGAATATTTAGCTTTCTTTCTCCTGCAAGCTATTCATCTATAGTTAATGATGAACAACTCAGGTTTGAACTGAACGGGTCCATGTATACCCAGATTTTTTTTTTTCAATAAATACCTGTAATATTTTCAATTCGAGGTTGGAGGTCCACGGATGTGGAGTGCTGACTGAATGCTTTGATGAATGCTATTTTATACAGGGGGGCGGGGGACTAGAGCATCCTCAGATTTTTATATCCATAGGTGGGCCTGGAACCAATTCCCCCATCGATACTTGGGGACAACTTAAGTTTTGAGAGAGTCAAAAGTTATATGTGGATTTTTGACTATAGAGTGTGGGAGTTGGCACCCCTAAGGTCCATGTTCAAGAGTCAACTGTACATTCAAGCTTTTAAATTTTTATTAATGTTTTCTCTTTTTCTATGTAGGTTGATGCCTTTTTTAGTCTTTTACTGATGTTGTAGGATGCTTTCAGGAAATAACAGAGTGCATGTGTCTTATTATCTTTAACAAGAAATTCCATTCCTAATGTACCCAATTTATGATCTTAGGTGATTGACAAAATTTTTACCTACAGCAATCCTCTAAAACCCTTCATCTGCTCTTCTTGGTTGTTGTTTAGATTCCATTGGCTTACATCGAGTAGAAAATATTAGCCATACAGAACCTGCCGTGAGCCTTCACTTGTACAGCCCACCTTTTGATACATGCCAAGCCTTTGATCAAAGAACAGGATATAAAAACAAAGTCACCATGACATTCTATAGCAAATTTGGAATCAGGACCCCATTTGTAAGTATAATTACTCTCCTTGGTTTAGTGTTTTGTGAGTTGGTAATGTTACACTGTATTCATTGCTTTTTTTGTTCTAGATATTACTTAAATATTTTAAGTATTCTCAAATTAAAGTTTAAATGAACCTTAACTTAGGGGAAAGGCACCTTATATCCTAATTCATTAACTTTGGAGACTATATTTTCATTTTATAAATAAATCTAAATTAGATGCAAAGATTTATTAAGTTCCAAAGTATGCTCATTTCTAAAGAAAATGTTTTCATTAGAGAAATAAGAGTGCAATATATTTGATATAATTTCAGCTGTGACTTATTATTAATCAGTCTAATTTGCTAGGACAACACAAATAACTTGCAGAGTTAACCTTTCCAAAGTTTGAGACCCTATTCCGATTACACAAATAAAGAAACATGCCTATTTTGATTGCCAAATTACTTTTTCTTTCAGTAGTGCTGCTATTCAGACCACAAATAAATGACAGTAGACTATCATGTAGACTAGCATGTTCCCCTTGAGGAACAAGTGTTTCCACCTAAAAATAATAAGGCAACCAATGGTAATATGTTGTAGCAATCTTCTACCTCTGGCGAAATAAGTTGGCTATTTAGAGGAATGTAAAGACTGAAAATAATTCTCATGAATCTTACAGAAGTACAGCCTTTGAGAAAAGCCAGAGTAGAATTTCCTGAAGTGATTGCCCTGCTTTGTTTTCAGCATTTTGATTCCCAAGAGCTACTCTTAAGATAGGAACAAAACAATAGGGCTCCATTGCATGGCTGAGTTTCCATACGCTGATAAGAAAGCAGGACTACTTAGAACAAGCTGAAATGTCTGGTATGCAGATTCTTACACAGCTTTCTTTTTTTCCTTCTTACAGGCAACTTCAGGATCACTGGAGAACAACTAAGGAGCACCCAGCCCTCTACGAGCTGTGCAAAGTTTCGCCTTCAATGGGAAGGCCTCCCACCATTTGCTGTTCAGTCATACACTTTACAAAGCCAATACTTAGATCTCCTGTAAGGCAGATGCTAATTATAAGGCATTGAGGAAGCAAATAGTGCCCTAAGCAACTACAGAAGAAAAATCTCACTAAAGAAAAAAAAAAAAGGCTTGTGATTTTAAAGGCCAAATCAAGTACTCTCCTGGTCTTATTCTCGAAATCAGGGGTGGGAACCTTTTTCTGCCAAGGGCCATTTGGATATTTATAACATCATTCTCTGGCCATACAAATATCAACTTAAAAATTACACTGCTATATTTGGTCAAACATTTAATTAATTCACCTCTAATGCCTTGGCAGGGCTAGACCAAATGATTTTGCGGGCCTTATACTGACCAACGTTTCCCACCCCTGTTCTAAATCTATTGGAACCATACTGGGAATGTCAGTGAAGGGTTTTATAGCTTTTGGGAACACTTTGGTCTCTGAACTATAATTAGCAATATATAAAAACTATAGACATCAAATGCCTGCCTTGTGACTTGGATAACTA
Source organism: Cnephaeus nilssonii (assembly GCF_951640355.1). Taxonomy (NCBI): domain Eukaryota; kingdom Metazoa; phylum Chordata; class Mammalia; order Chiroptera; family Vespertilionidae; genus Cnephaeus; species Cnephaeus nilssonii. The sequence continues at coordinate 47,483,117 of NC_137073.1, forward strand.
AATGTAGATGTCTTTAGTATACTTTGTATGTTCTTAATATTTGAAGAGAATTTTTGGAATCTGTGGATTTTATTTTTTCAATCATATTTTACAAATTCCTGTTCTATAAACAATAGGGTTTTGTAGATGAGAAACTTAAAGTACTTTGACATTTGGTAATGAAATGAAGGGCAAAGGATTTAGAAAAGTAGATGTATTCAAACCCACAACAAACCAAAAACATAAACTCATGTCTGGTATGTCCAGTGGTCATAGTGAAAGACTTTGTACTAGTCTCAAATTCTAATAAAACTGGATTTGAACACATTTGAAGTTATCTTCTGTTTAATTTCATAAAATTCATAGTTTCTTAGATTTGGGTAAACTACCAAAAGCAGTGCAAAGTATGATTTTATGATGTAATACTATGAGAGAGCCCACAAAAATGCATTAAAAAATAGCTTACCTTGCCCTAGCCTGTTTGGCTTAGTGGATAGAACGTCGGCCCTCAAACTGAAGGGTCTCAAGTTCAATTACTGGTCAAGGGCATGAACTTTGGTTGCAGGCTGGATCCCTGGCCCCGTCAGTGTGCACGCGGGAGGCAACCAGTGGACGTGTCTCTCTCACACTGATGTGTGTCTCTCTGTCTCTCCCCTGGGTGATGATAAACAAACAAACAAAAAGTAGCTTACTTTTTTGGGCTTTACATGTGTTCACTAATTGGCTAGAGATACTAACCTGAGGGACTAAATGTAGACCTAACCAAAATTTTGCCTAAAAATCGTGTGTGGGGTCTATAAAGGCATACCTCGTTTTATTGTACTTTGCTTTATTGCACCACACAGATGTTGCATCTTTTACAAATTGAATGCAAGACCCTCTACTGGCAAAAAGATTACAATTCGCTTTATATCGGTAGTCTAGGACCAAACCTGTAATAAGGTATGCTTGTCTGATTAAATGTGAATTGTTTTCCAATATGTAAACACTGGGGATTTCATAGCAGAAGAAGATATGGATTTCTGCTTCTTGAAAATTTGAAGTATCTCAGAATACTGGACCTGCATTGCATTTTCTTTGCCATCAGTCAGCTAGGCTAGGGTCTGTCCCTTAAATGGGGCCTCTCCTCCAATCTGCAGCAGCATCCAACTTGCCTGTATCCCTTATGTATGTTACCAGCAAAGCCCACATATGCATTTGAGTTTGCTACCCCAACTTTAGGCAATTTTCTTAGGACTATCTGTCATAATCTTGGAATTTTATTATCTCTAGAAACTTAATAAAGTCCTTTGAAGATAGTTCTACATAGGTCATTGGTTGCATTTATACCATCTCGGAATTATTTACCTCTTTACATATTTTTTTGTTAATAAAAACAAACCTCCTTATAAATTAGGTACTGTAATGGTTTTCTACTGCTGTTGTAACATCATCACAAACTTAGTGGCTTAAAGCAACCCAAGTTTAATTTTCCTACAATTCTATAGCTCAGAAGTCAAGCAGCTTTACTGCACTAAAATCAAGACATCAGCAGGGCTATTTCTTTCTGTAAGTTCTCGATAGATAGGATCTATTTTACTGGATTTTCCTTCTAGATACTGCTGTGGCTTGGTATCCCTTTCCTCCATCTTCAAAGCCAGCAATGGCAGCCTTAGTTTTTCTATCTCTTAGCACTCTGACCTATTCTCTTTCTCTTGTATGTTGAAGGACTCAAGTGATTAGTAATGTCTCCATCTCTAGGTTATATCCTTAGGACTTAATCTATCTGTAAAGTCTCTTTTGCCATGTAGTCATAGGTTCTGGGGATTAGGATGAGGACCTCTGAGAGGTCATTCTGCCTACCACAGTTTGCCCACTTGCTCCAAATGAGCCATGCCTATCCCACATGCAAAGTAGGTTCACCCCATCCTCAAGTCCCCAAAGTCTCTCATCCCATCACAATGTCAACTGAAATTCCAAAAATTTTATCTAAATTATATCTCATCATTTAAATTCAGTATGGGTAAGGCTTTATTATAATCCATCCTGAACACAATTATTCCCCATATTTACACCTGTTCCACATAGTTTAAAAACCTGCCCAAAGTTATCCAGCCAAGAAATTACAGAGCTAGAATTTGATTCCGAGCCACCTTCCTTTAAAACTCATTCTCTTTATACTCAAGCCTTTCAGGGTAAGAGAAACCTAGGCCACTTCCAATTTTTGTTTCCTATTTTTAAACAACGATATGGTATATTTATATGTTTTGTATGTGTGGTATATTTAAATGTTTCATATATTGCACTTTTAACACACAAATGTGGTCATACCCTATGTGTGACAAGTAATGGCCAAATCTGATTTGAGGATCCTTGTGCCTGTGACCTCAACCTAAATGGCTGCACTGGTGGTCCTGGCTGTCCTGGCTGTCCTGCCCACCTTGACCTCACGACTGGCTCTGTTCTCTGCTGCCCATGACAGTGTTCACAGAGAAGCAGGCATCCTTCTCCTCGAGGAGCTCAGCACACGCTTGGGTTGATGAAATGTATGCACACACAGGGCAAGGCAGTGGAGCCATCAAGGCCTCAAAGGGATGATACAGGAGGGAGAAGGAGCATTGGGGGTTGGAATCATGCTTGTTGCTGAAGGTGATTGGATGTAAAAGAGGAGGATAAGGAGCTGAGTCTAGACGAGGAGGAATGAGCCCTGTGTGAGGAAACAGTGAAGGGTGGTGGTTAGCACTCAGGACCTCCCACCTTACTTACAGCTCAAGCTTCAGCACTTCTGTTCCCTCTGCCTGGCATGCCCTTCTCCAAGCTCTTTCCATGGCTGGTTCTTCTTGCCCTTTAGATGTCAGCTCAGATGCCATCTCCCCAGAAAGGGATTTCCCAACCACTCTACCTGAACATAAAATCTCCAGGCTATCTTCATCCAATTTCACTGACACACTTATGGTTATCTGAAAACTATCATTTCGTTTTTCACATTCTACTAGTAGAATGCAAGCCTCGTGGGGGTAGAAGCAGTGTTTCACTTACTGCTATATCCTGAGCACTGAGACCATATTTGACACAAAGGGGGTATTCAATGGATATTTATGAAATGAATGAAAAAACCCTCAATATCCTTACATAAGAGTTGTATTAAACCCTTGATGCTATGTTCTCTTCTACATACTACCAAATTGTGTGCCATGTTATTTTTATTAAGTATAGGAATTCTATACTTAAATTTTCAGTCACAGACTTAATCTGTGGCCTATGTCAGAGGCTTATGCTTTGGTGTGGGTTCATTAATCATATACTTAAACAAGCTAGTTGATGGCTTTTATGTGTATTTCATAGGAAGGCACAGCATTAATTACCCCATTTAGCAGTGGTGTTTAGCCTTTTTTTTCTGACTAACAATCTCTGAATGCTAAAGAACTTCTCTCCAAAAGACTAGCATACAACAAATGTGCATACAATTTCAGAAGAGATTTCTGGACTCTCTGAAATCCTCCAGGGGCCCCATTTAAGGAACCCTGTCGTATGTGAGTCAAGATGTATGGGAAGTAGCTGGTGGCTATTTCACTTCATTTTCTGAAATAGGAGGGCATTAAGCAAGCTGGGCAACTAGTTAATCTTTTAAATGTTACAACAGGGTTTCTAGGAAACACCAGAGACCATTGCTACTTTGTCCAAGGCACGTCCACACATTACGCAAGATCTGTTTTCTGTCTTTCTAAAAACATTTCAGGAAAAAAAAAAAGTTTCATAATGTTATTTACCCATTTAGTAGATGCTTTTTTAAAAAAGTATATGTGGAATAAGCCAGATACAGAGGACAAATATATGATTCCACCTATACGAGGTACCTAGGATAGTCCGATTCATAGAGACAGAAAGTAGACTAGCGATTACTGGGGCAGGGGGAGGAGTTTTTGTTTAATGGCTGCAGAGTTTCTTTTGGAGATGATTAAAATAATTTGGGTATCGATAGTTGTAATGGGTCCACAGCATTGTGGATGTATTTGATACACCAGATTGTACATTTATGAATGGTTAAAATGATAAATATGTTATATATATTTTCCCACCATAAAAAGGTTATTTCCTTAAAAAAAGGTGCATGTGGGAGAAAGTGTACATATGATGTGTGGGTGGATTGTGTTGGAATAGGTAAGACCTATCATAGAAAGTGGAATAGGTAAGAAGGCTTATGGTGAAAAGTTCCCCCTCCTCGGGCTCTCAGTTTCCCTCTCTAGAGGAAACCTGTATTACCAGTTTCTTGTGTTTCCTCATCTATCTTTCCCATTGTTTATACAAAGTGTAGCATCCTGAACGCCATGCTTATAAGGAGACCTTTCCATATCAGAGTACAAACAGTTTTTGCATTCTTTTGTACTGCTGGCTGCGTGGTATGAACGTACCATGGTTTAGTTCACCAGTCCTCTACTGATGGACTTTGATGTGATTTCCAACCTTTTCCAATTGCAAACAATTCTGCAATGAATAACCACATACATAATGTCATTTCACAAATGTCAGTTGATCATTTCTTTATTATGAAACCACCAAGATAACTAAGCCCCAGGAAATGAGGTAATGGGAGAAGGTCATGGCAAGCCACCCTGGCTGAAGAATAACTCTTCTGTGCAGAATCTGTCACCTGATGCCATCGCTATTCAAATTCAACCATTTCCACTCTGCTCATTAGTTAAGCCTGTTCGTGTGAGCCCTCCAGCGCTGTCAGAAGCTTAATGCTCACAGAGATTAGTTATTACTAGCAAGAAAGCCCAGGGGAAGTCCATGTGTTTGTGACGAAACTAAAGATGTAGTCGTGGTCACTTTACAGTTCTGCCCGTGCTCAGTAGGAAAGTTATGCATTCCTGTTTTTGTTTTCATCACTGAGCTTTTTGAGTGGTTGAAGGTGTGATAGACAACTTAATGTGCTATTTAAAACATGCCTCAGAGATTGCTTAATAAGGGGCATTTTGTTGTTTTTTTTTTAATAACTCACAGAGACATAAAGAAGTTGTGAGACACAGAGATCTACTGAATATGGTTCTGAGCACTGATTTAAACCTGTATCAGTCTGAGAGATATCCACATATAAGCTCAAGGAAATGGTTATCTATTTAAAATACTTATATCTATATACTATAGTGATATGTATAATGTTTACCTAAAAGCACAACCAGAAAAATTCCTTGCACATAATGGGTAGAAATATTATAGAACCTGTATTACCAGTTTAATCTAATGAAACTAAAGATTGATTAGCCTTCAATGCCAAGAGCCCTCCTAAGCATATCATAGCAAGAAGTGTCATTACAAAAATAGATCACTGTGATGTACCTTTCAGCAAAAGCTGTAGGATAATCATGAGTTCATGCAGGATTCATCTAACTGATAAATATAAAATAATCATATTATGGAATCATGAAGATGAAATGTACTTGAGGGAGCATTTAGCCAAACAAGCCTTTTGATAAATGAAGAAACTGAGGCAGGTAAGGTTAAGGTAAACCAACATACCTGAGCAACGTTGTGTTAGTGCAGGTTCATACAACCCCATGGGAGGTGATGTTCAGGAATTTTGCAAGCTGGTTGGCAGGTTAAAATTGGCCCTATTGGGAGGGCTTACACTGTGGAAATCTGTCATTGCTACAGATCAGGGTAATTCTCTTTCCCCAGGGAGTCTGTTGTCAAACATTTGCCAGCATACCATTTTATCTAAGGCTATTCAACCAATTCAAAATAAATACAAGATTTGCCTGGTCTATTTAAATATACATTTTTTATTTTTAAATTTTTATTGGACTTCTGAATTTTTAAGTCACTTTTGTATATATAGATATACATTATTGTCACCTCAGAGAAATCCTTTGAGGTAAGACAGGGATATTATTTCTCCCTGCCTCATTTCAGAGATGAGCTCATTTAGGCACATGTAGATGAAATATTTTACCCTAGGACACACAAGTAGGTAATGGAAAAACCCAAATAGATGTTGCCCAGGACACATTGTACCTTTGGCAAAAGAGAAAAAATTATTAAGCAGGAACAGAAAGTCAACAATGTTACTAATGCAATGGTACCTCTATGGCTTTTCTATCTGAAATCCGTCATTTGGTTCCTGACTTCATAGTTTAAAAAACCCTCAAGAAGTACTTAGGCTGACTGGAATAGTGAAGAGTCTTTATTTTTCCTGAGCGAATCCAATTAATTATTATGTCATAGCAGAGCTTGGGTCTGGCATGTGCTTTTATTTGACAGGGCACAGGTTATAAACTTAGGGACTATGTTCATAGTTATACCCCATGGCACCAGTTCATTATTGTTTTGATTAGGACTCACTCAATTGCAAGTACAAAATGTGACTCAAACTAACTTGACCAAAACAAGTTCATATAACTATAAAGTTCAGGAGATTCTCAGGTAAGGGTGGCTTGAGGAGTTCAAACATTTTTTTAGGATTCTGTCTTGCTCTCCACCTTTCCTTTTTCTTTTTCTTTTTTCTTTTTTTAAAATAAATCATCATGGTTTATTTAATGAGGTTATTTCTACATCAGATTATGGTTTAAAAGCAGTGTGATATTAACAGAATGATGTACAATCAATAAAACTCTAAAATCCTTCTATGGACCTTCCTGATCTTTCTGCTTAGCAATGAAAGGCATTTTTAGGTTTATATAAACATATTTTTTACAACTGCCTCAACAGGAAATTAGCATATAAATAGCACTGGGCATTTAGTAAATAAGTCACAAGCCAATAGGTTCAATTGTGCAGTTGTGAAATGTAACGTGAAGGAGTTTTTGAAACATTAAGACTGGGTAATCTGCAGTGTTTCCAACATGTCTTCGACTGCCTTAAGAGAGTATTTGGTTTCCTTCTTACTTCGACCTGCATACTGATAAGCTCTGTTTATTTGACTAGCTGCCCAACTAGCATATTTCATGTTGTCCTTTTTTGTTTTTGCACTTGATTTTGGATTAGAAGCAATATGACTTGCCGACATGTAAAGTCCAAACAAAGCTCTCATATTTCTGTTGTTCAGTTTCAATGCCTGTGCAAAATACTTTCTTGAAAGTTCAAGGTTTTCAAGTCCACCTTGGGTATATTTAACTTCAGCATATTGCTGGCAGTATAAGTGGTTGTGTGGATTAATCATCATAAGCTCCTCTAAACAAAAGGCTGCTTTAGCATAGTCATGTTCATTGATATAAAGTTCTGCAAGTTCATGCCAGGCTTCTTGGTCTCCAACAAATTGTTCCAGTTATTCATTCAGTTCCCGAATGGCCTCCACATTTTTTCCCTGGGCTTTTTGAATGGCAATCTTATGCTTTCTTGCAGCAGTGTTAGTTGGATCTTCATGTAGAATTCGATATAGCTGTATTGCATCATCATATCTTTCCATGGCTTCAAATCTCATGCCAGTTAGTTGCTTGACTCTGTGACTGCCAGGGAACTGTCTTTTCGAATCCTGAAGACAAAACAATGCCAAGTCATCCCGACTATAGTCTAGAGCTGCAATCATGACCTGTTCATATATGATCCAAATATCATCTCCAAGCTTAGAAGCATATTCATTAATTAATTCCTCTCCAACCTCCACAATTTGCTCACTATTTCTTGAGTTTTCATCTCTCCATTTTCTCATTTTATCTTGCATTTCTTCCCAAGTGACATCGTAAAGCTCTGACACCTTCGCCATCTTCTCAGAACCTAGAGGCAGCTATCTCCACCTTTTTTGACTCTAAAGTCTGCCCTTGTGGTGTTAAGATGACTCCCAATATCTTCAGGCTTACAATTTTAGTTTCAATTTTGGTACAATAAGGGGCTATATCTTCACAGTATTTTCCACTGAGCCAAACTGGTTAGGGCTTCACAGTATTTTCATAGAAGTTAGGAATTTAGCAATAAGGGTTCTGATTGTATCACATTCCCGTCCCTGATGCCTTCACTATGGCCAACAGGGTATGATCTTTGCCCTGGCCAAAGTCATGTGTTTGCCTCTGGAGTCAGGAGTGGAAACAGCCTACCAAATCAGATAGGTTGGTGTGAGGGGTAGGGTCACCAAGGAAAATCAGAATTCTCTTATGAGAAGAAATGGGGAGGGGCAGACTAGATGCCAGGCAGACAAAATCAATAGATTTCTACTACATAGGAACTGAATAGCTCAATAGATATTTGTTAAATTAATGAGTGAAGAAATGAATCAAAGATCATAGAAACTAAATCACCATCACCTTTGTAGGGAGCGGCTCTAGGGTCAAGCCTCAGGCTGACCTGTGGCAGGGCCACAAACAAGTCCCAGCCTGGAGGGCAAAGCTCTCCTAGAATAATTGAGCTTGACCTTGTAGCCATCCCTAATTCCTTCCTAAGTAGCTAATGGGCTGTGGGAGGTGCAGCAAATGTTGCCAAAACAAGAACATTTGTATACATGTTAATCTACCCTTGTTTTAATCAGACTATAAAATAAAGCATTTGGCTTGAAGGCTGGGTCTTTTGTGTCCTCATCCAGGCATGGGAGATCCACCAAGCCCCAGCTGTATTCTCTTGTCTGTTTTTTCTTCAATCCTTCACCACCCCTCCTCAGGTTCACCCTTGGCTGTGCTGGCACGGCACAACCTTTTTACTCCTGATAACACTATTTCAAACATTTCAAGTGTAGTTTTTCTTTCTCTTACTGGTGAAACTTACAGATCACCCTATCACTCCAAAAACAGAGGACTTTACAGATAGACTCATGAGTGTGCCCCAAGGAAACCACCCATGTCAAGATTCTTCTACTAGAATTATAGCTCTGTGCAATAGGAGGCAAGTGGGCCTTTCCGATTGTCCCAGAATCTAGCTAAATCATAAGGTTAAAAATAAAAGATGTCAAATACTCCCATATTCTAAAGAGAATAGACACAGTCAGTAAGAGGTTGGAGTAAGGATTTCCCTTCAGGGTTTATTAGGAGCTGGTAGACCTATTGTCCTAGTAGCAACCCTATCCCATCACTCCTCCCCAGCCTGCATAAGATATGACTGAGGAGTTGGAGTTTGCATTGCCATTGTGAATTACTCAATTCCCTCTCCTAATGTTCATTCCTAAATCTATATGACTGCATTTAGCCTTTTAGAACCACATTCCAGCTCCTGCTATGACCACACCTCTTATGTCTCCTGCCTACTACCCCCCTCCCCCCCCAACACACACACACAATCCAATCCTCCCTCCCCCTCCCCAGCTGAGCCAGATTTTCCATTCAGATATTAGGCCTCCCGGTGCTTTGGCCAAATAACACTTTCCTACTTCACTGGTTTTGTTCTCCTGTCTCCTGCCTAAAATACACTCTGCCCCAGTACCCTGCCTTCTGAGAGTAATAGCAACTCCTCTCTCAGGCCCAGCTCAAAAATTCTTTCAGAAGTTTTCCCAGTGGGAGGGAATCTCTTCATTTTGGGGCTTTCGTGAAATTTAACTTTCTTGTAGCACTTGCCACATTCTGCTCTAGGTTACAGAATTTTGTGTTTGATCTACCACCATATAACAGATGCCTCCGGTGCTGGACAGCCCCCAAAACAGAGCCCATTCAATGGGCCACAGCTACTAGTAATTCTTATTGTATTGTGTTGTAGCAAGACATTTTTTTTTAAAGAATACTAATTTGTGTCTTTTTTTTTTCTTTTGCTACTTTAGAGAAATCAGAAAGAATACTAGCCATTGGAAAAAAATTTTCTGATTATATTTCCCTCTCTGATTTCAGGGGCTTCTGGACAATCTCTTCTACCCCAGCTCTCCTTGTTTTGTTCTTTTCAAGAGCTTAAACTGAAGAGATTATAGTGGGTGTTCAGGGGTTGGGTAGGGTGGGAGGCAGCCTCCTAGAAGCCTTCATGGATGGTAGCTGAATGGAAAGGACATGGAAGTATTTGGAAAAGAGTGAACTTGGGGTACACCTAGGAAGGCTGTACTGAGAACTAGTGTCTCAGCTTTGGCACAAAGCAGGATCTAAGGACCACGCAAATTTAAGTAGTAAGCTTATCAGTGTCTACAAGATGAACTGACCTAGAGGTATTTACTTTCTCAGCATCACATAAGCTTCTCAGATGTTTGTGTAACCCTGAGAGGGGGAAGAAAGCCCCTCCAATAAAGACTAAAATTGAGTTTCCCACCAGGTAGGATATTGGCCAAGACTTGGAATTAATCTGATTCACAGAGAAATAAAATAATACAGCTTCCAATCTTGCATAAGATCCTGGCTATTGTGTTGATTCAAAAGGCATTTTCTTTCAAGCTTAGTTCTGATCCATAGACTTATACTGAACGACAGGGCAAGAATCTGCTGGGAGCAACTGGACTTCTAACTCAAAAAAGTTTGAATCTTGAGCAAGAGCACAGACAAATAATATAAAAACAGAGGATGATGTCATCCAGGAGTCAGCTGAGTCCCTGCAGGCTATGGAACTGAGAGGTGTACTTTGCCTTGCCTTCTTCTGAAAATGTACACTTCTGCATTATGGCAGCTTATAAAATAGTCATTTTTGGTCCCAGGCAGGCAATAGACATTTATCAGAGGTTCAAATTTTACAGCATCATCAACAAATACAGTAGTTGTAGACCTCCTATAAACATATGTTAAATATAGAAGCCTTCAAATCTTTATCAGATAAGGAGATGAATAAGTGTTATGGGATGCCTTAGTGTTTTTAGAAACTTTGATGACATTTTAAAAATTGAGAAAATAATATGATTTTTAAAAATGTAGGCACTTTGTGAATTTACTTTTGCAAAAATATAACTCTTTATTTTGGAAAATATTTTCAGACAGTCTTTTAATAACATAAGTGACAATCAAGGGACCCTTCTCCCTCCCCCCGACCCCCCCCCCCCAGCTTTTGGGGAAACTGAGGTGCTATCATTTATTTCTAAACAGATGTTGAGATAAATAAGCTAAATGCGCTGGGTGATCATGTGAGTTGAACTTATGTCTCTGCAGACTTCGTTGTTACTTTGGAATAAATGGATCTCTTCTCCGGAGAGATGGTGTGCATGGTCAAGCTGGGGCCCATGGGAGATTAGCCACAGAGACTCTAGGAGAGACAAGACAGCCTCACAGTCACCTCCCTCTGCAGAAGAAATGGGGGGAGGTAACTGGCCTGGCTTGAAACGACCTTGTAGGCATTCCTCTCTCCGTGTTGTTCAAGACAGAGTATGCCACGCTTCTGGTAATGAAGTTGGACTGTGTTTCTTTGTGAGTGTCCTGCTGGAGCCAGAGGCCAGATCACATCAGGAGATAGAGGGAGGGATGGGATCGGCAGGCTTTCGCTGAAGGGACTTACGTTTCCTCTCAGTCACTCTGAGAGAGGCAGGTTCTGGCTGAGGGAAAGACAAGGTGGGGCACAGACTAGAAGGGGGTGAAAAATCTCTTCTTCCCCAGCAGAAGGGTGTAAAATGCGGAGCAAGTCTGAGCATTTCTGTAGGGGAGGAGGGCTGCTCCCTCCAGGTAGAAGCAGGAGGCAGCCTAAGGGACCTCAGAGCAGGTCTGAGTTTGGAGTTTCAGTGGAGCCATAGGCAGCAGTACTATGAGGCACTGTACTATGCACAGTCCATTTCACTGTGCCCAAACCCTCAAACCCTCAATGATGTCTTGTTCATTTCCACTTAGTTTTTGCATGGCTGTGAGGGATCAAGGGAAGGTTTGGGTTGGGCCTGCAAAGAGGCTGTGGAGTCCTCTCCCTGAGGTCAGAGTTGGGGATGCAGTGATGGGGCCAAGGGCCAGTAATCTCCAAGAATCATGGGCAGCAGCATTAGGCTAGGCAGCAAAGAAGAACCAAGGGGACTGTTGTACCCACAGGAGACAGTATCCTGCATGTTCTCAAAAATACCTAGGGGTTTCTTTGCAAGGACTGGGGTCCAAAATCTTACTCGTGGGGTCTGGAAGCTTCATCATGAAGGTATTTAACAGAAATGTGATGATCTAAGATTACAGTTGCAGGCTGGTGAGAAGTTATTTGGATTTATTATAGGCAGTATCTCCAGGTGAGATGGCAGGAGACCAGGCCAAGCAGCTCTCATTCTGTGCCCACAAGTCTGTCCTACTTTCCTGTGAGACTCTTCCACTCCACTTCCTGCTGCCATCACCCAGCCTGGCCCCAGGAAATGCTGCTCCTTCAACACTTTGGTCTTATCAAGGATAAAGCTACTGTCCTTAAATCTCTTGAGCATAGTGTTATCTCAATACTAAAAAAAAAAAAAAAAAAAAAGAACTTGTACTAAAATAAATACATTTTATATTTTACCTCAAAAAATATCTGTAAGCAAATATTGAATTCTAATTAATCATAAACAGGCTGAATTGTTTTAGGTTATATGTTTGAAATTTTTGATAATAAAGTATTGGCAAAAAATACATTGTTTAAAAACATTATAGACAACTAGAGGCCTGATGCACAAAATTTGTACAAGAGAAGGCCTTCGCAGTCCCGGCTGCATCAGCCCTCACAGCCCGGGCTTTGTCCAGAAGGTCATCTGGAAGGTCGTCCGGATGGTAGTTCCACTGTTCGGCCATTCGGTCGATTTGCATATTATGTTTTTATTATTATAGATACAAAGTTTTTCCATATGTAGCACTTCACTCCAGTGCTAGAGCAATTTCACTGGCATATCTGAGTTCCTTTTCTATGCTCCAACCCGTCTGCAGGTTGGAAATGTAGCACTCTTTCACTTGATAATTTTCACATTTTTTTTTTCAGAATAGTCATAAAATGAAGTCATTTTGGTTCCTTTACCCTCTCTTCACTTCACAAAAATGCAAAGAAACTGATGAATAAATTTATCTAAGGCTATTTCAAAGATTCAAGTAAAAGAGGTCCAAGAAGCCAGTCCAGTCTCCCTCCAGGCAGGAGGTGAAATCCCAGGAAAGTCTCAGCATAAGAGGGTGGTTTTGGAATTACAGACCGAAGTCATCTAGGGGAGAGCTAAAAGAGGGATCAACGAGTGGAAACCAAAGCCCCTGGCTGACCAGCTGAGCCCAGCGGGCCCCTGGCACCGCTACTTATGCCAGGCGCTGTAGTGCATGTTCACATATTATTTCACCCCATTTCACAAAAACCTTGTGAGGGTGTGTTTTTAATCCTCATTTTACAGATAAAGATATCAGAGGCCCAGAGCAATCTGCAAAGTGGCAGACTTCTGATTGGAACCAAGTTCTGTCTGACTCCACAGTTTGTGCTCAGGCACACTGCTGCTCTGCCTCTCCAGCAGGTTTTTCTCACACTTGAGCAGACCCGATGAGTATCCTGACTTCAGGCTGATCTGTTCAGATGCTGACAGCCAGCAAACTGAGCCCTTGGGCATAAAGCTGAGACTCCAAATTCCCCTGGCAAATGGCCCTTATTTGACAAGTTCTTATTTTTCCATTCCGCTCACGGTTATTTTCGAATTTCTCCTACTTCTAATAAAACAGATATTTTTGTATTATTATTTACAACAAGATACAAAGGGTTATTATTGCCTTTCTATTTAACCTGGTGGCGTTTTTATTTCCTCACTCTCTAAACGACAGCTTTAGAATACAATTACCTTTCTTATCTCCCACCCTCTCCCCATTCCTGTTTTTTGAGATATGTCTAGGAATAGACATAGTACTTATTTTTCTAAGATGGCCTGGAACTCAGCAAACCTTTTCAAGGTGATGACTTCAGTCTTTATTTAAACCAGACTGTTGTCCTTTGATTTGAGATACCTCTTCCACTTGACTATCATACCATTAATTAGATTGTCAGTTTCATCTTTCCTCTTTTTCCATTTTTTTCACTGAATTACTGAGCTTCAAAATAATCCCTTTTAGGTCCAGAAAGTCCTCTTGATGGTGTAATAGAATCTCTTTGAGTGCTGATTTATTTATTATTAAATGTATTTGTCTTCTGTCTCCTCTAGCCATTACTACTATAGAAGCTAACCCAATCTGGGAGCTCTGGTTGCTATTCATTCTTTTTTTTTCTGCTAGGTTGACTAAGGCCATTTCTTTGTCCACTCTTGGCTTTGTCTGCCCCTGAGGTTTTAGTCAAAATGATAGTGTGAGTGACACTGCAGATGCCGTGGTCTCTGCTCTGGTGGCCCTGTGATGGACAAGCATGCAGACTGTGACCCTTCCTTGATCTGGAACCAGAGAGGAGTTTCTGTTTCCACCCTTCTCACCATTAAGGGCCGTGTTCCTCAGGGAAGGAGAGCAGGCTGTGTCCCTGGTTGGCTGGGTGCCCGGGTGCCCAGCAGTTTTTCCTGGGCCACATGGAAGCAGATTGGCATAGTCTGTCCTCTCAGGTCCTGGTGCAATAACCACAGAATGAGCCCAGGTGCATGGCAAGAAAAAGGACTCTCTTTTCTTGGTCTCTGGCTCTGTTTCATATTTGCTTCCACTTCCAATTTTCAAATTTTCATCTCACTGAAATGTGCTTCAGTTTTTAAAAATACCCAAGCTTTTCATTTATTTTTTTATTTGTTTGCTCTAGAACCATTTTTCTCAAGCAATCCACCATGAATTATTATGACCTGGGGGTGGATGAACTGGAGCCTGGACTTGCTAAAAGCATTCCCAAATCCTAGCTGAACTTTAGTGCATCAACAACTAATGGGGGATGGAAGCCTGGAATCAGCATCTTAAATATGCTTCCTAAATGATTTTTAAGTACATGCACTAAAAGTTGGGGAGCGCTGCTATAGGAATATGAAAATACATACATTTTTAGAATAAAAACTCAAAACATAGTGTCATTTAATTTCCTTGTGGGGTTTTAAATATAAATTTATGGCTCTTGAAACTAGCAGTTTTCTTTTTTTATTGATGTTAGAGAGAAAAGGAGAGGGAGAGAGAAATAGAAACATCAATAATCAGAGAGAATCATTGATCGGCTGCCTCCTGCATGCCTGGGCATATGCCCTGACCGGAAATCAAACCATGACCTCCATGATTCATGGTCGACACTAGACTACTGAGCTACACTGGCTGGGTGAAATTAGCAGTTTTCAAAGTTCTCAAGACCTTTCATGGAGTCCACAGATCAAACTTTTTTTTTAAGAAATTATACAGTTTTATGATTTTCTCTGTTGCTTCTTCATTCACTATGAATAATTTCACAATAAAACACTTTCAAGCAGCTTCTCTGCTACTTTCTTTGGTTTCCACTTCTTTAGGCCACAATGGCTCCATCTTTAGTAACAAACCTTTGCTTGTTGAACTATAAGGAAAGCTCATACCACAAAGGGTCCTCGGGGAGGAATGAGTGGCACGTATGCAATGATAGGGGCATTGGACGTGTGCCCAGTTTACTGCACAGCCACCACACCTTGATCACGTTTCACTGTTCTCATGACATGATTAAAATCTTATTTCTTTCCCAAATTCTGCGGTCTGTGCCTATAAACTTCATTGATAACAGCCTGCAGATTGGCAGCTATCTGATCACTTGACATATCTAGAGTTGATATTTTGGTCTCGAGAAAGTTCTCCCTTTCTTCATCTACCTTAATTTCAATTCCAGTTTTAAATAACTCAAGCATTTTGGGATGTCATGGCCAATAGAATTGTTGAGTAAGCTTTGGAAATCTGTTTTCTTTTTTTTTTCTTTAATGGATTAAGCTCAGGCATTATTTCTGGTACAGCTACATAAAAGTCTGGTTTAATGTTATCTCTGAAAATCTTCTGAATCCGATAGTTCCTCCTGCAAACTCAGCTCCATGTTTTTCTGCTATTTTACTATCTGATGCCTTCCCTGTAAATACAGCAACTTTATTGATTTCTGAAAGAAAGGGTATAGCAAACTAATGACACTGGCAAATGGCTTCACTTGTTTCTTCTTCCCCAGTGCCATATCCAGTGTCAAATCAAGATTAAAAGCTTTGCTTTGTATATGTAAAGTCCAGAATTTGAAATTTCTTAAGTAAATGAATAGCTTTATCCACCTCGTATATCTGCCTTGGATATAAGTATTTTAAGTAAATATCGTCTTCAGGTTTGCTTTCCATAAACTGGTATGACTTTATTTTTCTACCTTTGTTTTTCATTTGATGCTTTTTCTTTGGCACCTTCTCTTTGTTTTCTTTTCAGGCTTCCTAGCAGCAGCAGCAGCAGCAGCAGCAGCAGCAGCAGCAGCAGCAGCAAAGTGTCTTTTAGGCACATGAACACACGCAGAACAAGGATAAAAAGGTGTCTGATAAGCCATCTTGGGAAGACTATGCCTTTGAGGTATCAAGACTCTACCAAGGGATCTGAGGGCTGCTGCCATGTTGTGTTCTGGATTGTGTTCCAAACTACTTATTTTTATAATAGGGAGATGGAGATGTCATTTGACTTTTTTTATACTCATTCTCTTATGAATATGCAGTGGCATTTTCCAGAGGCTAAATGATGAGTGATATCACAACAAACTGAATGCAGAAACAAATAGGAGGATCTAGCTTTCTTCTATTAAGCTAGACATTAAAAAAACTCTCAAAAATGTAAAACAATGCTACTCTTCTCATTATATATATTCTGTTTTGAAAAATATAGTTATTTTTCATAAAAATGATATTTGTTAACATATTGTTGTTTTAAAATAAATTAAGCATTAACATATTTTAATTACTTAGTTTTAATATCCAATATCAATGAATATAATACACATATCAATAGATATAATTTGCATAAATGAAAGCTGTTTTGTATGTTAAATAATTTGTAAGACAGTAAAGTTGTCCTGAGTCAAAAAGTTTGAGAACTGTTGTCTCAAATGTATTTTTCCTTTATAAAAGAATCCTAGAGGATTGCAATGAAAACTCTCTCCTCATCCTTGATCCACTGTACATTCTGATCTTTATGATTTATGACCAACCGACTGCTTGACCAGGTAAACAAATATACTATTAGGACTTTGGTGAAGCCCCTTGTCTACTCAAGAGTAAAAACAGTGATAGTTTACTAAATAAGAAATTAAAAACTAGAAAAACAAGCTCTCAGAATTTCATTCAAGTAGCCAAGTTTAGTCAACACTGAAAGAAGAACAGATGGAACATTATTAAAATAAAGATGTCTTAGGCATGCATAATATGACACAGTAAAAACAGCGTTGTTCCTGAAGCAAGCATTTTTAGAGATAAGATTTTTATTTCTTGCTCTCTGATCTTGGGAAAATCAAACTTCCCTGGGTCTGTTTTCTCATCTGGGGTTTATATTGAAATCTAATATTTACTCATTCATTCATTCTTTTACTCAACAAATATTAAACATCTTGGCTTCAGACACATTAAGTACTGAAGATATAGAGATAAATTATCTTATGGCTGACTCTGAGGTATTCACAGGCTATGAGGAAGATAAATATATTTAAGTTATTTAAGTTATTCTAACTAAAATATCACAACGTTTTATCTCTTTACCTGCTACTTTTTCTTCATAGCAGTCATCATTACATGATGTATTATATATTTAGGTATTTATTTGGGATGGGGAGGGAACTTATATCTATCCTCCTCACTAAACTATAAGTTTCAGGAGTACAGGGACTTTAAGACAATGTTTCTCCTGACACATGACTGACATTCAGTAAATATTTGCTGAATGAATGAAATAAAAAGGGTGGCGGGGGGGGGCTAAATACATATATTAGGGAAAGAAAGAGGAAAAAGAAGAAAAGAGAAAAAGATAATGCATAGGAAAACAAATCAATGTATTTATTGAGAAAAGAAAAATCAGTTGAAGTTAGGTAAAGTATTGAAGAGACAGAAAGAGTATTCCAGGAAGAGGGAAGAGCATGTACAAAGATTTAAAAGTGTGGAATAACTCTGTTAAATACAGAGAGCTGAAATGTGTTATCTGTAGGGCAGGGGAGGGGTGCAAGAGATGGGCAGCTCTATCATTCTATGAATATAAGAAGGAATGAGGAGCTTTGTGCTGAGAGGTCAGAACTAGATGTGCTGCTGTGGTTTGCGGATTGTTTTGAGCAAAGGGCAACTTGAGCTGTGGGCTCAGGAGAAGCTTCTGCCCCTTCCCTGACTACCTAGAAGACCTCGAATTGTCCATAATGGGAGATTATCAGAAATCACCTCTTTGACCTGTCTGTAGGCCAGGACAAATTTCTATTTATTAAACATCTGCTTTTCTTATCATACTGTAATGACCCTTTGAAGTCCCCAAAGCACCTTCCCTCATCCTTGTTCAGAATGTCTTATAAACCATGTTCCCCTTCTGTCTCTGAACCTCTGGTGCATGTGGTGTCTCTGACTGTCTCAAGTATGCAGAGTTCCCAAACATATGTATGTATTAAACTTGGTTATTTCCTCTTGTTAATCTGTCTCACGTCTATATGATTATTAGACCAGCCGGAAGATACTTTGGGGTAAAGGAAAGTTCCTTCTCCCCCCACAGTGCACCTTTCACTTTGCTACCTGAGTGAGCAGTGTGGACTTCCCTGTGAACTGTACTGATATACAGTAAGAATGTTTGTAGCCATTGAAAGGGAAAACGATTGTTTTCCTTCTCTACACACACACTACTCTCAATACCTCACTTCTGGTCCCAAAAATGTGTGAGTTTTTTCTCACACTGACCAATTCTTCCAAACTAGCTGGTGTCCTGCAATTTAACTCAATCCTGACACTGTCTACCTGGAGTTAGCCTCAGATTCCATAGCTTAAAGGCATCAGTCCGACAAGACTGCCCCCTCACTTCAGACATCAATTGCAAGCCCAGTTCCTTACCCGAGCCTCTGCATGATTGGCTATCTATTGGAGGTTCCTACAGCCCACTCCTCAGCTTTGATAATTTGCTAGACTGACTCACAGAACTCAGTAAAATGTTGACTTCTTAGGTTAGCAGTTTATTCTGAAAGGGTACAACTCAGAAACAGCTGACTGTAAAAGATGCAAAAGGTAGGCAAGTGGAGAGGGGCACAGAGCTTCCATGTCCTCTCCAGGCTCATCATCCACATATTCATTAACCTGGATGCTCGGTGACCCTGAGCTCCATACTGTTTATGGATGTTTATGGAGGCTTCATTCCAAAGGCATGATTGATTAAATCACTGGCCTGTGGTAATTCTACCTCTAGCCCTAGCCCCCTCCCGGGAGGTTGGAGGGTGGAGTTGAGAGCTCAAACCTTCCAATCTCAAGTTGGTTTCCTGGGCTATCAGTCCCCATCTAGGGGCTTTCCAAAATTCACCTTATTGACATGAACTCAGCTGTGGTGGAGGGGCTCTTTATGAATAACAAAAGATACTCCTTTCACTTCTAGAACTAGACCAAAAGCACAAAAGATGCTCCCACTTCTCTTATTAGTTAGGAAATTACCATGGTTTTAGGAGCTGTGTATGGGGCAGGAAGACCAAATTCATATATCTATATAATAAAAGGGTAATATGCTAATTAGGGCGGACGTCTTCCGGACATCCATCGGGACAAAGCCCCAGCGGGTGTGAAGCCTGGGGCTCACGGCAGCCATGGGCTCAGGCAGCTGCAAGGCCCAGGGCTCAGGCAGCCATGAGCCCCAGTGGCTGCGAGGCCCAGGGCTCAGGCCTCACAGCTGCCGTGGCCAGCAGTGACAGCAGCAGCAGGGTGATGGGGGCGGCACCTTCCCCTGATCAGCCGGGTTGCCTCCCGCAGAGGGAGGCCAGACTGTGGCTTAGGCCCACTCCCCTTGGACATCCCCTGAGGGCTCCCAGATTGTGAGAAGGGGCAGGCTGGGCTGAGGGACCCCGCCTTCAGTGCACGGATTTTTGTGCACCTGGCCTCTAGTGTTATTATAAATCACAATATCACAGCCATCATCTAACAATGTTGATGATAGTATTATTATGATTGTGGTTAATAATACTGAGTTCTTACTACGTGAAAAGCAACGCCAATCACTTTTGACAGAAATGAAAGGCAAAAAAGCTTTTATTTGGAAATCTTTTTAGGAATTGCAAATCCAGGAGACACAGATTTTGGTAGAAACCCAACTGTATTCCAAGGGGAGGGGAAGGGAACCAAATTTATAAAGACAGAAAAGGGGATTCCAAAAGAATTATGTAAGTTGTTTTGAAAGAGCTGTATTTGGTGCTGGCAAGCAGACTTACACTATGCTCTATACGTGGTTAATGGCTTATGCCTTTTGCTAAGTAAAAATGTATTTTTTGATAGAGAGCTCAGTGATGCAGAGCCAGTTCCAGGAACTGGATCAGAATGTAGCCATTTGGTTTAACTCAGTTCAAAAGTTCAGGCTCATATGAAGGGGGGTGAGTTAGCTCTATGCTTCCCAAAGGCCTCTCAGCTCCATTTTACGTTGCTCTCTTGACAATACCAACTCCATTGATCTGTGTGTGTTTTTCCATAGCACTTAACATATATTATCTCATCTTCAAATAACTTCATCATGGGTTAGAGACAGTTATTTATTCCCATTTTATATAAGGATATTGGTGCTCAGAGGGGTTATGAGACTTTCCCAAAGTAAGTGACAGAGTGTTTTAATAAGATCCCCAGTCAATTGGTGTGCACATTAAAGTTTGAGATGCACTGGTCTACAGAAGTGTCTTGTAATCACTAGTGTCATCTATTTTCCAGAATACATCGTGGAGGAAAAAGGGGCCACATATCAAATTTGACAAGCTCAGGGGAGGCCAGCATGGTGGCCTTACAAACTAAGAGCCCCCCCCCCCCCAAAAAAAAAAAAAACACCAAAAAAACAAAAAACAACAACAACCTACATAGGATGGCCTGAAATTAAAACTTTCTAACTAAAAGTGAGTCATGGCAGGTAGTCATGTCCTAGGGCAGTATCTGCCCTGACAAAGGTCAATCTTTACCTTAACTGAGCCTATTATCTTTTTGCATCTAAGATGACATACCTTTGTCAGGGTAATTTTCTTTTACCAGACCCTTCGTGGCACAATCACTGCATCAGAACTTGAGACCACAGAACCTCTCAATATTGTTGTTATTGTGTTAATTATTAACTGTTAACTATCCTATACCCAATTATGTAAAAGAAATAAATGTTTCTATTCTTTTTACTTTTTATCCAATTCCAGAGATTTCCTTGTTTTGATGTCTCCTGCCTTCCTTATCTATCACAAATGCACTCAATCCATTGAGATTTTGCTTCATAGCAGTTGTTGTTAGTTTTGCTCAAATAAACTCTTAAGAATTCTCTACAGATGTGGATGTTTGTCACATCGACAGCATAATTTTTACTTCCATGAGTAAAAATGAGAGGTAAGCAGAAGTTGGTGAATGAGGGCTTTAGGAAAAATTCTTCATAAAAGGAAAGCTCGGCTTGCTTGCACTTTTTTTACTTTTGACATCGTGTCCTAACCTTTTTACTTCTGCCTGGAATGTGGACAAGAAGCTGTGGACAAGTGCAGCTGCCTTCTTATAGCCAGGAGAACTAAAACCACATCAAGAGGAGGTGGAGGGAAAGTAAAAAGAAGTTGGTATTCCTAATGGGATTGTTGAACTGTCATACGAAACTGGGACTGCTTATATCCAAACTCCATGCTGTGTGAGAAGAATTGAGTCTGTTCTGACGAAGCTATTGTAGCCAGGCTTCCATTACATGCAGCTGAACATATTCCCGAAGCAAGCCACAAATACACATTCACATCACAGCAGGCCGATGTTGGTTTTCATTCCTTCTGCAGGTGTGTATTTCCCTGATTGCCAAAATTTAACCACGTACTATATGGCTTTTAAAAGTAAATTTTAAAAGGCTTATTTACAATAATATTTAATCATAACTGTGTAGTCATATGACCAGGAATAATGATTAAATCTATGTTAGATTTTGTTTTTTGTTTTCCTTTGTTTTTAACTAAGCCCATCAAGTGACTTCTATAAGCAGCCAAAATTAGTATTGATAGAGTGCTTACCCAAATGGTATTTTGTTTTAAAAAATGAAATAACTGAGATAGAGCTTTATAATAGGAACACTTAAAATGTCAGATGTCAGGCAACTCTCATTTCTGATACTCCTTAATTTTTATTTAGGCATTTATAGGCATCAGAATAAATCTCTATCCAGCATTTTGAATCTATGTACAGAGCCAAGAGCAAGCAGGTTGGCCCTGGCCAATTTTCTCAGTGGTTAGAGCTTCGGCCCAAGGAACAAAGGGTCATGGGTTCAATTCCCTGTCAAGGGTTTACACCTCGATTCAAAGGCTCATACCTTGGTTGCAGGTTCAATCCCCCTGTCCCGGTTAGGGCACAAGTGGGAGACAGCCAATCAATGTGTTTCTTTCACATTGATGTTTCTCTCTCTCTCACTCTCTCTCTCTCCCCCTCCTTCCTTCCCTCCTCCTCTTCCCTTTCTTCCACTCTCTCTAAAAATCAATGGAAAAAATATCATTGGATGAGGATTTAAAAAAAAAGAAAAACGGAGCAGGCTGGCCTGAGAGGGCTTCTCTCCTTCTAGGCAGCGTGATTTTCTGGAGTCAGGCATTAAAGGTAGGGTAAGGAATGGAAAGACACTCTTGGAGTTCGGGATAAGAATTCCAATACAGAGGCAGTTTTCTAGAGAAGCAGCAGAATTCATTTTAAGGTCACAGCAGCCCTAGAGAGTGTGCTTTGGGGAACGATGGAGAAGAGGCTGCATTCACATCGTGGCACAAAGAGAACTGAACAGAGATCTAGTAGGAGAATGGGAGTTTCCTCCCAGAGACTCTGGGTTTGGAGCTTCCAGAGTAATATGGGATGGGACTATAATTTTTTATTTGGGTGTTAATAAACAGTTTGATACTAGGAGTTTGGAGGATTTTGGAGGGATTGGGGTTGCATCTGTAAAATCTCATAGCTCATGTGTCTGGCAGATGGTAAATATCCACTATAGGCTTGTCAAATGTGAATATGGTCATTTGGTCTGTGCCCAAGGCAAGCTTATGCCTAATACAAAAGCTTACTGAGAATATAAATCAAAACGGCAGTTCTGTCAAGCCAAACTGTTGAAATTAAACATTCAGAATGGACAAACACGTCGGGAGCACCTGCTGTGTGCCTTGCTCTGCTAGGTACTTTTACACGCATTTTCACCTGTGCCTTGTTAACAGTCCCCTCCACGGAGACGTACTTTGCTTATCTGGCCTAACTTGAAGCCCATTGCTGCTCCTTCTGAGGACCTCCCTGCCACCATGCCCCGGATGTTCTACCCTGCGGAGGAGCCCAAGAGCTGACCAGCTGGCTCTGAGCGTGTGTTTCATTGTCTCGCCTTCGCTCCCCACATGGCTTCTGGGTAAGAATGACTTTTTTTTCTTCTTATCTGTGTAGTGCTTTGCATTCCTACTCAAAAGCTATATTTATGCCTGAAACATTTAATGCCCTCCTACTGGGTGTCTTTCCACTGAGAGGGTTACAGCATATTCATTCCACAAGATTTGACATCTCATTTAAGGGAATGAGTGGGAGGAAGCCATGCAACAGAGAAACTGAGGTAAATACAGACTCATCCCGAATTATAGTTAGGTATTGTAGTGGGTTTTTCCCCAATTACGGTTGACATATATTAGCTTCAGATGTATGATATAGTGATTAGACATTCGTATAATTTACAATGTGATCACTCCAATAAATTTAGTACCCCTCTGATAGGTGTTATAGTTTTAATTTTGTTTAATGTACCAGACCAATGTTTCTCCAATTTGAGAACTATTTTAACCTTTTCAAGAGAAAGAAAATTCTCATGAAGTCCCCAAAATATGTCCATTTCTTCAGTGGGAGAAACACTATTTTAAGAAACAAAAGTCTTATTTTACAAAAAATCTTTTCCAGATGTGAATTATCAGTGCAAATGACTTAACTTTTTATAACAAGATGATTTTTATACCATCTTTAAAATGAAAACTCAACATTTAAAATTCCTCACAAAACTTCTAAGCCTCTAAGAACGTAGCAAGTCCCTCTCACCCCCTGCCCAGTTAGAGAAAACCTATTTCAGCCACAATTTTATTTCTAAAGAAAACAATTCCCAGTCACATATGGAGTCTTTCGAGGCCCTGACAATGTAAAGCACCACCCTACTGGTATTTCCTTGTGTAAGCTTAAGGGGGAAGAAAACCAGCATAAAGCTTTCAACTTGTTCCTGTAAAATACAGTTAACCTACATTCCATTTGTCTGGGTTTGCTGGGTGTGTGTGTGTGTGTGTGGATGGCTGATGTCATAGCCACAGGCAAGGAGTTCAACTTTGTTTTCCACAAGCTTTTAAGCCCCACTTGCATTCTTAAATGCCAGGCATCTTCTGGGTTGGGTTCTCTGACCTGGAGATGCCCATTCCAACTAGTCACTGGTGTTGTAAGGGCTCCAACGGCCTTAGAAGAGCTTTGTCCTCTGGGATTGCTGGCTGCCCAGAACTCTGAGTCATGCTTTTGTGATGACATTTGGTTGCTTGCCATATGGTGTCTCAAAGGGTCTGGTATCATTTTCTGTAAGAAATCATTAGAATCATGTTACAGTGTCCAGGGTCTAAGAGTGGCACTTGACACTGACAGGAGAAACACACTACTGGGTGACCTTAAGTACCATATGGAAATGGGGCAAACCCTGGGAAGGTTTGGATTAACCCATTACAGGGCAAAGCAAGGAGAGGATTGGCTGGGACTCCCAACAAAAACTTTGCAAATCAAAAGACTCATTGTAGGCTTAGCCAGCGTGGCTCAGTGATTGAGCCTCAACCTATGAACCAGGAGGTCACGGTTCGATTCCCGGTCAGGGCACATGTCCAGGTTGTGGGCTCTATTTCCAGTAGGGGCTGTGCAGGAGGCAGCCAATCAATGATTCTCTCTCATTATTGATGCTTCTATCTCTCTATCCCTCCCCATTCCTCTCTCTCTCTTAAAAAAAAATCAATAAAAACATATATTTCTTTAAAAGACTCATCATAGGACTATTCTAAAATGTTGGATAGAAATTTCAGGGTGATATTTATTAATAGTTTCATTTGGTGCCTATAAAAACTGTTGCTTCAAAAATACTGATCATTAAAAATATCACAAAATTTTTGTCTTTCAAATTTTTGGTAGGACAACAAATGACCTTTTTCCTGCTTCTATATATTTTTAACAAGTTACCTTTTCCTGCTTCTGTATACTTTCTGCAATTTCCAAGTGAGCTACAATGATGCAAGGGTAGGGATTTAGATTCAGACAAATGGGCTCCACTGTTTAATAGCTATGTGGCCTTGGTTAAGTACTAATCTCATGCCATTTGGGTTTCCTTCTATAAAATGGGGAGAATAGTATTAATAATATCTGCCTTCATGAGGCTCTTGTGAGGATTAATGAGACCTTTCAAGTAAAGAGTTTACAGTGCCTGGTACACAGTAACTATCCTCAAATTTTAGTTATTATTGTGGTTACTACTATATTTCATTAATTCTAAGTCTCACTTTTTTTCTCTCTTTAATTTTGAACTTTTTTTAAATTGGGATATATCTTACATTAGATTGTAGACATGCTTAATGGACAGCGTCTTCTTTCTATCTTGGTAATACATGAAACAGAAAGGCATCTTAAACCAATGGCATTACTTTGTGTTGGGTGAGCAGTTATTTCCCAATCTTATACTTCCTGTGGAGGATGCGAAGCGATGGCATTTAGCCCTGATGCTTCTGGCCTCTCTCTATCCCTATTATCCTCCCAGTTAGAGGAGAACCTCCCCAGCTGTAGAGTATGGCAGGCGCTGGGCTGCAGAAACTCATCCCTTCCTTGCTTAGTCTTCTTGGGACTGCAGTATGGAGGGGGTGAGTTGAAGCCAGGCGAGTGCTGGGCATTGGGGCATTTGCAGCAAACCTAGGGAAATAGATAAGGAGTAGAATTAATTTGGGTACCCAAATGGCAGTCTTTGATGGAACTTTAGGTGGGGCCAGGTCTCCCAGATTTTTGTCCGTGGAGGTTTGATGCAGTTAGTCTGAACAGCTGTACAATTAACTTTTAACTGATTCAGCCTGGGCCAGTTTCTTTCCCTCAGGCCATGCAGGATTTTTGACTTGCTGGTTACTTCTGATTAAGAGTCTCTCTATTCACAGGCCAGTGAATATGGAGGAGGACCCCGCAAATGCATGGGGCCCATGGTTGGTCTCAGCAAACAGCCATGAGGGGCTGGTGAGCAGGCAGACATTGGCCTTGTCCTCAGCAAAGGTACTGTCCCCCAGGGGTGGCTTTGCTGTGCAGGCTGCAGCTTGTCCTTGGATTACACAGGCAAGCATGCTCTGGCCTCCTGGGCTTCTTGGAACACCAGTGGGCCCTAGAGGGATTAATAGCTGGAGGAGCTGAGGCAGTCATCCGGTTTTAGGGAAAAAAGGACATGCTTTTAAAGCAGCACACTTTTACTGCTTGTATAATGCAATGCATCTGAGGTGTGAGTGAGAGTGAGTGTGTGTGTGTGTTACAGAGGTTTTAATTATTAATGCCTGACCTTGGTAGGGAACACTAGCTGATCTGCATCCAGGATGAACTGTGAACTGTGAAGTGTGAAGCAGATAACCCTACATTCATGTGCTTGTGCAGTCAAGAATCACTCCCCATCATGTGATCTTCATATAGCTCAGATTAGAAGGCTGGGTTCTCAGGACGAGTGAACCATCAGCAAGAGGTAGTAAAAATAGTATCTATGGGAAAAGGCAGCAAAGATACATAAGAATGTGAATGCTGCGTAACTAACTGGGGCCTACATGCAATTCAATATTGGGGTGCTAGTGAGGGAAAATGTGTGCGAAATTATGTAACTAGGTCACATCTAGACTAGCACACACCCTTCATAGTTACCTGATTCTGATTCTATGGGAGCTATTTTACAACTCTGTGAGTTGAAAACAACTGATAGCAATGCAAAGTAATTCATGGAAAATATTCCTTCTGTGAGGGACAACCCTCACACCGCTATCCTGTGCAAAAGCCTGTTTTGCATGTATTTGCACATTCATTTCAACATTCCTTACTCCAAGAAAATTTGTGCTTCTTTGATTTTTCCTTTGAGCCAGTTGCCTGGTTTTTCCGTTGAATCAATTAGTTAAATAAAATCACCAGCACATGTTTATTTTATATATGTATATGTGTCATAATTTTGCTCCTTTTTAAAATATATATTTTTTATGGATTTCAGAGAGGAAGGAGAGATAAGAAACCTCAATGATTAGAGAATCATTGATCGGTAGTCTCCTGCACACCCCCCAATAGGGATCAATACACAACCTGGGTATGTGCCCTGAACTGGAATCGAACCACGACTTCCTGGTTCATAGATTGATGCTCAACCACTGAACCACACCAGCCAGGCTGATTTTGCCACTTTTGAAAGTATTTTTTAACACTAGAAAGGTGGAGTTCAAAGGGGAATTGGAAATTTAGAAGATTTTTAATATACTTGATTGGAAAGAATGGAACCTCAAACAAGACTGGGATGCCACCAGGTCAAATTAAAAGACTCTGTTCAAGCAGCAATATCTTTTTTTTCAAATGCATTATATTTTAATCTTTTCTTAATCCTCACCTGAGGATACGTTTATTGATTTTAGAGACGAAAAGGGAAAGAGAGAGCAAGAGAGAGACATGTAGGAGAGAAACACGCCTGCCTCCTGTATGTGCCCTGACCAGGAATCAAGCCTACAACCTTTTTCATGTGTATATGGAACAATGCTTCAACCAACTGAGCCACCCAGCCAGAGCAGATCTTAATCTTTAGTATCCAGCATTATTGCTTTAGGATTTTTTCCCTGAACCAGGAATAGAGCACTACTTACACAGATATATACATACATAAAAAGTAGTTCTCCATTTCCCCAGGGACAAAAAAAACAATAACTTCTTGAGTATTCAAGTATTTTGTTGTAATTATAACTAAAGTCTTAGTCATCTCATTTATTAGCTCTGTAACTTATACATTTGAATTAAATGTTATTAGACAACTGTTACAATTTATAAATGCAAGGTGCCATTACTGAGTAAATGGTTTTGTCCATGAGTGGATGTGTCCCTTCTCCCACCCACTAATGAAGCAGCCGTGTGGTTAGTGCAATTTTATGAGTAGATGATCCATTGCTGCAAACGCTAATTCTCTCCACCTTGTGTGTATGCTGAGTTGGTTAAAAGGCTCAAGCAGCCTCTATAACGATAAACAGCGAGATGAGCTAGGCTTGGGCTTTTGGTGCAGATGACCATATCTGTCTGAATCAGGTGCTCTGACCCATCCTCAGTAGCAAGCACTCTTCCAACTGCTTCCTCAAAGGCAGATGTGACATTCGTGGCATCTTTTGCACTTGTTTCAAAGTAAAGGTAGTTTCCATTATCCCTTCATCAGGCTTAGGGTTCTTCTGCAGATACTTGCCGATCACTTATGTCACTCTTGCTACCCAAATCACAAAAGGAAAGCTTTCAGACTCTTTTACATCTGATAATATAAAAATTCTTTCTTCTAGTTACTCAAGTTCTGAAAGCTTTGAGAATCATTGACACTAAAAGTGAGCAGGCAACAGTCAGAACCTCTATAAAATGGTGTCCTCAGGTTTCTAAACTGCTCTTGACCAGCCGTGTCCCAAACCCACATGGTAACCAAATGTCCATCTAACTCCAAATCCTCATTTAAAAATTCCACACCTATTGTATAGAAGAGCTGGGTACCAAATTTATTAGTCACATATCTATTCATTAGAGAACTCTTCCCAACTTTGACCATTCCCCAAGAAGAATTACTTTTAAAAGTGGTGATTCTCCTGCCATTATTAACCTCAAGATCTTTGATTTCAGAACCTTTAATTGTTCAGTTCAAGCATCATCATTATCTCTAGGGCTCTTGGGAAGATTTACTGAGACACAGAGGAAAGCGGTTCCCTATTGTGCCACCCTCATTGCAGGAGCGCAGGAAGTTTCTCTGGGCCACACAGAGGACGTCTGGGAGTTCCCAGCTGGCCTGTCCAGGTGCAATGAGAAAAGTGAGAGGGTTGGGGACCCGGCAGGCTGAACAAGGTGGCAGGGTTGCCCAGGTCCAAATTCCAGTTGCTCCCACCCAATGCCCAGGGAACAATGTCAAGCAACAATATCTTCAATGTCCTTTTCTGAGAGGAGACAGTATGCGTAGATGGATTTCTCCCCCCATCTAGAAAACTCATAGTCCAAAAAAATCTCTTTCCAATAACTATTTCCCAATTGATTTGAAGTTCATAGGTCATGGCCTCTAGACAACTGGCATAAACACTGGCAAACTGATACAGCTCAAACCAAGGAGGTATCTACCTTTCCTCAATGCCGCTGAGTCTCTGCAGTGTCTTTGCCAACGCTTTTTGGTTTAGACTAAGTATCACATTCTGAGAATATAATTTTGTTCTGGGCTAACTGCCCTAGGAACTGAAGATCGAGTCATTTTCTAAATTTGGTAGCTGTGGGGCCAGTGTTATGATAATCTTTTATGTCCTTGGGCCAAGTGATGGATGTAATACCAGCATTTATTTTGTCAATGTTGTACCCACCTTTGACAAGAGGAAGGACCCCAATGCCAACTCTTAAACTAATAATTAACTCTGGACATCTTGAAGGGTGGTTTGTGAAAGAGTTACCATTAAGTAATACCACTGCTTGTGAACTGTGTTAATTATGGTATGAGGCAACCTAAGCTATAGCTATGGAAAGAATCACAACTTTACCCAAGATGGAGAATCCCTATATAAAAACTGAATAAGATAAGAAGTTGGGAAGGGTAAATTTTGAACATTCATGTCTTTGTACTTTAATACTGAAAGGAAAGAGAAAATGATTCTGGATTTTTCACTTCTTTGGGCCACATGGCTTTAGATTCACTTTGTAAGTCGGGTTTAATTTATGAACTTCAGTTGCTCTATCAAAACTATTAGTGAAAGAGAGTTTATATTTATATTTCTATGTTGGCCATTTTCTGATAGACTATCTTAATGTTGTCATTTGCTGTCATTGTGAACTTTATTTAAAATCATTTCTTATTTTCAATTACAGTTGACATACATTATTATATTGGTTTCAGGTGTACACTCTAGTGATTAGACATTGTGTAACTTAATAAGTGATCTCATCTCAATAAATCTCATACCTACCTGACACCATACACAGTTATTAGAATATCATTTATTATATTTCCTATGCTGTACTTTACATCCCCATGACTATTCTGTAACAACCAATTTGTACTTCTTAATCCCTTTACCTTTTTTGCCCATCACCCAAAACCCCTCACATTTGGCAACCATCAAAACATTCTCTGTATCTATGAATCTGTTTCAGTTCTGCTTATTCACTATTTTGTTTTTGGGTTCAATTGTTGATAGATGTGTACATATTGCCATTTTATTGTTCATATTTTTTATCTTCTTCTTCTTAAAAAAAGACCCTTTAACATTTCATATAATACTAGTTTGCTGATGATGAACCCCTTTTAACTTTTTCTTGTGTGGGAAGCTCTTTATCTGTCCTTTGATTCTAAATGACAGCTTTGCAGAGTAGACTAATCTTGGTTGTAGGTCCTTGCTTTTCATCACTTTGAATATTTCTCGCCAATATCTTCTGGCCTGCAAAGTTTCCTTTAAGAAATAAGCTGACAATCTATGGGAACTCCCTTAGAGGTAACTGTTTTCTCTTGCTGCTTTTAAGATTCTCTCTTTGTCTTTAACTTTTTGCATTTTAATTATGATGTATCTTGGTGAGGGCCTCTTTGGGTTCATCTTGTTTAGGACTCTCTGTGCTTCCTGCACTTGTAAGTCTATTTCCTTCATCAGGTTAGGCAAGTTTTCTGTCATTAATTTTTCAAATATGTTTTCAATTTCTTGCTCTCTCTCTTTTCCTTCTGGCACCCCCATGATGTGAATGTTGGTATATTTGAAGTTGTCCCAGAGGCTCCTTATACCACCCTGAGCCAGGTTGATGGAGACTCAGATGTGACACCCTTCTGCTGGCTCTATAGGGGAGAGCTCAGAAAAGGAGCAATGGCTTCTGCCAGCACTTTTGTCTGGAAGAAAGCTGACACCACCCCCACCCCCACCCCCCCTCCCAGCTCTCACTCTGATGCCAAACAATTCAGTTCTTCCCCATATGCCTCTGGCATCTTTCAAGTTGCTGCCCCTGTGCTGGAGGTCAGAGAGAGTGAGTTCAATAAAGTCCTTTAAGAGGAACTTCCAGGGACTCCAGCAGCCTCAATCCTTCTCAGCATCAATTCCTGCTAGTTTTTATAACCAGAAGTTATGGGAACTTCTCTTCCTGGCACTGGAACTCTGGTTTGGGGGGCCCAGTGTGGGACTGGGATCCCTTGCTTCTCAGGGGGGACCTTCACAGCTGAGATACCCCTCCTGATTTGTATCTGCAACACTTGGGTGTGGGATCAGCTCATTCTACATCTTCATCCCTCCTACCAGTCTCAATGTGACTTCTTCATTATTTCCATAATTGTAGGACTTCCATTTAACTCCATTTCAGGTTGTTGTGAATGATGGTTGTCCTGTAGTTCACTTGTAATTTTGATGTGGTTGTGGAAGAAGGTGAGTACCGCATTTACCTATACTGCCATCCTTGCTGGAAGTCTGTCATTGTGAACTTCTAGCAAACTATGTTGGACAATGAGGCTGCTCAGGATTTGTGATGGGAAACAGGATAGTCAAATTTATAATTGGTTAGAAAGTGGCCTTCACCTTAATTTATCTAATGTATTGTTCTGGTGTATTTATGAGCTTTTTGGAGGCAAAATCAAAACTGTTCAGTAGTGGTTCCGGGATGCTATTCAATGAGGAAGCATTCATAATGGGGGATCTCAAAACTGCACCCCAGGATTACTAGTGAATAGAACACAAAACTAAAGAATGTGTTTGGGAAACACTCCTGATGTTTCCTCCCATCTGAAGGGCATGCATTAGATAACACGTTCCACTCCTTTGCTTATCAGACCCATGAGTTGAGAAGGAGAAAATGGGCATGAAGAGCATAGACTCTTCATTTTCCCTGCCTTCTGAGAGTGAGCTGCCCAAAAGAGAACATGCGCCTTCCTCCTCACATGCAGAGGACAGCCCTGCCCAGTTGGGAGAGGGACTGTCTAATTCTGGTTCCAATATTAGGAAGCTCATCCACAGATACAAGCCCCCTTCTCCAAAGTCACATTACACTGCAACTTGCATAATAATTTCTTTTTTTAAAGAAAGCACATTATACAATACAACAATGTGTATAATGTATTTTAAAATTATATAATTATACTATATACTAATATATATTAATACTGTGGGTGAACTGGATTTAGATCTGATGAGGCCTGGATAAGATTAATACCAACCCAAAAGCCTTTGAGAGTTCAACACCCTCCCCTGAGGTTTACTTCTTAATGTATCTATCTGTCTCTGTACTTCTATACCCTTGTACACTGATTTGTTTCACCTTATAAAACTCATATGTAAAATAGTCCTTTCTTAAAAAATCTGTTCCCTGTAAGCCTTTTGTGAGTTTTTGCTGACTATTGAAGGTTTAAGAGTGTGGTGTTGATTACTTATACTCCTATCTCAATAGGTCTTCAGACTTTATCCTGCCTAATTCTGGAAGCTTTGGTGCCAGCCAACATCTGGCCCCAAGAGAAAGGTGATAGAATAAGATTTTTTCTTTATCATTAGATATGTATATATCATATAAGTATATATGCATATACATGAATATGTCTGTGTTTATAATAGCATGTTTATGTATAAAATATCCCCTGGCTCCCTGGATATTTAAAAATTTAGAAAGCTGACCGGAGAAACCAAGATGGCGGCATAGGTAAACACCTGAACTTGCTGCCTTGCACAACCATTTCAAAACTACAACTAAAAGACAAAACGGACATCATCCAGAACCACAGGAAGGCTGGATGAGTGGAAATTCTACAACTAGAAGGAAAGAGAAAAGCACACTGAGACTCAGAGGAGCTGCAGAAGTAAAGGCAGAGGTACGGAGGTGCACACGCGGAATGGGCTGGCAACTGAGGATGCGGTTGTCTTTTTCATTCGGGAGGGAGACACAAGCTCCCGACTGCTCTGAACTCCAGTTTCGGGCAAGACTCTGGGGACCCAGACTCATACGGGGAGAAACTGGACTATCTGGTATCGGGCGGAACTCGAGGGCAGCTTTCTCTCAGAGGTGCTTGCAGCGATTACCGAGGGACACTGAGACCTGGGGGCCTCTAAGGGCAGGGCTGATGGTCAGCTATTGCTGTTGGCTCCGCCCTGAGACCCCGCCCCACCCAAGCTGTGCACAGAGGCTTTTGCATATGAATGGCCTGGTCCTTTGAAATCTAAAATTACCTAACAAACTGCAGCTGAGTCAGTGAGACCCAGAACATCTAAAAGAAGGCCCAAGGCCCCACAGCAGCTTGCATTGCTTCACAGCTGGGCCTCATCTGGGCACCTCCAAAACCCAAACAAAGAAGAGGAATCTGCAGATCTCTCCATAGCTCCTGCTGGGTGGCCTAAGGTAGAGGCTAAATTAGCACCTCCTTGGAGATCCAAGAGCCAGTGTAGCCAGGGGTCAGAGTGGGACCATCCAGATTACAACTCCTCAGATCCATAAAGGACACACTCAGGGGGCAGATTCAGTAAGCACCAAAGCCCCACTGA
Source organism: Cnephaeus nilssonii (assembly GCF_951640355.1). Lineage (NCBI taxonomy): Eukaryota > Metazoa > Chordata > Mammalia > Chiroptera > Vespertilionidae > Cnephaeus > Cnephaeus nilssonii. The sequence continues at coordinate 47,516,636 of NC_137073.1, forward strand.
AGCAAGTCTTGCCTCATAATGGTGTCTCCAGCACAGAAGTTCTCCTATCGTAGACATAGCTGATCCTCACAGCCCATTGGCCTGGAGGTCAATTCCTCCCAGTGATACCAACAACAATCAAGGCTTAACTACAACAAGACTGTGCACACAGCCCACAAAGGGGTGCACCAAGAGTGTCCACCTCAGATAACTGGGGAGGTTGAGCCACTGGGCCCTATAGGACACCTACCACACAAAGCCACTCTATCAACACAGGGAAGCAGCCAAAATGCAGAGACAAAGAAACAGGTCACAAATGAAAGAAATGGAGAATATAGAATTCAAAACCATGGTTATAAGGTTTTTCAAGAATTTTCTATTTTCAATAAATTTAGTGAGATCCTCGAGGATATGAAAAAGGACCAACTAGAAATTAAGCATACACTGACTGAAATAAAGAATAATATACTGAGATCCAACAGCAGACTAAAGGATCATAAGAATCAAGTCAAAGATTTGAAATACAAAAAAGCAAAAAACACCCAACCGGAAAAGAAAAAAGAAAAAAGAATCCAAAAATATGAAGATAGTGTAAGGAGCCTCTGGGACAACCTCAAGCGAGAGAGCAAGATATTGAAAACCTATTTGAAGAAATAATGACAGAAAACTTCCCCCACCTATTGAAAGAAATAGACTTACAAGTCCAGGAAGCGCAGAGATTCCAAAAGGAATCCAAAGAGGACCACACCAAGACACATCATAATTAAAATGCCAAGAGCAAAAGACAAAGAGAATATTAAAAGCAGCAAGAGAAAAACAGTTACCTACAAGGGAGTACCCATACGATTGTCAGCTGATTTCTCAACAGAAACTATACAGGCCAGACGGGAGTGGCAAGAAATATTCAAAGTGATGAATAGCAAGAACCTACAACCAAGATTACTCTACCCAGCAAAGCTATCATTCAGAATGGAAGGTCAGATAAAGAGCTTCACAGATAAGAAAAAGCTAAAGGAGTTCATCACCGCCAAACCAGTATTATATGAAATGCTGAAAGGTATTCTTTAAGAAGAGGAGGAAGAAGAAGAAAAGGTAAAGATAAAAATTATGAACAACAAATACATATCTATCAACAAGTGAATCTAAAAATCAAGTGAATAAAAAAATCTGATGAACAGAATAAACTGGTGAATATAATAGAATCAGGGGCATAGAAAGGGAGTGGACTGACAATCCTCAGGGGAAAGGGGTGTGGGGGTGCAGGAAGAGACTGGACAAAAATCATACACCTATGGATGAGGACAGTAAGGGGGGCAGTAAGGGCATGGGGTGGGGTGGGAACCGGGTGGAGGGGAGCTATGGGGGGAAAAAAAAGAGGAACAACTGTAATAATCTGAACAATAAAGATTTATTTTTAAAAAATTAAATTAAATTAAAAAATAAAAATTTAGAAAGCTGTTTTTCAAGTTAACAATGGCTATCTGTGCATAGCAGAAGCACAAATGGCTTTTACATTCTTCTTCAAAATTTTCTGAAATTTTTACAAGCATGTACTACTATTATAATAAGAATAAAATACAGTTATTCCAGTTTTGAAGATAGAGGTATAATACGAATGACAAAGCAGTATTTCTCTGGATCTGTCTGCACCAGCTCTGCAGAAGCCCAGTGCCTTCAAATTCACCCCGAAATGTTCAAGGAGCTGTAGTGGTATTAGGAAGCACTTGTGATGGGAGATCTCAGAACTGCTAATATTAGCTACCACGTTCGTTTCCCATTTGCTGTTGCCTCTGCGGGGATGTCTCCTGCCAGCATGCCTAAGGGCATCCCCCTCACATGGTTCTCAAAGATCCCTACACTACTGCTGGTGGATGCCCACCAGTACCTCAGCCAAGGGGCTGACGGTCTCACAAGGCCACCAACCCCTATCTTTGCCCAAATTGACCTTCTTCTATTGACTTTCCCTTTTGCGACTCCCACAGAGCACACTGCTATTTTACAGAGCCAGTAATGACCTCTTTCTCCCTTTCTCTACTTTTGATAGGAAGGAAAGATAAAAAAAATAAACAAGGCTTAATGTCCAAACCAGTCCTGCAGTTTTCCTTCCATCTCAGGTCAAAGAGAACAAAGGATCCCTGTATTCCTTCCTTCCTGGAGCTAGCACCGCAAGGCCCTGTCAGGAGGCTGCTGGAGCGGCGAACAGCCTGGCTGGACCACCCACACAGAAATAACAGAAGCCTGTCTGACTCCCACTCTGCTTGTTTGGTGGATGGTGGGGAACCAGACAGAAGTCCCCCAAGCAAGCACTCCAAGTAGACTTATGACAACTGCACTGTCAATTCCAGTACATCAGAGAGGATTTGCCAATATACCCTCTCAACATCCGGAGAACCCAATGGAAGGGTCACCCGCTTACAGTCAACCCCTGCAGAGGATCCCTGGGTAGGGGAGCACTACCAAGCTCATAAATTATGGCCCCTTATTATGATCTCCACAATCTCAGGATGGTGAATACACAAAATCTGGCATCAAATCTCAAAGGGCCAGTCTAGCCAAAGAAACACACTGCTTCCAAGGAGAAAAACATAGAATCTCAGGATCTATGAAAAACTGGCTGGCCATAGGCTGAATCTGGCCTGCAGGTATACTAGTATTTTACTTCAGTCCACTCACCTGAAGGGGTGAGAGAGTAAATACATGCATAAATACATACACTTTTAAAAATACATACAGGGTGGGGCAAAAGTAGGTTTACAGTTGTTCCTGGAAAATAACACATTAATAAATAATAATCAAGAATAAACTGTGTTATACGTACTCACAGCTGTAAACCTACTTTTGCCTCACCCTGTATAGACTTCCAGGGAATAGCATTCTAGCCAGAAGCAACATTCCAGAGGAAGACTTAAGGAAGTTTGTCTAGTGTCTTCAATCAAAAGTTAGTCTTTTTTAAGCCCTAGCTGGGTAGTTCAGTTGGTTAGAGTGTCATCCTAATACACCAAAGTTGTGGGTTTAATCTCTGGTCAGGAAGCAACCACTGAATGCAAAAATAAGTGGAACAACAAATCTCTCTCTCTCTCTCTCTCTCTCTCTCAAATTCAATTTTAAAAGTTAATCTGGTTTAGAGAAGGGTACATAAAATAAAAGGTCAGAGAGATTGTAGGGTAGAGATGGTGTGAGGTCCTGTAAACTACTGAAGGGTGTCTGTCACTTACTGGGTGAGATGGGAAGCCATTAGAAGGTTTTATTAATTACTAGAGGCCCAGTGCATGAATTTGTGCATGGACAGGGTCCGGCCAGCCAGGCCCCAATAGGGGCGGATTAGGGCTGAGCTTGTGGGGTGGAGGAGATGGCAGGAGGTTGGCCGGTGGGCCCACCCTGATCGGGGCCCGATCAGGGCTGGCTGGCTGGGGGGAGAAGCAAGGGCAATTGGCCAGCAGGCCCTGCCCACAAATCGGGTGTGGGGGCCGATCAGGGATCAGCAGCCGGGGAAGGGGCTGTGGGAGGTTGGCCAGCCAGCCCCACCCCTGATTGGAGTTGAGGGGGTGATCAGGGGTGAAGCTGGTTGCGGGGAGGGGCTTCGGGCCGATCATGGTAGTGGGGTCCCATCGGGGGGCGGGACCAGCTGGGGGGAGGGGCTGAAGGTGGTTGGCCGGCCAGCCCCACCCCCTATTCATGTAGGGGGGGCAATCAGGGGCAGAGCCGGCTGGGGGAGGGGCTACAGGCCAATTGGGGTAGGGTGAATCCATCGGGGGCGGGGCTGGTTGGGGGGAAGGGCCACGGGAGGTTGGCCAGCTGGCCCCACCCCACAATCAGGCTGGTTTGCTGACTGCAGTGGGCGTCATAGTGACCAGTTGTTCTGGTTGTTATGGTGTTCCAGTCGCTGGCTTTATATAGATATATATAGATAATTATGCTAGAGTTATTTATTTTATTATAGTAAACCTAAGAAGAAAGGTAAATATTTTTTATAACCATGTCATCAACCTGGTCCCTGTAGACATCAGAGTTTGCAGTCATAGTTCATCAGAATATCATAATACAGGACAAAATATCTGGCTTTCTCCACCCTGTTAGACAAAGTCAGTCACATTGACTCACCTTCAAAAATATGCCACTTTTGGTTGCCACCTTTCTCTAGCTTTTGAGACTTTGACCGCACTACTCTGCTCTCTCTCCCCATAGCACACCTTTCCTTCCCTTTCCTTGTCATCTGCTAGCACCCTCATCACCTGGGGTTTGCTCTGATTCCCTTTGCCAAAGCCCTCTCCCTGGAGACCTCATCCAGGCGCATATTCTAGGTCTTCAACCTGAGCTGCCTTACTTCAGGACACACATCACTGATAGCAAGATTTATGATCTCCGGAAAAGGAACTTGTAACACCCTGAAATTTACTCAGCAGCCACACCTCACAGGTAAACTCTATAAATGGAGCTCATATTTGAAATGAGATTCGAGATTAGAGGAAGCAGTTTCACTTCTAAACCCAAAGCAAGCTTTTCTGAAATTATTCCACCAGTTAGGATCAAAGTTAATATATACTCAGGAGATTAAAGACTAGGGAGTTAGCCTGAAGAGTTACGTATGTTTTGGGAAAAGAAAGAAATCAGGCCATAAGTAACTTGGCAGAATGCAATTTGTAAAAGCAAATTAAATGAAGGTAAGTCAGTCAATGTCAGTTTGTTTCTCAAAATCCCCACTCACAAATATCAACTCAAATATATGTGAATAGTTGATGTAACCAGCTGTCATGAGAATTCACATAACCACCTTGGTTGTAGAACTTTCTGGAGCTCAGTTATTTCAAAATATTGGGACACTGAGGGTATATAAAAAGGGTTAAAAGATTATGACTGGAAGATAGAGCATTTCTCTCTATTCCCTCTCAGGCGTCCTCAAACTACGGCCCGCGGGCCACATGCGGGTGTTTTTGCCGTTTTGTTTTTTTACTTCAAAATAAGATATGTGCAGTGTGCATAGGAATTTGTTCATAGTTTTTTTTTTTTTTTAACTATAGTCCGGCCCTCCAACGGTCTGAGGGACAGTGAACTGGCCCCCTGTTTAAAAAGTTTGAGGACCCCTGCGAGGTATAGCCAAATCCCTGTATACTGTATATCAAACAAACATAAAAATATTCTAAAAGGTTCAGAGAAGAAGACAGACCAAGGGACCTTGGAACCTTGGAAACAACACGACTCGTTAAATGATTGAAACCGTAGTAACTAGAGAAGTAATTCGTCAGGTAGAGTTTACAGTTAACTAGAGCTATGGTATAGTATTCAGCACTTCCTCCAAACCAAGGCTTTCTAAATATTTTAGAATTAAATTTAGCGCCCCCCCCCCCCCATCGTATTTCTGCCCCTTAACCAAGTATAAAGGCAATGTTATAATGTTAGCAGGAAGAGGTACTCCAGTTGGCTGTATGAACCAACATACAATGTGGTTGGAAATAGGATGAAAGAATCTGACATAAGATTATCTGTGCTATAAAACTTACCTTTTCTCCTTTATGTCATCCCTGATGTTTGCTAATGCTTGGACACTCTTTTTACATAAAATGAAATTTTATCTATCTTAAGGATTAAACAAGTTTGGTAAATGTGAATATGTCTAACATAGAGCAAAGTAAACAATAGGTACTTAATATTAGTTTTCTTCCTTCATCTCAGTTTTCTGTTGGACAGAAAAATCTAGAAATATTTAGAATGAACTCTACTACTCACCTATTTTTATGTTTTCTTTAAAAAAAAATTGTGAACCTGAGTATAATCCTGATGTATAGATCATTTGGAGAAGAAATTACTACAGAGTTTAATCATGCTATCACTCATCTTTAGGGTGACCATTTAATCCATGACCCTATCTGGGACACTTTTGAGAATAAAAGAGGACACGATTAATATATTTCTTTAGTACATCAGAACTCTCATGGAAAATAATGAGGATATAAAGTCACAGATCAGAGTTTCAGCTATAACCTAAGAGCTGAATCACAAAGGCATCAGAGCAACCAAAATGAAGACCCCAAAATGAAGACCCCCCAAGTTCACTCAGACCATGCATTGTATTTCTGGAAAGGCTCCAACAGGTCTCAGCAGAACCCATTTACTCTTTTTTGTTTGTTTGTTTGTTTGTTTAAAGTATTACATATGTTCCTTTTTCCCCCGATTGATGTCCTTCCCCTACCCTGCAGGACAAGCCCCACCACCCCAGTGCATTTACTCTTATTTTACACTTAGTTTGTCAAGATTTCTTTTCTAATTTCTAACTCATAAAAGATGTTGACTATAAGACATGACAACGAATGGAAAGGCAGCAAGGGAGATACTACAACCATGAATAGAAGACAGAGATACCCAAAGTATAGCAATTTAGGAGTCGGGGCAAACAGTTATACACCTCAACAGTATGAAATAGCTGTATTCTAGAACAATGCCTGCAATCATGTTCGTAATGCTGACCTGGAGTCATTTAGGAAAGTCTGACTCATGTTCAGATTATAGTTTAAGGCGTTAGTAAAGACTGAACTGCATTTCTATCCAAAACTTTTTTGAAATTTTGTTTTTCAGTGAATAAATGTTTAACTATTTGAAACTCAGCCAACTAGTAAATGCAATGGGGACCTTAGCTTGAACCCCAGCTGGGCCTGACCTGGTACTCAGAGGTGTGTGATCATGACAAGAAGGCCTATGGACTACGGTGGGGGGTGGAGGCAGGCTAGAAGAGGTCAATGGGGGAAGGGGGGAGGGGGACATCTGTAATACTTTCAACAACAAAGATTAAAAATAAAAAAAAGAAGGCCTATGGAGAGAACTACAGGGCTCCTTGAGAAGAACTCACCTCAAGGAAAAGGCAGCCCTTCAAGAGAAGGTGCCATTTCTTAGAAATGAGAGTGGGTCCGTTCTGAGAAACTGTGGTTCTTATTGCTTTCTGGTCCACTTCCTCCAACTCCTCTTGTTCTCCTCCCCACCGCTGCCCGACCGGCAGGTCTGTGAAGAGCCCCGGAGAGTGGAGTGGTAGCTGAAAGCACTGTGTATGAGCCACACACGGGACACCCCAGGGATTTGAAAAGGGCTAGCAAGCCCACAATAGTCGTAGAACCCAGAACCATGAAATCATAGGCTACCTTCAGGGTGGCACAGACTGATGGGGCCTGAGACACACAGATCTCAGACTCATTTGGGGATCTGGATAGCTGAGATATTTACTGTGCATTTTTAAATGAATCTTCCCCATGCTACTGATTTTCACATATGCAACACTTGAAGATTTTACTCATCAACTGTTTTCTGCTGATAAAAGAAATATATCTACTGTATAACTACCTGATATAAAGGTAAAATCAGTATTAATTGTAAAGAAAAAAGGATATAAATGTATATTATATATATGTGTGTATATAGTATACGCAATTGTATATATGGGCATGTAAGTATAATGTATATTCTTTAAATAATGTAGAGAAATGTAGGATGATAAAAATAAAGCAAATAGCTGAAAGAAACAAAAATCATAGCAATAACAGGGCCTGAAAATCTTTACAGTGTTCTAAATCTAGAACTGAATTTTCTCATACATGCATTTGCGTGATTGTATGTACATGTTCAGTTTTTTGCACCTCACTATAGGGAAGTTATTTGGTAGGTAATGTCTTTGGAGACCTAGACTCTAACAAAATGGTTATAATGTAGATAAATTTTTCTTAAATCGTTATCCTGGGGACTTAAGGTTTATTTTTCTACATGGCTGTGATCTTCCTTGAATAAATTATTCAAATATCTCCTTAGGTAAAGAGCACTCATTCAAATATTGAAAATGAATGTTTGGTGTATGTGTGTATTTATGTATGACCACACACTGGTTCTGGGATTGATTTTAGACATAAGACTGATTTAGAATGTGACTGATTATTTCGAATAATTAAGAGATGATTTTAAATAAAATACACTTATCATTAAAAATAGGAATGCACACTATTGGGATTTGGTGACAGTCCAAAAATGACACCCTCCTTTCCCTTGAGTTTTGAAATAAGATTTTAAAAGTTAAAAATAACTTTCTGTGTCAACAAAAATTTATTCAAATCCTGATTTTTTAATAGTAGCATGATTTTCTACTATATAATTAATTCATAACATATTTAACTCTTCCGTGATTGAACATATATTATTTCAGTTTTTCACTATTTTACAATAAATGGTTTATCTTTTTCTTTTTTAAATATATTTTTACTGATTTCAGAGAGAGGAATAAAGAGGAAGCGAGAGATAGAAATAGCAATGATGAGAGAGAATCACTGATCGGCTGCCTCCTGTACACCTCACACTGATGACCGAGCCTGTAACCTGGGCCTGTGCTCTGACTGGGAATCAAACCGTGACCTGGTTCATAGGCCAATGCTCAACCACTGAGCTATGCTGGCTGGGTGATTTATATTTTTCTAATAATTTCCTAGGATAAATTCCTAGAAGTAGGATTTCTGGGTCATAGACTATGTCCATTTTGAAGGATTTGTGGTACAATTTAATAGTGCCCTTTACAATAATGGTAGCAAGTATTCTCCCACTAATCCTGTAGGACAGCTCATTTATGATTGTTATATATATTTAGCAGTCTGTTGGCTGAGAAATTGTAGGTCTTTTTAAAAATTGTTTTACTTATCTGATTATATATAGCAAGGATGTATTTTCTTCTTTTTTTAATTGAACAACTATAGAAATGTAAATTCTTCATCATAGTATTTTAAATGTTTGTCCAGTTTTTTGTTTTAATTCTGATGTTGCTTTATTGTATTTTTTCAACATAAAAGTTTTATATTTTTCTTTTTAAACATATTTACATATCTTGTGCTTTATGGCTCTGCCTTTGGTGTCATGCCAAAGACCTTTATTTACCTAAAGTATAAAATTATTCACCTAGTTCACATTTTTCTACTCCCTTTATTGTTTGAATTTTACTTAAAATTTTAAACATACCGAATACTTTTTTTTTTCATAGAAGGTTATGGCAATGATTGAACTGTTTGGGTTGTTTTATTTGTTGGGGTTTTTTTGTTCTTTTGTATCTTTGTTTTGCAAAAGGCTAGCCAGTTATCCCAACACTATGACTCCCTCTGATTTGAAATGTCTGACTTATGACTATCTTAACTTGACCCTCGACTGGGAGAGACTGAGAAATATAAGAAAAACGTATGGAACCTACCTGTCCATGACCTTAAAGTTTTGCATTTCAGGAGCTGCACTAACCCCACTATAAAACTTGCTTGTTATTTTTATTGTACCCTGGTAGCCTTGCATAATTTTGGGCATACTACCCAGGTAGTCTGTTCAGTAAACAGCCAGAAGTTCATGCTCCTTTTTCTTCTGAAGACTATTTGAAAATGAAAAATTGTAAGAGAGACCTACATTGTTTGTCTACTCTAGGCTTTTAAAAAAAAAATTTCACTTTCTGTCCCTTCCAAGTCGTAGATAAGTTTTTTTTTTCTTTTGTAACAACATATAAAGACTGGCATAGCACCTTTTAACGACACTGTTTCTGCTCTCTCTAGCCAGCAGGTAAGAATTGCTCCTAAGCACCTTGGTTCTGATTTTAGACTGAGAACTATATTGAAATCTCCATTAACCTGGGGCTCTGGGTCTGTCATGTGATGGAGAGTCTTCTTTGCTTGGATTTCAAGACTCTTGTTCTTCGTAATGTTGACCACAAGGCTCCAGGGAGAAGGAGGGCCCTCCGTCTGAACACTGTTTATTAACTTGTTTTATTCTGCCATACACTATAATTACTTACCCAGAAACTAGGTACTGAACAAATCTTTTTAGAAAACATGAACTCATGATTATACCCTACTTTTATTACACTTATGTGTGTCTTTTAGCTTCCTTACTAAATTATATACTTCTTTAGGGTAGAGCTTTTGTCTTCTACATAGTTGTCTCCTCCTGGGGTACCTAGTGCAGATCTGGGAACACAGAAAGGCAGTGTCCTTAACACAGGCTTCTGCTTTAGACAAAATGGGTATAGAAACCCTACTCGATCACCAATTAACTGTGTGGCTGGAGGCAAGTTGCTTAATCTCTTAGAGCCTTAGTAACTTAGCTGCAAAATGGGGACCATTTTCCCTCTCTTCCCTCTTCCCCTTTCTTCCTTCCTTTGTTCCTTTAGAAATCACTTACTGAGCACCTGCTTCATGCTAGATACCAGCGGATACAAAATAAAATAACAAGCAACAGAGGAATCTTTGTTCTCCCTGAGCTGTTTTAAGATGAAAAAGGCTGACAAGAGCCCTGCCAGCATGGCTCGGTGGTTGAGCGTCATCCTATGAACCAGGAAGTCACGTAGGAGATGTGCAGGAGGCAGCTGATCAATGATTTTTCTCTCATCATGGATGTTTCTATCTCCCTCTTCCCTCCTCCCTGAAATCCATAAATATGTAGATATATATTTTTAAAGTCCATGTTTATTCAGGACACCACAAGAAAACATTTGCAAAGTGCTTTTATCGATGCAGTGGATGTAACAGGAAGGTATGGGAGTTAATAGAACAATCTGCAGGCCAGGTGCTGCTGCTTAATGTTTGATTTCCAAATGAAAACAACACAAAGCTTTCATTGTAAAAATGATTGACGTATTTTGAAAAGTTGGCTCAAGAGAAGAAGCATGCCGTATAAGAACTTGCAAAGCAGACAAAGTCTCTTACTTCCATTGACCTTCTTTTTTCTCATGCCCTTGAAATAAGAAGCAATCTTCTGAATTAGAGCTTTTTTTTAAAAAAAAAAAATGTTTAAAACGTGTTTGTTATACCCTTCCTTTGGCCCATATTTTGATACAGGGAGGCAGGCAAAAGTGTGGGAGAGAGGACGCCTGGGGAGCTGTGTGGTGAGCACAGGGAGGAGAGCCTGCTAAAAGGGAAGGAAATGTACAGAAAAGAGAGGCGTTGCACAACAAAGAGAAATTTCTCCTGTTTCACAAATTCTCTCAGTTCATGTGAATTTAGCATTCACATGTGTGAATAGCCCAGTAATTATTTGCAAACTTGTTTTAAAAATAGCTCTAATTTTTTTTTAAACCATGGTTTTTATTTTTACTAGCATGAAAGTTAAACTTTCCAATACCCCACTTGGAATTAAAACTGGAAATCTCTTCCCCCTTCCCTTTTTGTATAAGTGATTGTGAAATAAAGCAGGCATAATGTACTCTGTACTCTAGGCAAAGTTTGAGGTTTTTTCATCTAGTGCAAATACTGTAAGTTGATTGAAATGTAACCAGAATCTCTCACCATCTGTCAAACACTTAATGCCATGTCCGCTTCAAAGTCATAGTACTCCCAGCTATTTTTCATTTGACAACAAAACCGCATTCATGAAATTTCACAGTCGAGATTTTAACGGAAGTTGAAGTTGAGAAATCTTAACTCATTCTCACATACTGGGCTTCAGTTTAAAATCTTCTTATAACTTAGGCAGACAGTTGCAGGAATAAAAATCCACCTAAGCATGGAAAGGATCAGTGATAGTTGCTATGGCAATGTGCCTTTGCCTCTCCGGGCTATGCTGGGAATGGCTCTCTGTCATGGGAATGGCTCTGTCACACAGAAATCTCTGCCTGTGCTATCTGCCACCACAAATCTCTTCCTCAGGGTGGTTTCCACAGATGGGCATCTCACCCAAGTGGAAAATTCCTGTCCTTGATATGTGCCAGCAGGTAGGTGGGGTTTCAAAGGCCTGTGACTGCTCGTATTGAAACTCTGCTGAGACAGGACATCATGTCTTGCACACCCCAATATTTTGTTTTGTTTTGCTCCAAGAAAAGACTAGTTGAAAGTTATAACAGGTGTAGACTAAGATAGCAAGCAGGATTTTAACAAAGTGCTGGTAATGTCAGCCACTGTAACAAGAGAACAGCCCAATGATATCTGTGTCCCTTAGTTTCGAGCAACTAGGTAAACGCACTCATCTCTGGAGTCCAGAGTTCAGGCCTTCCCTGCCTCACTAGTAAAGTGACTTCACTGTGGTCTGGTGAGCAGACCACCTCATTGCAAACGCCACTAAGCCTCTGAGTTACCACTTGGAAGGAGAGCGGCAGCATTTGTTGGCTCTCGGCTTCTAGCCAAAGTTTGCAAAATCAAGTGGTTACAGGGGACAGACAGATGATATAATTGAGCAAGGCAGGCAGGTGGAAACTTGAAAAATCAGAGAACTCTTTCCCAATATAAAGGCCCTGATGGATTAAAGTGGCCAGCCCTTCTCAACAACATGTAGTTGTCATACAGCAGTGTGGCTCCGCGTTGCCAGATCTTTGGATTTGTCAAGAGAAGTCAGATATACATGTGAAATCTATTCATTATAAATATTGGCAACAGATTTATAAAATATGTTGAACACTTTGTCCTTCTCAAAATCATTTCACCCCCATCAAGTCTTTGCTTAAATGTCATCTTCACAGGAAGGATTTCCCTGACCAGCCTGTTTTATTTATTTATTTATTTATTTATTTATTTATTTATTTATTTATTTATTTATTTATTTTTATCCTCACCCAAGGATATTTTCCCATTGATATTTAGAGAGAGTGGAAGAGAGAGGGAAAGACAGAGAGAAATATTGATGTGAGAGTAACACATCGATTGGTTGCCTCCTGCATGAGCCCCCGACCAGGGCCCAGGCTGGGGAGGAGCCTGCAACCAAGGTACATGCCTTTGACTGGAATCAAATCAGGGACTCTTTAGTCCACAGGCCAAAGCTCTATCCACTGAACAAAACCAGCTAGGGTACTTTATTCATTTTATTATTATTTAATTTTATTTTACCTGACCACCCTGTTTTAAATTACACCCTATTTCCTACCCTGGCCCATCCTTATTCTTTTTCTCTGCTTCATATTTCTCCATAGCACTTATTGCTGCCCAACACTGAGGACAGAAACTCTTACTTGATTGCTCCTGTTATGAACATTAAGAACAGTGTTTGACTCAGAGAAGGTACTTGAGAATATTAGCGAATAAATGACAATCTGATACACAGAGACAGGACTAGGGTAAGGTGAGTGAGGCATCTAGGGTGCAAAATTTAAGGAGGCACTGAGCTGGCATGACTACGGGAGTGAGTGCCTCCTTAAATTTTGTATAGTAGCAGTCTCTGATATAATTCGTGAGTGGGGTGAGAGAGAGGGAAAGGGATTAGTGTGTTTAAAAATTAACATGCTACTGTTATTTAAGCATTTATGACTCCAACGAATCTCTAATGGGCCCATCAACAGCACAGATGGTATTGACCAAGAGTGGTGCACTGGTCTTGAGTGAGAAAGCAAATCTTCTGGGGGTTGGGAATTCGAGTTTATGATCTCCTCTGCATTTTTTACATAGAAAACATAGATCAGGATGAACTCATATGGAAATTTCCCATCAGCAGGAGACACAGAATTGATTTCAAGTTTAGGCACAAGATGACCAGAGCTGAAAGTGCCCTTTACTGAAAACCACCAAAACAGAGGAGGCAGGGGCAAAAACTGGGGAAAAAATTAATGTCTGTGGAAGAGGTATTATAACCCATTTTCAAATTTAAGTCAAAGCAAAACTTAGACTGAAAGGTAATAAATAGAATTTCCAGAGTAGTGAGGGCCAGCCAACATTTTTCACATATAGCTTTACTGGCTTGGAAGGAATATCATTCTGCACTCAGACCTACCAAAGGGACAATGAGCCATGATATGCAGGGTTAATGTAATGGCAAATGTTAAAGATTTTAAGTAGGAAATCTGTCTGAGGCTCTGAGATATGATAGCTATCAGGTACCTAAGAGGTTAATGAGGTAGATCAAAACGAAAATTGTTAAAGGAATGGTGGGAGAGCTGCTTTCTCAAGCCAGAGTTGCAGTGGGAGGGACCTATCAAGGGAAAATCAGCTTTAAGTATCTGCCACGCCAAATAGTGCAAAGCCCTTTAGAATGACAATAGTCAAGGAACCTGTCTGTACTCCTTTTCCCACTTCCCTCCAACTGCCAGGACCTAAGGGCCTTGCTTAGCAGGTTGAGAGAGAGAAAAGGCACCAACCATCATTTCTCCTTGAAGCCTGTCCTGGCTAGGAGAGGAAAAAGGTTTAAACTAAATCAAAGAAAGAGTCCTGCATATCATATGGGATTGGGCATCCTTATACTGAATGGAGACTATTTTGTGACATAAAGTGACCTAGGATGATCTGTTTCCTAAGAGTGAACAGAAAAATCATGAAACATGCTGGATTTTATTCAGGGAAGGGGAAACTAAACCACTTTTTAAATTTTATTTTTTAATTTATTTTTTAGTTTTAGTTGATATACAAAATTATATTAGTTTTAGGTATACAACATAGTGATTAGATATTTATATAACTTATGAAGTGATCACCCTGAGAAGTCTAGTACCCATCTGACACCATACACAATTATTACAATACTAGAGGCCTGGTGCACAAAATTCATGCATGGAGGGGGGTGTCCCTCAGGCCGGCCTGCACCCTCTCCAATCTGGGACCCCTCGGGGGATGTCTGACTGCCGGTTTAGGCCCAATTCCATAGGCCCGACACCCCCCTCACAATCCGGGACCACTGGCTCCTAACCGCTTGCCTGCCTGCCTGCCTGCCTGATTGCCCCTAACCGCTTCTGCCTGCCAGCCTGGTCGCCCCCTAACTGTTCCCCTGCCAGCCTGATTAATGCCTACCTGCTCCCCTGCCGACCTGATCACCCCCAACTGCCCTCCCCTGCAGGCTTGGTCACCCTCAACTGCCCTCCCCTGCCAGCCTGGTCATCCCTAACTGCCCTCCCCTTCAGATCTAGTCCCCCCCAACTGCCCTCCCCTACAGGCCTGGTCACCCCCAACTGCCCTCCCCTGCAGGCCTGGTCGTCCCCAGCTGCCCTCCCCTGCTGGCTTGATTGCCCACAACTGCCCTCCCCTGCCGGCCATCTTGTGACGACATCACACAAGAGTGTTGCACCACCTAGGCTTTTATTATATAGGATTTTTTACTGTATTCCCTATGCTGTACTTTATATCCTTGTGACTGTTTTTATAACTGAAAATTGTACTTAATCCCTTTCACTTTTTTCACTTATCCTCTTACCTGCTCCACCCCCAACCGGGTGACTATCAATATGATTTTTGTATTGATGGATTTGGAAACTAAACATATTTTAAAGAGACAAAGGGAGACAAAGCTCAAATTTTCTTTCACTCACATATCATGAATGTGCTTATTAATGTATTAATTATTGAGAGCTAAAGCAGACCTTGCATTAATCCTATGACCAGTCTCTACAATGATTGTTAAATTATCTAGAAAACTTGCTCTTATGAAGAATAACTAACAAGAATAGTTTAGTAAGAGTGAAAAGAAAATATGATCAAGTATAGTGTTAGGTGGATTTGTATGACTGTGTAATAACTGGGAGTTAAAGAAGTTTCTTAGTTCAAACATTTATTTCTCACAGTTCTGAAGGCTGGGAAGCCCCAGATCAAGGCAGTGCAGATGTGATGTCTGGTGAGGGCATCCTTTTTGGTTTGTGGATGGCTGCCTGTTAGTTGTATCCTCACAGGGCAGAAAGAACAGAGAAGAAGCAAGCTCTCTCCTAGCTTTCTTAAAAGGGTAGTAATCCCATCATACAGCTCCACCCTCATGATTTAATCACCTCCCAAAAGGCCTGTCTCCAAATACCAGTACATTGGGGATTAGGGTTTGGAGGGACACAGACATTCAGTCTATAGAGAAGGAGCTCAGAGTAAAGTCTTGGAAGGAAGAATGGAGCCAACTAGGCCTGGGAAGCTTGGCAGTGGGGCTTATCCCCTTTTTGAGAATTTACCCCTTACTAGTTATAAAAGATGAGATCATCCCTTGAAAAATTGAACCTATAACCCTTAGTTCATACCTTTTAATCCAGATATTGTAAAATGAAGAATTGAAACACAACTAACAAATCCTAGTAAGTGAATAACTTGCAATACATTGCTGACTAAAGTGAGGAAGTGGAAGAAATACAATCTTGGAAGACAGAGTCAGATCTGTCACTTATGGCTTTATACTTCTTAGTTTCTTCATCTGTAAAAATATATGCTCTTAATATCACTTTTAGGATTATTGGGTGGATGAAATGAGAACATATATATATATAAATAAAATGTCATAAAATTTTGGACCACAGGCAACATTCAATAAGTGAGAGCCATTATTAGTAAAGCAAATGCTGGAAGACTCATTATCTACATTGGAAAAAAAATTACTTGTATCATTATATTTATCTCTGTTGTCATCATTTTATGCAATGAGAGTTTATGAATATTGATGTTGGAACAAATATATTTATTTAGTGTAGTTTGCTTACCTAACATGAATAATATAAGGAAGCACATGACAGAAGACTTATAAAGTTGAGGAAAGACCTCCACATATACCCTTCTAGAAAATTACCTCTTATCAATTTTATTTCACACCCTAAAAATGTTTGGAGCCCAGCCGGTATGGCTCAATGGTTGAGCATTGACCTATGAGGCAGGAGTCACGGTTTGATTCCCGGTTAGAGCACATGCCCAGGTTGCAGGCTTGATCCCCAATGGGGGCGTGTAAGAGGCAGCTGATCAATGATTCTCCTCATTGATGTTTCTCTCTCTCCCTCTCTTTTCCTCTCTGAAATCAATAAAAATATATTTTTTAAAATATATGTGTGGAGAGTTCAACAGTAACTTCAAAATTTAAGAGGGTTAAGAGAGCTATTCTAAAGTGAATAATTTTTTTTTCCTAGCTTCTCTGTCTTTAAAAGGGAAAAGGCTAATTTACTTTAGGGTAGTGGAGATGTACCATAATGCAGCCGAAGTAATAACTAATGCAAACAGCTTTGTGACTTTTTTCTTTGCCTTATGCCATCTTGGTAAAAATGTTTGTAGGACCTGACAAATCAAATTGCGCTGATTTCCCAAAGTCCCAGAGGGTGATGGGTGACCTTTTTTTTTTTTTCATTGAATGTCTGCTGTTTTCACAAGTCCCAACAAGATATAGTTTAAGTTGTGGCTAATATAAAACAGGTATCATGAGTGCATGTACCAATATGTTTATCAGGATCACATGCTATCAACAGATAAGAATGGATGATCAGATTCCGGCCCTTACTTAAATAGGAAAAAATTGTGCTTGGTCATGGTTACAGAAATTATTACATAGGCAGAAAGGTGAAGACTGCCATTGGATTGTCCATGTGTGTGTCACATCTACACTTAAGTCTCTGATTTTCACTGTGCCATCCCTTTTACATCTGGACCGCTTTGGTGGCTGTTCTCCCTCCTCAGTGAAATGCTGCTGCCCTTGTGAGCTCAGCGTGGGGATCCTGTAAGGATGGGAGAGCAGGATGTGCAATTTTGGGATTTTACTTTCTACCCAGATTGTATCTTGATTGTAATGGTAGTTCCATGTGTGTATATACATGAGTCAAAACTTACTGAATTTTACACTTGAAAAGGATGTACTCAATTGTAATTATACCTCAATTTAATTATAGCACAATGAACTGATTTAAAATAATTATGCTCCAATCAGATTATTAAAAAGTAATGACTGACATATTAATCCCCCCCCCCCCCAAAAAAAAAGAAAAAACACTTCAGTAGTTTCCCTTTATCTATAAGATTGCATTCACCCTGCTAAAGGAGATATTTAAAGCTCTCTGCTCTATGCTCCCAAGCTACCTTTGGCAAACATTTATAACCTGTTCTGTATCATGAACGCTTTTGGTGACCTGGTGAAAACTACTGCCTTCTTCTCAGAGCAATCTGTTTAAATGCAGAAAATAAAAAAAAAAAAACACACATAAGAATACAAGAGAAACCAATTATATTAAAATATTATAAAATTTGTGATATTGTAGTATAAGTGCTTCTTTATTAATTCATTAAATAACAAGAGCTAGCACAAGTCTCGAAACTACCATACTTTCAAAGTAATGATGGGTAGAAACAGTAGTTTCAGATATCTGCAACCACTATAATGTGGAATGAAACGATCTGTGAGTTGTATTGGTGACAGTTACACATACTGCTGATACTATTGTGATTATTATTATTATTATTATTTTGCCCACATTTGAAACAAAAGGAAATGCTAAATTTCAATGATAGGTTAGTGAAAATAAAGGTACATTCTCCGCCCCCCCCCACCCCCGCCATCAAATTCAATTTCCCTCCACACACGCACCCCTTGCCTGCCTTAATTCCCAGTTGAGAATTCCTGCCTATGTCCTAGTTCCCCAACAAGCCCCAAGACACCCTCTGCTTTAGTGCCCGGGTCACCCATCCTAAACCCAGCAAATGGCCGGTAACATGAATATGTGGATGAGCCAGGAGGTCTGACAGTGGAGAATGATGACATATACAAAGCTCACGTCTTCCCTCAGGACATGCAAATAAAACCTTTGTTTTTGACAAAAACAAACAATAATTAACAGCTAAATAAAGATTATCCCAGAGTTGTCCAGTGTGCAGCCAGCCACTGTTTGATCAACCAGGGTGAACTGCCAGTTCCCTTCCCACCCTCCACCACACCTCCGGAGTTTCGCTGGTCTGTCCTTTCTAATCTCTGTTAATCAAAACACAGCTTGTTCAGAGGTTGGCATTTCCTGCTTCCCCTGCTGGAAGTCCTCTGACCCCTCTCTGTGCTCCCAGAACACTTGGTTCAAATCTTTCTCTGGATTGTTGGTGTGTTTTTTTAAACCCAGCTCCCATTTTGCCTTGTCCTGAGTTTATTAATGTACATGTTTCACCTTCTCTAATCCATCATGAGCTCTTTGAGAGCTGGGTGCCACCACATTTCTCTTTGCATCTCCCCAAATAGCTGCTCTCTGGTGTACACAGGGCCAAAGGGACACAGTGGAATCAGGCTGACCGTGTTGGGCTGGCCCCTGCCTCCTGCCTCCTGCCTCATGTCTTTTTGTCTCTTTTACTGATGGGTTCTGATTCTTCAACCACTAGAAATAAAGCCTTGACATAATTTTTCTTTCATGCAAGGATTTACAATGTAGCCACAAACCTCACAGCCAGATAAGTAATTGATGTCATTTAAAGTCTTCCTCCAAGATTGGATATTCATTCATTCAATCACTCCTGCAATCTCTCATTCTCCTTAAAAACCAGGTGAGAGCTTACATATGAAATACATCAGGTCGGGACTGGCAGGGTAGACACACGGTGATGCCTGTTTGTGAAACTGTTCCTTAGTAGCCAGGGAGATTAATGCCTCTTCATGAAGGGCACTCATTCCTCCTCTGATGTGGGGGAGTTGCCCAAGGACATCCCATTAACGTTGCAGTCAGCAGTGCCCAAGGCCCCACTGAATACCCATAGCTGTGGACTCCGTGACGTTACATATAAGACATGAAAAGAACAACAACAATAAAATCTTAGTTTGTATCCTAGCTTTCAAAATTCTTTGCAGTGTGACCTTGAGTAAGTTACTGAAGATCTCTGAACCTCGGTTTTGTTATCTGTAAATTTGGATGGTAAGAATATCTACCCCCCTTGATGTTTAATTAAGTCACTACATGTACAGCGCTGGGAACAGTATCTGGCACATGATAAATGCTCCCTGAGTGTCACAAGTGCCAGCTAAAACAAAACTCCTCCCAAATGTCTGTTTCTGATTAAGCACCTGTTATGGGCTAGGCACTGGGGTAGGCATCAGGGATATGAAGCTGAACAAAACAAAGCTTATTCCTCAAAGAGCCCATTACATAATGTAATGTTTTTCAACCTTTCTAGTGAAGATTCCTTGGAAAGCCTTTTTCCAAGAATTTACTTATTCTTTAGACTGAATAATTAACTTGCCTCAAACATATATGGTTTATTTCAAAAACATATGTAGTTGCTTTGGGATTAATAAATTTTAAAATCATTTAGGACTCCCTACTTCATAATTTTTGTCATTACAGATCACCTCAACCAATATTAAGGGAATAAATGTGATCATGTGGTGGTCCCCAACATTTTTTGGAAGATATTAAAAATAGCTTTTATGATCAAATTTTCCAGGTCTATTGATGGAGTGGGTGGTATAATCTGATAGAAACGCAAATAATCCTGTCTGCTTAGGCATTCAGGAACTATGCCCCTGAAGAGTGGCAGTCAGTACCAAGATACCACAGGGAATATTTAATCAGAAGTTTCCAGGTGCTCCTGGAAAGGTTGGAAACCCTTCACAGGGAAGAAAGCTGTAGAGAGAAATTCCCAAATTGACCCAACAGATAGGGCCTCTGTTGGGGAGCAAGCTCTACTGCTGGTTGATCTCGCTGGAGAGGGAGGTGGTTTTCATGATTCACAAGGTCAGAGGGGCCAATCTGTGGCAGCTGCTGCTGGACTTCTATGTCCTTGTGGGTGTGGCTACGATGAAGGAGATTGCAGAGAAGCATTTGACTCCCCTGTCCCTGTTGCTGTTCGGGCGCTATAGAAAGTATGAAATTGTTCATCCTCATGTGGTCAGTGGCTAACAAGCAGGTATAAGTTCTTAGAATGTCTCTTTTCCTTTTTTTGATTTTTTTTTAAAAAGTTTTTTTTATTGTTGACAGGATTACAGATGTCCACTATTTTCCCCCTCTCTTCCCCCCTCCACCCTGCCCCCGCCTCACCCCAGACCTTCACCATACTATTGTCTGTGTCCATGGGCTATCCATATGCATATAAGTTCTTCGGTTAAGAGAACACATCATTGGGAAGGTCAATGGGGAGGAAAAAAGGAGACATATGTACTACTATTTGTAATACTTTAAACAATAAAATAAAATTTGTATAAAAACAGAACACCTCATTTTTCTAATAGATGGCACCCTGTGTGGGTGGAAAGGGAGAGCATGAGTGAGTTGGATTTGGTTTCTGTCACAGTTTTAATTTTCTGTCTTGGCAGTCCTCCTAGGTAAAGTCTTTAAAAGACTGCAATGACTTTTCTGGCAAAATCACTGGGAACTATTGCCAACATTAAGAAACTCATGCTAGGCAGAGATTGGATATGAGAGAACCTCCTACCTTTTTCTTTAAAATCCCATGCCTTAAAATAGCTAGGGTGCAATGTTCTTTTAGAGAGAAGATCATTAATATTTACTTTCTGGTTCAGAACAGAAGGCCAGTATACTTGGCCACAGATAGTCCTGGTGATCCTTTGGTCATTTTATCATTCTCAAACCACTTAGTGAGCCCCATGGAAAATCAAATCACCCTGTTTTGTGTTCTGTTTTGCTTTGTTTGATTTTTGTTTTCCTTGTCTGGAAATTAATGTCTTTGGTTACTCCCAGAAAAATCATAATTCGGTACCAAGTTTATTGGCCGGCAGATTGCAGACACGTTGTACAGGTTTATTGACTAACGGAATGATTATTCACAAACCAGTCAAACCCCAAGCCTCCCTTAGTCACATTTCCTACTCCCGGGGTGTTTTCTTTTAAGCACTTACCTTCTTTTACTCAAGAAGTGGTGGTGTTCAGTAGTTAAGAGCATAAGCTTTGCAGTCAAACACACCTGCACGTGCGCTCTGACTGTAACTAACTAGACAGGTGATCGTGCCCAACAAACTTTTGGAGTCTCAGTTTCTTCTCCATTAAAATGTGCCAAATATGACCTACCTTATACATTGCTGGAAAAATTAAAAGAAGTAAAGTAGGTTTTCCCACATTTCAATCATTTGCAACTTGCCTAGACATTTTTTTCCATATTTAATATCGCCTGTGCTATTATTTCCTTACTGTTTTCTTTAAATTAAGCCAGTTTTTAATACAGATTAATTTTAAAAGGTAAATGAACACTGTCATTACCTCTCTGGTTCTAGAATTTAAGTATAAAAATAAATATAATGGAGACTAAACAAGGTTACTAAGTTCCAGCTGGGTCTTTCTGCCTGCTAAAGTCTATGCCCTAAGATCTGCTCTCTTCGTTATAAAGAAAGATTACTGATAGGTGTTAAAGATATATTAGCCCCAACCTGACCATTTCTTTCTTTCTTTTTTTTTTTTTAAATATATTTTATTGATTTTCCACAGAGAGGAAGGGAGAGGGATAGAGAGCTAGAAACATCGACCAGCTGCCTCCTACACACCCCCCACCGGGGATGTGCCCGCAACCAATGTACATGCCCTTGACCGGAATCGAACCTGGGACCTTTCAGTCCGCAGACCAACGCTCTATCCACTGAGCCAAACCGGTTTCGGCCTGACCATTTCTTTTTTATTTAATCAAATAACTGGGGGGAAAAAAGATAAAAAGGGAGTAACTTTTTCACAGTTTGATTCCCTGCAAGTTAACACCCTATTTATGTGCGCATAATATTGTCCCAGGTGTTGCTGGTGGTAAGCATGTCACATTTTAGAAGGCGGAGATAAAGTTTGGGACCGTTTCGTATTTCTCAGCAAAATGACAGATACACCTCAAAGATGCAGCTGCCCTGGATCTTGTATCCACTAAGAAAGTGCAGTTTTGTCACAGAAGAAAGGAAGGGACAGACAGCTGCAGACTCCCTCTGGCTGTTGCTTGAGTTTTCACAAAGGATCCCGAGGTCAAATCCTAAACCCAACAATGGGTTCTGAAATGAAGAAATCACTCCTGGCCTCAGGGGAGGCTGGGAACACTCCCCATCTGCAGAGCTCTCAGCCAGGAGTGGTGTTTCAAAAGTGATGCAAGAGCCGAAACCGGTTTGGATCAGTGGATAGAGCGTCGGCCTGCAGACTGGTCCCAGGTTCGATTCCCGTCAAGAGCATGTGCCTTGGTTGCGGGCACATCCCCAGTAGGGGGTGTGCAGGAGGCAGCTGATCGATGTTTCTAACTCTCCATCCCTCTCTCTTCCTCTCTGTAAAAAATCAATAAAACTTATATATATAAAAAAAAAAGTGATGGGAGAAACAGGAGCGGAAGATCCTGTCCTGGTCTCTACCTCAGAGTCTGTTATGGGCTGAATAACCACCAGGACATTCAGAATGTGACTGTACTTGGAGATAGGATCTATAAAGAGTTAAGTAACCTAAAATTAGGTCTTTGGGGAGGGAGGCGGTCCTAATCCAATACGACTTGCATTTTATAAGAGGAGACTGAGATGCAGAGCACTGAGGGAAGACCATGTGAATAAACAGGGAGCACATGGTCATCTACAAGCCAAGGTGAGAGGCCTCAGAAGAAATCAATCCTGCCAACACCTTGATGTTGGACTTCTAACTTCCAGACTTGTGAGACAATAAACGTATATTGTTTAAGCCACCCAGTCTGTGCTACTTGGCTTTAGCAGCCCTAGCAAACTATATTGTCAGTGCTTCCCATCTGAATGAAGGGGATAGGGCTGAATAGTTCATCACTCATCAACAATGACGCTCCATGTCACACACAGACTGGTGTGTTTAAGAGAGCCAGGATTGTCTGATTTTATGCATATGTTTTCTCATTTACCATTCTCTCAGTGTGGCTATTTAAAGTCTTCAGTGAAAAAAAAAAGGTCTAGAAAAGACTTGGTTATTTTGTCAGTTTAAAGGACAAAATTTTAGTGAAGTTTTATATAATCTTGATGAGTTAGATTATCTTAAATGTCAGAACTGTTTCTTAACCTACTCAAGTCCCAGAAAAACTCGTTTGACCTTTTCCTTCTCGCTTTTATTCCTTAAACACAAAAAATAGCATTTCAACTTTATTGAAACAATGTCTTGTCCCTAGGTTCTGAGATGGCACTTACCTGTTTACCATCTTTGTGTCCTTTCTCCTTTTTCACTTTTTCCTCCCCCTTCTATCATCACTGTGTCAACAAAACGCTCTAACCTGAGCTCTGACTGTCATCTTTCCCACCCCTCTTGTGCATTTCTAACCACCCTTGGCATGTATGGCATGCTACTAACGTACCAGCTAACCTTTAAGTCCATTAAGTTCTCTCTGCTCATGTTGTGTCCAAAGCATGCGGCACAACTAGAATCTCAAAATCTTCCTACCTAGGACTAAGGGGATCTTCTCTTTGTGACTGTGTGTATCCTGCTCCATGAATTCTGACTGCCCCTAGTTAATGTGTAATGTACTTGCCATTGTACATTCTGTCTCTTGAGAAAAGTTTTCTTAGCCCTGTGAGTTGGAAGTTCAATTATAACTGCTTTGGAAATCATCTACAGTCACAAACATTGGCCAGTTAGGCCAGCACTTAAGGAGGTTAAATGCTTTTTGACTAACCACTTGATTAGTTGAGACAGGAAGATGTCTGGGTGTTTTATGGAAGGATAAGAAGGTTTATTCTTTTGTTGTTTGTTTTTGTCCTCACCCAAGGACATGTTTATTGATTTTTAGAGAGAGGGAGAAAAAGAGAGAAACATCAATGTGAGAAACATCCATCAGTTGCCTCCTGTACATACTCTGACCAGGAATCGAACCCACAACCTTTTGGTGTGTGAGATGATGCTCCAACCAACTGAGCCACCAGGCCAGGACAGATAAGAGTGTTTTGAGGCCTCTCATTCAACCAGTTCATCCAGGAATATGGGTGAGTGTTAGAGATAGTGACATGCCTCATCATCAACCATGAGGCAGGTACAGGAGGAAAAGGAACACGGCAAAGAAAGCCTGCAGACCTCCAGATAAACAGTGGGTCCCTCAAGGCCCGAGAGCCTCGGTAAGAATGACCTGCCAGTGACACAGGAGATGAGAATTACCTGTTAGAAACCCCCAGTACAGAGAGCAGCTCAGAGTCATGGGTGAATTTATTTCTCCTTGGGAATAAGTCCCTCCCTCTTGGAGTTTTTTCTGGCCTGATTTCAGGGCCTGCCTCTTAGTTATGCAATATGTTCTGATTCATAAACTTTTGTGAAGGGTCAGCCTGTGAATAAATCCTTTATCCTGTTTGAAAGGTTCTGTGCAGTTGGGTTTTAGAAAATCTGCGGAAGGAGCGGCCAAAGGCAGTCTCGGAGTTCTGATCACTGTAGTTCCCCCTCATACGCCTCGAGTTTCTAGGCCGAGAAAGTCCGATGTTTTCTCTCTCTCTTGAAGAGCTCCTTAATCCTCTCTTGCATAGCTACATGATTTATACAAAGCCAGGCTGGGCATGCCCTCCCTAATTCCTGTACCTATCCCTGTGCACACACTGGAACATGAACCCACCAACAACCAGTGTTTTAAACATCAAACTTGTCTGGCATGGGGCCATTTCTCAACTAAGCTCTGTTCTGTTTCTACATGTTTTAAATTAATGGCAAAGGTCACATCTTGAATGTCTACTGTGCCCTTCTCCTTGTATCCCTGCTTCTATATGTTTCCAAGCCCATGGCCTCGCCTCTTGGATCTAATTTAATACATGGTTGGCCCCATGCGTAATGCTCTAGAAAATGCAGTGAAGTACCCAATGGCTATAAGCAATATCTGGCTTTGATCTTTGGCTGTATCTTAGAGGCTACTTTAACCTAAACTTTTCTCTTCTCATTTCAGTTTTTCTATATTTTCATTTGATTTCTCTTTGTGTCCAGGGTTGCTACCTGCAGGTTGAAACTCAAAATGTGCCTGAGAGTCTGTAATTTACAGACTATAAAAAAAGAAAGGCATAGCACCCTTGTTAACATTTGTGTAGCTCTTCCAAAGTTTCTCTATGAAGAGCAGAGCCAAACAGAACAACCCAGGAGACTGGGCACTGGGCCTTCCTGAGAGCAGATCGCATTTCTGTCCCCCAGAAAAGGTGCCCTCAGAGAGGGTCTGTTTCTTCCTCTCTTATCTTTTGACCCAATTTTCTAAACAATTTCTTTGTCTACAGCCTTCTGTGGTAGCAAATGGACTAGTTAACCAGGAGTAAATAGGAGTAAAGAGCCATCTTTTATACATCAGATTCATGGAAAGCATGTTTTCTAGCCTCATTCCTGCCCATCATATGTATTTCCTTCCTTTACCACAGGCATGATACCAGAAGGCATTCACTCATTCATTCAAGGACAGATGTTTATTCAGAAGGAGGTACTGTTTCAGACCCATGATAACCTCTGTGAATGAGTCTGACAGAGTCTCTGATCTCACCCATTCCCATGCTAGGTGAATGCAGTGCACATAACATGTCTGCTGAACCTTCAAGAGGGACCTGAGGGACTGTGGCAATAGACTCTTTGATGGCCCCTGACAATTCCATCTTCTGGTACTCATATCCTCTGCTTGAGTACAGACAAGACCTGTGATTTCTGGCAATATAATGTGGCAAAGGGGATGGAATGTCACTTCACTTATTATAATAGGATATATAATATTTCACTTCTCTTGCACACTCACTCTAGAAACTCCCTCACTGACTTTGAAGAAATAAAGGAGCTATATTGGGAGTCTTATGTGATAAGGAGCTGAAAAGCAACCAGCAAGTGGCCAGGGCCTCAGGCCTATAGCTGCAAGGACTGAATTTGGTCATCAACCTGAGAGGGAGCTTGGACGTGGAGTCTTCCCCAGTCAAGCCTCCAGAGGAGAACACAGGCGGGCTGACCTTCTGACTGCAGCCTTGTGAGTTGCAGATAAGCCATTCCTAGACTTCTGACCCGCAGAAACTATGAGATAATACCTGGGTGCTGTTTTAAGCTGCTGAGATAGTGGAAATCTGAAGTAGCATAGAAAACTAACACAGAGACCCCCATGGACAAGAGGAGAAACCTCTTGTCCCATAGGCTCCTATAGCTGGGTAGGCTGGCTTACTCTATTCATCTCCAATACATTCCTTAGGATCCTACGGTTGCAGAGTTGTGACTTCACAGAACTTCCCTAAGCTTGGCAAACGTGTTTACCATCTCCCTGACTCCTAGAACTCCTTAAAATCTGAAAAATGATGGAGCAGAGTTGTTTGAAACAAGACCATAGACAAGGAGAGATCCCTGAAAACTGTGTAAGTTGGGCACTGTGTCACTGAAGGAATTCAAAAGATTGGTCCTCTCCTGCCCCAGCCCCCCTCACACCCAAGTACCTTTCTAGACCCCAAATCCCCATAGTTGGAGGAATTGTCTCAAGGTAGTCCATTTAATTACATGTGGTAACTTTCCATTCTTTCATGCATTAGCTCAACAAACAAATTTAATTTCCTTATCTGTAAAATGAGTACCTGTCTCCTACAGTTGTCATGAGAGGAAATGAGTTAATATATACAAATTGTATAAATAATTGCTTAACACATTGAAAGTAATACATAAATGTATGCTATTTTACTATTATTATTATTATTATTATTATTATTATTTGTAGCATTGTTACTTATTATATACAGGCAGTGACCTAGATATTGGGAATACAGATATGTATGTCATAGACTCTGCCCTGTAGCTAGTTCTTTATCTGTTAGAGAGCTGAGGTGAACAGAGCAGGAAGTTTTAAAGAAGTGAGGGTGTGAAATCAGCAATACACATTTCAGAACCACATATAATGCATACTAGAAAAGCACATTCCAGGTGGGTGAAGTCTGGAGGTGGGAGTTATACAAGATGGATCCAATATCATCCTATGTCTTCTTGGCACCATAAGAGTCAGTCAGAGGAAAGAGATGGGTGAATGCAAACTTAATGTACATTATCATTTTCATAGGTCAATCCTGCTAAAGCAAAAAAAATAAACTACAAACACTCAGCCATAGGATTATTATTCATAATAAATTATATACAGGGTGCAATAAATATTTATGACTTCAATTAAAATGTAAGCTATATTTACATTTGATTGCTCTTCTTTCAGGAAAGCCAGTGGGAAGTCTAAGGGTGAAATAGTCTTTGGTGTTGGGCAGGAACAGATTGCTGGAAGAGCAGTCTGCTTCCTGTTCTCTGGGAACACAGTTCCTTTGTGTGAATGCCCCGTATGGGACAGGTGTTAAAAATGAATCTCTTGCCGAAACCGGTTTGGCTCAGTGGATAGAGTGTCGGCCTGCGGACTCAAGGGTCCCAGGTTCAATTCCGGTCAAGGGCATGTACCTTGGTTGCGGGCACATCCCCAGTAGGGGGTGTGCAGGAGGCAGCTGATCGATGTTTCTAACTCTCTATCCCTCTCTCTTCCTCTCTGTAAAAAATCAATAAAATATATTTAAAAGAATCTCTTAGGGGAGGTCTTGGTCTCCAAATCAACAAGCCATTAAGAACTAAATCTATGTTTCCTTGGGGTTTCTTGATTAAGGTATCATCCAAGATAAGGATAAAAATGAGATTGTACCTTTATGAGATCATTTCATATTATAATTGGTTGCTGACACTGTGTCTCAATCTGTGCCTCTGTACCTAGCATGGTGTCTTCAAATAGCAAAATATTCTATTTGTTTTTACAAATAGTGAGTCACTGAATGTTGATTAATAAAACTAGACAAAGAATATTCAAGAGGGGAAAAATAACTCTGTTACTCAATAGTTTTTATTATTTATAGGTTTCCACATTGAGGGAACATTTTGACCAATTTGGATACAATTCTGGAGGTACTAGAAGTTCAATCTAGACATGAGGGACTTTGTTCAAATATTGTGTCTACAGCAATAACCAGTTTCTTGAGACCTTCTTCCTAACTACTTCATACAACTAATGCTTTGTTTTTCTGGCACAAAAAGAACAAAAAAAAATGCCCCAGTGTTCTTTTGCTAAACTCCTACTCTGCCGGGATTTATAAATGTTTGTGTACCAAGTGAAACCAGATGTTTTGATTTCTTCTTCTGCCTTGATTTTCACTATTGAGATTGTTCTTTATAGCTTGAGATCTTGTTATTAAAGACCTTATGTTGGTTAATTTTATGTGATAACTTGACTGGGCCAAGGAATGCCCAGAATGCTGGTAAAACAATTTTTCTAGGTGTGTTTGTAAGGGTATTTCTAGAAGAGATAAGCATTTGAATTGGTAGACTGAGTTAAGAAGGTGCCCTTGCCAATGTGAGTGGGTATCCTCTAATCCATCAAAGGGCTGAATAGAACAAAATGGTGGAGGAAGGGCCAATTGCTCTTTTCGCCTGAACTGAGACGTCACCTTCTCCTTTGATGTCTGAGTTCCTGGTTCTCCCAGAGTGTTGGCCTTCAGACTCTTCCTGGCATTTATAGCATCAGTTTCCCGAATCTCAGGCCTTTGGACTGGGACTGAATTATATCCCCAACTTTCCTGGTTCTCCAGTTTGCAGACTGCATATCATGGGATTTCCCCACCTCCATAATTTCGGTAATCTCTCTCTCTCTCTCTCTCTCCACACTTCTTTGCATATAAGCTAAAGAACACGTTAGGCTTGCTGTTGTTTTTTTTTTTGGGACGAGGAAAATGTGAAAATGGGGCATCACAGGAAGTAGGGTTTGTAATGATTAAAGAGTGGGACTTGTGACAAAATCTGAGCTTTACTATTTAGTACCTTGAATAGGATCTTCTTCCTCTAAAATGAGAATACAATTACTTAATTGAGATCATGTGATAATTTAATGCAATAGTTTCTGAGAAAATACTCACCATATAGTAAAGCAATCAATATTAATTAACTATTCCTGTTATGTTTTTTTTTTTTAACATATTTTATTGATTTTTTTTACAGAGAGGAAGGGAGAGGGATAGAGAGTTAGAAACATCGATGAGAGAGAAACATTGATGAGCCGCCTCCGGATGTTCCCGCAACCAAGGTACATGCCCTTGACCGGAATCGAACCTGGGACCCTTCAGTCCGCAGGCAGATGCTCTATCCACTGAGCCAAACCGGTTAGGGCTCCTGTTATGTTTTGATTAAGAGTACAAAAAAAGAAAGAGGGGGAAGAGTGAAGAACTTGGGTGCCATCTAGCACTGTATGGAAGATGGAGGGGGGCGGGGGTGGGGGGAATACAGGAGAGTTTTAAAAGTGGTGATAGTGGGCCCTAACCAATTTGGCTCAGTGGATAGAGTGCTGGCCCATGGACTGAAGGGTCCCGGGTTTGATTCCGGTCAAGGGCATGTACCTTGGTTACAAGCTCGATCCCCAGTAGGGGACATGCAGGAGGCAACTGATTGATGTTTCTCCCTCATGGATGTTTCTAACTCTCCATCCCTTTCCCTTCCTCTCTGTAAAAGCAATAAAAATATATTAGAAAGAAATAAATAGATGTGATGATAGTGGAAAGCTACAAATTTCTCTCATCATCTCAAAAAAGACCAATTCTAGGTGTTGATAACTTGTGTTAATGCATTCTTCAAGGACAACATACCTGTTCCCCACCAAGTTCCTGGGATTTGGTGCTTTTAATACACTTTGTCCAGTAGAGTGTGGTGAGCAGAATAATGACCCACAAAAATTGTACATGTCCTGATTTCTAGAATTCGTAAGTATATTACCTTACATGGCAAAGGGACATCGAGGGTGTAATAAAGATTATGAATCTTGAAATAGGGAAATTATCCTAGTTTATCTGAGTAAGACCCATCTCACCATGTAGCCCTTAAAAGTGGAAGAGGAAGGCAGAAGGGTCAGTCAGAGAGATGTGGCCAAGTAAAAAAGAGGAAAGATTCAGCACCTGAGAAATACTCAACCTGCTATTGCTGGCTTTGGAGATGGCGAGTCAAGGCATGCAGGCAGCCTCTAGAACCTTGGTGAGGCCCTCAGCTGACAGCCAGCAAAGAAATGGGGATTTGAGTTCTGCAATCCTAAGAAACTGAATTCTGCCATCAACCCATGTAACTAAAGAAATTAATTGTATCCTAGAGCCTCAATAAGAAAGATATGTTCCCTGCTGACCTTTTTATTTTAGCTCAGTGAGAACCACGCTGGACTTCTGACATAGAGAACTGTAAAATTCTGTAAATTTTTATTATTTACATTCCCGAATTAGTGGTGATTTGTTTTGGTAGCAATATAAAACTAATACACCGTGGTGTAGACAAAAGCTTCATTTAATTTCATTTATTCATTCATTTATTGTTCAAACATTTATTGAGCAGTTATAGTGAACCAGGAACTGAGCCAGTTGCTGGTAATAAAAGTGTGAGTAAGGCCCAATCCCAGTTTTCAAGTATTTATAGAAAGTCAGTGGAAGGAACAGAAAAAGGTTTCTGACTCGCCAAACAGCTTGTTATGCCTAATTCTCTGAAGTACTCAGCCTCACCCTCTTGGCTACAATTTCAAAACAATCACAGTGGGGGTATGTCATGTTTTGCAAACTCACTGGCATGGAGTAACTTGGGAAAGTTAGAGAAAAACTAGTGAATTTCCCCCCTTGGTCTATGTCCAATAAGATCATGGCTTTGGTGCACGTCATTGTGGAGTTTGGGCCATTTTATAAATACCCACATCACATTGCTGCTACCCACTGACACAGTGACATCCTCCTTCCTTAGAGGAGCAGCCTATAGAGGATTGTCTAGGCCAGTGGTCGGCAAACTCATTAGTCAACAGAGCCAAATATCAACAGTACAACGATTGAAATTTCTTTTGAGAGCCAAATTTTTTAAACTTAAACTTCTTCTAACGCCACTTCTTCAAAATAGACTCGCCCAGGCCGTGGTATTTTGTGGAAGAGCCACACTCAAGGGGTCAAAAAGCTGCATGTGGCTCGTGAGCCACAGTTTGCCAACCACAGGTCTAGGCCAGCGCTTCCCAAACCTTAGTGTGCCTGAAAAAATCATCTAGAGGGCTTATTAAAACTCAGATTTCTGTCCTGGTTGTTTGGCTCAGTGGATAGAGCATTGGCCTGTGGACTGAAGGGTCCCAGGTTTGATTCCAGTCAAGGGTATGTACCTTGGTTGCGGGCATATCCCCAGTAGGGGGTGTGCAGGAGGCAGCTGATCGATGTTTCTCTCTCATTGATGTTTCTAACTCTCTATCTCTCTCCCTTTCTCTCTTTAAAAAATCAATAAAAATATACATATTCTTAAAAATCAGATTTCTGGCCCCACCTCCAGAGGTTCTGATTCAGTAGGTCTCGTTTGGGGCCTGAGAGTCTGAATTTCTAATAAGCTCCCAGATGATGCTTCCTGTCCACAGGCCACACTTCCTTATATATTGATAAATATGTCTGATAGAGCCAGGATGGTCAGAAGCAGACAAACCTCAAAAACATGTAGCATATCTGCTAATTGGTACCACACTTTTTTTGCTTTTAAATATGTTTTTATTTATTTCAGAGAGAGGAAGGGAGAGAGAGAGAGAGAGAGAAACATCAATGATGAGAAAGAATCATTGATCAGCTGCCTCCTGCCTACCACCTCCTGGGGATTGAGCCCGCAACCCAGGCATGTGCCCTGACTAGGAATCGAACTATGACCTCCTGGTTCATGGGTTGACACTCAACCACTGAGTCACACCAGCCAGACGGTGACATACTTTTTAATACCTGAGCCCTGATAGTTCTCCACCCTGGTTCCCAGATGGGACTGCCCTCCTGTGGTAACCTGGGATGCCCTGCAACTTGCCACAAACTCAGAGCACTGAGAATTAAGGGAGAGGAGTGCAGCGTGAGTGGTGTTTCCCTAGCCCATACGTCAGAAAAAGGGGTCTCATGCCCTTGCCATCATAAACAGCATCCTCACTGATAAGGTAAAAAAACACACAAAACGAAACAAAACAAAACATTGAACTCTCTACTTATGCAACTCGG
Source organism: Cnephaeus nilssonii (assembly GCF_951640355.1). NCBI lineage: Eukaryota > Metazoa > Chordata > Mammalia > Chiroptera > Vespertilionidae > Cnephaeus > Cnephaeus nilssonii. The sequence goes on from NC_137073.1 coordinate 47,549,138, forward strand.
CATGAGGACAGAGCATGTGTCCCACTGAGAGGCAAGCAAGGAGATTGCACAACCTGCTCTGTGGACACTGAGGGCCTCATATAATATTGCAGCCTTTCTCCACCCCCAACCTCTGTTACTATCCCCTCACCAAATTCTGTTCTTTATTTCCCTTGCTGCCACCCTTCCATGAAATTCATAATGTCAAAGGACACACTGGAATGTATTGACACAGACAAATGCTAATGATTTCCTGTTCAGTCCTCTGCATTGTCCTTCTAAAGATCTTTGAGCTATGAAATGGCCATAAACCTCAATACAGTGATTCCAGGCAGTAATCTTGAACTCTTACATTGAGTAATTTTATATGGCACATTCCTTTGATTGGCTGCTTGGATCCTGGTCCCTATTTTTAAGATTCAGAAAGATAAAATGGGATTTAGGTCCATTGTTTGGAAAAATCCAGTTGAAATTCCAAAGCATCCTCTCCATCATTTGAAAGAGCAGAAATGTCATCCATTGATAGATTTTTGGATTTTGCTTAGGTCCTGATGTAGAGAGCGCCTGGGAAGGAAGGCACACGGGCATTTCTTTAATTATTGTCAGCTGAATCCCCTGGCTAGGCAAAGCCACGCCCTGGAAACATGCTTTGCCAAAAGGCAAGCGTGTTGTCAGCTTGACCTTCAGCCCAGGAGCCAGGGGGTGGGTTTTGTTATTTAAATCCAGCCAAGCACCAGGAATGAATATGACCCGGGCCCACCCTAGAATGTGCATAATCTCCTTTGTCTTGACCTTTAGTAAAACTTCCTGTTTTTCTCGCTGTATAAAATGGGCTCAGGGTCACTGTTCCTGTCCCTGCCCATGTCAGGATAGTGGTCCCACCCAGTCCCAGCTTTTTCCTTCCATCTCTGTGCCTGTCTCTTTCATTTTCTCAATCCCCAGCTGCCCCTACTCAAAGAACTAGATCACTCTCTAGCCTCGCTGGATGCGGTAAAGAGAGAACCCTCCATCCTCTTACTATATAAAAGGTCTTTCTAGAGGTACAGGAAGATGGTTTATCTTCAGATAATAGCAGTAATGTTATTTCCTTTGTGGTACATCTCTACAAAATGAAAAAGACTTGTTTGACATATGGACTTTTACATAACAGTAAATATCTTCTCTTTTCATCAGAGTAAAGGATCATTATTGCTTTTATTTGTTAAATTATTATTTTGTTTTATTTTGCTTTAAAGCAGAGATTCTTAACTTATTTTGTACCATAAGCCTCTCTGAAAATCTGGTGCCTACAGACTTCTTCTTAGAATGTTTTAAATGCATCAAAAACACCATCTATAGGGCTACAAATAAAAACTATATATATATGCCTAATATGCTAAGTGTCCCGTTGGGAGTTCGACTGACCAGGAGTTCAATCACTCACTATGACGTGTGCTAACCACAAGGGGGTGGTGTGGAATGAACAAAGGCCCCAGCCTGCAGCCCGCAGCCACTAGGGACCCTACCCATGCACAAATTTCATGCACTGAGCCTCTAGTTATTTATAAATACATTTACTTAAATAACAAGTCAAATTTGTGATATAGTGATACATGTACTTCTTTATGAATGCATTAACTATGGTCTAGTAGCTGGCCTACTGCCTACTATAATTTTGAAGTATTGATGAGCAGAAACAGTATTTTGAGGTATCTGCATTAACTAAACTGAGTATGAATATATCTATGATTTCCATTGCAGATAAAGACACAGTGGTCTATACTTATGGTTTACTGTCTACATTCTTAATTGAAGGAAATTCTAGATTTCAGATAGAGTTTAGTGAAAATAAAGATACAATTATTCTCATGCAGGTCCATGGACTCCATGAATTCTATCCATAGGCAACCTTGGGGGTCAGCGGACCACAGGTTGAGAAAATCTGCCTAAAGCACCCCTGACTTTAAAGTCTCCCCTGCCTCTGAGCTTCTTTTCTTTAACTCTAAATTTTAATTAAGTCTAGGAAAGGATTTCTGTGAATCAGCCAGCCTTTAACAAATGGAGGCTATTGTCCTTTTGAGGGGAATCCTTCTTGACTTCTGGTGTAATTCCAGAAACTGTAATGATCAAACTCTCTGACCCTCCCTACTTCCACTCTCTTCCTGAGAAGTGAATCACTGTTGATAATGCATTTATGTGTGATATATACTTTATAATTCCCTGGTCTTCATATGCCAGTGGGAACATGGATGTATTATTGTACTTAACAGCAGCTGGGGGAAAACAGAGTACCCAATCTGTTTTATCAAGTTTAATATCTTATCATTCAGGCCCAAAAGAAAGATTACCTATATTTTTCTTACATGCAAAAAATCTCAGGGAAGTTCTCTCAGACACAACTTGGGTCAGATACCAGCTCTTGTTCCTGTCTCTTGACAGGAATGGGTGGAGAGTTGGATCAAGATAATACATGGGTGCTTCTGCTGCAACCATATAAATACGTGGGTTGAGCAATTTTGTGCTTCAAAGAGAAATGAGCAGATGCCTCCACCAACTGACCTCTACAAGGCTGATGCACTTTGTCCTCAGCCTGAAACAGAATGGAGTCTTGCACGGAAAATGAGAGTACGAGGCTTCCCTTTTTCTTTGTTATGAACAAGGTCCAATAGTTCATGCTGCTTTTAAATAATGTGTGTTACTTTGAATAAAAAAGTAATGCACAAAGGACTACAATTTGGGGATAATTTTGAAGTGCAATAAAGCAGTAAAATACCTCACATCTCTTTAAGACCACTTCTGCTACCACTGTGGGCTGTATTTTCCTTTGACTATCTGGATTTGAACATTTAAGTCAGTGGTAATCACATTTGACTACATATTAGAATCACCTGGGGAACTTTTAAAACTACTCATGTCTGGGTCCCAACCCCAGAGATTCTGACCTAATTGATTAGGGGTGTGCCCTGGTCATTGGTGTTTTTTTTTAAGTCCTCAGGTGATTCTAAAGGCCAACCAAAGTTGAGAACCACTGACTTAGGTTGTTCTTATATTTAAATTTTTTTTCAATTATAGTTAACATTCAATATTATATTAGTTTCAGGTGTAAGCATAGTGGTTAGGTATTTAGGTAACTTATGAAGTGATCCCTCCAATAGATCTTGCACCCACTCACACCATATCTAGTTATTACAGTATTATTGATTATATGCCCTAAGCTGTAGTTTACTCTCCTGTGGCTATTTTGCAACTGCCCATTTATACTTATTAAACACTTTACCCTTTTTGCCCAGCCCCACAACATCCCTCCCACTTGGCAATCATCAGTTTGTTCTCTGTACCTATGAATTTGTTTCGTTTTGTTTGTTCATTTATTTTGTTTTTTGGTTTTTTTAGATCCCACATATAAGTGAAATCATAGTATTTGTCTTTCTTTCTCTGACTTATTTCACTTAATCTTAATACTCTAGATCCATTCATGTTGTAGCGAATGGTAAGATTTCGTTCTTATTTATGGCTGAGTCATATTCCAGTGTATATATGTACTACTCCTTCTTTGCCATTCATCTTTTAATTGGAGAACTTAACCCATTTACATATAAAGTAGTTATTGATAGGTGTGTAGTGATTGCCATTTTATTAATTTGTTTTCCTGATTGTTTTCTGTTCCTTTCTCATTTTATTTTCTTCTCTTGTTTGTTGATGACGTTCTGTAGTGTTGTGTTTGGATTTATTTCTCTTTATTTCTTGTATATCTCTATAGATTTTTGGTTTGTGGTGTCCATGTGCCAGAGTGACCTTATGTAGTAGGGGTCTTATGGGGCTTAATGGCACAGTCTCCCTGACCACCCAGGTGCTTTAGGGGTGTCCCTTGTGTAGGTTGTGTGTGCTTTTCTGTTGTAGTTGAGCCTTGATCGCTGTTGGCATGTCAGTGAGTGAGACTGACCCTAAGACGGACTCACTGTGAGAACTGGCCATGACTATAGCAGACAAGCTGTTGTGTGGCGCTGACCCTGTGGAGCAGAATTACTTTTGCAGGGCTCTAGTGCCAGCTGAGTCCACTCTTTGGGTGTGTCATTTTGGGCACTAATTGGGTGGGGTCTAAAGCTGACCACCAGGAGTGTTGTTTCTGAGGCCTCTGGGGAGGAGCTCCAGTGCAGGCCAAGGTTGGCCTCTGCCTGTGTGTGACCCAGGGCCTCCGGGCAGGTGCTACAAGGTGATCTGTGGTCAATAGCTCCCTGTGCTGGGCTTGGAGATGCCTGGGAGAGACTATGTTATCAACTGAGGCTGGCTGCCCCTAGTGCTGGGCCTGGGGCCACTTAGCAAGAGGTACAGACCATGCCATGGCCAACGAGTCTGTACTCAGGCCCTTTAAGAGGACACCTTCATCTATAGATGCAATCCCACTAATTTTCACAGCCAGCTGCTGTGGGGAGTCTTCTTCCCTGCAGGTGCTCCAGGTGGTAAACCTGGTGTGGGGCTGGGACCCCTCACTTTTAAGTGGGAACGCCTGCAGCTGAGATATTTTTCTTGATCCTTAGCCACCACACATGGGTGTGTGACCAGCCCCTATCATGTCTCTGCCCCTCCTACCAGTCTTGATGTGGCTTCTTCTTTATATTATTAGTTATAGAAGTTCTGTTCAGCTGGTCTGTGGGTGTTCTCAAGGGTGGTTGTTCTATAACTTAGTTGTAATTTTGATGTGGTTGTGGGAGGAAGTGAGCACAGCATTGATCTATTCTGCCATCTTGACTGGGAGTCCAGAAGGCTGGCATTTTCATATTATTTTTAGTTACACAAGCAATGCATTGATACATTCCTGTTAATTTTATCAAACATGGTTCTTAGTTTTAAAACATTTTTCAGAATATATGGAATAGGGCTTCTTAAACTCTGACATGCAGCAGAATCAGCTGGGTGCATATTTAATATGCAGATTTTCATGCTCATTTGGGTTCTATAAGTGTAAGGTGGGATATAAGAATGTGTATTTTTTACCAGTGCCTCCTTTTTTCTTTTTTATAAACATTTTTATTTTGAAATAAGCTTATATTTATGGAAGAGTTGCAGAGAATTCCCTTATACCCTTCATCTGGTTTCAAACATTTGTGTAATCATGGTACAGTTAATGAAAACTAAGAAATTAACATAAGCCCGGCCAGTGTTGCTTAGTGGTTGAGCACCTATGAACCAGCAGGTCACAGTTCAATTCCTGGTCAGGGCACAGGCCCAGGTTGCAGACTCGATCCCCAGTAGGGGTGTGCAGGAGGCAGCCAACCGATGATTCTCTCATCATTAATGTTTCTAGCTTTCTCTCTCATTCCCTTTCCTCTCTCAGAAATCAATAAAAACATATTTTTAAAAAGATTAACGTAAGTACAATACTATTAATTAAGCTACAGGCTTATTTGTATTTCACCTTTTCTCCACTAATGTTTTTGTGTGTGTCGTTCTAGGATTCAATCTAGTATTTTAAATTCAGACAACATAGAAACAAGCTAACAATAGGTTAGAAATGAAGTCTTGTTTTATTGGGTACTAGAGAAACTATTTGAAGGAGAGAAACCCTTTATTAGTCTTTAAAACTGTCCTGGAAGTCACTCAGAGTCCTGTTGCTCCCTTTTCTCCATCTATTTCATGAAATTAACTAATTTTACAACAGTCTTATGAGAACAGTTTCTAAAATAACTTTTATAGGAAGACTTTGGATACACATGAATATGAATTTGAAAATACTTCTTTCACTGAGAACGGAGGATATAGCATTTTAACCGTTCTTGGTGGTTGAAACAGAAATAGATGTGGTCTCCAAAAGAAGACGAAATTGTATTGTGGTCATGTGTGGTTATGATTTTTTTAAAATGCATTTTTCCAATTCTGCCTTGCTGATTATGGAGTGCTTATTTCCCTGGAGCATTCAGCATTTGAAGAGAGGACTGATGTAGAAAACAAGGCCCACTCCTTCGCAGGTGATACATCACGCAGCCTGTCTGTCCCTGGGAAAGTTATCTGGTCAGCATGAAACTGAACCAACGGGGCAAAGAGCGCTCCACTGCGATAACTCACAGCATTCTGAGTGTTCACATTATGACCTTGAAAGAAATATATACTTCCATTAAAGAACAAAAGACTTTATTTAAAAAATAGGTCTTGGGTTCATCACATTGGGTTCTTATTATACCGCATTAGGGTCCTAGGACAGTGGTCGGCAAACTGTGGCTCGCAAGCCACGGTTTGCCGCTCTGTTGACTAATGAGTTTGCCGACCACTGACCTAGACTCTCGACTCCAATAATTTCAGGCTGTTGTTGTTCCTTGAGATTAAGCTAGGAGATCAAGTTAATGGACTTGATCTTTAAATGGCTTTAGCCCGCTTTTTACAGAGTACCTCCTTCCTACAGGCACACAGACCATTCCTAACCTTAGCCAACTTCTGTGCAAATCTGCTTCTGTATTAGTCTGGGTTCTCCAGAGAAATAAAACCAATAGGGTAGATGGTAGGTAGAAAGGAAGATGATAGATAGATAGATAGATAGATAGATAGATAGATGAATACAAAGAATTTTATTTTAAGAAACGGACTCATCTGGGGAACTGGGAAGTCCAAAATTTGCAAAGCAACCAGGCTTGCTTGAAAGTCAGACAGGAGCTGATGCTGAATTCTTGAGACAGAATTTCTTCTTTCTGGATAACCTCAGATTTTGCTCTTAGGACCATTAATTGATTAAATAAGACTCACCATATTAGTAAGCATAATATACTGAAGTCAAATGATTGTAGATATTAACCACATGCACAAAATATCTTCACAGCCACACCTAGATTACTATTTGATTAAATAAATGGGTACCGTAGCATAGCCAAGTTGACTTATAAAATTAACTGTCATAGTTCCCTGTTAAAAAGAACAGGATATGCTGGACAGGGTACACTGGTAAATGTTAACATAGCTACCCCTCTTGGAAAAAGCAGCACACATTCCCAATAACAGTGGTCAATAGTTTTAGATGTATTTTAGAAGGCAAATGAAATTAATATATTGTTAATGTTTAAAATATCACTAATATCAACACATTAATGTTGTAGAGTGTAAACAACCAGAGGCACAGATCATATTTATAGTGATGTAATTATATCTGGATAGCAAAATATCATATGTAGAGAGGTACTTAATAAAGTTCACTAATTGAATTACTATTCATATTAGCTCAAAGAATAATAATTTTGTATGGATCTCACTAATCATTAGCTATAGGATCTGTAGGAAATGATTTGTGATAATATTAATACATGTTATAAAGGAAAAAAACCTAAATTTTAATATGCTCATTATAAATGAAACATTAATCATAATTAAATCAGTTCTTTTAGCCTTGGGTAATTAATTCTTGTTTTGTTCATCTTGGTTTAGGAGTCCACTTCTGTGAGGTGACCACTTCTGGATGAGGTTTTAGAGGTTCTAAGTTAGTCTTTGTGAAGTCTGACAGGTGTCTCTTTGTAATAATACCAGCTTTGGGGAGGGTGGTGGGGGGTTTGGATCCATAAGTATATTTTCTTATGGACTCAAATAGCCAACAGTTCTTTCTTGAAGACCTTTTGAAGTTTTGTCCAGAATCTCCCATCGATGGTTTGTAGCAGGAGCTTTTAAGCAAGTGTAAGGGAAAAGCAGAAACCATCTATTAATGACAAAAATTGAATCACTGTAATTAATATATTATATTATCCAGAATTATTAGAATGAAGAAAAGTGGAATCATCTGTTAATATATGTGGTTTATAAGTATTCTGAAAATAAGAATATATTTACATTTATAACATTTACCTGCATACAATTTATCTAGAGAGGTTGAGAGTCTATGACTAGAGAGGGTCCCCCCACCCCATACTGAGTGGTAACAGGACAGCTCTCACAATTGTGTAGTAACAGGACAGCTCTCACAATTGTGTAGAGCTAACTAAAGGTGTAGCTTTTTATAATTCGCATATTTACATAGCTGGGGTCCATCCCCTGCAGTTTAGAGATTTTTTTTTTCTTTCTGAATTGGTTGAGCAGGGCTTTAATGATTTAGCAGGCTAGGGGGCAACTCTAAACAAGGTGTACCTGTAATAGTTTGATGAGAAAGACCACCAAATGGGGAGAGAATGATCTTTTGATCATTCTCAGAGGCTGTCATAGTGAGGTCTCATGGAACTGACTTTGCAGTAGGTAAGATTTCTTTAAAAATCTATATACACAAGACAAAATTGGTTATGTGTCACAGGAGAGAAAGAAACAAATCAGGGAAGAAGGTGGCATGTGAGTCAGGCTTGCAGAACAGATAAATTTTAACAAATGAAAACGGGGAAGGGTTGTTTGAAGTACAAATTGGATACTTAATAATAGTGTTGAATTACTTTCTGGGATACAACAGCAACAAAAAGACTGGATTATTTGTTGTGGTGGTGGTGGATAATTATCTACACTAATAAAAGAAAAAGATGCAAATTGACCATACCTTCGCGACACCCACAGCCAATCAGGAGTGGGTATGCAAATTAACCCAACAAAGATGGCAGGTTAATTTGCATACACAGGCACCCAGCGGCCAGGGCAGGATGCTTGCATCATCGCCATGGCGACAACACAGGCATTTTGCACCGCCCCAGCCACTCTGGGCCTCTGGGCAGCATGGGAAGGAGGAAAGGCAACTCTGGGCTGGAGCAAAGGCTGTGCCGGCAGCCAGGGTAAGGAAGGCCCATTCTGCACAAATCTTCATGCATCAGGCATCTAGTTAGGAATAAGCATTAATGATCATTCCCCCTTTTATTCTGACCCAACTTGCTCCTTGTCCTCTTCTTATTTCTTTATATTCTACTAGAGGCCCAGTGCACAAATTCGTGCACGGGTGGGGTCCCTCGACCTGGCTGCTGATTGGGGCCCATCAGGGCCAGCCGGTCAGGGGGAGGGACCATGGGAGGTTGGCTAGCCATGGGAGTTTGGCTGTGGGAGCACACTGACCACCAGGGGGCAGCTCCTGCATTGAGCATCTGCCCCCTGGTGGTCAGTGCGCATCATAGAAACCAGTCAACTGGTCGACTGGTCATTTGGTCACTTAGGCTTTTATATATATAGACAAGCATTCTCATGCCAGATGCCTGGTTAGCTAGCATAAGAGGAGGATTTGAGATCAGGATGCCCTGGAAAACAAGAGTGAGAAACATTCAAACATTTTTCTCAGATTGAATTAAAAGTACAAAATTATTCCACATTCTGGAAATGAAAATGGTGGTAGCATTAATGTGAGTACTTTTTTGTATCCAGAATTTCCCAAATGAGCTTTTGTTGCAATTTAAAAAACAAGTTAGTTAACAGATATTTTAAAGATCTTCCCCCCCTCCCTTTTAATGACATATCGAGTCCACCCACCCATAGTCCTAACCCTCCTTCAACAAATAAATTATCTGACCTAATTGCTTCCCTAATTGGGTGACAGCATGTTAAATCTGGCCAGACAATACTATCACTGCCCTGAGCAATACTTTTTCTCTCTCGGCTTCTCAGAATAGCTGGATACTGAATAACTCTTGCCTTCTTAAAGGTTTGGAATGAAAATAATCTAAGAAAAAATCCAATACAGATAATTTCAGGCCCATACCCAGAGGGCAGACAAGAAGTATAAGTTGATACTGAGGGTGTCAGTATTACAAGCAGTTGTATATTGAGCAATTAGAACATAGTCAGTATGCAGCTTAGCATCTGGTTTTAGTTCTGTAGTAGTTTAATTTTAGTTAAAAATAGATGCCATGGTTGCCAATAACTTTCCCTGAGAGGTTAATGTGACAGGATTCACATGGGAGGACATACCAAGCCATCTCAACACAATGCCAACATTATCATTGTACTAGTATAAGACTATTGGAATACAGTGTCTAATACTTCAGACCTTGTTAATAACAAAACAACATAGAAAACAACAACACTAGAGCTTTTTACATTTTCATTGGACATTAGCAACTCTTGCCTCATCCTGTCTAAAATCACTTGTGAAAGTAAAAGCAGACATTTGTGGGTTGTCCTCATTACATCACCGAAACTCAGCGTTCTCATTCAAGGTTAAATGAACCCATCAAGAAAGTTGTGGTCATGAAATTGCCATGTGACAAAATGTTAGACATAAAAGGGACAGAACTGGGCTGAGACCCAGAGTGTCCAGCACTAAGTCCTGGGCTGCTTGATGTTTTGGGGTCCATTACACTTGTTTAGCACCCTCCCCAACCCTGCTGTACCCCCTCGTGCTCTTCTGTGACTAAACACCTTGTAATCCCTGGAGAGCAGCTTTGAAACACGGAGCCCTTTTGCTAGAACCCTCGTTTGCAAGTACTCTGCTTTTCATCATGAGTCCATCTTGTCCTGCAGATTTTGTTTGTTGGTGGACATTTCTAGAAGGCCTTAATAAGCCACAAGAGCAAAAGGACCCAGTGTTGGGACCATTTCCTGATGATGCAGATTTTAGGACCCAATATATATGGTCACCATTGTATCTCATTGCCCAACAGGGTTCCTGGCACATCACAGACATCCAGTAATATTTGAATATGTATTAAGTGAATAATTATATCAAACTAGAGGCCCGATACATGAAGATTCATGCAAGAATAGGCCTTCCTTCCCCTGGCTGCCAGTACCAGCTTCTCTCCGCCACCCGGGACCCAGGCCTTCGCTCTGGCCACCACCTTCCACCTTCGCTCCGGCCAGAGCCACCTTCGGCCTTCACCCCAGCCAGAGCTGCCTTCCGCCTTCACTCTGGCCCTGCTGCCCTCCAATAGCTCCCTCCACACCTCCCCCCCATAGCAGGTGTTCTGCCCCACCCTGGCCACTCCACACTTGTGTGCGTGCACTGCCCAGAGGCCCGGAGTGGCTGGGGCAGGGCAGAACATCTGTGCCCCGCTCTGGCCGCCACCATCTTTGTCGCATCAATTTGCATATTTCCTCCTTATTGGCTGTGGGCACCGCCATCTTTGTCGCAGAGTGACGATCAGTTTGCATATTCCATCTTTATTAGATAGAATAATGTGTGTGCCCCTGGAGCTGGGTGAGCCCTGGGCCCCGGGTCCGGGCGAGGACGCGGGCCCCTGGAGCCGGGTGAGCCCTGGGCCCCGGGTCCGGGCGAGGACGCGGGCCCCTGGAGCCGGGTGAGCCCTGGGCCCCGGGTCCGGGCGAGGACGCGGGCCCCTGGAGCCGGGTGAGCCCTGGGCCCCGGGTCCGGGCGAGGCCGCGGGCCCCTGGAGCCGGGTGAGCCCTGGGCCCCGGGTCCGGGCGAGGCCGCGGGCCCCTGGAGCCGGGTGAGCCCTGGGCCCCGGGTCCGGGCGAGGCCGCGGGCCCCTGGAGCCGGGTGAGCCCTGGGCCCCGGGTCCGGGCGAGGCCGCGGGCCCCTGGAGCCGGGTGAGCCCTGGGCCCCGGGTCCGGGCGAGGCCGCGGGCCCCTGGAGCCGGGTGAGCCCTGGGCCCCGGGTCCGGGCGAGGCCGCGGGCCCCTGGATCCGGGTGAGCCTGGGCCCCGGGTCCGGGCGAGGCCGCGGGCCCCTGGATCCGGGTGAGCCTGGCCCCGGGTCCAGGTGAGGCCGTGGGCCCCTGGATCCGGGTGAAGCAGTGCCCCTGGGTCCAGCCGAGACCAAACCAGAGGGAGTCGGACCTGCATTACCACCATTTGTCCACCATCCAGAGCTGAGGGGTCAGTGCCGACATGTACTCATAGGGAACCGGTGGACATTGATATTGGGTCTCAAAAGAACTGCTGGTCCAGAAAGAAACTCACTACAGACTGATTCATTTGCCTGTCAGCATAACTATTATTGCTCGTCGCACATTCAATTCTTATAAGTATATCTATAGTGACACATGATTTCGCTCATCTAGGGGAAATGATGAACAACATAGACTGATGAACAAGAACAGAACCAGAAACAAGGAGGCATCGATCGGACTATCGGGCCTCAGAGGGAGGATAGGGGAGGGTGGGGGGAGGGGGGAGAGATCAACCAAAGGTCTTGTGTGCATGCATATGAGCCTAACCAATGCTTAAGTTCAACAGAGGGTTGGGGCATCCAAGGGGAGGGGTGTGGGATGGGAATGGGGGATGAGGACAAATATGTGACACCTTAATCAATAAAGAAATTTAAAAAAAAAAAAAAAGAATAATGTGTGTGTGTGTGTGTGTGTGTGTGTGTGTGTGTGTGTGTGTGTTTAGGTTGCTGAGGGTTACAGCTTTAACAATATCAAGGTTTTTCCTCCCCATATTCTCTATTTCATCCCACTAATGTGAGTAATGATGTTGATTAAAGTCCCTTTAGCTCTTTTTGGAAAGACAAATTAGTAAAGCTGGTCACCATTATTACATTGCACTATATCTTACAATAGCAGAGCAGCTCAGAGAATCAGAAATCTCTTTTCCCCAAGGCTCACTTATGTTTCAGACACCACCGTTCTCCTCTTCTCTGGGAGACCTGTTTTCCAAGTAGTGAGAAGAAAGGTGATTTGCTTTGCCTGTCCTGGTATTGGCTTCTATTGTAGGTGAGCAAAAGAAGAGAAGGAACTGAGGGCTTCCACCCTTACATGTATAGACATCAATATTCTGTGCTAGACCCTGCACTCTGCTCCCCACCCTCATGGAGAATCGGGTGACAGCATGTTCATTCTGGCAGGACTGGGAAAGCTTTGTGTCCAATGTTGTGGTTTTACTGAGGATGAAACAGGAGCTCTTTCGGGCAAGGAATTCCCAGTTAGCCATGCAGCACCAGGAGAGGAAACTGAGTCTCCTGGCTGTACCCAGGTGGTGCAAGGCTCTTTCTTCCCCTCACCTGGGAGGGCAGGCCTCATCCACGTGTTCTCCACTTCCTATTCCAACTCACGTTTAAGGTTTTAAACACTTGTGAAAACAATGTTCTGAACTTTCAGATTCCTGGAGACAGGAAGTGTTTGTGGTGTGCTTTTCCCTTCTGGATTATGGGATAATGAAAAAGCTGAAAGATTGGAGAAAAAGTAACATAATTATGTATTTTCCATCATGTTAAGATGTTAAGTAAAAAAAAACCCCAAAAAACAGCAAATTGCCAAAAATGTATAGAGATCAAGCCCATTATGTCTAGGTGTAGCTTAAAAGAAAGGTCTGAATTAAGTTGTTAAAGAATGTTACCCCTTTTTATGGGGCAAGAGTGGGATTAGATAGGGGGGTATGCTAAATACTATTCTACTGTATTACTTTTACAGTAAAAATATAATCCTATATTTCATGAGTAACATGTTAAAAGTTACATGAATTCTACATGGAACTACTATTTGTAATACACTTTTAAAAAAATCTTAAAACTCAACAGTGAAAACAAAAACCAATCCAGTTAGAAAATGGGCAAAAGATATGATATATATTTCACTGGAAGGATATCCAGATGGCAAGTAGCACATAAAAAATGTCTCAAGTCATTACGTATAACAAAAATAGAAATTAAAACCACAATTAAATGTCATTACATACTATCAGAATGGCTAAAATATAGTGAAAACACCAGATTCTGGTAATAATGCAGAAAAACTGGTCCCCATTGCTGGTGGAAATATAAAATGGTGTAGCCACATTGGAAAATACTTGGGCCATTTCTTATAAAACTAAACCTTATTATCTAGCAATTGTACTCTTATGTATTTATTCCAAAGAAGTAAACATTTATGTTAACACAAAAATGAAGGTTCATAGCAGCTTTATTCATAATAGCTAAAAACTGGTAACAGCCCAGATATCCTTCAATAGGTGAACAATTAAAGTGTAATGCACACATTTCATAGAATACTACTGATACACGCAACAACCTTGAGGACTCTCCAAGGAATTATGCTGAGTGAAAAAAAGCCAATACCAGCCCTAGCCGGTTTGGCTCAGTGGGTAGAGCGTCAGCCCGCAGACTGAAAGGTCTTGAGTTCGATTCCAGCCCAGGGCACATACCTCGGTTGCATGCTTGATCCCCAGCCCTGATCAGGGCATGTGCTGGAGGCAACCAATCGACATGTCTCTCTCACATTTATGTTTCTCTCTCTCTGTCTCTCCCCCTCCCTTCTACTCTCTCTAAAAATCAATGGAAAAATATCCTCGGGTGAGGGTTAACAAAAAAGGAAAAAGGCTACGTACTCTACGAGCCCACCTATAGCACATTTTTGAAATAGCAAAGCTTTAGAAATGAAGAACAGATTTGTGGTTGCCTGGGTTCAGGATGGGGAGATGTGGGAAAGGTTATAAAACAGCAACACAGGGATCCTTGTGGTGATTGAACTGTTTTGTATCTTGACTGGTTGTAGAGACATGAATTTACATGTACCAAAACTGTATAAAGTTAAATACACTGCACAAGTGAAACTGGGAACGTCTGAAGAAGAGCAGCAGATTGTAGCAATGTCATATTCTGTTGAGAGGTACTGTACTATAGTTCTGCAAGATGTTATCACAGAGAAAAACCAGGTAAAGGATACATGGAATCTGTATTATTTCTTTCAGCTGCAGGTGAACCCACAATTATCTCAGTAAAACTTTCTTCTAAAAAGAAAATGTAACAAGTTGAAGCATTTGAGTACATTAGTCAACTCCTGCCTGCAGAGCTGAGGATGAGATGTCCTTCCCACCTCCCAGCAGACACTGTCCTCCCAAACATCTCTATCTGGTTCTTTCTGCAGGCACAAATGGGAGAACAGGGACTGACATTACCTCAATGAATCCGTTTCTACAACCATAAAGTCTGATTGTGGCCTAGGTTTCAATCTGAGACTGTCAGGCCCGGCTGCACATCAGAACCATCTGCAGCCCGTGCTGGCACCCCGTCCCAGAATGATTAAATCTGAGCCTCGGGGTCAGATCCAGGCACAGCTTTTTGTTTGGTGTTTAAGCTCTCCAAGTAATTGTAATGTGCAGCCAAGATGGAGACCCACTGGCCAGAATGGTTAGACAATGATGGCTTTTAACATGCCAGGCCAGGTGCCCTTTTCTCACTACCCCAGCCTGCTCTTCTGGGCTCAGAAGAATGAGCTATCAGGGGCTCACTTCCCCTCACAGCCAAAGCCCATGCCAAGTGCAGAACCTTGAGAAGAGGGGGTGCTCAGTGGCAGGCCAGGCGGGTGAGTTCTAGCATGCACACGCACAGGCATGCTTAGTATTCTCCAGGCTGTGTACTTGGCTGAGTTTCTGCACACATGGCTGAAGCTCTGCCACGTTTTCTCTGGTGGCTGCTTCTGGGGCTGCCAAGAGGTCCAGAAACTTGTGGGCAGAACCCTTGATGAATGGGGAGGGTGGAGAGGCAAATCCTTTGTGTGACAAAGCCTTCTTAGGCCTACTCAGTCCCCAACTAAGAGCCCTCGGTCATGCCACCAAAAATTCTGGAACCTCTCTAAGGTTCTGAGAGAAGTCAGGAGGTATTAGGGCCTGGTGATTAATCTCAGTATCTCCAGGGTAGAAAAAAGGTTGGGGATTGGGTGTCCCCTACAGCATACTTCTTAATCAGGTACTCATACTTCCAAACACCCCACAGATGATGTGAAGGAAAACGCATTCAACAGCTCATCTGCACAACTTGCATCCAGTAATCGTTAGCATTTGGAAGGCAAACAGAGCTATGAAAAACTGTCTGATTATATCATAATTACCACAAGAGTTTCTCAAATAACCCAAGCAAATTCCCCAGACTCTGTTAAAAGCCAAGCAGATGAATAATAGCTTTCCCTCCACTGTTATTTATGAATTCCAAGCATTTTCTTGATTGTTCTTCTAGAGATTAGCAAAGTTATTTCTCCCAAAATCCAACTGTGTCCTATTATCCACAGTTATCGACATTCAGGTTCTATTCCTAGGTTGCTGATAAGGATCCATTAAACAGTTTCCAAAAGCAACATGCTACTTGACCCTGTATTCATTGTGTTGACATAATCCCAAGTGCAATTATTAAAACACATCCTGTTCATGTACGTGCTGAGATTGTTTTATTTTTTCCTCTCATAAATTTAACTTCTGTGCCTTATATGAAGAAGGGGAGAAAATAAATTATTATTTTTTATTTGCAATTGCAATCAGCTCCAAATCTATGTCAAAATTAGTTGAGGCTATAGCAGATTCCTGCTTCCCCCCTCCCTTCTTGAGCTCAGATCTTAAAATAAAAATTAAAAGGAAATCTAAACTTCCAGACCAGGTCTAAAAATCCTGAAATCATTATCATAATATCTTTTATTTTTGCACAGTCATTAAACTTTTTTGTGGTTCATGGGTTTCTTCAAAAGTAAGAATTATTGGCCCATGCTCTAGGAAAATGCACATATTTACAAACATGCAGTAGTTTGCGCCATAATTTCAGGAAGTCCATAGACCACCTATGTCACCTAAGCCAACTCACAGACAGTACTGGTTGATTAGAGTAAAAATTTCAGGTAATCAAGAGAAGGAACTATTTGCATAAATAT